>NC_091469.1:389597052-391997052 GCF_036971445.1 Narcine bancroftii
AATATGTGATGCAGCCTTCAGTTCAGGGGATAGGATGGCACTAAGATTAGCTAGGGCTGAACTCTCCCATGGAATCCGGAAGTCAAAGTGGAGGTAAGCACAGAAGATCCACAGACAGCTGTGCTACACCAGCGACACGAGGCACATGTGGAAAGGGATCAAGACTATAACAAATTGCAAGTTAACCTTGTGAATTAAGGACAATGTCGCCTCCCTTCCTGATGGACTGAACGTCTTCTATGCATGGTTTGATGAGAACGGGATGACGCTGAAGAAAGATCCGTGTTCCCCTGATGACGGGCCCCCTGCATACCTGCAGCTGAGGTGAGGAGAAACCTATCAAAGGTGAATTCACACAAGGAGGTGGGACCAGACAATATACCTGGTTGGGTACTGAAGGACTGTGCAGACTAATTGATGGAGGTCTTCACCGACATCTTCAGCACCTTACTGTAACAGTCCATGGTTCCCAAAGGGTTCAAGGCAGCCACCATCATCACAGTACCCAAGAGGTCAATCTTAAATTTTTAATCTCTGATACTTGAACGCCTGATTATTTTTCAATATGGCTTGTTTTGTCAGAAAGATAAATTTGTATTTTGATGGTTTCATAGAATTCCTTTTATCAAAGGAATAGCCAAATATTAGGCCACAAGATAAACCTCATCTCCATATGTGTCTGTTCTAAAAGATGTCTCATAATATTATTTTCCACCAGCATATTACTCCAGACAGCTATATTCCATGTCTCTCCGATCTTTGCAAAGCCCTGTGGGAAGTCATGCTGAGTTACTATCGGACCATGTCGTGGCATGAGGCACATGATAGTGAAGAGTCTGCCCCAGCTCCAGGTAGGTAGGCAATAAAATGACAAGTATTGATTATTGCCTTTCTTCAGTCACCTGATATACTGGTTTTTAAATGGTAAATGATGAAATGAAATTGTTATATCATTTGGCTGAATGGTGGAGGTTTGTCCAATTTTCAAAATTGCTATCAACACTAATGCTTAAATAGTTGTAATGAATAGCTAAGAAATTTTTGCAGTAATATAAAGAAAATATGTTCTATGGTTCAAAGCATTTAACCATTTAAAGAAATATTTATAATTCCATTTATTTTTTAATTACCAACCCCATACATCTGTGGCTTTTAAGTGAATAGAGAAACAGGTAGAGCATAATCAAGGGTTAATAATAGCTATATTGTTTGTTGGGAAGAGCAGAAATTCTTAAGTAACTGAGAGGAGGAACTCAGTCGGTCGAGCAGCATCTGTGGGAGGAAAAAAAGCTTTGGCATTTCAGCCTGGAACCTTTATCAAGATTGAGTGTGCAGAGGAGAGATAGCTAGTAAATGTGGACAGGGTGGGAGGGCTTGGGCAGGTGATGGTGGGGATTGATGATATAAGGCAAGGGTGAAGAATGGTGGACACAGGCAGACGATGGGAAAGGGAGGCAAAAGGAAAAAGGGTCAGTTTCATGCAGGGTTGAAGCAAAGTGATAGATAGCAACAAAAGCTGCCGCTGCCGAAATCTTATCAGAAGAAAAAGTGACGGGAGTGATATTATGAGAGGAATTGGTGAAGAGCTGTCAGGGAAGAACAAATGGCATCAGATGTACCCGAAAAGGTGGAAGAATTTGGGAGAAATGTGGGCAGAAGAATATAGGAGAGAAGAAAGTGCACAAAAATAGGATGGGGAGGAGAGGAAATAAATGTGGAGGATCTGCACACTGTGATCAACTAATATCTCTCGGCATAGCCTGACAGCTTTGCTAGGGCCTTCAACAAGACCAGGTTAAAGAGGTACTCCCAACCTACTACCACTATGTCTTTTGCAACCCCAGAGAATCAAACACTCGACCACTGCCACACCACCCTCAAGGATGCCTACACAACTTTTTTAAAGTCAGATCACCTGGCTGTTCTTCTCCATCCTGCATACAGGCAGAAACTGAAGAGCACTGCACTGGTAATGAAGACTGTACACAGATTGTATGTGGAGGTAGAAGAGCAGTTTTGTGACAGTGGATCTGAATGAATGTGTCATAGTTGCTATTGACTGTATCAGATAATGCAGAAACAATTGTGTTCTTACTAAGACTATCCAGGTGTATCCTCACCAAAAGCAATGGATGAACTAAGAGATTGCAAATTGTTGAAGACCAGAACTGTAGTATTCAGATCAGGAGATTGAGAAACATACAGATAAATTGGTACAACGTCTGGAAGGCTATTAAGAAGGGGGCAATTGCAGACCAACCTCAAATCTCAGACTGACACAAGACAGCTGTGCACCATCACTTCCTAGAAGGTGAAACGTTCGTATCATTCACTGAAAGATCTTTTTTGGATGACCTCACTTTGAAAGAGAAAACAATCACACACCTTCCCCTGACAACTCTGCGAGGATGGTATGAAAAGAACCTTCAAATCAAATTAAATTCAAATTTATTGGCCAAGATTATTTTTCCTGTATTCCAGGCAGAATTTCTACTTTATCGGTAACTGTAAACTATACTCAAGAAAAAAATACTTACAAAAGGGAGAAATGTAAACAAACTGCAATACAGCAAAAAAAAAAATCACTAATATATAATGTGCAAAGTAAGTGTCTTTAACTGAGTCTCTGATCGAGTCTTGTTTAGGAATCTGATGGTAGAGGGTTAGAAACTGTTTCTGAACCTGGTATTACACGTCTTTTGGCACCAAAACCTCTTTCCTGATGGCAGCAGCAAGAATGAATCTTTAAAACATCTGGCCCAGGTGGTTACCTGGTCAGATCCTTAAAATCTGTATTAACCAACTGGTGGAGTTTTTGTGGACATTTTCAGCAGGTACATTTAGCTGGCTCTCTGCTCTGCGTTAGATCACCTGGGCCACAAGATTGCAGCTTGGCATTCAGCAGCTTCATACCAGCAAAATTATGATCAAACCAAGGGATCTGACATTGTCCATCCCTCGACAACTGGATCTTTGATAGCCCCCAATCAGAGCAGATCAGTGATATCACCTCATCCTCCCTGTCCATCAACATGGGCACCTCATGACTATATGTTTCATTCCCTGTTCTATTCCCTTTATACTCATGACTGTTTAGCCATGTTTGGCTCCAATGCAATCGATAAATTTACTGATGATGCCACAATTATTGGTTGAATAACTGAAAATTATGTGTCCCTAATACAGGATAGTGATCGAGAATCTTTTGGGTGATGTCAAAACACCAAGCTTGCTCTCAATATCAAAGAGCTTATTGTTGATTTTAGGAAGGGGAGGTGGAGGAATCACTCATCTGTCCACGTTGATTGGACAAAGTTGGAGAAGGACAGTACCTTTGTTTTTCTGGGAATACAGACATCAGAAAACATTTCCTATAGACAGTACACCAGGGAAACCATGAAGAAGGCACATCGACTCCTCTTCTTCCTAAACATTTTGAGGAGATTTGGCATGTCATCGAATACTCTATCAAACTTTTACAACTGCACTGTGGCAATTTGGTAATTTAAGTTCCCAGGAACAGAGATGGCTGCAGAAGGTAGCAAACATAACTAAATCCATAGCACACATTGATCTCTCATACAGTGAAGATGTATGTAAGTTGCTGCCTTATAAAGGACTATCAACACTGTGGTCACAACCTCTTCTCACTGCTGCCTTTGGGTGGAAGGAATAGAATCCTGAAGACCAGCACTGAAGGTTCAAAAACACTTTCTTTCCAACATTTTTCAGGCTCTTAACCCTCTAAATCTCAGATTCATACCTGTCAATGCTGAAGTGAAGTTCAATTAGCAAACAAATCCTGGAGATATGGTCACTGTAGATCCCAATATTTTTTTAAACAAGTCCAGCATACCACTACAATATATCATGAACCATGGAATGCTTTTCATTAGATTCATTCCATAGAACACCACAGCTCAGAAAAGGGCCCTTCAATCCATCTAGTGTATGTCAAACTATTTTTTATGCCATGTCCCATCGGCTTAAACCCAGAATATAGACTTTCCATACCCTCCATCAAAGTAACTATCCAAATTTCTCTTGTATATTGAAATCAAACCATATTTCACACTCTTGCCATCCTGAGTAAAGAATTTCTCCCTAATGTTTTGCTTAAACATTTCACCTTTCACCCTTAACCCATGTCCTCTAGTTCTTGTATAAATCAACATCAGTGGACAATGCCTGCTTGCATTTACTCTATCTACAACCCTCGTAATTTTGTATATGTCTGACAAATATCTACTCATTCTCTGATGCTCCAGGGAATAAAGTCCAAACCTATTCAACCTTTTCTATCTGAAAGCAATACATCAGTGATTAAAATGTAGAGAGCAATAATTTTACCCTGATCCACTAACATTGAAGCTTGTTAGCTTTATCTTTATAAGGTTTTTTCCCCAAAAAACATAGCTAGTTACATATGCACTGCAGATGTCTTCCACTGTATTACTTTTTGGAAGAAAATTGAGTTATCAATGCAATCTACTGAAACCTTTCACCATTCCATACAATTTGTCATCTTTACAATCTAACAAATTCTGTGGAAAGAACAACATACAAGATTAGTTTGCTATGGTAGCAGACTTCACCAGAGATTTTATCTAAAGTCTTCTCTTGGCAATTGGAGTCAGTTGACTCAGACAGTTGGATTTGAAAAGCACAGATCAGCAGGATTTGGCAATACACATTGATCTGGTAGATCCTCTCCCTCCATTGAATGGGTACAGTTATCTTTTCACCTGTATACACAGTTTTAGGGCTGATGCTATACCTAGTCATAATATGATGGCCGAGACAGTAGCCAGAGTTTTGGTCTGCCACTGGGTAACACGTTACGGTGCTCCGTCTACAATCATGGCAGATGGGGATGACTGTTTGAATCCCAACTGACCAATCTACTTGGTTGAACACGCAATCTACTTGGTTGAATACCATCCTGCAGCTAATGGTATCATCAAATGCCTTCATTGTCAACTCAAGCCCAACAGAACCCAAACCAGTATGAGTACTTACCATTTGTACTACTGGGCATCTGTTCAAAGGTAAAAGAACTAAGTTGCACATTGGCTGAACTAGTGTATCGGACTACACTAACAATACCTGGACAGATGGTTGCACCTGATCAACCTACATTAATACTAGACACAACCAATTATGTTTATTAACTACATCAGTACATGACAAATATCACTCCTGCCAAGAGACAAACACAAAGTGTATCACATGTACAAGCTGAGCTCCATTTGTGTTCATATGTATTCATCAGATGTGATGCAGTGCATCAACCCCTCGAGATACCATATACTGCACCATATAAGGTGATACGCACGTCTCCAAAGTATTTTGTTCTCACTATACAAGGCAAGATAGTCTGTTAGGATTGACTGTCTTAAAGTTGCTCACTTAGAGGATGAGTTTTTAGCTACATTGACGACCAGGAATGAACTGTTTGTGCCAGTAAGGAGAAACACTACTACTACTTCTGATGAGGATAACACATTTCCAGCTGCAACACCTCCACCTGGAAAAACAACAAGGTTTAGGAGAAAAGTACACTGGCCAGCTCGTTATGCACAATATTTCAATACCTGAATGAACTCTTGATATTATACATTCTAATACATTTTCGTCATTATTAATCTCTTACAATGACACTTAGTGCTTTTGTGATCTTGGAAGGGGCTATTGTAACAGATTTCAGGGATTTTATCTGAAGGCTGCACCTAGCAATTGGAGTCAGGTGACTCAGGCAGTTGGAGTTCAAAAGCTTAGATCAGCAAGAAGATGATTGGGCAAATGAAATCAAGTGGACTGGTTTTTTTTCATGAACTTGTGACACAGGATAGTATTATTTAACTTCAACTCAACGGTCTGGAGATGGAACTATCGACTGGAGCTCCATACTGTACATGCAGTAGTGAGTAAGAAATTCACAACTAACTAGTTTTTTTTCTCCATTATCTCTAGTACTGATATATCTTCATTATCTTGTAAGTATTTTCATAAATGGATGACCTGTGAATTATAATCCATTAAGCTTGTACCATCTGTTTCCATTATTCTCCTTCCTAAATGACTAATTGGAAATTTTGGTGTGAAAAAGTATAATGGCTATGTCCACAACCTGATGAAAATTGCATAAATGCAGGAGATTTTCTGGAGTTGCAAACACAGATGCATTTGCATTAAACTGAGAAAATCACTGATTGAATATGTTGATGACAATAGCACAATGTGCTTGAAATAAATGGGAAATTAAGCTCGATGCAATGGGTAAACATTTTCAAAAAAAACTCACAAAAATGATTTTTTAAAATTTAGATGGCCATTGTGAGCTTACAACAGATGATCCTAACTTTAATCGAAGCTATGTAAAAAAGAAATTAGAACATGGTCTTTCGCGCATTTGGCAGGTGTGTACCTCTTTTGTAATAGTTTTCTTTAACTATCTCTTAAATGCTTATAGCTTGGGTTATCAAGAAATATTGCAGTTTATAAAAGAACACTGCCTCATTTGAGATTCTAAGTTACTGCATTTTTTAAATGATGTGCAAATTACTTTATCACCCTTATTTAAAATGCATGCAACTTGTGCCTAACTAATGTTGCGATTAAAATTAACTTTCAAATAGAACTTTTGCATTAAAAAATGGACCTACTCAAAGTATGAAAAAGCTTCAATAGGGCTTGAGGTACCTTCAATGAAAGCCTAAAGTTCATTTTAAATTCATTATTTTTCTAAACAATCTGAAGACTCCAAAAAACATTGTAATTTTACTTCCTCCAATTCCTTTTGATTGAGATATGTGATTAAATTTAAGGCAATGACTGTAACTATTATTATTTATGAATTAGGTGAAAGATGTATTTTCATCCACAGTTCTTGGTGTATAAATGAATTCACATTAAAAGTGCCAGTTCTAAATTTAGTTATCTTGAAGATGTTACTTGATCATCAATTCATATGGTAGTACAGGAAGTACAGCAAGGAATCAGGTCCTTTGGCCCATATTGTCCATGCTGATAGAGATGCTTATCCTCACTCATCTCCTATTCCTGCAATTGGCCCATATTACTCTTTTCCTTTCCTCTCCATGTACCTGTCCAAATGCTTTTTAAATGGTGTGATTGAAGCTGCCTTTGCCATCTTTTCTACACTTTCCATATACCCACCACAGTCTGTATGGGAAAACTTTTACCCTCCGATCTAGAAGACGCAGGTTTAAGAAGGTAAATATTTATTATCGTTTCTTAAACTTGTCTTCTGGTTTTAGACTCCCATATCTTTGGAAAGATTCTGTGACCATATACTGTTTAATACTTGTGATTTTATGTATATCATAAAGGTCACCCTTACTTCTATGCAGCACTGCGGATAATCTCAACTTATCCATTCTCTTTGTAATTAAAACTTGCTGTTCCAGGCTTTCACTATTACCCAACCCATCTGCCATATCAAGTATAGTCTGTGGGTCATGCTTAGACTTCATCAGTCACCTCTGAACTTTAAAAGTGAAATGGGAGCAAGCTATTCTTCGTCTGAGGGACTGCCTTGCAAGATCATTTTTTCATCACTACCTCCCCAAGTCATGAGTGGGTAACTTGTGTAACTTTCTTGGATGTGTTAACCATTTTTCAAGGTCCATCTCCAGAATCCAACACCGATTTACCATTATTTGTGGTAACCATGGAGGTACAGGTTGTAGCATCATAAGTTGATAGGACAGGCATTTCAGTGTCTTGTCATTATTGCAGGGATGTACAATTGAGCCCAGATTATCTAGAGTTACTAATAAGGGCATCACATGACTGTTATTGCTCATATTGCCACCAACCCAGGGTCAAACCCGGCGCTGCCTGTATGGAGTTTGTACTTACTCTCTATATCTGTGTGGGTTTCTTCCGGGTGCTCTGGTTTCCTCCCACATTCCAAAGACGTTTGAGGTTAGTAGATTAATTGATCACATTGGTGCAATTAGATTCTACGGATGCCTGGACTGGAAGGGGCTGTTCAAGATTCCTTTTATTCTCATGTAATAATACATGTAAAATGTAACATGATATTCTTTAACTTTTTTGTTTGCATAAGGCAAACAAAATATTGTCAAGAGAATTGCCCGATGCCCCTAACAATAAGAGAAAGAGTTGCAAAAGTGAGTTCCTTCACAGTTACCATGGATTTGCCTTCCATACTCCCGCTGCCTCTGCAGCTGCACAGAGTCCTATTTGATTCATTGGCAACCCGAGCTAGAGATCTAAATCTCCATCATGATCAGCCTTCAGCAATCGAGCCCCTCTGGGAGCCCTTCTTGCCCTCTGCACTCTCTCCGATCCTGGCTTTAGTACGTGGATCTCATGAGCCAATCTGCAGTAGCCTGCAGTTGTCTGTTGCCTGTGTGAGTTCTTCAACTGGTGAGCCTCTTATTGGTCTGCCGTCAGGGTCACCTTTCCTGTGTTGGTCCTTCAGCTGCTGAGCGCATCGCTGGTCTGCTGCCATGGTCTCCAAGCTATAGGGTTGTCTCCATGCTTCTCTTAAATGGGGAGGTGGAAGTATTTCTCCCCATTTCTGGTGCCCTGCGCAGGTCTGCAACCCCTCATTGCTGCCGTCGAGCACGGGCGCTGCCATCTTGGGTACAGACCTCATGGTTTCAGGATTTTACTCACAAACGCTACGTTTCTTAACAGGCCATTTAAAGCCTGTATGGAACCACTGCCATTAGGACAGGGGGTTGAACCCTTTGGAATAGTGCTTTGTCTCTGCTCTCTTGCAGCAGTGCCACTGTTAATGTGCTGTGATTCTAAATTAAATTAAATCAAAATTAAAAATTAATGACATTAAAATTAAATAATTTTAAATGAATTTGTGCAGGTGACTTCTTGACCATCCTTCTGTAAATTAATTTTTGTTAACTGAAAGTAGAAATTTTTAATAATTGTCTGAATGTGTATTCTATTACAAGCTGCATAGATTCCCTGATTGTAATGAAAATGGTAAATTATCCTCAAGTAGAATCTCTTGCAATGATCACGTTGCTGATGTAATTCAGGACAATTTTCCTAAGACGTAGATCAAGAAATTCTCATAACCAAGCTTAATTTTTGTCTTACAAGAGCAGTGACAAGTAATTCAGATGTGCAATTGTGATTTTTAAACTCTGAAATTATGAACATAAATTTTAAAACGTTTATATTATTGACAGTTAAATTCTTATTTTATAGGATGTTCAGTTAAAAGCAAAAATATATTTGCTTGGAACAGATTTATCCAACTTCAAGTATGATGATTTTATTTTTGTACTGGATATTATAAGCAGGTATTGAAACTACCTTTAAAGCTAACACCATATTTAATTTAATTCAACACATTTGCATTTATGAAATTAATTTTAAACTTATTCTTTGTTTGCAAACAAGATTGATGCAAGTTGGTGAAGAATTTTGTGGCAGTAAATCAGAAGTATTGCAGGAATCTATCAGGAAACAAAGTATGAATTATTTTAAAAGTTATCACAGGTAACAAGTATTCATATTTATTAGCATCTACCGTTAATTGCATTTTTGTCTTTCTTCAGCTGTCAAGAAATTGTAATGTAGACTTGTCCCTTCAGTCATATTATGATAGATTTTTAGTTATAAGACTAGAAGACCACAAGACATTGAAGCAGAAATTGACTATTCAGGACCATTGAGTCTGCCCTGCTATTTAATCATGAGCTGATCCATTTTCCTTCACAGCCCCACTGCCTGATTTCGCACCCCCCCCCCCCATAACCTTTGATGTCCTAGCCAGTGAAGTACCTATCAATATTCGCCTTAAATACACCAAATGATGTCGTGCATAATGTCCTGTGGCAGCAAATTCCACAGATTTGCCATGCCCAGAAGAAATCTCTGTTCTAATAGAAGGCCTTCAATCTTAAAGTTATGTCGTCTTGAAGTACTCTCTCCTTGTTAAATGTCAAATTGAACTCAGTCATATTGTCATCACTGCCCCATGTTTCCTTTACTCTAAGCTATCTAATCACTTCTAGTGCATCACACAACAACCAATCCAGTACAGCTGATCCCTGAGTGGGATAATTAAAACACTGCTTGAAAAATCCATCTTGTAGGCTTTCTACAAATTCTTTCTCTTGAGACCCAGTCCTTACCTAGTTTTCCAAATCTGCTTTTATGTTAAAATTCCCCATAACTTTACTCTTCTGACACACCCTTTCTATTTGCTATTTTAATTTGTTGTCCATATCATGGCTACTGTTTGGAAGTCTGCATATAACTGCCAAGAATGTTTTTTAACCCTTACTTTTTCTTAACTCAACCCTCAATAACACTATATCTTCTGATCCTATGTCACCTCTTTCTAATGATTTATTGTTGTTCCTTACCAACAGAGCCACGCCACCCCCCTCTGCTTATCTGCCTATCTTTCTATATACTGTGTATCCTTGGACATTAAGCTCCCTATCTTTTAGCACAACTCCATGATGACCACATCATATCTGCCAATGTGTAGCTGTACTACAAGGTCATCTACTTTATTCCTTGTACTGTGTGCATTTAAATACAAAACCTTTCGCCCTTCATTTGTAACTTTTGACTCTGTGACCCTGTTGTATTACAACTCATCCCACTGGCTGCAGTTTTGCCCTATCTGCCTGTCCTTCCACATAAACTCCCAACCAGCTGTCCCTATTTGTGTGCTAAATGTCTTTTCCTCTGTCTTTCACTTAGCTCCCACCCCCCTCTGAATCTAGCTTAACCCCTCCCCAATGGTATTAGCAAACTTCCCTGCCAGGATTTTGGTTCCTCTTGAGTTCCGGTGCAACCCATCACACTTGTACAGATCACCTCTTCCCCAGAAAAGGCTTCAGTGATCCATAAACTTAAAACCTTTCCCCTTGCACCATCTCTTCAGCCACACTTTGTCTGCTTTATCTTCCTGTTCTGACCTTCCCCGGCTCACAGCACCAGGAGTAATCCAGAGATTACCACCTTGGATGGCCACCTCTTCAGCCTCTTTCCTAACTGACTAAACTTACTTTGCAGGATCTCTATCCCATTCCTGGCTCCGTCATTGGTATTGTTACGAGCCTAACGGATTCAAAAACCACCAGCAATAGAAATTTAATGGCCACTTAAACAAAACTTCTTTGTTAATACATAATAATATCAATACTTAACCTATTACTATTAACTTAACCTTACAACCCCCTTTTAATTCTAAGCGCCACGTGTATGTAATGTTTGTGTCTTCAGGAAAGTTCTTTTTCACTGTCCAATCATTCAATTTTCACTGATCCAAGTTCACTGGTATCAGGAAATCTTCCATACTGTGAACAGAATTATACATTTACTATATTCACCAAGCTCTGGTGCTTTAACTTAAATTGTTACCGCTCAGGAAGGTTTTTGTTGGTCTCAGAGATATCTGTTGTTCATTGGACACACAAACTGATTTCCTTCAATCAGCAATGGAAGTGTCTTACTGAAGAAACTTGCCCTCTCTTGGGTTTTTCCAAAAGATAACCTCTTCTTCCAGGTTACCACAAAGAGTTATTTTTTCCCCTATTTCAAGAGAAACACTATAACCAGCCACAACCTCTGCAATTGACTACAGAGATTTAGAATAGGCTGAACTCAGAACTCAAAACCTGTCTAAAAAATGGGTTATTGTAGCAGGTCTACCATCTTGCAGTCTTCACAAACTGCTGCAGAATCCTCTCCCTCTCCCTCTCAAAAAATGGATGTTTTCTCTCTGTTTGCAAAACCACACGGCCTCTCCTAGGACAACAAACTTTAACCAGAAATTTTAAAACTCTGGCACCAGTCAAGCAGCAAAAGATTTCTCCATTCTTGAGCCTAGGCATGGTTCAAACATGCTGGAATAACACCTACTTGTGAAGCACTCACAAGCACTCCTCATTGTTTCTGCAAAGCCAACTGCAGACATTAAGTCTGCTCTTGCATGGCAAATGAGATATTTGTTTGTGAAATGTGACCTAGTAACTAAACATCACAATCTTACCCTTTTAAGATATAGTTTATCATAATTTTATTAACATTCTGTAACAGAACCAATATGTACCACAACCACTGACAGCTTACCCTCCCCCTGAAGAATATTCTGAACCTGCTCTGGACCGGAGCACCCGGGAGGTAACACACTATCCTGGAGTCTCTTCTGCAGCCGCAGAACTCCTTTCTGTTCCCCTGACTATTGAGACCCCTATGACTATCGCTCTACTTGACTTTGGTCTTCTGAGGTTCAACAGGTGCTGTTGGTTTGGCTGCTGCCTGGTCCAGATAGGCCATCCCCTTCAGCAGTATCCAAAGGGTATACTTGTTGCTGAGGATAATGGCCAAGGGGGTACCCTGCACTGCTTGCCTATTCCCTTTCCCTCTGCTGACTCTCACCCAGCTACCTTCCTCCTGCCTCCGAAGTGTGATTATGTCCCTGTTACACCTGTCTTATCATTCCACTCCCCCCCCCCCCCCCCCTTCATGAATGATCCCGAGTTCATCCAACTCCAGCTCCAATTCCCTTATATGGCCTGTAAAGAGTTGCATGCATTTCTCGCAGATTAAATCATCAGGGATTCTGTTGGCTTCCCTGACTATCCAGATTCTTCGAGGTGCATGTCCCAACCCTGGCTGCCATTCCCACTGAGGAAAGAGTGAGAAATATCTGTCCTTATCTTTTCTCAACTCTTTTACCTCCACCTCAGCCACTCCTCACCAAAGGCTGAGTTCCAACTCCTACATTAGGAGGCACATTCACCTACCTATCCCGCTGCTTTTTAAACATTTCTTCTCTCATTCATTCCTGTTCTCACAGTCCCTGATGAGACCTGCAAAACGCTCCTTTTTAGAATATTTTCCCCGATTTGAGGTTTACTTGCTCACTTTGTGAATTGATGGGTCTGTTGGTCATGTGATAGATTTGTTCGATTAATTTTTAAAATATATATTTTGTTGTTTCTTTGCTGTTTGCCCTACTAAAATGGAAAATAGTGAAGAAATCTGCTAATTAAACATTTATGATATTAAACTAATGCAGCCGAGACTCTCAAAACAAAACATTCAGTTGCATGCAAAACTAAGTTGCATATGGAGAACAAGTTTCTTGCCTGCCTCAAATACTGTAATCCAAAACCTTAAAAGAATTACATTTAATATATATGATGTTCATGGGTCAAGCAAACCAAAAGCCCCAGGAGGGGGAAAAAAAGTTTTAGATATAATAAAAATAGATAGCAATCCTTTACCCCTTCTGTACATGAACAGCATTCCTATCATATTTCCAAAAACCTTTCAAGGTGAATGTGTTGTGCCTGAAGGGTGAATGCTAATGTAATGCTAATTAATGGAGATCTATGTATTTTCAGTTTATTTGTTCAAATGCCAGAACAACCAGTTTTGTTGAATTCCATCCTGTTATTTGTCTCATGGCTCATATCTACTTGCTTCGAAGATGGTCGTGTAAGATTTTTATTGAAGGCAAATAATATTGCTTCCTTGGTAATTGTTTATATTGGATTAAGTTCAGAACTCAAGAACACCATTTTACATTTTGACTTGCACCTGAAAAATCATTTTTTGGTCATTTTCTGGGCCATTCTCTGAACTTCATACAGCCATCTTTTTGCTAGATTGTGGAAGCTCTCCTTTTGGCTGGAGTTAGATCAGCATGGCACTCCTTTTCAGTGTAAGGTTGCCACCAGCTGTCTCTTATTACCAGTCCCAGTCTTCACATCTTTATTTGTTTTTCCTGAAGTTTCACCTACATGTAATTAAGGAAAAGGTGGAGACGATTTAACTCCTCAAACCATTTCTTCAGTTAGGTCATAGTTGATCAATACATTAACTCTTCATTGCTACTTTGATCCTTGTCTAAATTCCATTGGCAAAACATTTAAGTCTCACTTCACTTAAAAGACCCACCTTCAGCAGCGTCTTGAGGATGTTCTGATTTTTTTTACTTAATCGTGCTGTGAAATTTCCTACCCAAGGGACTTCATATACTACATCATTCAGTTTTTGTGTTTGAGGGAGATTGGGTCTAGCCCATGCAACCAGCATAAGGTAACTTTACAGCCCAAGGTGTTAAAATTTTCTTTCCAGCAATGCCTCCAAAGTCAATATCTTTATCTTGATGTCCAGTGCCTGGAAGTGAACACATTTGTGAATGGAATCTTAACACCAGCTTGGAGCCATGTTGGTGCCCTCTCAAGTGCATGGCCACCTGGACAGCTGCTTCTCCTACCTCTACCACTACAGTCCATGGCAATACCACAAACCTATTCATTATTAAATCAGCATGAAGATCACCAATTTGACAACTTGTAGCTTGAGGAAAACAAAGTTTTGTCCAGATCAAAGTTTTAGATTTTGTTTGTAAAGTTGATGACCATCTTTTGGCATTTTTTCATGGGTTTTTAATGCTTGGCATGATAGCGTGGTGGTTTTATTATTTAAAATATTTATTCAGAAGTCTAAACTAACAATGCATAAATGAGTTTTCAGCTGCTTTGGCTGTTAGTTTGGAATTTCTTCCTGGCTCACTTGGCTGCATAATTTCACTTCCTCAAAACACAGTATTGATCTTAAATATAGCTTAAATTTGGAAATACTCCTTATTGCAATATCTTATTGCTAAACTCAATCAAGTTTTTTGTTGTTCCTGATTTTATGGTCTCTATTTTGCAGCATGCTTTAATTGGTGCCTAAAATCTTGGCAAATTAGTGATTTTCTATGTAGGCTTAACACGCAGAAAAAAAGTTTATTACATTTTCTCTTCTCTGCTACTGCTTTTGAATTTTGGTGATGCAGCCTATCATGATCTTGTGTGAAGAGGTTGAAGTCACATATACTCTAAAATCATCGACTGGCGCAATGAAATACACTTTGACTTTGTATCTATTGCAAAAATAATGTGGAGAAGGTAATTTGTGAATTGTGCATTTGTAATTTTAAAATTAGCTTATGTAAAATAAACTGTTTGTAATATTTTGCATGAATTTCAATTGTTTCCTTAGAATACGCCTTGAAGAGCTGCGTATGTTTTTAGAAAATGAAACTTGGGAATTATGTCCCGTGAAGTCGAACTTCAGTATTTTGCAATTACATGTAAGTATTCACTTTCAGGATTGAAGACTGTCAAGCCTACCTCTCAAAGCCACAAAGGTTTGTGTATATTATAACATTTTGGTTTTTTTTAAATAATACTTTGTCATTTATTGTTTTTTATTTGTCATAAGAGGATTTTGTGTATAATTTTAGCAAGTAAATTGTTTCTATGGTTTGATGGTGAGCTAGCACTTAAGGAACCCTATTTCGGATTTTTTTTTGTGATGACACTTGACCTAGTAGTGAAGATATTTCATTTGATCTTGCTTTTGTGTCAAATCTTGCAACAATTTGTGTTCCTGATTAATAGCTAGTGTGTAATAATCAAGTGCTGAAGTTTAATGTTGACATTACTCTTGGTTGATATTGTCAGGTTTAAAGAAAGTACCTGCTAGATTGAATACTGTGATTGAAATCACTTCAGAATAATACTTATGAAGTCCACCTATTGATTTGAGTAGTAGGTAAAAATTAAAAGAAAAATACAGTGTTCAAGGTACAATTGGTGTTCTCCACAATCCTTTGCTGTAACTTCCTTGTTTAATTATTCCCCAAAAGTTATGCCTTCAGTCCATGTGCTCCAATCCTATTCCTCTTTTAATATCAATATTTTTGTTTGTTTTCTTCAGAAAAATTGTCTCTCAGCTTTACTCCAGCTTTACCAGTAAATCAACCGTTCAAGAGAGATTACCATTTCTTGTAAAAGTCTAGTCAGATGTGTACTTTTCTGAGATTTCTCCCTCCATTATGTTTTTGAAATATTCAACTAATTTCATGAGCACTTGAATATTCAAATGCTTTAAGATTATTTGCGATCCTTCTTGACTATTTTTGAATTTTTTTTTTTGTTTTTGAACAAACTTTCGATATTGTAGGAACAATTGTGTTTTGTTGCCACTTTGGTTTCCTCTTATTCTTTATGCAGTGATTCTTGGATTGTGCATTTAAAAAAAAAGTCCCAAGTCCTGTGCAGCACAGATAAAGGCTCTTCAATGCAACTCATTCATGCTGACCAAGTTAACTTTCTGCAAGTTCCATTTGCCTACATTTGACCCATATGCCTCTAAACCTTTCCTATCCATTACCAGTCCAAATGTCTTTTAAATATATTACACCCACCTCCACCACTACCTGTGACAGCTCATTCCATATACAAACTACCCTCATGATGTAAAAGTTGCCTCTCATTTATCCTTTAAATCCTTAAACTTGTACGCTGGACTGACAGTCCATCTCAACCATGCTGTTCATGATTTTGTACACTTTACAAAGGACACTCAACCTTTTCTCCAGGGAAAACAGTCCCAGCTTATCCAGTCTCTCCTCATAACTCAAGCACTCTAGTCCTGGTAACTTCTTTTTGAATCTTATCTGCATCCTCTCTATCGTAATCACATCCTTCCTATAGTATGACAACTGGAATTGCACACAATATTCCAGGTGCGATCTCACCTACATCTTGCAACTCTTGTACTTGGTGCCTCATACTATAAAGGAAAAAACTATATGCCAAGTCTCTGTTGTCTAACACTCCCCATGGACTGTTCATGTCCTGCTCTGGTTTAACTTCCCAAAATGTGGCAAGCTATTATTATTTCTCTATGCATAGAACCTGCTTGACCTGCTGAGTATCTACAGTAATATCAATTTTGAATCCAAATCTTATTTGCCATTTTATTATAAAACTCTTGTCATTTTTAAGAAACTTTTTGACCGCTTAGAAATTGATGGAGGAAAAAACTGGCTGATCAACACTGGGAGCTTTTGCAATGAGAGTAAGGTGTACACCATTTGAAGAAGCGGTGCATGATGTTGCTAACAAAAGAAAATTACTTCTGCTTCATTATATTCAGAGGAATGCATCCTGACTTGTTATTTGAAGTTCAAGTACAATGCTTCAGCTTACATTAGTTCTGAATCATGATTTATTTTAATGCCCTTAATGAAAATGTTTTCCTTTTAGGAGTTTAAATTTATGCGGCAGTCACGTTCACCTTCAATGTCTCCTAGCAAGCAGTATACCATGACGTCATCTGCACCAGCAGCAGGGTCTCTGTTTGACCAGTACCAAAATGGTGGAAATCCTTTTGAACAGCAGAATGACAGCAAAGATGATGAAACGGAAGATGTTCTTGCTGCTAATGGGGTATGATGTGCTCTATTTGCATTGTATTAAACTGAAAGATTTTCAGTAAGGCTTTTCATACTGGCAAGAAAGTTATCAGGAATAAAACTGTAAAGTTAATAATATCAGTTATGTTTTTTTAAAGCAGAATACAGTTTTATCTTTTATAATTTTAGATGGCAGGGTTAGCGCAATGCTATTACAGTGCCAGCGACCCCGGTATGAATCTGGCACCATCTGCAATCCTAACTGTCATGGGGGAGGAAAAAAAACTGTCCCTTATCTCTGTCCTCATTTGTTGACTCATTTTTTTTGCAGCACCTGGTTCTAGATTATTCCTCAAGAGGGAACATCCTCTACAAAGTCTCTCTGTCACAACATCTCAGAAACTTGTATTTCAATCCTCCTCTTTAATTCTTCTAAACTCTTGCAGATACAAGCTTTGCCTTTCCAAAAGTTCTGCATAAGATGACCTACTCATTCCAAATATCATATTTCTGAGCTGTGATCAACACATTCACATACTTCCTCAAACAATACTGATGATGTGATCAAGCATAACTGATTAACTTTGATTTGACCGTACCTACATAAATAAAGCACATTGAGGTCATTTAATTTGGACAGTTGTTGTTATTGATTATTGCAAGAGGAATGAAACACTATTTGTTTGCTTTCCTAATACAGGTATCATACCCCAGAATATCTTGGGTGTTGAAGGTTGATGTTGTTCAAAATTCTCTATTCTTGGTCACTTGACAAAACTCTTGAATATAATTAATGTCATCTGCAATGTTCTCAGCCTTGGTCTCATTCCAAATTTCAGAATGGTGAAAGACTTTATTTACCACTTTGAAATTTTCATGTTTTTGATCAATCCATTTCCTGCAGATTAAATAATGATACATTAGGTCACTACACCCCCCTGTTAATAATTATTTTGTAAACGTCATTCAGTTCTCTGTTAGAAGTGCAGGAGATTCATTTAATAACCACTCCCGGAGTTTCACGTTTAGTGATGTTTGGATTACTTTTTCCGGATGATTAGAATGAGGATTGTTCATTTCAACAGTGTGAGTCGGATGAGTTGGAGAAGAGTGTTTACCAAGATGAAGATAGTGACAGTGATGTTCCAGAAGAGCTTAAAAGGGACTATGTGGATGAGCAAACTGGAGATGTTCCTCTGAAAAGGTAATTCATAAAAAATTTACAAAATAAGAGCTAAGAAAATGTTGAGGTATGGTGTATTTTTAAAAAAAAATTCAGCGCTTTGGAATTTTTATGAACAATTAATACAAATATTTTCATCCATTATATTTTTGTTGTGTGGATGGTATAATTTAAGGTGTATCCAGTCATATTTTTAAATCCAAAATGGTTTTAATTTTGATGAGCAGGCTAATCCTAGCTAATTAAGATCTGTATTCTATGAAAGACGATGTGCATGGAATTATGTTATCCTTGATGACACTATTTGCGCATAGTTTGTTTACATTCATTCCTCTTTCGTATTTGTCTCTTTGTTTTGAGTACCGTTTACACTACTGATGAGTAGAAATTCTGCTTGGCCTGCAGGATAAAGAATCTTGGGGTTGTATCTGATGTCATGTACAGTATATATTCTGACAACAAATTTGAAATTGACATTGAACTCGATAAACTCAAGATCCATTTGTCACATCCATCACAAAGACCAGATTACCGAGGAAATAATATTACAGATAAAATAACATTACTGTAGCATGAAAGTGTACAAATATTAATTTACAATCTGGCCACCATGAATCAAGCTCGTTGCCTATGAATTTATTCATATTCCTTCAGCGATGAAGGATTTCAGCCAGAAGGGTTGAGTTGTGTTGTGATTCTGTAGCTGATACTTAATCCACTGTGACTATAAAAACAGGAGCTTTTTGATGAAACAGTCATTGTGAATTTGATTAATTTTAATCAATTAATTTGTTGATTGAATTATTTATTGCTGAGATTAGAACATGGTCAAGGACCTGGGCGACCAAGTTGTTGCACCTTCCCATGAAGGTAGGTGCAAAGGGATGTATTGGTTTTTATCCAAGGACAGATGTGGAGGAAGTTAAATTCTTAACAACCTGAAATCCAATGGTGTACTGCCACTGAAACTCAGCCATGGAACCAGCTAAAAACTAATTTTAGATCCAGAATTGTGTGATTGTTAATTCTATTGGAGGGAATGAAGTGTGCATTGGAATAACGTTCATTTTATGTTATATCATACAGTCAGAATCACCTTCACTCTGTCTGCATCAATGACAAGGATCTCCCAGTGGCCAACCATTTCAATTCTGCTCATCACTCCTGCACCAACGTGTCCATAAATTGAAGGAGCAATGCTTAATATTTTGTCTGAGTACTCTCCAACCAGATGGCATTAACATAGATTTCTTGGCTTTCTGCTAGATCACTCCTTATTCTCCTTCTCCTCCTCATCCCTCTATCTTCATTTCTCCAAGCCCTTCCTTCTCCATTCACAGAGCCATCCCCCTCCACCTGTTTGCTGTAGTGTCCTCCCTTCTTTATCCACCTTTTGCCTGTGGGCTTGTGTTCTTCCCCCCCACCATTTTATTCAGTTGCCTGCAAAGGTTTTTCTCATACCGATGAAGAGCTCAAGCCTGAAACTTTGCTTATGTATCTTTATCTTTGCTACATAAAGAAAAAAAACTGTTTCACCTGGTGAGTTTCTCCAGCATTGTGTTTTTACTTATCAGAATTAAGTTTATTGTCATGAACTTGTATCACAAAATTTGTTGTTTTGCGGTAGCAGTATTATGCATTTTAGGTGCAAAATTTCTATAAATCACAATATTTAAAAATAAATTATTTGTGAATAAAGTAAGGTAGTGTCTGGATGTTCATTGTCCTATCAAATGCGATGGCAGAGGGGAAAGAGTTATATTGAGTCTGTCTTCAGGCTCCTGCATGTGGTTTCTTTTTCTTGTGTTCTTTTAAAACCACTATACTTTATTAGCTAAAGTACACAAGACCTAGTGGAGGCATCCATCTTAAATCCAACCGAAGCCGCCACATACTAGTCTACAACTCCCTCCAGTGGTAAGAAGGATCACTAACACTCTATCATTATATCCACTTTCCTTGAGATGTTTAAAAACAAGGCACAGTAATACAGTATACATTTCAATTTGAAGTTAAATACAAACATAAGCACAACATCAGCAGCACAAACTTTATAAGTGTGCATTTCTTTTTCTTTTAGAGATTCAGTCAGTGATGTGCTTTGATAATGTGTGTAGAACTTTTTTCAAATTTTATTTTTCATTTGTCAAAACATATACAGTAATTATCCATAACAAAAATTATGACAGAAAAATAATATAATTTTTATATATTTTCTCCCCCCCCCCTACCCATCCCCTCCCTCCCCAAAAAAGTAGGAAAAAAAGAAAAGAAAAAGCCTGACTAATAAACCTCTATCTTTTAATTAATTAATTGCAGTTTACATAACAATCTTAAACCATAACTAATTAGGGTGGGTTGGATGAGGGCATGGTGGACGCTGCAGGTAAAGACGTAGCAATAAAATGCATGTAGGGTTTCCAAATCTTATCAAATTTTTCTGGTTGATTTCGGAAATTATCCTTTTTATTCTCTCTAATGGTATGCAATTTAATAGTCCCATTCGCCGTCTATTCAACCCACAATATCATCAGATTTCCATGTTACAACTATAGATTTTTTTACTATTGCTACACTTGAAAACATCTTTTGATAAATATCTAACTTCAATTGGGAAATCTATCCCAATAAAAATACTCTGGGATCCTTCAAAACTTGTCTTCAAACTCGTCCCAATAAAATACTTATATCCTTCCAAAACTTATCTACTTTTTCACATTGCCAGACTGCATGTAAGAAAGAACCTACTACTTTATTACATCTAAAACATTGATCAGAACAATTCGAATGAAGAGCATGCAATTTGTATGGAGTATAATATAATTGATGTAAAAAAATTATTGTACCATTTGATATGTATAGCATTAATTGTATTAGTTATACTTTCATAGCATGATTTTCACCATACTTCATCTTGAATCTGTATATTTAAATCTTTTTGTCATCTAGATTCAGATTTGAATAAATCCTTTTTCTGAATAGCCTTTTGTAATTTGAAATACATATTAGTAATAAATCTTTAAATAAATGTATCCATTATTAGATATTCAAATGGACTTTGTTCTGACAATTTAAAATTTCTCCCTAATTTTCTTTTTAAATGTGATTTAAGTTGATAATAAGAAAAAATAGTATTATGTGGTATATTATACTTTCAATTGATCAAAAGTAAAAAAAATCCCAAAAAACAATCCCTTAGTTTTCTTATTGCACAATTATACCAAACAGCAAAATAACGATTATTAACTGTAAAAGGAATTCCTCCTTCTACATGTTCTCCATTCCATACTTTGAGTTCATGCTTCAAAATTGGTGGATCTGATTTTCCTTTAAATAATCCCTCATACCATTTATATAAAATATGCTCAGAATTACTTTCACCTATTTTACTCATTTCAATTTTCACCCATGCAATCTTTTCATCGGTCTGATAACAAGAAGACAAAAATCTAAGTTGAGCTGTTTTATAATAATTTCGCCCTCTTAAATAAGCCTCATAGAATCCCATACCATGAACTTATTGGTTACAGAATGTTCATTCAGGTCCATAAAAAAAAATTTATTTGCTGCCTTATAAAGTCACAAAAATCTTTCCTTTTCAACAAAGGTGCATTAAACCTCCGTTTATAACCTATATTTTGCTCCCTCTCCAGTAAAACTGACATAACTAAAGGTGAATGGTCAGACTCTTGTCTGGAGTTGAGAGGCGATTTAAAAAATATATATCTATATCGAATATGTCTTATGTCTATAAGAATAAAATAAATAATCTCTAATATTAGGATGCATCTTCCTCCAACTATCAACAAGTTTCATTTCATTCATAACATTTTTCACATCCTTTATCACCTTTTTTAAATTTCCTGATCTATCCAACTTGGAATCAAAGGTAAAATTAAAGTCTCCTCCCATAATTATTTTCCCTTCACTGGAGCTGTTGGTGTCTGGAATTTTTAAAAAAAATTTCCTCTTTTTGTGCTCTACGTATGCATGAGGAGTTGCACTTGTGCAGAGTCACTTCTTCACCCGATGTCGGTGGCCATTGTCAGGGAGACCTTGTGCATTAGCTAACTGCATGAAAACATCTTGTATAAATTGTCCATCAACTACATTCGGTGCATATATATTCAAAGTCCAATATTCAGAATATATTTTGCAATTTATCATCACATACCTCTCCACTTTATCAGTCATTGCATCCAATATTACAACTGGTAGACTTTTGTTTATTAATATTGCTACTCCTCTAGCTTTAGAATTAAATGAAGAAACTACCCCACCTCTCTTTAATTTCATGTTCTATTTCTGTTAAATGAGTTTCTTTAGTTTTTTCTCATATAATTCAAAAATCTTTTTCTCTTTATCGTATTCTGAATTCCATTAATATTAATACTAATAAATGACAATTTCCCTGCCATTAGACATCAAAATTAAAACCTATAACCCTCCAGCATCCCCCCTCCATCTCCCCATCCATCCCAACCCTCCTCATATAATATCTTGCATCTATAAACAGTTCAGGCTAAAAACCAAAAAAAAGAAAAGATAAGAAAGGAAAAAAAAAGATAGATAAAGCAAAACCCCAGAGGCACGTGATGTTAAAGCATCTTTATCTATACGGGATGCAAAACTGGTGGCATTAGTGCCCATGATAGCGTAGTGGTCAGCATCACAATCCCCACATAACTCACTAGAAACATCATACCATCCCTTACTATAAGCTTATCAATAGACCTTTTAATCCATTAATCTTATCCAGTATATTAGATCACGCACAATATAGGTTAAACCATCCTCCCCTTTTTAACTCTCGAAACTCAATGTATTTTCAATTACAGCAAAACCTCTCAATTATATAATAAATTCAAGTGTCTACAACCATCTGCTGATCTTTGACAGGCAATGAATCGGCATATACCTTTGCTTCATTAGGCTCAGTAAAAAATATTCCTCCCTCCTGGGACGAATACTTTCAAAACAGCTGGATATCTTAAAACAAAGGCATAGCCTTTTTTCCACAATACATCTTTAACTGGATTAAACTCCTTTCTCTTTTTCAACAAATCAAAACTTGTATCTGGATTTTTAAAAAAATCTTGTTTCTGTTATAAATCAAAGGTCTTTCTTTAGCTTGTTTTGCTGCCAGCTCCAATATCTTCTCTCTTACTTCATATCAAAGGAATGTGACAAGTATTGGATGGGACCTTTGGTCAAGCTGAGTTTTAGGTCTCAATGCCCTATGGACTCATTCTATCTCAGTCTCCTTGAAATGTAGCCTGACCCAAAGATTCTGGTATCCACCATTGCAGAATTTTTTTCAAGTCTTGACTCTCATCCCCTTCTTTAAGTCTAACAATCTTGATATTCTGTCTACTGAAATTTTCCAAAACGTCGATCTTTTGCATTAACTGATCATGCTTTGCAGCTGTTTGTGCTTTCTTCGTTTGATCTTTCAGATTTTGAATCTCAAATTCATTCCCTTTAATTTTTCCATCCATTATTTCAAATCTAGTGTCCACCTGTTGCATTAATCTTTCCATCTTATCACCATTCTTCCTTACTTCATCAGTTAACACTTCCATGGATTATTGAAAAAAATCTAGCATTTGCTTTGATTCACCAGAAGATGAAGAAGCTTCATTGTAAGTCGTTTTTGTTCTTTCCTTTGCTTTTCCAGGTCTTCTTCTTGATCACTGGAGCTGTAGGTGTCTGGAATTTCTTTTTTAAAATTTCCTCCGTTATTTTTTGTGATCTGCGCATGCACGGGAAATCACACATGCACAGAGTCACTTCTGCACCCGATGTCAGTGGCCATTGTCAGGGGAGACCTTTTGCAGCAGTGTCCAAGGTCTCCCCAGCTGCTGGCCTCTCTCCTTTAGATACTACCTTAAAGACAGCTCCAGGATCCTTTCTTAAGGCGACCTCTCTTCCTTTTCTTGTTTAACAGTAAGTCCTTTATCATCTTTGTTGGCATTGTTGATGTCTTTTATGTGTCTTCATACAGTTCTTTCATATATTTTCTGTAGCTTTTATAACCTTTTGGTCACTTTTTCTCTCCTTTTTCAAGGAGAGTAGGGATTATCAGACTAACCCCACATCATCATGTAGCACGCCCCCGTGTGTAGATCTTTTTTTAAAAAACTTTATTTAAAATTATTAAGAATAACAAAAAAATTACATGAAAAATACAATATCAAATTATCAAACTACCCTCCCTCCCAACTCCCCCCCCAGCCAGCCTCGCAAGGGTAGCCACATAAAATAAATATTACAAATAATTACAAATATGAATAAACAACATTTTAAGATATTTTAAAACCCATATACTCTAAATAAGGAGACCACGTTTGAACAAAAAAAAATTATTTTTTTCCATATAAATACAAGATCTCAATTCATTATTGATTATATTAATTTCCACATTATCTTTCCAGGTAATCGCTACACATTTCCATGCCACTGATAACGCTTAACGAACAAAGGCAATCTGAAACTAATCCAACCCCAAATCAGTCAAAGAAACCATATAACCCAACAAAAAAAATCTATGGGTCTAACAGTTATTTAATCTTAAATAATATCCTCATTTTTTTCCCAAAATGGCTGAACCTTATCACAAGACCAAACTACATGAAAAAAAAGTTCCAATATTCAACCCACATCTAAAATACAAATCCGAATCACGAAATCCATATTTTTTCAATTTCTCGGGTCAAATACAACTGATGGAGAAAATTATAATTAACCAAACCATACCTTACATTAATCAGTTATCCCTTCACAACAAATAACCTCCCAGTCTTCCTGAGGTGTATCATAAGATAAGTCGCTTTCCCATTTATTTCTAGATCTCTCCAAATTCGGCTTATCCATATTCTCTTGTAACAACCTATACATATCTGAAATCAAGCCCTTTTTTTGAAGTAAAAGAAATCAAAGGTTCAAACTTAGTTAACTCGGGTAAACTCATATTCTTCCCATAATTATGCCTTATCAAAGCTCGAAGTTAATAATACACAAATAAAGAATTTACAGTTATTCCATATTTTTCCCTCAAACGATTAAAAGAAAGAAACTGTCTCTCTTCAAAACAATCCTGAATCATTTCCATCCCTTCAGAATGCCAGACCTTTAAATATCTATTAAACATTGAAAAATAAATAAGCTAATTTTGATATAACAGAGTTTGAATTGATAATCTCCCCTTCGTGCCTATATCAGCATTTCTATTAATCAATATCTTTAATAAATGTTTTAATACTGGCGTATTATATCCCTGCAATAAATGGAAATTCCTTTTATGTATAAACTGATGAACTTCAGATTCAGAAATACAAGCTAATTCCACCTTAGCCCAACTAGAGGGCTGTTTAACATCCATCATTCTATTAATAAACTTTAATAATAATTCTGAAATATAATAATTCATAATAATTCTGAAAATGAGGCAACTGAAGAACTCCTAATGCATATTTTCATGTCAACTTCTGCAAAGCTACTCGTGCTAATTTTCCTTTCCATAAAAATTTCCTCACCGCTGTATTCAAATCCTGAAAGAAAACTCTTTGGAAGCAAGTATGGAATTGACTGAAATAAATACTGAATACATTGGAAAATATTCATTTTGATACAGTTTACTCGACCTATAGATGTTAATGGAAGATCCATTTAACCAAATTCATTTTAATCTTTTTCAATAATGGCACATAATTTATATAAAGATTGATAATCCGCATCCACAATTATTCCTAAATATTTAATTTTATCAGACCATCTTAATTTTATATGCTTACGTGCTTCATAATTCCCCTCCAGAACCCGCAATATTTCACTCTTGTCCCAATTTACCTTATACCCAGATAGCACACCAAATTGAATCAAACATTCTTTTAAGATCCTCAAAGAATATTCAGGATGTGTCAAATAAATCAATACATCATCAGCAAATAAATTAATCTTATATTTATCATTTGCTATTTTATCCCTTTAATATTATCATTCTGTCGAATTGCCTGAGCTAATGGCTCAATGACCAATGCAAAGAAGGCTGATGACAATGGCAATCTTGATGGGTTGATCGGGTTAATTTTAAAAGCAAAGAAGTCTGACCATTCATCACCACCCTAGCAATCAGGTTTTTATATAATGCTTTAACCCAACCCATAAAAAGAGGGATGAAATTAAACTTCTCCAACCTTAAATAAAAAATTCTATTCGACCCGATCAAATGCTTTTTCCACATCAATTTGCAACCACCATTGGTTGGTTGGGTTGCTGTCTCGATGCGTTGATCAATGTTATCAATCTAAGAATATTATCAGATGCTCATCGATTCTTGATAAAACCAGCTTGATCAACATGTACTAACTGTGGCAAATATTTAGCAAAATTTTTTTTTTACTCAGGTTTTTTTAATTTATATATAAAAGGGGGGGTTGTTTTTGTATTTTATTTAAGGTTTTTTTAAGCAAGGGGAGTATTATTTTTTAGTGTATTGTATATTCTTACTATATATATATGTATATATGTATATATGTATATATGTATATATATATGTATATATATATGTGTATATATATATGTGTATATATATATGTGTATATATATATGTGTATATATATATGTGTATATATATATGTGTATATATATATGTGTATATATATATGTGTATATATATATGTATATATGTATATATGTATATGTATGTATATGTATGTATATGTATGTATATGTATGTATATGTATATATGTGTATATATGTGTATATATGTATATGTATATGTATATATATATGTGTATATATATGTGTGTGTGTGCGTGTGTGTGTGTGTGCGTGTGTGTGTGTGTGCGTGTGTGTGTGCGTGTGTGTGTGCGTGTGTGTGTGCGTGTGTGTGTGCGTGTGTGTGTGCGTGTGTGTGTGCGTGTGTGTGTGCGTGTGTGTGTGCGTGTGTGTGTGCGTGTGTGTGTGCGTGTGCGCGTGCGTGCGCGTGTATAAAAGTATATAGCATTTTTTCAAGAAACACATTTAACAGAAAAATAATATTTAAAACTGAAGAGAGATTAGGTAGGGTACGTGGTTGCTTCGCCTTTTAATTCTAAGGTGCGGGGAATGGTGATTCTGATTCATGAGAAAATACCGTTTACGAAAATTGCGGGTAGAGTTTTGATGGTGAATTGTAAGATTTCTGCAGAACTGTGGACATTATTGAATGTTTATGCGCCTAATGTGGATGATGAACATTTATATCTGAAGCTTTTCTGACATTAAATCTGGCTAATGAAAATATTTTAATTGGAGGGGATTTTAACTGTGTTTTGGACCCATTATTGGATAAATCTCTAAAAGTATAAGGAGGTCTAAGATGGCGGTACAATTGGGCTCTTTGATGAAAGATTTGAATTTAGTTGGAATTTGGAGAAGATTAAATCTGACAGAAAAGAATTTTTCCTTTTATTCATCTTGGCATTATTCATTTTCTAGAATAGATTTGTTTTTGATTTTGGCACATTTACAAGCTTGAATTTTGCAAGCTGAATATAAGAGTAGAATTATATCTGATCATTCTATGTTGTTTATATCTTGTGTGGGCCCTGAAATTATTCAATCAACTTATCGCTGGAGATTTAATATAATGTTATTGAAAAAGCCGGAGTTTGTTACTATTGTGAAAGAGCAGATTGCTTCGTTTTTGACTTTAAGTACGGACTCAGTAAGTAGTAAATTTGTCCAATGGGATGCTTTGAAAGCATATTTGCGTGGTCAAATTATTAGTTTTTCTACTAATTTAAAAAAAAATGGCAGAGAGTTTGGCTTTGGAGAAACAAATAAATGAGTTGGAAAAAAGAATTTCAGAAGAATGGTACAGAAGATAAGAAAGCAGCATTAGCTAAGTTGAAATTGTGTTATAATACTTTACAAATGTATCAGTATGAGCATCTAATGGAAAGATCTAAACAACGTTATTATGAATTAGGTGAAATGGCTCATAAGGTGTTGGCTTGGAAATTAAAAACGAAACAATTGTCGAGAACTATTAATACTGTTAAAAAGAATTCAATAGTTACTTATAAACCTCAGGAAATTAATGACAAATTTTATTCATTTTATCAGAAATCATATACTTCTGAGGGAATGCAGGATGATGGTTCTATTGAATCTTTTTTAGCTATGTTGCATTTACCGGTTTTAGGAGGGGAAGAAATGAAGTATATGGAATCTCCATTTACAGATTCTTAAGATTAAAGAAGCCGTACAGGAGATGACAAATGGAAAGTCGCCAGGGGATGATGGGTTTTCAGTAGAGTTTTATATTGTCTTTTATGAGGATTTGTCTTCTATATTTATGGAGGTGCTTCAGTAAATAATGGATGAACAGTCATTACCAGAATCTTGCGATTATTACAGTGATTCCAAAGAAGGATAGAGATCCATTAAATGTAGCTTCGTATCGACCAATTTCTTTACTAAATGTGGATTATAAAATAATAGCTAAGGTATTGGCAAATAGACTTGCTAAATATTTGCCACAGTTGTTGATCAAGTATAGATATTCTTAATACAGGTTCTTGTGTCAGATCTTCTGGACCGCTACTGTCTAG
Source organism: Narcine bancroftii (assembly GCF_036971445.1). Classification (NCBI taxonomy): domain Eukaryota; kingdom Metazoa; phylum Chordata; class Chondrichthyes; order Torpediniformes; family Narcinidae; genus Narcine; species Narcine bancroftii. Next base: position 389,626,080 of record NC_091469.1, read on the forward strand.
CACTGTTTCCTCTGTTCTGTCGAGGCTGGATCTACTGTATTTGTCAGTTCCTGCCATATCTGTTGTATTTTCACCAGGCTCTTTTGATTCTTTCTCAATATTTGACCATCCTCTGTTCTGGCAGTTCAGGATCTTGGATTTACTTCCTCCAGAACAGTAGCCTTTTTGTCTCTCGAGTTGGAATTTTTTTTGAATATTTTATTTTTCATTTGCATCAATGACAAATATGACATGTTTATCCATAATCATAATGAATAATAAAACAATGCAAAAAGAATACATAATTTTATATTTTATCCCCCCACCCTCCCCAAAGAAGTAGGAAAAAAAGCCTACCTGAATTTATCATATTATTCATTAATTAAATTTCAAATTTACAAATAAAATCTAAAACCTTTTAAATTAACTTGAGTGAGTTGGAGTGGGAACAGCAGATGCTGTCGATGAACTCTTCCCAATAAAATCCATATAAAATTTCCAATCTTATAAAATTTTTCTGGTTGATTCCATAAATTATACATTATTTTCTCTAACAGTATACAGTTTTATAATTCCATTTGCCATCTATTCAACCCCACATTATTGTCTAGTTTCCATGTTACAGCCATACATTTCTTTGCTACTGCTATTGCTACACTTAAAAACTTCCTCTGATAAATCTAACAAAATATTTTTGGGTCTTTTGGAATTTGTATCTTCATAATTTGTCCCAGTAAATCATATCTTCCCAAAATGTTTCTACATTTTCACATTGCCATACTGGATGTAAAAGGGTTCCTACCTCTTTATTACATCTAAAAAAACATTGATCAGAGCAATTTGGAATAGTCCATGTAAGTTATGGGGAGCATATATAATTGGTGTAAAAAAAAAATTAAATTGTATCATTTTGATATCTGACATTAATTTGTGTTAGTTACACTTCATAACATAGTTTTGAACATACTTCTTGGATTTGTATATTTAAATCTCTCTCCCATCTCAATTTAGATTTAAATAGATCTTTTTTTTTCATAGTCTCTTCCAATTTTATATACATATTGGTAATAAATCTTTTAATAAATGTATGTTTTTAAATATTCAAATTGACTTTATTCAGGTAATCTAAAATTCAATCCCAACTTTTTAAATATTACTTAAGTCGACGATAAGAAATATGGTATTATTTGGTATATTATACTTGTCTTTCAATTGATCAACAGTTTAAAAAAAACCCCAAAAAACAATACTTTATCCTTTTTATTCCACAGTTATGCCAAATATCAAGGTGTTGGAATCTGAGTCTTCCTGTGTCATGTTGTGCCAGTGGCCCTAAGCTTGCTGACCTGTCATAGTTTGATTTTTGTCTCTATTGCAGATGCTTTTCCATTGGACATCTTCAACATCTCCATTCTCGTTTGAGACTGCAGAGTAGGGAAGTGTAGTGCATAATCTAAGTCCCATCCGAAGCTCAGCGGGTGACTTGCCATGTTCAAGTGGTAAAGCTCTATAGCTCAATAGAGCTGGATACGGATCAGAGCCACTGTGTAGTGCTTTCTTGAGCAATTGTTTAACTATGTTAACTCCTTTCTCTACTTTACCGTATGTCAAAAATCATACTCTTCTATAATGTTCTGGAATTTTCTACATCTGTAGCATGGTCCATTGTCGCTGTAGACAATTTGAAAAATTCCATGTCTTGCAAAGATCAATTTCATATACTTGATCACACAAGCAGCAGACGTGTTAGAAAGCACATTAGAAAGCTCTGGATAGTTTGATAGATGGTCAATAACCAGTAAGTAATTCTTTCCATCAGTGTGGAACAGATCAGTCCCAGCTTTCTTCCATGGTTCTGCAGGTACATCAGTTATTATCATGGGTTCTTTTGCCTACTTTTAATGATTATTCAAACTAGTCTCACAGCTGGAAACCATCCTGCCAATAAACAGCAGTTTTGGCCCTCCTCTTGCATATTTTCATTCCAAGGTGCCCCTTATGCACCCTTTTCAGCATCACTTGTTGTAGTGATTGAGATATGATAATTCTGCCTAGTCTGAGTAGAAGCCCATTGACAACACTCAGCTCTGCTCTGAAGTTGTAGTATGGCTGACATTCACTTCTAGGCCATCCTTCATTCAGATTCTTGATGACCTTCTGTGGAACAGTGTGCTTTTCTGTTTCAGCTGTGATCTGCTTAGATTTCATGTCAGATACGGGAAGAGATTCAGTGATCTGATTCACATGGAGATTCACATCTGTCTCTGTGGAACCCTCATTGTGTGCTTCACTCTGCATCATTGCCCTGGATAACGCATCAGCTAACACAGTACGTTTCCCTGGTGTGTACACCAATTCAGAGTCATAATGTTATAGCCTCATCATCAGTCTTTGGATCGCAGTGACATTTCACTGACATTGTTACTTGATTATCACTATTAATGGGTTGTGGTTTGTCTCTGCCACAAACGTTGGTAGACTATACACATAACTAAAATTTCTCGAGTCTATGGGCTTGACCTAGACACTTCCCTGATCTGTGCATATTGACATTCATATGTTGTCATCATCCTTGATGCGCATGCTACTGGCCTCCAATCTTCTCCCACAGCCTGAAGTAGTACAGGTCCTATTCAATCTTTTGAAGCGTCCATAGATAGTTTTGTTCTTCTGGGTGCGTCAATGTAAAATGCATTGGTTCTGTAGTTGGAGTGGTCTTCAGTCGTTCCCATTCTTCCTTGTGGTTGGCTGTCCACTTGAATTTACGTTTGTCCTGTAACAACTTCCTTAGGTACATTGGTAAATTCATACCAAACTGGTCATTGAAAACAATGAAATTGATCATTCCCAGCAATTTCGATGCGTCTTTTTTTTTGTCTAAACATCTCAAATGGCTTTCACCTTGTTCATCTGGCTCCACACCTGCCTCTGACAGTATATCTCCCAGAAAAGTGATTTCCTTCATACCAAACTGTCATTTTTCTCTGTTTAACTTTAATCCATACATCTGGATGTGTTGTAGCACTTTAATTAGCCTTTCCTTGTTTGTTCCTGTATGGTCCCCATATGATCATGTAAATATGTACCCCATTTATGCCTTCTATGATGTGCTCTATTCTCCTGTGGAACACTTCCAAAGCTGAGGAAATTCCAAAAGGCATCCTCAGAATCTGCCAAATTCTGTATTAAATTATTTTGTGCTATCTTCTTGTAGTGTTTTTTTTTTGCCACAAGCCCTGGATGCATTCAATTTAGTGAAAAACTTTGCATTGGCCATCTCTCTTTTAATTTCATCCCTTGTCAGAATCTGATAATATTCCCTCTTTATATAAGCATTCAAGTTTTTCGGGTACATGCACACATGTAGATCACTGTTGTTTTTGACACACTGTTACGGTGTCCAGAGGACCCCAAAAACAAGCAGCATTAGATATGCACCACAACACAGGGTTACTTAAACAAAAGTAGTTTTTAATTATAATTGAACAAATAAACAGAATTAAACTTTAACGTTACTTAATCCCCCCTCTAATACTAAGAGCAGATGTGTGTAATGTGTTTTTAAGATTAGAAAAGTTCTTTGGATCAGAGAGAGATTCCTTTTCCAGGACATCCGCAACAGATTCCTTCTCAATCAGTCTTGCTGATGAAACGTCCCCTTCAGGGTTCTCCAGAAGATCCTCTTTCTTTAAGGTCACCTTTCAGACCGCCAGCCTTCTCCTTTGACCAGGCAGCCTTCCAGAGTTTGCCAGCTTGTCCTTCTGGAACTGATTTCTGTCTCTCCTCTCTGTTTCACTCCCTCCCTCTCTGAGAGCAAAACTGTTTTCCCCTGCCTGCAAAGATCACATGTTCTCCCAAGCAAGCTTTTCTCTGCAACTTTGTTGCTTTCTGAAAAAAAGCATTCTGCAAAAGTCCTGCAAAGATTCTGCGTTTTAAAATGTTTGTGTGCAACCTGCTCTAACAATACCTCCCAAACCACCTCTAAATACTCTGTCACACACCCCACTCCAGGTACCATGTGATGTTTCTTTGTATTGTAATAAAGAAACTTGGGTCCTTTTAAAACAACTATATTAGCTAAAGTACACAAGACAGTGTGAAGGCATTCATCTTGAATCCAACTAAAGCTGCCAGAAACTAGTCTCTGACTCTCTCTGGTGGTCAAGAGGATCACTGTAGTCTATCGCTACACTGTACTTCCTGATAATAGCAGTCATAAACGCCATATCCTGGGTGGTGAGGGACCTTAATGATAGAGACTGCTTTCATGAAACACCACATCTTAAAGATGTACTTATTAGAGTGAGGACTAATACCCATATTGGCACTGGCCGAGTTTACAACCTTCTGTAGCCTTTTCCTGACCCTTGGCACCTCCGTGCAAGATAGTGATGCAACGAATAAGAATGCTATCCATGGTACCTTTAGAAATTTTCAAGAGTCTTTGGCAACATACAAAATCTCCTTAAACTCCGAACAAAATATAACTGACGATGAGCTTTCTTCATGATTGCATCAATAGCTTGGCCCCAGGTTAGGTCTTCAGAGATGTTGACATCCAGAAATGTGATGTTTCTTACCATTTCCACTGCTGAGCACTGGTTTATGTTCTCCTGGTTTCCAGAAGTCCACGATCACTTCCTTAGTTTTGCTAGTGTTGAGTGGAAGGTTGTTGTTGTCACACCACTCATTTAGGTGTTCCATCTCACTCCTGTATGCTTTCTCATTGCTGTCTGTAATTCTGCCAACAACTCTGGTATCATCGGCAAATTGGAATAGTGCCTAGCCACAGTCATTGGTGTAGAGAAACTAGATCAGTGGGTTCAGCACACATCCTTGAGGTGCACCTGTGTTGATTGTCATTTAGGAGTTGATGTTTTTACTGATCTGCACTGACAGCAAAATCTTCTGATGAGAAAGTCAAAGATCCAGTTGTTGGAATGACATCTGAAACTTGGGATGCACTTTAAACTATGTCGATTATGAAGCCCGACTTGGCTAATATAGATACAGAAATTGAAATGGATAATTAAGGGAAAGTAATAGCAAAAAACAAAAGATGAAATAACTGAAATCCTTTTCAATAAAATTTTCGGGGAAAAGCCCATCCAACCATGATTAATAGACCCTACCAAACCGTGCAGTGAAGCTGATCATTGAGATCATTTTTGAAACCTGTATAACTGGCACATAAATAAGTAGGGTAGAAATATAATTTATAAGTAAAACTGGCAAGTAGTATGATAAAAGTATTGTATGAATGTTTATCAGCATATAACAAAGAAGAAAGCAGCAAAAATAAATGTGAGGAGATTTTGTGCTGCTGAGCAAGAAAATGACTGGGATGTTAAACATATTCATTCACCATCCTTATAGTGGAAAGTGCAAAATAGGGACTAACAGCCAAATGAAAAAGGCAGTTAACTCTTGTTAAAAATAGTAATAAAGGGAAAAAAAAAACTGTAGCAACAGGACTAACAGCAAGGAAATCCTATGCACTCAATTGTTCTGCTCAGATTTGGGAATACTATGTTAGAATTGATTTGGGCCTTCCAGAACTTGGAGTTGTTCCTTCAGGTGGAAAGCAACAAATGTAACTGTGCAGTTCATCCACGAAAGTGCAGAGAAACCAGCTATCCTCCCTCCCCCTTCAGTGCCTTTTATTCTTCAACATAGAAGCAAGTCTGCAGTGAACTCAGCAGAAATGCCAAAAGAACTTGTCCGTCCATAATTGTCTATCAAATGATGAAACCTTTCAGACTCAACAACTTTGTCACAATTTTGACAGATTGAGAAATGTTTGTCAGATTTCCTCTCCTGAATGACATTGGTGAAACAGTAAGTTTTAAATCACACCATTTTTAAAAATTCCAGACTTAATTACATTTTATTTTTAAATTTGCCTTGTTATTATGCTGTCATTTTAACTCTTCAGATTACAGATTTATTGTAAGAGCACATACATGACATCACATACAACCCCTGAGATTCCTTTTTCCAATGGGCATGGCAGAATACCATTAATTGGAAGTGCAAAAAACGAAGTGTGTACAGCATAATACATGTAAACAAACAATGAACTATAAACGATAATGAATGTAAACAAACTGCAATACTGAGAGAACAAAAAGAAAATCAATAAAGAGTACAAGTAAGAGTCCTAAAATGAGTTTCTGATTCAGTTTGTCATTGAGGAATGTGATGTTGGAGGGGTAGCAGCTGATCCTGAACCTGGTGGTGCACGTCTTGTGGCAGCTAGACCTCTTTCCTGATAGCAGCAGCAAGAACAGAGTGCGTGCTGCGAAGTGAAGTTTTTTGATGATTGCTGCTGCTATCTGACGGCAGCGTTCCCTATAGATGTATTCTGTAGTGAGGATGGTTTTGCCTGCAATGTCCTGCCCACTGCCTTTTGGAGGGCTTTACGCTTAGGGGTATTGGTGTCCCCATACTCGACCGTGATGCAGGCAGTCAGCACACTTTCCACCATATATTTGTAGAAATTTGCCAGGATTTCTGATGTCATACCAAACCTTTGCAAACTCCTGAGGAAGCAGAGGTGCTGACATGCTTTCTTCACGATGCCTTTGGTGTGTTTGGTCCAGGAAAGATCTTCTGAGATGGTGACTCCCAAGAACTTAAATTTTGCTCACCCTCCCCACCTCTGATCTCCCAATGATCACTAGATTGTATTCCTCTGGCTTTCCCTTCCTGAAGTCAACAATCAGCTCTTTAGCTTTGGTGACATTGAGTGCAAGGATGTTGTTGATGCACCATTCAGCCAAGTTTTCAATCTCCCTCCTGTATGCTGACTAATCTCCTACCTTTATACTACACACTACAAATCGTCGGCAAATTTGTAGATGGTGTTGTTGTCGTACCAAGCCACACAGTCATAGGTTTAAAATGAGTAGAGAAGGGGGCTGAACACAGCCCTGTGGTGCTCCAGTACTGATGGAGATTGTTGAGTAGAAGTTCTTGCCAATCTTCACTGATTGTGGTCTGGAGTTGAGGAAATCCATGATCCAATTATGCAGTGGGGTAGTAACTCACAGGTCTTGGTGTTTGCTGATCAGTTTTGAGGGGATGATGGTGTTAAATGCTGAATTATAGTCAATAAAGAGCATCCTGATATATGCATCTTTGCTGTCCAGATGTTCTAGGGCTTTGTATTGGGCCAGTGAGATGGCATCCACCATAGACCTGTTACTATGATAGGTGAACTGGAACTTATCCATGTCACCACTCAGATAGGAGCTGATATGCTTCATCACCCAGCCTTTCAAAACACTTCTCCACTGTTGAAGTAAGTGCTACTGGTCAATAGTCATTAAGGAAGGTTACTACACTCTTCTTGGGCACCGGTATGATTGATGCCTGTTTGAAACAGACATCCTCTGATTCACTCTCCTGAAGGCAGCACTCATGTCATCCTCACATACGGACAGGATGGGATTGTCAGGGGACGAGGGGGTGTGGAGGTTGTGGTTCTCTGCTGTTACTGTTGTCAACTCTGGCATAGAAGGCGTTGCGCTCCTCTGGGAGAGAAGCTTTGCCGTCTGCTGCTTTACTGGATTTTGTTATATTTAACAGATTATGGCATTTTTTTGAATTAATATAAAGAATACATGTGGTATATCCATCCCTCCCACTCCAACACCCCCTCCCTTACCCACTACCCCCCCCCCCCACCCAAAACACCCAAACTAAGAAAGGAAAAGATTATCAATGAATATATAAATTCTAATTAGGTGTCATTGAGCCAAGTACCACTCAGGACGAGTCATTGAGAGTTTAAATTTTTAAACCTACTTGTAAATATGGGCTTCATATTTTAAAAAAGAATGATATTTATCACGTAAACTATAAGCTATTTTCTCAAGAGGAATACACTATCTCATTTCAATATGCCATCTTTGCATCCCTAAATCTATATCGGACTTGCAAGTAATAGCTACACATTTTCTCAAAACAGCTGAAGCCAATTGTAAAAATTCTCAATTTGATGCATAGTTAACCTTAATTTTAAACTATACATTTTAATATTTCATAATAAAAATAACATTGGATCTAATGGAAGTTTAACCTTTAACACTTTCTCTAAAAATTATCTAGTTTGTAACCAAAAAGATTCAACCTTAATACACTGCCAAGTTAAATGAAAGGAAACCCTATTTTTTTAATGACATTTAAAACATAATTCTGAAGAAATTAAATTAAATCTTTTTAATTTTTGAGGTGTTGATGGAAGTTGATGCAAAAAAATTATATTACACCAATCTATATCTTACATTAATAATTTTAGTCATATTATCCTTACATAACATTCTTCAATCATGATGTATTATTCTAGCTAAATAATTTTCTCGGTGTAATCTTGATTTATGAATATCCAATTTAGGCATTTTCCTTTGAAGTATTTTATACATTTATACAGTATTGCAGAAGCAATACTGCAAACCCCCCCACCTGTCATGCTCACTCACTGACATCAGAGCACAGTCTCAGGAGCCACACTCGCTCCCCGAAGTCCACTCTTTAACCCTGGTACCACTCTTAAGTGAGGAGGCAGTCTCTGTGCTATTGTGTGTATGCTGTGTGCTGTAGCACTTCGTCCCTTTGTGTACAGGGCTGGACTGGACGGCTACAGTTCCACTTATAAATACTAATAAAGATTTTTCACCTATTTTAGTTAATTCTATATTAGCCCATGTTAAAGATTTATCTAAGTAAAACATTCCATTAATAAATTTCAATTGAGCAGCTTTTTAATAATTTTGAAAATGTGAAAGCAACAGACCTCCTAATTCTAATTTCCAAGTTAATTTTTCTAAAGATACTCTTACCATTTTATCTTTCCATATAAACTTCCTAATTGTTAAATTTAAATGCTTAAAAAAAAATTGAAGTATGCTGCAAGGAATGGATTGAAAAAGATATTGAAACCTTTGGAAAATATTCATCTTAATACAATTCACTCAGCCTATTAAAATTGTAGGTAAATCATTCCATCTATTCAAATCTTAAATTTTATTAAGTAATGGTAAATAATTCAACATGTATAAATTATTTAAATTTTTATCAATTTTGATACCCAAGTATTAAATTCCATAATCTGACCATTTAAACTGAACAATTTTTTTGCATTGAGTATAATCTCCTTCAACCAAAGGCATTATTTCATTTTTATCCCAATCTTATAATCTGATATTTCACCATACTCCTTTTATCTCATATGCAACAAACACAAAAAATTGTCAGGATTTATCAAATAAATCAAAACATCATCAGCAAACTAATTAATCAGAATTAATCATAATTCCTTTAATAGTAATATCTTGTCTTATTGTGCTAAAGGTTCAATAGCCAAAACAAACAAGGGCAGAGTGAAAGGACATCCTTGTCGAGTTGATCTAGTTATTGAAATAGCAGAAGATATTTGTCTGTTTGTCACCATTTTAGTATAAGGATTTTTATACAAAGTTTTAATCCAATTAATAATTACTGTCCAAATTCAACTTGTTATAACACCTTAAATAAAAAATTCCACTCTAATCTGTCAAATGCCTTTTCAGCAACCATTGCTAAATCAGATTTCATCCGAGAATCATGAATTAAACTAATCAACTTACAATATTATTTGCAGAATATCGTTTTTTTTTAACAAATCCAGATTGATCTAAATGAATCAAATTTGGTAAATATTTAGCCAATCTTTTTGCTGAAATTTTAGCTACAATCTTATAATCGACATTTAATAATGAAATTGGTCTATAAGAGTCCGTCTTTAATGGGTCTTCATCTTTCTTAAGTATTACTGTTATAATTGGATTGGAAAAAGACTTTGGTAAAGAATGGACTTCCTTTGCTTGTTTCAATACCTCCAATAATGGAGCATTAATAAATATGTAAATTTCTTATAAAATTCAGATGGAAAGCCATCTTCACCTTGAGACACCATTCTTCATAGAATTGAGTGCATTAATAGCCTCTTTAACTGTAAATGGAGAATCCAATTCTTTATGATCTTGGCAATTTAAAGAAGGACAGTGAATTTGAGATTAAAAAAAAATCAGCATTATTAAATTGAGATGTGTATAGATAAGCATAAAAATCTCAAAGAATCATTTATATCTTGAGGTTATAAGTAATTTTTTAATCTCTTTTCATAGCATTAATAATTCTAGAAGCCTGTTCCATTTTCAATTGCCAAGCAAATACCTTATGAGCCCTCTCCCCCAGTTCGGAATATTTCTGTTTAGTTCTCTGAATTAAGTGGATTTAAACCCTGCTATAGCTGTTGGATGTCCCTCATCAATTCATCTGGAATCTCCACTTCACATGGGAGTTAGATTTCTGCAGGTCATACTTGCTCCTGCTGTACTGATCTGAATCTCTGGACTTAAATGCTTGTGATCTGGTTTTCAGCAATTTGTGGATTTCATTGGTCATCCAGGGCTTCTGGTTGGGCAAAACCCTGAATGATTTGGTGGGGATACACTCATCAATAGTTGTTTTCATAAAGTATGTGACAGCCTCAGTATACTCGTTGAGATTCTCAGCAGAGTCCTTGAACATCGCCCAATCTACTGACTCAAGGAAGTCCTGTAACCATTCTTCAGCCTCCTGTGACCACTTTATAGCTGTCCTGATCTCTGAAGCCTCTCTTTTTGGGCTCTGTCTGTATGAATGCAGAAGGAGCACAGCTAGGTGATCAGACTTGCCAAAGTGTGGTCTTAGCAAAGAATGGTAGGCCTTCCTTTTCTTGGTGAAGCAGTGATCAAATGTGTTGGGATCTCTGGTACAGCAGTTTACATTCTGGTGGTAGTTAGGAAGGGTTTTCTTAAAACAGACCTGATTAAAGTCGCCAATCAAGATTTGTAGTATGTCGGGCTGAGCCATCTCTTGTTTACTGACCACATCATACAGCTCTGCAAGTGCCTGCTTGTAATCAGCATTGGGAAGGATGTAAACTCCGGTGAGAATCATTGATGAGAACTCTCGGGGTAGATAGAAGGGTCTGGATTTAATTGAGATTTGCTCTAAGGTGGTAGAGCAGGAGATCGAACTTTAGTGTCTGTGTACCAGCCAGTATTAACGAAAAAGCACACGCCGCCTCCTCTCCCTTTTCCAGAATTCGAGTTCCGATCCAGTCTATGGATGGTGAAACTGTCTGGTCGGATATCGGTGTCAGGTGTGTTCTCTCTTAACAAGGTTGTGGTGCAGCAAACAACTTTGATCTGTTTCACCTGTCTCTGATAAGGTAGCCTTGCCCTCAGGTCATCAATTTTATTCTCCTGTGACTGGACATTTGCCAGTAATATGGATGATAGGGGAGGGCAGGTCTCAGACTCCTGCATTTCAATTTCGTTAGAATCTTGGCCCTAACTCCACGTTTCCAACCTCAACCTTGGTGGTGGCCCGTCCTTAAAGGCTTCTGCCTTGCAGCCATTCTGTTTTTGAACCAGCTGTTGCCCAGGAGATTTGAAGATCATTAGCATTGTTCAGCAGCTGTTTGGACATTTAATGCAGCTAATTGTAAGTAAAGCAGCTGGGAAGGTGAGTATTTCAAAGATTTATGTAACTGGGGTTCTGCAGCCTGCAGAAAGTCACCGTGGGTCGCTGACAACATTTAAAAAAAAAGAATTCAGATTAACAGTCCAGACATCTGATTATTAGTCCAGTAACATAACCTCTGCATTCCTACATCTGTATGGTGATTACAGGGGACTTGGAAAATCATTTGGATGAGGAAATATCGTATGAAGGAGAACTGATATGTAATAAACATTTGATTATTTTGAGGACGTAACTGATATGGTAGATAAGGGGAATCAATGAATGTCATATAGTTTGACTTTTCATAGACCTATGGCAGGGTGTAGCACAATCGATATTTTGTTAGATTAGGCCCCATGGAGTGATGTAGTCAAATATGTTCAATATTAAAAGGACAAAGTCAGGAATTGATGAGTCATTTTTTGATTTGCATGTTTCAATTTGTGTAAAATGCGAAATGGCTGAGTAAGTGTTTAAGCAAAAATACATTGCGTGTGGAACTGAAATTATGCACTTTGGTGGAAAGAATTTTAAAAATGGTAAAATGAAGGACAAATAATTTGATATTCAGGATGATTTAGATATTCTTGTATATAAAGCACAAAATAAACTTGCACTACAAGTTTTTAAGATGCTTCTAAGTATTTTGAGTATAACCTTAGCCTATTTAGTCCTCCTTCATACGTCATTGATGCCATCCCAGGAATGAGTGTGGTAAACCTTCGCTGGATCCCCTCAATGGCAAGAATGCCCATCCTCAGATTAGGAGACAGAAACTGTGCATACTACTTAAGGTGTGGCCTCACCAAGGCCTGATACAACTGCAATAAGACCTCCCTGCTTCTAAATTCAAGATTTCCTGCATAAAGGCCATTGTCAAATTTTATCTTTCATTTCCCACTGACCTCGACTAATTTCAATTTCTCTTTCTAGTGTTTCCAAAGAAACTTTAAAAAGTAGAAAGAAATCGGACTGCTATCTGAACAAGGGCAATACACTTATTTTAACGAACACTACTTTGAATGTAATAAGACTTGTTGGTGAGTACTAAAATGTTTATTAGAATTTAATTGATTACGTTCCATTGGCAATGAAAATGACAGACTTCATGCCCCAAGCCTTTAAACATACTGAATGTACAATTATCTTGCCTATCTATTGCTTTGTCCACAATCTTGTTCAGTTTGGCTGTTCTCATTGACCTTACAACTGCATTCCACATTTTTGTATGCTGAAGAACATTCAAATGAAACATTTGTATGTCAACTACTGAAGCTATTTATTTATATGGATTAAATTATAAAGAAATATCCAGTGATACTTATGAAAAGTAATTAAATCTTTCTAGTTAGAATGATAATGAATCGGCAAATATCATGTTCTGATATGTTGTTGAATTATGTCAATGTGCAGACATCATCTTCCAGAAACATTAGCAGTATACCTGACTTTCATGAGTGTCAGAGAAGAGAGGTAATTGCAGTATCAATCACCAGCAAAAAATATGCTTGGGAAGCTGAATGGTCTAGGGGTTGATGTGTCTCCCAGATCAAATGGAATGCATGCTTGGGTTCTGAAAGTAGTAGCTCTAGAGATTGTGAAGGCGTTGGTAATGATCTTCCAAGAATCAATAGATTCTGGCATGGTTCCAGAGGACTGGAAAATTGCAAAGGCCACTCCACTATTTAAAAAAGGGAGGAAGGTAGCAGGTTGGAAAGTTGGGGTCGATTGTCAAGGATGAGGAGTACCTGGAGGTGCATGACAAAAAAGGCCAAAGGCAGCATGGTTTCCTTAAGGGACAATCTTGCCTGAAAAACTCTCTGCAATTTTTTGAGGAAACCATAAGCTGGCAAGACAAAGGAGATGCAGTGGATGTTGTAAGTATATTTGGATTTTCAAAAGACCTTTAACTAGGTGATGCACATGAGGCTGCTGAACAAGATGATAGGGACTTCTGGTGATATCATGAAAGGAGCAGCTGTGTAATCGACGTGCTCGTCAAGAAACCATCTTTAAACCAGCCATATATAAAATAAATATCAAGGCATATGCTATAATTTAAGTATTAATGATTAATTGAATGTGATGAGCAAATAAACGCAAAGGAAGGGAAGGCAGTTGAGAAGGCACCCACCACCATCCCCTACAAGACGGCGAATCTGATAAAGAAGAATCATTAATTCTCTGAGATCTGCAAATGGAAAAGAACACAAAGTGGCCTCAGAAAATATTAAACAAAGGCTATCGAAGGTGGAGGATAATATGAAAGATTTAACTGCCGAATTGAAAAGCTGGAGGGGAAATTGAAGGAAATGGAGAACAGAGTAACCTCAGCAGAAGACAGAGGAATTACACAGAGAGGCTAGCAGAGAAATATTCAGGCCTGGAAAATAGGGTGAGACGTAAGAACCTGTAGATTTACAGAGTTGCAGAGGGAAAGAAAAAAGTTATATCAGATGGTATGTGGCTGAACTCTTAAAGAAATCACTAGAACTGCCAGAGATCTAAATAGAAAGAGCATATCTTGCAGACAAACTGAGAGTGGAGAAAGTCCCACCACGACCATATAGTCAGATTTTTAGACTATTTCATGAAAAATGTCATGTTGCAGCAGGCTTGGAAACAGTGGAAGATAACATCTGAGGGGGACAGAGTGCATTCTGGCCAAGACTACTCGACAGAAATCCAAAGAGAGTGTGAGGAGGTACAACAGGTGATTAAACAACTACGGGAGAAAAACATCAATCCATATCTCCATTCTCAGTGTAGATCAGGATTTTTCTAGACTCTGAAGTCAAGACTTTCAAGACACTGACTAACGCAGCACCCATACTGTAAAAGATGAGGGATCATCATCAAAACGGATCCCAGAGAGAAGCTGAATAGAAAACTGCTGCAGGATCACTGGTCCTTTGTCAGCAGAGGAACTAGGGGACAGAGAGGACCGTCAACTACATTAGAGGAAGATCTTTGTGTTTTCCTTGGCACCACAGGAGAAGAACTATAGACAAGTTTGAAACAAATACAGAAATGAGGGTCAAATAGCAAATGAAAACAAAAGGCTATTGTCAGTTTTGAGCAGACAAGAAAATATGTGTGTATGTATATCTTGGTTTGTTGTTTTAAAGAAAGTTGGCTATGCCATGTATAACAATACATAATGAGACTAGTTTTGTATTTTATTTCTGTATTTTACTTAAAAGTATTATCTTAAGAGATTCTGGCTAAGGTCTATAATTATGTCCTATCTGAAGGAAATGCTCCTAAATCGTGAGCAGAGGCTATAATCTCGGTTATTCTTAAGGATGGGAAAGTGTGATTATAGGCTGATAAGTCATTTAAGTATTGATCAAAAGATACTTAATGCTATACTAACAAAGAGAACTCAAAAGGATAAAACTCAGTTGACACACCCTGAACAAACAGGATTTATACCTGGTAGGCGTGTTCTTAACATTGTCATGTGCAAAAAAGAAACATCAGACATCTAGTTTAGATGAGCAAATAGCTTTTGATAGAGTAGAATGGGACTATCTCAAATATAAAATTGGATAAATGGTGTTTCACCCAAGATATATAAATTGGGTGAAAGTACTATATTTAAACCAAAGGTCAAGAGTGAGGGTGAATGGATGTTGCTCTCGATTTATCAGGTTAAAATATAGAGTTAGGTAGGCAGACAGTTTGAGTCCCTTTGCTCTTTGGTACATGTTTAGAGCCACTTGCTGAAATTATTAGGCAAAGGGTATATGACAGATTGTACATGTTTTTGGGAGGTAAATTGGGGCAGGTTTTTTAGAGTAGGTCATATGCAAACACTTTAAAACAGATCTTATTTAAAATACTGGAGCTTTGCTCATGCTAGACAGGCCACCACCAAGATCCTTTGCAAAAGCTTTGGAGAGTGCCCAGGAGACTTCAATAATGGATCATTGTTTACAAAAAGGCGACAGATGAAAGAACTTGTCGGAGCTGCAGGAGTGGAACTTGCCGTTCTCAGAGGTTCATGTGGTTTTGTAAGCAGAGAGAGTAAAACAGGCTTTTTCTCAGAGAGAGAGAGAGAATTCAGCTCTGCAGTTTTACAGTCAGCAGCAGCAGCTGGGAGTGGAACAGGACAAGCTGGAAAGCTTGTGCAAAAACCCCATTTGGAAGAAAGGATGTGAGTACTTAGTTCAGCCTGGTCAAAGCCCTTGTGGTTCATACAAGAGGATAGGACTGGCTGCCTAATGTTTCACTTGAATAAGAGAAAACAAAAAGGAACTCTGTGGTGACCTGAAAGAAAGAGGTTATCATCTGATGGGCCAAGTTTCTTCAGCAAGACACTGACGTGACTGATTAAAAGGGATCAGTTTGTGTCCAGGAACAACAAATCTCTCTCTGAAAACCGGAAAGAACCTTCTTGAGCAGTAACCATTTACTTTTCAAGCACCAAAGTCTGATGAACTTCATAAATGTTAAATTCTGTGCACTGTATAAGAATTGCCTGCAACCAGTAAACTTGGAGGAATGAGAAGTGAGATTGGAATGTGAATCAAAAAACTTTTCTAAACTTAGACACACGTGTGCTTAGAATTAGAAAGGGGTTAAGTTAGGTTAGTTAAGTTAATAGTGATAAGTTAGTGTGATGCTGTTTTCATGTTTAAAGATAATTAAAAATAACTTTTGTTTAGGTAACCATTTGTTTTGGTGAATATCTATTCCTGCTGGGTTTTGGGGTCCTATGGGCTCATAATAGGTATGAAAGACGAAAGAGGGGTGGTGATGACATGCTATAGGTGACCGACCCTATTTCTTTAGTGCCTCACATAATGCAAGTTTTAAAAGGATATGAAGAAATATCTGGTTATAAAATTAATGACTCAAAATCTGAAGCAATGATGCTGTCGGGTACATGGCCATTACAATTAGATAACCAGATCAGCTTTCATTGGTCTATGGAGAGCTTTTGATACCTAGGTGTTATTATCACTTCCTCTGTCTTAACACTGTATGAAGCCAATTATGGAAAGTTACTGAAGGAGATAAAGGCAGATATGTTACTTTCAACCTAGCCCTACCCTTCCCAAACAAATCTATTCTTCCTATATGCTACTCCCCCTACATTAAGTCGCAGACCACAAGTAGGTTCTCAGAGGCCCTTATAGCAGCCCCAAGTACTATCACCATGGAGGTGCCTCCTCCCCACCTCAACACTGAAGAACTTTTGTCCCTAATTAATACCACCAGTTCTTCCATCCACTAAAGGAGAAAAAAAACTAAGCTCAAGTCTGCACCTTGGCTCAATAATACCACTGAAGCCCTGAGGGAGGAGTGCAGGATAGCCGAATGTAAGCGGAAGTGAGACAAACTACAAATTTCCCTCAAAATTCTGAAAAACAACCTGCACATCTACTAAGAAATAGTAAAGGCCAAAAGAACAAAATATTTTGCCAACCTAATTTCCAACAACTCCCAAAATCCTAAGGTCTTGTTCAATACCATCAACTCAATCATTGGTCCTAAATGCACCAACTCTGATGCATGCCTTATGAAATGCAAAGAATTTCTAAAGTTCTTCATAAAGTCAAGAACATCAGAAACCACATTTCCTTCCTCCCCCACCCCCCCCACCCCCCTCCACCCCCACCTGCAATCTAACTGTATCACAGCTTTGTTTATCTAGCCTGGACTGTTTCAGCCCAATCATACTACCCACCCTAAGAAAGATTGTGTTTGCCATGAAGCTGACAACCTGCTCCCTCGACATTATCCCTTATCCCCTCCTGAGGGATGTTTCGATACAGCCCATCCTAGCATCCTCTATTATTAAGTTCCTTGGTCAGTGGGACTGTTCCAGTTTGTTTCAAGCGTGCTGTGGTGCAGCCCCTCCTGAAAAAAAACAACCTAGACCCCAGCACACTCAAAAATTACAGACCTGTTTTTAAACTTCCATTCCTGTCAAAGGTCCATGAAAAAGTTGTTCTTAGTCAATTGTTGTCCTACCTATACCAAAAGAACATATTCAAAAGATTCTAGTCAGGTTATAAGGCCACAGTGGGCCTAACTAAGAGTATACAATGACCTGCTCTTCACCACTCACTCACTCAGGGTGCTCTATCATTCTAATTTTCCTATATCTTCCATACAGTGGATCACGCTATTTTAATAGATCGCCTCCGGCAGAGGGTAGGTGTCGATGGCACGGCCCTAAACTGGTTTAAATCTTATCTTAGTGATAGGACTTTCTCAGTCAACAATGGCAAATTTTCATCCTCCTCTGCTATCCTTTCCTGCAGGGTCCCACAAGGGTATATTCTGGGCCCTATTCTCTTCTTCTTGTACATGCTTCCCCTCGGCCATATCATCCAAAAACTCCTTCCACTGTTATGATGATCAAGCAAAGATAACCATTCTCAATGACTGTCTAGAGGACATAAAGTGCTGGATGGCTCAAAATGGCTCAGTTGCTAGAGCACTGGAGACGTGAGTTTGTTCCTTGCTGGGACAAAGTTGAAGAATTTCATGTATGTTACATCTAAATGTAGTATAGGTACACAATCCTTTATCTGGAACCCTTGGGGGATAGGGTGTTCCGAAATTCAGATTTTTTCAGATTTCAGAACAAAAGCAGCTGCCCAAAATTTAAGCCCACCAGAATTGTGCTGCCATAACTCTCCACCCCCCCTCCACCAGCCCGAGTCGCGCCGCCATCTCCCTCACCCCTCACCCGCCCGAGCCGCGCCTCCATCTCCCTCCCCTCTTGCCCACCCGAGCCGCTCCGCCATCTCCCTCCCCCTCGCCCGCCCGAGCTGTGCCTCCATCTCCCTCCCCCTTTGCCCACCCGAGCCGCACCGCCATCTCCCTCCCCTTCGCCCGCCCGAGCCATGCCGCCGTCTCCCTCTCCCTTCGCACGCCTGAGCCGCGCCGCCGTCTCCCTTCGCCCGCCCAAGCCGCGCCGCCGTCTCCCTCCCCCTTCGCCCGCTCGAGCCGCACCACCGTCTTCCTCCCCCTTCGCCCGCCCGAGCTGCGCCACTGTCTCCATCCCCCTTCGCTGCACCACCACCAGGAAAAAATGCCAGGGTTTGGAGCTTCCTGGATTTTAGATGTCCGGATAAAGGATTGTGTACCAAACAATAATGGAACCTTTATCCTTTAAATCTTTCTGCAGCTAAATGAAGGCAAATCCGAGATCATCCTATTTGGCTCCACCAAAAGTATATCTAATATTCTTGGTAACTTATCCACCCTCATCAAACCATACGTCAAATCCCTTGGTGTGATATTCAGTTTGACAAACAAGTCAATGCGGTAGTAAAAACTAGCTTTTTCCAGCTCCACATTATTGCCAAAATCAAATCATTCCTGTCACTGAAAGACCTCGAAATGTATCCATATCCTAATTTTCTCCTGTTTAGACTACTCTAGCGCCCTATAAATGGGAATTAATCAATCCTCATTATCCCGCCTGCAACTAGTTCAGAATGCTACAGCAAGGCTTCTGACAGGAGTCAAGAAGAGGGACCATAACACCCTCTTTTGGCCTCCCTTCTCTAGCTGACAGTATGGCTCAGAATAGATTTTAAAGTTATCCAATTTGTTTACAAAGCCATTAATGGACTAACCCCCTCTTACATCATCGATATCCTAACTCCCTACTCTACTTCAAGACACCTCATATCGGCCAATTTAGGATGCTTGGTTGTTCTGCGCTCAAATCACCAACTTAGGGGTTTGCTATTGTAGCCCCCAAACTGTGGAACAACATTCTTCCTCCATCGAATCAGTCTCTTCCTTTAACACATTAAAATCCAAATTGAAGTTGTATTTTCACTCTCAAGCATTTTGAGATGATTGTTGATTACCACCATGTTGTATGTACAATTCTGAATCTCAAATACCCGTCCTATACTGCACTTTAAATAGCTGCTTAAGTTGAGATGTAATATATGATTAGTATAGCATTTTGGTCAACCTGAATTTTAAATGTGCTATATAAATAAAATAAACTAAAACTAAACTAATATATGCTCAGATGGGATATTCTCCCTTTGACAGAATTGAAACTGTCCGAATTAATGTTTTGCCCAGACTGTTTTTTTTAATTCCAATCTTTACCTGTAAGAGTTCCTATGATTGCATTTAAAGCCCTTGACAAACTGATACCAAGATTTGTATTGCAAAATAAAAAACCTGGAGTGAGACTGAAGACTGTTATTATCAAAACAAAAATGGGGCCTTAATTTGCCCAACATTAAATATTACTTCTAGCCGCACTTGAAAACATGGGTAACAGATGATATAGTCATGGATTGGGTGAGTATCGAACAAAATTCATGCCCCAGAATTTCTCGGGAAGGGCTACCATTCCTAAGCCAAGCAAATTGGAAGAAATTAAAATAGAAAATGAATGGATTAAATTCACAATGAAAACTTGGATGGCTATTAGAAAACAACTAAATATTTATAACTCTGTATCCAGAGCATTAAAAATAGCAGCTATCCCAGAATTCAGACCTGGAAAAATACATAACAGCTTTAGAAAATGGGGCAATTAAGGGCTAACTATTGTGGATCAGCTTTTTTGTGGGGAAACTTTAAAATCATATGAACATCTTCAGAATGTAAGATAATGTAACAGGAACACTATGGAAATAAAACAGAAATGGGAATTAGAAATGAATATTTCTTCTGTGGGAAATATTAAGGTGAGAAAGATGAAATGTGGGAAAAGACGCGCCTTGATGATCACAAGTTAACAGTAGCCCTACCTGGGGGAGTTTGAATGGAAAATTAAAATGAGAGTATTTAAGACTCCTCATGTGTTGGCGAGATACTGTAGCACCTCAGAATTATGCTGTAGAGAATGCGGGAAGTTTGGTGATCATACCCATATTTTTTTGGGACTGTCCCAAACTATATCAATATTGGAGAGATAGTCAGGTGGAAATTAAGCAAATCACGTGGGTAGACCTCCCTCTGGAGCCAACATATTTTCTATTGGGAGTGACTCCAGAGGATATAGGTACCAAAAACCTGGCCCGTTTACTTGGGGTGTTGCTGTATTATGGAGAAATGTAAAACAATGGAGGGAAAGATTAAAAAGTGTATATTTTGATGGAAAGCATAACAACTATAGTCTGATGTTTTCAGCATCAAGTGGTCATCTGTAATACTACAGTTAACAAGATTGATTAAGGATATAACCTCTACGTAATCTCAGTGGTAGGAACAAGTTTGACTGGCGCACTTTACATGTAATTGGAGTAATGTATGCTGTTGAGATTGTAATTGTATACAAGTGCATATGTAGTGATGACACTGTGATAAATTCAATACGATTTATTCTGACCCTCTCCTCTTTAGGCTCGAAAGTGTCACAATGGGCATATGAATATATAGGTGACTGCATATTTGTTAGAATGAGATTATTTGGGTTCCTAAATCTATGATGCCCTTATGAAAAGAACTTGAATAAGATAGATTAATGTGCTGTATTGTGATTTATTTATTTTGTTCACATCATATGTATGCATATGGAAATAAAAGTTAAATAAAAAAAAACAGGATGAGAGACCTTGGAATTACAGTAAAGATACCAGCATGGGTACAACATTAGCTAATCTGTAGGAAACAGTGGGAATAAAGGGATCCTATTCTGGTTGGCTATGGGTTGCCAGTGGTATTCCGCAGGGTTCGGTGTTGAAGTCGCTTCTTTATGCGTTGTATGTTAATGATTTGTATTTTTGTGGCTCAGTTTGCAGATACAAAGATAGGTGGAGGAATGGGAAGTGATGAGGAATGGAGTGGCTGCAGACTTAGATTTGGAGAATGGGGAAAAAAGTGGTAAATGAAATACATTAATGAAAAGTATATGGTCATGCTTTTTTAAAGAAGGAATAAGAGGACACATTATTATTTGGATGGAGAGAAGAGTCAAAATTCAGAGGTGCAAAGGGACTTGGTAGTCCTCGTGTAGGTCACCCTAAAGGAATGTTGGTATTCATATCTAGTGGAACTGGGTATAAGAGCAAGGATGTGATGTTGAGGGACTAGTGAGGCCTCACAGAGTATGGAGTATAATTTTGGACTCCTTATTTAAGAAAAGATGTACTGGCATTGGAGAGATTTAAAAGAAGATTCACAAGAATAATTCCTGGAATGAAGGGATTAGCACATGAGAAGCATTTGATGACTCTTGGATTGTATTCCTTGGCATTCAGAAGAATGTAGTGGACTTCACAGAAGCATTTTTAACGTTGAAAGGCCTAGACAGAGTAGATTGTGGCAATAAATCTAAAATCTGAGGGGGAGAATGGATCAGCTCATGATGGAATGGCAAGAAACTTGATGGGCCGAACAGCCTACTTCCATATTTTATGGTCTTGTACAACTACAATTTAGTAATCTAAATGAATATTTAGAACAGAAACTCTTTTTAATTGCCATAACTATTACACACATGGTTTTTTCAAATACTTTTTTCATTACATTCTATGATTTTCATTAGTTATGCTTGTCTAATGCTGTTGACCAGTGATCACCACTCATTGGACTGTTACTAATTTCATGCTGGTGCTAAATTGTTATTTTCATAGAGGAAAGCCACCAATAATTTTGCCAAAAGTACGAGAATTTATGAATTTGAAATTATCATGAATTCTTTCCTTCAGGACAGAAGTGTTGAAAATTATTAATTATCCAATTATCCAATAGACACTAATAGTGCAAACTGTTGCTGGAAAGACAATTGATATAACACATGAATGAATTTTATTCATTAGCTCTATTTTTCCACAGCACAAAACTGAGCAAGTTTTAGGATGTAATTGATGCATTTGGCATTTTCATTACCTCTTTATGAACAAAATATTTTGAAAAATATTTTAGACCTATTGACCTTATTTGTTTGAAAGATGGCATTTGTTGTAATTCAGGAAGAGTGGTGGACAAGTGGTCTTCTTATAAGATCCCAAAAACAGTAATTGAAGAACTGACCCATTCATCTGAATTTGGAGATTGGTAAAGGGATAAATGTTATCCAGGACATCAAGAGAACTGTTATGAATCTTGCCATGCCATAGAAAAGTTACTGTCTACCTTGAATGAACAGGAGGTACTTAGTGTAATATCTCATCAGAAAGATGACCTCTAAGTGGGACATAACATAAAATCTTTCAACTTTGTGATGCAAGTTCATCTCTGAACCATGTATGAATCTTGTTCATTGAATAATTTCAATATAATAGCTAAATTCCCTATCATTTTTTTAAATATTTTTTTATTTTTCACACTATAAACCACATTGATCAAGATACATACATTTTTCTTTTTAAATATATACAGTGTTGTTTTCTCCCCCGCCTCTTCCCATCCCACCCTCCCTACCTCCCCTCCCATTCATTTAAAGTACAGAATCTAAGATACATTAAACCCGTCAAACAATGTTGTCACTCAATAAAAATAAACAAGAAATTCCACTGAGTCAATTCTTTTCATTCCCTTCTCCTTCTGTCATTTTAGGTGGTAGATGTCCTCGGTAGGTTTTCTCTATTGTGTTTCATGTATGGCTCCCATATTTGTTCAAATATTGTAATATTATTTCTTAAATTATATATGTTATTTTTTCTAATGGAATACATTTATTTATTCATTTCTATATACCATTGTTGTATTCTCAAGTTATCTTTTAATTTCCAGGCTGACATAATACATTTTTTTGCTACACCTAGGGCTATCCTAACAAATCTTTTTTGTGCACCATCCAAATCAAGTCCAAATTCTTTGTTTTTTATGTTACTTAGGAGGAAGATCTCTGGGTTTGAACCCTGAATTGAGTTAGGTAATGGTATATAGACCAGCAAGGCATGACAGTCTGCCATACCTGCTCTGCTATTGTAAGACTGAACTGTTGAGCTTGCACATGATCATTAATATACTGTACTTTGATTTCTTATCACCAAAAAACAACTTTGAATTCTCAGTCTTCGATATACTCAGCAATTGAACATTCTCATCCCTTGTAGGAAATTCCAAAAATTCACAATTTGTGTTTAAGCTAAATTTCCTGTTGTGCTTTTTATTGCATTTTTTTTAGTTTAGAACATGGTAACTGGCCTAACTTGTTCTTAATTTTAACAATGAATTTCATAAAGTTGTATACTGTTGCTAATTTGTACTGTGGTTTACGATTCAATGCAATTTAATTCTCTGCTTTATTTAAACCAAAACTTATGGAACTGTTTTCTTTCCTTTGAAACATTTTGTTGTCTATTACATGTGATTGAAAATGTAACAATTAATAATTTTCATTATTGCTGTTTTTTGTCTAATTACCATAATGCCAGCTTAACTGTAGAATGTGTTTCTGCTTGTCTTGAGGATAAGGTTAACAATGCAACTTTAATTTGTCTTGTGCTGAATCATCTGTTAAGAAATAGGGTTAAGAGTTAAACAACCCTTCAAGTTGGTTCATCAAATTTTGACTCCATATTCCTGTATGTTCCATTCCCTAAATAGTCCAAAGCAATACAATTTTCTGTCTTGGTCATTACTTGTGTGCAGCATTCTGATCAGTTTGGAAATGTAAACATCCTGTTGGCATGTAGAAATTATTTTGTCCAACAATGCTCCAGTGCCAAGTATAATTAGGTAGGTTGCTATTTTGGAAGGCATTGAAGGAAAATTTCTGGCGGCACTGTTAAGCCACAGCTAGTACTGTGGATTAATTTAATTATTTCAGTATTGAACTAGCAGAGCAGATAAACAACTGCATTGTTGTTGATGAGAAATAGCTATTCTGGCATGGGGATTACATCAGAAGCTTTGTTACTAATATGGGAAGAGCCCAACTGAACCAAACAGACTCAAACAAGCCAAAATTCAGAATTTAGATGGTTGATGCAAGGCATGATGTAGCAATTCCTTGTATGCCCTTGGAATGTTTCTACTTTCTTCCCATAAAAAGGCTGCCATAATGGCTCTGCTGCTGCTGTTGTGGATCTGCGGAGGGCAGGGAACGGAGACATGGAATTCTCTCATGGGGTCCTACTGCTGACAGCTCCCTTTAGCCTTTAAATAGCCTGTTTAATAATCTGACAGTGTTTTATTTAAAATCCTGTGTGACGTTCTCCCATTTTTCAGTTAATTTTATTTATGTGGGACTATCCCTTTAAGAGAACAGATTTAACAAAAACCTGCAGGTTTTGGAAAGCGACTGTGAACCAGCAGCAGACTTTAAAGATAGCATGTTCCATAAGTTGATGCATTTGCATAGTGAAGAGAAAAAGCCCTGGAGAACCCAGTAGCAATGACCATGTGACCATTATATTGAAAAGACTTACACAGCTTGCTCAGGAGGCCATTTTAAGAAGGCAGCACACAAGTAAAGAGCTCTTTGGCCTCCTTGTGGTTATAGACAAACTGTCAGATTTCCTGCTGTTACTATAATGCAGTGGTTCCCAACCTTTTACTTTTCACTCACATACCACTTTAAGTATTCCCTATGCCATAAGTGTTCTGTGATTAGTAAGTGATTGCTTAAGGAGGTTTGTGAGTAGGAAGGGAAGGTTGAGAATCACTGCTCTTGACCTAATTATTACTGAAATATTTTGCTTGAGAAAAATTGTCATTGGCCCATTTCCTTTGGAGTTATTAAACTGTGCATATAATAAATCAATTATTAAAACAGTGGTTTTCAAACTTTTTCTTTCCACCCACATACCACCTTAAGCAATCACTTACTAATCACAGAGCACTTGCAGCATAGGGAATACTTAAAATATGTGAGTGGAAAGTAAAAGGTTGGGAACCATTGCTATAGAGGGATGAGAAGACCACTTCAAGTGACCTACGAAAAAGTTTCTTCTTGCAGAAGAAATACTGCACTCTACTTCAACTGACCCACAAAAAGGGTTCTATTTGCAGAAGAAGTACTGTGCTTGGATGGTTACCAGAGTGAGATTGACTGATCCATGAAAAGGATTCTGGAAGATTTGTGAGCATCACTCGCTTTGTGTCCCCTACACCAAAGAAGAGGGAAACTTTAGTTGGCATTTGTCTAAAAAGGACATTTCTTTGAAGCACCTCACCAAGGGTTTTGTGAGTTCCTGAATCTTCTGTCACCCTTGGTGACTTTCACCCACTTCATGAACTGCTAATTTCATCCAAGGCCTGTGTCTCTCAACTATCTAATAGCCTGCATGTCACATTCATCTGAAGTCTGTTTGCTGCATCAATTTCAAGCCATGTATCAACATCATTGAATTTCCGAACTTTGAACCTGGAACTGCCTTTCAAGAATTGGGCCTTGAGCTCGTGGCTTAAGGCAATTCTCACACACACTAGTATATTCACGCATTCTTTGGGGTTAAGTTAGATAAGAGTAGAAAAATTTAGTTAAATTTAGATAAGTGTTATATCATAGTTGTTAATAATTAAAAATATTATTTTAACTATAACACTGCCTGGGCTATGTTTTTATCACTGCTGTCTGGTATGTAACACCTGCAACCACTGGGTCTGGGCCCAAGATGGTGATGCTTTTTTCTGGCAACGGCCATGAGGAGTTTGCAGACTCTAGGGAGCAGTGGTCTGGCAAAGGCTTCTCTAGCGGGGAGAACATCGAGAGAGAGGGAGAGAGAAAACACGGTGTCAGATGAGTGTGGGTGAGGGCACTGCAGCTGAAGAACGTATATAGGCTGCAAGGTGTTGCCGACTTGCTGGCTGCTGGTCACTTGATGTCAAAGGACTCACCAGGCTGCAAGCTGCTGGAGACAGGGTCATGAGAACCAGATTTTGGAACTGTGATTCAAAAGGATACTGAGGGCATGGAGGGCTCCCAAAGGGCCGTGGGAGCTGAAGGTTTCCTCATTTTTTCGGAGGTTTGGATCTGGCCTCAGGTTGCTGATGGTTGGAACTGAACTGGAATCTTGTGTGGCCGCAGAGACTGCGGGAGCACTGGAGGCGAATTCGTGGATACTTGGTGACTGCGGGACTCTATTGTATTTCTTTCTCTGATATAAGAAGCATTCCTAATCTTTGTATGCCTTGTGGCAAACTGAAGGCAATTTTGTGTAATATTACGTTGTTTTATTACATGACAATAAATAGTATGTATATTCACGGATCAGTAATGTGACAGTGAAAGTTATTTTCCATATCATGTCTGCATTGGATCTTTTTAAAAGCAATCCATTTCATAGTTTTCTTTCCCACTCTGTATTTGCCCTTGCAATTTTTCCTGAGTTCATCCATTTCCTTTTGGAATCTGTTTAGACCACTCTACCAGGCATTAGATTCAAAGTTCAAGTCAGTTGCTGCAGAGACAGTATTTCGTTAGATAGTCTCTGGATTTTTTGAGGTCACCTTAAAACGTGTCATCAGATTTGTTGAGCTAGAAATGCTTTGTCTTTATTTGTACAACCTAAACTTCGTTTCACTTTAAATATCTATGTCACATGTCAATCCATTCTTCTCCAGTCTAAAAAGAACAACTCCAGCTCTTTTCTATCCGTAATTATAGAACCAGAGAATATTACAGCACACACAGGCCCTTCAGCCCTTCTAGTCTGTGCCAAACTATTTTTCTGCTGGTCTTACTGACCTCCATTCTGTCCATTGCCTTCCATCCAGGTATCTATGAATTCTTAAATTGAGCCCGCATTCACCACTTCAACTGGCAGCTCATTCCACACCCACCACCCTGTGTGCTCCCCACCCCCCCATGTCATCCATAAACTTTTTCCCTTTGTCTGTAACTCACCTACCCTCAGTGAAAAAAGCCAACTTACATTTAATCTGTCTATACACCTCATAATTTTAAATATCTCTATCAAATCTCCCTTCATGCTTCTTTGCTCCAGGGAATAAAGTCCTAATCTGTTTAAATGTATGATGTAACTCAGTTCCTGAAGTCTAGGAAACATCCTAGTAGGTCTTTTCTACATGCTTTCAAATTATTGCTATCTTTCCTGTAGTTAGGTGATCAAAACTGCACACAACACTCCAAATTTGGCATCAACAATGTCTTATACGGGGACGTGGCAAGATAGCATAGAGTCTAGACGTGCAATCTCGACCTCTCTGGCCAGACTTTTAAATACCTGTTTTTTAACCCTTTGTTTTCAAGTTTAAACTTTTTAAATTTTAGTTTAAAGTATTAAGGAATTATTATGGCCACTAATGGTAAAAAGACTATACCTCAAGTTCATAAGAAGTTACATTTTCGAAGTGCTGAAGATTTGGGGCCTAGATGACTTGATAGAGCCCCAGGCTCAATCTCTTCATTGTCTAAACCCCAAAGATTGCCTGTGGAGGCTGAAAAAAAAACCTATTACTCACCAAATGAAGGATGGCGCTGGAATTACTCATTCTCCGGAAGAAGGTACCTGTTCCCAAGAAGTGGACCCCGATTTGGAAAGCCTTTCGATTTCAATGGAGGGAGCACACAGGAAGATGACTCCATTGTTGGAAATACATCAGGTAACATTTCAATCTGAATAAATCGCTTTTCTTCGTGAAAAACCAGCGGCGACTCCCTGAGGAAGTCGGAGTGCCGTCACTGGGAGTCCAGACTCGCAGTAAAACTTTTAAAATGCCTTCTGTTGAATTGCAGCAGGAGCTGCAGTTCCCTTGTTCTGCCACTATGTCAGAGAGAGCAGAGCTGAGCTTTACTGAATCAGAGTGTATGCAATTAAATGAAGTTATTCAAGCTGTTATAAAACCTTTATTGACATCTCAAATGAATGAAATGGCTCAAATGAATGCTGGTATAAGTTCAGAATTAAATATGGTTAAGACACGTGTGGATGCAACTTATGAAGAATTTAAAAAAATTCAGACTGCTTTTTTGGACTGTAAACAACAAGTGACTTCTAACACAGAAAAAGTGTTGAAGGTGGAAAAATCAATCATAGAATTAGGAGAACGTGAGAAGGAGCTAGAAAGAAAAATAGATTACTTGGAGGATCAAAGCAGAAGGAATAATGTGCAAATTGTTGGTTTGCCAAAAGGTATAGAAGGACAAGATCCTCTTCGGTTCTTTAAAGACTGGATTCTGCAAATATTAGCGCAAGAATTTTTCTCTGGAGGATTGGTACTGGAAAGAACCCATAGAGCTTTAAGAAGAACACCCTCAGCTGGTCAACCACTGATACCGGTAATAATTCGATGTTTGAGTTATTTGGACAGAGAAGCAATACTTCGACTTGCAGTACAAAATGCGATACAACGACAAACCCCATTATTGATTCAGAATAGCAGAGTCTTTTTTTTAATCCTGATTTGAGTCAAGAGGTCATTCAACATCGACGTTGATTCAATCCAGTTAAAGAAGTTTTGTGGCGTAAAGGTTATAAGTCTACTTTTCATTACCCTGCAGTGTTGAAGGTGTTTTTATGGAGACTATCAATTTCAATTGCCAGATATAAGAGGACAAAGACGTAGTCCACCAATATCTCCTAAAGAAAAATCTGGTTGCTCTAGAAATGGAAGAAATGGCAGAAAAGGGAAAAACGGGAATGGAAAGAGTCTACCTCCTTCTGAAATGGGATCTTCAAGATTGGCATCTTCTGGATGAAAAGAAGAATTTTCTTATTCTATTTTTTCTTTTGTTATTATATTTTGATGTTATTGACTGTTTTGCTGGGGAGGGAAAGATTTGCACTAAGTTCTTTCATCAGCCACTGGTGGGTGACCCACACCCAATTTTTGTTTAGGGGATTACTACCTTTAGGTAGTTTTTTTTGGGGGGGGATTTTCTTTTTTTTATTTTTATTTTTTTTAGTTCTTAATTTGTGATTTTTTTTCTATTGGAGGGCCTATATACATGGATTTGAGTTTTTATATCAAAATATTATTCTTTCTTTGGCATGGCTTCGCAGACGAAGATTTATGGAGGGGGTAAAAGTCCACGTCAGCTGCAGGCTCGATTGTGGCTGACAAGTCCGATGCGGGACAGGCAGACACGGTTGCAGCGGTTGCAGGGGAAAATTGGTTGGTTGGGGTTGGGTGTTGGGTTTTTCCTCCTTTGTCTTTTGTCAGTGAGGTGGGCTCTGCGGTCTTCTTCAAAGGATGTTGCTGCCCGCCGAACTGTGAGGCGCCAAGATTCACGGTTTGAGGCGATATCAGCCCACTGGCGGTGGTCAATGTGGCAGGCACCAAGAGATTTCTTTAGGCAGTCCTTGTACCTCTTCTTTGGTACACCTCTGTCACGGTTGCCAGTGGAGAGCTCGCCATATAACACGATCTTGGGAAGGCGATGGTCCTCCATTCTGGAGACGTGACCCACCCAGCGCAGCTGGATCTTCAGCAGCGTGGACTCGATGCTGTCGGCCTCTGCCATCTCGAGTACTTCGATGTTAGGGATGAAGTCGCTCCAATGAATTTTGAGGATGGAGCGGAGACAACGCTGGTGGAAGCGTTCTAGGAGCCGTAGGTGATGCCGGTAGAGGACCCATGATTCGGAGCCGAACAGGAGTGTGGGTATGACAACGGCTCTGTATACGCTAATCTTTGTGAGGTTTTTCAGTTGGTTGTTTTTCCAGACTCTTTTGTGTAGTCTTCCAAAGGCGCTATTTGCCTTGGCAAGTCTGTTGTCTATCTCGTTGTCGATCCTTGCATCTGATGAAATGGTGCAGCCGAGATAGGTAAACTGGTTGACCGTTTTGAGTTTTGTGTGCCCGATGGAGATGTGGGGGGGCTGGTAGTCATGGTGGGGAGCTGGCTGATGGAGGACCTCCGTTTTCTTCAGGCTGACTTCCAGGCCAAACATTTTGGCAGTTTCCGCAAAACAGGACGTCAAGCGCTGAAGAGCTGGCTCTGAATGGGCAACTAAAACGGCATCGTCTGCAAAGAGTAGTTCACTGACAAGTTTCTCTCGTGTCTTGGTGTGAGCTTGCAGGCGCCTCAGATTGAAGAGTCTGCCATCCGTGCGGTACCGGATGTAAACAGCGTCTTCATTGTTGAAGTCTTTCATGGCTTGGTTCAGCATCATGCTGAAGAAGATTGAAAAGAGGGTTGGTGCGAGAACACAGCCTTGCTTCACGCCATTGTTAATGGAGAAGGGTTCAGAGAGCTCATTGCTGTATCTGACCCGACCTTGTTGGTTTTCGTGCAGTTGGATAATCATGTTGAGGAACTTTGGGGGGCATCCGATGCGCTCTAGTATTTGCCAAAGCCCTTTCCTGCTCACGGTGTCGAAGGCTTTGGTGAGGTCAACAAAGGTGATGTAGAGTCCTTTGTTTTGTTCTCTGCACTTTTCTTGGAGCTGTCTGAGGGCAAAGACCATGTCAGTAGTTCCTCTGTTTGCGCGAAAGCCGCACTGTGATTCTGGGAGAATATTCTCGGCGACACTAGGTATTATTCTATTTAGGAGAATCCTAGTGAAGATTTTGCCTGCAATGGAGAGTAGCGTGATTCCCCTGTAGTTTGAGCAGTCTGATTTCTTGCCTTTGTTTTTGTACAGGGTGATGATGATGGCATCACGAAGGTCCTGAGGCAGTTTTCCTTGGTCCCAACAAAGCTTGGAAAACTCATGCAGTTTGACATGCAGAGTTTTGCCGCCAGCCTTCCAGACCTCTGGAATATTATTAGTATTTAGTAATAATAGTAGGTATGTCAAAGTTGAGGTTTGCTACTTTTAATGATCGAGGATTAAATAATCCAATTTAACATAAGCAAGTCTTGGCGTATATTAAGAAAATGAAAATTGATATTGCCTTTTTACAAAAACACATTTGAATGTGAAGGAAAGTGTGAAATTAAAAAGGGACTGGGTTGGGCATGTATATTCTTCATTTAATTCTAGAGCTAAAAGTGTAGCAATTTTGAATTACAATCATTGGAGGAAAATGCAGGATGTATTCTTAAATTGAATTGTAAGATTTTTAGTGAATTTTGGACTTTACTTAATGTTTATGCCCCAAATGCAGATGATGAAATATTTATTTCAGATGCATTTTTATGTTTGGGTCAGGCTAATGATAATATTTTAGTTGGTGGTGATTTTAATTATGTTTTGGAACCTTTATTAGATAAATCTCTGAAGAAAATTAAAAAAATCAAAGATGGCAATTCAGCTCCAAGCGTTGATGAAAGATCTTAATTTAATAGATATTTGGAGATGTCTTAATCCGACAGAGAAAGATTTTTCCTTTTATTTATCTGGACGTGAATCGTTTTCAAGGATTGACTTCTTTTCAGTATCGGCACATTTACAAGGGAAAATACAACAAGCGGAATATAAAAGTAGGGTGATTTAAGATCATTCTCTGATATATTTTACATATGAAACTTCTGAGAAAATTCAAATAGCTTATCGTTGGAGATTTAATACAATGTGGTTAAAAATATGGAATTATTGATTTTTTGAAAAAACATTAATTTTTTTGAAAGAAAATTCTAATTCTGTTCAAAGTAATTTTGTATTATGGAATGCTATGAAAGCCTATTTGAGTGGACAAATAATTAGTTATACTTCTAAAATAAAAATCGATTAAATCAGAGTCTTGAATTAGAGAAACAGATCGATGAGTTAGAAAAGGAATTTCAGAAAGATGCTACAGAAGATCAGAAAATAGAATTGTCTAGGCTGAAATTGAAATATAATACTTTGCAATCTTATCAATTTGAATGTGTGATTAATAGGACTAAACAACGGTATTACGAATGGGGAGAGAAAGCACATAAGGTATTGGCATGGCAATTAAAGAAAGAACAGATATCAAGGACTATTAATGCTGTTAGACTGAATTCTCTTATTACTTATAAACCTCGTGAGATTAATTATGAATTTTATTCATTTTATAAAAAGTTATATACATCTGAAGGAACACAGGAAACTGGATCGATTGATTTTTTTAAAAATCATAGTTGAATTTACCGATATTAGAGGATGGAGATGTACAGGAGTTAGAAGAACGATTTATTGATTTGGAAATTAAAATGGCTATGCTGGAAATGCTGAACGGTAAATCACCTGGTGATGATGGATTTTCGGTTTAATTTTATAAATTGTTTTATGATGATTTATCTACAGTGTTTGGGGATGTATTAAGTCAAGTTGGAGAACATTATGAATTACCTGAGTTGTTCTCATGCTTTAGTTACAATAATTCCTAAAAAAGATAGAGATCCTTTGAAAGTATCTTCATATAGACCAATTTCGATGTTAAATGTAGATTATAAAATAATCTAAGATGGTAAGTTTTTATCTTTTAATCATATGAGGGAAGATTTTGGTATTGATAAGAATTCTTTATTTCTTTATTATCAAATTCGATCATTGGTAAAATGTATGTTTGGTAGAGATATGATTTTACCTAATATGACTAAATTTGAGACTTTTCTTATGAAGGTATCAGAGAAGGGTTATATTTCATTTATGTATCAAATATTGCAGGATGGTCTGGATAAAAAGGGTTGGGATAGATCTAAAATTAATAATCTGAAGAGGATTGGTTAGATATCTGTTATGATAGTGTAACTAGATTGATAAATGCACATTATGCAATGATTAATTACAATTTTTTTTCATCAATTATATTTGACACCTGAAAAATTTAAAAAAAAATATGGTTTTAATGAATCACATTTTTGTTTTAAATGTGGTGATACGGTTGGAACTTTTTTTCATGCTGTGTGGTCATGTATCAACACAATCTTTTTGGAAGAAAATTCAATCGTTTTTAGAATACCTGTATAAGATTAAAATAGTTTTAGATCCAACAGTATTTTTATTGGGTTGTTTGCAACCTCTGAAATGTTTTGGATTAGATAAATTCCAGCTTGCTTTTGTATATTTAGCTTTATCCACAGCGAAAAAATGTATTGCTAGTACTTGGAAAGATACAAATATGATTGATATTAATAGATGGCATAATGAGATGAAATATTATTTAATAATGGAAAAAATTATGTATGTTTTGCAGGATAATTATAATTTTTTTATTAATAAGTGGCTGTGAAACTGAGAATATTTACATTTCAATTTATATTGATTAGTTTTTAATATGTATATTTAACTTTTTTAAATATTTTTTTCTTTTTTTTAATGGCTCTCCTTTGGAGAGTTGGCTGAAGGGGGGGTTCTTTATTTTTCTTTATATAAAAAAAATGTTCATGTTATATTGCTGTATATGTCATATTATTTGTTTTTTGAACGAACAAATAACGTTTTTAAAAAAACAATGTCTTATACAACATTATCATAACATCCCGACTCCAGTACTCAATACTTTGATATATGAAGGCAAATACAGGTATGTGCCGCTTAACATTCATGAGACGTTGTGAAATTGGTAGTTCTGCAATGCCGATGTTGGTCGAACACCATATTACTGTATATACTTAGCAAAGCTATATGGGATACTGAACTCATGCTAAGTTAAACTGTAATTTTTTTCACTTTTTAAACTTTTATGCAAACACTTTCTCAACCTATCTCACACACAATTTAACAAATAGGATCAGATCATCCACATCACTCTTCCCAACTTCCTCATTGTGTTCAAGTCAAACTATCTCCATTGATGAACTGTCACTCTGTGATGCCTGAAGGACCTGGCTGAGGCTCTTCTTGGGGAGGTGTTGGCTCCTTCAGAAATATGTCCAGAGTAGATACATGACATCACAGAACCTTGAGATTCTTTTTCTTGCAGGCAAGGTAGAATTACCACTAACTGGTAGAGCAAAAAAAAATGTTCACAGCGTATACATGTAAACAAATAAAGAACTGTAAACAGATAATGAATGTAAACAAACTGTGTAATATAGAGAGAATAAAAAAAAAGAAATCAAAGTGCACAAGTAAGAGTCCTTAAATGAGTCTCTGAGTTTGTTGTTGAGTCTGATGGTGGAGAGACAACAGCTGTTCCTGAACCTGGTGGTGTATGTCTTTCCTGATGGCACCAGCGAGAATGTATTGGGTGGTGTGGGTCTTTGATGATTGCTGTTGCTTTCTGATGGCAGCGTTTCCTGTAGAAGTTCTCAATAGGGGAGAGGCTTTTGCCTGTGATGTCCTGGCTGTGTTCTCTGAGTTCTCTGATGACCCACATTCTGCCAGAGGAGCATTCCCCTGCCTTGGCTACCATTCCCACTGATTAGAGGAAAAAATTAATGTGATATATAAAAACCTACTCTTACCTGTGCCTATGTGCTCTATCCTTTTTGTTTCTCGAATAGGGTAGCCCTTTCTTCAATTCCTGCTCCAGCACCTCTGTCTCTACTCACCAAACCCCGTTGAACCAAAGCCTCACCACTGACTCAGACCACTTCAATGATGTAATCTTTCATGCCTGGAACAATTCTAGTAAATCTTTTCACATTCTTGTTATTGTTTTACTGTTGATGGGAACAAGACAGTTTGGAAAGCAAACTGCTTATTTTTCCTTACTGTTAATATTTCCTTTGTATTTATTTCCAGGAAAATACATGCAGATGATGAATATACTGAAGCCAATTGCTTTTGATGTGATCCACTGTATGTCTCAGCTATTTGATTATTACCTGTATGCAGTATATACTTTCTTTGGCCGGGAAGACATGGTAAGTTCACAAATTATGCAATATTATTAATATTGTTGTTATTTCTTACAGATCATGAAGATTACATGCTTAGAATGTCATAGATTATGTCCTTCAAAAACTGAAAGTTTCACTAATTTCAACTCGCATGATCTTTCCAATTGGTGTTTCAGGCTAAAACAATGCTGAAGGTATTTGACAAGTCGAGAAGCATACTGGAATGAGAAAAAGAATTCAGGTTCCAAGTGAACACTCTTTATCAGAGCCTGAATCTTCCTAATTCAGCCAAGCCTGAGTGTTTCCAGCATTTTCTGTTATTAGATCAGACTTCCACAATCTGCAGTGTTTGATTTCCATTTGCAACAACTCAGTTTACTTTTTGTGAAATATGAAATCTACTTTCCTCCCCATTATTTGGTCAGTCAACAAGAGTGCTTTATTTATTCACAGAATCTACTGCTTGGTGCACTGTAAAACAGTGATTCATAGATCTTGCAGCCAGGTCACATGAGCTGTTGACATTGAAGGTATAAAACCTTTTCATAAATGGTAGATGTGCACTGGTGCATTTTCTTCATGCACAGTATGTAGCTCATTGTTTTTTTTAGTGCTTTGGGTGCTAACAAATAGTTATTAGTGAAATTTGATTAAGTGAGAATAATTAGAAAAATCAAAAGAAATAAAAAACAAAAACAATAGCAGAGTGATTGTTTCTTGGAATGCATAATTCAGACTAATATTTTGGAGAAATTGGTTCAAATCCCAGTTAGGCAAATGAGAATTCTAGTTAATTGTCATGCTTAATGCCTTCAAATTATGACTATGAAATTTTCAAATTTTTGTAAAAATCCCTTCTATTTCATAAATTTCCTATGCTAGCTTATCGATGTTGTACTCCAAGTGCACAACATCATTATTTATTCTGCTGCCCTCTAAAATAGACAAACAAATCATTAAGTTGTACCAAATTCCAGATGGAGCAAGATATTTCCAAACCTTTTAAGCTTAAATGTCAGGGAGATGGGAATCCTGGCATAAAGACCAAGGAAAGCAATACCAAAGGAAAGTTCAAAATAAAAATGAAGAAATAGTGTATAGAAAAGTGAAATGCAAAAGACACAATGATTATTAGATTCTAAAAGAACAGTGAGTGTAAGGGTGCTTTATCTGAAAGTCTGTCACGTTCCATATAGCCATATAACCACTTACAGCACAGAACAGGCCAGTTCGGCCCTACTAGACAATGCCGTAACAAATCCCCACCCTCCTAGTCCCACTGACCAGCACCTGGTCCATACCCCTCCAGTCCTCTCCTCTCCATGTAACGATCCAGTCTATCCTTAAATGTAACCAATGATCCTGCCTCAACCAAGTCTTCCGGAAGCTCATTCCACATCCCTACCACCCTTTGCGTAAAGAAATTTCCCCTTATAATTTTCCCCCCTTCAATCTTAAACCATGCCCTCTAGTTTGAATCTCCCTCACTCTTATTTGAAAAAGCCTATCCACATTTACTCTGTCTGTCCCTTTTAAAATCTTAAACAACTCTATCAAGTCCCCTCTCAATCTTCTACGCTCCAGAGAAAAAAGCCCTAGTCTGCACAATGTTTCCCTGTAACTCAAACCTTGAAATCCTGTCAACATTCTCGTGAACCTTCTCTGCACTCTCTCTATTTTGTTTATATCGTTCCTATAATTTGGTGACCAAAACTGTGCACAGTACTCCAAATTTGGCCTCACCAATGCCTTGTACAATTTCATCATAACCTCCCTACTCTTGAATTCAATACTCCGATTTATGAAGGCCAACATTCCAAATGCCTTCTTAACCACACCATCTACCTGAATATCAGCCTTGAGGGTACTATTTACCATCACTCCTAAATCCCTTTGTTGCTCTGCACATCTCAATAGCCTACCATTTAATGCATATGACCTATTTAGATTTGCCTTTCCAAAATGTAACACCTCACACTTATCTGTATTAAATTCCATCAGCCATTTCTCAGCCCACACCTCCAGCCTTCCTAAATCACCTTTTAATCTACGGTAATCTTCCTCACTGTCCACAACACCACCAATCTTTGTATCATCCGCAAACTTGCTTATCCAATTCTCCACCCCTACTTCGAGATCGTTAATATATATAACAAACAATAGTGGACACAGGAACGACCGATCCCTGAGGAACTCCACTAGTCACCGGCCTTCAATTGGACAAACAATTTTCTACCACTGCTCTTTGACACCTCCTATCCAACCATTGCTGAATCCATTTCATTACCTCCTTATTTATACCTAATGCCTCCACCTTTTTTCCTTACCTCCTGTGGGGAACTTTGTCAAAAGCTTTACTAAAGTCTAAATAGACAACATCCACAGCTTTCCCTTCACCAACCTTTTTTGTAGTCCCCTCAAAGAACTCAATCAGGTTTGTCAAGCATGATCTACCCCTGACAAAACCATGCTGATTACTCCCTATCAATCCCTGTACCTCCAAATATTTATAAATACCATCCCTCAGAATACTTTCCATCAACTTGCCCACCACAGATGTCAGACTCACGGGCCTATAATTCCCAGGTTTACATTTAGACCCTTTCTTAAACAGCGGAACCACATGCGCAACCCTCCAATCCTTTGGCACTACCCCCGTGGCCAGTGACATCCTAAATATCTCTATTAATGGCCCCACTATCTGTCCACAAGCCTCCCTGAGTGTCCTTGGGAATATTTTGTCCAGTCCCGGAGATTTATCCACTTTTATCTTTTTCAACACAGCCATCACTACCTCCTCGGTTATCCTTATATGCTTCATGACCTCCCCACTATTTTTCTTTACTTCAACTGGTTCAATATCTTTTTCCCTAGTGAATACCGAGGCAAAGAAATCATTCAACCATTTCCTCTGACTTCTCACTCAGCCTACCCTCGCTATCTACGAGGGGTCCAATTTTATCCCTCACTAATCTTTTACTTTTAATGTACCTATAGAAACCCTTTGGATTTATTTTTACTCTGTCTGCCAAAGCCTCTTCGTGCCTTTTTTGGCCTTTCTAATTTCTTTCTAAGATTCCTTCTACACTCCTTGTAGTCCTCCTTCAAATTCTCAGCTCCTTGCTCTTTATACCTCTTGTACACCTCCCTTTTTCTCCTAACCAAATTTCCAATATTCCTCAAAAACAAAGCCTCCCTATGACTTCCAGCCTTTCCTTTGATCCTCACTGGTATGACTTCCAGCCTTTCCTTTGATCCTCACTGGGACATATCTACTCTGTACCGTCAAAATTTCTTTTTTGAATATCCTCCATTTTTCACTTACATCCTTACCTGAAAATATCCTGTCCCACTCAATACTCTCCAAATCCCATCTTATTCCTTTGAAATTTGCTCTTCTCCAATCCAGAACCTCAACTTTAGGCCCCTCCTTGCTCTTTCCTAAAACTACCCTAAAACTAACAGAATTATGATCACTAGACCCAATTTGTTCTCCAACAATAATCTCTGATACCTGACCTAGCTCGTTCCCTAACAGGAGATCTAGTATTACACTGTCCCGAGTCGGTTCTTCTACTAATTGACTTAGAAAACAATCTTGGAACACATTTAACGAACTCTAGCCCATCCAGCCCTCTAACTGTATGGGTATCCCAATCAATGTGAGGGAAGTTAAAATCTCCCATGATCACTACCTTATGATTCTCACACATATACATTATCTCCCTACAAATTTGTTCCTCTAATTTTCACCCCTCAATTCCACCCAAACAGCCTCACTGGATGATCCCTCCAGTCCATCCTGCCACCTCACGGCAGTAATGTCCTCCTTAACAAGCAGAGCAACTCCTCCCCCTTTTTTACCCCCTGATCTATCACATCTAAAACAAATGTATCCTGGAATATTAAGTTGCCAGTCCTGCCCCTCCTGTAGCCAGGTCTCACTAATTGCCACAATATCATGACCCCAAGTATCTGTCCATGCTCTAAGCTCATCTACCTTGTTCACTATGCTTCTTGCATTAAAATATATGCATTTCAGAGAATGAAATCGAAAAGAGATCAATGAACTTGTGGTCCAAATCAGTGGAAAGTAGTATAATTTAGTGGCCGTTAAAGAAATTTAGTTGCTGGGTGAAGATAATTGGGAATGAAATATTCAGACATATTCGGTAATTCAGGAGAATAGACAGGAAGGTAAGGTAGTGCTCCTCATTAAGGGTGAGATCAGGATGTGAGGGGTGATACAAGTTCAAAGGAGCAGAATGTTGAATACATCTGGGTAGAGATGTAGAATAATAGAGAAAAAACATTTATGTAAATTGCATATAGGCTCCCATATAACATTACAGTGGCACATGCAATAAGCCAAGAAATATTTGATGCCTCTAAGAAATGATCGGCAGTTGTGATGGGGACTTGAGGTCGTGGCAATCTTGAAGAAGAGTTCATAGAATGCAGCCAAGATAGTTTTCTTGAACAGCATATAACTGAACCTCTCAGGCAGTGGTTCCCAACTTTTTCTTTCCACTCACATACCACTTTAAGTAATCCCTATGCCATAGGTGCTCTGTGATTAGTAAGGGATTGCTTAAGGTGGTATGTGGGTGGAAAGAAAAAGGTTGAAACCCACTGTTTTAATTGTACCTAATTGACTCATTATGTGCACAGTTTCACAACTCCAAAGGAAATGGGCCAATGACAATTTGTTTTGAGCAAAATATTTCAGTAACAATTGGGTCTAGAGCAGTGCTTCTCAACCTTCCCTTCCCACTCACATACCACCTTAAGCCATCCCTTACTAATCACAGAGCACCAATAGCATTGGGGTTACTTGAAGTGGTATGTGAGTGGAAAGAAAAGGGTTATGGACCACTGCTCCAAGGGGACATGAAACCTTAGTCATGTGCATTGAGATAGGTAAAATTAATGATCATATAATTGGGGATCCTCTTTGAATGAAGGATCACAGAATGATTAAATTCCTTACACAAGTGGAGGGTGGAATAGTTCAATCTAAAACCAGTGTATTATGCTTAAACAAGTGAGACTACAATGGGAGAAGGGAGGAGTTGGCTGACATAAATTGGGATAATAGGCAAGATGGTAGAATAGTTGAAGAATGGAGGAAGACGTGCAAAGAGATTTTTCACAATGCTCAATAAAAGCAAAAACAGAAAAGCCTTGGGATGTGACGATTGTGTGACTTCTATCCAAGAAAAGGCTAAATAGGCTTTTAACTGTGACACATTGCAACAAATTCATAGCGAAGTCCACGAGTTTTAAACTGAATTCATAATGCGATGTGGTTGTTGTTTGAAACATGATAACGATTTTGGTAATGTCCATGCTAATGGTCAATAGAAAATATCGGAGCCCTACTCACTGTCCCGTCCCTATCTGCCGTACTAGTCAATGCAAGCAAGCAACTCCCCAATCCTGCAAAACCCCCACCCATGCACCAACAACCAAAGTGAATAATACATGCCCACTGACCTCAGGATGCTGCAGCCAAACAATAAACAATGCACACCTTTAGCTCCTACAATACCAGCCCCTAATTATTATCAAATAATAATTACACAATTATAAATAACAATCAAATACATAAATTCCAATATTACGTAGATCTTTTTTCTTAAGGCTAGAGGTTACTAGCTCATAGCCTTGAAAAAGAGCAATCTTTACCGCCACTCTGGACCAGTAAAGTCTGTGTAGTGGCCAAGGTTCAAAAAAACAACAAAATAAAGTCAGTTTTGGGCTTGTCAAAGTTCCTCCGTCTCCTGTAGAAGGCAGAGTTTGTTGATGGGTGTGTTCAGAAAGGAGGTTTTGGTCTTGATCTGAACATGATGTACAAACCCCTTTTTGTCCAGAATGGTCTCAACAATTTTTCCAGTTAGCCAGGAGTTTTGAGGCACTGAATCCTCCAAGATGATCACGATGTCTCCTGGTGTAAAGATGCGTCTGATGTTAGACCATTTCTGTTATTCCTGCACTCTGACATATACTGAACTTGCCTCCACCTGCAACGAGCATGAATGTTTTCCTTGTGAAACTGCCCTGGTGACATCAGTGGCATTGTCTTAAGGAGCAGAACGTGTTCGGGGTAAGTGCTTCGAGATCATTTGGATCTGTAGAAGCCTTGGTGATTGGACTACTGTTGAGGATAGCCTCAGCTTTACATTAAATTACGTGGAGATCCTCCTCATCAAGACTTGGCACATTTAGGGTGGAATTGAGAACCTATCACACTGATCTAATTAATCTTTCTCGTATACCTCCATGGTGTGAACCACTAGGGGGATAGAAGGTCCAATTGATTCCTTTCTGGAGCAGTGTATTATGGATTTGACCATGATTCCACAAAGCTCCCACAAAATTGGTGCCATTGTCAGATCGTAGTTCTTTTATTTGACCATGTCTGGCTGTAAAATATTGAAGGGCATTGATGAAAGAGTCTGTGTCAAGTGATGATGCCACTTCAATATGAATTGCTCTTACAGCTAAATGTGAAAACAGCACCATCGTGCTTCACAACACTTCTTCCACGCTTCACTCCAAAGTGTCCAAAATAACACTCCAACACATGTGAAGGGAGGTTCATCAGGAGAGACTCTGTCCAGGGGAAAATGTACCATCTCCCGTTGACCAGTAGTATTTATACACCGACAAGCTACACATTTCAACACAATTTTTCTGATGAACACAGTGGCACAAGGAATCCAATATTTTTGGTGTAGTTTAGATAACATATAGTTGCAAACACCATAACTCACCTCTTTATGAACTTGTCAAAGAATTAGATCAAAAATGTGAAAGTCTTTGGCCAGTATGACAGGATGTTTCATGTCTTCTGACATTGGTACTCTGGTAAGTCACCCCCCAACTCTTAATACATAATTTTCCATAATGGGGTTGAGTTTACGAATGTGCCTAGTCCTCTTAACATTCATTCCTTTTCTCAGATGAGACTTCATCTGCAAATCTCTTCTTCTGGCAAAAGAAGATTATCTCCATTTTAGCATTAGCCAGTTCTTCAACTGTGAGACCACTGTTTTTCTGAGTCTCAAGATTTCCTGTCTCCTTTTGTGGCAGATCTCTCAGATGGATATTATGTAGATGAAACTGAGCAGGAACACCACTTGCTTGTTTTATCTTCCTGCTATGATACAGAAGCAGTCCTTTAAGTCTGAGCATCCATGCTACTGCCCTTTTCAAACGAGTCCATGATGAGAAGTGCTGGATTAAGCAGGTTACTGGATCCACTACTTCAGGTGTTATCTGAGCAGGATTTACAGCTATGCTCCTGATTTCATAGTCCTTTGGTGAGATTTCTTCCAATCCATTAGGATTTGAGGCCACTCTTCCTGAGGCCGAAGAAGGAACTGGGGCCCAGATATCCATATTTCTTCTTCCAAAAAGATTAGAGTTTCAAGTCTGCTGGATTGTTAACTCTGTTAACATATCTCCACTGTAGTACATGAATTTTAGCAAATCTGTTGTCCACGATAGTTCGGAACCTGGTGGTTTTATTGTTGATATATTTGAGCACAGAATTGTTATCGGTCCAAAATATAGAGTTCCATCTGCATCTCTTTTCTCCACAGTGTGTCCATTCTGCTTGCTGTGAGGGCTACAGTCAACTCCATTCAAGGGATAGTGGCTGGCTTTAATGGAGCCACTCTTGCTTTTCCCATCACAAACCCACAGTGTGCCTGACCATGGTTATTATTCAGTAACAGTTCTGTAACTGTCCTCACATGCTAAATGATGCAGTTGAGCAGATGTCATCGTTCCAAAGTCTGTGGGTTTGAAGCATCTGTCAACCTTGAAGCCTTCCAGCTTATGAGGATCCTGAATCCAACACGTCCATTCCTGTTCAATGGAGTCTAGTATCGTATCATCCCAACCAATCCTTTTCCTACACAAGATCCTCTTGGCAGTCAGAACTACTGGTGCCAATATTCCTAGAGGATCATATATCAAACTCATTGTTGAAAGAATCTGTTCACCATTGCTTGTAGCAAGTAATGTAGCTGGAGATGTCACATGTGCATGTTCACCTGGATTTCTGACGCTTGACTGGAGGGTCAAGGAAGCTGTGGTGAGAGATTAGATACGAGTTACAGCTCTGTCTGTGTTTGTTATTATTGGTGTTTGTGGATTAGTTACACCGTGCTTTGGGAGGATTTGTCTATGTGTAAGCATGTCGTGTAACTGTAGTATGAAAGGATCTTCCTTAACATTGTGTTTTCTTTTCCTGCTGTCCTTTCTCAAAATACAACTCCATACCATCAGACACTTCACATAAGTTACTTCGAGCATGAGATCCCTGTGAGGCTCCTAGTACCTTCACGTTGGCTATAGTAGCGGCAATGTTTGCTTCCAGCTCCAGCTGTTCCTCCTGTTCTTCAAAGGTGTATTTATTCTTAAGCAATTTTTGTCGTACAACAAGAGCTGCCACTTCAGCCTCAGCCTTTATATGTGCAGATATAATACTAGAATCTCTGGAGTTTTAGCCAGAAGAACTTTGTTTG
The DNA here is from genome assembly GCF_036971445.1 of Narcine bancroftii. NCBI lineage: Eukaryota > Metazoa > Chordata > Chondrichthyes > Torpediniformes > Narcinidae > Narcine > Narcine bancroftii. The sequence goes on from NC_091469.1 coordinate 389,669,648, forward strand.
CTTCTCCTGCTTCCACCGTTTGACACACAGTCACCTGGTCTTATTTCATCCTGCATGTCAGATGTTGCCTTAATATTTGACTCTTTCATCAAATTGCACATCCTTTGGATCTTCATCCTCTTCACCATAATTTTGTGACACACCTTCAGCCATTTCCAAGTTACTGATTTTAAATTCAGTCAATGTCCACTGCGGTGGTTTTACAAGGTCTTCATTCCCATAAAACTACTTTTGCCTGTTTCATCCTCGCAATGAAAATACTTTTGACATCACTTGTATCTAGGTTCCACTGCTTCAGTTCTGATTTGAGATCTATGACCTGCAAGTCTGTGATACATCATGCTCCAGCAGTGATGTTGACAGCAGTGATGGCCATTTTACACATCTACCTCCAATCGTCCACTGAGCTCAAGCACCAATCAACAGTCTCTAATGGACAAGCGACAGCAATCAATAGTATCACTGTAATTCTCGGCAAATGACTCTATCAGCGTGTATATAGGACATTTTGCTCTAGGGTTATAAGCCCTGGTCCCCTCTGTGGTTGATGCTCAGACCAATGGAGGTGAATTGCTGTCAGCAACCTGCACTCAGCATTTCCAGCAGGGCCTCCATATTGTTTTCATATCTCTCCAAACTGAAGAGGGGAAACTGGCCAAATGTTCCAACAATATCCATTCAATCCAAAACTCCGAGATTCAAGGCGCCCATGCAGTTCTGTAGTAGATGAGGCTATTTTCCGTTCACTAAAATGTAGCAACTATTATCCATGAAAAGGCCACTCGGAGGCTAAGTTGGCTCTTAACTGAGATGTGTTGGAACAAATTCACAGCGAAGTCCAAATGCATTTTAAACTTTAATGAACTCAAAAGGATTTGTAACATGACGTGGTGGTTGTACGAAACGTGATACCGACTGTGGTAACGTCCGTGGTAATGGTCAACAGAAAATATCAGAGCCCTACTCACCCTCCCCATCTCTATCCCGCCGTACCAGTCAACACAAGCTAACATCTCCCTAACCCCGTGAAACCCCTGTCCACATGCCAACAACTGAAGTGAATAGCACATGTGCAGCCAAACGAACAACAATAAACAACACACTTTTGGCTCCTACAATAATATTGGGAGAAGTGCCCCAAGCTATTTGTGCAGCCACCTGATAATTATAAACAGGAAGTTGTACTTTTCAACCATCTGTGGATATCTAAACCACCAAGCAGAAAATGCCTGCCAGATATGGCAGCACAAAATAATTGCGAGGTAGTAATCCAGACGGTACTTAACATTGACAATGGAACCCATTTGTGCCATCATTTTATTACATCTATTATGCCTACATGAGATCACAATTGTAATGATGTGTTTGCCTGGATGTGCACAATCCAGAACAATAGACTCAAGAAACAAACACTGCATTTATTACTTTGCTCGACTATTACAGGGGCCCTGTATGTGAAACATACAGTTAGTACCAATGAGCCGACCAAACTTGTGATTCCCATCTAGATCATCTAATGCAGTTGCATGACTGACGAAGCTGCTTCCTTGTAGCTCGTCCCCCACTTACTTGGTGGAATTCATTTCATGAGAGCAAAATTCATTACTTAAAGTTAAACATTTGGTCCAAGCTATTTTTGAATGAGCAAAGGTTTTTGGAGTTTTTACAATTTGATTGCATTTGGGTGTATTGAATTTCAGTGTACGAAAATCCAGTTTGCTCATTGATTTGATTCTAATGACAATATTCTGAAGAATCGATTCTTTAGGGTTATTTGGAGGCAGAATAGAGATGGAATTTGACTATTTGTTCATACTTTGGTTAAATCATATAAAACGTTTAAAATATACATGTGAAATTTTACTGTGACTAAATAAAGTATTTTAAAAGCTGAAGCCATGTGATGGATTGATGGCATTTTGTTTCTAAAGATGTACATTTTGAATAGCTATTAGATGAAATCTGAGAAATAATATTTTTATTTGAACAAAGATTAGATCGCATTCATTATTATTATTAGGTTAGATAACATTAGGACATAAATAAATATCTCCACTGAAGAAGTACCTAACCTACAGGCTCTATTTGATTTCAGTATGAATCCACTGGACTAGGCCTAATCAGCAGCAGATTGCGAACCACGCTGAGTAGAATACAAGAAAGCCTTATTGATCTGGTGAGCAAATAGATTTCTGGATTCTTGCTTTAGTTCAATTAAAAATTAATTCCAAAGATTTGTATGGCTAGTAAATGAATATATATTGACTTGTTGTTTAATGAAATGGTCATAAATAGACACTCCCTCTTGTGATTTCAGGGTTCAAGCATGGGTCACTCTTTCATTTGGGGTGTTTAAAATTTGATTCCATCAGTCAGTTTCCTATCCAATCACTCTTGCTCAACAGCACAACATCTGCAATTGAATCAGGACTTAGAATCAAATCACTAACTTTTCATCAGTTCTTAAAATTTCTTAAAAGTGGCAAAAAATGTAAATTGTATTAGTCTTTTTAATGAAAAGCATTTGTGGAAGCAGTTCAGATAAGATTTATTGGACTAATATCTAGAATGGCCATGCTGACTTGTAAGGAAAGGTTCTTCAGGCTAGGATCCTATCTGCTGGAGTTTAGAATGAGTGAAGTTTCAAACTTGCAACACCTTGAGTGATATTGACAAAGCTGATGTGGAAACAATAGGCCCTTTCAGGTGGATCCTCTGCCTTGAGGCCGGCGTCAGGAGCTGATTTTAAAACTGCGAGCGCACCTTTCAGGTGGCAGCCCTAAAAGGCTGCTGCAGCGTTAACTGGCCCACCTGAAAGGGCTCATTCATATCCAGAGGTGCGTCATAACATCTCCGGATCTGATGGAGGCAGGGCGATTGGTATCACAGCGTCTTCTGTCATAAATATGTGGCATAGCAATGGCCGTCTTCCCAACCCATAATCTCCCACGCAGATTGAACCACTCTGTGTTTCCCACAACAGTTCCAGCTGCATGGGGGGATATGGGTAGGGAAGACCGCCATTGCTATGCCACGTTTTGAGCTGCAGAGAGCTTCCCCGGTGCAAGAGCGGCCAGCCGGGCTGCACCAGCCGCCCCTGCCCCAACAGCCCCTGCTGGCCACCCCTGCCCTGACAGCCCCCGTCGACCTCCCCTCCCCAGTGGGGCAGGGAGCAGGGAGCTGTCAGGCGGCGGGGAATTGAGTTGCGGGCTGATGGAGTCATCAGCTCACCCCCAGACAGTTGCTTACAGCGGCTGCACAGTCAGGTGCATTGGTGGAGTGCAGCGCTCTGCCAATTATCCCTCCCAGAGGAGGGTTGGTGTCGGCGCCTCTGAGGCGTTTCTGCCGCATTCAGGTGTGTCTGTCTTTGGCCGTATGTGGGGAGATTATGTGGCTTTACAATGGGGTGTTCAGGCCACCTGAAAGGGCCTAATGTTTGCTCTCTTGTGAGAATCTAAACTAGGGCATGCTCTTCAAAAACTTTTAGGAAAATAAATTGCTACAATACAGAATGAGACCATTCAGGTCATCGGGTTCATGTCAGTTCACAGCAGACCAATTCCATCAGTTCCATTCTTTCCTTATTTTCCTATAGTTCTGCAACTCCTGTCCTCTTGCACAACCTTCAACTCCTCTTTTGATTATTTGGCCACTTAGCTACATGGGTAATTTATAAAGGCCATTTAAATAAACAGCATGTCTCTAAAATTTGGGAAGAGAGCAGAGCACCTGGCATATAGTCAAATAGTCACATCAAACATGCAGCTCTACACGGATAGCACTAGAGGTCAGGATTGAAAGTAAGATCATCTATAATAATCTTGAATCAAGGAGGATATGAGAGTTTGTTGTCATGTACAATGTGCAGATACATCATCTACAACAATAGCGATTCTTTTACAAAAGTTGGTAAAGATGAAATGGAAGCAGTGGAATCAGATAGGGGTGGGGGGGGGGTTAATTAAAATTGGAAAAATCCATGTTCATGCCTTAATGTTTAAGGCTGTCCAGAAAGAATGTGATGTGGTTTCCTCATTTATATTTTTCCTCAAGTTGATATTTGTCCTCATCCAATGTAAGGGTGACGCCAAATATCAACTTGAGGAAAAACATAAATGAAGCCAAGAGCAGGCATGTCCCCTCCTAACTTTTCATCCCCTCTTCTACCACCTCTCATAACTTCTGTCCTGTGATCTTTGAGCTTATCTCCAGCTTCTTTCCCCCTTTGTATCATTCTTTCTCTCTAGTCTTGCATTATGTTGCTTTGAAATAAACCCACTACTTGTGAGTGCAAAGTATCTTGAAAATTGCATATGTAAGCTTTCTATTTCTGAATCCTGGTCAAGATGACGTATCAATTCCAAGTTACTATCTCATTTGTTTTTTCATGTTGAGGTATTGGCTACAATTGAAGAAGTAGTTCTTATCTGTAATGGTCCAAAATAGCACAGTTGTACTCACACATTTATACCATGTATTGCTTTGCTAAAGATATTAGGGAATGTAATTCTAATGGTACTTGTAATTGTGCAGAGAAAGTATTTCAAGAGGTAGGCAAAGCGATAGTGGGTAAAGTTTAATCCTGATAAGTGAGATGTGATACCATTTGGGAAGACTCACAGGACCAGGACATGGATAATGGTTGGGGAAGCATCACAACTGGAAACTTTGGAATCAGCAAACAAGAAGAAGCTGGAAAGATTCAGCATTTTCAGCATCATCCATCAGGAGAAATGAACAGACAGTGCTTCAAGTCAAGACCTTTTCCTGAAACTGGAATGGAAAGGGGAGATGTTGAGCATAAAAGGGGTGGGAAAGGAAAGACAAGGGAAGGGCGAAGGGCAAGGTGGTAAAAGGATGCTGGACACGAGAAGGATGGAGACAGGGAGGAGGAGAATCCACTGGGGATGGGGGGGAATTGGTTGATTTTTAAAAAAAAACCAAGTATAGAATAAAAGACAGATGACAACAATGGAAGAAGATCGAGATGGGGATCACTGTTCCCTCTAAGCTGTGCGCGTGAGCGTATGCATGTTTTGCAACCAGTGCACAAAATAAATTAATGGGTGCACAAAAGGTAGTGAAACTGAACAAAGCAGTTTAAAGTATAGAATAAAATCTGGATTAAATATGTTACTTCATAGAATGCAATAATACTTGTATTATATTAAAACGTGCCAATACAGTTTTATTCAGCTGTGCCAAAATGATCTTGAAACAACTTCCAAATTTACATTTGCTCTAGCATTTAGTGCACACATACTTTTAGCACAGGAAAAAAAAAATTGCACAACATAAAAATTTTTGTGCATACTGCCTACTAAAATTTAGAGGGAACATTGATGGGGATTCCCTGAATTTGGGAAAACTCTGTTCATGCACTGAGTTTTTGGCTATCCAGGTGGAATATGATAGGCTGCTCCTCGAGTTTGCATTTAGCATGATGCTAGTGATGGATGAGGCTGAGGATGGATTGGACTGAGCAGGAATGGGGAAAGGAGGCTGGCACTGGAAGTTCCAGCTTGCATTTTGAGGACATGGCTGAGATGCTCAGTGCAGCAGTTTGTCCAACGTGAGTTTGGTCTTACTGTTGTGGAGGAGACCATATCAAGTGCACTGAATGCAGTAGAGTAGATCGAATGAGGTGCTCTCTCACCTGGAAGGCCTGTTTATGGTGCTGGATGGAGGTGAGGGGATGATATAGGGACAGGGATTACACCTACTGCAGTTGCAGCTGAAGGTGCCCAAAAGGGTGGGGGGAAGGGGGTTGGTTGGGGGGGATGGGAGGGAAGGAAAATGAGAATGGTTCATGTGAAAACTGGAAAGAGGTAAGTCGGGAAAGATGTGGCTTCTGATGTATTGACAACGATTGAGTAGGGTTTTCAGAAATACTGAGGAGCATAGGGCACTTAGAGTAGAAGGACCTTTGAGAGTAGGTAGAAGGCAATGAAAAAGGTAAATGGACACATGTTTGCCTGGACATAAAACACAAGAGCAGAATCGTTATGTCATAAAGTTATAAAACATTGATTCAACAGCCACTGGAGCACAGTCTGCAGTTCTGGCTCACCAGAATGTTTTCTGGAGTGGATCATTGAAGTTACGAAGAGATACCAGAGAGGCTAGGTTTTGGAATTTTAATAAGTATCCAGACAAACACTTGAATAGTTATGACATAAAAGATTACAGACCACAAGTTGGTAAATAGAATCAGTTTTGATAGACCTGATTTACCGAAAAGGGTGCTCTATGACAGATGTTTCTTGACCTGCCCTGTCTTTCAAACATTTTTTTTTGTGGATCTTTATGATATTTATTCCAGTTGCAATAGATTTAAGATCTATTCTATTTGGCTTTCATATTTTGTAGTGTTCCATTTGGCAACTGTGATAGTACATCAGAGATTAACACATTCATAATGATATGCCTTATCCCTTGACTGTAAGTTAGAACATAGCTCTGGAATCCATTGCCTTAACAAATACTTAGCAGAAAGAAGTAGCAATAGGTAGGTTTAATGAACTTGGACAATAATCCTACAACAACGTGACTCGAGCAAAATAAAAATTACAATCCTTGAAGGAAGTTTCAGATTGCACTCTAACCACTTGCAGTCTAACTGCTTGCTCAATTGTGTAAATTAGCACAATGTCATAGATTCTCTGCACCACTTCTATTTTTAGTATGAAATAAACATGAAGCGGAACAGCACTGAACACGTAGATTTCTCTTGATAAAACTGTGAAACAAATACAACTAAGTATTAACTGCTTCAGTTGTTCACATCTTGGACATTCCAGTTTTCTTTAAATTGAAGAAGCTCTCAATTGACAGTAAAGTCGTGTTCCAGCTAATTGATTTCGGGTTTCCAGGCTCAAAACGAGTATTAGGTTAGAATTGTATGTACTCTGCTAAGTAGGAATTACTCAAATGATTAGATATGTATAACTCAGATTTTAGAATCTGCAGTGAAGTTGACCTAAAAAAAACTGCTCACAAAAAATCTATGTGACAAACTTCTCTTTGTTGCTGCTTTTAAGTGTTTCTTTAAAATAATCTCAGTAAAAATAATCAACTAATTAAATTAAAAATTTCTGGTATGCACAAAATTGTTTAATTTAAAGGCGAAAGCCTTTACTGAAACTAGTTAAATGAAATAGATAAGCAGTGTAAAGAGAACAGGGTGGGAGTGGTGAATCAGGTGCAGCATGGGATGGAGGTTAGTCATATAGTTGATGAGTTTTGCATGGGTTCAGGGAGAAGCCCCGTGCATTCATCAGTATAAAGGAGAAAAAGTTGAAGCGCTGTGCCAGGATTTTAACTTTTCACTGAATATTCATATTCTCATCTGGTTTGTGATTCTATGACTGCTAGAGCATCTACCGCAATTAAATTCCTTTTATTCTTGACGACAGAATTGTTACAGCATTTGTATTTGTATCATTTGTTTATTTCCTTTTGCATTTACCTCATACTTTTTATAAATGATGCCCTTTAAATGCCCTTTGCTGCCAAATTACATCTGAATTTAAGTCTGCATATTGAAAGAGATATTCTGTTAAGCTCTTCAATGCTTACCTGGAAAATTATTATTGGTAGCATATATTAGTGTTTAAAACAAACATTTAATTGCCAAAGCTATTATCACAATGGGATTTCACTTCTGTCTGTAATTAAGAAGTTCAAGTCAAGTTTATTGTCATCTGATTGCAAGTACAATCCGACAAAACCACTTTCTCTTCAGCCCTAGGTGCAAAACACGCAGTCACACAACCAGACATAACACGCATACAGACAAACAAAACATATACAGATATTCAGGACAAATATTCATCTTACAAATAAATATTGTTTCATGAATATGAGCGTCTCGGGTGGTTAGTGTGAGCAGTTTCTTTGGTCGTTCAGCATTCTTACTGCCTATAGGAAGAATCTGTTCCTCAGCCTGGTGGTTCTGGCTCTGATACTCCTGTATCTCTTCCCCAAGGAGAGCAACTGAAAGATGCTGTGTGCTGGGTGGAAGGGGTCCTCAATGATTTTGCACACTCTCTTCAGACAACAGTCCCTGTAGATCACGTCGGTGTTGGGGAGGGGGGGGGGGAGGGGGGGGGGTGAAGCTAAGGAGACTCCATTGATCCTCTGCCACTCTTATGGTCCTGTGGATTGACCTCTGATCCATTTCTCTGCAGCAACTGTACCACCCTGCAATGCAGCCAGCCTGGATGCTCTTGATAAAGCTCCTGTGCAAGGTGCAAGGTTGACTTAATGGTGTCTGGTAGCCTTTCCCGCTTCAATCTTCTCAGAAAGTGCAGTCTCTGCACCTTTCTTACAAGCGAGGAGATGTTGAGTGTCCATGATAGGTCGCTAGATAAGTGAACTGCAAGGAACTTGTGCTCTCCACTCTCTTCACTAGAGAGTTGTTGATGTGTAGTGGAGGGTGGTCAATCCTCATTCTCCTGAAGTCCAACGATCATCTCCTTCATCTTGTCCATGTTGAGACTCAGGTAGTTAAATTCTTACAGCATTTCTTCTCTGTAGCGCAACTCGTCATTGTTGCTGACGAGGCCAACTATTGTGTCATCTGGAAACCTGTTGGAGCTGGATTTGACGATGCAGTCTTAGGTCATTAGTGTGAACAGGAGCGGGCTGAGCACACATCCCTGAGGTGCGCCAGTGCTCACTGTGACTGTGGTTGACATTTTCCCTCCGACCCAGACTGACTGTAGTCTTTCCATTAGGAAGTCCAGAGTCTACATACAGAGAGGGATGTTGAGTCCCAACAAGGGTAACTTCTCCACCAGCCTCTGGGGAATAATTGTATGAAACGCCAAACTATGAGGCATCTTTCTCCAGATAGGTCAGGACAAAGTGAAGGATCAAGACTATCGCATTATTTGTGGATTGGTTTCTTCTATAGGCAAATTGAAATGGGTCCAACTTCTCTGGGAGGTGTGCTTTGATGTGTTCCATCGCCCGATACTCAAAGCATTTCATAATAGTGGATGTCAGTGGCATAGGGCAGTAGTCATTGAGGCTTGTTACTGTCGCTCTCTTGGGTACCAGAATGGTGATAGTTGTCTTGAACCCTGCATGAGCAATGGACTACTGTAGTGAAGTGTTGAAGGTCAATTGGTCTGCACAGTCCTTCAGTACTCAACTATGTATGTTATCTGGTCCTATTACCTTTTGTGGGTTCACCTTGGAAGGGTTCTCCTCAATTTTGTTGTTGCTATGCAGGGGTGCCCTTTCATCAACTGTGCATAGAAGATGTTTGGTCTGTGTAGAAGGCAGGTGTCATTGTCCTTAACTTGCAAGGTTGACTTCTGACCCATTTTTGTCTTGATCCCTTGAAACATGTGCCTCATGACAGCTATTTGTGGATCTTCTGTGTGTCCCCCTGCTTTGCCTTCCAGATTCGAAAGGACAGTTCAGCCCTGGCTGATCTTAGTACCACCCTATCCAGAAAGCCACATCATAAGCTCTGAGAAGTACCCAGACCTCTCCATCCAACCATGGTTTCTGGTTAGCCCTGGTTGTGAAGCATTTAATTTTGGTGACATTCTCAGTGCACTTGCTGATGTAACCAGTCACTGAGCTTGTGTACTGCTTTATGTTTACAAGACCATTGTAGGTGCCTGCCTTCCTGAAACCGCTCCACTCTGTGACCTCAAAGCAGTCTTGTTAGTGTTAAGTAAAACATGAAAATCTGTAGACACAGTGGTTGAAGTAAAAACACAATGTTGGAGAAATTCAGCAGGTCAAACAGTGACCTTTATATAGCAAAGGTAAAAATACATAACTGAAGTTTCAGGCTTGAGCCCTTTATCAGGTATGGAAAAATGTCAGCTGCTGTGCGCACCCCCCCCCCCCCCCCCCCCACCCAGCCACATCCTGATCTCTGTATGAACTGTTATTTCATCATTGAAGTTCAGCTCAAAACATCCTCATACAATCAAGATATCTCAAGCTTGGTAGACAAGCAAGCCCTGCAAAATTCTCTAGGACTTATCCACTCTTCATAATTTCATTATTTAATGAAAGCAAACAAATGTAGCACAATAAAGTAGAAATTTGATCTCAGGCAATTTGAATGATCTGGTCTTTGAAATTCCACATTTTTGGGGTATTAATAAATTACTATTTGCCATCAAAGATACTTATTGAAAAACACTGCATTTGCAGAATGTTATGAATAGATATGTATTACACGTTGACTTTTGGAATGTACAGTGCCCTCCATAATTTTTGGTACAGACACTTTTTTCCTTTATTTTCCCCTTTGTTCCACATTCTTAAATTTGTAATAAATGATTAACATATAATTAAAGTGTGTAACAGTAACTGATTTAACAGAGCTTACAAACAAATAAAGAATACACTCACTACTTTCTTTCAGCACACCATGAAGCCGATATTTTATTATTTCAATGAACACAACATTGCATTCTTCAACTCCCCAAAGCATACTGATGAGCTCAGTAATTACAAAGGGTCTGGTTTCCAAGTGTTACAAGATCAAACCAGCACCCACAAAGAAGGCATATCACTCAGGGGTAAAGATGAACAATTACTGTATTAACAAAAAAATTCACCTTCAAACTTTAATTCAAAATCCCCCCTTTTATAACAATGGCCACTGGTTACTATGCAAATCTCTATAACAGTGTAAAACTAATAAATTCCCCAGCCTAAATATAACATACGTAATTAAAGTCTAAGTTATATTTCCAACCAGCCCACAGAAAAACTTTTTGACACAAAACACACAAGACTCTCAAAACTTTGATCTCAACTGAAGCAAAGATCGTAAACAAAATTCAGTTTGTTTGGTAAACTGAAGCCAAAAGATTTTTGAGAGATGTTTTCTTGTGTTGCTTGCAGAGAGAGGAACCACTGGCTTGGTTTGGATCCTTCTGGCTGCCTTCAGAATGTTCATCCTTTTTGAAATCCCAACATTCTAAACTGTCCTCCAGACCGTGACATGCTCTGGGCCTTCTTCCACTCCACAGCACCCCCCAGTGGTGGTTATCGTCCAAGTTCAGAAATATTTAGATTATTTTCTGCACATCTTGCAGGGTGGCCTATGTATTTCTGTTCATGAAGTCTTCTGCGGACAGTAGTCATTAACATGTCCACACCTGCCTCCTGAAGAGTGTTTATGATCTGTCGGACATATTCTTAGGAATTTTTCTTCGTTGTGAGGAGAATTCTGTCATCAGCAGTAGAGGTCTTTATTGGAATACCAGTACCTTTGCGATTGCTAAGCTCACCAGTACATTTTTTTTTCTTCTTAATGATGTTCCAAACTTGATTTTGGTAATCCTAAGGTTTGGGTGATGTCTCTTACTGTTTTAGTCTTGTTTTTTTTTTATCAATAATGGCTTTCTTGGCATTCATTGGCACATCTCTGGCCCTCGTGTTGAACAAAAGCAACAACAGATTCTAAAGGTGATCAAAAACTAAAAACCACAAGGAGCTCTTTTATACCTGCCCCAATGAAACAAATCTGAGTACTCACAAACACCTGTGAAGCCAAATGTCCCATACATTGTGGTGCCCTGAAATGAGGGGATGATGTATAAAAAGTGCTGTAATTCCTACATGATCTGACCAAAAAATGTACAAATAGCCTTGAATAAAATCTGGGATATGCACTTAAATTACATTTGAATTGTTTCATTACAAATTTAAAACTAGAGTCGACCGGTGCAAAGGAAAAATATAACTTTATCCCAAACATTATGGAGGGCTGTTCATCTGCATCCTTGCTGTAAAATTTGCTTTGACACTATTTAATTGTTAATTAATCTGTTTAATTGCATTACTTTTACATTGCTCCTTGATAGCAAAATCATAGCTTTCATTGGTTGATTATGACCATAATTTCCTGTAGCTTTTGAAAACAAAATAGAACTTTGTGTGGACTATACACGTACCCTTCAGAAGGTTAGAAAAATTAAAATTTCCATGCATATATTTAAGGTTAAACATTTGATCGTGGTATTTTACATCTGACCTTGCATTCAAATATGTAACCTATCATTTATCATATTTTAATGCATTTACCCATCTAGAATTTGAGACAACTTTATCTCTAGGCCAAGATATTTTGTATTCTGAAAACATAAACTGTTTCAAAATATGTGAGACATGATATTTAATTGAAACACTTATCTATGAAAAATTAAATTGACTATGTTAATTGCACTTTGTTAACACCATTCATCTGTTGCACTCTTGTGTTTGTACTTGCAATGATTTACCACTAGATGGTATTTTTTGCACTGAAAATGTTGCAGAGCCCCATACCCAAAGCTATAGCATCATGGATGGTCATTAAATTGAAATTTGCTCTGTTAATTTACAAGAACACCAACTTGTATCCAAATAGCAGCTTTGACGGAGCAAACCAATTCACCACAGGATTATAACCAGATGGAAGTCCCACAATGAAAGATTAGGACAGTCGATCAAAGAGGTAGGTTTAGCAGAGTTTTTGAGGAGAGAGGTGGAGGGATTTATAGAGGGAATTCCAAAGGGAAAAGCATTAATAGTTAAAGCCATCCATACCAATGATAGCGCAGATAAGTTTGAGATTAATCAAAAATTCTGATGCAGAAAGTGCTATGATGTGTCTGGAGTGGACACAGGAAAAAAAATCTATTGTAGATTAGGGCTCTTAAAATGTTCATTCAAGTATAAGGTAAATGAATGTTTTTGTCACTTTCAAAAACCAGACTGCAGTAAAAAAAAGCCTCAATTACTTTGATGGAGCATATAAGTCTATGGATGATGAAAGGACTAGAACTGTAGGTGTATGGTGGGGTTGGAAGATATTGTAGAAATTGGAAGGGCCAAGGTCATAAAGGAACTTGAACATTATGGCATATTATGTTGCCTTTGGCCTATGATGTTGTACCAACCCATATAAATCTACTCCATGATCAATCTATCACCTTCCCAACCTCACAGTCCATAATCCTTTATTTTACTTACATCCATGTGCCTATCTAAGATTCTTTTAAATGTCCAATTGTACCCGCCCGCCTCCTTCACCATTCCTGACACACATCGCACTGTGTACAAAACTGCCTTTGACATCTCCCCTGAACTTTCCTCCACTCACCTCTAATTGCATTTGTCACCCTGCAAAAAAAAAAAGTGCTGGCTTTCCACACTGTCTATGTTTCTCATCCTTTGTCATTCCAAGGAGAAAAGTCTTGGTCATCCTTGCTTCATAAGACATTCTCCAATTCAGGCAACATCTTGGTAAATCTTCTCTGCACCCTTTCTAAAGCTTCCTCGTCTGTCCAATAATGAGATGATCAGAACTGAACACAATACTCTGTGTCACCTAACTAGAGTCTGTGAGTGCTGATGCGAAGGCAGGAGAAGAATTTGTTGCAATCTTAGATAAACTAATGGTAGAGGGAGGTTATTTGCCCCAGCAATATTTTTATTCTGGGAGCAAATGCCAGAAAGGATCTTCATCCAAAAGGAGGCCAAGTCAAGGCAAGGCTTTAAGGCTTTTAAAGACAGTGACGTTGCTGGCAACAAGCTAAAGCCATTTCTTTTGCATAGTGAAAACCCCAGGGCCTTCAAGAACATTAACAAACACACCTTACCGGTTTATTACAGGTGCAATAAAAAGTCCTGGATGGCACAAATGCTCTTTCAGAATGCCCTTCTCAATTCTTTGCAGACCTTAACAGCTTGCTGGACCCAAACACTGAAAGCTTTTCACTGATAAGAGTGGAATGCTCATGCAGAGTTTGCTGCATTTAAAGAAATTTATGAAGAAAAGAAAAAGCAAACTAGGCAAACAACACTGGACATATTCCTGAAGGAGCCAACACCTCCCCAAGAAGAGCCTCAGCCAGGTCCTTCAGGCATCACAGAGTGACAGTTCATCAATGGAGATTGTTCGACTTGAAACTCTTCCAGTGGAACATAATGAGGACGTTGAGAACAATGATGTGGATGATCCTGATCCTTTTTGCCAAATTGTGTGTGTGATTGGCTGAGAAAGTGTTTACATAAAAATTTAAAAGTTGAAAAAAAATTAGTTTAATTTAGCATGAGTTCAGTATCTCATATAGCTTTGCTAAGTATATACATTTAATATGATGTTCGCAGAACATCCACACTGCAGAACTCCCAATTTCGCAACGTCTAATGGACGTTAAGCAGCACATACCTGTACTTCCCATGGCCAGTGAGAATGCTGAACGACCAAAGAAAGGAATGGCTTACACCAACCATCTGAGGCACTTGTATTCATTAAGCAATATTTCTTTATTTATTTGTGTAGATGTAATGCTTGTCCTGCGTGTGTATTGTTTGTCTATATGTGTGTTATGTTTATGTTTTTGCACCAAGGACTAGAGAACATTGTTTTATTGATGACAATAAACTTGACTCAACTTGTAGAGCTGTAATACTTACTTTGTGGCTCTTGAACCCAATCCCCACACTAATGAATGCCAGCACACCATACCACTTAATCACCCTATCAGCATGCGTGGAAACTAAGGAATCTATGGACTTGAAACCTTCACACTGCTAAGAAACTTACCAGTCTGCCTTTCAAGTTCAACTTTCCAAAGTGCATCACTTCACACTTTTCTGTATTAACTCCTTTCTATCTGTATCCCATTGTAACATTTGACAACCTTTTGCACTATCCACAGTACCTCCAACCTGCATACCATCTACAATCTTATTGACCCACCCCTCTGTTACTTCATGCAAGTAATTTATATAAATCTCAAAGACCATGGGACTTAAAAGAGATTCTTGCAGAAAGCCAGAAATCACCGACCTCCAGGCAGAAGATGTTCCATCCACTACCATTTTCAGCTTTCTATCGACATGCCAATTTTGAATCCACAGAATTAAAAAACCTGCGCCTCTGGGTCATCTGAGTCCCCTTTGGTAGATATAGGCCCTGCCTAAGCTTGTCAATCTTTTGCACACCTTGATTAGCTCCCCCCTCAGCTTTCTTTTATAGGAAACAAATATCAGCATAGATTATTTCTTCACATGATTAAGTTTCACTTGCAGTTTTTAACCATCATTTGTGTTCTGCTCAGGGAAGTTTGGATGCAAGTTCCAGGATCCCTCCATTCCTCTACATTTCTCACAATCATTGATATTATACTTTGCAATCAACAAAGATAACATTATTGAGTACTAATTGTGGACTATTATTCTTTAGACATGTTCAGTTCCCACCATCAAGTAACTTAATAAAATGCCCTATCTAGCTTGTATATGAAGGAAACTGGTTAATTTGTAACTACTTTCTCAAATGGTTCATTGAGCACATTTTTTCAAGATTCTTTTATTGTGTAATATTGAACAAAATTGCCTTTAGTCTGCCCTAAGGCAGATGAAAATTGACCATCAGCAGAAATTGTTCAGTGCCCCATGCATTCAACAAAAGAGTCCCTTTCGAGTCATTGAGTGTCTGTGGATTTGCCTCCAACAGACCCTCACTTTTGACATGATCTGGAAACCTTCGCATCTTCTCACATTCTGGTTCTGATACATCGTGCATCTAGTCACTATCCAATATCCTGCAGCCTGGCGTGAGTCCGCTGTCACCAGCAGTTCACACCCTGCGTGTGTTCCGCACCTTGAGTCACCAGAACCCTGCCGTCTTTGTGTTCTTCAGCAGCAGAGCCCCTCACAACTCCGCTGCTGTAGTCACCATCCTGCAGGGCTGTCTCCTCTGCTTCACCTTCTCTTATGGGGGTGGTCCCCATTTTCTGGGGCCCCCTTGTTTTTGCTGTATCTAATGCCCTCAGCTATGTCTTGATGTTGTAGGGGGATTAAATTTAGCTAAAAACTGAAACACAATTTTGTATTTTCAGGCCAAAGATCCTTGTTGTTACACATGCTCATCTCCACCATTGTTGAGAATGCAGGGTCTCAATCCAAAATGTTAGCAATTTCCTCCCAATGCCCGATGTTGCTCAACCTGCTCAGTTCTTGCTTTGGTATTTCACTGTTCTTTCTGCTTCCAATCTATTGAGGCCATCTTACTGGATATGAAGCAACCTTATCATTGCTAAATGTTTTTTTACATCAAGCAGACTGACTAAGTATTTAAATCATTGAATGTCGGCTTTGCTAATCATGTCTCAATTCATTGTCTGTGCTTTGTTTCCTGCTTTATTCATTAATTATCCTTGGTTGCATTCTACTGAATCCATTTTCACATGGCTGACAGTTTCGGAATTCTGCTCCACAGACCACTTTAAATCTGAGTCAATCTTGTAACTTCTAACAATTTATATTTCTAATATTTTAACTGTTTAAAGGTATCAATCGGGAGCATTAATTTGATGTGCCTCATCTTTTATATGTCAACCATTTTACAGGCAAAAAAAAAACAAAATACCTTTCCAGTTTCAAAGTACGTTAACCTTTTAATTCTTTTCTTTGTACAATGTCAAAATTAAGAAATCTGGGACTTGTCTTTTTATCATCACATGTTTTATTATCAAAGACATGCAAGACTCAGATTCTAGGAAATGAATCAATCAAGCCCAAAATTCAATCCTTGAAACATGCTTAAGCAGGGGGGAGGATGTTAATCTCTGGCTAATTTGCCTCCAACAACATTCTCTACTAGAACAGTAAAATTTGGCTCTTGGGGATGTGGGCTGTAAAAGATCAGGTACTAAATGAGAGTTAGGTGCGTTTATACTCAAAGCTAACACTGAGGTGAGATTCAGGGCTTTAACGTGAAACAAGTGGTATAAATCTTAAAGAACTCGTCATAACTGTTATTTTACTTTTAAGATCAATGGATGGTGTTAATTAAAGTAGGAAAAATATCCTATTCCTGCCCTTATCAGCTTAAATGACTGGTTGTGGAAAATAGTAAGCAAGCTAAGGAATTGAACTCAGAAAATGAATATCTGCAGTTGTTTACTTAATAGGCTATAAATTTGGCACAGCAGGAGAAATGAAAGACAAGGAACTTGTTTTTCTACTAATGAGCAAAATGGTACATCTGTGTGTATTTTAGCTTGAGTGGACAACTGGTTTATTGTTTGCCTTTAATTACTACCCTGATTGCTGCTTTCCTGATTTTTGAGAAGCATAACTAGATAGTTTTGCAGTATAAATTTTCATCAAATATGACAGTTTATTGCACACTTGAAGTTAATAATAGATCAATTATTAACTTTTTTGGTATAATGTAAATTTAGATTTATTGAGATCAAAAATTATATGCAAATGTTATTTTCAATGAACCAAGTTTTTCAGTTGTGAAATACTTCAGAGGCACATTCACAAATGCACAGTCTATTCTCCTCTCTGTCCCTTTGCTTTCTTTTCCCCAAAAGAAATTGACAAATAAGTTTTGATTTCATAGAAAATTTTCATTTATATTACAGAAAATGCTGGAAGTACTCATCATGCCATACAAAATCTGAGGATGATATTTCCGGTTAAAACCTTGCATCAGAATTGAGTGAGAGCCACTCCCTCTGCACTCAGAGCCATTCCTTTCCCCTCAAATCCCAATAACATTGCCATGTCTCCTACTCTAATCCAAGTCTCTTACGAGAAGGAGAGGAGTCATGGGGCCTGATATGTGATAGGGAAATGATTTGAGGTGGGAAATGCTGAGCAGATGGAGCCAGGTGAGGGAGGGAGCAGTGGAAAAAGAGGCAAGGAGACAATAAATGGTACCCAGTTAAGGAAAGAAAGATGTGTTTTTTGGAGCCACATGGCCAGAGAGATTAAATGATAGGGATGGGGGAGGGGGAGGGGAGGGGTTGCATGGGGTGCGCACTAGCTACTGGTGGGTGAAGGCTTGTTTACCAACTTATGCCTGTCTGAAGGAGCTGAAAGAAAGCAAAAATATCTTTGTTGCAACTGTAGGATTGAAATAACTATGGATTTAGAATCTATGAATAGATGGTGAATGCTTGAAATAATCAGCCAATAGGTAGAATTTCTGGAGATTGAAAATCTTTCATCAGTCTTACCATTTGTGGATCAAACATGAAGGGTAGTCATCAAAAATTGTTGAATTCTTTGTTGTGTCCTGAGGCTTGCCTCGTGCCTAAACAGAAGATGAGACATTCTTCATGAAACATAGCAAAAAGCTTAAGGGTGGAAAATGAAATTACAGATGGCTGGTGTGTCATGGTCACACTAATGAAGTAGTCACCATGGCTGCAGTTGGACCAGTGCAGAATATATCATATTGCAAAATGATTGCATTACATTAAATTGGTGATACGATTTGCAGGAAATTTTGATTTTCTGGATCCAAAAGGTGAAGATAAATGAGATTCTAGGGGAAGGTACCGTTGAGTGTTGGCAATAGAAGAGTGAAGTATGGAGTTACATGGGAATTTGGGGAAGTAGTGAAAGGAGAAGCATCAAAATAGGGCAGGCTCTCAACTATAATGGAGCCGAATTTACAATTAAGCAGATGTGAAGACCTCTGAGAATTACTGTTGTGGACGATTCTATTGTCTGAACAGATGTGGAGAAGCTGAGAGAATGGAATGGATTCCACAGGAAACTGGGAGGGAAGAGGATTGCTGTGGAATTCTATGGGTATGTTGACTTATTCCTTCAGTTCCAAAAATAATTTTGAAAACCAATTCTAAAACATTAGATCAACAAGTGTTTACTTTATCCAATACAAAGCAATGAAGCAAAACCTCTTTCATCCCTATTTTGTTTCACTTCTAAATGCTTAAGTATAATAAAATAATTTGTTTATTCTTGCTCAAGGTTAATTTATTTTTCACTGTTTTAGTTCAGCATCTTTAAAATATATCTGTGTTTCACATGTAATTGTGTGCAAGCGTGTGTATAATTCATGAGCAATTTAATTTCTGATGTGTTCTTCACTTTTCAACTTCTTGTGCACTTTCCTTAAATAGTTCAGAATTTGTTTTGACAGGTTTCCACCAGTAAGTGAATATTGCTGTCAAAGGATGCTGCTCATGTCAAATTCTCCTTTTTTGTTGAGACAAGTTAGATAGCCAGAAATAGATGTGATAGACAGGTAATGTTTATTCTTCATAAAATCGTTGTCAGTATTTGAATGACATAGGAAACAAGAATATTCTTAAAATAGTAGAGATGTATGGTGTACTTTGTACTTCATAATTGCATACACCTGGTTCCACTTGTATTAGAATACAGGGATTCAGAAATATTTTCTTTATTGTAAGATGGTTCAAGAACACAGAAGCTAATATTTCCTACTTTTTCTAAAATTTTAAATAACCAATGGTTTAGTCATTGTCAACAAGGGATCATTTTCAGCCTCTATCCACACTATGTTGCAGTAGTAATGCAGTAGCGTATGAAGCACAGTATTAAAATCATGGGCATGTAAAATGCTGAAGGAAGCCATTTAACTTGTCATGTGAGCTGATTGAAAAAGCTATCGGAGCAAATTCTACTTTCAAGCTCCATCTATTGTGGGTTCTTGGTAAGCAGAGAATTTCAGATTTAAGTTTCCATCCTTTATCTTTGGAACAGTACCACACAGTAAAAAGTCTTCCAGCTCATGATATTTGCATTGACCATGATGTGATACCATTTATCTCATTGACCTCTTAATTTCTTAAACCAAAATCTCTGCTTCCCCAGCCCCTCCAGTTGAAGTTGGCTGCCCCTGAATGCATTTTAAGAATTCTATTTTTTTAAATCACTTTACAGGAATTTGCTTCTATATTTGTGCTTTTTATTCTCTTTTTGATCGTTTAAAGGATTGCAGTCGACTTCCAGTGGTGTGCTTACCAATTTATTTGAAGAAGATCGAGTTCAAATTTAGTCATGCAGGACATCAGTGAGATGAGACCTGGAGTAATCAATGCAGTTTTACACTCCTTTAAGGACAGATGAATTAGAGGTAGTTTTCAGAAGGTTGATGAAAGGGTAATCTGAAAGTAATTCTGCTCATTGGGCTCATGTTTCTGGCATTTAAAATGAGAGGTGACCCAAATGAAATTGTTAGCTTCTGAGGGACTTCTCAGGATGAACTCTAATACGATGTTTCCTCTCGTGGAAGAATCCAGAACAGAACAGCATTGCTTCAGAATAATGTGTCACCTATTTAACATGGAGATGAAGAGAAATTCCTTCTTTAAGGCATGCAGGTCTTGTGGAATATAATGCTGAAAATTATGCAAAAACAAAGGTTTTTCTTGAATAGTCAGGAATTAAGTGGTATTGATAATCAAAGTCACTGAAAGCTAATATGTTCAACAACAAAAAATTTGGAAGACAAATTATATTCCAGCTTTTATTATAAGAGAATTTGAATACAAAAGTAAGAAAACTTGTACCAGGGCTTGGTGAGACTGCATCTGGAATAGAGTGTACAGTTTGGTCTCCTTACTCAAGAAGTGTACTTGCTCATACATGGAGTGCAGAAAATATTTAGTGTACTGGTTTGATAAATATTATTGAATGAAGAAATGAGTAGGATAGAGATGTAATTTGAAGTTTAGAAGAACCAAAGAATATATCACTGCAACTAAAACTTCTTACAATGCTTTACAGGCTAAATACAGTATTTACAATCATCAAGTAATAGAGATGGATGGGACAGAAACAGGCCCTTCAGCCTAACTTGTCCATGTCAGCCAAGTTCTCGACCTGAGCTTATCCTTTTGCCTGAATTTGGCCCATAACTTCTAAATCCTTCCTATCCATGAATTTGTCCAGATCTTTTTTAAACATTATCTACTCTACCACTTTCCTTCAACAGCTCATTCCACAAACCCACTACCCTCTGTATGAATAGGTGCCACACATTTATCCTTTAAATCTTTCCACTCTCACCTTAAATCTATACCCTCATATTGTAGATTCCTGGGAGAAAGACTGTGACCACTCACCTTGTCTATGGCCCTCATGATTTTATATACCTTTTTTCAGGTTATTCCTCAACCCATACTCCAGGAAATTAAAAAAAAAACACGATGTTCTGTTTCTCTTTATAAGGAAATCCTTCCAATCCTAGTAAGATCCTTATGAATCTTTACTGCACCTTTTCCATCTCAGTAACATTGTTATAGCTAAAATATTTTCAAGCACTCTCATCAATTTTCTCTGTGGTCACAGCTTGCCATCTCTGCTCTTGTACTCAATGTCTTCACAGATAAAGGCAAATGCTGACTTGAACAATCCATCTTCTTGTATTGCCACATTCAGAGAACTATGTATTTTGCCTGAGATCTTACTGCTCTCTCACTCTCTCTGGGGTAATGTCATTTACTGTGCAAGTTTTCTACACCTTGCACTTATCCAAGTTAAATTCCATCTGACATTCCTTGGCTTTCTTTCCCAGTTGATTGAAGTCCTGTTGTAATTTTAGATAACCTTCATTGTCCATTATACCACCAATTCTGATGTCAACCACAAACTTGATAACCACACTAACTACATTCTTATCCCAACATTTAATATAGAGATCAACAACAGTAGATTCAGCTTCAACTGCTGCAACACATCACTGGTTACAAGCCTCAGATATGAGTAACCCCACTACCACCCTCTGACTCCAATTTTGTATCCAGTTGGCCAGATCACGCTGCATCCCAAGTAATCTGAAATTCCAGACCAGCCTACCATGCAGGATCTTGCCAAGGGGCTTTGTGAAATTTATGTCATATGTCCACTTGTCTGCCTTCGTCAATTGATATGTTTGCCACTTGAAAAACTGAAATTAAATTCATGAGACATGATCTCCCACACACCTACAAGCCCTGACTTTTCCAAATGCAGGTAGATTCTGTCTCTCACAATCTTCTCCAGTGTCTTTCCAACTGCTGATGTTAGATTCACCAACCTGAAGTTCCCTGACTTGTCCTTGCTGCCTTTCTTAAATAAAGGCACAATGTTAACCACCCTTCAGTCTTCCAATACCTCATCTGTGCATAATGATACAAAGATCTTTGCCAGGGTCTCAACAAGCTTTCTTCCCAACCTTCCACTATGATACAGTTGGTTTGGTTCCAGCGATTTAACTGCCAGAGCCTCTGTGATAGTACCGATTCTATCACCAATGTGTATATGTGCAGATTGTAGTGTAGAATGAGTGTGATTGGCTGAGAGTGTAGCCACACCTACTGACAGGTCTTAAAGTGTTGCTCCTAGCCAGACCAGGTCATTCTGGACTGGTTGACCTACATGTGATATGCTCCAGTCTTCTAGTTAATAAAAGCCTTGGTTTGGATCAACAAGCCTTTGATTCTTTCGATACGCTCTACAGCCTCCTCTTGTAATTTGTATATGTTTCAAGCCATCACTATTTTCCCTATATTTCCCAGCTTCCATGACCTTCTCCACAGTAAATACAGATGAGGAATATTAATTTAAGATCCCACCCATATCCTGTGGTTCCACATATGTATGATTATATATTGATCTTAAAGGGGACTGTTCTTTCCGTAGATAACATCTTGCTCTTAATATACTTCCAAAATCTCTTGAGATTCTCCTTTTTTCCCTCCTGACTTCAACATCCCTTTTATACATCAGGGGATTCACTGCAGAAATGGAATTAGAAGAAATTTCTTCAGTGTGTGGTTAGTTTGTGGAATTGATATCATTTGGAGGGTTGTGGAGGTGCAGTCGTTGAGTTCATTTAAAACGGATTGATGCATTTCCAGATGTAAAGAATATCAAAGAATTTAGAGATATTGCAAGCAAATGCTGCTTAGATAGGAGGTCAGACCTGATTGATCAATGTCAGAGTGGGCTTGAAGCAGCCAACTTAATTACTCAACTTTCTTGTAAGGAGTCATTGATATTCCAAGTCCAAGATGGCAGCACGGCTGTAGCCCCCAGTGACCTCTCCAGACCGGGTGCTACAGGAACTCCCCCTCCCCCCCCCCCCCCCTCCCATGTAGGTGCTGTGCTCAATCCTTGAGCTGACAAGGATGAAGTCTGGAACACAAAGAATCGAACATTGAAATTTGGGGAACACTAAGCAAGAGCAGACCTTTGAAAGAGGCCACGAAGTGTACAGACCCGACTACCCAGGGACGAGCTTGCGTGGTAGACTCGAAATACTGAGGGGATCAAGGCCTCTGCTTGGCGATGTGGCCTTTAGTCTTTGGCGCCAGAGTTGATGTTGCCTGTTGCCGGGGGTCGTTGAGACGGCCTGGCGCAGTCCGAGGAGGTGTCATGATGTGTTTGGAGCAGTGAAGCTGGAGGAGGTGTCTGGAGTGACAGAGTTGTGGTCCCAATTCGGGGGTCTTGAAGATGCATGCCCAGGATTGCTGGGGCCTTGTGGGGGAGATGCCATGGCTTCGTCCTCGAGAGACGGTGAACTGTGAGAGTGGTTTTCCCTTTAAAAAATATCCAAAGTCCAGCAGATGCCTTGATGGTGGCACAGTGGTAGCCTGAAACGGTCTCTTCAGATCGGGTTAACAGTGTCTTGTGGATATTTTAACACCTAAAGGCATACTTCAACCTGTCTCTTCTGTAACCTTGGGCCCAGCCTCTGAAAATCAATGTATTGTGGCACTTTTTTTAATATACACTTTAAGTAGATGTGTGTGTAAGAGAAAGAGTTGAATTTTGTGATATTTCACTGTCCTGCGGGGATCTCATGGTAGCTAAGGGCCAAGATGGCAGTGCAGCAGTTGCTCTCAGTGGCCTCTTGGGACCTGGTACTCCTGTTCCTACGCTGTTTGTAGTTATGTTGCTTTTATGCTCAGGGAAATGGTGCCTCATATTTTCTTAAAGTCACAAATAAAACACTACTACCTACTATTGTATCAATATGACTCTATCAGTAATTTGTACATTTTATTCTTTATGTAGGAAGCACCACCTGAGACTTCTGGTCCCTTGACAGCTACAGAAGAGAGAAAAGAAAAGATTCCAAGTCCACATCTCAGTCACCTTGTGGTTCTAAATGCTGCAGAAACATTATATGGTCTTGCAGAGAGGGTGGTGGCTACAGAATCATTGTAAGTTGCTCTAATTTGCAGAAGGATTAAGCCCTATTGAACTTATTTCAACACATTCAATTAAGACCAAGTAATATCTGGAAGATATTCCAGATTGGTTGTCTGAAGAGGACGTGCAAAATCGTTGAGGACCCCTACCACCTTTCACACCGCATCTTTCAGGCACTCCAGTTACATAAGAGATGCGGAAGTATCAGAGCCACTATCAAGCTGAGAAATAGCATCTTCCCATGGGCAGTATAAAAGCTGAACGGCCAAAAGAACTGCTCACACTAGCGATCCAAGACTCTCACATTTACAAAACAATATTATATGAAAACTTGCCCTGCATTTGTGTTGCTTATCTGTATGTGCATTGTGTTTGGTTGGTGCGTCTGCGTATTTTGCACCGAGGACTAGAGAATGCTGTTTCATTAGGTTGTATTTGTGCAATCAGATGATAATAACCTTGACTTGAAATTCAAATAAAATCAAAGGTATTTTCCATCGAATTATGTATTTCGCACAGATATTTGGTTTGGTTCCACGTGAATCTCTTTAATTTCTTTCCTGCTCATTTCCCAGCTAGCATTTCTTCTTTTCAAGCAGCTGTGAAATTCATATTTAAAAATTGTTTCTGAAAACGGATTCGACAATACCTTGTGGCAGAATTCTAGAAAGGGCTTCTTTGATTCTTCCTTGTTTTAAAAAAAATCATGAAAAGTAATATTTATGGGTTATGAAACTTGTGTAATTCATAACAAGGTAAACCATAATTAACATCTAATTGCAAAGTAACTGACGTTGATTCCCATCTCAGGAGGAACTCATTTGGTGTTTCATATGCATCTGCTGAAAAAAAACCCAAAACAGTCAAAATGATCCTGCCTTCCAAATTTTGCTCCATGGCGCATATCTTCTCCTTCTTTGGCTTGGCTTCGCGGACGAAGATTTATGGAGGGGGTAAAAAGTCCACGTCAGCTGCAGGCTCGTTTGTGGCTGACCAGTCCGATGCGGGACAGGCAGACACGATTGCAGCGGTTGCAAGGGAAAATTGGTGGGTTGGGGTTGGGTGTTGGGTTTTTCCTCCTTTGCCTTTTGTCAGTGAGGTGGGCTCTGCGGTCTTCTTCAAAGGAGGCTGCTGCCCGCCAAACTGTGAGGCACCAAGATGCACGGTTTGAGGCGTTATCAGCCCACTGGCGGTGGTCAATGTGGCAGGCACCAAGAGATTTCTTTAGGCAGTCCTTGTACCTTTTCTTTGGTGCACCTCTGTCACGGTGGCCAGTGGAGAGCTCGCCATATAATACGATCTTGGGAAGGCGATGGTCCTCCATTCTGGAGACGTGACCCAGCATATAGTCACTAATTAAATATAATGAGGGTTTCTGCCTCATCAGCTCTTTTAGTCTGTGTGCTTCAAACATTAATCCAGTTTCCTTGGATTGTTATCCAATAGTTAGTGCGTTTTGCCACAATGATAAAACTTCCTTTTTGAGAACATTTTTAATTAGGAGCTCTATGTCCTCTTCCAAAAAACCCAGCCTAGCCAGATTTTCCTCACAACCAAAATCCTGCATCCCTGGGAACATCTTATAAATTTGCGCTGCACTTCCTCTTGTGCAACGCATCCTACATGAAGTAGGCCAGAACTGGACACAGTAGTCTTGCAGTAGCCTAGTTCGAGTTGGGTACAGTTCTTTGATTAAACTTCTTGTATTTCATTGCTTCAGCAAGTAAAATGTCCATTCGTACTTCTTTGTTAGAATGTCAGTCTCTGAAGATAGCAAAAATATATTAATTTAGAAACATGTATTGGCTCCATATCACTTCTTAATTCTCCCCTTGTTTTTTATATAATTGTGCAACACATTTGGATGCTCTTCATTTTATTTTGTCAGTATTTTAGCTTGCTTCCTATGCTTTTTATAATACTTTCACAGTATTTTCACTCAGTTTTGTGCTATCATAACTTGTATGATCCTTGGAGATCTTGATTTTGGGAAATGCATCCTTAGTAGGAAAAAAAAGTTGTCTGAACTTTCTTTTCACCATCTCAAATGTTTCCTGATGCCAAACAATTGATGCCAAACAATTGTCCCTCTGCTTTTTTTTAAAATCTGTCTCATCTGAAACCCCAATAACCAAGTTCTGCCAGTTCTGTCGTATTTAAGAAATGTTTTGATAATGGTTACAAAATTATACTTCTACACTTTTCCATCTTGTGTGCTAATACTTTTTATTTGTAGCTTTCTTTCTGTGTTGCATGTGCTTTTAAGCACAACTAAACTTTGGACACAAATAGACACATTTTTTATTGCTTTTTATCAAGAGATATTCCCAGGAATCCAGTTCTTAGGTTCTGTTCCTTCCAAAACACTCCCTCTGCCAAGCTTGTTTTAAAATCTCCCCAAAGACACCAGGAAACATTTAA
The DNA here is from genome assembly GCF_036971445.1 of Narcine bancroftii. Classification (NCBI taxonomy): domain Eukaryota; kingdom Metazoa; phylum Chordata; class Chondrichthyes; order Torpediniformes; family Narcinidae; genus Narcine; species Narcine bancroftii. The sequence goes on from NC_091469.1 coordinate 389,696,033, forward strand.
AATTTATATGCACAAATAGTAATGGCTCTCTGTAGAATAATGCTGTGTGGCAGTTTAGCAAAAAGCATGGTGAAATTATAACCATTCAAGAGTAATTAAAAAAATTATGCTTAAGGATCATGTTCCTTTTCCACAAATGAAAAGATTAATTCATCATTTGAAGCTATGGTTTATAGATGTACTTTTTCATGGTTCTTAGAATTCTGACTTTACCACTTTGGTCTGTTGGTCTTCTTTCAGATTTTCATGTTAAATGATAAATAATCTTAAATATCTTTATTTTCTAGAGTGTTTCTGGCTGACCAATTTGATTGTTTGCAACCTCATCTTGATGCCATGATGCCTTCAGCTAAGAAGCCATTTTTGCAACAGTTTTATTCGCAGGTCAGAACTGAATTTTTCAATTGGAGTCATTTTACTTTAGTTACAATATAGAGAGAATTTAAATGATCAATTTTTAATTGCTTTTTTTGTTCCATTTGTTAGTTGTCTGACTTCTCATGCTTGATGTTTTTTTTCTTCCCATCTCTTATCTAATAGACTGTGTCAACTGCCAGTGAGCTCCGCAAACCAATTTACTGGATTGTGGCTGCTAAAGCGATTGATTACGAACAGATGCTTCATCTTATGGCTAGTGTGAAATGGGATATCAAAGAAATCATGTCACAGCACAATGTGTATATAGATACCCTTCTCAAGGTAACTACAAGAATGGTTATGGTCCCAAAATCTACATGTTGTAATCTTTTAGTCATCAATTTAAAATAATTTCACATTGTAAGATATTGGAATTTCTTTGAGGAAAAGGATTTTCTTTGCCATATTCCTTGGAACTGAATAGTTTTCAACATATTTTATTAATAATCAGTACAATGTGCTGAAAAAATGGCCTCATCAGAATCAGAATTTATTGCTTTTAAAATATTGCAAAATTTGTTGTTTACAGCTGCCTTACTGTATATAAACCACCTTACAAAATATATAAAAATAGTGCAAGGAAAAGAAAAACTCAAACTAAGGCAGTGTCTGTGGTTCATTATTCATTCAGGAAAATTATGCGAGAGGGGAAGAAGCTGTCCTTGTTCCGCTGAGCACTCCTGTACTTTTTCCCAATGGTAGCAGAGTGAAGAGGACGTGGCCTGGGTGGTAGGGATCCTTGAGGATACATAGAGGTTGCCTCTTGTAGACGACCTACCAGGAACAAGAAAAGGAGTCACTTCTGCAACAAATAGGCTGCCCCCCCCCCCCCCCCCTAGTTCAGAAGGGAAGGGGGGAGGCGGAAAGAGATGGTGGTTGGGGACTCGTTGGTTAGACAAGTGGATAAGAAGTTCTGTGAACAAGATCGAGGCTCCCGATGGTATGTTGCCTCCCAGGTGCCATGGTCAGAGACATCTCTAATCGAGTTCATAGCATTCTGGAGTGGGAGGGCGAGCAGCTGGATGTTGTGGTCCACGTGGGAGTAGAGATGAGGTCCTGAAGAGGGAATATAGGGAGTTGGAAAGGAAGTTAAAAAGCAGGACATTACTGCCTGTGCCATGAGCCAGAGAGGGTAAGAATAGGAAGTTGTGGTAGATGAATGCGTGGCTGAAGAGTTGGTTCAGGGGTTCACATTTCTGGATCATTAGGATCTCTTCTGGGGAATGTCTGACCTCTACAAAAAGGGTGGACTGCATCTGAACTGGAGAGGGACCAATATCCTGGTGGATAGGTTTGCTAGAGCAGTTGGGATGGGTTAGGCAGGGAGGAGGAAATCAGAATGTAAGAGCAGTGATTAGGGTAGAAGGACAAAAGCATGATGCTATATGCTCTGGGTTGGGGGGGAAGGACAGGCAGGGGACAAAACATAAAGATAACCAGTTAGAGGATGGTTTGAAATGTGTCTATTTCAACGCTAGGAGTATTAGGAATAAAGGGGATGAACTTAGAGCATGGATCAGTACGTGCAACTACAATGTTGTGGCCATTGCTGAAACTTGGCTAGAGGAAGGGCAGGATTGGCTGATGAAGGTACATGGATTTAGGTGTTTTTAAAAAAAAAATAGGATGAGATGTAGAAAAGCGGTGGGTAGCAATAGCATTTATGGTCAAGGATAGTATCACAGCTTATAGGAAGGGAGGTCACTGCAGACATAGTGTCCACCGAGTCGGTGTGGATGGAAGAAGGGAGCTATCACTATGCTGAGAATAGTCTATAGGCCCCCAAGTAGCCTTTGGGACACCAAGGAGCAGATGAAGAGCCAGAATTTGAAATGTGGAAAATACAGGGTTGTAGTTATGGGTGAATTCAACTTCCCTAATAGTGACTGACACCTCCTTACTGCAAGAGGGATAGATGGGGCTGAATTTGTCAGGGGTGTCCAAGAAGGATTCCTGACACATATGTGGACTGCCCAACTAGGGGAGAGGCCACACTGGATCTGGTTCTAGGGAATGAACCTAGTCAGGTGGAGTATTTTGATGAGAGTGACCACAACTCTCTTAGCTTCAACATAGTTATGGAAAAGGATAAAAACAGACAAGCTGGGAAAGGTGCTTAACTGGGGAAGGGCTGATTATGAAGGGATGAGGCAAGAACTAGCGAGAATAAATTGGAAACAGATGTTTAGGGTGAGAACACAGAAGTGATGTGGAGGAAGTTTAGGGACCACTTGTGCAGGGTTCAAGATAGGTTTGCCCCACTGGGACAAGGAAACAAAGGTAGGAAAAGGGAACCATGCTGACCAAACAGGTCAGGCAACAAGTCAAGAGGAAGAAGGAAACATACATTAGATATAGGAAGCAAAAAGGGCTCATGATAGCTAGGAAGGGGTTTAAGAATGGACTTAGGAGAGTGAATTCTCGAAGGGGGCGTAAGAAGGCCTTGGCATGTAGATTTAAGGAGAACCAACCCCAAGGCCTTCTATGGGTATGTGAGGAACAGAAGGATTATGAGAATGAAAGGGTAAGGGAGGTCCTAAACGAATACTTTGTGTCAGTATCCACAAGAGAAAAGGATCTTAATCATAGTGAGGTGGAAATTGAACAGGCCTGTGTGCTGGATAATGTGGAGATTCAGGAAGCAGAAGTGTTGGATCATTTTAAAAACATCAAGATTGATAATTTCCCAGGGTTGGATGTGATGTACCCCAAACTGCTGTAAGAAGTGAGAGAAGAGATAGCTAGGGCAGTAGCTATGATCTTTGAATCCTCCTTGGACACAGGGGAAGTGCTGGAGGATTGGAGAATGGCAAATATAATCCCCTTGTTTAAAAAAGTAATGGGGAGAATTCTGGGAATTATAGATCGGTGAACCCCACATCATGGTGTGTAAATTAATGGAGGGGATCTATGAATATTTGGAGAAGTACAGTCTATTCAAGGATAGTTAGCATGGCTTCGTGAAGGGAAGGTCATGCCTCACAAGTTTAATAGAGTTTTTTGAAGAGGTAACAAAAGAGAAATTGATGAGGGTAGGGTGGTAGATGAGGTCTACATGGATTTTAGCAAGGTATTTGATGAGGTTCCATGAGAGACTCATCCCACGAGACATGGGATCATTAGAAAATTAGCTATATGGATAAAAAAATTGCCTTGTAGAAAGAATGCAGAGAGTAGTAGTGGAAGGAAAGTAATCTGCCTGGAGGTCTGTGACTAGTGGAGTGCCACAGGGATCTGGTCTGAGACCCGTGCTCTTTGTGATTTTTATGAAGAGGTGGATGGATGGGTCTGTAAGTTTGCAGATGACACAAAGGTTGAAGGAGTTGTGGATGAAGATAAAGGTTGTCAAAGGTTACAAGAGGATATAGGCAAGTTGCAGAGTTGGGCAGCAAAGTGGCAGATGGAGTTTAATCCGAATAAGTGTGAGGTGATGCATTTTGGAAGGACTAACCAGAAGGCTAAGTTTAGGGTTAATGGCCGGTTACTTAAGAATGTGGATGAACAGAGAGACTTTGGGGTCCAAATCCGTACATCCCTCAAGGACACCACACAAGTTGATAGAATAGTTAAGGCCTATGGGATGCTTGTTCATTAATAGGGGGATTGAATTCAGGATAGAGGGGTCATGTTGCAACTGTACAAATCCCTGGTAAGACCACACTTAGAATATTGTGTTGAGTCCTGTAGGAAGGATGTGGAAGCTATGGAAAGGAAAGGGTGCACTGGAGATCTACAAGGATGATCCCTGAATTTGAAAACAAGTCTTACGAGGAAAGGTTAGCAGAGCTGGGACTTTTCACTTTGGAACATAGGAGGATGAGATGAGACTTGACAGAGGTCTTCATGATTAAGAGAGACATAGATAGGGTGGACAGCCAGTACCTGTTATCTCGGCAGGACTGGTTCGTGTTCTCCTGGTTTCCTCCTAAAGTCTACAGTCATCTCCTTGGTTTTGCTAACGTTGTCAACTAGCTGATCTATATCCCTCCTGTACGCTTCTTCATTGCTGTCTGCAATTCTGCCAAAAACCATGGTGTCATCAGCAAATCTGTAGAAAGCATTTGAATTGTGCCTTGCCATACAGTCATGGGTGTAGAATGAGTAGAGCAGTGGGATAAGCACACATCCTTGAGGTGTACCTTGCTTGATTGTCAGTGAGGATGAAATGTTGTTTCCAATTTGTGGTCTTCCAATGAGGAAGGATCCAGTTGCAGAGGCCCAGCATTTGGAGCTTGTTGACTAGCACTGAGGGAATAATGATGTTGAAAGCTGAGCTGTAATCAATGAAGTGCTGCCATATGTATGAATTGCTGCTTTCTAGGTGATCCAGAGCTGAGTGGAAAGCCAGTGATATGTGTTTGGAGAGATTGTTATGGTAGGCGAATTTATAGGACACTCATGATTACCAAAATCTCATGATCAGTTGAATTTGTATGATCCACTTTATGAATTTAATGGGCAATTTTTAATGTGTTCAATATTATAAATGCAATTTGATTTTTTGTTTCAAATATTTAAGGGATAATTAATTTCCTCTTGCTTCTTCAAAAATTGTTCTTCCTTAATTTCATCACAAAATAATGACTTCATAAAAGATCCTAATATCCCAAATGCACTGTTTGAGGCATCAGTTAATGAAATTTAGGAAATTGAATACTTTTCACTCAACAAAATGTTCTCTTAAAAGTTGACTATTAGAAACAGCATTAAACATCACAGCCAAATTATCCCTCCCAGTGACTTAATTTCTCAGACTGCATTCTAGCAGGAGTCTCCTCTCAATGCATTCTTGTCCTCTTCTTCCTTCTTTCCATGTTGCTCTTTATTAAGGTGTTACACTTGATGCACTTTGCAGACTGATGCTTCAGTTTATTTCTACCATCTACCTCCACCTTTTCATGACCTGTCCTTTCATCCTGTTTGTTTTATAGCCTTTCTTGGCTGAGTCTTGATTCCATGGGCTTAACTGTGGGGTGGCGGGGGGGGGAACAATGGCAACGTCTTTGGCAACTGCCACCAATCTCCATCCACTCATTCAGCCACAATTCCATGCTTATTAAGACTGAAAATCTCTGTGTTATTTCACCTCTATACCTTTTCCATTACAAAGATCATGTCTGTTTCATTAGTCCAGCTACCATTTTTTACTTTACTTAATCTTGTGTTAATTCCTCCATGGAGACATAATTTCTGCACCTCAATTGTTATCAAATCCCCTCATCCTGCATTACAAATTCCCTTTTCCCTTTGTGCATCTTCATCTTGCCACTGGGAGCAATGTTTTTGTCACTAAAGCATCACAGTCCCACAACCCAAACACTTCCATAAGTGCACTACTTCCTGTTCCTCCAACACTCTCCTTTTTAACGCTTCTTTGGCTTTGTATCTAGCGCCTCTAGAAAATAGTGGGAGCGTTTTCCAGCTTTGCGTGTGCTATGAAAATGCAAGATGTTAATACTCAGATATATTGAACTAGAATGTCTTTTGTTTTTACTGTAGCAGTTCGAACATTTCCACAAGAAGTTATCTGAAGTTTCCAAACGGGTGCGTATACCATTCCAAGTCTCCAATGTCCTTTGGGAGCATTGTATCCGGTTGGCAAACAGAAGTATAGTAGAAGGGTAAGTTCATTTTAGTTGACTATTTGCTATATTTTTATGTTCGACTACTGTTCACAGACTACAGCTTTCAATACCATAGTCCTAGTAAACTCATTTTCAAACATCGAGATCTAGGCCTCAGTGACCCCTCTGTAACTGGATCCTTGATATCTCATAATCAGTGAAGGCGGGTAATAACATCTTAATGATTGCATCAACACCAGCACTCCTCAAGGATGTGTACTCAACCCCTTACATCCATGGCTAACTGGTCTGTAGGATCTTTCCTTTAAGTAATGAGGTGGCAAAAGTCCTTGATGAACCTTGTTTGTACTAAATGAATTCTGGATAAACTTTGACAAATAACAATCAATAATCCTTCATATTAATCATCAAATTTTCATCTCTTTATAACTTTAATGATAGCTTACGTACAATTTATTTTTTTATTGCAGCATTTTTTATTACAGGATTTCTTTTATTTCATACAATATTTTTAAATATACATTCTGCTGAGCATTTGCTGTAAGAAATTAGTTTTTTTTTAGATCTTCACTTACTGGATATCTTTAATTTGTCATTTTTACTGAGCTGATCATCCTCCTCCTACAGTTATGCAAATGTGAAAAAGTGCAGCAATGAGGGACGGGCCTTGATGCAGTTGGACTTCCAGCAGTTTTTGATGAAGCTAGAGAAACTGACAGACATCAGACCAATTCCTGATAAAGAGTTTGTGGAAACTTATATTAAAGCCTATTATTTAACTGAGAATGACATGGAGAGGTGGATCAAAGAACACAGAGTAAGTAAGACTTGTGGGTGGTTAGAGAGGGAAGACTTTTTTTAATTTATAAAAAATTTCTTTTTACAGTTGCCAAATATTACTTTTATTGTGGATGATCAAAACAAATAATTGAACATCCTGTAAAATATTTATATTTCTGTTAGAATTTCAGTGATCAGCCCAATGAGCTTTCATGCCAGCACATTATCCCTTTGGCTTCCATAAAGTTTTTGTAAAGCTGAGTGATTTTTCTTTTCATTCTAAATTTTTGTGTTTTCTTTGGGCAGGAATATTCAGCCAAACAGTTAACCAACCTTGTGAATGTATGTCTTGGCTCCCACATCAATAAAAAAGCACGGCAGAAGCTGATAGCAGCCATTGAAGAACCTGATAGGCTTAAGAGATAGCCTTTTTCGACATTTGTGTATTGTTGCTGTTTTGGATGGCAAATGGATAAATATTTCCATTCCAAATCAATACGTCCCCGCACATTACTGTTACAAAAAATTTATGATGCATGTTACCTGTTTTCTGATTTAAAAAAAAAACTGAACTGGAGAATGCTGTTCAACTGACAAATGTGGCTATTGTTCAGCTTTTATTTCAGACATGGTAAGTCAATCAATATTCCATGTAATGTTGTCTTTAAAGCTTGTATGAAAACGATTTTAAATGTTATGGTTATTATTTTGTGGGGGAAGCTTACATTTTTATCAATTAGAATATGGAATATAAGGATTCTATATTGTAACAGAATAAAACTGTATACAGGTGCCTAACCTTTTATCTGGGATTCCAAACACTGACAACCTCCAAAAGCTGGCACTTTTTTTGGTTGATGTCATTACACGTAAGTAACGTTAATTTTCCATAATAAATTCTCAGTTTTCAGAGTGAGAACCCCCGCCCCCATCATCCCCACTCCCATGGATGTCGTCTCTTACCTTTGGTGGAAAGGTAACTCTCGGCCCCTAGTACCTGCTGGGAGAGAAGCAGCCGGAGGCTGGCTCAATGCAGGAGCAATGGGCATCATCATTATCCATAATCCCCCAGGCATCTGGAACTTCTCTGGTGCTGTTGCCACGATCCAGTGTGGTGCTTAATAAACTGCGGGTTCAGCAGCACTGCACCCCTGCTGCTGTATTGGGTATTAGATGGGGGAGTGGCGGGTAGTGCTGTATTGCCGGGGTGTCCTGAGGCCGGTCTGACGAGCTGATGGAGTGCCTGAAAGCTGCTGGTGCTCGGCTTGGCTCCGCCACCCTAATGGTCTGCTCCTCCTGCGGCTTGCACCTCATGTCCGGCCTTTTGCCCCGCTTGGCTGCTGGCTACAAGCAGCCGACACTGGCCACCCTTTTGGCTGAGCTCCCAGGCCACCCCGTCACCTCTGACCACCTGACCAAAGCACTGGTTGAGAGCCTCCTGTGCGCCACACGTCTAACCCACCCCGCTGCATGCTCACCCCATCTAGGGTGCAAAATAGTTTGGCACTAGCCCTGGTTTTGGGGGGGAGGGGTGGGCGTGGTGGTAGGGGGCAGTGGATGGATGACAGGAGCTAGGAGTGAGGCATTTGCTTAAAGGGACCAAAATCAAAATGATTCCGAACAATAGCAGGTGTCTGGTCCCAACAATCCTGTATAAAAGGTTTAGCATCTGTATTAATTAGTGTTAAGGTGTGAACTACTGAAGCTGATTTTACAATGACTTTTCTGTATCCAAAGGGTTAAATATAAATAAAATGTCAAATATTTATGATGGTTCATATAGAACCACAGTAAGTAAAGTAACAAATTAAATCTGTACATTCACATTTATTTGTCTAGTTCCAAAATTTGAAAAACAAAGGTATTTGTTTCTTGTTGAAATGGAATTGATCATGGACTGGTAATTAAATAAACAATCAAAATTGAGGAATTTTCTTTTTAAATATTTTTATGGAGTTTAACAAAACCCTTTACACAAGGTATACTAATGATAAACATAAAATAAATCACATCATATATCAGATATCAATTGTAAATTGATTATTACATAACTTATTTCATTCAAGACATCAGCTTCTATAATTATAATAATTAAACAATTAAATCATAACTCGTACTTTGTCTAAAAAAAATTGAATACAAAAAATATGCAAATACTACACATAAAACTCCCTTATATAAGATACTTTATACTTCTCATGTGATCATGTTGTTCTGTGATGTGATCCATGATCTGTAGTTAAAACCCTACTTTACATATTAGTAAAGGAAAACAAGGATTTTTAAAATCCCTACTAATCTACCCCCTCCCTCTAAACAAGGTTATCTGAATATATTGTAAATATGAATGAAATAATGACACCAGACAGGGAATCCCCAGTAAGATTGTGAAAATCTTGCATCTCCATTATTATTTCATGAGGCAAACAGCTGTGTGGACATCAGCAACATATAATGTTATATTTAAGTTTAATATCATGTATTGAAAATGAAGTGATGGAGGTTGTTTTGCAGGCAGACCAGTAGCTATCTCCAACACAAGACAGGACAAAAAGTACAAAAGTGCAAAGTTACAGTGAGTTCAGGTGATATGGAGTGAAGGGAACATAATTTTCCGCTTTTTTTATTCATTCAGCAATCTGATAACAGTGGGTAAGAAACCATCCTTGAATGTACTGGTACGTAATTTCATCTTCCTAATGGGAGGGAGATGTAGAGAGTGTGGCCGGGGAGGGATGCATCTTTAAATATGCTGGTTGCCTTTCCAAGACAGCATGGGTTACTTTTCTAAGACAGCGCGGGTTACAGATCCAGTTGCAGGAGGGGAGGGGGTGGCATGTGTTGGCCTGAGTCACGTCCACACAACTCTATGCAATTTCTTGCAGAGTTCACCCTGAAAGGATGCTTTCAACCTTTAAAAGTTGTTAAGGTATGCTGGTAACATGCCAAATTTCTTTAGGCTCCTCAGGAAGTAGAGGTCCTGTTGCCAATACTTGGCCAATGGACCGGCATAGAAAGACCACAACAAGTCACTTGGAAACTGAAGCTACCTTCTATCTCCAACTCAGCACTACTGAGGTGAACCAGGGAGAGAACTCTGCCCCTACTGCTGAAATCTTTGACCATCTGCTTGGTCTTGCTGAAATTGAGGGAGAGGTGTTTGTCCTGGCACAAATCCACAAGTCCCTCCATCTCTCTTTTGTACTCCATTTCATCATTGTTAGAAATGCTACATACGACTGGGGTGCTCTATGTGAATTGTACACAGCAAATAAGTATATTAGAGGGCTGAGTACGCAAGCCTACAGATGCTGTCATTAATCCTCACTGATTATGTCCTGCAGACTAGAAAGTTATGGACCCAGTTGCAGAGGATTGCAGGGACTAAGTCATATAGCTGGCGATTTGTTTGGAACTATTAGATTTTTAAATTTAGATGTACAACATGGTAAGAGGCCCTTCCAGCCCATGAGCCCATGGTGCCCAAATACACCCAATTAATCTACGACCCCCATATGTTTTGAAGGATGGGAGGAAATCAGAGCACCTGGAGGAAACACATGCAGATACAGGGAGAATGTGCAAACTCCTTAAAGTCGGCGCCGAATTCTAACCCAGGTCACTGGCGCTGTAATAGCATTGCGCTTACTGCTACATGTATTGATAGTAGAGCTCTAGTTGATTAATAGTAACCTGAAAGTGGTGACCTTGTTGTTCAGGTATTCCAAGGTTGAGTAGAAGGCCATAGAAATTGTGTCTGCTATGGACCTATTTTAGCAATATGCAAACTGGAGTGGGTGGCTGATAGTCTGGAGTTAATGAGAGCCATGACCAACCCCTTGAAGCACTTCATGGTGGTGGCTATCAGAGCCACCAGCTGATAGTTATCCAGGCCCATCACTACATTATTTTTTGGCACCAAGATCATAGTGGTCTTCTCGAAGCAGGTGGGTACTTCAGCCATTTGGAGAGAGAGGTTGAAGATGTCTGTGAATATAGCCATCAGGCGAAGAGGACATGTCTAAAGACTTCATCTGGTCCAGTTGTTTTACACAGGTTCACTCTCCAGAAGGCCAATCTGATTACTGCATAGCTGACCATATCTGCAGATGTGCTCAAGGTAGCAGAGTTTGCATCTTGCAGTTGATGCTGCAATTCCATTTCTTTCAATGAAAATAAATCAGACCACTTTAATTAAGTCAATGAAAAGTACACTGTTTTCTCCATATCTTTAACAAACAAGTTATTGTTCAATTTGTACTTGTGTTTGGATTGCGGTAATACATATTCTTTCTTTGGCTTGGCTTCGCGGACGAAGATTGATGGAGGGGGTAAAAAGTCCACGTCAGCTGCAGGCTCGTTTGTGGCTGACAAGTCCGATGCGGGACAGGCAGACACGATTGCAGCGGTTGCAGGGGATAATTGGTTGGTTGGGGTTGGGTGTTGGGTTTTTCCTCCTTTGCCTTTTGTCAGTGAGGTGGGCTCTGCGGTCTTCTTCAAAGGAGGTTGCTGCCCGCCAAACTGTGAGGCGCCAAGATGCACGGTTTGAGGCGTTATCAGCCCACTGGCGGTGGTCAATGTGGCAGGCACCAAGAGATTTCTTTAGGCAGTCCTTGTACCTTTTCTTTGGTGCACCTCTGTCACGGTGGCCAGTGGAGAGCTCGCCATATAACACGATCTTGGGAAGGCGATGGTCCTCCATTCTGGAGACGTGACCCATCCAGCGCAGCTGGATATAAAGTTCTGATAATATATATGCTCACCGTTTATATACAAAAATGCTGGAGAAGCTCAGCAGGTCCCATAATGTCCATAGGAGGCAATGATATTTCACCAATGTTTCTGGCCTGAGCCCTTCATCAAGGTCTGAATAAAAAGCAGACAGGCACCTGAATAAAAAGGTGGGGAAGAAGGGGCAGGGGGAGGAGCACAGACTAACAGCCAAGAGGCCAAAAATGGACGGGGATAGAAAAAACAGAATTGATTGGCGGAGACGGTTAGCTCTATGAATGCAGAGCTGGAGAAAAAGAGACAAAGGGATAGGGAAAGAGAGAGACAGCTTAAGGGTGGGGAGTTGGAGGAAATGAAACGCGGATTGGGAAAGAGGAAGATGGGAGGGGCCTGACAGAAACTGGAAAAGTCACTGTTAATGCCATCTTGTTGGAAGGTGTCCAGATGAAATATGAGATTTTGTTCCTCCAATTTGTAGGTGGTCTCAGTTTGGCTGTGCATGAGAGAATAGTCAGATATGTTTTGGAATAAGGCGAGGATTCCAGGCGTCAGCATGCCCCATTTCCATGCCGACATATCTGTCATTGGTCTCATGCACTGCCAACCCCCCTCCCCTGATCAATTTTCAGCTTTCTCTCCTGCCCTCCTATCCATGTCCACTTATGGCCTCTTGGTTGTTGGTCTGTGCTCTTTCCCTGCTCCTTCTCCCCCCCACCCCCCCCCATCCTTTTATTCAAATGTCTGCCTGCTTTCTGCTTGATGAAGAGCTCAGACCCGAAATATTAGTTTGTATCTCTGCTTCCTATAGATTCTGTGGGACCTGCTGAGTTTCTCCAGCACTTTAGTGTTTTTTACTACAATCACAGAGTCTGGCGACTTTCTTATTTCACTCATTGTTCATTCAAATAAATTAATCACATGCATTTATACATTGTCCAAGAAATTATTAGAAATTATTATTAGACCTGTTGTTTCTGTGCTAGAGAGTCAGGTTCAATCATGACCTTGGGTGTGGTTTATATCAAGTCGAGTCAAATTTATTGTCACCTGCTTGTACTAGTACAACCCAAAACAGGGTATATGAAGTTTACACATTCTCCCTGCCACCAACTGGGAGCTCCAGTTTCCTCCCACATCCCCAATCTGGGAAGGTTGGTAGCTTAATTGGGCATTGTCAATTATGTAGGTGTGTGATAGAATTTGGGGAGAAATTGATGAAAAGATGAGCAAAATAAGTGCATTTTGTAGCATTAGTATCAATGGTCTATGTGGACTCATTGAGCCAACAGACCTGATGTCATTGCTGTATATCTATGTACAGAGCTAAATCTTGTTGATTATGATTTGTAGTTCTGAGGGGAATTGTTGGTATTTATCTATGCCAACTGAAGTATATCCAAATAACCTTGAATAAAATCTGGAATGTGCACTTTCATCATTTGTTTGATTATAAATTTTAAACTGGAGCACAACAGAGCCAAATAAAGGAAAATAGTGTCTTTGTCCCTAACATTATGGAGAGCACTATATTTATAAGCGTTCCAAGTGTGGTGATATTAAAATTTGTTAATCCAGGATAGAACCATTTTTGTTGAACTAACCATTACAATTTTGAAATATTATTTGAAGTTATTTAAGATCCCTGGCCCCGAACAAGGAATTCCTTTGAAGATGCTTCTTAAGACCCACCTAACATTGATTATATTCTGCCATTCTCTTGTTTGAGTGCATTGGAAAGAATAAATGGAAATAATCATTTTAAGAAAACTTTGCAATTTCATGTTTAAGCCTTTTCTTGAAGTAACAAGAGTTGAGTGAAAATGTTGTTATATTACTGCTTAAAGCTTACACTAAATCTACTTCTCCAGCTTCCATTAAACTCCAGCCACTTTCAAGTGGCCGCAATACCCGACTGTAAAGCCGCCTCTTGTACTCCAACGCAGCTATCGGGTGGCCTCCAGAAAGTGGAGAACCTGCCCAGGAGGAGCACTTACCTAACCTTCCTCCCGTAGATATAATCTCTGACTCCGAGAATCCCCCATTGCACCTGAAAGCAGCAGTGGGACTACAGTCACAGTCCACAGGAGCCAGCATTCACTCGGACGCGGCTCTCCTTCAGCTGGCACATTCAGGTGACAGAAGGGCATCTTTGCGGCAACCTGAACGTCCCAGCTGCACTCCCCCAGCCGTGTCTGCCGGCGCATTATCTGCATCCGAGCATCTGAAAGCGGCTTCCCCGCCACTAATTCTCTCTCTATCTGTTTCTTTTCCTCCTGCTTCCCATGCTTTCACTTAAGAAATTCTCAATTCAGAGAGCTACCCACTCCCTCTATCATCTCAGATTTTTTTTTCTCTATCCTCCCACCTAAATCTATGACTTCTCACCTATGAGGCTGTACTCTCCTGCCCCTTCCTCCCTCTTCTCTCCTTCTCCCACCATTTTATTCAGGTGCCTGTCTGCTTTTTACTCATACATTGATGAAGGGCTTACCCTTTCTTTCCTTCCTGTAGTTGCTGTGTGAACTGCTGAGTTTCTCCAGCACTTTTCTGTTTATATACTAGTGTACTGGAGGGGGAGGAGGTTATCCCTTGAAATGAAATGAGAAATTGCAATACAATTATAAAAATATCTCCTCACTGTTTATATCTCTCACTATTTAAACAAAACTTTGCTAAAGCTTGTACATTATCTCTTGTTTTTTTTATTCTAAACTGTAAATATGATTTCGTGCCTGCTTCATCATACACAATCTCTCTGTGTTAGCAGATCTTAACCAGATTGGGAGGCTTGGTAAAGCCTTATCATTGACTCAGTCAGTGGTTTTCAACCTTTTTCTTTCCACCTTAAGCACCTTAGTAAGGGATTGCTTCAGGTGTTATGTGATGGGCTCGAGGGCCAAAAGGGCCTAATACCATGCACTGTTTAAATTAAAAATTTAAAACCTACTGTATGAACTGTGATTTTGGGCAGCACAATCTTTTGGGCTGGAAGGGTCTGTTAAATTCTGTAAATCTAAATTGTAAAAAAACTAATAAAGGATGCCATTAATTCCACCATGTTTATGTTGGCATTTGGTAGAAGAAACCATGTAATCTCATTTTGTCCATTCTCCATGAAGACTCCCGTCCCTATTATCATTCTCCTCTGCATCCTTTAAGTAGTTAGATTTTTCCTATTGGTTTCAACAGAACTATAATGCACTGCCAGAAGTAGAAAACTACACCAATCTTAAGCTTCACTGATTTCACTTAAAAAAAATTCTATATTTTAATTTGGAATATTAATTGTATTTGCTCTCATAGGAACCATCCAAGATAATTCCTTTTGAAAAACATTATTTTCTTAGTAAGTTCACTCCTGACCTTTTGAATATTACTGTAGCACTATTCTGCCATCTGGCAGCCTTTACAATGGCTGAATGGTGCACCAACAACAACCTCACACTCAATGTCACCAAGACCAAAGAGCTCATTGTTGATTTCACGAAGGGAAAACCAGAGGTCTACAATTCAATGATCATTGGGGAATGAGAGGTGGAGAGGGTGAGCAAATTTAAGTTCTCGTTGGTCACTATCTCAGAAAGTCCTTCCTGGATCTAACATACTAATGGCATTGTGAAGAAAGCATGACAGCGCGTCTACTTCTTCAGGGGTTTGAGAAGGTTTGGTATGATGTAGGAAACCCTGGCAAATTTCTACAGATGTGTGGTGGAAAGTGTGCTGACCAGCGACATCACGGACTGGTATGGCGACACTGGAGTGTAAAGCCTTGGAAAAGGTAATGGACATAGCCCAGGATATCACAGGCAAACCCACCCCACCGTCGAGAACATCTACAGGGACGCTGCCATCAGAAAGCTGCAGCGATCATCAAGGATCTGCACCATCCAGCACACTCTCTGTTCTCACAGCTGCCATCAGGAAAGAGGTATAGATGCCACAAGATTCGCACCACCCAGTTCAGGAACAGGTGCTATCCCTCCACCATCAGACCTCTCAACAATAAGATCAATCAGGGACTCATTTAAGGACTCTTACTCTTGCACTTTAATGATTTTTTTCTCTCTGTATTGCACAGTTTGTTTAAATTTGTTTACACGTGTTCATTGAAAACATTTTTCATGCACTATAAAAAAATCTGAAATCTGATTGTACAAGCAAATCAGTTGTAGACGATGTGATTTTTACCAAAAAATAAGTAAAAGTACTTGATTGAGGGGGTCAGTGGCATATTAAGTTTTCAGATACTGCAATGTGACGTTGAGAAACCTAGTGTTGAATTGATGCTTCTACTGAAGTGAATTCCATATTATATTCTTTGATTATCAACTTTATTCCAGAAGCATTTATATTTTTTTGTCTATCTGCTAAAGATAGATAATATTCATTCTTGAAAATACTTTTTGTTTAAATGGGAAAGCAGTCAACTATGCTTCATTGAGCCAAGCAGCACACCTAGAATCTACACACTGATGCTGTTTGTTTTAGTTTTACACTTCAGCACTCATCCGAGTTGATGTTAATGCTTTGACTGCAGTGTATCACTGGTTACCTATTCATCCAATCAGCTGCAGATTTTCACAAAATTAGTTTTCACCTTGCTTGAAATTAGCTTATGTGTTTTGCTTCCATTTGAGTTTCCATTTAGTCCACAGTAGATTTCTGCCCATGGTCTTTTGGCATTCGGCACTTTGTTGTATTAGAATGGGATTAGGAATAGAGAAAATGGAGAACAGGTTAGTGAAATTAGTTTTGGGTAAGTTTCATCAAAGCATGACCTGTTGGATTCAAAGTGTTCCAAACATAAATTTAGTGGGGTATTCCGGCCCATGCAGTTATATTTTTGTGTGCATACACCTTGTGTATTTGCCCTTTTGCTCATTTTGTCCTATCTCTTTATGCTATGTTAAATCAAAGAGGTTGGAGATGAACCACGACTCTTCCAGAAATCATGCAAAGAGAAAGTGGTGATGTGAGCACACAAACACACAAAACTTAGCTTTCAATGTTGTTTCAAACATCTACTCAACATAAATGTTTCTAGTTGCTCAGAGCTGACTTGTGCAATAAGATGGATTTTCAACAGAAGTACGGAGATCTTACTGCAGTTGTATAGGACCTCAGTAAGGCCACATCTGGAGTACTGTGTACAATGTTGATCTTATAATCAGAGGAAGGACATTCTTGCTAAAGAGGGAGTGCAGTGAAAGTTCATTAGATTTATTCCTGATATGGCAGAACTGATTTCTAACGAAAGACCGAATAGACTAGGTTTATACACATCGCAAGTTAGACAAAGGATAGGGGATGTCACTGAAACATAAAATTCTGACAACGAGACATGTTCCCAATGTTGGTGAAGTCCAGATCAAGGGCAAGTGGGAGTCCTTCAAAAGTAAAATTTTGAGAATTCAGAGTTTGTGTTCCTGTCAGAATTAAGGCAAGACCAACAGGTTTTTGAGAGAGATAAATGCCCTGATTAGGAAGAAGAGGGAGGTGCATAGCAAGTAAAGGGAGCAGGGAACAAATTAGTTTGTGAGAAGCATAAGAAATGTAAGAGAAAAAGTAATTAGGATGTGGCTCTGGCAGACAAAATATTGTAGTGAGCTACATTATTCCTCAAGTGAACGAGGTCACAGAGGTGCAGGCTCGCACTTGCTGATGTCACAATAGTGGCTGTGGGGTGGGGGGGGGTGGGGGAAGGCTGCAAAGGATCATGGATCTCTTGGAGAGTTCCAGTAAAATCAGTTGGTTCAGCTCACTCACAGGTCTGTCCCTTGTTCACTGCACAGCACACAGACCACGATACATTGAAAGAATAGCACGGGCCAAAATTGGCCCTATTAAAAGCTGGAGTGATCATCTGTGCATGGATCCAGTAGAGATCTTAAATTAATTTTTTTACAGCTATATTTATTCAAGAGACAGACACAGATCCTATAGAAGTGAGGTTTTCGGCACACTTCATAGGAGGAGGTGCTTGCTGTCTTAGAGCATGACAAGTATTCCATCGGAACCAGTGTAGAAATTGCAAGGGCCCCAGCAGAAGTATTTAAAGTGTCCTTAGCCATAGGTGAGGAGCCAGAAGATTAGAGGAAAGCTTATGTCGTTGGTCATTCGTCCATCTTTGTCAATGAAGACCTCGACACTTTAAAATTGAATGCATTGCATCCAGTCATGCCAGTTCAGGCATGGAATGTTCTGGCGAATGTTGTGCAGACGTGTAGTTACTGCAGTTGTTGAGCTGATGGCTCTGGACTTGTGCAGCTCGCACTTATGTTGTGCTTCACAAGCTTGACAGCCCATGTGGGTAAGGCTACATCAGGTAAGTGGTTTTGTGCCAACGTTTCACAGGTGGTTGTGACTATGTCAAGTGACTTCAGGGAAGCTTGTAGTGTGTCTTTGTAACATTTCCTCTGCCCACCATGCTAGCATCTACCAGCAGATAGTTCCTCAAAAAGGAGCTGCTTGGGAATGTGTTCATTTGGAATATGATGACATGACTTGCCCACTAGGGCTGTGCTCTCAACAGCGTGTGGTCTGATGGTGGACTTGTTCTTGAGAGAACTTCAATGTCTGGTACTTTGTCTTGTCATCTGATGCCTAATTTTCTGCAAAGACAAGTCGTGTAAAAATGGTTGAGCTGACTTCCATGCCTTTGATACATGGTCCATGTTTCACAGGCATACACAGGGGGTAGTGAGTACCATGGCTATGTAGACCTTCAGTTTTGTTGCTGTATTGATTCCTCAATGTTCCCATACAGTGGAACGCAGCCTTCTGAAAGCAGAGCTTGCCTTTACTAATCTGCAGTGAACTCGGTATCAATAGTCAAGGCTCGGGAGGTAAATGAGCTGGTCCACAGCTTGTAGATACTGCCATTTGATTGTGATTTTGGGCTCTGTGTACAGAGCATGAGGAGCAGGCTGGTACATGACTTCAGTCTTTTTAATGTTGATGGCGAGTCCAAAGTTGATACAAGCCATGGAGAATTTGTCTATACCGACTTGCATCTCTGGCTCTGAGCCAGCAAAGAGGATGTTGATTTAAAAAGGCTCTATGAATAATCCAGGTAATAAAAGGCCACTGAGCCTGACATCAATACTGGGTAAATTATTGGAAGGTCAGGCTTCCATTGTTTCAGATGCAATAGAATTGAGGGGTGGGGGTGGTGAAAGGGGGAGGAATGGCATTACTTGTCAGAGAAAATATCGCAACTGTGTTCAGGCAGGACGGACCAGAGGGCTATATGGGTGGAGCTGAGGAATGGAAAAGGTATGACCACACTTATGGGGTTGTATTCCGGACCACCTAATAGTCAATGAGAATTGGAGGAGTAAATCTATAGAGAGATAGCAGACAGCTGCAGGACACACAAGATTTTGAGAGTAGGAGATTTTAACATTTCAAACATTGACTGGGACTCCAATACTGTAATGGGACTGGATGGCATGGAGTTTGTCAAATGTGTTCAGGAAAGTTTTCTAAATTAATATGTAGAGATACCAACTAGAGAGAGTGCAAAACTGGATCTCCTATTGGGGAATGAGACGGGACAGGTGACAGAAGTATGTGTATAGAAACATTTTGGGTCCAGTGATCAGAATACCATTAGTTTCAAATTCATTAAGAAGGGTCTGGGCCTCAGGTTGAGATTCTAAATTGGAGAAAGAACAGTATTAAGGAAATTAGAAAGAATCTAGAATGTGTGGATTGGCATAAGTTATTTACAGGCAAGGATGTGAGAGGTAAGTGGGGGACCTTCAAAGGTGAAATTTTGAGAGTACAGAGTTTGCATGTGCCTGTCAAGATTAAAGGCAAATTTAACAAGCATAGGGAACCTTGGTTTTCGAGGGATATTGGGGATCTGGTTTGAAAGAAGAGAGAGATGTACAACAGGTAAAGGGAACATGGAGCAAATGAGGTACTTGAGGAGTATGAAAAATGCAAGAAAAAACTCAAAAAGGTGACATGAGGTTGTTTTGGGAGACTATGTGAAGGAAAATCCTAAGGGTTTCTACAGATACTGTATATTAAGAGCAAAAGGATAGTAAGGGAGAAAATTTGTCCCCATGAAGATCAGAGAGGTTGGCTATGTGTGGACCCAAAAGAGATGGGGGAGGTCTTAAATTTTTTTTTTGCATCAGTATTCACTCAGGAAACAGGCACAGATTCATGGGAAGCAAGGAAAACAAGCAGTGATGATTTGGAATCTATACATATTAAAGAGATGTAAGTGCTTGTTATCTTAAAACAAATATGGGAAGATAAATCCCCAGGACCCAACAAGATATTCCCTCAGACCTTGAGTGAAGCTAGTGTGGAAATTGCAGGGGCTCTGGCAGAAATATTTAAAATGTCCTTAGCTGCCGGTGTGGTGCCAGAGGATTGGAGGGTAGCTCACGTTGCTCTGTTGTTTAAAAAAAAGTCTCCAAAAGTAACCCTTGAAATTATAGACTGGTGAACCTGATGTTAATCACAGGCAAATTATTGGAAGGTGTTCTAAAAGGTCTGATATACAATTATTTGGATAGCCAAGGACTGATAAGGGATAGTCAAGTGGCTTTGTCTGTGGTAGATCATGTTTAACCAATCTTTGAGTTTTTTAAGGAGGTTACCAGAAAAGTTGATGAAGGAAAGGGTGTGGATGTTGTCAACATGGACTTAAGAAAGGCCTTTGACAAGGTTCCTCATGGGAGTTTAGTCAGGAAGGTTCAGACGCTTGGTATTCATGGTGAATTTGTAGGGATTAAAATGTGTTTCATGCTCGCCACTTGTCCATTTATGTTTTATTTTTGTTTAACATATTTTATGCTGTTTTTTATTAAATTTTTTTGATGTTTTACAATAAAAACAATTGAACATTACTACAGGTAGTCCTCGACTTCCAACCTACACGCGTTATGTCCAACTGCACATATAATCAAAAATTTTTTTTTTAAATTCTTTATTAAAAATACTGTACAAATTCATATTTTGTATTTAAAAAACTATTCAGTGGTACACGCTCCCGGCAGCAGCCCAAGGGCCCCGTTCCCTGCAGCAGCCCATTCCCCATTCCCCATGGCAGCTTGAGGACCCCATTTCTCCTGCCAGCCTGAAGTCCCCATTACGGTCATAAGTTGGGGACTACCTGTATTATACAAGATTCAGAAAAAATAAAAAATTAAAACATCATGCAATATTTTCATAATAAGGAAATCCAGATCACAACACACAATTGTAACAACAGGATATAACAAAAAAAAACACAAAGGAAAATTTCAAAACCCCCTCCTTTAAGCAAGGTTGAAAGTTGACATGTATGAATCAAGCGACGCCAACATGGAAAGGGACAATGCAGTGCCAAAGTTTCAAAACAACCTTAAATCTTAAGATTATGATAATAGCCCATAAATAGGCTCCATGTCTTTTGGAACTTAACATTTGAATCCCTGAAAGCATCTAATTTTTTTCTAGAGTTAAACAAGACATAATCTCTTAGCCATTGTGCATGTGTAGGTGGAGGATTATTGAGCAACCTACACTTAATTTAAAAATAAGATTCTTCTTTTCATTCAGACAACATCAACTATGTGTCCGACATGATATTTAAAGGTTATGCAGAGAAAGTACCAGATGATATCTTGGAATGTAGTGATGACAAAAAAAAAGTGGTACTTGCCACAGCATGGAGATATGCATCCACAAAATAAAATAAATTTGAGTGGTGTTTGACTGGAGTAACCATTTGGGGATTTTCACTAAATTCTCAGCTCTTCGGGGTCCAGGCCTGACCAGTACATTGATAGGAGTCTGATCTAGATTCCATAAAGTACCTGTTGTCATCACTGCAGCATTGAAGCAATGTTTCACCATGTGAAAGTACTGAAAAAAGACCGGGACTTGTTAAGATTTCTTTGGTAGCCTGATGAAGATCGCAGTTGGTACATGGTAGAATGCGGAATGATAATGCATCTATTTGGAGCGACTTCATCTCCAAGTTGCCCTTAGGAAGTGTGCTGAGGACAATATGGAACAGTTTAGCTCTCAAGCTATAAGCACCATCATGAACAACTTCTATGAGGATGACTGTCACACTCTCCAGCTTCAGAAAAAGACGCAATAACTCTTTTTCATGAGTTGTATGCAATCTGTTTTGAGGGAGACAAATGGATAAGAGGCAGTCATGCTGCCATACCTGAAACAGAGAAGGCAAATTATGAATTTGGACTTGGCCCATGACAACCTTCCTGTCAGGTATACAATGGTGTGTTCAGTTTTAAGTTCAAAATCATTTTGAAGGACCAACCTCTCAAGAAGGGGGATTCATTCAACAGTCAGTTCGATATATTATCTTTTAGGAATATTGGCACCAATAGTACTGACTGCCAAGAAGATTCTGCAAGAATTGTGTAGAAAAGGATTTGCTGGGATGATGTGATACCAGACTCCATTGTACAGGAATGGATGAGTTAGATTCAAGATCTTCATAAAATGGAAGACTTCAAGATTGACAGATGTTTCAAGCCCATAAATCTCGGAACGATGACATCTGCTCAGCGGCATAATTTTGCTGTTGCATGTGAAGACAGTTATGGAACTGCTAGTTACCTGTTACTGCATTATAACCAGGATCAGATACGTTGTGGATTTGTTATTTGATAGGCCAGAATGGCTCCATTAAAACCAGACACTAACCCTTGAATGGAGCTGGTGGCTGGTACCATGGCAAGCAGAATGAAGACACTGTTGAAAAGAGATTTGCAGATGGAACTAATAGGCTCCATATTTTGGACTGATGGCATCTCTGTGCTCAAATGCATTAAACCACAAGGTTTCGAACTTTCATGGCTAACAAGCACTAATTGCTAAAGTCTCACGTCCAATGCAGTGGAGATATGTTAACACAATTAATGATTCAGCCAACCTGGCTTCCCAAAGTTTGAAAGTCCAGTCTTTTCTCAAAAAATAAATGTGGGTATCCAGTCCTCAGTTTTTTGTGGGAAGAGTGGCCTCAAAATCCTGATAAACTGGAAGAAATCTTACCGGAGGACCCTGAAATCAAGAGTATGACTGCAAATGCTGTTCAGATAATGTCGGAACAAGTGGATCCAGTTACATGCTTAATCCATTACTTTTCTTCTTGGAATCATTTGAGAAAGGCAATAGCATGTATGCTAAGGCTTAAAGGACTGCTTCTGTATCATAGGAGAAAGTAAAAAAAACAAACAAGTGGTGTTCTTGCTCTGCCTCATCCCGATAATATCTATCATAGAGGTCTCACAGTTGAAGAAATGGTTAATGTTGAGAAGGAAATAATTTGCTTTTGTTAGTGGAAGAGATTTACAAATGAAATTTCAAGTTTGAGAAAGAGACTGAATATTAGAAAGACAAACCACATTCATCTACTCAACCCCATTCTGGAGACTGATGTATTAGGAGTTGGTATGCATATTAACAAAGCAACAATGCCAAAAGAGGTGAAATATCCTGTCATGCTGGCCAAAGATCTTTACATCTCTGATTTAACACTTTGGCACATTCACCAAGAGCTGGGCCATGATGGTCGCAGTCATATGTTATCCAAACCATGCCAAAAATATTGGATTCCTGGCGCCACTGCGTCAATCAGAAAAATTATGTCAAAATGTGTTGTTTGTTGATGTGTAAATACTCCTCCTGGTCAACAGCAAATGGCAGATTTGCCCCTGGCAGGGTCTCTCATATTGAACCTTCATTCACATATGTTGGATTTAATTATTTTGGACCCTTTGGAGTAAAGCGTAGAAGGAGTGTCATGAAATGGTATGGATTTATTTTCACATGTTTAACCATAAGAGCAGTTCACATCAAAGTAGCATCATCACTTGACACAGACTCCTTCATTAATGCCCTTCAGCGTATTATTGCCAGGCGTGGTCAGGTAAAAGAACTACGATTTGACAATGGTACTAACTTTGTTTGGGGGATCAACACAAATTGAAGAAAGCACTTATCGACTGGAATCACTACATGCACTAGTCCAGAAAGGAATCAATTAGATCTTTCATCCCCCTGCTAGCTCGCACCATGGAGGTGTATGGGAAAGATTGATTAGATTAGTGCGAAAAGTTCTCAATTCCATACTAAATGGACTAACTTCAGACAGTTTTATGTGAAGTTGAAGCTATCCTCAATAGTCGTCCAATCACTAAGGCTTCTACAGATCCAAATTATTTTGAGGCACTTACCCCAAACCACCTTTTGCTTCTAAAGACTAAGCCTTCGATGCCACCAGGACAGTTTCAGAAGGAAGCTATATATGGTCACCGCAGGTGGAAGCAGGTGCAATTTATATTGGATTTGTTCTGGAAAGATGGATGAGATATGGGTAGGTGAGATACAAACAAGGAGACATGTGTTAAGAGTGAAAGGGGAACATGAGGGGGAACTTCTTCACACAGAGCATGATGGGAGTGTGGAATGAGCTGCCAGCTGGAGTGGTGATTGCAGACTCAATTCTAACATTTAAGATGAATTTGGACAAGTACATGGATGGGAACAGTATGGACTGGGTTTGTACTAACCCTGGAAGATTCAAACTTGTCAGATCATGGGAGTTGTTGGATCACAGAATGCCGGATAAGAGAGTTACAACCTGTACTAGGAAAAGCTATATAATGGTTTGATAGAAAGATCTATGCAGAATTTGCTGCTTTAACAATGAACTTTCCTCAGTTGCAGAGCAATGATGAAAGGTAGGTTTTTACATTGCTCTGTAATGCACAGTAACAATTGTATTTATATTGGTAGAGATGGTATTGCCCTGGCTTGGAAGTAAACACAAGGTTTCTGTAGTCAACTTAGAGAGGAGAGAAATCCGTCACAACGAGAGGCTAGTGAAACTTTGAAATTCTCTTCTGAGGAAGTATATGGCTGCTGCCGCTACAATTATACTCAGCTTGGAAATCAATAGTACCTGATGATGGAAGCAAGGACAGCATACACAATGTTCACTCAGCTCTGCATCATCTTGAAAACAGCAGTTCATACATTTGGCTACTCTTCATTGACTACACCTCAGCCTTCAATACCATCATTCCCTCAGTGCTGTCAAGAAGCTACAAACTCTTGACCTCTGTACCCCACTCTGCAACTGGATCCTTGACTTTTTCATCAGAAGACCACAGTCAGTACGAATTGGAAACAACATCTCATCAATGATTATCAACATAGGTGCACCCCAAGGATGAGTGCTTAGCTCACTGCACTGCTCATTATACACCCATGACTATGTGGCCAAGACAATTTCAATGGTATCTATAAGATTGCCGATGACACCACAGTTGTCGGAAGAATCACAAACGACAATGAGGAAGCGAACAGGAGGAGATGGAACACTTGTTGAATTGTGTAATGACCAGAATCTTGCGCTTAACATCAATAAAACCAAGGAGCTGATTGTGGACTTCAGTAGGAAGTTAGGGGAACGTGACCCAGTCCTCATCAAGGTCTCAGTAGTGGAGAGGGTCAAGAACTTCAAATTCCAGGTATCAACATTTCTGAGGATCCGTCGTGAAGCCTCCACATTGAAACAATCACAAAGAAGGCTTGCCAGTGCCTATATTTCGTGAGTGTCTGAGGAGATTCAGTATATCATCAAAGACTCCCGTAACCTTCTACAGGTGTACCGTGGAGAGCATTCTGCTGGTTGCATCATTGCCTGGTATGAAGGCACCAACTCTCAGGACAGAAATAAACTCCAGAGGATTGTTAACTCGGCCTGCGACATCACAGGCACCAGACTTCACTCCATCAAGGACATCTACGTGAGGTGGTGTCTTAAAAAAAACAGCCTCCGTCCTCAAAGACCCCCTCCACCCAGGCCACGACCTCTTCACTCTGCTACAATCAGGAAAAAGGTACAGAGTCTGAAGACGAGCACCCAACGGCACAAGGACAGCTTCAACCCCACTGCCATCAGATTCCTGAATAATCAATGATTATTTTACCCGCACTATTATTGTTTTACTTTTTAAAAGCAATGTTGTAAGATGATTATAATATGTATGTTTGCACTAAGATGCTGCCGCAGAACAACAAATTTTAAGACTTGTTCATGACAATAAATCCTGATTCTGAATATGGGATTGGTGCAGAAAAATGTGGCTGAGGCACATATAAAACAAGTAAAGCAGGGGCAAAGGGGTAATGGTCTTCTCTTACTTTTTTAAATTCTCTCAGAATTTTGAAAGTTAAAATGAGTGACAATGTTGCAGAGTACAACAAATTCAATCAGAGACTCATTAAGGAGTCTTTGCACATTATTATTGAATATTCATTTTCTGTCTTGCACATTCAGTTTGCTTGTACTTCTTTCTTTGTCTGCAGTTTTAAATTAAAAAATTTTAAAACAAATTAAACATACAGAATGTAGCATGAATATAATCGTAGCCCAATCACACCAACTGACCTGCAGCCCCAGTGCATTTTGGAGGAAATGGAAGCACCCAGAAGAAACCCACACGAACATAGGTAGAACGTACAAACTCCTTACAGACAGCATCGAATTCAAACCCAAGTCGCTGGCACTGTAACAGCATTTAACTAATTATGCTGCACTGAAAATTTCTCGCTTTGTATACGTACTTTTTGTTGAGTACAGTTTTTTGCTCTGCTGATAATTAGAAATTTAGCCTGGCCCAAAGGAAAAATATCTCAGAGTTGTATGTAATGTCATGTATGTACTCTGGCAATAAATCTGAACTTTAGAATGACCAGGCTCGTAAATCAGAGACATGGCTTAATTTCAATATTTTTGTCATGAGTCAGAATTCCTTAATAATTCTGATACATTCAAAGGGCATTAATGCATATTAAATTCTGGAATATACTGTGTGATATTATTCCACAATTTTTAGTATCTAATTGAAATAGTGAGTTATTCTTTGCCATATAGTCATGTGTTCAATCTTGGAAATCCATATTGTGTTCTATTAGATGTGTGGCTGTTTTTTGATCAATAGAACACATGGAATATGAAGTAGTGCCTCAAGTTGAAAACTAACGATGTTTTTTACAACTCCTGTTCTGCACAGACAGAATGTAAGACAGGCAATTAAGAATTAATTGTAAGATGCTTCCAATCTGTTCTTCACATGGCTACTTCCATAATAAGTCATTTCAGTTTAAATATTCATTTTATGTGATACTTTTTTAATGAAGGTCACAATATCCTGAAATTGGCCTTGGGGTTTGATTTTTTCCCCCCAGAGAACATTTCTTTAGTTAACTAACAATGTGTCAACATTTATTAATAATTCAATAACATTTACTTATTCACTATAATTAACTGCAATAAAATATTCAGACTTTAAAGGCATAAGCTTCTTTTCATTTGTTCTTTAAAGCATAACCAGTCCTTGGATCTGTTTCACCATTTCATGGGAGAATCAAAGTTCAAATTTATTGTCCGAGTGCATACATGATATCACGTGCAACCCTCTTTCCTGTGAGAAAGGCTTAATAATCACCATACCATTAACTTTAAAGAAAGAAAACTAAACAAATGTAGGAATAAAATATACAGTTGTGGCCACTGGAATCACAGTGGAAACGATGAAATAACCACACAAGGTGTTTCTAGAGTGAATCAAACTGATTTGCTCTTCATCACCTGTACAACCTTTTAATAGCCAGAATCACGCACTCAACACGCGCTGATGTCATCATGCACTGATGTCATATTGCCAGTTTGATGCCTCTTGGGAGTTGTAGTGCTGCCATAGAACCGCTAAACTCCACCCCCCCCCCTTCCTAGAATTGGCAGAAAGGTTTTTCTGTCTCTTAGGTGGTCATCCTCTGTGATCGTCTGTTGGCTGCTGTAGTGGTGAACCACTTTCTACATAAGCTGGTTTAAGCCGGACAGCGGACAGTAGTGAAAGACTGTGGCTTCCCTCCAATGTCCAAAATGCAGGTCGACCTAGTTTTCCTGAGTTTCCTATAAGATCCTTCGTAGGGTGTCGGTAAAGGTTGACCAAGTGTACCCCTTCAGATGAAGACATATTCACAGTTTTTGAGAACTTCAGGCACAAAAGAAGAGTGTTTTCCATGTGACAATGGTGGTAGCTTCACAGCAATGTCTGCAGAGTCCATCTTTGTCCAAAAATACGTTTTGGACTCGTCAAGGTCACCAATTGGAATTGCAGTGAACTTGACGAAATAACCATGCAAGCCATTTCTAGAATAAATCAAATGGATTTACTCTTCATCACCTGCGCAACCTTTTAAAAGCCAGAATCACACACTGATGTCTTCATGCACTGATGTCACATGGTTGGTTCGATGCCTCCTGGGAATTGCAGTGCCATCATAGTGCCGCTACACAGTGATAAATAAAGAGCAATATTGAAATAGTGCCTACTCTACATTGGAGAGACTGGATGCAAACTGGAGGATCATTTGGTTGAGCACCTTCACTCCGTCCACAGCAATGTGGGGATCTCCCAGTGGCTTACCATTTCAATTCCGTGTCCCACTCCCTTCTGACATGTCTGTCCTCCGCCTCATGCACTGCCAAATCAAGGACACCCATAAATTGGAAGAGCAACAGCTAATATTCTATCTGGGCACTCTGCAGCTGGATGACATTAACATCAACTTATCCAGTTTCCATTAGGCCACTTCCCTCTTTCCCTCTCTTCACAATCCCTCTGTCACATTTCCTCCAGCTCTCCACTCCTTGCCTCTCCATTCAGAGAGCTATCCCTTCCCCATCTCCTCTCAGATTTTTTTTCTCTTGTGCCCTCCCACCCTCATCCACATATGACCTCTTGCTTGTGGGACAGTGCTGCTGCCTCTACCCCTTAACCCAGCATTTTATTCAGGCGTCTGTGATGTTTCTTCTATTGTGATAAAGAAACTTGGGTTCCTTTGTATTATTTATATTTTATTATCAATTCACAACCTTGTGAGACACATCCATTTTGTGCATCTAACCTGAAATAGAACCTTCTGTTTCTGGTGCCCTTTAATAGTCAGGAGGATCACCAACTCCCAATCACCACAACCTCTTTCCTTAAGATGTTCAAGGTAGCACACTACATGATAATACAGTATTTCAATGTAAAGATAAACACAAAAATAAATACAAACAACAACTTTTTGTGTATTTTTTTTCTTTTAGAGATTCAGTCTGTCAGGTGCTTTGATAATATGTGTGGATCTTCTTAATGCAGGTGCATGTATCAGCTCTGCTGGTCCACTTCTGTCAAGCACTGTGGATGTTTCCCCTGTTGCTGTGCAGCCTGGATCTTCTGCATTTGTCTGTTCTTGCAATGTCACTTGCATTTTCAGCAGGCTTTTTCAATTCCTCCTCAGTATTTGACCATCCTCTGTTCTGACAGTGTAGGATCTTGGATTTACTTCCTCTGGAGCAGTGGACTTCTTGTCTCCAGTGTTGGAATCTCTGAGTCTCACTGTGTCACATTGTGCCAGTGGCCCTAAACTTCTTGCTGACTTGTCATAGTTTGCTTTTTGTCTCCTTTGCAGATGCTTGTGTTTCCGTTTGACATCTCTGTTCTTGTTTGGGTCTACACAGTAGGGAAGTGTGGTGCCTAGTCTACGTTCCATCAAGAGCTCAGCAGGTGACATGCCATGTTCAAGTGGTGTAGCTCGGTAACTCAATAGAGCTGGATGTGGGTCTGAGCCACTTTCTTGTGCTTTTTTGAGCATCTGTTTAATTATATAATCACCTTTCTTTCTCTGCAGAGTACTTGAAGTCACATATCAAAAATACTCTTCTGCAAAGTTCTGGAATTCTCTACAGCTGTAGTCAATTTGAGGAATTCTATGTCTTGCAAAGATCGACTTCATGTATCTCATCACGTAGGTAATTCTTTCCATCCAGATGGAACAGATGTTTATATTATTTGCAGTAGTTCACTAGTGGACAACCACAAGATCTTGTAAAGAATTGCAAACATATGGCTCTAAGTGAAGGATTCAAACTGGCTAAGTTTTTACTAAAGAAGCATTTTGGCAACAAGTACAAAATTTCTACAGATTCTGTACAGAAGGCTCTTTCCTTGTCATCAATAAAACCAGATATGACAAATGGTTTACAAGCTTATGACCTCTTTCTAAGAGAATCTTGCAATGTCATGACATAAATTGGCCACCTTCAAGAGCTTAACATACCTAATATTATGCTAATCATTGTAAATTAATTACACTTTTGGATGAAAGAACTATGGAGAAGTAAAGTTATTTAAAACCAGAAAAATAAGATAAAATGGCTACTTTTAAGGATTTGGTAGAGTTCATTGAAGGGCAAGTGGACATTGTCACACATCCAGTGTATGGAATTATCAAAGGTACTCAAACAGTAAGTAAACCCACTTTCACTTTAGGTTTATTATATAGAGCTCTGACCCAATCTATAAATTTACTTATACCAAATTTACTTAAGACTTCAAATAAAAAAATCCCACTCATGTCTATCAAATGCTTTTTCAGCATCTAAAGTAACTACTACACTAGGTACCTCTTTTAACTCTGCTAAATATATTATACTCATTAACTTTGTTATATTGTCTGCTAATTTCTTTTTTTTAAACAAGTCAAGTTTGATCAATATTTATTAATTTAGGTAAATGTTTTGCTTCTATTTGCTAACATTTTAAATATTTTTAAACCTGCATTTAATAATGAAATAGATCTATATGATGATGGTTTCAAATAATCATTCCCTTTTTTCAGAATCACTGTTATTATTACTGTCTTAAATGATTCTGGTAAATCAATAATCTGTTCTAGTACTTTCATAAATGGAGGAATTATTAAATCTTTGAATGCCTTAGAAAAGCTATCTTCTCCCGGACACTTATTATTTTGTAGTGAACCCAATGCTTCTTTAACCTCCTTTTGAGTAAATGGTGTAGCCAATACTCTTTGATCTTCTGTATTTAATTTTGGTAAATTTATTTGAGACAAAAATTCTTCTATTTTATTGTCATCTTTTAATAATCTGACTGATATGTTTTTTATAAAACTTTGACATTTTCATTTATTTCTTGTGATTTCTAAGTTATCTGATTTAATTCTTTCTTAGTTGCTATAATTGTCCTAGAATCTTGTTCTGTTTTTAATTGCCAGACAAAAACCTTGTGTGCTCTCTCTCCTAACTCAGTATCTTTGCTTACTTCTCGTTATATCTCTTTCTATTTTATAAATTTGCAAAAAAGGACCTGTACATCAAGTTCGGATTAAAGTTAAAAATGGCATTCTGATCAGACCACTTAACAAAATCTGTCTTTTACCACATGCAAAAAGCTTTGTTAATTGACTGTCACTTTCTTTTGAATATTTAACCAATATATACTATGTATTATGTTTTATTTTTTTTCTTTGTAATGGTAATTTTTAAAATATAATAATTAAGGTCTGGTCTTGTAGGGGTTAAAATGTGCTTTATGGTTGCATTTGGTTGTATGTAGTTTTGTTGACATATTTCATGCAGTTTCCTGGCAACAGATAAACAGTTTTTATTCTCTTTGTTCTGCAAGATTGAGGGGCTTGAAATGGTCCGAAAAGTTTTATTGACCATTTTAAGTCTAATTTTAAGCATTCATTAATTGTTTAAACATAGTTTTATTACTGGAGAACAAAGTTGCAAAAGGTAGCAGAAACAGCCCAGAACATATAGGCAAAACCCTCCCTACCATCAAGACATCTACAGGGAACGCTGCCATTGGAGAGCAGCAGTAATCAACAAAGATCTACAACACCCAGCACATGCTCTGTTCTCACTGCTACCATCAGGAAACAGGTCGCGGTGCCACAAGACAGACACCATCAGGTTCAAGAACAGCTGCTACCCCTCCACCATCAGATTCCGCAACAACAAACTCAATCAGAGACCAATTTAAGAACTTGTTCTTTTGGACTTTATTGGTTTTTTTTTTCTCTCTCTCTATTGCATTATCTGTTTGTTTACATTTTTTATTTGTTTACACATATACATATTTTCTTGAGAACAGTTTTATGAACTTTCAATAAGTGATATTTCTGCCATGTCTGCAAGAAAGAAAATCTCAGTTTTTTTTGAATATTTTATTTTGGTTTTCATAAGGTCATAAGATTCAAACAAACAATATAACCTTTTTTAACAGTCATGTAAAATGCAAAGTCTGTATTTATTTCCTCCACCTCTCCACCGCCCTCCCTTGTACAACTGAAAATACAGTCAATTAAATTACATCCGATGGGATCAAAGACCACTACAGAAACCTATGAAAACAAAAACAATCAGAAAGGCTGAGTAACAAAGGATAAGAAATTAAAAAGAACTTAAAACAATTTAAATTAAAAATAAATTAAAAAAATTCAAAACAAAACTGAAAAATCAAATTGCCTGTGCCATGTCCCACTTCTTTGATCACATTCATTTCCCTGTTGGAACAGATTACTGCAGTACTCCTATTTTGAAGATGGGGGGGCCTAATCAATCTGTGTGCCAATATTTTTCAAGCAAGTTGCCACGCCTTAACAAATATAGAATCTCAGAGTTGCATGTGATTTCATGTATGTACTCAGACAATAAATCTGAACTTTGAAAATTTAACTTTCCTTCTTGGAATCATCAATAGTCTTAACAAAACCTAAAGGATCTAATGCCATTCTAAAGGAATAAAGTTGGCCATAAAATTCCACAGAAGATTAATCTTCATCCATATGACAGGCTTACTAAGGTGTTCTTCGTACTTATTACTGCAAGAATTCCTAGCAAGGAGTGATATTAAAAATATAAAGTTTAAATTTACTTCAAGATCACTGATTTCTAATGAGCTGAATTGCTTTCCTGTGATGTTTTGATCATAGTAGCTTATTAACAAACACATAAAAATGTGTTTGCACGTTCAGAGGAAGCACCATGGCTTGTGGAAAACAAAATCACATTGCGTCAACTTGGTTTAATTTTGATAGCATTTACCAGGTTAACTTATGAAGATAACACTCAGTGCTATTTAATTGGACTCTTGGCAAGGTGCTATTTATAATGTAAATAAATAACATGTCATGTATCAGAATAAAGTTAACTCAATCTTTCTTACACTTTTGAAATGAGATTTCAGTGTTTTCAGCGGCAAGAGGATTTGGAAATTAAGATGTATGAGTCTTTCTAGGTACAGGTTGTTTGAAGGGCTACTGCAAAAACAGATTGAGAACAATTCAACATAGTTAGTAGAATTTTATGTTTTTGTGCATGTCACAAAGTACCTGTTTAATATGAGTGTGTGACTGGTTATATAGGCAAGATAGATTAGGAAATATTAATCTTTACAAATAACTTTGCAAGCATAAATTTAAATTCAACAGTTTATTTTCTGAATTAATAAGTATTTTTATAAGAATTATATAGTGCTTATTTTGGGATGTATTTTTATTTAATATTTCAATGTCATTTTGTGCTTATGAAACAACAGCTGACTATCATTTTAGAAATCTTTATTACGCATTCATCTGTTTTGGCTCTCCTGACAGTCATTCTCTCCATTCTCACATCTAACCTTAATTCATTATGCTTGAATCAGCTCCTCCAGTGCTCAAAATTTGCTCTAATTTCTTTTTATTTCTGACCCTGTCATACAACACACCAAATCCTACAGAAGTTCTTCTTCCTTCTACTCTGCAGTCCTTTTGACGGTGGGATTACTCTCAATTCTGTTGACCTTGGTCGACCAGGCATCCTCCTGTTCCAATACCTTCAGTGGGGTAGGAAGAAGCAGACCATTCAATGCTTGAATGCTGACCCTCAACCCTATCTATTTCCAAAATTCTCTTTCTGTTTTCAAAACTCTTGTCATTCAAGACAATTGCTCAACTAAGTGTTGATGTTTCAGTTTTATGTAATTATTATTAGTTTTATTTTTGTTGCTGTCTGTGAATAAAACTCAGAAGGTAGGAAAGATCATCTTTCCACTTGATGAATTGTCAAATATCTAGGGCAAAAATATGTCAATGCTGAAATGCCAAGTGATTAAAATTCCAAATTCCCTGACTTCCATAGTCTGTAATTGTACTGTTTTGGATGGTGATTAACTTCAATTAATAAAATACATGGAAGCCTAATTTTGATGTCTACTGGCCTTATACAAACTATTTTTGGATACCAACTTCATCTCTATCATTTACATCTGCTTAAAGGAGAACCAGATTGTTGGCCACCAAGGTGACATAGCTGACCCTGAAATGATCTTTGGACACACACTGTTTGACTGTTCTAATGTACTCAATGCTGCTGAGAAACCAGAACAAGAAAAACTCCAGATGTTGAAAATCTGAAATAGAAAATGTTGGAGAACTTAGTACACACATGTCAAACTCTGGCCCGCGGGCCAATATAATTATATTTGGCCCGCAAGATCATTTCAAAAATGTATTAGAGGTGGCCCGCCCTGCAGCGAGAGCCGATGCTGTTTTTTGGTCATGTCACCCCCACCATCCTCCCCCTTCATTGCACATCCTTCCCCATTGTAACACGAGAAATTGTAACACGAGAAGTCTGTCGATGTCATCAGCCGGCAAGCCAGTTGGAAGGCTCCCCGCACAACCAGTCACTTCTCCCACCTGTCGAGCGGTGCGGCAGATGGGCGAGCGCCTGTGATTTCCTGTCGGCGCGACGGGCATGGCAGGCTGCGCACGGCCCACGGGCAGCGCGAGCCTCGCGCGACTGGCACTGGACGGCCCTTCTACAGCGCGAGCGCACTTCTCCCGGTCGCCACGGCCTTCAGCGCTTGCACCCGCGCGGACCCCAGGGACGGCTGGTTCGGCCCTGCACGTGAAGAGAGAGATGGTGGCTGTCCGCAAAGGCTGATCGGCAGCGCGCTGGGCCTGAGTGGGTGGGTAAGCAGGGGTGGGCAGAAGGTGTAGGTGAGGAGTAATGGGCAGGGGAAGTTATGGTGGTGCGAGGGGCAGTTAGAGGGAGGGATGAGTAGAAGGAGGGGTGGATAGGGAAGAGGTAAAAGGGGAGGGGCAGGGCGAGTAGGGGAGGGGTGATTAGAGGGTGAGAGACGGGTAGAGGGAGGAACAGGTTGAGGGGAGAGGCAGTAGAGGGGCGTGTATAGGATGGGGTGGGTAGAGGCAGAGTGAGTGGAATGAGGGGTGAGTAGAGGTTGGGTCAAGGACTGGTCAGGTAGAGGGATGGTGGGTCGAGGGTGAATAGAGGCCGAGAGCCTGAGGAGTGAGCAAGAAATGCTGAGTCCTGATGCAGGCCAAAATGGACACAACCTGTGAATGCTGACTACATCTCCACAGGGACCAAATATGTTTCCCTCAGGTTAAGCAAAGGGTGAACTTGAGCTACCTACTCTTGACCTGTAACATTATCCTCCTAAAGTTATATCCTAAAGTTTAACATTACATATGTTGAAAAAAGAGAAAACATGCAGATGTTGTTGAAAATTTTCAATAAATATTTAGTTCGGCCCTCGACTTAGTCCAAGTTTTTAATTTTGGCCCTCTGTGAATTTGAGTTTGACACCCCTGACTTAGTAGGTCAAACAATGTTTGTGAAGGCAGAAACAGTTAACAGCTCAGTTGAATTATATTTCATTAGACTGGAAAATTGAGAAAAACATGTTTTACATTGCAGAAAGTGAGATAGACTTGATGAAGGCTCCTTTTCTCCCATTGATGCTACTTGAACGACTGAGTTTCTCCAGCAAAGTGTGCTTAGCTTCATATTCTGTCATCTGCAATCTCCTGTGTGCCTCCAGAGTGGAAAAAAAGAACAAATTGTAAACAATACATCTTTGGAAAGAGTAAAACAAATAGCACACCTGAAACTTTTGAATTCATTATTGAGTCCTGAGATTGTAATAATATACACAGAGGGAAGATGGATTGCTATGCCTAATGTTGGAACAATGTAGGAGGCCAACAGGAATGAAAGTGATACTCCTGCCTTTCACCACCTAGGAAATGTCTTGGGATGTTTTACTCAGTCCTACCATACAAATATATATGGCTGAAGTAATTCCATTAAGAAATATACAAAGTTTCTTTAATGTCATTTATACAAAATTTGTCAACTTTTGTTTGCCTGTAAGTACACCCAGAGGTGACACTAGTCCAGAGATCTGCCAAACAGAAATAGGAGCAAAAGAGAATCCCTTCAGAGAGATTAACCATCCGTGGGTCCTGCGACCTAATTACTGTTTCATGTAAGTTCTTCAGCCACCAAGTCTCTCGTTGGTCCGTTGCCATGGTCATCTTCCCTGTCGGGTTCTCTCTGAGTTCTCTTTCTCAGCTGGGGGAGGGCTGCTGAACAGGGGCTCTGCCATGTGGCATCATTTATGATGTGTGAAATAGTTAATGCTTCAAGGGACGAGCTGGGTGAAAATGCTATTGCAGCATATCTGGATAGATTATTCTTGTTTCAGTCGATGTTTTATGGCACAAGAAGATCTACTTAATACTTTTTCCACATAAATAACAGCATGCCCTATGTGTGTGTTTTGGAAGCTTGCTTGACTTCCCTCAGTTGTTTACAATCTTTTTGAAGTATGGACTTCAAGCACAAAACTCCTGAGACCATCAGCTAATCTGTAAAGCCTGGTGAAAAATTTGAAAGGGAGCAATTTTAGACCAAATTAAACCAAACCTAATTTCTAGATTTTAAAATGTGTATCCCATCTGTGAGACAATCGACTACAGAGCCAGGAAACTGAAAGATTTTCTTGATAATTGAAATTGCACATAGATGAAACTCATCTACAGTGAAGAACAGAATGTGATTTTATTAGTTCAATTTTATGAACATTATCACTTCGGCTTGCTTCACCTTGGTCTGTCGTGTCTTCTATGCCAGATCATCAGAGATATCTCCTTCTTCAAACAACATGGCTTTCCCTTTACCATCATCAACTCAGTCCTTGCCCGCATATCCTCCATTACCCTCACATCTGCCCTGGCCCCTTATGCTCCTACATGCAACAAGGACAGTATTGCTCTTGTCCTCACCTACCACCCCACCAGCCTCCACATCCAATGTATCTTCCACTGTTATTTCTGCCACCTACTATGTGATCCCACCACCAGACACATATTCCCCTCTCTGCCTTTTGCAAGAACAGCTCTCTGAATGACTCCCTTGTCCACTCCTCTGTCCCCACCAATCATCTGCTTGGTATCTACCCCTGTGATCACAGCAGATGTTCCACTTGCACCCACACCACCTCCCTCACCACCATTTGGGATCCCAAAATATCCTTCCAAGTGAAACAACATTCCACGTGAATCTGCAGCAATCATCTGATGTTCCCGTGGTGGTCTCCTTTATTTCTGGGTGGAGAATGGGTGATGATTTGTTGAGTACCTTGGCTCTGTGTGCTTTAATAGCATGGATCTCCCAGTGGCCACCCATTTCAATTCTCCATCCCATTCACTTGCTAACATGCCTGTCTGTGGTCTCATGCACTGCTAAACTGAGACCACCAACAAATTGGAGGAACGGCACATCATCTTCTTTCTGTGTCCCCTCCAAATGAATGCATGAAGGTCAACTTCTCCATTTCCATTAAATCACCCTCCTTTCTTCCCCATATCTCTCTCTCTCTCTCTCTCTCTCTCTCTCTCTCTCTCTCTCTCTCTCTCTCTCTCTCTCTCTCCCTTTTTGGCTCTGTCTCCTTTCACAGAGCCAAGATCAATTCTCATTTTTCCTCTTATTATAGCCAATAAATGCCTTTTGTTAGTTGGTCTGGAATCCTCCCCCTCCCATTCTTCTTCCTTTCACTCCCCAGTCTTTATTCAGATGGCTTCCTGTTCTTTGCTTACACTTTGAAGAAGGGTTCAGGCACAGAATATCAGAAATATATCTACCTCCTATGGACAATGCAAGACCAGTTAAGTTCCTCCAGTAATTTTGTGTGTTTTTACTCAAACTTTCGTGTTCAATAATTCAGTGCAGGAGCATCTAGACAAATGCACAGTGGAATGTAATGCTACATTGAGACACACCTGAGAAATTAAACATTCACAATGACTGTGACGTTGGGTCAGAGCCATAGCAGCTCATTTTCTGCTGAAATTTCATGTGTACGTGTATGGTATTGGAGGAGTTTCACATCCCAAGTCGGTTGAGTCGTTAGCTTTTCCTCACATTGCTCTTTAACTTTGGACATGAGCATTTACATGATAATGATAATTGACATGATCCTAAAGTGAAAATGTTCCATAGCACATAAATCATTATTTTTGATTTTTTTTTTGTCATTCTAAATCTCTGACAGCTTCATTGGTCATTTTGCATGCTTGTTTAGATTACCTTGCATAATATTTGACATAGACTCGATATGATTAAAATCACTGAAAACTCAAAAGGTCGAACAGCATCTGAAGAAAGTAAAGTGTTTCAAGGAGACCATTTGCCAGAATTGGGAAACAAAAAGTTAATATCTGAATGTTGTGCAATGAGTGTTCTATTACTTACTATTT
The DNA here is from genome assembly GCF_036971445.1 of Narcine bancroftii. Taxonomy (NCBI): domain Eukaryota; kingdom Metazoa; phylum Chordata; class Chondrichthyes; order Torpediniformes; family Narcinidae; genus Narcine; species Narcine bancroftii. The sequence continues at coordinate 389,734,003 of NC_091469.1, forward strand.
CCCCCATGTAATTATCATCACTCCAACCTTCAAATGACCATAGGGTCATCTTTCCCATGAATTAACAACTTGTGAGGAGATGTCATGATGTCAGTCTAGCATAGCAAGGGAAAGCAAAGGAAAGCAGATTGCTTGGAGATAAATGACAGCTGATAAATTGTGTTAGTTTGAGTTGGAGGGAAAAATTTGTCATAGCAAATGACATTAATTATCTGTATCCTGTCACCCATGTTAATTATAGGAGTTAATGGAAAAGCAATGCAGAATTGGTGTTTGAAATGATGGATAATTTATCTAAACTGGTGTGCACGAGGAGACCAGTCAGAGACGATCAACATGATCACGAATTTGCTACAACTCTTAACTTCTCAGCTGACAAGGTTACACTGAACCTTGGTTAGCAGTAAAACTATGTTTCTATAACAGAATGATGTTCACAGAAAGACTTAATTAAGTAACACATTTGGACTTGACCTACGTCTAACTTAGTAAACAGTAAGTATGATTTTCTATTACAACAATTGGTGCACACTATAACTGAATTAATTATGTTTCTGAAACGTGGATGTCATCACTGCCATATTCCATGTCTACTTTTAGGCTTTGTTCATGGTTTCCTGTTACTACATTACCAAAATTCACATCCCTATTCATTAATTATTTGCCCTCACTATTCTTTCTACGGCATCAGTTTGTTGTGTGCTTACTATTGAGGAAATCTCTGATGATAAATATCTGTGAGGGTGTTAGATGTCCCATTAGCTGATGTGGAAGTTTGGGCCCAATAAGCATAAACTGGGGTAACTACTTGAAACAGTTGATTGTTAGACTCTCATGGAACACCTCAAACAAATAATATTTGGAAACTCAGCTTATCAATGCCCTCTCATAATCATTAAGGTTCTTGCTGATCTGAAGGCACCATTTCTTCTGCACAAAGATGGAAAGAAAAAATCCCTTATAATGCTTTAATGAAGAAGTATACTTGACTCATTAGATTCTTAAAGTAGTTAAACATTGCTTCTCCAATTTGAAATTTGGTAGACAAGGTATGAACTTGTAGCTCAAAAGATCAGCCAAAATTATTAAAAAAGTGACATCTAAAATTGGTTTGGTTCTCATAGACCAAACCAACTATACGACTGATCCAGTTGAACAGCCCTGCCACACATGTTGTCCTCTGTTATAATCAACTACCCAGATTCACATGCTGAATTAAATATGTAGTTTTGTTTGAATTCAGTAAGTTTAGAATTCGTCCTTGACTTCAAAAGCAAAACACATGATTTTTGACAGGTATTTTCTTCATCCAATTCATCACATTCTTTTAAAAAAGGAAGAAATAAAGCTAATTGAACAAGAGGTGAACCATTATTGTTTTAAAAGAAATATTAGTTCAATTCCATGCATTATTCCAAATATAAGAGTTAAAAAACTGCAGTAGTTGGCACTAGATTGTCATACCCTCTGTAATGTAATATTCAGGAAGTTGGAAAAAATGAATTTCTTGAACATTTTTATGGTCTCTTGGAATCTAAGTTATTATCCCTTTTGGCTTTTGTTAACCCATATGATAAGTGTTCGCAGTTTCAAATATCACACATTAAAAGCATTTTTTGAACCTTGAAACCTGGTTGCTTGAGGATACTCTTCCAATGTTTTACAGATTAGAAAAACAGATCTCTTTAATAGTGTTGGAGCTCAGTACTGAAACTAAATACTTAAATTCCTCATTGTTGAATATATGATTCATTTAACTTAGGAAAAAAATATTTCATGTCAAATTGGCATGTTAGCATTCTGATATTTATCTTAATTTACAGAGATTGATTTTTAATTTGTTGGGATATTGTAATCTTGACTGTTGCCATTGTTGCTGTTGGTAGGATTTAAAGGCAGAATCAGAGAAGGTAAATTCTCACACAATGAGAACTTCTATTCAGCTTTCTTAAGAATCGTAGAATGACACATCACAAGAGGAGGCTATTTAGTGACTATGCATGTTTTGGCTCTTGAAAAGAGTCAACTCCCTGGTTCTCTCCCAATAGCCCTGCAAGTTTACTCTTTCAAGTCTTTTTCCAATTCCCTTTTGATATGTTATTATTGAATCAGCTTCCACCATTTTTCCAAATAGTTCCTTCCAATTGAGTGACTGAAATTTTATTTCTCATGTTGCTTTTGGTTTTTTTTTCCGTCTGTTTTAAAGCTACATAATCTGGTATGAAACAGCATTGATAGAAGCTATTTCTCTTTATAAACCTATCAAAACACTTGCTGGTTATGATGATCGAATTTGCCCTCTTTTGTGAAAATGTCACCTGGACTGGATGGACTACACCCCAGGGATCTGAAAGAGGTAGCTGAAGTGATTGTATATATATTAGAAGTGGTCTTTCAGGAATCAACTAGAGTGGGGAATGGTTCCAGAAGACTGGAAAAATGCAAATGACACTCCTCTCTTTAAGAAGGGAGAGACTCAAATGCCAGGAAATTAACAGCCATTTTATCTACCCTCAGTGGTTGGCTATATTCTACAATTCATTGTGGATGTGGTTTTAGTGTTCAACACAAGGTAAAAGTGGCTAAGGTCAGCATGGAAATCTGTTGGAATTCTTTGAGGAAGTAATGAGCAGGACAGACGAGTCAGTGGATGTTGCTCATTTGGATTTTCAGAAGCCCTCTGGCAAAGTATTGCAAATGAGGCTGTTAAACAGGACATGAGCCCATGGTATCACTAGAAAGGTACTGGCATGGATAAAAGACTGATAGAAGGCAAAGGCTGGGTGTAGATCAGTCACTGTGTTCATATCCTGTATATTGGGGGTACTGGGGGATTCTTTATACTAATGCATTCCAGTGGCCAGGTTCTGTTACTTTGAATCCTTGATATATATAGTTAATAAACTAAGTTTGAAGTCAATCCACTTGCTTTCATTTATCTAAACTTGCAACTTGATGTCAGAAGTGGGATGTCCCTGACTTTTCAAGGTTAATGTTTTTCATCCAGGATTTGTCTTTTTTTAAAACAAGGACAACTAAGCCAGTCGCGACAGCACAACTAAACAGTGAATATGGCAAATGGATTCGGGAGGCTCGACCCCACTTGTCTTTGACGGTAACATCACCGAAAACTGGTGGATCTTTGAACAAGGATATGATATTTTCGTTGTGGCGGCACACTTTGACAAGCCAGCCCAAACTTGAGCATATATTCTCCTCAATCTAGTGGGACTGGAGGCTATTGGACGTGAATGGCCTTTCGTATATGCAGGAGAAGTGAGAGATCTTGGCGAGAGAGGACCAATCCTCATTTCTGTGAAATCCAAAGAGGATCCTGAATGCCTCAAGAGAAAATTTAGAGAGATGTGCAATCCTCAAACCAACATTATTATGGAAAGACACAAGTTCAACACATAGAATCAGAAAGCTGGTGAGACGATTGACTCATATGTTAGTGATTTAAGAATCAAAATGAAAAGCTTCAGTTTTGGAGTTCTCTGGTATTAATAATGACAATTTGAGAAAGGTGTTACACTGGGTCCTGGTGATTTGACATTAGCTAAGGCTATATCCATCTGTCAAATTCATGAGATGACTGAAATACACTGGCTTCTCCATAGCACTCCATCACAAATGTTGATGCAGTCCAGTATAGGTTCATGAGAAAACAAAAAGTATGAGACAAAAATGAAGAACCAGCTAGAAAAAATTGGGACACAGTTTATTGCTAACTGGAGGTGATCATGCAGCTAAAAGAGTCAAATATCCAGCTTTTGGTCAACAGTGCCATGCCTGTAACAACTTGAATCATTTTTAAAAAAATGCTGCAAGTCCAAAAAACAGTCCTACAGTAGGGGAAGACCAGAGGAGAACTGTTCACCAGATAGAACCAGACCAAGCTGAAAGTGATACAGATGAAGCATGCTATGTCGATGGTAGAACTCTGCAAATGACTGTTGATTCAACTGATGCACAGATACAAGAAAATGATGAAGCTTTTGTCTCTGTGCAAGTTAATGGCACTTCAGTTAAAATGAAAGTTGGCACAGGTGCCAAGTATAATGTCTTGTTAAAAAAAGCATTTGAGTGAGTAAAGAGTGAAGAACAAATAAGAGCATGCATTAAATCCATGAGCCTTATTGCATATGGGATAGGAAAAAAAAACATAGTTGGTACGGTTATGTTGCAGTGCTACCCAAAGGGACAGAAACGTTGCCATTTTTCATTGTTCATGTGAATGTTCTGCCACTACTAGGGCTATGTGCCTGCATTCAAATGGGGCTGGTCTCAATGTGCAGTTCACCAGTTATGCCCCACTGAAGATAATCTGTCACATCAAATTCAAGCCAAATACAGTGACCTTTTCTCTGGTTAGCTTGGAAAGCTACCCTTAAATTATGTGGCTAGATCCCAAAGTGAGACCAGTTGTTCGTTCTGCACATCACGTTCTGGTGAAGAAGCTACTAAACAGAGAGCAAGAGGCATAGTTTACTGGCTTACAATGACAGATGACATCAACAAGGAAATACAGTCATGCTCCGTTTATAACAGCACAAAACCGCACCAGCAAAAGGAACCACTCCTCCTTCATTCAGTTCCAGGCCTCCCTTGAATGGTGCTCTCAGCAGTATTTGGTGCTAGTGGACTTGTATTCAGGCTGTTATGAGATTGACCTGCTTCGTTCCCAGACCAATCCTTTGCATCTTCCCCTTTCTCTTTATTTCAATCAGTCAATGAGGTGGATGGTAGCCCCCGTCTTTAATTAATAAAAGCCTGATAGTTTCATGACATTAGCCTTTTGTGATTATTGATGGTATATCAATTTTACTAACAAAAAAATTCAAAAGAAAAGCATGGAAGAGTACCTGAAAACTGAGAAGCTTGACATCAACCCCTGGTTGACAGACATCCCAAACATGTTCAAACTTTGGCTATGCTGTTTCATAAACTTCCTGGCGGCAACTGCGGATGCCATCACTACAGAGGCTACTTCTTTTGTGTGTTAGGCCCCAAGTTCTCCCGATGATCAGTGATACCAGCTCATACCAAGCAGCTATGGAGATCCTCAAGGCCCAGTATCACAGGAAGGTTAATGAAGTCTATGCCAGACATCTCCTGACCAGCAAAAAACAGCGACATGGTGAGTCGAGTGTCAATACCTGTGGGCCCTCTGTATTCTGTAAGACTGTCGGCTGCCCAGAATGCAGAGGACCTCATCAGAGATGTGTACGTGGCCAATATCAACTCCGGTACATACAGCAATTGCTATTGAAGCAAAAAGTTCTTGATCTTCAAATGGCGATTCTACTGACTGGAGGTAACCCACCAGAACTCAGATGACTACTTGTCTGCCGCAGGCGTCACTATCCTGGGATGGGGCATCGTCCCGCCCCATGAGTGATTGGTCTCCTACACCCTCCCACTACTCTAGTGATCTGACCTTGGCCACCATTGTGGGAGATCTCTCCACATGCTACTTTTGCGGGCAGGGTCAGCATCTGAGGAAATGCTGCCTGCCAAGGATGTGCTCCAGGTGCCCGAAAAAGGGACATTATACCAAAGTTTGCCAGTCCAAATTATCTGCTAGATTTAGTAATGCCGCTTGCGGACAGTCACCATTCTGGGCAGTGTGATCGGTGCCATCTTTCCTGCACTCCAGTGATGCTATGTGCGAATCATGCAGGCCGCCATTTTGGATGAGGGGTCGAGTCCAGCTATCTTGGGTGCAGGACCGGCCATCAGACTCAGACAATGAATCCATACTGGCCTCCATCACTCTGAACCAAGAGGTCCTGCACTAACTCGTTAGATCCATAATGGACATCCTGGTAAATGGGCGCGATATCAACTGTTTATTCAATAGTGGGAGTACAGAAAGCTTTATCCACCCCGATACCACAAAATGACTGTCCCTTAAAGTTCGGCCCACCAAACACGAAATATCACTCCCATCCAAATCATACATGGCAGCCATCCTGGGGTCCTGCATAGTGACCCTCACTGTTGGAGGCGCAGTATACAAATGCTTCAGACTGCTTATTATGCCACAACTCTCTGCCCCTTGCGATTGGGGCAGGATTTCCAGTGAAAACTTCAGAAAGTCACTGTGTGCTTCGACGGCCCTCTCTCCCCACCCTCTCCCCCCCCCCCCCACCGCCCCCATCTGCACATTCCCTGCAGGCAATGTGTGATCTCTCAACCCTCAAGGTCAAACACCCCCTCCCACCTGCTGTTTTCCAATCTCACCCCTGATTGCAAGCTGGTGGCCACCTGGAATAGATGGTACTGTGCGGCTGACAGGACATTCATTAAGGCGGAGGTTCACGCTTATTGGGCGAGGGCATCATCGAGACCAGTAATAGCCCTTGAAGGGCCCAGGTGGTCGTGGTAAAGAATGGGGATAAGAATAGGATGGTCATAAACTACTGGGCTGGTAGTCATCAACCAGTATACGCAGCTCGATGCATACCCTCTTCCCTGCATATCCGATATAGTCAACCAGATTGCACAATATTGGGTATTCTCCATGATTCATCTGAAGTCAGCATATCACCAGCTTGAGATCCACCCAGAGGATCGCCAGTTTATGGATTTCAAAGTGGATGCCGCCTCTACCACTTCATCCGGGTCCCTTTCGGAGTCACAAACAGGGTCTCCATCTTCCAGCAGGAGATGGAGTGCATGGTGGACCGCTACCATCTATAGGCCACCTTCCCATATCTAGATAACGTCACTATCTGTGACCATGATATGCAGGTTCATGATATGAACCTCTGCAAGTTCCTCCAGGCAGCAAAATGCTGCGTGGTCAAGAACAGAGATATTGGCCTTGACCCAGATTGCATGCATCCGGTGATGGAGCTACCCCTCCCACATACCATCAAAGCTCCTAAGGGATGCCTTGGGTTCTTCTCATACAATGCTCAATGAATCCCCAACTATGCGGACAATATTCGCCCATTGGTCAATGCTACCACTTTCCCCTACCAGCAGAAGCTCAAGCCGGATTCAACAAAATCAAAGATGACATTGCAAAGGCAAGCATGCATGCCATAGAAGAGTCAACACCATTTCAAGAAGAGAGCAATGTGTCTGACTTTGTACTGGCTGCCATACTCAATCAAGTGGGCAAACCCATCGACATCTTCTCACGAGCTTTCCAAGGGCCTGAAATTCGCCACTCCTCCATCAAGACGGAAGCCCAGGCCATTGTGGAGGCTGTATGCCACTAAGAGGCACTATCCCACTGGGAAATGGTTCACCCTCCTCACAGATTAGCGAGTGGTAGCATTCATGTTTAATAATAAACAAAGGGGAAAAATTAAGAATGATAAGATCCTCAGGTAAAGAATCAAGCTGGCCACTTACAATTATGACAGTATGCCCTTTCATACAGTCAAAAAGCCCAAGTGTAAAGGCAGAGATTCTCTTCCCTTACGTTGAGAGAATTGCCTCCATGAATGTGCCCTGCTGGCTCCAAGGTGCTGACTGCAATCGCTCTTGAGGAAAGTGTCAATGGTGGAGTGCTGCTCTCCGCTGCCTAGCATGCATGTAATGCTATTTTAAGCAGCTGGCTGGGGTGGGGGGGGGGGGAGGGGGGCTGATGATGTTGCAGTGATGTCATTAGCCTGCAACCTATCACACTCATCCGTCTTCCTTCATGACTCCCTCAGGGCAGGGGCAGTTGATAGGGGTCGTGAAGCCATCAAGAGGAGACCGGGGCAGGCTGTGACTGTCCCATCGGCTGCTCTGGCCTCCGACACCTCACCAGGCCTCTTCGGCCTGTGGGGCCACTCGTCGGCACCAGTGGCTCAATATGTAGCAGAGCAATGGCTGTCTACCCTACCCATAATCCCCCATAAGCCGCTCATTCGGCTTTTAAGCTGGCCTCTATGTGCAGGCCGACTATGATAAGGTCTATACTCTACCGGCCCAGCAAACTTTACGAGCCTCTGGACATTCTTTTTCGAGGAACGTGTTAGTGTTCAAATGGACAGACTGCAGGCCACTCCAGAATTACTAGGTTTTTCCATTTTATCAAATCTGGGGATATACCATATATTCCATTGAGGAAGTCCGGACTATGACTAAAAACCTTCAAATGCAAACTTCAATTCTACTGGCCAGACAAGTGTATCTTATCAAGGCTATCCGCCCATTCGAGTCCTTCAGCATTGATTTCAAGGGACCCCTCTCCTCCTCCAACCAAATGTCTACTTCCTTACAATCATTGATGAACACTCCCGTTTCCCCTTCACCATACCTTGCCTGGACATTACCTTGGCCACAGTTATCAAGGCCCTCTGGAATATCTTCATCCACAGTGACCAAGGGACATCATTAATCAGTGATGAGCTGCGGCAGTACTTGCTGGCTGTGGAAATTGCCACGAGCAGGACCACCAGCTAAAATCCAAGGGTTAATGGTCAAGTGGAAAGGGAAAATGCCACAGTATGGACGACCATCCTCCTGGCACTGAGGTCATGGGGTCTCCCTTTCTTGCAATGGCAAGAAGTCCTCCCAGAGATGCTCCACTCTGTCAGGTCACTTTTACGTATGGCTACCAACAATACTCCTAACGAACGAATGTTTGCTTTCCCAAGGAAATCTGTATCAGGGACTGTGCTCCCCACCTGGCTTACCTCCACAGGACCAGGCCTGCTCCAGAAGCATGTCAGGCAATCTAACACTTACTCGCTAGCTGAGATAATCCACCTTCTCTATGCGAACCCCCAGTACACCTATGTTGCTTTCCCCAATGGGCGCGAAATATTTTCTCTATCTGGGACCTTGCTCCATCGGAAGCCTCCCTGACCACCAATGACTTTCAACAAACACCCACTCCCACTTCAATCTTAGGGGTTCTGGAACCTGCAGCTGGCCGCCCCTTACCGCTGGCCAAAGTTATCACCAACGATGTACCAGCGCCAAACTCTGCCAACACCCCACCTGTCCCAACCTCAACAAATTGTTAACAGGCCAGCCTCACAAGCTGCTCAGGATGCTATGGCAGTGCCCTAACCACATTTCTTGCTGCAGCAGAGGAGACCCCCTGATAGACTTAACATGTAACATGTATAGTTGTTTCACCTTTTTTTTATTACCCCTCAGGTGTCTTCTTAAAAAGGAGGGGTGAATGTGGTGAACCACTGTTATGTCATGATTGGCTGGTGCCAGCTGGACACGTCTACCAAGACTGATTCTACCCATAGCCCCTTGCATGTTCTCCTTTCTCTTTGCTTTGATCAGTTAATTAGGTTAATGGTAGTTCCAGTCTTTAGTTAACAAAAGTCTGATAGTTTCATAACATCAGCGTTTTGTGATTATTGATGGTAAATCACCCTCATCAATTTCTTTTGTTACCTTCTCAAAATAAAACTAAATTAGGCTTGTGAGGCACAATGTTCCCTTCACAAAGCCATGCTGACTATCCTTCAGTAGATTGTACTTCTCCAAATGAATCCAATAGTTGTTTTAGCCTGATTTGAATGGAAGAGGCTCCAATAGTTTGCACACCACTGACGCAAGACTCACCTGTCTATAATTCCTAGGATTCTCCCTATTACCTTTTTTTTAAACATTCTCCAATCTTCTGCAGCCAAAGAGGACTCAATGATCATACTGACTGTCACAGCTATCTCTTCCCTCACTTCCCACAGCAAACTGGGATATATCGCGTCTGGCCCTGGGGACATCAAACTTGATGTTTTTACAAAGATCCAACACTTTTGCTTCCTTAATCGCAACATTGTCCACCCCTCACGCCTATTCTATTCCAAACTCACCCTGATCAAGGTCCTTTTCTCTTGTGAATACTGAAGTAAAATATTCATTTAGGATCTTCCCAACCTCCTCCGCTCCCAGGCACATGTTACCTCCTTTATCCTTTAGCGGCCCCACCTTCATTCTCATTATCCTTCTGCTCTTTACATGTGCATAGAATGCCTTGGGGTTCTCCTTAATCCTACATCTAAATTCTTTCTTAAGCTCCTTCCTGGCTACCATATACTTCTCATAAGCCCTTCCTGTTTCCTGCTTCCCATATTTAATATATGCTTCTTTCTTTCCCTTGACTAGCTGCTTCACATGTTTTGTCAACCATGGTTCCCTTTTCCTACCATTTTTTCCTTGTCCCAGTGAAACAAACCTATCTTAAACCCAGCATAAGTGGTCCCTCCACATAAATTCTGTGCTTTCTCCCTTGAACATCTGTTTCCAATTTATTCTTGCTAGTTCCTGCCTCATTCCATCATAATTAGCCCTTCCCCAATTAAGTACTTTCTCATTTTGTCTGTTTTTATCTCTTTCCATACAGAAAAGAAGAAATGGTGGGTCGGTGAGTCTTTTTACACAGCAAGCTGACTTCCCAACACAAAATAGGTGGGTCGTGAAGTACAGCTCTGCTTAGCCGCTGACACTACCTACCTTGGTGGATAAAAGCGTGGTAAGTTCAGACAACCCCCTCCCCCAAGTCCACCTTTGACACGTTCACACAAGTCGGTGAAATGTTCAAAAGGTAGATAATAGCCAGCTTGAATCCTCTGTGTAAAAGGGGTGTAAGGAGTTGTGGTCAGTCTTACCAAAATGTGCCCCCACAATGAGGTTCACCACCTGACCATGTTCATTACCCAGAATTAGATCCAATATGGCTTCTCCTCTTGTCAGCTGGCCCACTTACTGTGTCAGCAATCCTTCTTGGACATACCTTACAAATTCTTACAGTCAGAAGGTGTCATTCTCCCCCTCTCTTAATGCTGTGAACTCAATCAAAGACGTCCCTGACCCTGGCACCTGGGAGGCAACATAATCCATATTATGGATTATGGGAGCCTCAATCTTGTTCACAGAACCTCCTATCCACTCTCTATACCAGCCTGATTTGAATGGAAGAGCAAACACAGTGGCCAAATGGCATAATTTTGCTTCTCAGTTTCATAATCTTATCAATCCATTAGTTTGCTCTTCCATTCTTCTATCCATTGTTGACAATAATCTCACATCTTGTCACATTGTACTGTCTTTGGAAAGGATTTTGTTCTAATCACTTCACTCTCAGTGATGATGTTAAATTAATAACTTATCAATTGCTTCCAAGTCAAGTTTATTGCCATCTGATTGTACAAGTACAACCCGACGACACAGCATTCTCTGTCCTCGGTCCAATATACACAGACACACAACCAGATATAACACACCTACAGACAAACAAAACACCTGCAGGACAAGTATTCATATGAATAAATAAATAATGTTTTGTGAAAATTAGTGTCTCGGATGGTTAGTGTGAGCAGTTCCTTTGGTCGTTTACCATTCTCACTGCCTGTGGGAAGAAGCTGTTTCTCAGCGTGGTGGTGCTGGCTCTAATACTCCTCTAGTTTAAAAAAAACAAAATTGCTGGAGGAACTCAGCTGGTCTTTTCAGTGCCTATAGGAGAGAAATATATATTGGTGATGTTTCAGGCCTGAGCCCTTCTTCAAGGAATAAGCAGAATGAGCCAGAAGCAGGAAATCTCAGAATTCAAACAATGGGGAGGAATCCAGACGAACAAAAGCTGTTAATTGGATATTATTGCGGAGGAGGTAAGAATTTATCTTGTTTGTGTGAAAGGAGACAGAATGGAGAGACGGATAGAGAAAGCGAAGGGGGAAGTGGTTTTAATGAAAGCCAGAGAAGTCGATATTAATGCCATCTGGTTGGAGGGTGCCAGTCAGAAGATGAGGTGGTGTTCCTCCCATTTATGGGTGGTCTCAATCTGGCAGTACGTGAGGCCATGGACAGACATGTCAGCAAGGGAATAAGATGGAGAACTGACTTAAAACAATCACAGCATCTGCAGACTTTCATGTTTCACTCTGATACTCCTGCATCTCTTTCCCAATGGGAGCAGCTGTGTGTGTGTGGGGGGGGGGGGGGGTGGTAGGGCACGCGTGGAAGGAGTCCTCAATGATTTTGTGCACCCTCTTCAATCAATGATCCCAGTAGATCACATTGGTGGGGAGGGGGGAGGGGGGAGGGAGACTCTTGTGATCCTCTCTGCTCCTCTTGTGGTCCTGTGGATTGATTTATGATCTATTCCTCTGTAGCAACCACACCACACTGTGATGCAGCTGCTCAGGATGCTCTCGATAGTGCTCCTATAGAAAGTTGACATAATGGTGGCTGGTAGCCTTACCTGTAAAGGTTAAAACCTTGTGTTTTTGATTCTTAGTTAACTTCGTCCCTGTCTCTTTAAGAGAACTATTGTTTGTAGTGTAACCATAGTGACTATGATGTAATATGTCATAATATCCATCCAGGCTAATGGCTTGCTCATTATTCTACAAGATGTGAAGGAAGCGTGAGCACAAAAAAAATTCTCTTAATTTTGTATCTCTTTAAATTTGTATATCTATATATCTTTGTAACTCTATCATAAAATAAATGCAAAAAATTCATCATTATGAAAGTCTTAAGTTCGAAGCTATGGAAAATATCCTTTCTATCAATGAATTAACAGCCACAGAGTTTGATTTGTTGGATTAAAGAGATTGAAATTTGGGATATCGCAGCTCACACATTGGATGATGATTCTTTGAAATTAGGAAATAAGTGTTGTCAACATTACCTGCTTCAATCATCTCAAAAATTACAGTGTATGTTGCACCTTCCTGACAAGTGAGGAGATGCTGTGTGTCCATGATAGGTCAATAGTTAAGTGAACTCCAAAGAAATTGGTGCTCTCCACTCTCCTCTACAGATTTATTGATGTGTTGTGGGGGATGGTCGTTCCGGGTCCTCTTGAAATCCATGATTATCTCCTTCATCGTCCACGTTGAGCCTCAGATTATTATTCTTGCGCCATATCACGAGATTTTCCATCTCTTTTCTGTAGTGCAACTCATGATTGTTGCTGTTGAGGCCAACTACTGTTATGTCATCTGCAAACGATGACACTGTTGGAGCTGGATCTGGCGATACAGTCATAGGTCAGTAGTGTCAGTCACTTGGTCCATCTCAAGCAACACTTTTCCTTTCCTCAATCTCTCTGTCTCCATCTGAAAGACAAACGCTCAACAGACATCTCCTATAAACCCATCAACTCCCACAACTACCTCTTCCCAGGCTACACCTCTTCCTAGCCTCGCCCCTGTAAGGATTCCATTCCATTCTCTCAATGCCTCTGTCTCCGTTGCATCTGGACCCAGGATGAGGACTTCCATACCAAATCATCAGCGATGTCCTCCTTCTTCAAACAATGTGGCTTTCCTTTACCACCATCAACTCTGCGCTCAGCTGCATATCCTTCATTACCCGCTCATCTGCCCTAGCCCCCTCTGCCCCCATGTGCAACAAGGACAGGATTCCTTATTCTCACCTATCACCCCACCAGCCTCTGCATCCAACACATTAACCTCCACCATTTCCACCACCTACTCCAGTATGTTTCCCCGTGCCTGAAATGCTTGGGACAGGACGTTTATCAGTTATTGGGTTTTTTCGGTTATCAGAACAAAGGCTTTAAGCAGCTAAATAGTATCAGTAGAATACTTGTATCAGTGGTTAAACAGCAACAAAAAAATGGCAGACTTATTGAGCATGAAATAATGTTTAATATGTACCACCATACTCCTTTGTAAGACATCTCACAACTACACTGCTGTCCAATTCTACCAATAATTTGGCTTTCTGTTCTTTCAACAATATAAATACTTCCTCTTTTTATTTTCGTTGACATCCACAATGCAGACAATTTTGCCAATTGCAACTATATCTTTGTACAGTACACGAGAGCTCTGATGTTATTAAAATGGTGCCACGGAGTGTCGGAGCCCCACGTGGGAAAGTCGGGTGATGAATCTTTTACAAACTTGTCACATTATGTCGGCACCACAAAAAAGTTTGCTTTTTGGATTTTTTCAGTATTAAGAACTTTGGATACGGGGAAACGTACTATATGTGATTCCACCTCTAGACACATATTCCCCTCTCCTTCCCTCTCTGCTGACTTCTGAAGGGATCATTTCCTCAGTGACTCCCTTGTCCTTTCCTCCCATCCCCTTGGGACCTGCCCGTGACCACAAGAGATGCTCCACTTGTGCCCACAGATCGTCCCTTACTACCATTTAGGGCCTCAGCCTGTCCATCCAAATGAATCTGTAGGGGTCATCTGCTGCATCCAATGCTCCCGTTGTGGTCTCCTCTACATTAGAGAGACTGGACATAGAGTTGGAGATCACTTTGTTGAGCACCTCGGCTCTGTCTGCCGCAATAGCGTGGATCTCCCAGTGGCCACTTATTCCAATTCTCCGTCCCGTTCCCTTGTTGACATGACTGTCCATGGTCTCTTGCACTGCCAAAATGAGACCACCCATAAATTGGAGGAACAACATCACATCTTCTGACTTGACACCCTCCAACTGGATGGCATGTATCTTTGTCTCCTATAGACGCTGATAAGACTGGCCGAGTTCCTCCAGCATTTTAGTGCGTTTTTACCACAATCACAGAATCTGCAGCCTTTTGTGTTTCACTGGAGTCATGATTGAACGATGGTTTCTGGAGCTGCGAGGCAGCAACTCGACTAGATGTGCTACTATGCAGCACTATGTGTCCGACAGTTGTTTTTTTCTGGTCCAAATGACTTACAACCCTTGTACATTTTGAAGGGTGGGAAGAAACCAGAGGGCTGGAAGGAAACCCATGAAGATACAGGGAGAATGTACAAACTCCTTACAGACAGCTTTTGTTGTAATGCTCACCACTACACAACAAAAACTATTTTCTAGATTACAAAAGGAACCTGCATTAAATCAATATAACAAGAATGCATTAGATGATACTAGATATAATGATTTTAAAGGCTGCCATCATTCACATTTTCATGTTTTTTTAAAAAGAATGAAAGAAGTGATATTTTCCAAAATAATAAATAATTGGCAGTAAGTGCATGCCCACAATGTGGCCAAGATGAATGGTGACAATATTTGGCAATATAGGAGCTCATTTATAAATTAGAGTTGTACAGACAATAGATCAGGCAGTTTCCAAATTCAGTTCTTTCAGAATCTTTCTTTTAGATTCTGTGCACACAGTGCTGCTGGAAGGATTAATGGGATAAGAAATGGAACAGACACACTGGTGAATTTTAAGCTCTCTTTGGACAATGCAATAATGTTTTGAATTCTGGATCTAGTGTCTATAATAGGCTTCTATCCAATTTACATTAGAGACCTTGCTTTTTGTTCCACTTATACCATAGAGCTCAACACTCCTTTATCATGGTGTAATGCACCAGAAATTCGCTTGGTCTCTGGAACAATCTACTTATTCCTTTGTAATGTTGATCAACAAGGGCTAGTGGGAAACTGGCAAAGATGAGCTCTTGCTCCTCCTGTCCCTTCAGTAGGTTTCTGATAGCTTTATTCTGTCAAAGCTGTGGCAACCACTTGCTTCATTTAAATGGTCCCCTGTTCCAATCCCACCATTTTTTAAGTTTCCTTTATTGTCATGTAATAGTACAGAACATAATAATACACAAAATCGCTTTCTGCATACCACAGTGCAGACAGAGTCACCATTAGTGTTGCCCAATGTCCCTTATAATAACAGAGAAAGAGAAGCAAAAGAGTCCCTTCAGAGATGTTGAGTGTCCATGGATTTGCCTCCAGCTCTCCTGCTGCCTCTGGTGCTGCACAGAATCCCATTCAATCCATTGGCAACCTGAACTCCAGATCCAAACCTCCGACATGATCAGGAAGCCCTTCTTGCCCTCAGCACCTACTCAAATCTGAGGTTAGATACCTGGTTCCCATCAGCCAGTCTCCAGTAGCCCGGGGACTGTGTGGATCCCCTAACCACAAGTCACCCACGGTCCATATGGGAACCTCAGCCACTGAGTCCCTTGCTGGTCTGTCACCATAGTCACCATCCTGTTCGCTCCTGTAAGGTTAGGTGTCCTGAATCTCTAAAGCCTTCAGGAGCCCTTCTTGTCCTTGACACCTCCTCAATTCTAGGTCCTGATAATTGGTTCTCACAATTTGGGGAATGTCGCTGGAAGAGGAGTGAAGGACTTGGGAGAGCTGTGAATGATGGGAACCAGCTTTGAAGAGTGCATTTAAAAAGGGAGCAGAGGACAATTTCGGGGTTAAGCAGAATGTTGATTGGTGGGAGTGAGTACTACATATAAGGGGCAGTGACAAATAAAAAGAGGGGAAGTTCAAGTGGAGCAGCCAGTGTAGAGTGGCCAGGGTAGGAGTGGGACAGCGAGCAGAGGCTGAGGATGATCTTGTTTCTAGTAAGGTAAGGCCAAGTAAGATTTTTGTATTTAAACTAGGAATAGATAATGGAGACAGCAGCTAGGGCAGTGGAATGGTCCAAATGCAGCATGTGGGAAATCTGGGATAGCACAATTGTCCCCGATGACTACACCTGCAAAAGGTTCATTCAGCTGCAGCTCCTGGCAGACCGAGTTAGGGAACTGGAGGTTGAACTGGATGAACTCCAGAGGCAGTGGCAGTGATAGGAGGAATTTCAAGGAGACAATCACTCCCAAAAGTCAGGAGGCAGGTAACTGGATAACTCTTAGGAGAGGGAAGGGGAATAGGCAGACATTGTGGAGCACCTCTGTGGCTGTACCCCTCAACATGTATACCATTTGGAATACTGTTAAGGGGTGCAGGGAAACAATCTACCAGGGACAGATTGTGGTGGTCACGCCTCTGACTTAGACACTAGCCCCTTGGTTCAGAAGGGAAAGAGGAGAAGAGGAGAGCTATGGTGATTGGGGCTCATTTGATTAGCCAAACAGAGAGTAGGTTCTGTGAATGAGATCTAAGCTCCCGGATGATATGTTGCCTCACGGGTGCCAGGGTCAGGGAGGTCTCTGATCAAGTTCACGGAATTATGGAGGGGGAGGATGAGCAGCCGGATGTTTTGGTCCATGTGGGGACCAATGACATAGTTAAGAGTAAGGATGAGTTCCTGATGAGGGAATATAGGGAGTTAGGAAAGTTTAAAATGTGGTGATATGTAATTGCACCACTAGGTCACCAGGGGTCATCCCGGTGACCTTGTATATAAAGCAGTCCAGAGCTACAATCTAGCCTTCCAAAACCTGGAAGGTCTTGCAAGAGAGACAAGACCTCTTAGTGTACTTATTAGTTTATTAAAGCTGGCTTATACTCGCACTGCTGTTGTGGTTATTGTCAGTACAATTTAATAAACTAATATGATAGCTACTAGGATGGAAGCTGCTTCTGCTCAAACGTTAATTCCCGACCACCTGGAGACTCTTCCCGAGGAATGGAATCTGGGGATTACTAGCACGCATGTGCTTCCGAGGACAGAGATGGTGAGGAACCGCTGTACCGGAATCGTGGTGGAATGCAGGGAAGACCATAAAAGTACGATCGGGCAGATAAGAAACAGCCAAGAGCCCTGTCTGCCTGTGGGTTTGCCGGTACAGGTGCCACCAACCCTAACCCCAGTCCGATCAGAAAGGGGCCACTACAAGTGTGGGTGGAAGGATCTCCACAAGTCGTGCTCCCGACCACTCCAGAGCCAGGGAATTCCCAACCACTCCAGAGCCAGGGAAAGCAGACACCGCTACCATCACTCCCCCAGCAGCAGTTTCCCCAGTACCCCAGGGCCCACCCTTGCTACACCTAAGGGACCAGAGACTGCGGCTTAGCCATGTGCTGCGACCAGACGGGCTGGAGCTCAACTCCAGAAATCCCGGAGCCGGCACGCACTTCGGCCACTGGCAGAGATGCTTTCTGAATTACGTGGAGGGTGCTGAGGCATTGGATAAAGAGCTATTAATGCTGCTGTTAGCCCAGCTGGGAGACCACCCTTACTCCCTTATACAGGATGCCAGGTCCTACCAAGAGGCAATGAGCATTTTACAGAGGCATTACAGTAAGGGGCATAGTGAACTCCACTCCTGGTACAGACTCATGACCAGGTCACAACAAGTACGGGAGTCTGCCAGAGACTTTATACTCTCTCTGAAAGACCAGGCGAGAGGCTGCAACTTTAAAGCAGTATCAGCTCAGGAGTATACGGAGGACCTTATTAGGGACAAAATTGTTGCGGGCATACAGTCCACTGAGACGAGACATCGATTGCTGGAGAAAGGCAGAGACTATTGCAGAAGCTTTAGAAATCACCAGGAAAAAATTGGAGGAGTACTCACAGGACCCTGGGGCTGGGACAAACGTCACACTGCTGGACTCTCTTGCCCCACAAAAAGAAAAGTACGCTGCCTCACAGGAATCCACAGCAGCAGCAGCACATCTTGAGGGTCCCAAGTGCTTTTTCTGTGGACAAAGAAAGCACCCCAGAGCCCTCTGCCCTGCCAGAGAAAATGTCTGTTCCAACTGTGGAAAATGTGGGCATTATGCAAAAGTCTACAGAAGCCCCAAGGAGCGAGCAGGGTTGGTCTCAAGATGTTTCGCCGAAAGAAAGAGGTGAGCCGTTCTTGATTCTGGGATGGACTTGCAAAGATGATGGGTTTGCCAATACCCTGTATTTGTTGGGACCACCCCTCAGTTGGGATAAAAAGTTAGATCCATCAAGTGCGCCTCTGGGAGAGCGGGTTGCCACTCTCCTTCGAGAAAGTAAATTTCCTGTAAAAGGGGAAATAGTG
The DNA here is from genome assembly GCF_036971445.1 of Narcine bancroftii. Taxonomy (NCBI): domain Eukaryota; kingdom Metazoa; phylum Chordata; class Chondrichthyes; order Torpediniformes; family Narcinidae; genus Narcine; species Narcine bancroftii. The sequence goes on from NC_091469.1 coordinate 389,752,628, forward strand.
ACACCTGTCCAGGGTAACACTCGGTGGGTAGCTATTGAGGGACAGGATGATTTAGTTTGTTTAAATACTGAACGCTTACGGCATCGTGAGTGACATATGTCAGGTTTCTTTGTTCCAGATCCTCCATCTTGTGCTCCGGCTGATCTGGCTTAACCGCTGCTTTGATGCCAGCAATTGGATTTGTAATGTCGAGGACGGCCTGATGTATCCACTAATATATCTGATATTGTTAAGCATGTTTCAAAATCTGTTTGTGAGCTTCAGTGTCTGGGTATTGTGGCCCACAAGGATAGTTTGAATCCTTTTTCATGGTTAAATGGTACATTTGGGGGATTGGACCACAATATTCTCCGTTGGTTGCTCGCATTATTGTTTATTTTTGTGATTATCATAGTTTTAGTTTCTCTTTTTTGCTCCTTCTGTACTCAAATGCTTCTTAAGTCTCGTGTCTGACAGCCTGTGACCAAGGGGTGGAATGTAATGGAAGATTTAAACTGTGTCTTTTGCAGTCTTTGATTCTGTAAGGCTGAGAACCTGCTTGGAATCAGCAGACATAATCTAAATTCCACCATGAGCCCAGGATGCAATTGAATAGGAAGACATTATCTAATTGACACTTATGAGGCCCAGAGCAGTTTATATTTGTTGGTCGCAGACTGTCAAGAGACCTTGAAGATAATTAAACCATTTGTTCAAAGAGATAGGATTTGAAGTAAACAACTTTTGGGGTGATATGAGCCATGGTCCCACTGCTGAAGTGAGAGACTCTCCAAGAGATGACAACATCTCTCAGCAAGAAGAAGAACTTCAAGATTCCAAACCGACGTCCCGGTGCGGGGAGGTGGAGAAGCTGCTACTGGCGCCCAGACAATCTACTACAAGTGTGCAGTTGTCACCTCGCTTTGGTAGTTGGGACTAGTCCAGGCATTGATAAGTATAATTGGGAAGGGCTTGCATGTAGTAGTGTGAATTCAGCTTTAGATTTAGTAATAAAGACTTGTATAAACTGAACTCCTCTCGGTGTGCGTGTCTATTTTCTTGCCAAAATGTTTGGCCTGGAAATCAGCCTGAAGAAAACTGAGGTCCTCCATCAGCCAGCTCCCCACCATGACCACCAGCCCTCCCACATCTCCATCGGGCACACTGAACTCAAAATGGTCAACCAGTTTACCTACCTCAGCTGCACCATTTCATCTGATGCAAGGATCGACAAAGAGATAGACAACAGACTCGCCAAGGCAAATAGCGCCTTTGGAAGACTACACAAAAGAGTCTGGAAAAACAACCACCTGAAGAAACACACAAAGATCAGCGTGTACAGAGCCGTTGTCATACCCACACTCCTGTTCGGCTCTGAATCATGGGCCCTCTACCGGCATCACCTACGGCTCCTAGAACGCTTCCATCAGCGCTATCTCCGCTCCATCCTCAACATTCATTGGAATGACTTCATCACCAACATCGAAGTACTCGAGCTGGCAGAGTCCACAAGCATTGAATCCATGCTGCTGAAGACCCAACTGCGCTGGGTGGGTCATGTCTCCAGAATGGAGGACCATCGCCTTCCCAAGATCGTGTTCTATGGCGAGCTCTCCACTGGCCACCGAGACAGAGGTGCACCAAAGAAGAGGTACAAGGACTGCTTAAAGAAATCTCTTGGTGCCTGCCACATTGACCACCACCAGTGGGCTGATATCGCCTCCAACCATGCATCTTGGCGCCTCACAGTTTGGCGGGCAGCAACCTCCTTTGAAGAAAACCACAGAGCCCACCTCACTGACAAAAGACAAAGGAGGAAAAACCCAACACCCAACCCCAACCAACCAAATTTCCCTTGCAACCACTGCAACCGTGCCTGCCTGTCCCACATCGGACTTGTCAGTCACCAACGAGCCTGCAGCAGATGTGAACATACCCCTCCATAAATCTTCATCCGCGAAGCCAAGCCAAAGAAAGACAGAAGCCCCAAGGCCACAGCCAAGGCCTACTCTCATGCTAATGAGAGGCGGGAAAGCTCTTCTTTCTCCACAGACAAATAGAAGAAGAATGCCATGTGCAGCCAGCCATCTTGGACAAATGCTACAAAGCAGAGGACACAGTTTTCAGGAGATGAATATGATGCCGAGTACTATCGGATGGAAGGACACGCCAGACTTGCTTCCCTATGCATGAATCAGGTGAGTCCACACAATTTATCTGACGCCACTGTGTGCATCAAAATTAATGATGTGAGGATAAATTGCTTAATAGATAGTGGAAGCACTTAAAGTTTTATTGACCAAGGGTTAATCAACCGCCTTGCTCTCCCCACATGCCCGAGTGAGCACCAAATCTTTTTAGCAGCCAGCAGCCTTGCGGCTGAGGTAAAACAGTTTTGCAGGGTTACTCTAGAAATCCAGGGCACAAAATATGAAGGGTTCAAATTACTAGTACTCCCTCACCTCTGTGCCCTGGTACTATTGGGGTTAGATTTTCAGTGCCAGTTAGAAAGCATTACAATAGTGTACCACGGGCCTTACCCCCCCACTACACCTTACGAAGAAACAACACTGCAGCCTGTCTGTCCTGAACATAGAACCCCCTCCGCTGTTCACACACCTGACCCCAGAATGCACACCAATAGCCACAAAGAGCAGGAGGTACAGCCCGAGGGATAGAGTCTTCATTAGGACAGAGGTCCGCAGGCTACTACAGGAGGGCATCAAAGAGCAGAGGACCAGCCCCTGGAGAGCGCAGGTGGTTGCAGTAAAGTCAGGAGAGAAACTGCACATGGTAGTGGATTACAGCTAGACAATCAACAAATTTACACAACTAGATACCTACTCCCTGCCACGCATAACAGACATGGTCAACAACATTGCGCAGTATAAGGTGTTCTCCACCATAGACCTGAAGGCAGCATACCACCAACTGCCCATTAGAAACAGTGATCGCATTTGAGGCAGACGGCAGGCTGTATCAATTTCTGCACTTCCCTTCGGTGTCACCAATGGAGTGTCCCTGTTTCAAAGAGAAATGGACCAAATAGTAGATGAGTTCCAAATGAAAGCGGTGTTCCCCAACTTAGACAATATGACAATCTGTGGCCACATTCAGGAGGATCATGACACGAATTTAAAACGCTTCTTCCAGGCAGCTGAGAAAAGGAACCTAATGTACAACAGGGACAAATGCGTCTTTAGCACCAGGAAGTTGCCAATCCTGGGCTACATAGTGCAGTACGGGGAAATCAGCCTAGCCCCAGCCCGTATGCGCCCTCTCCTAGACCTCCCAGTGCCACACACGCTGAAAGCACTAAAAAGGTGTTTGGGCCTGTTCGCTTACCTCGCCCAATGGGTCCCCAAATATGCCAACAGGACTCGCCCACTTATAAAAGCCTCAGATTTCCCACTGTGCCCAGCAGCCACCAGAGCATTCAGGGACATTAGGGACCATATCGCTAAAGCTACCATGCAGTCCATAGATGAGTTGATCCTGTTTCAAGTAGAAACGGATGCATCTGATGTGGCTCTGGCAGCCACCCTAAACCAAGACGGACGACCAGTGGCCTTTTTCTTGCGAATCCTACAGGGGTCAGAAGTAAGACACTCAGCAGTAGAGAAGGAGGCCCTAGCCATTGTGGAAGCAGTAAGGCACTGGTGACATTATCTGGCATGCAAACACTTCACCCTCGTAACGGACCAACAGTCTGTGGCTTTCACGTTCAATAACCAGAACAGGGGGAGAATTAAGAACGACAAAATCCTGCGCTGGCGGATAGAATTGTCTACATTTAACTACGACATTCTATACCGCCCCGGAAGACTCAACGAGCCCCCAGATGCACTGTCCAGAGGCACTTGTGCCATCCTTAACCATACGTCCCAGTTGCAAAACTTGCACAATGAGCTGGGCCACCCGGGGGTCGCTAGACTGTTTCACTTCCTTAAAACCCAAAACCTCCCATTTTCAGTAGAGGAAGTGAGGTCAGTGAACAAGAGCTCTCCCATCTCTGCGGAATACAAACTGCAATTTTACCGGCCAGACAAAACCACCTTGATAAAAGCTACCAAACCTTTTGAGTGCCTTAGCCTTGATTTTAAAGGCCCGCTCCTGTCCAATAATAGAAATGTCTAGTTACTAAACGTAATAGATGAATATTCCCGTTTCCCCTTTGGAATCCCGTGTTCTGATGTATCAGCAGCCACTGTTATAAAATGCCTCCAACCCATCTTCAGCATATTTGGGTACCTGAACTACATACACACAGACAGGGGTGCTTCATTCATGAGCGCAGAAGTACAGCAGTACCTAGTGAGAGAGGGATTGCTACCAGTCGCATTACAATCCCAAGTTACAATCCCAAGGGGAATGGACAAGTCGAAAGGGAAAATGCCACTATCTGGAAAATGGTCCTCTTTAAAAGCAAAAGACCTGCCTGTTACTAGATGGCAGGAAGTGTTGCCAGAAGCCCTACACTCTATACGTTCTTTGTTGTGTACTGCCACTAACATGACCCCACATGACCGTATCTTTTCTTTCACAAGGAAAGCCATGATGGTCACAGTGCTGCCTAAATAGATGATGACACTGGGACCTGTTCTCCTCCGGAAGCACTGCAGACCCCACGAAGCAGTCCCGCTGGTGGATCAAGTGGAGTTGAGGCATGCGAACCCTCAGTACGCCTTCGTCACATTCCCAGATGGAAGAGAAGACTCGGTGGCCACCAGGGATCTCTCACCGGCCGGATGTGTGAACAATGCGGAGGAAACACAGATGTCTACGGATCAACAAGGAGCGCAGCAGCAGTCACTAGAACAATTGTTCATCGAGTCACCCCAGAGGACTATACCACCCACCCCGGAAATCAGGACCCTGGGTATGCCCACCCCACAAAATATCACCACCCTAGACTTGATGGCAGGACCTAATCCCATACAAGAGGATCCCCAGCCCACACGGCAACATGACCAAGGGATGGTATCATGGCTATAGAAAGGGAGATCACTGTAGAGGGAGTGTCCACTGAGTAGGTAGGTGAAAGTCAGAAATAGGAGCACTACTGTGCTAGGAGTAGTCTATAGGCCCCCAAATAAGCCTTGGCTCATTGAGGAGCAGAAAAGCAAGCAGATTTTGGAATGGTGCAGAAAATACAGGGTTGTTATGGGAGATTTCAACTTCCCTAATATTGACTGGCACCTCCTAACTGCTTGGGAAATAGATGGGGACTAAATTTGTCAGATATGTTCAAGAAGGATTCCTGATACAGTATGTGGGCCAACTGATGAGACGAGAGGCCATACTGGTTCAGGTGGCAGACCTCGTGCTGGGGGATCATTTTGGTGAGAGTGACCACAACTCCCTGAGCTTTCGTGTAGCTATGGATAAGGATAAAAGCAGACAAAATGGGAAAATGTTTAATTGGGGATGGGTACTTATGATGGTATGAGGCAGGAACTAGCAAGAGTAAATTGAAAACAGATGTTCAAAGGTAAAAATACAGAACTAATATGGAGGAAGTTGAGGGACCACTTGTGCTGGGTTCAGAATAGGTTTGTCCCAATGGGACAGGAAAAAAATGGTAGGAAAGAAAAACCGTGGTTGATGAAATGGGTGAGGCAGCTGGTCACGAAGAAGAAGGAAGTATGCATTAAATATAGGAAGGGCTCATGAGAAGTATATGTCAGCCAGGAAGGAGCATAAGAAGGGACTTAGGAGAGCTCAAAGGGGGCATGTAGGACTTGGCATGTAGGATTAAAGAGAATCCCAAGGTGTTCTACGTGTATATGAAGAGCAGAAGGATGGTGCCACTAAAGGATAAAAGAGGTAACATGCGCCTGAGGGTGGAGGAGGTCCTAAATTAATATTTTACATCAGTATTCACAAGAGAAAAAGACCTGGATCAGGGAAAGGTTGGAACAGGCTTGTGTGTTGGGCAATGTTGAGATTAAGGAAGAGGAAGTGTTGAATCCCAGTTTGTTGTGGGAAGTGAGGGAAGAGATAGCTGGAGCAGTGGCTTTAATCTTTGAGTCCTCTTTGGCCGCAGGGGAGGTGCTGGAGGATATGAGAATGACAAATGTGGTCCACTTGTTTAAAAAAGGTAATAGGGAGAATCCTATAAGGAATTATAGACTGGTGAGTCTTATACCAGTGGTGTGCAAGCCTACGGAGAGGATTCTTATGGATAAGATCTATTAGCATTTGGAGAAATACAATCTACTCAAAGATAGTAAGCATGGCTTTATGAAAGGAAGGTCATGCCTCACAAGCTGAACTGAATTTTTTTAGGAAGTTACAAAAGAAAATGATGAGGTTAGGGCAGTAGATATGGTCTATATGAACTTTAATAAGACATTTGGCAAGGTCCCCCATGAGAGACTCGTTCTGAAAGTCATGAGGCATGGGATCCATGGAACCTTGCCTATATGGATAAAAATTTGACTTGCACGTAAAAAGTAGAGAGTAGTAGTGCCGGGGTGGGGGGGTGGGGGGGATGGGTGGGGGGGGGTGGTGGTGTCAGTGACTAGTGCAGGAATTCTGCAAGGATTGATGTAGTATCAAAAGTAACATGTGTTACAGGCCCTGCATTTTCAAGGACCCTGTGCTAAGTGCTTGCTCTATTACTATAGTACTGTACTTGATCTATTACTATAGCACTATATTAGATTGTTAAAGCCTGCACAGGAGCAGGAAGTGGTGGGGTATATATGCACATGACTATGAAGGTGGCAAAAGAGATTGAGAATTTGCTGACAAAGTCGTATGGGATTCAGGGGTATACTATACATTACAGTATACTTTAGGTTTAAAAAAATATATTTGGAAAGGACAGGAGTTACCTATGACCGAGGAAGGATTTTGATGAGTGGTCTCACGTTGGAAGGTGTTCATTTATATGGAGAAGCTGGAATTTTTCTAAAGTGATTGTAATATTAGTCAAAATCATCAGGTATCCCAAGTGAATAAAATTAACTGTTTCCAATTGTCAGGGGATACTAATTAACAGTAATTGGCAAAAGAACAAAAGGAGACAAATGATTTTATGGTGGAAGTAGTTATTTCATTCCTGCCTGGGATGGTGGTAGATGCAAATCTAATTGTGGCTTTCCAAGGGGATTTGATAAGTATTAGTGGGGCTGAACAATGTGCTTCTGTCCAGTGATGATACCCTGATTCTGTTTGCATGTATAACCACTCAAAAAAATCACTGCAAGAAATTGTCTGGTAATGAACAGTGCAAAGTGAATCTTAATGACTGCCCATCCTCATCTCTGATGCAGAAAGAGAACAGTAGAAAATCTACATCTCATTTAGTCAACAAGCAGGGTTGGAAATTTTAAAATGTCAAATGTGGTAATTATTTTTCATCTTTGTCTCTTTTCTCTCTCACTTTTTCCTGGTTTCATCTTACCTTTTCTCTCTTTCCTTTCCGCATTAAATGCAGCTAATTTTTATCCCTTAAACCTGAAATCCTCCGGAGTTATTCCTCAAGAACCACAATTCCCATTGTGCTGTTGTTAGTTTACACTTCAGACACACATTTTCCAACTGATGGGTGCAGGAACACATCTAACAATGCCTGCAGCAGGAAGATTTGCTGATGCAGATCCTGGTTCAAGGTGCCTTCATTTTGATTATGGTTTTTGTTCTCTGCCCTCAGTGACACATCTGAAATTAATTCAGAGGAAAAGATATTTCAATAACACTAGTTTGCAAAATAGATTTTATTCTTTCTTAGTATACCTGGTATTTTCCTTGGTTAAATAGCTCTATGGTTTTTAACTGATATCAGCTCAGTTAGAGCACAACTCAGATAAATCACTTACATTTTAGGAAAATTCACACTCTTATTGAATTTGGTTTCAAAATAATTACCTGTACATTTCAATAAGTAAATAACACTTCATAAAGATCCAAGTAACTTGCCTACTTAATCCACTCAAAATGGTGTGAGATTAAAGCCAACACAATTAAACCATATCATGAACAGCAAACATGATTGGAAAAAGGAAAACCATGGCTCTCAGCAGGAAAATTAGCCGCAGAAACAATGAGCCATCTGAATTTTATATGTGATCTCCCCTTGCAAAATCTGACTTTTCTAAAAATTTGAAAGTGTTTATTTGAATGGCATTCTGATTCCAATATGAAAGGGACTGGTACCTTGATATGTGTGTTTAGGGAGTGGTTTACTTGTAATTTGTTTTCAGTCTTTCTTAACCTGTGCACAGGTTAGTTGATTAATGTTAGAAATGGATATCCGGGATAAAAGTTCCCTTTTCCATCAAATTCTTGCAAAGTGTAAGGCATACAGTACATTCTAAATCTTAACATAAGATTTCACCCTTTTAGATATTTATCTCCTTTAATTGTGGGGGTGAACTTACCTTTAGACCCAGAATTGTTTCTTTTGGGGAATTTAGCAGTTATAAAAGTTAAATAAAATTGCATTGACAATAGCCAGGAAATGTATGGCTCTAGCATTGAAACCGATTTCTTACTTCACATTGATCATTGGAACATGGAAGTGCAAAGTTGTATTCCCCTTGAGAAGATTACTTATAGTCTTAGGAATAGATATAGTATGTTCGTCGAAATTTGGCAACCTTATTTAATTACTTAAATGCCCAGATTGTATAATTTATTTTGATATTTGACAATTAATATACTCCTTATTAGAAATTTAATGCTTTTAAAATGATGTGACTCTGAGAATCTTGCTCCTGTTGCTTTTTCTTTTCTATTTTCTTTCTTTTTATCTCCCTCTATTTCCTGCTCTCTGTCCCCTTTCCTTTCGAATCTGGGAAACTGGGAGAAGAGGGACTCTCCATTCCTTTTAATTATTTTTCTGACCTTATAAATGTTTTTCTATGATTTTATATTCAATATATTATTTTTATTATATTAATTGATTCCTATATTCTGCATTTTATTAAAGCTAAATAAAATATTTTTAAAAAGATATTTCTTTCGTTTGACCATTATAATGTAGCCCAATGGGATCTCTATTCAACCTTGCCCCAACCTCTTTAATAGCATTTTAAAATCAATCCACATCATTTTTTTTAAAAGATTCCCAATGGCCACTCCTTTTTAATAGTTATTGGAAGTGTGGATAGTTTCATGCATAATTCTCCAAGGGAAGATTACACATAGGGTAGAACTATTTCATCACCAGTCATGCATGACTTTTTAAAAATCATCTTAGCAGGTGGCTTGTAAGTTATTAATATGGACAGAAAACAACAGGGGATATAAATTTATATTCTGAGCAACAACTGTTAGATTTTTGGATTTTGATTAAATAGCAGTGATTCCAGTAGACTATGTTCCGCATACTGAATGAGGTTTAAAGCAATAATTGCTGAAAATTAATCATTCATGACACCATTTTGTAACATTGGTGCTTTCCAAGCTCTAGATTTAGTCACATCAAGTTCATCAGTCATATTTGAATTAAAAGTTGTAAGCAAAGTATTTGCTGGTTTGAAAAAAAAGGGTATTGCTGGAAGGTTTTAAGGTTTTTCGAAAACTTAGGTATGGCCAAGGGGTTTCCAGCTGTGGTGCAGAGTCTCCTATAATTACTAAGCACATTGAAGTTGCACATGCATGTGTAAATGTATATCACATGTCCATTAATATGCTCCTTCAAATGCGGTCAATTTTAAATTAGTGTACATAGCTTCATTTAAATCCCATTTAATTAGAGATCTCTCTAATGGGAATCTTCACAGTAGATGTTCATAGCTAATGTTATCTGGACACATTCATAGTTGGTACTATTTTATTTTTCAGTTGGCAGAAGATTCCAGAATCAGTCAGGGACAAGAGCATTAGCACCAAGGTCACATCCTGACACTGTAATAAGGAGATTCGAGAGGTCTTACATATATAATACTGGCTTATTTGTATTTCTAAGTGTTTAAAGTTAGTCACGAAATACCTAGTACAATGAGAGAGTTCTTTTGTGAACAACCAAAAGGTTATCTCTACCATTCATATAGTCATGTAAAAAGTGCAATTTACAGAGTAAGGGATTGCAATGAAAAGGAAAATCAATCAGCACCAACCATGAGCAGCATGAGATCATTGTGATGGAGTTTATTCAAGAGCCTGATGGCTGCATGACAGAACCTGTCATTGAGTCTTTTGGTGTATGTTTCCATTCTCTTCAGCTTCTCCCTGATTGGGGGCAGGGAGGTGGAAAGAGAGACAGAAGAATGTGTTTGCGCTACGATTGGTCTTTCAGTATGTTGGCTGCCTTTGCTAGGCATGGAAGATGTAGATAGAGTCCATGGTGTGGAGGGAAGCTTGTGTGATGTTCTGAGCTGCACTCACTACCTTCTGTAGTTTCTTCTGATCTTGAGCAGAGCAGCTTCCAAATCACACAGTGATGTACCCAGCAAGTATGTTTGCGATGGTGGACCTGCTGAAGTTGTGGGAACATGCCGAACTTCCTTAGTCTTCTAAGAGAGTACAGGCATTGGTGCGCTTTCTTGATCATTACATTGATGTACTCATGTCAGGTCATTGAACATAAGAGAAGTTTTCTATTCTTTCAACTTCAGCAGCATTAATGTGGAAAGGTGTATGGACTCTGCCCTTTCTCCTGAAGTCATTAGGTTATTTCATGCCAGGCCTGCTACAAGCACGGAGAGAGAATATAAAACTTGCCTTTCATGGAGCAGCCCTAAAAGGCTGCTCTAGCATTGCACTCATGTCAAGCAGCGTCTCATAGTGCCCTCCAGAACTGATAGAGGCAGGATGATGGGTGCTGTAGCACCACCTGTCATAAATACGCGGTGAGCCACAGCCGTCTTCCCCACCCATAATCCCCCAAGCAGCCAGAAACACCCTGTGTTTCCAGAACAGTTCTACCTGCGTGGGGTATTATGGGGAAGGAAGACAGCCATTGGTCTGCCATGTTTTGAGCCACAGAGAGTGACCCCGAATGCCGAAGCAGCCCAGTGAGGCTATCACAGCCTGCACTGGCCACCCCCTGACAGTTCCCGATGGCCCCGCTGCCCGACAGCTCCTGCTGCCGCCCCTGTCCTGAGGGGGACGTGGAGGGGGAAGGGTGAGTGGGGAGATGGGTTGTGGGCTGATAGCATCATCAGCTTGCAATGGCTGTATATTCATATGGGGTGGCGGAGCACTGAGCTCTGCTAATTATCCTTCCCCAAGAAGGGTTGCATTCAGCACCTCGGAGCCAGCTACGACACATTCAGAAAGGCAAGTCCCTAGGCATAAGGATTAGAGAACCTCAGTCTTTGCAGCCGGCATTTTTTTTGCTTGAAAGGGTCTATTGATTATCTCCTTCATCTATCTTATTGACATTGATATTGAGAGAGAGAGAAACATTGTTATCTTGGCACTGTGCCAGTAGGCTTTCAATCTCTGTCCTGTATTCTGTCTCATCATTATTTGATCTGTCCATTCAGAAAATATATCCATTGAGAGAGAAGGCTTAACAGTGCTACAAACTGAATACTTAATATCAATGTTCACCAAGAAAGAAGATGTCACTAAACTCTCAGCAAAGGATGGTGTGGTTGAGATTCTGAAAGTTGTGATTATTAAAGGCACAAGAAAGACTAAAATGGATAAATCCCCTAATCCAGATGGGACACATCCAGAAGGGGAGTAAGGGAAGAAACTGTCCAAAATAATCACCAAACATCAATGGATTCAGGGGTAGTTTCTGAAGACAGGAACATAAATAAAAATTTGTTCAAAAAGCATGTGGAGATAAACCACGTAATGGCACCCCAGTTAGTTTAATCTATGAGTTGGGACACATTCTATAAACAATAATTAGTGATAAAAGTAACAGTGATTGGAATCAGTGCGTATTGAATAAGGAAATCCTACGTAGATCTATCAAAGGTATACCATATCTAAATCTGGAATACAAGTCACAGAATTTTAGAAATATAAAGGGTTGACAAGGGAAATGCAATTAATGTAGGCAATTGGGACTTCAAAGAAGTTTTTGATAAGGTACTACATTGTAGGCTTGCCAACATAATTGAGCCTCATGGTGCAAAAGGGATATAGCACCATGTACTGATTTATGGACTGGAGGAAAATGTACATTAAAATTCCTGGGCATTTAACCAAGGTCAATGTTTTTCTTCATCAATATTGATATTTGCATTAGGCGTACAGGGGCACAATTCCAAAATTGCTCATCTCATAAAATGTAGATGCTTAGAGACTTGTAAGAAACTTCAGAGAGATATAGACAGAGTGGTGGAATGGGAGAATAGGTGGTGGGTGAAATTTAGTACCATGACAAATGAAATGTTACATTTTGGTAGGAAGAATGTGAAAAGTACTATAAACTATGATTCTAAAAGAATGAAATCATAGAGATCTGGAGGTAGATGTGTCCAAGTGGCAGAGTAAACTGAGAAATTAGTTAAATAAAAGCATTCCTATGAACCATAGAGTTTTACAGCACCATTTGGCCAACTTCTCCATGCAGGCCATGTTGTCCACCCAAGCTAATCCCATTTGCTTGCATTCTGCTATACCTTTCATATCCATGTGATGTGCTGTAGTGTGAACAAACAAGCTCAACTATGAAGGCTGTGCTACAGACTTTAATCAGCTTAAAATTTGCACACAAGGTTCAGTATCCCTTCTGGTTCCATGTGCTTTACTCCTACCCAAGGGCCGATGTGAAAGTTACTTCCCTGCAGGTACAGTTGGTTGCCCCCTGCAGTAGGCAGTGCAGGAATGCGGACAGTCACAGACAGTCCAGTGGTTGTATCACCACATTCACCCCCTTCTTAAAATGAGTCTCAGGGGAGGGTGGAGGGAGAAAAATACTGTCCATCACTGTCTTCCTGCTGAGTGTCCACTAGATACAGAGCAGTTGGGAGAGAAAAATATATTTAGAGGTTTACAAATTCAGATGATCTGATGATCTGGTCGTCGCTGTTGCCTTTGGGACCATCAAAGGACAGGCTCCTGGTCAATAGTCGGTGGAGATGAGGCCGCCTGAAAGTTGGCTGGCACAGGGGTGTTTGGAGCAGGTGGAAGTGCAGGCAGGGTGGTGCATGGCAGGAGGGGCTGTAGGTCAGGGGTGGGTCTGCGGGCAGCAGGATCTTGTGGTTGATGGTGGGTGAGGGGTACGATGTTGGCTCTGTGAGGGTTCTGGAGGTGCCAGTGGTTCCCAGGATGGGGGGGCTGGGCTTCTGCCAGTGCCAGGTCGAGACAGTGTCTTCATGCCCACTGGAGTATGCCACATAGGCGTAATGTGGGTTGGCATGGAGGAGGTTCACCTACTCGACCAGGGGGTCAGATTTGTGAGTCCTCACATGTCTAAGAAGGAGCACTAGACCCGGAGACACCAGCCATGACAGCAGTGAGACTCCTGTTGCCAATTTCCTAGGGAAGGAAACGAGGTGTTCATGAGGGGGTATGGTTAGTAGCAGTACATAAGAGTGACTGTATGGCATGGAGTGCCTCTGGAAGGGGGTTCCTGCCAGTAGTTGGTGGACCAGCCTTTCAACCTAAGGGCCAGGAGGTCTGCTTTCCAGATGATCCTGTTCTCGCATTCTATCTGCCCGTGCCCCTGGGGTTGTACCCAGTCATATGACTAGATGCATTGCCTCGCATCTCCAGGTACAGGTGTAGCTCCTCATTCATGGAGCTAGACCCCCGGTCACTGTGGATGAATGCCAGGTATCAGAACATGGTAAAATTCTGTGCCAGTGCCTTGATAACAGAGGCGGTGGAGGTATCAGGGCAAGGGATGGTGAATGGGAAACAGGAATATTCATCTATAACCCAGAGGAAATAGATGTTCTTGTTCGTGGAAGGTAGTAGCCCATTAAAGTCGATGCTGAGTCATTCAAAGGGCCAAGTAGCCTTTATTACATGGGCCTGTGGTGGGTGGAATAAGCGCAGTTTGAACTCCACACAGACCCAGCAAGACTCAGTCATGATCCGGCCTTCCTGGACATTGAAGGGGAGAATTCATGATTTCATAAAATGGTACAAGAGCATGATGCCCGGGTGTCAAAGGGAGTCGTGCAGCACCTGAAGTTGGTCGGACTGTGCACTGATGCAGGCCCAGGACAGGGTATCAGGAGAGACATTGAGCTTCCCCGGCCTATATTGAATGTCATAGCTGAAGAAGCCAGCTCGACTCTCTAGCGCAAGATCTTATTGTTTTTGATCTTGCCTCTGTGGGTGGTGCTGAACATGAATGCCAACACACGCTGGTCTGTGAGAAGGGTGAACCTCCTGTCTGCCAGGTAGTGGTGCCAGTGGTGGACTGCTTCCACGATTGCCTGCACCTCCTTTTCGATGGAGGAGTGCCCAAGCTCTGAGCCGTGGAGGGTTTGGGAGAAAAAGGCCATGTGTCCGCCCCATAGGATGAGGGTGGCAGTGAGGGTAAATTCAGAGGCACCACATTACCCTGGAATGGGGTGCTTTCATCCACATCGTGGCATTGGCAATATCCTTTCTGATGCAGGTGAAAGCTGCTTGCACCTCGGTGGGGAGGTGAAAGGTGGTGGCGTGGGCCAGTGGGCTATCTAATAACTGGGGAATCCACTGGGAATAGTAAGAAAACAGCCCTAAGCACCTGCGTAGGGCCTTGAGCATGTGGGGGTGTGGAAGTTCCATCAGAAGGCTCATGCTTTCGGGACCGATGACACCATGTTCCACGGTTCACCCAAGGATGGCAAGGCGGGTGGTGCTGAACATGCACTTCTCCCTATTGTAGGTGCGATTTAATGCCTCAGCTGTCTGGAGGAACTTCTCCATGTTGGCATCGTCGTCCTTCTGGTTGTGGCCACAGATGGTGACATTGTCCAGGTATGGGAAGGTCGCTCTTAGATTACATTGGTCTACCATACCATCTATCTCCCTCTGGAACATGGAGACTCCATTTGTGACCACCAAAGAGACCCAGCGGAACTGGTAAAGGTGGCCATCAGCCTAGAAGGTGGTATAGATATGGATGGGGAGCTGATGATAGGCCGACTTTAGGTCAATGGTGCAGAAAACCATGCACTGGGCTATCTCGTTGACCTTGTCACCAATACGCCGTAATGGGTGGGTGGTGTAAGGTAAAACATCATGAGATGGGAATGTGCAGGGAGTTACCCTGTACAGGGCAGTAACAAGAAGGGGAGGTGTCCTTGTACTCCTGTTAGGTAAAACATCATGAGATGGGACCGGAGAAGGAGTCACCCAGTACTAAGGAGTAACAGAATGCATCCTTGTACTTACAAGATAAGAGAGACATTGATGGATTGAGAGGCAGGAAGCTAGCAGGGAAAGGATAGCAACAGTTTAAGAGAGACATTGATGGATTGAGAGGCAGGAAGCTAGCAGGGAAAGGATAGCAACAGTTTTAGTCATTGGACAAGTAATGATATGATGATGTTCTAAGCATGTATCCAAGGGTATAAAAAATCACCATTTTGCTGATAACGGCAGAATGCATTCTCCGACTAACTTTGTTAGTCGCAAGTGTTACAATCCGGTAATAAAGAACAAAGAACCCTGATTTCGACTCAGCCTGGTGTTTGTCTCACTCATTCATGAACAAAGCAGACCTAACAATTTGGTGACCCCGACGTGATGGGTGAGTGAACACTGGACGACGGTTTCTGTTTTTTCTGACAATCATCTCAGCCGGCTGATAAAAAGGTCCAGAGAAGCCTGTTTTAACAAAATTCTCTTTTTTTTAAAAAAATCTTTATGATTGTCA
The DNA here is from genome assembly GCF_036971445.1 of Narcine bancroftii. Taxonomy (NCBI): domain Eukaryota; kingdom Metazoa; phylum Chordata; class Chondrichthyes; order Torpediniformes; family Narcinidae; genus Narcine; species Narcine bancroftii. The sequence goes on from NC_091469.1 coordinate 389,768,340, forward strand.
GTAAGAACTGGAGATCGGACAAATTAGACGACCACAATTGAAGGTCGCATGCCAGGATTGTAACACGTAAGTGATTACAGACAAGATAAAAGTCCTTAAGGTGTTTGAATGACATTTATTAAGTGCTTCGCAAGAAACTACTAGAGTTTAAAAGTCTTTATTGTGTCGTTGCAAAGTCCAATAGAGTGAGAAGGTGGTCTATAAACAATTGAGGACCTGAGTTTTCTGCCCTAAACTGGTTATTAAGAGGAGAAATCTCCCACGTGAAGGTTGGGCTTTGAAAGAAAACAAAGGTTCAGGCTTATTGGCCTCAATTGTATCTGAGAGACTGACTTATAAATGTCCGGTAGGTATGATAATGTCTGTACACTTGAGAAGTTAAGAATTTATTTCCCCAATTCGCCGTGGTGGAATACCACAGCAGACACTAGAGACCTTGAGACAACAAAAAAAGTACTCAGGGACGCCTGCCTGGTGAACAAGAACGACGACAGAAGGCTGCGACAGCTGTGTCCGGATCAGGTAGGAGATATTAATGAAAAAGTTGACAAACTCCTAAGAGACACCCGGTTTATTCGAAATACTTTTGATAAGTTAAATGAGGGTATTCCCAACATCACCAAGGAGATAAAGTTACGTAAATTCATAGATTGGTACAGGGAAACAGGACAAAAGTATAGCCCAAATATTTGGTTTTCTAGTTGTAATTTAACTTTCAGACCCCTTTGGGAAAACAGAGAGTGGAAAACGAGCAATCAGAGTATACAGGACAGTCTGAAGTCAATTGGAGGACAAGACTTCGAGACTGTACTTTTAAAAGATATTAGTCATCCAGCTTGCAAGGGGACATTTTTAAAAGCAATTTTCGTTGACATAGATCCCCTAAACAGACAAAAACCTAAATTAAAACAGGCATTAGAAAGCGGTCCCGCAGCTATGGCTGTACAGTTGCCTGCTAAGACTTTTGACCAAGTTATTAAGGAACTTAATCAGGAATTAGAGGAGCGAAATACCAGTAATGCGGCATTGGAAAAACAAAAAATGCTCCGAAAATGTGTAGACCGCTGGAGGAAGAGGGGTTGGTTACCCGGGGGCACTGAGATGTTCCTGACAGGTGAGAGAAAAAAAAAAATTTTAAAACGTAGTGTCTTAGATAAGCTGGAAGAAACAAAACACAGAAGGGAAAGGAAAAGTGCCTGTTTCCAGTTTCCAGCCACGAAGTGTCCGGGTTTGCTCTCTCCCTCCCTCCTTTCACCCTCCCCCCTCTCTCTTCTCTCCCCCTCTCTCTCTTCTCCCCCCCCTCCTCTCTCACCCACTCCCCCTCCCAATCCCAATCTGTGGCGGTGCTGCCCTGAAATCCCCAGGTTGGGCAGGGCAGAGAAATACAATTTGGTTTTAATTTTGTGCCCACAATTCCAGCTCCGCATCAAATGGGATCCTGTTTTATCCTCTCTCCCTCCCTTTTTCCCGCACCCCCACCATTGCGGGATCAGGGCAGACATTGTGGGCTGACGTGTAGCTCACTCGAGGTGGGAGGGAAGGAAGGAGTGATAGTTCCCAGTGGTGGGAGACCCAATCTGATCCAGACCAGTGATCACAGGATGAGAACCTTTTAAAACCTTTGAAACGAAAGTGTTAATCTGAAGACTTTTCTCCCAGTGGGGCCAGTGCAAGGCATTTTCTCTCTCTATCTCTTGTGCTCTGTGTATCTGCCTCTCTATCTCTTTCTCTCGCTATGCTCTCTCTCTCTCTCTCTCTCTGGCACCCCAGATGGGACACTGGAGTCACGTCCCTTATATTCAGATATTGAGACATTGGGGTGTGACAAGAACCACGGGAATAGGGACACATCAGACGAGGTACAGGCCCCTTTAATAAAAATAGAAGGGGGAGTAATAGATGTAGAGACCCCTCTGGAGTCCAAGAAAATAGAAAAGGAGTTAGAGATACAGAAATGGAACATGAAAAAGGTTCAGGATAACATTAAAAAGTTAAACAGAGATATTAATGTGCTGGGGCAGATCAGTGAGGATCAAAAAGAATTAATGGTAGGTGTATTTAAGGAAGTGGAAAAGATAACTACAACACTGTCAGGAGAAATTAAAGCTGAAGGAATGGTAATAGGAGTAAAGGACGAAAAGTGTAGTACAGATGAGGAAACGAGATACGATCCACCATGGGAGGAAAGTAAAAGGAAAAGACTCGGGAGGGAGAAAAATAGACATGCCTACCTGGACATAGTTAGAACAAAAGAGAAAGATGTGAAACAACTAAACTATGGCCGAAAAGATTATCTTAGAGATGAACGTGACCAATATACCTTTGACCCTGAGACATTGGAAGCTGATAGGGACAGTGACAGTGACGAAGAAGAGTCAGAACAAGGTGGGATAAATAAATGCATGCCAAGAGTAAAGAAGGAGCAGAAATCCCCAAAATTGAGATATCAATGCCCATTACTGATCACGGGACGGGGAACTCAAAAATATGTACCCTGGTCACGAATGGACTTAGAGAGTTTAATGAAAAAACTACCTCCGTTGAGTAATGGGGCTAGTCCATGGAATTCTTGTTTTGAGCGAGAAACCTGCCAAGAACAATTAGCACTCGCAGATGTCAGAACTATCATGATAAAATTAAAGGCAGAAGGGACCCTGAAGCAAATAGAGAGAATTGTAAGAAGCAGTAAATTGGGGGATGAAATAGAATTTAACCCACTTCGGAATAAATTTTGGGAAGCACTTAGAGAAACATTTCCTACACCCTATAGTTTGGATGCCTTGGTAACCCTTCAACTAAAGGAAGGAGAGACTGCACACGAGTATTTCACTCGAGCATGGGACTTATGGGAAACAGGGACTGGAGAAAGACCCGACCACAGCCCCTTAGGAAGGGCTCACTTTCGTAATGGGATAATAAACGGACTACCTGCTACGGTTCAAGCAAAATTAAGGGACATTGTGGGATTAGAGACAATGTCAGAGGATTTGTGGAAAAGACACCTGACACATGCAATCAAACGACATCGTCAATCAGAGCATGCTAAGTCAGAAAGTGCGTCCCAGAAGGAGGTGGACAAAACAACCGATAAATTGGTGAGAGCCATAGAACATATAGGGGTTAAATTAGCGGCCCAACAGATAGTCCCACAGGTCATGGGGCCAGTGATAAATCCGGGACCCCAAGTAAGAAATGGTTGGGAAAGACAGCTAGGTACAATGTATAGAGGGGAACATGCAGTATGCTGGTACTGCCAAAATCCTGGACACTACCAGCGGAACTGTCCGGAGGCTGGGAGAGCAAGGGGAAAAAGATTACCCTCTATTAGAGGCTATCGGGGAAGAGGAGGAAACTTAAGAGGACAAGCAAGGGGTAGGGGTGGACACATTGATGGGCCCCAGAGAATCGGGGGGTGGCAGAGTGATCAACAAGTCCAGGCACCTCAGTGTAATGACTATATTGAGGAAAGTGCTGAATTTGATTATTGAAGGTGCCCTGGAGAATCAAAAATCACGCCTCCCTGGGAGCCACCAAAATTTGGGGGACGGTAAATGGAGAAAAAATTGAATTTATGGTTGACACAGGGGCAGCAGTTACGACAGTGATTAAAAAACCCCCAGGGAGCACATTTTCGGGCAAAACATTATCTACAATAGGATTCTCCGGGATAAGGGAAACACAGCCCTATACAGATAACATCGACATGACATTTGGACGACAAAGGGTTAAAACGCCTGTCCTGGTTGTGCCAAGTTGCCCCATTAATTTATTAGCAAGGGACATTCTTACCAAACTAGGAATAACCATACAATGTTCTGAGAAGGGCCTTCGGTTAACATACCCAGGGGATACAATAAGAAGGGAAGGACAGTTTATAGTAATGACCCCATCTAACGCTTCAGAAGACTCTGTGGAGGTTAGTATTTTCTGGAGTCGGCTACTGTATGATGAACCAGGCCCAGGGCTGATTAAACAGTTTTTTGAGTGGAGGGCCAGTATTCCTCGGTATGGGGATTACCTTTATCCACTAGATCCTATGCATGTTACATTAAACTACACCATCCACCCAGACCAGGAATATGAGGAGAGGTGGGACTCTCTAAAAGAAGGGAAGACAGAAACGATACATTGTCCATTTATCTTTGTAGGTAAGGAGGGAATAGCTGCTATGGTTGTCATGACAGAAGAACAAATGGAGTGGTTCTGCTTAGGAGTAGAAAGTGTGCCTCATGTGACCTTGGGTATTGACAAAGATCATCACGCTCGACAGCTGGGTCCGATGGTAAAGGAAGCGATAGGGTGTGAATACAGGCAGACAGAAATCCCGGGATATTCCACCTCGGAGGGAGGAAAATTTGTCAGACTGAATATTGAAGCATGGGACCAGGTAGTGAATGAGAAAGTAGAAAGAGACCGAGCCATAGAAGGAGAAAATATTGATCACAGAGACTCAGACAAATATCTTTCTAATCTGAGTCCACATATATGGACAACGGGGCCCTATGATGTGGGAGTAATAAAAGGAGAGGTATTTCTAGAATTGGCCAACCCCGGGCAGAAACCAATATGGAGAAAACAATACCGCTTGTCGCCCAGTCAGGAGGAGGGTATTAAAGGAACGATAGAAGGGTTAATGGAGTCAGGGGTTTTAAGGGCGGCACCTGACAGTATGTGGTACACGCCCATCATGCCTGTTCCCAAACCGGGTAGAAAAGACTGGAGGATGGTACACGACCTCCGGGAGATTAACTTGGCTACCAAGACCATCGGGAGACCAGTCCCAGACCCATATGTAGCACTTAGGGCTCTGAGTCCGGAGCACGAATACTATACTGTCATTGATCTGGCAAACGCATTCTTCTGCTTGAATTTAGCTGAGGAATGGCAAGACTGGTTAACTTTCACTTACCAAGCACATCGGTACACATACACTAGATTACCTCAGGGTTATAAGGACAGTCCAGGACTGTTCAATCAGGCCCTTAGCGAAATCCTAATGAAATTAAAGCTCCCGGAAGATGTTACACTGATTCAGTATGTAGACGACCTACTATTAGCAGGGAAAACGCCACATGGGTGCCTGACAGGGCAGCCAAACAGGTTACTGGTTATCATGAACATATACAGGGGATGATTTTGAGGTCCCACAACAAAAAAAAAATGAATCTGAAACTAAGGAGACTTGTAGCAGATTGAATGACTACACAGATGAGTTTTGTGGAGGAAGAGTGCTGTACAACTGGCTCCCCGCTAACTGGGATGGTCGGTGTGCTCTAGTAACCCTTAATGCGCCAGTGCTGATTGTCAAAATGCAGGAGGGAGACGAGGATTCCCTAGAATTGCGCCACACAGAGAGTTGGCTGTGGAGAAAAAGGAGGAGTGTTGGACTCTTGGGGCCGGGAGGAAGGAACCCTGATGGGGTATGGATTGATGCCATTGGCCAAGCCCGGAATATTCCGGACGAATTTAAATTAGCCGATGAGATTGCAGCTGGGTTTGAAAGCTTTCCTGTTTTTAGTGCAATATTTCCCATCACTGTAAATAGGAATGTTAATAGGATCAACCTTATTCACTATAATGTCCAGCGCCTTGCAAATTTGACCAGGGACGTTGTTGAGGCAATACATCAACAACTGTCAGAAACTTCCCTTATGACACTTCAGAATAGGATAGCGATTGATATGGTCCTGGCAGAGAAAGGTGGAGTGTGTGCTATGTTTGGAGATCTATGCTGCACTTCTATCTCTAATAACACAGGGCCAGATGGATCACTCACTAAGGGGTTAACGAAACTTAGGGCATTGGCGAAAGAATTAAAAGCCCAGTCTGGAGTCTCCAATCCTGTTTTATCCTGGTTACAGGGAGTGTTTGGGAGATGGAGCACATTGTTAGGACAACTTTTGCTGGGTTTGTTCATTTCTGTATGAATTTTTATCACTTGTGGCTGTTGTTGTATTCCATGCATTCGAACGCTGGTCACGAGGACCATAGAGAAAGCCTTTGCTGACCGTGATGAACTGCCTCCGAAATATCAAGCTGTGCAGGCTGTGGAGCAAGACTATCTCACATTACAGGAGGCGGAGAAAGTTGCTGAGATCGATCTGGAGTCTGAAGGGGAATGTGATGGGAAGGAGGGATTGTGAATTAGATTGTTACACATATAATTTTAACCTTGCTTGTAACCCAAATATTATAACATTGATTGTAACACAAACATTATTAATCAGATTGTAGAACAAGTATTATGAATTAGATTGTAGACCATATGTTAACTTGGGAATTTACTAATGTATGGGGGGTTAGCTAGTTTTTTGCTTGGGGGCAAATGGGATGAAACTTGTAAACGGGCAATGGGATCGGGGTGACGGATGGGGGGTGTACGCAAAGGAGGGTTGGGGGAGCCCTCGCCCACCAGCCGAACTGCCCTGTGAACAGAACCCGTATAGAGCTTTGCAATAATAGGCGAACTAATGTAACGCGGTGGTAGCATAGTCAGGGCGAGATTGTCCTCTAAAGAGGACAAAGGAGGGATTGTAAGGTAAAACATCATGAGATGGGAATGTGTAGGGAGTTACCCTGTACAGGGCAGTAACAAGAAGGGGAGGTGTCCTTGTACTCCTGTTAGGTAAAACATCATGAGATGGGACCGGAGAAGGAGTCACCCAGTACTAAGGAGTAACAGAATGCATCCTTGTACTTACAAGATAAGAGAGACATTGATGGATTGAGAGGCAGGAAGCTAGCAGGGAAAGGATAGCAACAGTTTAAGAGAGACATTGATGGATTGAGAGGCAGGAAGCTAGCAGGGAAAGGATAGCAACAGTTTTAGTCATTGGACAAGTAATGATATGATGATGTTCTAAGCATGTATCCAAGGGTATAAAAAATCACCATTTTGCTGATAACGGCAGAATGCATTCTCCGACTAACTTTGTTAGTCGCAAGTGTTACAATCCGGTAATAAAGAACAAAGAACCCTGATTTCGACTCAGCCTGGTGTTTGTCTCACTCATTCATGAACAAAGCAGACCTAACAGTGGCCAGCTGGGTGTACTGGTTGATGGTCTGACTATAGTCAATGACCATCCTCAGTTTACTGCCCCCTTTGACCACCAGGACCTGGGCTCACCAGGGGCTTGTGCTGAATCTATTACCACTTCCGCCAGAAGCCGTTACACCTCAGCCTTGATGAAGGTCTGTCAGCTGCGCAGTAACTCCTGCTCTTGGCTGCAGTGGGCTTGCAATCTGACGTCAGGAGGTTGAAGAGGGAGGGAGGGAGGAGTTACCCATAGGGTTGACAATCTGCAGGTGAGGCAGGGGCGGTATCTAGGTTTGGAGTTGTAGACAGTAAGTGGGGAGAATGTGCCACCGAAAGCTAGGGTGACACTGTGGAGGTGGCACTGGAATCTAGTCCCAGGCTAAGTGGGGCACAGAGCTTTGGCATGACCCGGAGCCTGAACCCTTTGTACATTTCCTCTCCCACAGTCAAATTTAGAGAACAGCACCCCAGTGCTGTGATGGAGTGGTCCTCGGACGCAAAAGCGATGGGGAAGTACTTTGAGCACCACTGTACGGACCACATGCGGGTGCACAGAACTCTCAGTATTATTGCTCTTAAACAGGCATTTTATTACCTTCCTGTTGACAGCGATGTCCATCATTGAGCGGCTGAGTCTGGATGCTGGGATCGACTCGGGGTCTGAGGCACTGCTCCAAGCTGGTGGTGATGAGTAGCGGTGAGTAGGTGCAGGCATCATCATCATCTGATATGTTAGTGTGTGATGTCATGGGGTGCGGCAAGTGCGCTGTCTGGGGCTGTTTGTGCGTCCACATGTTGACCACATTGCTGGATTGGCAGGGCAGAAGTGACGTGTTTGGTGTAGGCGAAAGTCGCTAGTGCAAGATGGTGATGCCTGTGGGGAGCACATGTCGGCAATGTAGTTCATCCGCCGAGCTGGAAATGACATCAGCAGTGTGGGTAAAAGTGAAGGGTAGACAAATGGAGGTGCCCAGAGGGTTGAGGTGGGCTTCTGACTGGTTGTGGAGGATGGGTTTGGAGAGGCACACTTTGACAAAGTGGCCATTCTTACTGCATCGAGAGCAATGCAAGTTCCTCATTGGGCAGTTCTTTCAGGAACGTCTGTCGAATCCACTCCTGGTCCCACAGTGCTTACAGCGGTGGGATGGATCGGTGGCAGTCAGCCAGGCTGGGGGAGGCGGCAAGCAAGCATCAAAAACTTCCAGAGAATGGACCACATCAATGATCCTCAAGAGGGAAGCATTGCTTCTTCCACCAGTCTCTGTCGGGTTGCTCTCGATCACAGGCCTCGCACACACACATCCTGGATAAGTTACTCCACTTCCCCGTTGGTCACCCTGGTCTCGGCCATGCACAGGCACGCCAGTTCACGCAGTGCTCCAAGGTAAGCCTATACTATCTCACCCAGTTGTTGTAGCCTGATGCTAAGCAGGTACCTGGAGTAGAGTACATTCGCTGGAGGCTGGAAGATGTTTTCCACGATTGGCATTGCTGGTTCATACTCAGTGCAGACTCGGATCACCTGGAATGTGAACAGGCCCTGTTTTGTGTGCAGTACCATGAGTCTCTTTTGGTCTGAATTGATGACCTCAGCCTGAGTGCGGATGATTGCCCTGATCGCATGTTTCCAGATCTTGAAGTGAGCTGGAGCTTCTGGGCGTTGGGAGTTGATTTCCAGCTTTTCTATACTGAGCAACTTCTCCATGGTTCTTTAAAATTTAAGCTAATTAAATTGTGGTGTGCTGCAATGTGAACAAACAAGCTCATCTATGAAGGCTACTACAGGCTTTAATTAGCTTAAAACTTGCACACAAGATTCAGTATCCCTTCTGGCTCCATGTGCTCTACTCCTGCTCAAGGGCCGGCATGAACCTTTATATGGGGTTGGTAATTGGCAGGGAGTAGGTGGAGCCAGCCTCCCAGGTTACCTCCCTGCAGGTACAGTGGAATTCCCCCTGCAGAACTCAGGTAGGAATGCAGACAGATGCAGACAGTCTGGTGGTTGATTCACCACAGTCTACATACCTATATAAAGGTCTTTTAAACTTTTAAAGTTGTACCCGTCTCTACAGTGTCCTTTGGCAACTTGTTCCACATACCCATCACCCTTTTAAATCTTTCCCCTCTCACTTTAAATCAATGCTATCTTAATTTAGATTTCCCTAGCCTCAGAATCAGAATTTATTGTCATGAACAAGTCATGAAATTTGGTGTTTGCAGCAGCGTCACGGTGTAAATGTTCATATTGTAAACTGCCTTGCAACAATAAACATTTTAAAAAATAGTGCATGAAAAGTAAGGCAGTGACTTTGTTTCATTGATTTTTCAGGAATTTTATGGCAGCGGGGAAGAAGCTGTCCTTGTGCTGCTGAACGTTCATCTTCAGGCTCCTGTACCTTTTCCCCGATGGTAGCAGAGTGAAGATGGAATGACCAGGGTGGTGGACGGTCAGTGAGGATACAGGGTGCTTTTTTTAGACACCACCTCATGTAGTTGTCCTTGGTGGAGGGAAGTCTGGTGCCTGTGATGTCACAGGCTGAGTTAACACTCCACTGGAGTCTTTTTCTTGTCCTGTGATTTGGCACCTCCATACCAGACAGGCTCTCCACAGTACACCAGTAGAAGTTTTTGAGAGTCTTCGGTGACATACCGAATCTCCTCAAACACCTCACAAAGTACAGCTGCTGGCAAGCCTTCTTCGTGATTGCATCAACATGGAGGCTCCAGGACAGATCCTTGGAGATGTTGACACCCAGGAATTTGAAGTTCTTGACCATCTCCACTACTGAGGCCTCAATGAGGACTGGGTTGTGTTCCCCTGACTCTGTACTGAAGTCCACAATCATCTCCTTAGTTTTGCTAATGTTGAGCACAAGGTTTTTGGTGTGCCTAGGAATAGGCAATTTACAATATGACAATTTACCATATCTTTGGCCCTCATTCCCCCACAAATCTCCACAGCAGTTGCTCCCTCAGCCTCCAAGGGTCAAGAGAGAAAAGTCCCAGCTTATCAAATCTCTCCTTACATGGACTTTGTGAATAAAGTCAGAGAGTATGAGAGCAAGAAAATATGATGGAATTTTACAAAATACAATTGAGGAAATTGTGAAAGCCTGGGAGAGGTTGTAGAAGAGAGTCACAGAAATTATTCTGTGGATGAGAGGGATAGAATGAAGAACCTAACATTGTTCTCTGTGGAATGGAAGGAGTTGAGAGTCAATATGATGAAAGTATTTAAAGTTATGGCGGATATAGACAGAAGCGAAGAGATCATTACAAACTGTTCCCATTGTCAGAAGGGTCAAGAACATAGGATGTAGAAGGAAGGCAATTGGCAAAAGAACCAAAGATAACAGAAAGAAAGAATATTTTATAAATTGAATGATACACTGCAAGGTATAATAATGGATTCATTCATAGAATTCAAAAGTAATCTGAAAGAAAATAAGTTTGGGAGATTTTCAGAAGGTGGTCAGTGGAACTTTCTGGATTGCTCTTACGTGAAGCCAAAATGAAAGTTTTAATATGTTATCTGATTACCATGTTTAATCAATATTAAAGAAAAAAAAACCATTCATCCCTTTGGTGCCTCTGAGATCATGTGAACATAGAACAGGCTCTTCCACGATGATGTTGTGTTGACATATTCCATGATCAATCAATCTTTCCTTCCCTCTCATCCCATAACACTCCATTTTTCTTACTTCCATTTGCCAAACTAAGATTCTTTTAAACGTTCCTATTGTACTAGCCTCCACCACTACCTTAGTAATGTATTCAGGGTAGCCACTATGTTCTGTGTAAAAAAAAATCCTCTGACATCTCACCTAAACATTCCTCCATTCAGCTTAAAGAGATGTCTTCTGCTATTAGCCATTGCCACCCTTAGAAAAAAAGTAGTAATTTTATTCACATTATAGTCCATGTGCAAGACGTTGTGACTGAACTGCCCTGATAACTTTTCTTTGTTATTTCATTAAATAAACATGATGGTCAAACATCATACACAGGCAAAATATGCAAATGCTGGACATCTAAAATTCTAAATGAAAAACTGGACATGCTCAGCAGGTCAGACAGCACTGGAGAGAAAGTATGAAGAGTTAACCTTTCAACAAAAACTCAGTTCGATATGACCACAGCACATTAGTCCTGGTTCACCATTTATTGTTCAAATCATAAGATGGTAAGACATAGGAGCAGAAATAGGCTATTTAGCTCATTGAGTCTGCTCTGCGATTTAATCATGACCTGATCCAATTCCTACTCAGCCCCGCTACCTGGCCTTCTCTCTATTATGCCCTGGCTAAACAAGAATCTATTAATCTGTCTTAAATACACCCAATGACCTAGCCTCCACAACCGCCTGTGATAACAAATTCCGCTGATTTGCCACCTTCTGACTGAAGGAATTCTTCAACATCTCTTTTCTGAATGGACGCCTTTCAATCCTGAAGTTGTACCACTTTGTCCTAGACTCTCCCAAGTGGCTGTTCATTGTCTTCCAGAGTGTCACAGGCAAACATTTCTCTAACAATCATGTAAAGCTGATTGGTTTATATTTGACAGATTTATTCTTCAGCTCCTTTTGTATCTCTTCCTATCATTAGTTAATCATACAGAAGAAAATAAATCATCTCAAAGTTCAGATTTCATAGTTCAGATTTATTGTCAGAGTATATACGTGACATCCAGCAAATTAAGTGATTTTCTTAATATTATTGACCACTATTTTTTTGATTAATCTTAATGATTTGTTCAGGATATTCAGTAACAGGTTTCTTGAATAGAGATTGAAGTACAATGGTGGTGCTGAAGGATTGCCGTAGATTTAAAGTGGACTGAACAGTCATTCCATTACACAATATTTGTGTGGCACTGAATTTGTTGGAGGTAAAACCTGACATTGGCAGGACTGTGTCTTCAATGGACATCGATGCTGCTGACAGCTTTCCTTTCATGGATGGCCAACTGTGTCCAGACTGACACTCAAAGGAATTTGAAAGCCTGTAGATTCAGGGCCTTGAGCTAACTTAGTCTACAACTTTAACAAGATGCACAACACTGGACAACATTTTTTTTTTGAAAGGTTTCTTCCTTCTTTTAATGTTATTTATTTATTTTAAACCACAATAATAATTATGTCACATTAAATTCAAAAGTTATATCAAAAAGTTATACCTTCTTTCCCTCCCCAAAACCCCTAGAAAGATAAAAATAAAGGTAAAAGAAAGAAGGTGCAGAGAATGCCAAGGAAATAGAAGATTTATATCATAAAGTCTAATATTGGAGGTTACCAAGAAATGAGGTCTTCAGAGAATCTCTTAAACATACAAACCCATATTTTGTAAATATGGGCACCAACTTTTCCAAAATACATGATAGTTGTTTCATAAACTATAAGTAATCTTCTCAAGTGGTATACAGCTACGAAGTTCTGCATGCCATCTTTCCGTTTCTAAATCTGTATCTGACTTCCAAGATATTGCTATACATTTCTTAGAAACTGCTAAAGCAATTTGTACAAATTCAGTTTGATACATAGTTAATTTTAATTTAAGCCTTATAACCTTAATATTACTCAATAAAATTAACATTGGATCCTATGGGAACTTGACCCCATTCATCCATTCCAAAAAGTTACAGACTTCAAGCCAAAAATATTTAACTTTAGGGCAGTGCCAAGTAGAATGTAAAAAAAGATCCAATCTCATGTACAAATATAAAACATAAATCTTATATAGCAGGATTCAACCTACTTAATTTTTGTGGAATCAAATATAACAGCTGCAAAAAATTATATTGAACTAACCTATATCTAACATTTATAATTTTTGTCATATTATTCTTGCACAATTCCATCCAATCTTTCTCATTTATTTGTCTGTTTAGATCTACTCCCATCTTAATCTTGATTTATGCAACCATATTTTGCAGGGTTTCCTGAAGTAAATTATCCATTACGGAAATAAATGTATTTATATTACTATTATGAATCAATAATTCCTTTCTTTTTCAATCTTTTTATTATTATTATAATTTATAAACACATACAGTTCAAAGAGATATAAAAAAATACATAGTAAGTAATGAATTAATACAGAGATATTAAACAATAATATTACAGAATAAAAATATATCATAAAAAAAAATTTTGATCAGTTTAGGGTGTGAACTATCTCTAAAAAAAATATATAATTAATAACAATATACGAAAAAAGAGAAAAAAAAACCAAAAAAGAAGAAAAAACAAATCTGAATTTAAAAAAAACTTTAAAAAAAACTTAAAAAAAACCTACAGATATAGCTAAACCACGCCGATCACTCCGATCTCATCTTACAGCCCAATTATCATACATAATCATAAAAAGAAAACAGAGCTCGATCAACTCACCACAAATGAAAATATTGAATAAATGGTCGCCAGGTTAACTCAAACTTAGAAGGGGATTCATAGACAGAGTTTCTAATTTTCTCTAAATTTAAACATAGTATGGTTTGGGTAAACCATTGGAAAACAGTGGGAGGATTTTCCTCTTTCCAATTTAATAGTATAGATCTTCTAGCCATTAGTGTAAGAAAAGCAATCATACAATCCGCAGGAAGAGATAAATAAGTCAAATCTATCATAGGTAATCCAAAAATTGCAGTAATGGGATGTGGTTGTAAATCAATATTCAAAACAGTAGATATAATGGAAAAAATTTCCTTCCAATAATTCTGTAAAGAGGGACAGGACCAAAACATATGTGTAAGGGAAGCTATTTCCAATTGACATTTATCACATATAGGATCGATATGAGAATAAAAGCGATGGAGTTTATCTTTAGACATATGAGCTCTATGGACAACTTTAAACTGTATTAGTGAATGTTTTGCACATAGAGAAGAAGAGTTTACCAGTCGCAGAATTTTATTCCAATTTTCATTAGAAATATGAAGGTTGAGTTCTCTTTCCCAATCATTTTTAAACTTTTCAAAAGTCCCAGAATTTATTTTTGTAATTATATTATATAATTTAGATATCACACCTTTTGGAGGGAATTTTGAATATAGTATATCCTCTAAAACAGTCGTAGTCTCCTGATTGGGAAAAGAGGGTAAAGTCGAAACTAAGAAACTCCTAATCTGCAAATATCGAAAGAAATGAGATCGAGGTAAATCATATTTCATGGATAATTGTTCAAATGACATGAAAGAGTTATCCAAGAATAAATCCGAAAAGCATGTTATACCTTTAACTTTCCAGAGTAAATAAGCTTGATCAATTAGAGAGGGATGAAAAAGGAAATTTAGTACAATAGGAGTTTCCAAGAAAAATGAGTTAGGCCAAAACATCTCCGGAATTGAAACCATATACATAGTGTATGTTTAGCCATTGGATTATCAATTTGTTTATATAATTTAGTAAGAGTAAAAGGGAGAGCAGCTCCCAAAATAGAGCTAATTGAAAAATTTTGTATCGGTTTAATTTCTAAATTTACCCAATGGGGATTTAGAGATAATTCTGAATAATTCAACCAATACCTTAAGTAACTAATATTAATTGCCCAGTAATAAATTCTAAAGTTGGGTAATGCCTACCCTCCCTCTAGTTTAGATTTCTGTAAATATTTTTTCCCCAATCTAGGATTCTTGTTTTGCCAGATATACGAGGACAATTTAGAATCGACCTTATCAAAAAAAGATTTAGGAACAAAAATAGGTATAGCTTGGAATATATATAAAAATTTAGGTAAGATCATCATCTTAATAGCATTAATTCGGCCTATCATGGATAGGGATAATGGTGACCAATTGGTAAGTAAACTGCTGATCAGGTCCAATAGAGGGAAAAAATTAGTCCTAAACAAATCTTTATGTTTTTTTAGTAATCTTAATCCCTAAATATATAAAATGGTCTCTAGCTATTTTTAAAAGGTAAACTACCATAAATAGGGACCCATCCATTAAAAGGGAATAATTCACTTTTATTTAAATTCAGTTTATATCCCGAAAAATTACTAAATTGGGCTAATAAAGATAAAACTGCAGGAATAGAATTTTCGGGATTGGAAATATATAACAATAAATCATCTGCATATAGTGATACTTTATGAATATCCCTGCAACGAATAATACCAGTAATATTGGGTGCTTCTCTGATAGCAATTGCCAAAGGTTCTAAAGCTAAGTTAAATAATAAAGGGCTAAGGGGGCACCCTTGCCTGGTGCCCTGAAATAATCAAAAATATGGCGATCTTTGGGTATTAGTAAAAACCGAGGTAACTGGGGAATTATAAAGAAGTTTAATCCAAGATATAAATATCGGACTAAAATTAAATTTTTCAAGAACTGTAAATAAATAAGGCCATTCTACTCTATCGAAGGCCTTCTCAGCATCTAGTGAAATAACACATTCTGAAGACTTATGTGAAGGAGTGTAAATAATATTCATCAATCTTCTAATATTAAAGGAGGAATAACGATTTTTAATGAATCCAGTCTGGTCTTCAGAGATAATATATGGTAATATCTTCTCTAGCCTTGTCGCTAGAATTTTAGAGAAGATCTTAGAATCAACATTCAACAAAGAAATAGGTCTATAAGAAGAACATTCGGTCGGGTCTTTATTTTTTTTCAAGATTAGAGAAATCGTAGCTCTGTAAAATGATTGTGGTAGTTTACCCAATGTGATAGATTCATCAAACATCTTAATCAGCCAGGGAGAGAGAGTAGAAGAAAAAGCTTTATAAAATTCCACAGAATATCCATCGGGACCTGGTGCTTTCCCCGAGTTCAGTGAGAAAATAGTATTATTGATCTCCGAATCTGTAATGGGTTTACTTAATTCTAAGTTATCTTGAGGTAATACTTTTGGGAATTTCAAATGTTCTAAAAAATTAAACATATTACTAAGGTCTTGAGGGGATTCTGTACTATATAAGGATGTATAAAAATTTTGGAAAGATTGATTTATCTCTTCCTGGTTAACAGTCAGTTCTCCATTCTGTTTGTGAATCTCCACAATTTGGCGTCTAGCTGAAATATTCTTCAGATGATTAGCCAACAGTTTACCCGATTTCTCACTATGCACATAAAAATCAGATTTAGATCTAATTAGCTGGTTTTCAATCGAAGATGTAAGTAACAAATTATATTCCATCTGCAGTTCAATTCTTTGTTTGTAAAGTTCTTCAGTAGGATCAGTCACATATTTCTTATCAATGTCTTTAATCTTCTCAACCAATAGATGAATCTTGTTTTTGATGGATTTCTTCAAAGCTACTGAGTAAGAAATAATTTGACCACGAATATAAGCCTTGAATGCATCCCACAATATTCCATAAGAAATTTCCATAGTGTAATTTGTTGAAAAGAAAAAGTTAATTTGTTCTTTCATAAATTTAACAAAGTCTAAATCTTGCAATAATGTAACATCAAAACGCCAGTGCTTAATAGTAGAAACAGAGTCTTTGAATTTAAGAGAGAGTTGTAATGGAGAGTGATCCGAAATGGCTATAATGTCATACTTACAAGCAGTTACAAGTGGAATAAAACGTGAATCAATAAAAAAGTGATCAATTCTCGAGTATGAATGGTATACATGAGAAAAAAAGGAAAACTCTTTATCTGTCGGGTGAAGAAATCTCCAAATATCAACAGCTCCAGAGTTAGTAAGGAAAGAGTTAATATATGTAGCCGATTTATTCGGTAGGAGCTGTGAAGGTTTCGACCTATCTAGCAGGGGATTCAGACAACAGTTAGAATCCCCACCCATTATTAAATGATATTCATTTAGATTGGGTAAAATAGTAAACAAAGATCTAAAAAACTCAGGGTGATCTACATTCGGGGCATAAACATTAACCATGACAACCTTAATATTGAATAATAACCCAGTAACCAATAAAAATCTGCCGTTAGGGTCTACAGTGATGTCATGTTGAACAAATGTAATAGAGGGATCAATAAAAATAGATACACCTCGAGTCTTAGAGCATGAGTTGGCATGAAATTGTGGGCCTTTCCAAGATTTAAAAAAACTCAGATTATCCTCCTTCCTCACATGAGTCTCCTGTAAAAAAATAATCTGTGCTTTCAGTCTCTGGAATACTTTAAAGACCTTCCTCCTTTTAAACATGTTGTTTAGACCATTAGCATTCCAAGAGACAAAATTAATGTTTTGATCCATTACTTAGGTCAACCCTCCAGTATATAAAGGGTTAACCAAAGCAGGGACCCATGTGCCCGGAAGAAGAATTAAGATATAAGGAAGGACCGGAAATGACGACGTGTCAGCCATATCTGTAGTTCTAAAAGAAAAATCAAGAAAAAACAAAAGAAAATGAAACATAAGAACCCCTGAAAGAAAAACAAAACCCACCCCCCACCCACAAAGCCCCCCATCTGACCAGAGAGTGATCAGAGAAAAAAGAAGAGATAGTACTAAACCTACCCCCATGTCTTCAGACGGCAGCTCCTAATATTAAGATAAGATCCACCACCTAAACTTATAAAAAGGATAACTCAAGCTAAAATCAAATACTAAATATTGAAAGAAAAATATTTAAAAAGAAATAAAAGAAAAATCGTAATTGTGTAGTACCTACTGATAAAACAAAGTCATAAAGAGTTAAATCATTTTAAAATTAGTTTATGAAGAAAGACAAAGAGAAAATGGCGAATGTAAAAAAAAACCATGAAAAGTTTTAATAAACAAAAGATAAAAAATCGCCATTTTCAATAATTCAGAAATAAAATAGTAAAGAATATAATCATATTATTAGTATAGATTAATATAAAATTAAACATACACATATATTTAAAAAAAAATTTCTCACAGAGGAGAAAGAAAATATATAAAAATGTGTTAAAGATGAACAAGATAATTAGAGCTATAATGATCTATTACTTTTCGAATGGTCAGAAATCAGAATCTGACTATTAACCTGAAAAAGACCAATATCTACCGCATTTTTTATCGGTCACTCGGGCTGAGAGGTCACGCTAGACGGGAAATTAGCCGACAGGTAGTTCCGTGCTGCAGACACGGAGTCGAATATTTGACGAGCTTGGTTCTCCGGAGAAATCCTGAGCCTCGCAGGATACAGGAGCGCAGGTTTCAGTTTCTTCTCAAAACATTCGGACATCAGATCTTTAAACAGTCTTCGAGCGCGTACTACCTCCGGACTAAAATCTTCATAGGCTCTTAGACTAAAGCCACGAACAGTCACATTTCCAAGTCTTCTGGCTGTACGAATCAATCTATCCTTTGTACTCACGTAATGCATACGGACCATCACCACTCTGGGATTGGAAGCTTCAGCATTTCGGTTCCAGATACGATGTACTCTATCAAGTAGCGGTGGATCAGCAGGGAATTCGGATGGGTATGCTTCTTTTAAAAGCTCGGCAAAAAACGTCAGGAGATCTCCTTTCTCAATGCCTTCAGGAATTCCAACCAAACGAATATTTTGTCTTCTGGAACGGTTCTCTGAATCAATGCTTTTCAGCTGGAGTGCTTCTAGTTGTTTAATTGCTTTGGAAAGTTTCTGTTCGACCTCAGTCAGTCTAATCTCTTTTTGTTGAACTTCAGTTTGAAGAGCTGCAATTAAGGTATGTTGTTTTTTGGTTTCAGCTTCTGAGGCAATTAAAGCTGTACGAAGTTCAGCTAGGTCTTTTTTGCGACAAACATCTTTGAATTCATCACGAAAGAATTTTAAAAAGTCAGTGAAGGTCATCTCACTTAGTTTAATGTCTGGTTGTTTCTTCTCTCGGCCGTTACCTTCTTCTGCCCGGGTTTTAGCTCGTGTAGCTTTTCCTTCAGTCATTTCTTCAAAATTTTCAGACTCAAGTATAATTAGAGAAATAATAAAGATCTTTCTGACTTCTGTGAAGTTAGTTCAAAGGTGGATACAGGTTAAAAATAGTATATTTTATGGAGCAAAAACCAAAACGTGTTCACTCCATGAGCGCCACCTGGAGACTCCATGAATCAATAATTCCAGTTCACTCCAGGTAGGCATCATCAAACTTGGGCCTATTTTATTAATCAAAAATGCCTTAACATGATAATAGCAAAAGAAAGTATTATTAGGCACATTAAATTTACTCTTCATTTGTTCAAATGTTATAAATCCAGCTTCAAAACAATCCTCTAGCCTGATTATCTATAGAAATTGGTATAATCCTGTTTTGACAAAGGTGCAACTTTAGTGAAATGAAACCTTTCATACCTATTTCATTATCAGTATTACTCCATAATTCTGGTTTGCTTTCTGAAAAAAAGAAATAAACTTCAAGATGAACACAAAGATGATTTCAGATTTGCTGAATCATGTAGCAAGTTGGACACACATTCAATGATCTTTTATTGAATTTAGCAATAAGTGTATATTTGCCCCAAATGTAATAAAATGTATCGCAGCTCTTGTGATATTGATGAGTCATTTCTACTCTATTGAAACTTCCTGAAGACAATAATTGCTATTGTTGAGTACACTCACTATGCTATTGTCTGAAAAACATGTATCAACATGCATTCAATCTATACCAATGTGCCCAAGTGTGTGCATGAGAGCTGTTTTTATAGCCTGACTACATCTAAGCGTGCCTAGGCCAAAGACAACATTTGCATAGCACCTGCACTGATTGCATGCCCAAAACAGCTTGCTTTGTGACCAATATACTAGTAGACTTAAAATATGACAGGAAATCACAAAATAGA
Organism: Narcine bancroftii; assembly: GCF_036971445.1. Taxonomy (NCBI): domain Eukaryota; kingdom Metazoa; phylum Chordata; class Chondrichthyes; order Torpediniformes; family Narcinidae; genus Narcine; species Narcine bancroftii. The sequence continues at coordinate 389,788,088 of NC_091469.1, forward strand.
TTATTTCTAAAAAAAATTGTACATGATAGGAAAATGTGAATGTGATTTTCATGAACAACAGCCCAAAATCCATAAAACACACCCCAAAGTGCTCAAGAATCAAAATCTTCATTGTCCAGTAAAATTTAAGATGCACATATGATGGCATGCCACAGTCCAGTGAAGTGTAAAAGCAAATGACAGGCATCACACAATTAGTTATTTGACAATGAGTTATTGTATTAAGTCCAGTCCAGATATCAAGTTTGCAATAATTGTAGTTTTTATTTCCCAGGTCTGCCCATGCATTATATTCTTTCAAGACGTTTGCCATCACCTTGCAGTGCACCATGGGAAATGCTTTAATTCCTGTATTCAATGGGGAATCAGTAAATAATTGACACATTCATTAAAGACATTGCCTGACCTAGACAACTTTTTTGATGCTTTACAGTAGAAGATCTTTTATATTCTGAGCTCATATGCATCTGGTGACATTATTGACATGGTTGTAATTCTTAGTAGGATTGCTGGATAAGTCATCTTTGTGAAGGATACAATTTTCTGTCATAAACAAGACATTTCTTCATTTCAGTGTTTTAAGGTCCAATATTTTCAAACCTCTGCCCTGTAGTCCCCAGGATATCTGTCGCAGCTTGAGTGACTGTTAAAGCTTAACAAGTGTGACTGGCCCACTGGCCAGGCAGCTGTCTGTAGATGACATGTTCCAGATCTGTGAATATTGGCAGACATTAGCCAGACAGCTGATACCCCTCGATTTATTCAAGGTAGCATTTTCCCCTCACAGTTTACCATCATGTCAAGATCTATAAATAACAAAATAAACTTTTGTGAATCATGAAACAAATTTTCACAGATTTTCCTCGTGCTCACAGTGTATGTTCTACAGTCACAGCACTGCATTTGGCAATTTCTTCCTTGAACTAGGCTCAAATGAGGATTTGCAAAATGTATTCATATCTTAAGAGAGAGAGGGAGTAGTAAATTTTGCAATTTAAATTAATTCAGTAAGTTGCTCTGACTCCCTGAACTGGAGAAGAGAGTGAGTAATATTTCCATTAATTAAACCTAAAGTAATATCCTGGCTTTGCTAAATATAGATAAAGTAATATGCTATTTCCTTCAGCAGAGATGTGGTCTATAATGTATGTTTCTCTTTCACCATTGTTATAGAATGAGAAAAATTCACTCCATTTGCCAAGATTAGAATTCTTTCAATAATGCAAGAAGCATGTTATTGGTTCCAGATCCTGTGCAGATTACAGTGACCTGTGAAATCAATTGATTAAGATTCACAATATTCAATTGTCATTTAAGCATGATTATTATTGAGCACTTTTCTGGTTTCAATACCACATTACAAGTAATCTCAAAGTACAATTTTGAATAGAGAAATTGAAGCACAACAATCTGTGTCGTTTTATGAGCAGGGAAGATTCCTTTGCCTGAATGTGCAGGTGTTTGCGGATCACGAGAAAATTTACTCGAGTAACAGCATTTTTTCCAGAAACTATGTATGATGCTTTCATCCCGAGGCAATGCACATGACTGGACACTTTCAGCACCTGGCACTGTATAGAAGAACAGATCCTAAGGGAAAAAGATTACTCTCTGCTTTCTTTGCAACTCACAGTAGTGGACTGTCCAACCACAGAAGTGATATGTCAAGAACCATCAAAGTACCAAGATGGTCGTGGAAAATGCATGGTTTAGAATCTGTTGCCTGCATCTGTATGGGGCTGACATACAAACTTGCAAAGTGAAAATTTTGCCAGAAGAAAAATGTGAAGGGACCAAGGGTCACAAGGTGATGGGAAGCTTGAGTGTGGGAAGTGGAAGAAAGGAGAGGCCATCAGGGGTTTCACAACCACAGCCTTAACTTACAATCGAAGAACGGAGCAGGCACTGACCACCCAGGCTTAACTTACAATCAAAGTATGGAGACAGGCACTGACCACCCAGGATAGTGCAAAGCAAGCAACTCTTTGGCTTGGCTTCGCGGACGAAGATTTATGGAGGAGGTAAATGTCCACGTCAGCTGCAGGCTCGTTTGTGGCTGACAAGTCCGATGCGGGACAGGCAGACACGGTTGCAGCGGCTGCAGGGGAAAAATGGTTGGTTGGGGTTGGGTGTTGGGTTTTTCCTCCTTTGCCTTTTGTCAGTGAGGTGGGCTCTGCGGTCTTCTTCAAAGGAGGTTGCTGCCCGCCAAACTGTGAGGCGCCAAGATTCACGGTTTGAGGCGATATCAGCCCACTGGCGGTGGTCAATGTGGCAGGCACCAAAAGATTTCTTTAGGCAGTCCTTGTACCTTTTCTTTGGTGCACCTCTGTCACGGTGGCCAATGGAGAGCTCGCCATATAACACGATCTTGGGAAGGCGATGGTCCTCCATTCTGGAGACGTGACCCACCCAGTGCAGCTGGATCTTCAGCAGCGTGGACTCGATGCTGTCGACCTCTGCCATCTTGAGTACTTCAACGTTAGGGATGAAAGCGCTCCAATGGATGTTGAGGATGGAGCGGAGACAACGCTGGTGGAAGCGTTCTAGGAGCCGTAGGTGATGCCGGTAGAGGACCCATGATTCGGAGCCGAACAGGAGTGTGGGTATGACAACGGCTCTGTATACGCTTATCTTTGTGAGGTTTTTCAGTTGGTTGTTTTTCCAGACTCTTTTGTGTAGTCTTCCAAAGGCGCTATTTGCCTTGGCGAGTCTGCTGTCTATCTCATTGTCGATCCTTGCATCTGATGATATGGTGCAGCCGAGATAGGTAAACTGGTTGACCGTTTTGAGTTTTGTGTGCCCGATGGAGATGTGGGGGGGCTGGTAGTCATGGTGGGGAGCTGGCTGATGGAGGACCTCAGTTTTCTTCAGGCTGACTTCCAGGCCAAACACTTTGGCAGTTTCCGCAAAGCAGGACGTCAAGCGCTGAAGAGCTGGCTCTGAATGGGAAACTAAAGCGGCATCGTCTGCAAAGAGTAGTTCACGGACAAGTTTCTCTTGTGTCTTGGTGTGAGCTTGCAGGCGCCTCAGATTGAAGAGACTGCCATCCGTGCGGTACCGGATGTAAACAGCGTCTTCATTGTTGGGGTCTTTCATGGCTTGGTTCAGCATCATGCTGAAGAAGATTGAAAAGAGGGTTGGTGTGAGAACACAGCCTTGCTTCACGCCATTGTTAATGGAGAAGGGTTCAGAGAGCTCATTGCTGTATCTGACCCGACCTTGTTGGTTTTCGTGCAGTTGGATAATCATGTTGAGGAACTTTGGGGGACATCCGATGCGCTCTAGTATTTGCCAAAGCCCTTTCCTGCTCACGGTGTCGAAGGCTTTGGTGAGGTCAACAAAGGTGATGTAGAGTCCTTTGTTTTGTTCTCTGCACTTTTCTTGGAGCTGTCTGAGGGCAAAGACCATGTCAGTAGTTCCTCTGTTTGCGCGAAAGCCGCACTGTGATTCTGGGAGAATATTCTCGGCGACACTAGGTATTATTCTATTCAGTAGAATCCTAGCGAAGATTTTGCCTGCAATGGAGAGCAGCGTGATTCCCCTGTAGTTTGAGCAATCTGATTTCTCACCTTTGTTTTTGTACAGGGTGATGATGGTGGCATCACGAAGGTCCTGACTACTGAGCATAAATAAAACCAAAATAGTACACCATTAATCAAACTGAAGACCCCAGATAATCCAAAGATTTCTTCACATTCTGCTGCGCAAATTCAATTGCTCTGAACATGGAGTGATTCACGGACTCTTTGATGTCAGGGACTCGATACAAATTCTCTGTATTTCCTGATCAGCAGTACCTTGCTTCAATAAATCAAATCGCCATGCAAAATTGGATCAATTCCTCTCCTGAGGTTTACAGATTGATGAAGATCTTGAACCCTTGAGACAGCTGCAGAAGATCGGATAGGCAGTTAATGGGTAAATAGTTAATACTTTGCACAATGAAGCTCTTAATTGTTTTGCAATGAAAAGTCTCTTAAGGTATTCCAATGCAAATTCATTTAAGATCTTGCACCAATTGACCATTTCAAGGTACACAGAAAGTCACAACAGATGAAATATTGCAGTAAAAGTAATGGTAGTCACTCAATTTGTAATAATTAACTCCAATCAATGTAGTTATACATTCATTATTTTCTCATGAATCCTCACCTGTTACTTTCAATCCCCCTTGCAGGCTGCTCAAGAAGGGACAATGTAAAGCAAATGGGTCATCTGTGATCTCGCTCTTATTTGTTTGCATCCCCAGGGGTGTTCATAGAACACTACAGCCCTTCAAGACTGTACCAAACTATTATTCTGTCTAATCCCACTGACATGCACTGGGACGATATCCCTCCATTTCATTTCCATCCATTTGCCTATCCAAATTTTTCTTAAAAATTAAAATTGAGCCCGCTTGTTCCACACTCCCACTACTCTCCCCCTAATGTTCCCTTTAAATTTCTCCCCTTTCACCTTTAACCCATGTCCTCTAGTTTTTAAAAAAATCTCACCTAACCTTAGTGGAAAAATTCCGTTTGTATTTACTCTGTCTATACCCATCACAACTTGATATATTTCTATCAAATCTCCCATCATTCTTCCATTCTCTACAGAATAAAGTCGTAACTTGTTTAACCTTTTCCTGTAACTCAGTTCCTGAAGTCCTAGCAACATTCTTGTAAATCTCCTCTGGTCCCTTTCAATCTTATTGATATCTTTCCTGTAGTGAGGTGTCCAAAACTGTGCACAATACTCCAAATTTGACCTAACAAATGTCCTTTGCAGCTTCATCATAACATCCCAACTCATACTCAATGCTTTGATTTATGAAACTGAATCAAGTGAGATAAATAGTTGTGGCATGAATCGAGGCTCCAATTTAAATGGAATAGTCACTCAATGCCCAGAGAAGAACAAAATTTCATGGAAATAGGCTCATGTGGCACGTATAACATTAGCAAATTGTCCAGGTAGGTTACTACAGGAAATTAGGCAAAGATCACAGCTCTTATACCACTGTTATATTTATCTACACAAATCTGTTATCTCAACTAAATGAGAACCTATTTCAATTGTACTAGGATCAAGAGAACACTTTAAAACAATGCAAGTATCATCAAGACCATTACAGATACTGACTTCCAATTTATTGAAGACATCCATGTGAGGATGCCCATCACCCTGGTCACAATCTCTTCTCACTGCTGTTTTCAGGCACAATGTGCAGAAGCCCAAAGTCCAGCATCTCTTATTTCAAGAACTGTTTATATTCACTGGTTATCAGGTTCTTGAACCTCCTCTTACTATCCAAATGATCAACTCCTCCAGGACCACCAAAAGATCTGTTTGTATGAGTGAAATATCATTTATTTTTCTTGCACTAATTACAACTGTGAATAATTGTCTCTCTCTTTGCTTTTATATTTATTATTTATTTTTCTATCTTGGCATATTGTAATTACAAGGATGGTCTGAAACTTTGCTTCAGGAGGCATTCACACCCATTAGAGTAGCTGCCTCAAATTTGGTCAGGGACAAGAGGGTGTGAGTACAAGTGAGGCAGGTAGTGGGATCTAAGAGAGCCTGAGCCCTTGACCTTGGCTTACAAGTCCAACATGTTTTGCTCCTTGTGTGGATAAGAGTGTGGGCCATAGGAAGGATACCTAGAAAGGATATTGGAAGGTACCTGCCCCTGGCACTGTGGTTCAGGAAGCTATTCAAGGGGTGGGGGGGGGGGGAGTGAAGAGAAATTTTGTGGTACTTATGGGAATAGACTAAATTCTCTATTGCAGGGATAGAGTGTCCTGAAGGCTGTGTTTCCCACCTTGTACCCAAGTTCAAATGTTTTATCACACCTCCAGAGGAATTTTCAATGGGAGGAGAAAAATCCAGTTGTCGTGGTCTATATGGGTACCAGCGAAGTAAGTTAAACAAAGAAAGAGGTTCTGCTAAGGGAATTTGAGGAGCTAGGGACCAAATTAAAAAGCAGATCCAAAAAAGTAGTACTCTCTGGATTACTACCTGAGTGATGTGAAAATTGGCACAGGGCCCAAAAGGTGAGAGAGTTAAATGTGTGTCTCAAGGATTAGTGTGGGAGAAGTCTATTCCAATTCATGGAAGGAAGGAACTGTTCAAAAGAATGGGCTCATTCTGAACTATGATGGAAGCTGGATCCTGGTGAATCACATAATTAGGACAGTGGACAGGGCTTTAAACTAAATAGTAGGGGTGGGTTCAACAGATTGCAGAGGGGTGGATAAAATAAAACAGAAGACAATGGAAAAACTCAGCAACATTTAAAAAAGAGAAAAGTAAGAATAGAGGGGATAAGAACAAAAGAAGCAAAGATTATCAGATTTTGAAGGCAAAATGGGTATATGGGCACTTTATCTGAATGGCCATAGTGTTCAAAACAAGGTCAGTGAACCTATGGCACAAATCAGTACAAAGAGGTGTGATTTAATGGACATTACAGAAATGTGGTTGCAGAGTGGAGAGTATTGGAAATTAAATATCCAAGAATATCAACTAATAAGGAAGTACAGACAGGAAGGGAAGGGATGTGGGGTAGCACTCTTAGTTAGGGTTAAGATCAGGGCAATAGTGAGAGATGATGTAAGATCTAAGGAGCAAAATATTGAGTCCATTTGAGTAGAGAAAAGGGGGGAAAATCACTGGTGGGAGTTGTCTATAGGCCACTCCATAATAACATTAGAGGCACAGGTAATAAATCAAGAAATATCAGAGGCATGTAAGGATGGAACAACAGTTATTGTGGGGATTTTAACATGCATATAGATTGGGTGAATCATGTTGGTCAAGGCAACCTTGAGGAGGACTTCATAGAATGCATATGGATGACTTTCTTAAACAGCATGTTAGTGAATCTACAAGAGAACTTATTATCTTGAATCTAGTCCTGTGCAATGAGTCAGGTAAAATTAGTGATCTTATAGTTATGGATCATCGTGGAAAGAGTCATCACAGTACAAATGAGTTTAACATAAAAATAGAGGGTACAAGTGTTTGGTCTAAAATAAGTGTGTTATGCCTAAACAAGGGGATGAGGGTGGAGTTGGCCAGGGTAGACTGGGAACACAGGCTACATGGATGGACAGTTGAGGAACAGTGGAGGACTTTCAAAGAGATTTTTCATGGAGCTCAACAAAAACATATTCCAGTTAAAAGCAAGGATAATAAGGGTGGGGACAGCCAACCTTGGATAACTAAGGAAATAAAGGAAGGCATCAAATAGCTCATACATTCAAAGTCACCAAGAGCAGTGGGAAACTAGAAGATAGGGAAACTTTAAAAGCAACAAAGAACGACAAAGCATGCAATAAAGAAAGGGAATATAGATTACCGCAAAACATTAAAAAATGGACAGTAAAAGTTTTTTAAATTATATGAAGTGCAAAAGGATGGCTAAAGTGAAGGTTGGATCCTTGGAAGATGAGAAAAGAGAATTGATGTTGGATAATGAGGAAATGGCTGAGGCTTTGAATGACTATTTTGTGTCAGTATTCACACTGGAGGACACATCAAATGTGCTAAGGGTATGTTATGGATGGGATGGGAGGTGAGTATCTTGATGTCCTAGCTATCATTAAAGAGGTTGTACTCAGAAACTTGAAGGTTTAGAGACAGATAGATACCATGGTCCTGATTAAATGCATCCACAAGTTCTGAAAGAAATAGCAGAAATTGCAGTTGAGGCTTTGGTGATAATTTACCAAAATTCTCTGGACTCTGGACAGGTTTGGATGAATTGGAAAATAGAAAATGGCACACAACTATTCAAAAGAAAGATGTAGGGAAAAAGTTATCTGTAGTTGGGAAAATGCTTGAAGCTATCATTAAAGAAGAAATAGTGAGGCACCTGGAACAAATTGATCCATCAGGTAGATGCAGCATGAATTCAGCAAAGACAGGTCCTGTTTGACAAATTTAGTGGAGTTCTTTGATATAACACACAGTAAATAGAGGGGAGCAGGTGGATTTTGTTCACCTGAATTTCAGAACACATTTGATGAGGTGCTGCATAAAAGGGTGCTATGCAATGACCAGGACAGGGATTTGAATCCCACACTGCCTGTAAAGAGCTTGTACATTCTCCCAGTGACTGCTTGGGTTTCCCCAGGATCTTCAGTTTCCTCCCATCATTCAAAACATACCCGGGGGGGGGGGGGGGGGGGGGGTTGAAGGCCAATTGGGTGTAATTGGGCGGCATAGGCTTGAGAGCTGAAAGGGACTGTTACCATGCTGTATGTCTAAATTTTAAAATTTAAATCAGTGGTGAATGATGTGTCATCGGGGTTGGTGCTGGGCCTGCAACTTTTCACAATATACTTTAATGATCTGAAAAAGAGGATAGAGTGCAGTATATCTAAGTTTGCTGATGACACTAAAATTGTGTGGAAAAGAAAATGGTGCAGAGGATATGGAGAGTCTACAGAGAGATATAGATAGGTTAAGTGAGTGGGCAAGGGTCTGGCAGATGGAGTACAATATTGTCAAATGTGAGGTAATACCCTTTGGAAGGAAGAATGGAAGATCAGAATATTATTTAAATGACAAATGATTGCAGCATACCGTTGTGCAGAAGGACTTGGGAGTGCTTGTGCATGAATCACAAATGGTTGATTTGCAGGTGCTGCAGAGTATGGAGGCAAATGGAGTATTGACCTTCATTGCTAAAGGGATAGAATTTAGGAACAGAGAGGTTATGCTGTAACTGTACAAAGTACTGATGAGGCTGCATCTAGAGTATTGTGTGCAGTTTTGGTCTCCTTAATCGAAGAAGAATGTTCTTGCTTTGGTGACGGTGCAGAGGAGGTTCACCAGGTTGATTCCAAGGTTCAAGTGGTTGGTCTATGAGGAGGGAATGACTTGTCTGGGACTGTACTCACTGGAATTTAGAAGAATGAGAGGGAATCTTGTAGAAACATAAAATTATGAAAGGCATAGTTAAGATAGAGGTGGATACGTTGTTTTCATTGGTGGGGGAAACTAGAACTAGGGGATATAGCCTCATGATTCAGGGTAGTACATTTAGAACAGAGATCAGGAAGAACTGCTTTTCGCAGAGGGTGATGAATCTGTGAGATTTGCTACCCATTGAAGCAGTGGAGGCCACCTCAGTAAATATATTTAGACAAGGTTGGACAGATTTCTACATAGTCAGGGAATTAAGGGATATGGGGGAAAAGGCAAGTAGGTGGAGATGAGCATATTATCAGATCCACCATGATCTCATTGATGGGTTGGGCCTACTCCTGCTCCTATTTCTGTTCTTAAATCTGAGGACATTTCATCCTTGAAAAGAGGCCCAATCGTCTCCTTCTTGGGCAATCTCACTCTTACATTGAAGAATTTTTCTTTCTACTCCATTCTTTCAAGGATTTCATGTGAGCCCAAATGTTTATCACTGTCATTTTGTGGGACACATGGAAAGGTCTTTGCTTCATTTCTACACACACCCCATCCCAAACTCTTGCTCAAGCCCCTTTGGTCTTTCTATTAATGTTGCTTCCTCCACTCTTAAACACGTTCAGCTATTTTGTTTCCAATTTCCACATCTGACTCTTGCCTTCCCTTTTAAGACACCTTTCTCTTTCCCATTGAATTGCACACTGACCAATATCCATTTTAAGCCCAAAGGCTCTCATCGATGTTCGGATGCTTATCTTCCTACTCTGCGGCCTGTAAGAACTCCATTCCATGCTCCCACTTTCTCTTCTATTATTCTGATGATGAGGCAATCTACACCCAAAATGGAGCTGATGTGGCTCCCCTCACAGTTTTAGGATGTCCATTTTAAAAAGTCCTGGTTGGTTGTTAGTTTAAACCTGTGAAAAGGCAACTATTAAGAGCATTAGGGCTCAGGCGGATTGACACTGAACTGCAAGGATTGTGAACTGGAGACTCCTATAAACAACATTAGAAATTCTCAATGTGCAGAGTGACAAACACATTTTGTGATGTGTAAATGTCCTGCAATACCTTGCCAAAGTCAAGGCAAATATGACTTTCAGACAGAAGTGTGGGCTGCCACGCGTCAAGAACTATCGGAGGTGGTTGAGATGGTGGCTCCGTGGGTTATTTGTCTGGTCAGTGTGAAATGATTGTCACACATCTGGTCAGGGTATCTTGATGCAGGGAGGCAACTTTGTAATCAACGAGGTTAAAGAGGTGATGGGAGTGGAGTGGTCTGCTCGTCGTGGACCTAATGTACTGTGACACCCACACTCTGGTAGATCAATGTGTACTCCTTGTCCATACAAAATGAGAGGGTGTCCATCTTCCATTGCTGATGATGTTCAGGCCAATCGTTCTGGTTGGTGACTTCAACTGCATCATCAATATGTCTGGATGATCCGGAAGTGCCTCCAGACTTCTGATGGAGATGGTAAAGCATGTACAGCTGTGCAATGCCTTCAGCAACCCTGCACCTGGATCTCAGCCATAGTCCACCTGACTAATCCTGTCCAAGCCATTGCCAATTGAATGAAGTCTGATCTGGGGCAGGTGATCTACCCGGACCAAACCTGCATGGTTCTGGGCTGGAAAATTTCTGACCACTTCGAGATACCATTGCCTACATGCAGGACAAGGGGTAGATGCCTGCCTGGTCATAGACCTGGAGAAGGCTTTCATCCAGATATTGCACACATACATCCTCTCCAAAATGGGCTTTGGGGAGGGAATCCATAGGATTGTCCAAATGAATGGGTGGAAACAAGTAGCTTCTCCATCAATTATGGAGTCAGACAGGGTTTTCCACTCACTTCATTCTTATTTGCATCTTCCAGGAAATCCTTTGCTGAATCCATCAGGAAGGACAAAGGCATAAGAGGAGTGGCATTGCCAGGCTAGAGGCACTCAGGTCAAGGCCTCTCTGAATATGGACAACTTTGCTGTCTTTGGTTTGAATACACAATTGATCCACAGACTGATCAGCATCTGCGGCCATTTTGAGTGTGCGTCGGATACCAGCATAAGCTGGAAGAAAAGAGAGACAATGCTCTATGGTAACTGTCTAACTAGTCCACCATCCCCTTCACAGTCAGATCTGATGACCTGAAGGTAATGGAGATCTTGTTTGGTGGGGCTGAGGAATGTAACAAGAATTGGTTGGAGCAGATTACAAAAGTCCACCAGAAATTGGGTTTGTGGGTGTGGTGCTCCATCTCAATAACAGTGAAGAACCTATTAATCAGGTGTGATGTGCTATTTGTACTGCTGGACATGGCATAGGTATGGCCCTTCACCTGCACCTCTGCTCTGGGGTCGCCAGAACAGTTTTCCAGTTCATATGGGGATCCAAGAAGGAAAGGATCCAAACAGTTGCCCTGTGCAAGTCATCAGATAACAGAGGCAAGAACATATCCAATGTGGCCCTCATTCTGATGACCACCTTCATGTATGACTGATTGGGAGGCTAAACAGGTGGCCTGAGGCTATCGGACAGAAGGAATGGTATACACCTCCTTTTGCTGAGCAATTGTGCAACACTGACACCAATATAATAGATAGAAGTTGTGTAAAAATGCCGGGCACGGTTCTGCATTTTGCTAAATTAATTTAAATTAACATACAAATTTTTTGCTTCTATTTCTGTTGAACTATAGGCATCAGTAAAGTGGATCAGACATTTGACTCAAAGGTTCCTTTTATTGTCACATAATAATACATTAAAAATGTAATATACATGATGTACTGCAACGTTTGTCTGCCGTAAGGCAAACAAAGAGTCGCCAGGATCATTGCCCAGTGTCCCTAACAATAAGATTAAGAGAAGCAAAAATGAGTGTTTTTCCACACAGCTGCTGCTTTCCAGGAAATTACTCCCATTTCCCCGAATGTTTGCTGTGTAAAAAGCTCAGAACTGGAATGGGAATGCCATTCCAGTTCCAACTGTTTTCCTCCTAGATCCCTTATCATTTTCCCAGAAAGCCTACAGTGTAAACTGCACTTCAGGTATTCTGGGACTAACTGGCTAATGAATACAAAGTTACAATGATATGTGAAGTGCACAATGTTGCACAATTTTCAAACTTTTTTATATTGTTTTTTTTATTTTTCACACTGTGAACCATATCACTCAAAATACATACAAACATTTCCCTCTTAAATATACACAGTGGCATTTTCTCCCCTTTTTCCCCCTACCTTCCCTCCCCCCTTCCCACCCCCTCCAAACCCATTTAATGTTCAACATATACAATACAATAAAACCATTAAACAATGTCATCACACAATGAAAATAAACAAGAAAATTGTGTCATCTAATTTTACACACTGGATCAAGTCATTTTGTCTTCTTATCATTTTATAATTTTAGGGGGTGGAGGTCCAAGGCAAGACCTCTCTGTTGTGTTCCATGTACGGTTCCAAAATTTGTTCAAATGATGTGACTTTATTTTTTTAAATTATATGTTATTTTTTCCAATGGAATACATTTATTCATTTCCATGTACCATTGCTGTATACTCAGGCTCTCCTCTGATTTCCAAGTTGACATTTTACATTTTTTTGCTACAGCTAAGGCTATCATAATAAATCTTTTTTGCGCTTCATCCAGTTTGAGGCCTAATTCTTTACTTCTTATATTACTTAGAAGAGATCTCTGGATTTTTTGGTATGTTGCTTTTTGTGATTTTATTTAGTACCTGATTTAGATCTTCCCAAAACATTTTTACTTTTTCACATGCCCAAATTGCATGTACTGTTGTTCCCATTTCCTTCTTACGGCGAAAACATCTATCTGATAATGTTGGATCCCATTTATTTAACTTTTGGGGCGTGATATGTACCCTGTGTAACCAATTATATTGTATCATGCGTAACCTCGTATTTATTATATTTTTCATAGTTCCAGAGCATAACTTTTCCCATATTTCATTTTTTTTCTGTATGTTTAAATCTTTTTCACACTTTTGTTTGGGTTCACAGCTTATTTCATCATTTTCCTTCTCTTGCAGCTTGATGTACATGTTTGTTAAAATCTTTTTATAATCATTGTGTCTGTAATCACATATTCAAAGCTGCTTCCTTCTGGTAATCTCACTCCACTTCCAAATTTGTCCTTTAAGTAGGTTTTCAGTTGATGGTATTCCATATTTGTACTTCATTTGTTCAAATGTAAATAAATTATTTCCCAAAAAATGATTTTCTATTATTTTAATTCCTTTTCTCTCCCATTCTCTAAAGGAAAGGTTATCTATTGTGAAAGGGATTAGTTGATTTTGCATCAATAATAATTTTGGTAGTTGGTAATTTGTTTTTTTCTTTTTTCCTTGTTTAGTTCTGTGAATCGTCTTCCATATGTTGAGTAAATGGTGCAGTACTGGTGAACTTTTACATTGCACCAGTTTTTCATCCTACTTATAAAGTATATGTTCTGGTACCTTCTCCCCTATTTTATCTAGCTCTATCTTGGTCCAATCTGGTTTTTCCCTTGTCTGATAAAAATCTGATAGATACCTAAGCGTGCTGCTCTATAATAATTTTTAAAGTTTGGTAGCTGCAAACCACCTTGGTTGTACCATTCTGTTAATTTATCTAACACTATTCTCGGTTTCCCATCACTTTCCACAAGAATTTCCTTATTATTCTCTTTAGTTCATTGAAGAATTGGTCTGTTAAGGGAACTGGTAATGATTGAAATAGGTATTGTATACTTGGGAAGACATTCATTTTAATCCAATTTACCCTCCCTATCAAAGTTCGTGGCAATTGTTTCCAATGTTCTAAGTCTTCCCTGATATTTCTCCATCTTCCTTCAATTTCTTATGTAATACTTTTATTGATATTTTTGGTTCTGTTAAGTATACCTTGTGAGGTTTTTCAGTTGGTTGTTTTTCCAGACTCTTTTGTGTAGTCTTCCAAAGGCGCTATTTGCCTTGGCGAGTCTGTTGTCTATCTCATTGTCGATCCTTGCATCTGATGAAATGGTGCAGCCGAGATAGGTAAACTGGTTGACCGTTTTGAGTTTTTTGTGCCCGATGGAGATGTGGGGGGGCTGGTAGTCATGGTGGGGAGCTGGCTGATGGAGGACCTCAGTTTTCTTCAGGCTGACTTCCAGGCCAAACATTTTGGCAGTTTCCGCAAAGCAGGACGTCAAGCGCTGAAGAGCTGGCTCTGAATGGGCAACTAAAGCGGCATCGTCTGCAAAGAGTAGTTCACGGACAAGTTTCTCTTGTGTCTTGGTGTGAGTTTGCAGGCGCCTCAGATTGAAGAGACTGCCATCCGTGCGGTACCGGATGTAAACAGCGTCTTCATTGTTGGGGTCTTTCATGGCTTGGTTCAGCATCATGCTGAAGAAGATTGAAAAGAGGGTTGGTGTGAGAACACAGCCTTGCTTCACGCCATTGTTAATGGAGAAGGGTTCAGAGAGCTCATTGCTGTATCTGACCCGACCTTGTTGGTTTTCGTGCAGTTGGATAATCATGTTGAGGAACTTTGGGGGACATCCGATGCGCTCTAGTATTTGCCAAAGCCCTTTCCTGCTCACGGTGTCGAAGGCTTTGGTGAGGTCAACAAAGGTGATGTAGAGTCCTTTGTTTTGTTCTCTGCACTTTTCTTGGAGCTGTCTGAGGGCAAAGACCATGTCAGTAGTTCCTCTGTTTGCGCGAAAGCCGCACTGTGATTCTGGGAGAATATTCTCGGCGACACTAGGTATTATTCTATTTAGTAGAATCCTAGCGAAGATTTTGCCTGCAATGGAGAGCAACGTGATTCCCCTGTAGTTTGAGCAGTCTGATTTCTCGCCTTTGTTTTTGTACAGGGTGATGATGGTGGCATCACGAAGATCCTGAGGCAGTTTACCTTGGTCCCAACAAAGCTTGAAAAACTCATGCAGTTTGGCATGCAGAGTTTTGCCGCCAGCCTTGCATATATATTGACCAAATTCCAGAGTTCTGAATATATCTGCACTTTATCGTTACATACCTCCATGCTGGATCTATTATTTCCTCCTCTATTTTGATTGGTACATTTTTATTGATTAATATAGCTACACCTCTGGCTTTTGAATTATATGATGCTGCCATTACGTGCCCTACCCAGTCTCTCCTTAATTTATTATATTCCACTTCAGTTAGATGCATTTCCTGCACAAATGCTATGTCTTTTTTTTCTTTTTTTAGGAAATTTAATAGCCTCTTCCTTTTAATTTGGTTATGTATTCCATTAATATTTATAGTCATATAGTTCAACATGCCCATCTCATACTCTGTTTACACCTTATTTCCACTTCCTCACCACCACCTTTCCCCTTTTCTCCATTTTCATCTCTCAATTTTCCCTTTTTGAACTCAATGTATGACAACACTTCTAAAACATAAAATACTTCAACAACTCTCACATCTAAAATTCCCTTAACCCCAAGTGTCCCTCCCCTCTCTGAGTCACCCCTTGTCCCTTGCCGGGCAACCCCAACTCCCCTCTCCATTCGAACTGCGAACCCGCTCGCAAGCGTCAACTGATTTTGCAGTGACTGTTATTCTCTCCCACCCAACCACCTCCAAAAAAGACTTTTATCTTCACATTTAACAAAGCTCACCCTCTTTTCTTTTTTCTTCCCCTTCTTTTTTTGCCTCCCCCTTTCTTCGCTTTTCTTTCACTCCTTTAGTTCTTACTTATACAATATTTTTACATGTTTATATGAAGTTTGTCATCGTTCTTCATTCTTGTTACATCTCTTCATCTATTTTTCTGTCCTGCAGACATTCTGGAAATTCTCATGCTTTCTCCGGATCCGAGAACAGTCTGTTTTGCTCCCTTAGGATAAATATTTTAAGCACAGCTGGATATCTCACATAAATTTATAGCCTTTTTTCCATAGGATTGATTTTGCTGCATTAAACTCCTTCCTCTTCTTTAGGAGTTCAAAACTTATGTCTGGGTAAAAAAATATTTTTTGAGCTTTGTATTTCAATGGTTTTTTGTCTTCTCTAAGTTTATTCCTTGCCCTCTACAATATATTTGCTCTTGTCGTGTATCTCAGAAATTTTACTAAAAAGGATCTTGGTTGTTGTTGTGTCTGTGGTTTCAGGGCTAGTGTTCTGTGTGCCCTTTCTATTTCCATTCCTTCCTGCATTTCTGGCATTCCCAGGACCTTTGGGATCCATTCTTTTATAAATTCTTTCATGTTTTTGCCTTTTCATCTTCCTTTAGGCCCATTATCTTTATATTGTTTCGCCTACTATAGTTTTCCATTATATCCATCTTCTGAGCTAACAACTCCTGTGACTCTTTAACTTTTTTGTCACTTTCTTCCAATTTTCTTCTTAAGTCATTCACTTCCATTTCTACAGCTATTTCTCGTTCTTCCACCTTTTCTAATCTTTTCCCTATTTCACTTTTTTCTTCTGTACTTTTCATTTTTCTTTTCATTTCACTAAATCTAATGTCAACCATTCTTTTAATGCTCTCATTTGTTCTTAAAAATTAAAAAAAAATCTATATACTGTCCACCTATTTTACCTTCTATTCCTCTTTGCGGAGCTTGGTCTTTTTCTTCTTCTTCTTATATTCATTTTCTTTTATTTTTATTCCTCTTATTTTATTTTCTGTTCTTATCAGTTCTGCCAATGGTTCTATTGCTAAAGCGAACAGTGAGGGAGATAGTGGACACCCCTGCCTAGTTGACCTGCTTAATTTAAATTGGTTTGATATATATCCATTTACTGTCACCTTCGCCATTGGTCCCTTATATAATGCTTTAATCCAATTAATATATTTCTCTGGTAGGTTGAACCTCTGTAATACTTTAAATAAATAATTCTATTCTACCCTCTCAAAGGCTTTCTCTGCGTCTAAAGCAACAGCTACTATTGGTATCTTATTTCCTTGTACTCCATGGATTAAGTTAATGAACTTACAGATATTGTCCGTTGTTCGTCTTTTCTTAATAAATCCAGTTTGATCTTGTTTTACTATTTTTGGTACACAGTCAGCCAATCTGCTTGCTAATAGTTTTGCTATTATCTTATAATCTGAGTTTAGAGATATTGGTGTATACGATGCTGGTGTTAGTGGATCTTTTCCCATCTTTGGTATTATGGCTGTTTTACATGAATCTGGCAAGTTTTGTATTTCTTCTATCTGGTTTATTACTTCCAGGAGAGGAGGAATGAATAACTCTTTAAATATGTTATAAAATTCTATTGGGAGTCCGTCTTCTCCAGGCATTTAATTGTTCGATAGTTTTTTAATATATCCTGTATTGTCTCTATTTCAAATGGTTTTATCAATTTGTTTTGCTCCTCTTTTTGCAATTTTGGTTGTTCAATTTTAGCTAAAAACTCATCTACTTTGTCTTCTTTCCCTTCATTCTCAGTTCGGTATAAATGCTTGTAGAATTCTTCATTGATCTCTGTTGGTTTATATGTAATTTGTTTGTCCTTTTTCCTTGATGCCAATATTATTCTTTTAGCTTGTTCTGTTTTAAGCTGCCAGACTAGTATTTTGTGCGTTTTTTCACCTAGCTCATAATACTTCTGTTTTATTTTCATTATGTTCTTCTCCACCTTATACGTTTGTAGTTTTTCGTATTTTTTTTCCGCCAGTTCTCTTCTTTTTGTTGTATCTTCCCTTGTTGCTAGTTCTTTTTCTGTACTTACTATTTCCCTTTCCAGCTGTTGTATTTCCTGATTGTAGTCCTTTTTCATCTTAGTTACATAACTTATTATCTGCCCTCTGATGAAGGCTTTCATTGCATCCCATAATATAAATTTGTCTTTCATTGATTCCGTATTTATTTCAAAGTACATTTTAATTTGGCGATCAATAAATTCTCTAAATTTCTGTCTTTTAAGTAGCATGTAGTTTAATCTCCGTCTCTCTGTTCTTGGTAGGATGTCCTCCAGTTCTATTGCTAATAACAGGGGTGAATTATCAGATAACAATCTAGCTTTATATTCCATTTTCCTAACTCTTCCTTGGATATGGGCTGACAACAGGAACAGGTCAATCCTTGAGTATGTTTTATGTCTACTCGAATAATATGAGTATTCCTTCTCTTTTTGGTGTTGTCTCCTCCATATATCCAAAAGTTGCATTTCCTGCATTGATTTAACCATAAATTTGGCTACTTTGTTCTTTTTGCTAGTCTTTTGTCCAGTTTTATCCATCTTTGAATCCAAATTAAGGTTAAAGTCCCCTCCTATCAATATGTTCCCCTGCGTATCTACAATCTTCAAAAAAATATCTTGCATAAACTTTTGATCCTCTTCATTAGGTGCATATATGTTGACCAAATTCCAGAGTTCTGAATATATCTGACTCTTTGTCATTATATATCTCCCTACTGGATCTATTATTTCCTCCTCTATTTTGTTGGTACATTTTTATTGATTAATATAGCTACAGCTCTTGCTTTTGAATTATATGATGCTGCCGTTACGTGCCCTACCCATTCTCTCCTTAATTTATTGTGTTCCATTTCAGTTAGATGCGTTTCCTGCACAAATGCTATGTCTATTTTTTCTTTTTTTCCGTAAATTTAATGCCACTTCCTTTTGATTTGGTTATGTATTCCGTTAATATTTATAGTCATATAGTTCAACATGGCCATCTCATACTCTGTTTACATCTCATTTCGCCTCCTCACCACCACGTTTTCCCTTTCCCCCATTTTCATTTCTCAGTTTTCCTTTTTTTGAACTCAATGTATGTCAACACTTCTAAAACATAAAATATTTCAACCACTCCCTCATCTAAAATTGCCTTAATCCCAAGTGTCCCCCCCCTCTCTGAGTTGCCCCTTGTCCCTTGCTGGGCAACCACAACACCCCTCTCCATTCGGACTGCGAACCCATTCGCAAGTGTGAACTGATTTCGCAGTGACTGTTATCCTCTCCCACCCAACCCCCTCCAGAAAAGACTTTTATCTTCACATTAAAACAAAGCTCTCCCTCTTTTCTTCTTTTTCTTTTTTTTACCCCCTCCTCTTTTTTCCCCTTTTCCCTTACTTCCCTTTTCTTCCCTCCTTTAGTTCTTACTTATACATTATTTTTGTATCTTTATATGTAGTTTGTCGTCATTCTTCGTTCTTGTTACATCTCTTCATCTCTCTTTCTGTCCTGCAGGCGTTCTGCTAGTTCTCGTGCTCTCTCCGGATCCGAGAACAGTCTGTTTTGCCCCCCGGGATAACTATTTTAAGCACCACTGGATATCTTAACATAAATTTATAGCCTTTTTTCCATAGGATCAATTTTGCTGTGTTAAACTCCTTCCTCTTCTTTAGGAGCTCAAAACTTATATCTAGGTAGAAAATAATTTTTTGAGCTTTGTACTCCAGTGGTTTTTTTGTCTTCTCTAATTTTATTCATTGCCTTCTCCAATATATTTTCTCTTGTTGTGTATCTCAGAAATTTTACTAAAACGGATCTTGGTTTTTGTTGTGACTGTGGTTTCGGGGCAAATGTTCTGTGTGTCCTTTCTATTTCCATTCCTTCCTGCATTTCTGGCATTCCCAGGACTTTTGAGATCCATTCTTTTATAAATTCTTTCATATCTTTGCCTTCTTCATCTTCCTTTAGGCCCACTATCTTTATATTGTTTCGCCTACTATAGTTTTCTATTATATCCATCTTCTGAGCTAACAACTTTTGTATTTCTTTAACTTTTTTGTCACTTTCTTCCAATTTTCTTTTTAAGTCATTCACTTCCATTTCTACCACCATTACACGTTCTTCCACATTTTCTAATCCTTTCCCTACATCTGTTATGACCAGCTCTATTCTACTCACTTTTTCTTCTGTACTTTTCATTTTTCTTTTCATTTCACTAAATTCTTGTGTCAACCATTCTTTTAATGCTTTCATTTGTTCTTGAAATTTTTTTTAATCTATGTACTGTCCACTCTATTTACCTTCTATTCCTCTGTGTAGAGCTTGCTATTCTTCTTCTTCTGTGTCTGCTCTTGGGTTTGTGTCTTCTACTTCTCCTCATTGTTTCTGTGTCTCTTCTGACTTTCTTGTTGAGCTGTTTGCCTCAGTTTGTTGGGTTTTCTTTTCATGGCTTCTTGATGTTGGTCCTCTTCTTCTGGGCTGGTTATCTGTTGGGCTTCCTGCTTCTGTTTTTCTTTCTCATCCCTCCCCTTCCCTTTGCTTTCCTTTCTTCCAGCTGGGAGCCCTGCTGTCGGGCATCTCTCAGCTGTTCGTGCTGTGTGGGTTCACTCCACAGCTAGTCCCCCTCCCATCGGTGTTCTCCTTTTCCTTGTTGTGCGCATTGCGCACCTCTGTTTGGCTCAGTGAGCCATTTTTGCAGTCCCACGGTTGGGACGTCGCGACCCTGCGGAGTCTCCACTAACCTCGGGGAGTGGGCTCCTCTGTCCACGGCGGGTCCCTGCTTCCACGTAAGGCCTTCTCCTTTTTCTTCCGGCATCTTTCCTTCTTTTTTCCCCATTGTTTTTGATTTTTCTTTCTTAGGTTCCATTTTTTTTCTCTTCTCCACACCTTTATCTTTTACTTTTTGTGTTTTGTGTATCTGGGGCTTTGCTTTTCCTTCACTTTTTTTCTACTTTTCTGAAGAGTGCTGGTATTCTCCTACCGGCCACCACTCCATCACGTGACTCCTCTGATGCCTTCTACCATCTAAGGAAACTGTTCGCACACACTCATATATATATACATACACCTCACACTGGTGCACTACAGTTACTGCAGTGAGAGGGGTGTATTTTTACGTGGAATCGAAATAGTTCATATTATCCAGACTATATAACATCCCTCCTTCTCGAGATAAAGAAAAAATTAGTTTTATTTATCAGTCTTTCCATTGCAACTTAAATAACTGAACTTGTACAATAGTTTATTTAAACAAATATTTTTAAATAGTTCTTATCAATATTGCACTGTATGTTGCTTCACCATCTTGTGGATTTGGCTGTGACCGTTGGGCTGTATTGCTGGTACACGGGTAGGTGATGTAGTTTGTTGTGCTTCACTTGAAAACTGCTGTGTTGATGTTTCGGTATTAGTGGGTGTGGTCTCTTCACTCGATACATTACTTGATATTGGTGTTGCAGGCCTTGCTGGTATTGAAGCTTTTTGCCTCATCACATCTTTTGTCAGCCAGATGTGAATTCTGTTCCTCCTCATCTGATTACCAGAGTCTGTCTCCACAATGTATGATCTTAATGTCTCAGCTTTTCTAATGGCCTTTGCTGGGATCCATGTTTTCAACATCGGCTCTTGAACATGCACATGCCTGAAGCATTCTGGCAATGTTTGTGCGTGTTCATTAAAATGCTGACGTCCTTCTTCTTGCGTGTTAGGCAGTCTTCTTCTGGTTTCCTCCTGGTCTTCTGGTGGGTGTATTTTGCTTGGACGAGTTGTTTTATATCTTCTGCCATTTAGAAGTACTGCTAGGGACTTCATGTCAGCCCTTAAAGGTGTTGTTCGTAATGATAGAAGAATGAGGTATGGGTCTTCTTTTGTTTTGTGACACGTAATTAGAGTGCGTTTCACAGTTTGCACTTGTCTTTCAATAAACCTATGATCTTTGGGGTAGATCCATTGTCACATGTTACTTGCTTGGGTATTCTTTGTTCAGCAAGGTGCACTCTCTTTTCTGAGGAGATAGTTGATGCTCTCAAGTCTTTCACCCTTTTGACAAATGGAAACTTAGATTAGTAACAGGCTACTATTAAATACCACTCTTGATTCTCAGTGAACAAGTTTGCTCCCACAGTGTGCCATGGCCTGGCAGGTACTTCTTTGGAAATCATTTCCTTTTTTTGTTGTGTGTTCTTGTTGATCCTTTTGGATATCTTCTTCATCTGGATCTTATAATTGACAGAGGTCAACTGCAACTCCTGCAGCTATCCAGACCTAGAATTGCTGGTCCATCTGCATCTACCACATATAACATACAGAGGATCAATGGCAGCCATTGATCTTAGCTCTCCCTAACTGCTTGATCATGGGTCCACCATAGGCCATTAATGTGAAATTTGCTGTTTCCAATGCACCATCTTTTATATGTTCTCTGGGAACATCTGGCAGTAGAGTCTGAGTGGAAGGATGTAACTTTGTGATCCAGTATCCAGCTTCACCTTTAGGTTAAATATTATAGGCCTGTTCTGGATTGCCCTCTGTATTTGGATCCTTGTGTTCAACTCGCTTCCTTCTTTCATCTTACCCGATATCGCGTGAAGGTGTCCAGTATCTGGGTGTTGAAGTCCTCATTGTTGTTTCCTTTTATGTGGTGGACCTTCTTCTTGTTTTTTTTTTCTTCACTGGTTTTACTGCTTTCTTCATACCAGACTTGCACATCTTTGCCCAGTGGTTTGCTTTACCACAGGCTCTACATTCAGAACCATATGGGGAGCATTTATTTTGGTAATTGAAGGGGTGTTGTCTGCCGCACTTACTGCAGGTCATGGGAGTTTGCAATTTTCTGATTGTGTTCTTTTTAGCATCAACCCTTCCTTCTCTTTGCTGTGGGTCGGTCTGCATAGATAGAGATTTCATTTGCCTCCTCATGGTTTCGAAGGCTCTGGTTGTGTCTATAGCTTCGGCCATCTTCAATCTATCCTTCCCCTATAAGAGACTTTTGCACTTCGGATGAGCACTGCCCTATATTAGTTGATCAACTAATCTTTCCTCTATATCCTTAAATCTGCATTTTGCAGCAACAACTTTTAGTCTAGTGAGCAAGCTATCAACAATTTCATCAGTCTCTTGCATTAAGCCTCGAAATTCATCGGATTTAATTCTATGATTAGACCTGGGTTCAAAGTGAGAAGCAAACTTTGCAAATTTCTGCTCTGGATCAGTTTTCTCCACCTCTGTAAGCTCCCAGATATTAAATATGTCAAGGCCTCGCTCCCCTGTCCAGAGAACTATATAAATGACTTTGCTGTTGCATTTTTAAAATAGCGTTTGAATGCTAAATTGCATTTCTACGGAAACTTTTTAAACGATTCAACAATGTCTTCAGCCTCCCAGTTCATCACTGGGTGAACTGCTGTCACTCCAGCCATTTTTTTTCAGTGATATTTTTTCTCTTCTTCCCCTTCGTATTTCATCGACTTACAATCAATTGTATGGCTTTATTCTTGTTCTCTTATACTGCTGCCACCATGTTATGTCTCTGTGTTACTTGGGAGGCTTCTTATATAACTTAGAGATACAAGATTTAAATAACAAAACAGATTTTTACTTACTGATCCTTATACCATCTCAGGAAACTTCACACAATCACACTCATATACATATACATATGGCCCACAGTGGGGCACTACAATTACTACAGTAAGAAAGGTGTATTTATTCTTACATTGTTACAAATAGTTCACATTATCCTGACTATATAACGCTCATACTCCAGTTCAAAACATCGGCAAACTGAACTCCAGATCAAAACCTGTGATTATAACCAGGAGGCCTTCAGCACCAGAGATCTTTCAGGTGCCCTTCTTGTCTGCAGCTCCCTCTTGAATCTTGGTTCTGATACTTGGTTCCCATGAGCTAGTGTCCAGTAGCCTGAAGCCTGTGTGTGTCCATCAACAGCAAGTTGCCAGCAGCCACAACCTCTCTTGGTCCTTCAGCCACTGAGCCCGCTGCTGTGCACAGTTCCTTATCAGGTTGGCTCCTATGTTTCTCCTTCTCAATGGGGGTGGAAAGGAGGGTGGGGGAGGGTGTGGTGGGGGAATGTTCTCTCCATTTCAGGTGCCCTGCATTAATCTGCTATTCCAGAGTGTCTGCAACCCTTCATAGTATGCTGCCCAGCACAAGTACTGTCATCTTGGGCACAGACCTCTGTGGTTGCAAGATTTAATGAAAACACCATCGACTCCTTTAACCAGCCGTTTAAAGCAAGTGCAGAACCATAGGTTATTGGATCTTGTGGAGTAGCTGTGTATCTCTGCTTGCTGTCCTTGTTCTGCAACAGCAGGAAGGCGAGAGTCTGGGATTTCTCACCTCTCTGTATTGCAACCACACTCCCATTTTTGGCAGGCAGCTTCCCCTCAACTGGCTTCAATACTCAAGGACAATAACATTTCTTCTAAAGACAACACATGTTGTTTGGGATTGCACTGCAAATGAAGAAAGTGACAAAGGAAATTCTAATGAGGCTATTGGAAGAATCCTAGGGCAAAAGAATGACAAAGCATTGACATTATTACAGTAAGGAATGTAATACAGCTCCAAACAGCCACTGCTGCTCTTGTAGACTCCTGAATAAACATCAAAATTCCCTTGCATCTTGATGACAAAGTAATAACTGAGCATTTTGTCATTGGATATACTGTTGGACTCTGGCTTTAATTTATTTACTCTTAATTTAGTCTATGTGTGAGCTGAGTCCAGCGCGTTCGTTGAATGAAGTGATAGGAGAAGGTATTCGGTTCAACAGTCAGTTTATTACACCACACAGCACAGCACAGCACAAGAATAAAACTTATCAGAGCTCTGGGTCAGTCTGTTAGTTCATAGGTCACCTGCCAGTGAGCTACTCCCTGAGACTGACCCCTATTGTCCAGTTGGCACAGTTTATATAGGTCAATCTTATCACACAGAACAAAAGTTGTTTTCCCTGCTAGATCTTTTTGCATAAGGGTTATCACAAGTCATCTCCTGTTTTGCAGATTTCTGGGGTGTAGCCTTCCCATGTTAATCCTCCAGGCCAGACTATCCTGTTGTTTAGATCTGAAATTAATTCATCCCCAGATATTTCTAATCACCATTTGGTCCCTGTCTGGCCAATTTCTGCTGTTCTCTTTAACACCTCCTCGTGCCTTAATCTTCCTCCTAGACTGGTTTTCCATTCCCTTTGATTCTTGCGGGCCATTCTTTGTTCTGATCTGGCCTGTGTCTCCTGTGCTACTTCCCACCTCCTTCAGTTGAGCATACCTCCTAAATCGTTTTATGCATATCCTCTCCCTGTATCTTGGGAGCGGCCAATTTCTGTTCAGCCAACTTTGCTCCATGCTGTGACAGCCACTTAGCCACATTCCTCTTTCCCTGACTCATGCAGTACAAATAAACTTATTAATTAATCATTTATTTCATAATGTTTTAACCCCTAGATTCCAACAGTCCCCCTTTTGGTCTCATGAAAATGAGACCAACCACCAGTTAACTTATTAGATAGAGAAATCCGGGTTACATGCCAGGGTTGGCATTTCTGATCCCTTGTAATCATTACACTCTTGAGAGGGCAGTAGGGACAAATACATGCCTTGGGGTCTGGGGATGTCTCTATGTGACAGCGCTCGTTGAATGAGGCACTGGAGGCAGGGAAGGATGCATGGGATCAGAATCAACGTCAAAACCACAAATCCAGCAACTAGCACTATAGTATGTATCCATCCCCAGTCTCCAGAGAACAAATTTCCCAGCCATGTGCTGCCCAAGGGTCGCCAGGTCTGAACCGGGACGTGAGCTAATTTGCGAATACCTGAAGAAATCTCCTTTACTGCTTGCCCATTGTTATCGATTTTTAAACAACAATTAGTGAGATTTAATTTCCCACACACTCCCCCTTCAGTGGCTAACAAGTAGTCTAAGGCTAAACGGTTTTGAAACACAGTGGCTCTAATCTGTTGCTGCTCTTCTGCCAACAGATCAAGGGCAGTGGCAGTGTTATTGGTGATAATTTCCAAAATAGCTTGTAAGCGAATCAGACGGTTTAACATGTAAATTGGGGTTCGATATCCCCAGGACCCATCCTGGGCCCAAGTGGCAGGTCCATAATAAGAAATAATACGCTCTGGGGGCCAGTCCTCTCCCCACTCACCGATCTTTAACTCCCTTTTCTGGTGTAGCCCCTGATATGCCTGTGTGGCTAACTGATGTGAGTCGTTCTGTGGTAACAGCACAAATTGTGGTTGAATGATACCTATACAGCACGTTCCCCTCCAGTCTGGCTCCAAAAAAGTGTATGCCATATTCCCACAAATCCAATATAATCCCTCTGGGGCAAATCCATGTGGATAGGGATGCGCCCAAAATTGTCTGAGTGAGGGAACCCCTTCATATGGATTCACGCCCGTGCAATTCCATACCACTTTCCCACGGGAGGGAGCGGTGATAGATTTGCAATTCGCTACCTTCTGTGGGGACAGGAACCACCGGGGACGCTGAGGATGCCATCGAGGGAACTTTCCCAAGATTTTAACCCTTGTGCACCTCGAATCTCCTTTATAATGATGGCCTTGCTCCTTCCTGATACATTCCTCTCCTAATGGGTGATTAGCTAAATGCCATATCTGGCGGGGGCGCGTTTCCTCTGCTAGTCCTTTTTCAGAAGTACTTAAAACATCGAGAGTAATACAGTGATATACACAGCAACAATACCAGCGTGCATGAAAAAACAGTTAAATGCCGAACACCTTATACAGATACTTATTACTATTATGGTACACGATTCTTAAACAAATACTTATTATACACTACTATGGTACACGATTCTTAAACAAATACTTATTACACACTATAGAAACAAATAACTATAACACAATACACCTTATACAGATACTTATTATACACTACTATGGTACACGATTCTTAAACAAATACATTACACACTATAGAAACAAATAACTATACCACAATACACCTTATACTACTTGGCCAAGTGTCTAAATCTACCTCTCGAGATTGCTACAAGGGGCTCCAACCCCGTTCTACTAGAGGGACCTCAACCTCCTTAGAGGGATTCCAACCGGACCTCAACCTCCTTAGAGGGATTCCAACCTTTTCCTAGAGGGACCTCAACCTCCGTAGAGGGATTCCAACCTCCTTTTCCTAGAGGGACCTCAACCTCCTTAGAGGGATTCCAACCGGACCTCAACCTCCTTAGAGGGATTCCAACCTTTTCCTAGAGGGACCTCAACCTCCGTAGAGGGATTCCAACCTCCTTTTCCTAGAGGGACCTCAACCTCCGTAGAGGGATTCCAACCTCCTTTTGTTTTATTCTTGTCTTTAACTAGGTCTTTTGCAGAGTAGTGACAACACACAATTTTATCTTTGCCAATCGCAGAACTTCGTTTGAACAGGCGTCTGCTTACCTCACTCTGTTGAATGGTCACTTGTTGTTATCCTCACCCCACAATCGACCGGTGTTTCGTATCTTTTCTTCCGTCACTTCTCCATCTTCATCACGTCGGGGTCACCAAATTGTTGGACTCTGGCTTTAATTTATTTACTCTTAATTTAGTCTATGTGTGAGCTGAGTCCAGCGCGTTCGTTGAATGAAGTGATAGGAGAAGGTATTCGGTTCAACAGTCAGTTTATTACACCACACAGCACAGCACAGCACAAGAATAAAACTTATCAGAGCTCTGGGTCAGTCTGTTAGTTCATAGGTCACCTGCCAGTGAGCTACTCCCCGAGACTGACCCCTATTGTCCAGTTGGCACAGTTTATATAGGTCAATCTTATCACACAGAACAAAAGTTGTTTTCCCTGCTAGATCTTTTTGCATAAGGGTTATCACAAGTCATCTCCTGTTTTGCAGATTTCTGGGGTGTAGCCTTCCCATGTTAATCCTCCAGGCCAGACTATCCTGTTGTTTAGATCTGAAATTAATTCATCCCCAGATATTTCTAATCACCATTTGGTCCCTGTCTGGCCAATTTCTGCTGTTCTCTTTAACACCTCCTCGTGCCTTAATCTTCCTCCTAGACTGGTTTTCCATTCCCTTTGATTCTTGCGGGCCATTCTTTGTTCTGATCTGGCCTGTGTCTCCTGTGCTACTTCCCACCTCCTTCAGTTGAGCATACCTCCTAAATCGTTTTATGCATATCCTCTCCCTGTATCTTGGGAGCGGCCAATTTCTGTTCAGCCAACTTTGCTCCATGCTGTGACAGCCACTTAGCCACATTCCTCTTTCCCTGACTCATGCAGTACAAATAAACTTATTAATTAATCATTTATTTCATAATGTTTTAACCCCTAGATTCCAACAATACCTACCACCAATCTGAACCAGAGTTGGACAGATGTCATGTGGGGATCTGAAAGGCTGTAAAGATCTGAGCAGCTGAAAATGTTCTTCTTTGTTAAGGATACAATAAGTTACCAGAGTGGGGTGGATGGCGCAAGATAGGTGGTGGGCAGGGCTGGGGATGATGGTAATTTGGGCAGCCAGTGAGCCTTCAATTACCTGTATGTTTCTTCTGGTTGGGGGAGGGTGGGGGTGCAATGTGAAAAGGGAAGCATTGTGCCCATACAGGTCCCAAGGACTGAAACGTCCAGCTGAAATTTCACTCTGCTCTATTGCTTTGCAGAAGTGTCTTCTTCAGTGCAGTCAAGGTGTGCAAGCCACATGCACCTCCCATCACTCTACAATCCTTGGTGTATCACTATGGCATATGTTCTGGTCCAGGGGATACACCAAATTGTGCCAACTACTCACAATTGTGGTTCAAATATCTAACAAAATCACAAGATACTCTGGCTGGTACTTTCTGCAAGATTATTTATTAATCTTAACTGCTTTAAAATAGACTGAGTATCTGGCTTTGTACAACTATGCAACTTGTGGTCAACTTGACAATGATCTACACAGATCTCTTCCATAATGAAGCATAAGGACAGCATCTGCAGGGTCTTGTGAACTAATGGAGAACTTTGCAATAATGAGACTTTTCTTTATTATGAACATGTAATTCTATAGTTCATCTGGAGAACTCTTAAATGGAACTATGCTTAAGGAGCAATATGCCAGGAAGTGTAAAGGACTTAGAAAAAAATCACACAAGAATGACTAACATTAAGGAAAGGAACCATAGTCTTGTGTAGACTGATAAAAGATTTGTTAGCCTTGCAGATAGACAATTACCATTCATGTAAAAGCATGCAGTGTTACGAGCCCAGAGGACCCATAAATCCAGCAGGAATAGATATTTACCAAGACAAATTATTACTTTAAAAAAGTTGTTTTTAATTATCTTTAAACATGAAAACAGAATCACACTTTAACTTATCATTATTGACTTAACTAACCTAACTTAACCTCCTTCTAATTCTAAGTGCATGTGTATGTAATGTGTGTGTAAGTTCAGAAAAGTTCTTTGGTTCACACTCCAATCTCACTTCTCATGCCTCCAAATTTACTGGTTGCAGGCTATTCTTATACTATGCACAGAATTTAACATTTATAAAGTTCACCAGGCTTTGGTGCTTGAAAGGTTACCGCCCAGAAAGGTTCTTGTTGGTTTTGAGAGAGATTAGTTGTTCCAGGGCCTCCACAACTGATTCCTTTTTAATCATCCTCTTCAGTGTCTTGCTGATGTAACTTGCCCCATCAGGGTTTTCCAGATGATAACCTCTTGCTTTCAGGTCACCACAGAGTTCCTTTTATTTCCCTTATTCCAAGTGAAACATTAGACAGCCAGTCCTCTCCTCTTGCATGAACCACAGGTCTTTGACCAGGCTGAATTAAGAACTCACAACCCATCTTCCAAATGGGGTTTTCCACAAGCTTGCCAGCTTGTCCTGTTCCAGTCCCAGCTGCTGTTGCTGGCTGTAACACTGTAGAAGTGATCTGTGTGTGTGTGTGTGTGTGTGTGTGTGTGTGTGTGTGTGTGTGTGTGTGTGTGTGTGTGTGTGTGTGTGTGTGTGTGTGTGTGTGTGTGTCTCTGAGAGAAAAAGCCTGTTTGACTCTCTCAGATTGCCAAACCACATGACCCTCTTAGATCAGCTCCGGACAATCTGCAGCTCCCACAAGATCTTTCATCTATTGCCTTTTTATAAACAACAGTTCATTAGTGAAGTCTCTTGGGCACTCTCCAAAGGCTGTGCAGCTGATATGTCTAGCATTAGCAGAGCTCCAGTATTTCAAATATGATTTGTTTTAAAGTGCTTGTATGTGACCTACACTAACAAACCTTTCCCAATTTATCTCCCAAGAACATATCTATATACACTGTCACAGCAGAAGTATCACACAGGAATGTCTAACTGAAGTTTCCTCTGTTTTGTAACAGATAAAGATTTGATTAACCCTGTGGATAAAGAATTAACATTAGAGGATAAGACTGAAACCATGGCTTCACAAACAAAAGGTGCCCGAGGTATTTAAAAATAAAACCTCGAGACATAACTTTAAATATGTAAGGACCGAATCTTAAACGAGATTAACTGTTAACATGATTAACTGTGTGATGCAATTAATTTAGATTCGTCAGAAAAAAAAACTC
Organism: Narcine bancroftii; assembly: GCF_036971445.1. Taxonomy (NCBI): domain Eukaryota; kingdom Metazoa; phylum Chordata; class Chondrichthyes; order Torpediniformes; family Narcinidae; genus Narcine; species Narcine bancroftii. The sequence continues at coordinate 389,818,236 of NC_091469.1, forward strand.
AAAGACAATGCAATGAGAAACAGGAACAATCCATTTCATTGGTTATTTTCCATTGTGAAAAATGTACTGTCAAAAAGAGTCATGTAAGGTGTGAAAAAATGCTGTATACGTTGAGTAAGGCTCAGTGCAGGGAACGAGTGACACAGTCTACTCTTCTTTGCATCTTTATTGTCACTGAGGACTTTAATAATTGCAATCTGCATACAAGATTTTACCACAAGGGGAAATAAAACCCTATATCATGTCTATACAAATGTGGCTAATGCTTATAAAGCTACTGGCCTCCCCCATCTGGGACAGTCTGACCATCTTTCATTGTTTATGTTTCCCAAGTATAGCCCAGTCATTAAAGGTGTGAAACCCACAATAAAGACTATTAAGTTCTGGCTTGAGGGTATTGACTCTTTTCTTCAGCAACAGTTCCAGCACACAGACTGGAGCATGTTTGCTGCCCATGCTACCATAGACTCAGATTAATATTGACTTATATACCAACTCTGTCCTCCATCAACAAGTGTGTAGATAGAATGACATCACAAAAACAAATAAAAATCTTCACTATTCAAAAACCATGGATGAACAGTAAGGTTCACCAGAGATAAAGCCTTCAGATCTGGAGACCAGAAGACTTACAGCTCAGCCAGGGCCAACCTGAAGAGGGGAATCTCTCATGCTAAACATGTACACAAACAAAGAATTGAAGAGTATTTCAACTCTTCGGACTCCCTGTGTATATGGCATGGCATACAGATTATTACAGATTTCAAATCACCTAGTACTATGCCCCCTTCCAGTTCTGCTTCCCTCCCTGTGGGGCTCAATTACTTCTTTGCTGACTCTGATTGAGGGAACAAGGAGGTCACCTTCAATGTGGATCTTCCACCTGGTGAGCTGCCTCTCTCACTTTCCACCTCAGATGCTTGCACCACCCTGAATAGGGTGAATGTGCAGAAGACAGCTGGTCTGGATAGAATAGCTGGCCATGCGCTCAGAGTCTGTGCAGGGCAGTTGATTGGGGTCCTTAAGGACATTTTCAATCTGTCTCTGGCCCAGGTCGTTGTCCCCATCATTGTGCCTGTGCTGAAGCATTCCACTGCCATGAGCCTGAATGACTTCTGTTCAGTCGTACTCACCCCCTTCATTGCAAAGTGTTTTGAGAGACTTGTTCTATCACATTTGAAATCCTGTTTTCCTACCACACTGGGCTCCCATCAATTTCCCTATCGCACAAACAGGTAAACTGAGGATGCCATCTCCATGTCACTTCACTCTGCCCTGACCCACTTGGACAACCCCAACTCTTATGTCAGAATGCTGTTCATTGACTTTCATTCAGCATTCAATTCTGTGATTCCCTCCAAACTGATCGCCAAACGACTCCAGCTTGGTATCAGCTCATCCCTCTGTAATTGGACTTTCTGACTAACAGACCCCAATCTGTCAAGTTAAATAACCTCTTCTCCTCTATTCTCACCCTGAGCTGTGGGCTGTGGGCTGAGCCCTCTTCTGTACTCCCTTTTTATCTATGATTGTGTTCCTGTACATGGTTCTAACTCTATAATCAAATTTGTAGATGACACCACAGTGGTTGGCCTGATTAGGGAGGATGATGGGATGGCCTACAGGGATGAGGTCAAGCACCTGGCCACATGGCGTGGTGATAATAACCTGGCCCTTAACACTCAGAAGACCAAGGAGATCATTGTGGACTTCAGGCATGCTGAAAGCCACATTCATGCCCCTCTCTACATCAATGAAGCTGTAGTGGAGCATGTATCAAGCTTCATATTCCTTGGTGTCCACATTTCCGATGATTTTACCTGGCCCCTGAACTCCTCCATCCTGATCAAAAAGACACAACAGTGCCTTTATTTCCTGCAGAGCGTCAAGAAAGTTCATCTTTGTCCCAGGATACTGATGGATTTTTACTGCTGTACCATGGAGAGAAAACTCATTTATGGCATCTCAGTGTGGTATGGAAACCATCCCATATTGGACCATAAAACACTCCAGCAGGTGGTGAAAACTGCCCTGCAGATTATCAGCATCCAATTGCCCACTAATGAGAGCATCTATCAGAAAAGCTGCTTGGGCAGGGAGAAAAGTATTATCAAGGATGCATCTCACCCTAATTATGGACTTTTTACCCTCCTTTAAAGCATTGATCTTGTAAAGCGGGAGTTGTGAGTTCATTTCCCACTGGCGCCTCATTTCTGTGAGGGGTTCTGGACAAAGTGGTGACTCTCTTTACATAGACAAAGTTAAAAAATTTCATGTATGATACATTCTAGAATATAGTATTACATGACAATAATGGAGCCTTTACTTTTAACCTTCGGTGTTACAGGAGCCTCTGCTCCCAAACCATCAGGCTCAGGAAGAACTTCTTTCCGGTCTCTGACCCTGCTGAACCTCACATCAAGGTGCTGAGTGGTATTAAATCAGTGTGAGAATATGTATCATCGCCCTATCAGGTATGCATTTCTGTGAAACAGGCTACACAGTCACTAGACACTTGGATACAAGTCCTTCTGTGATAGTCAGCCTGTGCTGTTACAGAGCACACATAGCAGAACCATGGAGAATACAACCAACTTTATTATATACATTAGTAGGAGTAAGGGTTGCAAAGAAGAGTAGTCAATAGCCGCTTTCAGGTGCTCGGATGTAGATAATGCGCTGGCAGACATGGCTGGGGAAGTGCAGCTGGGATGTTCAGGTGGCCACAGAAAAGAAACCTTTCTGTCACCTGAACATGCTGGCTGAAAGAGAATCATGTCCGAGCTAACACAGCTCCTGTGGTCTGTGGCCGTAGTCCCACTGCTGCTTTCAGGTGCAGCGGGGGATTCTCCGAGCCGGAGAAAATACCTACCTGAGGAGGGTTAGGTAAGTGCGTTTAAATGCCTTAATTCATGAGGCTGAACTTAAATCAAATAAGAGATATTAAACCTTTGTGAGAAAGTTGAAAATCCAAAAAATAAATCAAAAATACTAGCCTCAGGAATTTGCAGAAAATTGGGAATTTGAGGTTGAGTAAAATGTCTAATTTGTAAATATAAAGAAAAGTGTATTTGGTAAGTTAAATTTTGCCACCAATTGTTTAAAAGATGCAAAACTATTATGAATGAGGTCTTAATACCCAATCTATGCCAACCATTAAAGGCTGCCCTGCAAAAGTGATTAGATATAATGGGACAAGGAGGGGAAAGATTACAAAATCCAATTATATAAAGAGGAGGTTACACAAGAGCAATTGGAAACAGGATTTGAAACTTTCATTTTCTGAAGAAGTTTGAGATTCCATTTGTAATTTGATGAATACAATTTCCCTTTGTGCTGATGTTGTCTAGTGCAATTTAAAATGGTACATATTATCTAAAGCTAAATTAGCTCACTTTTATAAATCCTCTGTGACAAATGTAAAATTGCAGAGGCTTCCTTGGCTCACATGTTTTGGTTTTGACCTAGTCTTGAAACATTTTGGAAATATATTTTTCACACACTATTGGTGATTCTTAAGGTTAAAATGGAACCTTGCCCTTTAATTGCCCTGTTTAGGTGATCTGATTATGATATTTTATTGATTTCATCTCAAAGCCAAATTTTATCTTTTACTTCATTAATAGCCAGTTGTGCAATACTGCTCAAATGGAAAGATAGCACTCCACCGACACACTTATAATGGTTAAATGATATTTTGTCTTGTTTAAGCTTAGAAAAAATTAGATATGCCATTAAAAATACAAATACTAATTTTTCAAAGTCCTGGGGCCCTTTCATGGACTATTATCATAATCTAAAGTTTTAAGATACTTCTAAACTTCGATGTTGTCTTGTCATTTTCCGAGTTGTCATCACTCGATACCCATATGCTAGGTTTAATTTCTAACCTTGTCAATGGAAGGGGGTTTTGATTAAAGATTTTTTTTCTTTATTCGTCGATTACTATATTTTAAATATAACTGTACAGTTTAAGGGTTTTGCTTAATTTAAATTTATTATGTCCTTTATTATGAATATGCTTTGGAATTCATTTATATGATTATGCTTGTGGGAATTTTTAAAATCTTTTTTTCTGTGGGACATTCCATAATTGTACTGTACAAATTTACTGTTATTGAAATTAATAAAAATACTTTAAAAATAAAAGAAATAATGTGTAGGTGTTAAAAGCTATTTGCTGCTTTACCTAAAGTCAATACATTTTCTTCTTCATACAAAGCTTTGTTTATATTCATTATAATCTGTCTGTTCAAAAAGTCCGGATGATTAATCTTAAAGCTCATTTAATAACTGAACAGCTATCTTATTAAATAAATCTATAATAAAAGTACAATTATGCAAATATAGCTAATTATAATTATTAATAATCTCTTTATGGGTTACTGGTATTTTCATGGCATAGCATTTAATGATAAACAGAAACACTTTGATAACTGACTGTGATCTCTGGAGTGCAATTCAGGAGGCTCACTTAGCATTGTGAAAACAGGTCACTGCATCATTAATGAAGTGTGGCAAGGAACCTCTGGCATTGCCTGGTCATAAATCACTCATGCTTCATTTCCCCATGACTTACAGGACATTTTGGTTCATCAATAGAATCATTCTTTTTAAAGGTGATTGAGTTAATAATAACTTCCTGAAATTGAAGTTATTGTGGTAATGCTTCCTCAAACTAAAGTTGGTTGATCAACCATCTCCTTAACCTTGACAATGGTGTCATTTTTTTAAATATGGGGATGTTGCCTAGTTCTCAAAATATTTTCTTGCTTTAAAGAGGCAAATTGAAATTTTGAAGGCATCAACTGACCATTTTCATCACTAATTTGGTATGTTCTGATCATTATTATGTTTGCAAAAGGTGTTTTGCATGGGGAAAGCCAGACTGCATTCAAATCCTACATACTTCCACTTGTCCAAGCACCTCTTTTCCGCCCATTTTGCTCAATCTCAGATTCGTGACGTTCCGCGAGGCTGAATCCAAGATCTATTTGGCAACACTTAAGTTTGCAGCCCATTGAGATAAATTGGATAAGGAAGAAGTTCATTGTGAAGGCTTCTGAAAAATTTCTGACCCTATAACTGGTATATGTAGCAGGTGGTTCAATTCATTTGCCAACTAATACAACTCTGACCTTAAAAATGAAAAATGACACATGAATTTATCTCAATTTGTAACTACAGTATTTTAACTGCTCCATTGTTATCCCCAGTCCATTTGCAAAGACAACCATGAGAATGTTAACTTTTAGAAAAGTGTTCTTGATGAATGTGTTTGCTATGAATCAGGAACTGGTGATGAATGCCTGGAGACATTCTGAGTACAAGGGGTTAAGTTATTCACTTGAAAACTAGAGTGATGTAATGGATTCTGTTTGATTGTGAAATAAGAGCAAACTGTCTTTGTTCAACAACACTCAATTAAATTAGACAAACATTCTCTTCTTCCCCATCTTTGTTTCATTTCATGCACTGCTTTTTTTTTAAAGTCTTTGTGTTATTAGCAACACAAAGGCCACTGTTTCTTTTGACTTGTGATGCTTCTGGGGCCATCCATCAGCAGCATTAGAGATGTGACAAATAGGCTTTTGTTACCTTGTCTCAAACAATCAGCATCAGTTTGAGGTCTGCATAGGAAAATCAAGTGGATGAGACAGCTTTACCCTGGCCTTTCCATCTGGTTGGTTTACAATCAGTCACCTTCCAGCTCTTTGCTCTGCAATCTGTTAGTGGAAACTGGAAAGTGTGATGTTTCTTTTATTGCAATAAAGAAACTCTTTTAAAACCACTGTATTTACATGACCGTATGGAGGCATCTATCTTGAATCCAACCAGAGCTGCAACAAAGTAGTCTCCGTTTCCCTCAAGTGGTCAGGAGGATTACTAGCACTCTATTAGTACATCCCCTTTCCTTGAGATGTTTAATTTAACAACATGACACACTGATACAGCATTCATTTCTATTTAAAGTGCATCACAATAAAAGAGTACAGTTCTTTTTCTTTTAGAGAATCAGTCTGTCAGGTGCCTTGATAATGCTTGTGTCAGCTCTGCTGGTCCACTACTGTCTAGCTCTGGTGGTGTTTCCTCTGTTGCTGTGCAGGCTGGATCTTCTGTATTCGTCTGTTTCTGCAGTGTTATCTGTTTTCAGCAGGCTCTTTTGATTCCTCCTCAGTATTTGACCATCCTCTGTTCTAACAGTGGAGGATCTTGGATTTACTTCCCAGAACAATGGCCTTTTTGTCCCCAGTGTTGGAATCTGTCTCGTGTCATGTTGTGCCAGTGGCCCTAAGCTTCGTGATTTTTGTCTCCAATGCAGACACTTTTGTTTCCATTTGACATCTGTTCTTGTTTGCGTCTGCAGAGTAGGGAAGTGTGGTGCATAGTGTATGTCCCATCAGAAGCTCAATGGTGACATGCCATGTCCAAGTGGCGAAGCTCTGTAACTCAATAGAGCTAGATACAGATCTGAACAACTATTTAACTATGTGAACTCCATTCTCTGCTTTACCATTCGACTGTGGATGCAGAAGACCTGAAGTCACATGTCAAAAATCATACTCTTCTGCAAAGTTATGGAATTTTCTACAACTGTAGCATGGCCCATTGTCACTGCAAATATCAATTTCACATATATGATCACACAGCAGCAGACATGTTAGAAAGCAGGGCAATCTCATGATAGTTCGATAGATAATCAATAACCAGCAAGTAATTCTTCGCAACCATGTGGAACAGATTAGTCCCAACTTTCTGCCATGGTTCTGCTGGTACTTCAGTTATTATCATGGATTCCTTTGCCTGCTTTGTGTGATGTTTCAAACAGGTCTCACAGCTTGAGGCCATCCTGTCAATGTCAGCATTTATCCCTGGCCAATAAACAGCAGTTCTATCCCTCCTCTTGCATTTATCCATTCCAAGGGGCCCTTCATGCAGCCTTTTCATCATCTCTTGTTGCAGTGATTGAGGAATGATAATTCTGCCGTCTCTGAGTAGAAGCCCATTGACAACACTCAGCTCAGCTTTGATGTTGTAGTATGGGTGACATTCACCTCTAGGGCATCCTTCATTCAGATTCTTGATGACCTTCTGTAGAACTATTTCAGGTGTGATCTGCTTGGATTTCATGACAGATATGGGAAGAGATTCAATGATCAGATTCAACTGGAGATTCACATCGGTCTTGTGGAACCCTCATTATGTGCTTCACTCCACATCATTGCCCTTAATAACCCATCAGCTAACACAACAAGTTTTCCTGGTGTGTGTACACCCTCTTGACTAGGCTTAGGTGTTCACATGCTTTGTCATCAAGCAGTGATTCATATCTATCTGGGACTATTGCAAACCTGAGGTGGTCCTCTATCTTTAACTTTCACCTTGAGTGTACCTTCCATGTCAATGCTTTGTCCATTGTAGGCGTTGAGTTGTACAGGATTTGCATGGATCTTCACTGGCCTGATGGCACACTCACAGATAAATTTGTCCTTTGCCTCTGTGTCCAGCTTGAAAGGAATATTTAATCCATTTTTATGCAATGAAATGGTCCACTTGTCCTGCCCGACTCTGCTCACGCTTGGTTGTTCAGTGCCTGCTGGTTTATAATCTTTTTGCACTACCATTCCACAAAGAATGTATAATTGAGAGGAGTTTCTTCTATAGTGTGCACACTTTTATTTCTGTTTTGTTTCCTTTTGGAACAACATTGCTTTGCGTAATGATTCTGCCCTTTTTATTTATTACAGACTTTTTCATAGGCAGGGCATCGTTTTGGTGCATGTTGAGTGCCACATCATTTACAATTGAATGTCTCTCCATCTTTTTGTCATTTCTTATATTTCGTTTTATGTTTATGTGTGCATCCAGACATGGTGGCTAAGATTATCCCTTAATTTTCACTGACTTGTGCACTATCACTGAACTTTTTCACGTGCTGCAGAACTAATTCACTGGCATGGCATATCTTCACAAATCCAGCTAAGGTAAGCTCTGAGTCTCGCAGCAACCTCTCTCTCTCACTTTATTATCAATAATCCTGAACACAATTTGATCATGGATCATTGAATCTTGCAGCAATCTAAATTGCATGTTCTTGTTTTTAAATTTTAAGTCTGTTAAAAAGTATCAAAGCTCTCTCCCTGCAGCTGCATGCACAAGAGAAACACATACCTTTAGAACATTTTATTTTCTTTGGTGAATAGTGCTTATAAAACATCTCAATAACTTTGTTGAACTTGCATTGGTCATCTGCCTTGGCAAATACAAATGTGTGGAAAACTTCTAGTGCTTGAGGTCCCACCACATTAAATAACAGTGCAGTCTTCCATGTATCAGGTTTTCTATCAACTCCAAATGGCTTGCAGGTACAGGACTAATCTTTGTTTGAACAGCCTCCACTCGTGGATGACATTTCCAATCCAATTTACTGCATCAGTAGTCTTCACACTTTCTATGTCTCAGCTGATATGGACTGATGTACCCTCTGTTCACTCCTAGTGTTTCTTCTCCTGGTACCATGTGATGTTTCTTTTATTGTAATAAAGAAACTTGGTTTTTTTTTAAACAACTCTATTAGCTAAAGAACTTACTCAGGACCATGTGGAGGATTCCATCTTGAATCCAACCAAAGCTGCAACAAACTATCTCTGACTCCCTCTAGTGGTCAGGAGAATCACTAGCACTCTGTCACTGCAGAAAGCACTTGTACTTTGGCTAACCCATCATCAGAAACCAAATAGCCAGCTCCAAAAGGAAAACCATCATTAGTTCTCTAATCCTGACTTTAGCTTGTTTACATGTCCTTGGATAAACTCTAATTAGAATTTTTAAATACTTAAACAATGAATTTGTCAAAGTACTTCCCAATATTTTCATTTAATATTCCAAGAAATGTTATAAATTTATCAAGAAATGTAACAACTGCTAATTTACAGGTGAAAAGGGGATTGATCATTGCAAAGTTCCTGGAAATGAGGAACAACTTGAAAAATTACATGCTTCTTACTTTTAGCTTTAAGAATAAGCTGGGTTTTTTTCTATATTTTATAGGAAGCATGTTGGATTTTCAATCAATCACTCTTTCACCAAAATTTTAATTAGACAAAATGAAATGTCATTTTCTGGCTCATGTTGACAACTGTAGATATTAGCTAAAAGCACTAATTAATAGTCTAGGAGTGACTGCCAGATTATGTTTCAGGAAGCAAGCCTCTCAATGATTACATGAGAATTGATCACCCTAACACAAATAATCCATCTAGATTTGTCATAAATCCCTCACATTGCAGGAGCTGTGTTTTGCTGGAAATTCAGAACCACAAAAGAGTTAAAGTAATTTATCATGCAGTGTTAAAAACAGTATAGCACAGAAGAGGAATGGGCCCTTTGGCCCATATGTCTAGGCCAAACATGATGTCCAAATCAATCTTAGAATCTGCTGCTTACCCCAGATAGATATCCCTCCAATTCCTTCCTATTCATGTGTCTATTTAGAAGTCTCTTGAATGTTCCTATTGAATCTGCTTCCCCCCACTACCACTAGTAACTTGTTCTAGGCACCCAACACTCTGTGTAAAATATTTGCCCCATGTATCTCTCTTAAATATTTTCCCACTCACCATAACTGCATGCCCTCTAGTGTGATACTTTTAACCTGGGGAACATCTTTGAACTGTTCACCCTATCAATGCTTCTCAAGATGCTATAAGGTTATCAGGTCACTCCTCTGCTCCAGAGAAAACAACTAAGTTTTTCCACCATCTCCCCATAACTCACACCCTTTAAACCAGGCAACATCCTGGTAAACCTCAATGTAACCTTTCCAAAACTTCCACATCCTTCCTGTAGGGGAACCTAGAATTGGACACAGTTCAGCCCACCCCATGTTTTATATAGCTACACGTCTTCTTTACTTTTATACTCCATGCCATGCTCAATGATACCAAGCATATTACAGTATATGCCTTATTTACTATCCTATCCGCTTTCAATGAACCCAAATTAATGGTTTTAAGAGTCCTGTCATTATTTGTATAGAGTCCAATTGCATTTGGCCTCCCAAAGTGCAAAATCTCATATATGTCCAGATTAAATTCCATTTGTCATTTCTCTGGCCATATCTGTACTATTGAATTCATTCACATCCTTTTACGCTGTCCATAACTCCACCAATGATTGTATCATCTGCAAACTTTTTACCCACCCACATACTTTTCATCCAAGTCATTTATATAAATCGCAAGCAACAGGTATCCCAACATCAATCCCTGCAGGCCATTGTTAGTGCAGATTTTCCTAGAAAATAGCAGAGTTCAATGAGTATATGCAGAAAAGAAACTAATGCAAATTAAACTCTTCACAGAAACTCAGTGGAACTATTTAACATGAGACTACTGATGAGGAGATATTTGATTCTATGATGGCGCTGAATCTGCAGCCCAGAAAAAGGAACCACTAAAACTGAGCAGATTCGTTCTTATGCTCATAATTGATGAAAACAAAGGTTGACCTCTGCAAGATATATTTCAAACAGTACCACTGTTTTAATTTTAGTCACCAATGAAATATTGTTCAAGGTTTAAAAATTAATAGAATTTATTTCATATATTTTCTATTTTTTATTGCTTCTTTTTCACTCATTTTCCTTCATTTTATTTTCCGTGACATCTAATTTGCATCAATTCACACCTTTCCTTCTCCATTCTTCTCTCTTTTCACATCTCATTCATGAGAGACTATTGGCCTTGAGGTCTAATTGCTCCTTTATCTTTTTTTCTTTCCATTGGGTTTGAATGACCTGTGTTCTGCACTGACAGCACATCAAAAGGTTGAAGTTTGCTGTCCCTGGTTGGTGATTATGAGAGGAACCCCTGACATGCAACAACTCATCGGGAGGCACTTCCCAGATTCAGGCAGAATTGTTTTAATTCTGGCACATGTTGTGCACTGGGGCCAGGACCAGTAGCCCACTGTCCCAGAAGCATAGATTAGATGGAAAAGATGCAGATGATAACACTGATAAATAATGGGAAGATTGGTTGAGATTTCATGCAGTTGCAGAATATGGCCACTGAAGGCCAGTACAGAGCATAAAACATAGAACACCACAGCAACAGTACAGGCTCTTTGGCCCACTATGTTGTGCCAACCATATATTCTTTAAAAAAAAGTACTAAACCCAACCTATGCTGTAAACCTCTATTTTACTTTCATCCATGTGCCTGTTTAGGAGTCTCATAAATGGCCCTAACGTTCCAGCCTCCATCACCATCCCTGGCAAAGCATTCAAGGTACCCATAACTCTCTGGGTAAAAAACATATTGAAGTGCCAGTTGACGAAGTAGACAAAGACGATGTGGTCAAACAATAATCATGGCTTTTATTAGCAGAAACTCATGGTTCAATAATGAAAGACAATAGATGCATATACAGTTATATCCAAGGGGAGTGTCCTTAACAGTAGAGATAATGCACAGCCAACGTTAGTACAGCAAGGCTCACCAGAGGGGAGACAGGCAGCTTAGCAGACATTCACCACAGTCTCCACCCAGCAGAAGAAGGGTTAAAATCAAAAGGACAGCTGCTAGGAAAGATTGAAACAAGCGATACATGGATACCATGTTTGGCCTTGACATACTCTAACAGTCAAAATATGCCAGTATCTAGCAAGCAATCTAAATATAATGAGATGTTTTATGAATATGTCAGCCGATCAGGTTGTTTATGAATTCTGGTGCTTTGTCTCAAAACAGGTTGCTCCTTTGCAACCTTGATACAGGTCCTGGGACTGTAGTGTGGGAAGGACTGGCTTCTGGACCCGCTCCAGAAACACCAGTGTGAGGCAGTGGAGCCTCAGCATGGCCATCTGAAAGCTTACTAGGGGTCACAGGCTGGGGGGGTGTCCAACTTCTCAGGCTCCCTCTGAGTAAGGGTGTGAGGAAGGGGCGAACCAGGTGAGGCCAGATCTCTTAGAGGTACAATGTCCGTACTCCCGTCTGGGAATTTAACATGAGCGTAGTTGGGGTTAGTATGCAGTAGCTGAACTGATTGGACAAGGGGATCTGAGGATCTGTTTTATGTGCCCGAGTGTGGCTCTTCAGGAACACAGTTCCAGGCTCAGATAAACAGGCTGACCAGTCCATCACAGTTCCTGATTTCCTAGGAAGGCAAAACATACATTCATGAGGTGTTTGATTTGTTGCAATACACAATAAAGACTGAATAGAACGTAGTGCCTCAGGCAGCACCTCCTGCCACCGGGTAACAGGTAACCATGTGTTTTAAAAGCAAGATTAACAGTCTTCCAGATTGTAGCATTAGCCCTTTCAACCTGCCCATTGCCCTGCAGGTTGTAGCTCGTGTTACAGCTGGTGGCAATCCCCTTTCGTAGCAGGAATCACCGCAGTTCAGCGCTCATGAATGCTGAGCCTCTATCGGTATGAATTTATTTGGAAAACCAAAAATGCTGAAAATTATGTCAAGTGACTTAATGACAGACAATGACGAGACGTCAGGGCAGGGTATCGCAAAGGGAAACCTGGAATGTTCATCAATTACAGTAAGGAAACATACATTTTTGTTGTTGGAAGGTAACGGCCCTTTAAAATCTAAGCTAATCCTCTAAAAAGGTCGGGTTGCCTTGATGAGAGTGGCCACTGGAGCTTTGAAGTATTACGGTTTGCATTCTGCACAAACAGGACAGCTTTTAGTCAGTTTCCTGACTTCTTCCAGAGAGTAGGGAAGGTTGTTAGCCCTTATATAGTGGAAGAATCTCGTGACTCCTGGGTGGCACTGTCTGCTATGGATCACTTTTAGCCCCTTCAGCTGAGCACCAGCAGCAGATCGTGACAATGCGTCAGAGGGATCATTTAACCTGCCCGGTCTGTACTGGATCTCATAATTATAAGTTGCGAGTTCTATTCGCCAGCGTGCCATCTTATCGTTCTTGATTTTAGTTTTGTGTTTAGTACTGAACATATTGGCTACAGATTTCTGATCAGTGACAAGAGTAAATTTTCTGCCAGCTAGAAAGTGTCTCCAGTAGCGAACAGCTTCAATAATAGCCTGGGCTTCTTTTTCAATGGCAGGATGTTTAAGTTCAGGTCCGTGTAACGTGCGGGAGAAGAATGCCACAGTTCTGCCCTTTTGATTAAGGGTTCCTGCCAAGGCACAATCTGAGGCATCAGTTTCCACTTGGAATGGAACATCCTTGTCAATGGACGAGAGTGCAGCTTAGGCAATATCAGCTTTAATTCTCTCGAAAGCCTTCAAAGCCATTGGAGAGAGAGGAAAAGATTTAGTGTCCCGAACCCATTTGCAGTAGTAGGAAAAGAATCCCATACACCTTTTAAGGGCTTTTGCTGAGTATGGGGGTGGTAACTTCTTAAGGGGGGCCATTCTTTCCCTTGCGGACAATGTAGCCCAGAATGGGTAGCTCTGTGGCATTGAACACACATTTGCCCTCGTTAAATGAAAGGTTGAGTTCTTTACCTGTTGCTAAAAATTTCTTTAAGTTGTTGTCATGCTCAGCCTGTGTTTTCCCACAGATAGTGACATTTTCCAGATAGGGAAACGTACCCTGTAACTCATACGTCCTAACAATCTTATCCATTTCCATCTGAAACACTGACACACCATTAGTGACTCCAAAAGGTACCCTTTTAAACTGGTATAACCCCCACACTCCCCCATCAGCCTCAAAGGCTGTATAGGGCCGTTCCTTTTTTTTAATGGGGATTTGGTAGAAAGCTGCTTTGAGGTCAATAGTGGAGTACACTTTGTATTGCGCTATCTGATTAATCATTTATTTGATGCGTGGCAGGGGGTAGGCATCCAGGTTAGTGTAACAGTTGATTGTCTGGCTATAGTCAATAGCCAGTCGTTTCTTAGTGTGATTTTTCACAACTACCACCTGGGCTCGCCACGGACACTTACTGGGTTCAATTACTCCCTCTTTAAGCAGTCTCTAGGTCTCCTCTTTGATAAACTCACGATCCTCTTTGCTGTAAGAATGGCTCTTAGTGGCAATTGGCCGGCACTCAGGGGATAAATCACTGAAAAGGGAGGGAGCTTTGATCTTTAATGTGGATACACCACAGTAAGTAACATGGGGGATGGTAAGTGTGGGTAGTGGACCACCAAAATTTAACACTACACTGTTCATCTGAGATTGAATATCTAACCTCAGTACCACAGGGGTGCAGAGTCTGGCATAATAAAGAGCCACACATCAGCCAGGCAATGTCCCTGCAAATTTAAAGTAACTTTACACTTGTCCCATACAGTTTTTGTAAGTTCACTACAAGCCATCGATATCTTTCAGTTCGCTGGATATCTCCGCAAATTTAAGGCTCTGGCAACTCTCTTGTGGATGTAGCTGTCAGCACTCCCCAAGTCTATTAGGCAATCAAGAGTCTCACCATTCACCTCCCCCTTCATAGTCGACCGTTCCAGTCTGTAACATCCCCCAAGCTTTACAGTCAATTGAGCTCTCACAGGGAATCTCACCTCGCCGTCACTTGAAGTCGATTCAGCCTGCTCGTCTGAAGATGCCCCTTTTCACAGTTGTCTTCCATTCCTGCAGCTCCAGGACACATTTTCTTGGTGCTTCTCTTATTATTATCAGTGGGAGTACTTTTTGCCTTACACGCTTTAGCAAAGTGGCCGAGTTTCCCACAAAAGCTGCAGGTAGTAAATCGAGCTAGGCACTTCTGTCTGGGATGCCAGCTATTATCACAGAAGTAGCATTTTTCAGGGGTTCGTCTTTTGCTTTCCTTCGGGGTTTCAGAACTCCTGGATGTTTCCTTTTCGGTTTTTAGCATTTCACTGGACTGCATGGCACTTCTCAGTGTTTTGACTAGAGTGACTGCCCTGTCGTAGGTTAAGGGCTCCATCTTTAGCAGCCACTGTCGGATGTATCTGGAGTCAATCCCGTTGACTAAAGCATCCAGCTTCAAGGCATTGTGGTGTTGTTCCACATTGACCGCCCTGACATCACATTCATTTGCCAGTGAGTCAAGAGCCAGTGCATAGGCAGCATCACTTTCCCCAGGTTTCTGGCGTCTAGTCAGCAACTGGTGTCGAGCAAGCACCACATTCCGTGGCCCTGCATAGTAAGCAGTCAGACGTTCCCGGGCTAGAGCCAGAGTGGTAGCTTCTTGTGTTATGGCGAAAGTGACCTCACCCAGCAGAGAGTTCAGGTGGCCCCACTGTATCACCTCATCAACCACGTTGTTTCGAGCCATGTAGTAATCGAACAAGCAATCCAGAGGTTGAACATTTCTTTGGCCCTCGGGGCAGACAGGTCGATTATCAGCCGCTCTGGCTTGAAGTCCCAGTTGATGAAGTAGACAAAGACGATGTGGTCGAACAATAATCATGGCTTTTATTAGCAGAAACTCATGGTACAATAATGAAAGACAATAGATGCATATACAGTTATATCCAAGGGGATTGTCCTTAACAGTAGAGATAATGCACAGCCAATGTTAGTACGCAAGGCTCACCAGAGGGGAGACAGGCAGCTTGGCAGACATTCACCATACATACCCCTGACGTCTCCCCTAAACTTACCTCCCTTATCTTTGTACATATGTCCTCTGGCGGTTTATGATCCTGCCCTGGGAAACAAGCACTGGCTGTCCACCCCATCTATGTCTCTCATAATTTTGTAGACTTCTATCAAGTCTCCTCTCATCCTTCTATGATCTAAAGAGAAAAGTCCCAGTTCTACTAACTTTGCCTTTTTCAATCCAGGCAACATCCTGGTAGATCTCCTCTGCAACTTCTCCATAACTTCCATATCCCTTCTATAATGAATGAGGTGACCAGAACTGCACACAATGTGGTCTTACCAGATATTAGTAGAGTCACAACATGACCCCTCTACTCCTGAACTCAATCCCCCATTAATGAAGCCCAGCATCCCATACCCTTCTTAACTATCATATCAATCTGTGTGGTGACCTTGAGAGATGTACTGTAGGTCTCACTCTCCTGACCAGAAGCAAGTTTGGTCTGGGAGAAGTCAAGGTTATTTTTATTGTCATATATTGATACATGTAACATTCATGATATACTTTAACTTTTGCCTTCTGTAAGGATCCTTCAGCACTCTCTCAAATTTTAGCTCGGAAACCTGGTTCCTATGAGTCAGTGTCCAGCAGCCTGCAGCTATCTGCGTCCCCTGATTGTACAGGTGCATAGACAATAGTTTATATTAAATTACAGGTACACAATCCTTCATCCGGAACCTTTGGGGAACAGTGTGTTCCGAATTTCAGATTTTTCTGGATTTTGGAAAGCCCACCCGAATTGTGCTGCTGTATCCACCCCCACTCCCTTCCATTCACCCCCTGTCTCCCCCAACTGCTGGTCTCTCAGCTGCCTGGATGTCTCCCCCGACCACCGGTCCCTCGGCTGCCTCCTCGACCATGGTCCCTCGGCCACCCAGATGTCTCCCCTGACTGCCAGTCCCTCGGCCGCCTGGCTGCCTCCCCCGACTGTGGTCCCTCGGCTGTCTCCCCCAACCGCGGTCCCTCGGCCGCCTGGCAGTCTCCCCCACTTGCCAGATTTTGGATGTCCGAATAAAGGATCATGTACCTGTACCACGATGCATTATGAAACAGAAAGAAAATAATAAATATAAAATTATTGATAAATATTGATGGGCACAAGTAGTGCAAAAAAATGTTTCAAAAGTTCAGTGAGTTGTTTTGGGTGTCCTAGAGTAGTTTATAATTACAGTAGTAAGGGGAGGTTAATGAGCCTGATAGCAGATTGAAAAAAAACTGTTGTACCTAGATGTGCTGGACTTCACTCTTCTGTAATATTTTGATTGAAGGGAGCAATGAGAAGTGCTGTTACCAGTGTGATAAGAATCTTTTATAATGTTGGGCGCATTCTTGAGGTAGGCTCTCACATAGATGTCTTCACTGGATATGAGTTTGATGCCTATAATGAACTTGGCTGGATTTGCAACTTTCTGCAGCCTTTGGCATTCCCAGGGACTCGAGTTTCCAAACCAGTGTGTGTGATGCAGCTAGTCAGTATACTTTTCAGAGTGCATCTATCAAAGTTTGATAAAGTATTCAATTATATACTTAATCACCTCAGACATCTTAGAAAGCAGAAGCATTAGTGTGTCTTCTTCATGGTTGCCTTAATGTGTTGGCTCGAAGAGAGGCCGCAGATATGCGAATCCCCAGGAACTTGAAGCTGCTAAACCTCTCCACTGCCATCCCACCAATGAAGACAGATGTGTAATCCCTCAGCCTCCCCTTCCTGAAGTCAACAATAAGCTCTTTGGGTTTATTGACATTGAGAGCAAGATTTTTGTTCTGGCACCACCCAACCAAATTTGTGATCTCCATCCTGTATTCTGAGTTACCATTATCTATCATTCCATAGAACCATAGAACACTACAGTACAGAAACAGGCCCCTTTGGTCCTTCTAGTCTGGGCTGAACCATTTCCTTTGCATGCCACTGACCTGTACCCAATCCATAGCCCCCCATACCTCTCCCATCCATTCACCTGTCTAAATTCTTCTTAAATGTTACAATTGAGCCTGAATGCACCACCTCAGCTGGCAGCTCATTCCACACTCCCACAACTCTCTGTATGAAGAAGTTCCCCCTATGTTCTCCCTAAACTTTCCCCTTTCACACTATACCTATGTCCTCTGGTTTGTATCTCATCTACTCTCAGTGGAAAAAGCCTATCTACATTTACTCTGTCTATCCCCCTTATAATTTTAAATAACTATCAAATCTTTCCTTATTCTTCTAAGGTCCAGGGAATAAAATCCTAACCTGTTTAATCTTTTTCTGTAACTCAGTTTCTGAAGTCCGGCAACAACCTAATAAATCTTATTTGCACTCTTTCTATCTTATTGATATCTTGCCTGCAGTTAGGAGACCAAAATTCCACTCAATATTCCAAATTTTCAATATTCAATATTCTAAAAATGTCTTATATAATTTTACCATAACATCCTAAGTTCTATACTCAATACTTTGATTTATGAAGGCCAAGATGCCACAAGCTCTCTTTACAACCCTATCTACCCGTGACACCACTTTCATGGAATTATGTACATGTATTCCCAGGTCCCTCTTTTCTACCACACTTCTCAGTGCCCTACCATTTACCATGTATGTCCTCTCTTGGTTTGTCTTTCCACAATACAATACCTCACACTTATCTGCCTTAAATTCCATTTGCCATTTTTCAGAACATTTTTCCAGCTGGTCTAGATCCTTCTGCAAGCTTTGAAAACCTTCTTTGCTGTCCACAACACCTCCAATTTTAGTGTCATCTGTAAGCCTGCTGATCCAATTTACCACATTATCATTCAGATCATTGATATAGATTACATACAACAATGGTCCCAGCACTAATCTCTGAAGCACACTACTCATCACAGGCCTCCATTCTGAGAAGCACTCTGGTGAGCTCCAACAGAATTGCACTACCCTCTGGTTTCTCCAGTCCAGCCATTGTCGAATCCAGTTCATTACTTCGGCATGAATACTTAGTGTCTGAACCTTTCTGACTAACCTCCCATGTGGGACCTTGTCAAAGGCCTTTCTAAGGTCCATGTAGACAATATGCACAGCCTTTCCTTCAATAACTTTCTTGCTTACCTCCTCAAAAAATCTTTAAGATTGGTTAAACATAACCTACCATGAAAAGCCATGTTGACTATCAGTTTCTTACCAGTTTTTGGGTATCCAAATAATTGTCTATCCAATCTCTTAGAACACCTTTCACTAATTTACTTACTACTGATGTCCGGCTTATCAGCCTATAATTTCCAGGGTTATTTTTGGAGCTTTTTTTAAAACAATGGAACAACATGAGCTACCCTCTGATCCTTTGGCACCACAACTGTGACTAAGGACATTTTAAATATTTCCTTCAAAGCCCCCTGCAACTTCTACATTAGCCTCCCTCAAGGTCTGAGGGAATATCTTGTCAGGCCCTGGGGATTTATCCACCCTTATTTTCTTTAAGACATCAAGCACTTCCTCCTCTTATATCTGTTTTGGTTCCATTACCTCATTGCTTGTTTTCATTACTTCCCATGACTCTGTGCCAGTTTCCTGAGTGAATACTGAGCAAAAAGAACATTTAAGATTTATCCCATTTCTTTTGGCTCCATACAAAGGGGACTAATTTTGTCCTTTACTTTCCTTTAGCTCTCAATGTGAAGAATTCCTTAGGATTTTCCTTCACATTGTCTCCCAAAACAACCTCATGTCACCTTTTATCTCATTTCATGCATTCCAGTTCTTCCTTCATTTCCTCAAAACTAGCCTTTTTCCAAATTAGAATTTCAGCTCCAGACCCAGACCTGTCCTTCTCCATAATTAACTTGAAACTAATGGCATTGTAATCACTGGACCCAAATGTACCCCTACACATACTTCTGTCACCTGTCCTGTCTCATCCCCAAACATTCTCTCTAATTGGTGCCTCTATATATTTATAGGGGTGCAATTCTGCTGGAGCTCACCAGAGTGCTGCTATGGCACCTCATGGGGCTGCTCCTGGACCGCTCTGGGTGTCCCCCCCTCCACCCCGACCCCCATTGCTGAACATTATTCTGGATGTACAAAGAACCTGTTTATTTGACAACCAGTCATCCTCCTTCCTCATTCTACTGTTCACTCTCAATTATACAATGCCAAATACAACATGGCGGCCATCAAGGCCAGGTCTTGCAAGACCTCCTTGTCGCTGTGTTTTGTGAGCTCTGGCAGCTAAAAAAAAAATTAGCAGTGCACCTCTGGATTTAGAAAACTTTCCAGAACACATATGACAAACTCCAAGCCATCCTGCCCTTTTACAGTATGGGTGTCCCAGTTAATATGTGGAAAATTAAAATATTCTAATATCACAAACTTATATTTCCTGCAGCTGTCTGCTATCTCTCAATAGATTTACTCCTCCAATTCTTGTTGACTATTGGGCAGTCTATAATACAGCACCATGAGTGTGATCATACATTTCCCATTCCCCAGTTCCACCCGTATAGCCTCAGTAGATGACCTCTCTTGTCTGTCCTGCCTGAGCACAGCTGTGATATTTTCCCTGATGAGCCCACCTGTTCTATTGCATCCAAAGCAACAGAAGCCTGGAGCATTGAGCTGCCAGTCCTGCCCCTCCTGCAAAGCCACAATGTCATAATTCCATGTGCCAACCCATGCTCTAATCTCCTCTGCCTTTCTTACAATTCTCCTTGCATGAAATAGATGCACCTGAGAACATTTCCAGCATGTATAACCCATTGATTTTTAGCGGTGAATGCAATTATCACATCATCTTTTCCTCCTCTGGAACTCTGGTACCTATTCTGGTACCTATTGCCCTGCAAATCAAGTTTAAACTCATCAGAGTAGCACCAGCAAGGATATTAGTCCCCCTCCAGTTCAGATGCAAACTGTCCCATCAGAACAGGTCCCACCTTCCCTGGAAGAGAGCCCAATAATCGGAAACATGAATCCCTCCCTCCTATACCATGCCTTTAGCCACGTGCTAAGCAGCATCATCCTCCATTTTCTAACCTCACTAGAATGTGGCACGGTAGCAACCCTGAAATAACAACCCTGGAGATCCTGTCCTTCAACCTAGTGCCTAATTCCCTGAACTTTCCTTGCAGGACTGTATCAGCTTTTATTGTCCATATCATTGGTCCTGACATGGACCATGACATCTGGCTGCTCACCTTCCCTCCTGTGAATGCCGTGAACTTGATCTGAGATATCTCAGACCCTGGCAATAGGGAGGAAACATACCATCTGGGATATCAATCTCTTCCACAGAACCCCTTATCTGTTCCCCTAATGATGGAATACCCTATCATTACATCTCACCTTTTCTCTTCCTTTCCCTTCTTAGCCACAGGACTAGATTCCGTGCCAGAAACCTGATTCTTGTGGCTTGTCCACCCAACATTATCCAAAATGGTTTGGTTATTATTGAGGGGAACAGCCACAGGTGTGTCCTGCACTGCCTGCCTGATCCCTTTCCCTCTTCTGACAGTCACCCATCTACCCTCCTCCTGGATCCTTGGTGTGATAGTGTCCCTGTAACACCTATCTATCACCTCTTCTGCCTCTCAAATGAACTGGATTTCATCCAACTCCAGTTCCATTTCCTTGACTCGGCTTGTCAAGAGCTGCACCTGGATGCACCTCGCAGATGAAGTCATCAGGAATACTGCTGGCTTACCTGATGACCCACATTTTGCAAGAGGAGCATTCCACTGTCTTGGCAGCCATTCCCACTGTTTATGACTAGAGAAACAAAATATAGAAACATAGAAACATAGAAAATAGGTGCAGGAGTAGGCCATTTGGCCCTTCAAGCCTACACCACCATTCATTATGATCATAGTTGACCAGTATCCAGTTCTTGCTTTCTCCCCATACCCACTAATCCCCTTGGCCACAAGGGCCAAATCTAACCTACACTTAAATATTGACAGGGAACTGGCCTCAACTACTTCCTGTGGCAAAGAATTCCACACATTTACCACTCTCTGAGAGAAGAAATTTTTCCTCATCTCAGTCCTAAAAAACTTCCCCCTTATCCTTAAACTATGGCCCCTGGTTCTGGTTTTTCCCAGCATTGGAAACAACCTTCCTGCATCTAGTCTGTCTATAAGATCTCCCCTCAATCTTCTAAATTCCAGAGAATACAAGCCTAGTCTATCCAACCTTTCTTCATATGCGAGTCTCTCCATCCCCAGTATCAGCCTAGTGAACCTTCTCTGCATCCCCCCCCCCCCCCAAGGCAACGATATCCTTTCACAGATAAGGCAACCAAAACTGCACGCAGTACTCCAGGTATGGTCTCACCAAGGTCCTGTACAGCTGCAGAAGGATCTCCCTACTCCTGTACTCATATCCTTTCGCTATGAACGCCAACCTACCATTCGCCCTCTTCACTGCCTGCTGCACCTGCACGCCCACTTTGAATGACTGATGCACAGCAACACCCAAGTCTCACTGCATCTCCCCTTTTCCTAAACAGATACCATTTAAATAATAATCCTCTTTCCTGTTCTTACCTCCAAAGTGAATAACCTCACATTTATCCACATTATACTTCATCTGCCACATCCTGGATCACTAGCCTAACTTGTCCAAATCATCCTGCACTCTCCTAGCATCCTCCACACAGCTAACCCCGCCTGCAAACTTTGAGGTACTGCTATCTATTCCCACATCTAAGTCGTTGATATATATCGTAAACAACTGCGGCCCCAGCACTGAGCCCTATGTTACCCCACTAGTCACTAGTTGCCATTCTGAAAAGAACCCATTTATTCCTACTCTTTACTTCCTGTCCCTCAACCAATTCTCGATCTACCTTAATACCATACCTTCGATACCATGCTCTTTAAGTTTATACGCTAGTCTTTTGTGTGGAACCTTATCAAATGCTTTACTAAAGT
This sequence comes from Narcine bancroftii, assembly GCF_036971445.1. Classification (NCBI taxonomy): domain Eukaryota; kingdom Metazoa; phylum Chordata; class Chondrichthyes; order Torpediniformes; family Narcinidae; genus Narcine; species Narcine bancroftii. Next base: position 389,840,702 of record NC_091469.1, read on the forward strand.
CCAGATATACCACATCCACTGGTTCTCCCCTATCCACTCTACTGGTTACATCCTCTAAAAACTCTATTAGATTCGTCAGACATGATTTTCCCTTCACAAAACCATGCTGACTCTGTGTGATGATACCACTACTTTCCAAATGTACTGCAATTGCATCTTTAATAATCGATTCTAGCACCTTCCTTACTACCGATGTCAGGCTAACTGGTCTGTAGTTTCCCGATTTCTCTCTCCCTCCCTTCATAAACAGTGGGGTTACATTGGCCATCCTCCAATCCTCAGGAACTAATCCAGTATCCAAAGAGGTTTGAAACATTATCACCAATGCATCCACTATTTCCTGGGCTACTTCCTTCAGCATTCTCGGATGCAGACTATCCAGGCCTGGGGATTTATCCACCTTTAAATCCTGCAATTTAACTAATACAACTTCTCGACTTACAATTATTTCCTTTAGTCCCTTCATCACAATAGATCCCTGATCCTCAATAATTTCCTGTAGATTAGTTATCCCTTCCTTGGTGAAGACAGAACTAAAATAGTCATTCAACAGTCTGCCGTAACCTTGTTCCCTATGATCAACTCACCCATTTCTGTCTGCAACAGACCCACGTTTGTCTGAATTTCTCCCAATCATCAGGGATATTATTCTTTATGGCTAATTTGTAAGCTCCTTCTTTGGATTTGACACTCTCTTGGATCTCCCTTGTTAGCCACAGATGCGCTACCCTCCTCGATTTATTTTTCGTACAAACTGGGATGTACATTTTCTGCACTTGTTCCAAGCTATCCTTAAACAACTGCCATTGGATTTCTACCATTAGTCCTTTAAGTACCATTTGCCCATCTATTTTGCCAATTCACATCTCTTACCATCAAAGTTACCCCTCTCCAAGTTCAAAATCTTTGTATCCGTATCAACTCTATCACATTCCATCCTAATGAAGAATTCCACCATATTGTGGTCACTCTTGCCCAAGGGGTTCCTCACAACAAGATTGCTAATTAACCCTTCTTCATTACTCAATACCCAATCTAGAATGGCTCGTTCCCTCATCGGTTCCTCAATGTGCTGATTTAGAAAACAATCCCACATATATTCTAAGAAATCCTCTTCAACCTTACCCTTACCAATTTGGTTCACCCAATCTACATGTAGATTAAAGTCACCCATTACAACTACCGTCCCTTTGTTGCACGCATTACCAATTTCCTTCATGACTCCTTCACTAACCTCACTGCTACTGTTAGGTGGCCTGTACACTACTCCCACTAGCGTCTTATGCCCCTTTGTGTTTCGCAGCTCTACCCATATGGATTCCACATCCTCTACACTGATGTCCTTCCTTTCTATGGCATTTACCTCTTCCCAAATCAACAAGGTTACTTCACCTTCTTTTTCATTCTGTCTATCCCTCCTGAATGTCGAGTAACCCTGAATGTTGTTCCCCCTGAAACCATGTCTCTGTGATCCCAACTAATCATAGTATTAATAGCTATCTCCACATTTGATTCGTCCACTTTATTACAAATGCTCCTTGCATTGAGATATGAGTCCTTCAGCCTTTCTTTAGCCACACTCTTATCCCTTTTACCATTATGTAAATAAACAGTTCTTTTTGATTCCCCCCCCCCAGCATTTACTTGCCTGCCACTAATGCTTTTTATCTTGCTACCTTTTGCTTCTATCCTCATTTTACACCGCTCTGACTCTCTCGACTTGGTCCCATTCCCCTGCCACATTAGTTTAAACCTTCCCCAACAGCGCTAGCAAACAAACCCCCAAGAACATGATATAATACCTAAAACCTGTTCTATCCTGTGTCTACCTGCTGAATCCTGTTTGTTCCTTGAAGCGGAAGACCCTTGCTTATTTCAACTCCTACTATCCCTCATCTCTTACCTGTTCTCACCGAAGCTTGTTGAGCCAAAGCCTTACCACTCTGACTCAGCCCACTTTGATGAAGACCACTCCTTCAGATGGTCATAGGTTGTATTGGAGCTGAAATTTGCTGTGCAATCGTGGGTAGAGAGAGAATTTTCTGTTTTTCATTGGCTTTTAATTTATTAACCACTGTAGAGCTCGTTGAAAGAATCAAAGACTTGTTGATCCAAACCAAGGCTATTATTAGCAAAAGACAGGAGCTCTTCACAGGTGGACGACCAGTCCGGAATGATCCGATCTGGCTAGGGACACAACCCTTTAAGGCCCAGACAATAGGTGTGGCTTAGCTCTCAGCCAATCGCTGTAAGCACAGTCTAGATACAGTAACTATATACACTATGTACATTGGTGATAGATCTGTACTATGTTAGGTCTGCTTTGTTCATGAATGAGTGAGACAAACACCAGGCTGAGTCGAAATCAGGGTTCTTTGTTCTTTATTACTGGATTGTAACACTTGCGACTAACAAAGTTAGTCGGAGAATGCATTCTGCCGTTATCAGCAAAATGGTGATTTTTTATACCCTTGGATACATGCTTAGAACATCATCATATCATTACTTGTCCAATGACTAAAACTGTTGCTATCCTTTCCCTGCTAGCTTCCTGCCTCTCAATCCATCAATGTCTCTCTTATCTTGTAAGTACAAGGATGCATTCTGTTACTCCTTAGTACTGGGTGACTCCTTCTCCGGTCCCATCTCATGATGTTTTACCTAACAGGAGTACAAGGACACCTCCCCTTCTTGTTACTGCCCTGTACAGGGTAACTCCCTACACATTCCCATCTCATGATGTTTTACCTTACAACTATCACAACCACATTTCTTAATTTAATTACATTTATTAACATGTAAAGATGTCCAATGGATACTATATTAGACTATCTGGACATTGAAGTTGAAACTGAGGTATATCTAGAATCCAAGCAGAATTCAGTGACCAAAGGGTAGTGTTAGTCAATTTCCATACTGTGGCTTGGGGAGGAAATAAAAAATAAGGGAATAGAAGAGCATAAGTAAAAGAAGTGAGTAGGTTATTTAGCCCTTGAACCCTCTCTATCATTAACAAACAATCATTGTAATTTTTTGGCTCTGCAAATGTTGTTAACTGGCCTCCCTTCCCTTCAATTATACTATCTAAAACTCTGCTCTCTGTGCTAATTCATTCACTCTTCACTCCAAGCTTGCTATCACATACATGCAACTCCTTTGTTTTAAAAGCTTTGCCCTTGCTTTTGTATCCAACATTGCCTGATATCTTATGTATTCGTGATCTCCTACAACCCTGTACCCTCTGACATGTCTGCTCCAATTGTGGCCCTAATTTCAGTTCCACCACCAATGGCAGACATTGCTTCATTTGCTAAGGTCTTTTTGACCTATCATTTCATATCTCTCGATGAGTTAGGCTTCCATTTCTTCATTGATCATGTGTATCTGAAATGATTCAGGAGAATTTTTTTTTACCATGAAGGCTGCAAATAAGCTGTTGATGCTGTGTTTCAGGAGAACACAATTACTTGAGTTAATTTCCAAGAGAAAAATGGTTCCAGTAATTAGAATATGATGTGATAATTTCATTAACATGCATATAAAAATGACTTCCAGCACTGAATTCATGGCACATGCCATGTTATTGTTAACTTGAAGTTTATTCCATATCATTTCACTTAATATCATTTATATTATATTATATTATATTAAGAAGCAACAATAAGCAGGAATTTTATTTGACATTTAGATAGGCTTTGAAATAGTTGTGACTTCTTTCAGTGAGGAGGGGAAAGGTTCTTTTTCTAGGGCTGTGAAGCCATATTTCATTTCCACAACACAGATCTGGCAGTGTGGTTCCAATACCTTTGAATCAAATTTAATAGGGCAAATTAGAATGAATACCAATCCTGCTTGGAAGGTCTTGCACTGCAATCAACTTGTAAAGTTTTAATCTGTGTTCTCCCTCTTGTTCTCTGGCACCACAGGTGCTACCACTTCATTGTTAGTCTGTCATGGTGCTAACAATGTTTTCTATTTCTTAACACAAATGCAAAGTCACAAAAATTATTTTCAGTCAGCTTTAATGTTGTAATGCATTCAATATATATATATTAAATAATAGTTACTTTAGAAATCAGAGCTTGTTCTAAGTTAGTAATGCATTTAAAACAAATCTGTCAACAATGACATCTGAATAATTTCTGAAACATGTACTGTAAGCAAACCATAATTAAGATAAATTGGCGTGTTATAAAAAATCAACATAAGAAAAAAAATCTATGATTTAAAGGGAAGTTCACTGGGTGAATTATTTACACCAAGTTTTTTTTTGCAGTATTTCCTACAGTCCACAATGTTATATAACACTAAACATTACAGTAAGTAATTGACTGCACATTAATTACTAATATATAAAACTGTTTAATGCATTTTTAATACAAATAGACACTGATAACAATGGTGGAATAAAGGAATACAGTTATCCTCATGGAGGTATTGGAGGTGATAATGCAAATTTGGTTGTTTTTATTGGTTTTTGCTTATTTTGGAAAATGATTGATTACTTCTTCAACCTGAAACCTCAGGAAACAACACAATCTGCCTGGATTGGAATCCTGATAGCCGTCATTAATTATTTTAGAGATTTTTGACACTTTATATTGATACAATCAAAAGATAGTTTGTTCCCAACAAACTTTAATAGCTGTGAAGCCACCACTGCCTCATTAAATAGCAAATCAGGTCCCAAAAAACAGACCCTGTTTTCTACACTTAGAAAGGACATAAGATGTGCTTTTTTTAAAAATCTTGCCCTCTAAAAACAATTATAGTCAATTAAGTCTAGGACGGACTGAAGTATGAATGTTCTCTGCCCACTGTTTTGGTCCAGAATGCCTAGAGCTTCACTACTTAATTTCTATTTGGAAAAAGCCATTAAAATCAACACCATGTACAGTACAATTCCAATTATCCGAATGGTCAGGACAAGGCCTATTTCAGATAAAACGATATATTTGGATAACTGGTCATTTTGTAAAAACAGCCCAGTAGCAACAGCAAATCACTTGTAAGTGTTTAAACAATGACAAACCACAAGGGAAGGGGGTTTAAGTATTAAATAAATGTTTAATTCTCACCAAAAACAACCTGAACAAAATAAGATAGATCCAACACCAAAAACTTGAAATTCTACTTTCCAAAATTCCTAATTTTTATCAACCTGTGACGTCAGTTTGGTTTTGAAACAATTTCAGATAACTGAGGATTTCTAATTGTTTCCAATATCCTCATTTATCCAAAATTTTCAGAGGTAAAATTATACTATATTTTGGCTTTGAAATTTTTCAGATAAATGAGGATTTCTGATTTTTCTGAAATCTTCAATTATCTGAAAAATATTTTGGAGCCAAACAGACGTCACTTCCAGATCCAAAAATTTCGGATAACTGAGAATTTTGGATAATTGAAGTTGTACTGTGCTTTAAAATTTAGACATACAGCATGGAAGCAAGCCCTTCAGGCCCAAGAGCATATGCCACCAAAATATCCCTGTATATTTTGAAGGGTGGGAGGAAATGGGAGCGCCCAGAGGAAACATAAGCAGTCACGGAAATAAATGTACAATACTGCTATACAAAGTACTTACATAGAGTCAGAGTCAAATCCGGGTCACTGACGCTGAAATATTGTCACCCTAACCGCTACGCTAACTGTGAGTGGAATAGATTTTGTGTTAAATTCAACAATGAAAATGCAATTTAAATTTGGTGTTGCGAGTATAATTAGAGATAGTGCATTTTAACTAGAGTCTCTTAATCCAAATAAAGTGGAAGAGTTCTTAAAATGTATCGTTATTTATAAAATCAAAACATTATTGTTGGACGTACTCAGCAGCTCAGTTAGCGTATGTGATGAGTGAAAAAAAATTAACGTCAGGTCACGGCTATTTGTACTCATTCTTATATTGGAGACATTACTTGATTGACAGATAGTGAGAGGGCCTGCCAACTTTGACTGAGAGCATACTTCTGAAGTGCAAATCCAAATGTTAGGAAACCTCAAGGACTCAAGTTGCAATTCTGAGGCAGAAACAAGTGGAGTAAGATTGGCTTTGGAATCTTGTATCTGAAGGACAAAGCTTTTTCAAGCCCTGCAAGCTTCAAAAGGGAGCCAGTTTGATGAACATGAATTCTGGCCTCAGAGTATCGAGCCTCCCAGTAATTAGAGGAATCATCTCAGGTGTCCATTGGGCACAATATTTCTTTGATAGACTCATCAATGATGGACAAATAATTAAATGTGAGGATAGTTGAGGGGTTTATGCCCATTTAAGTCTACCACAAGAGTGCTGTTACATGCGTATTTTCGATAGATTTAGGGACAGTTTAGATCTTGTTACTGGACAATAACACTGATAGTCAATTCTTCCCTTCAATAAAGGATATGCTCAATTTTTAGAAATGCAGCATGCATTATAAACTCACCTCTTTTGCACAGGGAAGAGAATTCAAACATTGCTGTCAAGCACCGTTTAGGCATGAACTGTGGAGCTCATGGCAGTAAACATTTGTTATCTGACATGCATAACGTTTTGAATACAGTTATTATCTGGAGACGATTGCTCATTGCCGATTTTGGTTCAGGAAAAAAATCTATGGTCAAATTATATGTTCACTCACCTGGTCCACTGTCCAATCCACTGAACTTCTTGTCATCAAATATCTTTCTAGTAACAAGGGAGTATAAATTCCCCTGATGGCTCGATCTAACTATATGGTCAATACATGTGTAAAAGATGTTCTTTGTTCATTATTTCCAGTCAAACTGGTGAAGCATTCTGCACGAACATATTTACGATCTCAGTAGAAATATTGAACAGGAGAAAGCTTCACAAATATTCCAATGATGTGGCTAAAAATAGTTATTGGGAAAATTTTTAACGCATTCTTTCTACTTCACTACTTAGCATTGAGAAGCTTGGCAATCTCAACAATCAAGTATTCGAATGTTATTTTAAACATAACAGTGAGTAGAAATGCAAGTTTTAAACATCTTAAATATTAATTCCAATGACTGTTGAAATCAATATCTTAATCACTTCCTGTTTTGGAAGATGCCATTTGGCGAGTGGCATAGAGTGGCATTTTCTGCTGCAGACGGGATGGGGAGAAGTGCCTTTGGCTGCTGGTATTAAACCCACGTACAAGCATCAGTTGTCCTCTTTATTCACATGAGTTTCAGATGACCTCAGTGGAACCTTATGTGCAAAGTCGCTCACAAAATCTACCAACTTGATTAAGTCCACCATGCATGGATTGAAGACATTTTCACACATAGAGACAAGTAATTTTAGACAAATACAGTCCGAGAGTTTTAATGAACATTTCTTATTCTGCACAAACTTCAACATTCTCTACCGACATTACTGCAGATTATCAGTAAAATATTGACTCTTAAGTACTCTGTTTGTATGTTCTTTGCTGACTTAGAAAGGACCTTCTGGCTCTTCCTGCTAGTCTGGTTTGGCTTCTTCATCCTCCATTGCCAGGGAACAGTTCACAGTGCTCCATGAAACTGCATCAGTGACACTATTTGCTAACGTGCTGGAAACAAAAATCTAAAGCAAGGACAAAGCCTAATTACCTCATTGCTGATGGACAGACAAGTCATGACTGGTGAATGTGGGGTGATGCAATTTCACTGTGACTTTGAGGCTAGCTGGGACTGCATTCCATTTTGTATATCCCACTGTTCTCTGAGGCTCCTGCTTTTGAGCGTACAGTTGGTATTCACAGTTAAAAACCACAAAGTGGAGATATACGTACCTAATAATACCTGTGACACTGTAATTTAAGAACAACTTTTGCCAATTTCAAACTAGCATGAAAGAAAGGAATGGCTTTGGGGGCCAAAGGCTAAATCTTCAATGCCTCTTAATTTTTATGGAGAGCAGAGCAAAACGAACTGATAAAACTCTGAACCATAAATCAGCCATGAGAGAGCTGCATTGTGCTTGGATCAGATTTATCAGGCAGTGTCCCATCAGGATAAGTTACGCATCACCTTGGCGTTTGTTTGCACTCCATGATCCTGGTGCAGATTTTTCGAATTATTCCCAGCCAGACTTTTGTAGTGGGCCTTGTTTTTTTTAAAACAGAACTTGCAGCCATAGAAATGTCATGCATGTCAACTGACAGCTCCATTTTCCAGTCAGATTTGAAAGCAGTACTGTACAAAAAAATCGTAACATCTGCCTCAACTGGCTCCCTTCTTGACTGCCGTTGCCAGCGATGTGTTTACTTTTTTTTCCCCTGCTGGTTTAGATTGCTTATTTTAGAGACAGACAGTTGATACTAGACTCTATGTTTTAAAGGGCAAAATGGGAAGCAGTCTTTTTTAATCTTTATTGATTATTTTCTTTTCGAGTCAAGCATATGTCTCTTTTGTTTTCAGGGCGGTAATTTCAGAATCCTCCACAAACTTGCCATTTAATTGCTCACTGATGCTATCTTGATGATAGGGGTAAACGGGGACCTCAGTGATGGATGTTGCTGTGTACGAGGTCGAACGCACAGAACAGTGCTCCCGCTGTTGCTGACCCAGCTGCACTTTATACTGCATCCATTGCCTCTTCAGAGCAGCTTGCATCTAAAGGTTGACAGGAGACATAGCAATTCATTACCTGTTCGACATTGTCAGAGGTGCTTTATCAACATTATTAGATTATTAGATCATTATCACATTGCTTTTTGTGTGTGCACCAACTTGCCATGGGCCTCAGCCACTGCTCAATGCAATCTCTCTCAATCAGGATTCAGACTTAATTTTCATAGGTCCACTTCACCTTCAGTCACCGATCACTATTGGAAGTCTCATACTTCCAATGGGTAGATTCAGTGATTTGACCAAGACAGAAACAGATTTCATGTTTCTCTTTCTCTTGCTGACAAGGTTATGCAGCTAAATTTGAGCTTGCTTCAGCTAAGAAGCAACAGGTTTTTGGTGGATGCCATCTCACTGGTTCTACGCAAAGCCCTGGAACACCTGGACAGCAGGATGCATATATCAGGATGCTCTCCATTGACTATAACTCAGCATTTAAAACCATAATTCTCTCAAAATTGATCAGCAAACTCCAAAACCTGGAACAACACCCCAATGTCCAATTGTATCCTGATATCCTCACCTCCAGACCACAATCACCAACAATTGGTAAGAACATCTCCTCCACAATCTCCATCAGTACCAAAGCATCTCAGTGCTTCATTCTTTGCCCCCAATCTACTTGTGTTACACCTATGACTGCATGGTTCCATATGACAACAACACCATCTAAAAATTTGCTGACAATATCATGGTAGTAGGTTGTATAAAAAGGAGTGATGTATCAGCATACAGGAGAGAGATTGAAAACTTGGCTGAATGGTGCACCCACAACAACCTTTCACTCAAAACCAAGGAACTGATTGTTGACTTCAGGAAGGGAAAGCCAGAGATATACAGTCCAGTGATCATCGTGGGATCAGAGGTGGAGAGGGTGAGCAAATTTGTTCTTAAGAGTCGCTATCTCAGAGATCTTTCCTGGACCCAAAACATTAATGGCATCATGAAGAAAGAATGTCAATGCCTCTACTTCCTCAGGAGTTTGCAGAGATTTGGTAAAACACCAAAAACCCTGGCAAATTTCTACAGATGTGTGGTGAAAAGTGTGCTGAGAGTAAAGCCCTGAGATTAAAGCCCTGCAAAAGGTAGTAGACACAACCAGAGACCTCTCAGTCAAAACCCTCCCCTCCATCGAGAACATCTACAGGGAATGCAGCTATTGGAGAGCAGAAGAAATCATCAAAGATCCATACCACCCACCACATGCTCTGTTCTCACTGCTACCATTGACAAATAGGTCTAGGTGCCACAAGACTCATGCCACCAGGTTCAGGAACACCTGGTACCCCTCCACCATCAGACATCTCAACAATACACTCAATTAAGACACTCATTTAAGGACTTACTTTTGCACTTTATTGATTTTTTCCTCACTGTATTGGACAGTCAACTTGTTTACATTTCTTTATTTATTTACATGTGTATATTATGTTGTTTTTTTTGTTGCATGACTAATAAGTGGTAATCCTGCCTGGTCCACAGGAAAAAGAATCTGAGGGTTGTATGTGATGTCGTGTATGTACTCTGACAATAAATCTGAAATCTAAGATGCAAGTGGTTGATCAAAGTGACTGTTCATGATATCATAGCCATTAATTGATCTGAAACCACAGAAGGTGTCCTCTTATCCAGTCCTTATTCTCACATTCCACTTCACCTTCACCTTACCTTCTATGTTGTGTTTTCTGTGTGAATGTTGTGGACATATTTCCCTTATTCTGCTAGTTTTATGTTCTGGCCTCACTTGCTCCATCTTTGTAGACCAAGTGCTGTAACCTGAGGAGAAAGGTCCTGAAAATGGAGGACCATCACCACCACACAATCAGCTTCCAATTCAGATATTGACACTGTGTGTATTTAAGAGGTGAGTGATCTCCATTCAGGATAGAGGTGAAAGGGCAGCAGAGGATGCAATCATGCATCAGTTGTGCTGCGAAGAATTCCAATTGTGATTTGAAGGGGATGTTTAAAGGAAATGTTAGTGGCGACTTTTTATCATTTTAACTAATTTTTCCAAATAGATAGATGTAGAAGTTAAAAAGGTGAAAATGTTGGACTGTTTTATACTATTGATTTAACTTGGTGATTTAATTAGTCAATTCTCTAGACCTATGTATTTTGCATATGTTAAGATTGAAAAAGAATACTCTAGACAAAAATATTATAAACATGCAGAAGAGGTACTTTGTGAAAAATTGCACGGATGCTTGAGGAATAGCTCATTTTGCACTTACCCAACTCTCTCTTTGGCTAACATTATGAAAAGGAAGATTTTTCACATGATAAATGATGCAAAGCAGAAGTAATATCTGGCATGTGTCCTTTGATATTGTAGACGGGCTAATATTTAATGCAAACTGCCAAAGAGTCACATTCCCTATCAATGATACTCCACTGCTTGATAAAGATAAAACTTCCCAGAAAGTATTTGATCAATTTTTCATTCCTCAAGCACTCTTTTGCTCATTACCGACTGCTTCTTTTTGATTTTCCATTTGGTTCTCATTTTCTTTTCTTAAAAAAATGGGTAATTTCAGAAGGTTTTAATAATCAATCACATATTATGCAACAGTAATTATATCAAGATTCAGTATATCTATTAATTATCAATGCAATTGAATTTAAATATAATTTAGCAACTTCTAAACTATTAAAATCTTGTTCAACAGATTTTGAAAAGTCAGTAATCATTATTGTTCTACTCTGTTTTATATGTAGCTAAAGTCTATGAATCTGGTACCACAAATAGTATTATCTTTTTTTGTATTTATTGTCTCATTTTAGATCAATTAAGTATTTTATTGTAATTTTTTTCATTCTTTCTGTAGATGTTTTTGTTTACGAAGTACCTGTTCAGCTGTAGCAAGTTTGAATTTGGGTGTATATGCACAAAGTATATGACAAGAATATCTTCATCACCAACATCGAAGTACTCAAGCTGGCAGAGTCCGCAAGCATCAAATCCATGCTGCTGAAGACCCAACTGCACTGAGTGGGTCACGTCTCCAGAATGGAGGACCATCGCCTTCCCAAGATCGTGTTCTATGGCGAGCTATCCACTGGCCAGTGAGACAGAGGTGCACCAAAGAAGAGGTACAGGACTGCTTAAAGAAATCTCTTGGTGCCTGCCACATTGACCACTGCCAGTGGGCTGATATCGCCTCCAACCATGCATCTTGGCGCCTCACAGTTTGGCGGGTAGCAACCTCCTTTGAAGAAGACCGCAGAGCCCACCTCACTGACAAAAGACAAAGGAGGAAAAACCCAACACCCAACCCCAACCAACCAATTTTCCCTTGCAACCGCTGCAATCATGCCTGCCTGTCCCGCATCGGACTTGTCAGTTACCAACGAGCTTGCAGCAGACGTGGACATACCCCTCCATAAATCTTCGTCCGCGAAGCCAAGCCAAAGAAGATATGACAAGAAACATGATCATACCAAAGAATCATTGCTTTTCCTTTCAGTATTTCCAAGTCAATCTTTAAGTAGTCTTTCATTTCTAAGACTGATAAGCTTATTATTTTACATGTATGCTGCAATGTTCCTTCTTTGTTCTCCAAATGTATCTAATTATCAGCTTTCTGAATACTACTTGCAATTAAATTTTTTTTATCCAGCACTATAAATTTCAATGATGTAGGGCTGGCTGAAATTCTGGATGATTAAGTTAATATACTAATACTCTTTTAATTTAAAATTTACAATGTTACAGAGTAATGCTCATTTTTGAAAATGTAAGTTTAAAAGGAGTACAGGTGAATTTACAAAGGCCACAGAAACCAGAGCTCTAGAGAGTTTAAAGGGACTGCAAGAAATGAGGCCACAATGAGTTTCAGGGGAAAGTGGAAACCAAATCTCATGAACCAGATGCCGAACCATCAGGATTTCTGAAAAATGGGATAGTAGATTATTTCAATTTGTTTAAATATTTCCTCCAGGAAGCCTTGTCATAAATTAATAATTTGCATATCTGGGCATCAATTGTAAATACATGTCACAATGAATTTTGCAAAATACTTTGGCTCAATTAATTTTTATAGCTTTGTTTGGTGTGATGAAGTAAATGATTATGTATTGAAGAAATTCAAAACAAATTTGGTGTATCACTTCTTGATATACACACTTGTTCAATATGCCACCATTTGATCTGCAATAAATGTTAATTTCTGAAAGTCATCACTTCTTTAAGGATGACACCCAGAACTCTGCCACATCTGTGGGTCTCAGTTTACATATACAACACTCTTTGGAACAGAAGCCTACATTGGTGCACGCACAAGCATTAATTGGAGCTGGGGAAGGTGTCAGGTCAGCACCTTGGTGAAGTTATCAGGAGTGATCACTTCCACATACCTATGCAATCTCTCTACTTCGCCAACCATCATCAGATACCGAAGCACTATAGCTGATCCCTCTCCACAACTCTACATTGGAGCCATTTTCCACAACGATCCCCAAGCCACAAACCCCTCTTACAACTTGTCCATACACATGCCCTCCATGGGATCTGGACCACTCAACTCAGGCTGCTATTTTAATATGCCTGCTTTCTTCTCCATTCCTTACATCTGGAAATCCACAGGCATTGGGGAAGAATTGTGTATGACCATTCTTTCCCAAGACCTCCAAAAACAGATATATAGCTGCCACTTCCCTTGTAACTTCCCAAGTCGTTCTTGTGGGCTTTGGGTTCCTGAAGCAGGCTTCATGGCTGAAAGTCTATTACCTGCCAATAAACCACCAAATCTGTGACACCTTTGGGGAATCTTTTATTCCAGGTTTCACCAATCTCAGGGAACTGGCCTGCACAGATACCATTGCAGGCCACCCTGTCCACTAGTGTTAGTAGCTCTGAAAAGTACAGGTATCACTGAAAATAAAACAAGATTGTTAAGTGTGATACAGAAAGCTTTTTTTAAATACGTAAACTGATGGAAGTAAGCACCCTGCTCAGTTATTGCTGTTGAGTGATGTATTTTTGTCTGGGAAAAAGGATTATAAGTTGTGAGAAAAAGACAACTTTAAGATACAAATCAGGACTATCTATTTTTATATTAATGACATAAAGATCCATGGTTCCAGCCTGTGTCCATTTTACAATGCAAGAGCAACTTGCATTTATCTAGCACTTTTAACTTAGCAAAAGATTTATTATCAACAAAACAAAAACTGTCCCATGAAGGAAAGATTAGTAGTGATCACCAAAAGCTCGAGTCTAAAGGATATATTTAAGATAAGAGAAGTGGAACAACAGTAAGTTGTAGGCAGTAAATTCCTGAATTTGGGGCTTGGGCCTCAAATATCTTGGCATCAATGGCGCAGCCAGTAAATTAGATAGTAGGACTGGAGCCTAGCGATCGGAGTTTTGTCAGGCCAGACAAGTTACAGATATAGAAAAGGACAAAATCACAAGGGAATTTACAATTGAACACAGTGTGTTTCTTCATCAACCTTCAAACTGATAATTGTTGTATAATTGCTCTATGCTTGGATCTAAATATTAAACTAAACTGACGTGTTCTATTACTTAACTTTGTTCCTTTACTGACCATCAAGGTTTTGGTCATTGTATCATAAACAACACAAACAATACTGCTCACTATCCACAATGTCACCAGTCTTTGAGTTTCCTGTATAATTTCTAATAAACCTTCTACATTTACATCCAGATCATTAATATACTGTGTTTATGTGTGTATATCTATCTATCTGAACAATCATCAACCATTGTTGTTTGCTCAAATTGCTCTAGATGTCATGGGCTCTTATTTATTGGACCATTCTCCCAAATGGGACCTGGTTAAAGGCCTCATTTTGAACTTATTTCAGTTATGGTTCTCTAGCTTCAGTGCATTCTAAATAATATTTCATTGGAACCATACAGCATTCCTTGTAATTTTTTTTTTTCAGTTTATTTTACAGGGCTGTGCTTTCAATCTTAGGTCCATGTTACATCCTTAAGTTTCATCTACTATCTTTTGTGAGCATTAATCCCACTGGTACTGCTAATATGGCCATCTTACTCAGGAACACATTTCTTTAGATCAATCAAGTGTTTTAATGAACAGAGATAAGATGGAGGGAGTTAATAAGTCAGGGAGCATCCATAGAGAGAAATGTAGAGCCAGTGTTTTGGTTAGGGCACTTTGTGTTTCAATTACCAAAAAAAATTGTAGATAATTTTCACTTGTGGGACTAGCTGTGTTTTGCACTCTTGTGGTGCTATGCACATGTGAAGGGCTCCAAGAAATAAAATTCCACGTGAGTTATCAATGGGCATACAAAAAGTATTGGTCTGATAGAGTGCTAGTGCTATTCCTGACCACTAGTGGGAGTCAGAGACTAGTCCATTGCAGCTTCTGTTGGATTCAAGATGGATGCCTCCACATGGTCTTGTGCACTTTAGCAAATAAAGTGTAGTTGTTTTAAAAGAACCCAAGTTTCCTTATTGCAATAAAAGAAACATCACATGGTACCATGAGTATGCAGTATGCACAGGAGTGGTAGAAACACCAGGAGTGTGCAGAGTGATATCAATTGATATCAGCAGAGAAATCGAGTGTGTAAAAATACAGATGGTGTAAATTGGACTGGAAATGTTGACCATGAGTGGAGGCTATTCAAACAAAGATTCATGCTGTGCCTGCAAGTTATTGGATTTGATAGCAAACATGATGCATGGAAAATTGCACTGCTACTTACTGAGGCGAACTTCAAGCACTAGAGGTTTTCAACACATTTGTTTTTGCTGAGGCAGAGGACCACAGTAAGTTTGACAAAAAAGCACACAATAACATAGAAGAAATCTAAGAAAAAGATGTTTGATGAACACTATTCACCAAAGAAAAATATAATGTTCAAGAGGTGCATGTTTCATTCCTAAATGCAGCTGCAGGGAGAGAGCTTTGATACCTTTTTAATGGACTTGAAATTAAAAGCAAGATTCAATGATCCATGATCAAATTGTGTTCAGGATTATTGATAAGAAAGTGAGAGAGAGGTTGTTGCGAGACTCAGAACTTACCTTAGCTGGAGCTGCGAAGATATGCCACGTCAGTGAATTAGTTCTGCAGCACATGAAGAAGTTCAGTGATAGTTCAAAAGCCAGTGGAAATGAAGGGATAATCATACTCACCATGTCTGGATGCACACATAAACAAAAAACAAAATATAGGAAACAACAAAAAGATGGAGGGACATTCAAGGGCAACCGATGTGCATTCAACATGCAGCAAAACAATTCCCAGCCTATGGAAAAGTCTGTAATAAGTGCAAAGGACAGAATCACTATGCAAAACAATGTTTTTCCAAAGGGAAACAAAACAGAAAGCATGCACTGTACTGTATACACTATAGAAAAAATTGCCCTCAATAATAAACTTTTCATTGGCATGGCAATGCAGGAAAATTATAATCCAAAAGACACTCAACAACCAAGCATGAACAGAGTTGAGCAGGATAAGTAGACTGTATCATTGCATACGAATGGAGCAAATATTCCTTTCAAGTTGGACACAGGGGCAAATGTCGAGTTGATCTATGAGTGTGACATCAAGGAAATGAAGATAAATCCATCCATCCATGCAAATCCTGTAGAGGTCAAAGCCTACAATGGACAGAGCATCAAAAGGAAAGGTACATATAACTCAAGGTGAAAGTTAAAGATAAAGAGGACCACCTCAGATTCACAGTAGTTCCAGATGGACAAGAATCACTGCTCGGTGACAAAGCATGTGAAGAGGATGTACACACCAGGGAAGCATATTGTGTTAGCTGATGGATTATCTAGGGCAATGACGCAGAATGAAGCACAGAGTTCCACAGAGATAGATGTGAACCTCCACGTGAAACTGATCACTGAATCTCTTCCCGTATCTGACATGAAATCCAAGCAGATCACAGCTGAACCAAAAAAGGACACAGTTCTACAGAAGGTCATCAAGAATCTGAATAAAGGCTGGCCTAGATCTGAATGTCAGCCATACTACAACATCAGAGCTGAGCTGAGTGTTGTCAATGGGTCTCTACTCAGTCACAGCAGAATTATCATTCCTCAATCACTGCAACAAGAGATATCTGACGTACCAGCAGAACCATGGGAGAAAGTTGGGATTGATCTACTCTACATGAATGGGAAGAATTACTTGATGGTTACTGATTATCTATCAAACTATTCAGAGATTTTGCTACTTCCTAACATGCCTGCTGCTTGTGAGATCAAGTATATGAATCAATCTTTGCAAGACATGGAATTCCTCAAATTGTCTAGAGTGACAATGGAGCTGTAGAGAATTCCAAAACTTTGCAGAAGAATATGATTTTCGACATGTGGCTTCAGGTCCTCTGCATCCACAGTCAAATGGTAAAGCAGAGAAAGGAGTTCACATAGTTAAACAGTTGCTCAATAAACCATTAGACAGTGGCTCAGATTGGTATCTACCTCATTTGAGATACAGAGCTTCGCCACTTGAACATGACATTACACCTGTGCAGCTTCTGATGGGACGTAGACTACTCACCACACTTCCCTACTCTGAAAACCCAAACAAGAACAGAGACATCGAAGATGTTGAACAGAAACAAAAGCAGCTGCAATGGAATCAAAAACAAACTATGACAAGTCAGCAAAAGCTTAGGGCCACTGGCACAGCATGACACAGTGAGACTCAGAGATTCCAACTTTTGGGACTAAAAGGCCACTGTTCTGGAGGAAGATCCTACACTGTCAGGACAGAGGATGGTCAAATACACAGGAGGAATTGAAAGAGCCTGCTGAAAATGCAAGAGACACTGCAGGAACAGATAAATGCATAAGATCCAGCCTGCACAACAACAGAGGAAACACCACCAGTGTTAGACAGGAGTGGACCAGCAGAGCTGACACAAGCACCTGTGTGTTAAGAAGATCTACATGCATTATTAAAGCACCTGACAGACTGAATCTCTAAAAGAAAAAGAACTGTACACTTAAAAAGCTTGTGCTGCTGATGTCTTTACATTTGTTTTGAACTTTTAATTGAAATGAATGCTAATTAGTGTGTCATGTTGTTAGATTAAACATCTCAAGGAAAGGGGATGTACTGATAGCGTTCTGGTGCTAGTGCAGTGCTAATCCTGACTACTAGAGGGAGTTGGAGACTACTTTGTTGCAGCTTCAGATGGATTCAAGATGGATGCCTCCACACAGTCTTATGCACTTTTGCTATTAAAGTATAGTTGTTTTAAAAGAAACCAAGTTTCTTTATTACAAATAAAAGAAACATCATAAGAATCTATTTTTTTCACTTTAGACTCACCTAAAACTTGCCAAGTTTAACCCATTATTTTTCATAATGCTAATATGAGATACCATCTGTGCATGTACAGTCAATTCATCTGTTTGACTTGCAGCATGGGCACCATTTTGATAAAAGGTCAAGAAAAGTTGGTAAATCTCATTTAAGATGATCCAACCATAGTATGGAAGCTGAGCACGAACCACAGGGAGGCTCTCCTTTGAAGGAGGTGAGAAAAAAAGTGACTCAGGGCAGCTGGTGGGATATTCCCGGGCCCTGAGGTGGCAGAGGAGCGCAGTGAAAAGGCCTCGAGCTCAGAGCTCCTACAGTGTAATTGAAATGCCGAAGAACCAGCGGGCCCGCCGGGGAGCAGTCGAACTGCTGAGAAGCATCAATGCCGTTGGGGGTTGGGTCAGGGCAAGCCGATCTACCGCCATTGGAGGTGGGATCAGGCAACAGCGGTCTACCCTTTTGGAGGGTGGGGCCCAAGTCTGGCTGCATTGACCTAGCTTCGCTGAAGTTGGGGTCCGACGTGTCTGGTAGTGATACAGAAATGCCACCACAGGAGGCGAGCTCAATGAGGGCATGTCTCCTTAGTTCTAGCAGCAGTAAAGAGGAGGTACTTTCCCTTAGTAAGACAAGGCCTGGCTGCTCTGTGACTCACTCATCAGGCATAGTTAATCCGCCCGCTTGATGGGCGAGGATGACCACCAGCCGCCAAAATAAAGCCTGAGAAAAGGCTACATAAGTGTCTCTGATCTACGGGCACCCACTCGATTGGGGACCTTCACAAAAGCCTGCTACGACCAATGAGATCTTGCTAAGACTGGACAAGTTGGAAGACATGATATCAGCAATCATGAGTAAACTATGTGTCTTCTGAGCAGGGGAGGAATCTTATTTCCAATAGAATGGGATGAGGTAGAGCCTGAGGGGCCAGACATGGAAATCATCCCCTAACCCCCAATACACTATTCCCATTGGTTGGGATGAGAGAAAAGTTCCATCGGTTGCAGCACAATTTCTAGTACCGAGGGGCATCGAGCAACCTCTCGATGAAAAAATTGCGGGGTCATTATCTGGTATCTAATGTCTTCGAAGAGATGGTGCTAAAGGACTTGATTGAAGAATACTCTTGCTCAGCCAATTGCCCTCTGCTGGATGTACCAAAAGTAAACCCTGCAATCTGGGACAATTTGAGGTCCCCTTGAGAACCAAGTACATGAAGCTGCAAAGATTACAGGGCTCTCTGGTTAAAGGTATCACTGCATTTGTCCAGACACTGTCGTTAGATATAACAGAGACACAAGATGTGCTGGGGTTGCTCTCCCATGCCAATTAAGAACTTAATGCCTTCAGGAAGGAGCTGATAAAGCCTGATCTAAATGCTGGGCATGCTAATTTATGTAAACCCGCTAATCCTGTCACTAAATTTCTCTTTGGTGATGATCTGAGTAAACAGGTGAAGGACCTGAATGAGCAGCAGAAGGCAGCAGCTGGAGAGTACAGGCAAGAGCAGCTGCTATGTTTCATCCCTATCGCAGGTACATGGGGAACTTTAAGAGAGGATACCCCTCTCAAGCAGTACCACCACGCAGGCATTTTTTAGAGCAATGTTCTCTGTGGAGACAGTGGCAGCAGAATTCTCCCATCCAAAGCTTTTCGCAGAGATTGTGCCAGATTGCACAGCCACACTGATAAAATGAGCACAACCTATAAACAGCTGAGTGCATTTTCTAATTAGGATGATAAGATTGTGGGCAGTCGATTAACAATGTTCTTTATTCAATGGTGTAATCTTACTACTGATGCTAATGTACGGCATACAGTGTCTGGGTATCAAATTGAGTCTGACCCACAGAGATTCCCTCTGGTTAGGAGAAAGGGCTTATACAAATATATACACAGCCCACAGCTCATGGAAGCTACACAAAAAGAGATTATGGCTTTAAACACAAAAATGTAAAAGAACGCTGCTGCCAGGAAGAGAATGAGTTCATTACAAATATTCACAAGACCTAAGAGAAGCAGGATAACGAGAATGATATTAGATTTATCTGACCTAAATGAGTTTGTCTTACACCAACATTTTAAAATGGACACAATTCACTCTATTATTTACTATTTTATGGCATCTGTCAATTTACAAGATGCTTCTTATTCAGTATCTATACACCTGCTCTCTATAGAAGTTTATTTGGAAGGATGAATTGTGGCAATATAAGGCACTACCTAATGGACTTAGTTCAGCGCCCATAATATTTACCAGATTGCTGTAACATGTTTTCTCCCAGCTCAGAAAGGAGGGTCATATGGTGATGGGTTACTTGGATGACACCATGTTAGAGCTTAGAAAGTTTGATAGTGAAATCCGATCAGATGCTAGTGGTGAAAGATGGTGTGCCACAGACCTAACTACTTCTGCCGGTGACAAATGGACTATTCAAGAGATTAGACTGGCATACCTGAATAAAATGGGAGGTTTGAAGTCCCCATCATGTAACTGGCTTGCAATACAGACATGGAGTTGATGTAACAAAAGGAATATCTGGATTACAGCTGTGTATTTGCCAGGGCACATCATGTGAATTTGATGTCTAGAAAGTTCATTAATAGAACAGAATGGATGTTGGGGGAAAAGACTTTTAATCTGATAGTACAGAATTTTGTGTTGCCAGAGATCGATCTGTTTGCATCTCGTTAAAATGCCCAAGTTCCGATATATGTATCCTGGTTGCCAGACACCCAGGCAGAAGCCATATACACCTTTATGATTGATTGGGCAGAACTGAATTTCTATGCTTCCCCACCACCCCTTCTCATTAGTAGCTAAATGCCTGCAGAAAGTTCAGGAGGATGAGTCCACTGGACTCCTGGTGGTGCCAAATTAGCCTTCCCAGTCTTGGTTCCCAATGCTGAATTGGATGCTACTAGAACGGCCTTTACTGTTGAGAAGGAGCAAGGAACTGCAAGTTCAACCAGTATCACTCTTTCTCCATTCTCTCACTTATCTTGATCTCTTATGTTTCAGGATTTACATGAAAAGTTCAGCATAAAAGGATTGCAGCCGAAACCGGTGGGCATTATTTCTGCATCATGGAGAAAGTCAACTTAGAAGCAATAGACCACTTACGTTAACAAATGGCAACTGTTTTGTTTTAATGAGAGTTTAAATGTTAATCATGTTTCAGTTTCAGATGTTTTGCATTTCCTCACTGATTTGTTTTATGTTCACATAGCCAGTTATAGTGCTATCAATATGGCCAAGAGTGCTTTGGCGGCTTTCCTGATTCTACGAGACACTAAATACTCTGTCGGGAATCATTCCCTAATTTCAAGATTCACGAGGGGAGTATTTCACTTATGTCCGCCTACACCACGTTATCACACTACCTGCGATGTTAAAGTCATGTTGGATTTGGTGCGACATTTGTCGCCAGCATACACTTTGGACTTGCGTGACTTATCTCGGAAATTGCTCATGCTTGTGGCCTTGACTTCAGCCCAAAGAATATAGACTTCAACTTGTTCACACTTGGACCATATCATTTTGGAAAATTATTTTGTTGAATTTCATGTTCATGACTTGTTGAAACAAAATAAGCATGGTAGTTTGGGAACAAAGTTTAAATTTGTATGCTTATCAAGAGGATGAAAGATTATGTGTGGAGCAGTATCTAAGACAATATACTGAATGTACTTGTGATATCAGAGGGGTAGAGAGATTTTTGTTTGTATGTTACAAGAAACTGCATCAGCGAGCATCCTCTCAGACCTTGGCCAGATGGCTAAAGAGAACCATGAGTTTGGCTGGAGTGGATACCACTCGGTTTGGGCTCACTCAACCAGAGTGGCAGCTATGTCTACTGCTAGTAGAGTGGAAGGTCCCATTTGGGATATCATCCATCAGGTAGGATGGTCAAATGAAAGAACATTAAACAGGTTTTACAATAAACCCCTGAGAACAGAGGGGAAAATTTCACTGCAGCAATTTTGCCAGCTGCCGATTGAATTGTGACTCTTACTGGAGGTCCATTGATCTACCCTATGATCTTCTGGACCATGAGAAAAAGAGACCACTAAGCTTTGAAATCTCATATTAGCAAACCAATGAGCATTATGAAAAATAATGGAGCATTAAATGAGAACTTACTGGTTCGAAGTTTGATGATTATTATTTGAGTAATGGGAGTGGTGAGATAATATGCCCTCCTTGCCCTCCCATAATTACTTCCAACATTGTTAAGGTAGTTTCTAATGTTACATGTATGCCTCACAATGAAATGCTCTCTTGGCAAAATTATACCAATGGTCGTCTTTTTTGAGATTCAAAGATTGGCTGCACATGTGCAGATGGGATCTCATATTATCTCACCACTCCCATTACTCAAATAATAATCATCAAACTTCGAACTGGTAAGTTCTTGTTTAATGATCCATCAATGTCCTTGAACAATCTAAATGAAAACCTCTCATTCTCGCTGCCAAGTTGTTATTGCAAACTGAATTTGCTGGACTGTCTGTTGCATTGTTACATTGTTGAGAAACAGGCATACTATATTACTCCACTAAATAATCAAGAATACAGTATAAACAGCAAACAGAGAGAAACACTGCAGCTCGTTAATGAAATTGAAAGGCAGCCAGGACAACCCGACTAAACTGGGATCAGGAAGTGATGAGAGAGGTTAGTGGGAATGGTTTCAGAAATGAGGAACAAAATGGAATAAAAATTTATTATGAACTTATGATGTCCCAATATTGAAGCATTTATTAAATTTATGGACAAGTAAACTTAATAAATTGGGGCTCAAAAATAAATGGTCTGGACGATTGCCATTATATAACAATCAACTTGTTCCTTTTACAGTCTCCAATATTACTTTGAAACAGTGGGAAAGGAAGGGAATAAAAAATTTATCCGATTGTTTTTCTGAGGGATGTTTTTGTTCTTTTGATGAATTACAAAGGAAATTCGGTATTAGTGGAAACTCTGTATTTGTGTATTATCATTTAAGATCTTTTGTAAAACAGATATGTGGTCGACATATGATTTTATTGCCTGATTCTAATTTTGAGGAATATGTACTTTCAATACCACAAAAGGGATATATATCTGATTTGTATTGTATTTTACAAGAAATTGATAGTAAAAAAGATTGGGATAAGGATAAGTTGAAATGGGAAAAAGATTTAGGTTTTATAATAGCTGAAGAAGCTTGGATGGAAATTTGTCAGAATAGTATTAGGAAATTGGTTAATGCTAGATTAGCGATGATTAATTACAATTTTATACATCAGTTATATTTAACACCGGAGAAACTAAAAAAGTTTGGTCTTAGTAAGTCGGATTGCTGTTTTCGTTGTGACCAGACGGCTAATACCTTTTTGCATACTGTTTGGTTTTGTGATCGATTGCAACAGTTTGGGAAGGGTATTCAATCTATATTTAATAGTTTATATAATATTTGTCTTGTATTAGATCCTGGTATATTTTTATTAGGGAATATGCAATCATTAATTGATTTGGGCCTACAAGATTATCAGATTCCTTTTATCTATTTAGCTTTAGCTGTGGCCAAGAAATGTATAGCTCTTACTTGGAAAGATAGAAATATATTAACTTTAGATAGGTGGTATTTGGAGATGAAGTTCTGTTTGACTATGGAAAGGATATCTTTTTCAATTCAGGATAGGCTGTCTTTTTATAGGTTGAAGTCGACTCCGTTTGCTAAATATATGCATTTAAGTTTGATTTAAATATGTTTTTAAGTTTGATATTTTAGTATTGATAATTTTTTTTAAATTATTTTTTTTCTTTTTTGGTGTTAGTATCTTTATTTGTTATGTTTTATCTTTTTTTGTGTAAGGGCTTTTTTTATATAATTATTGTTCATTTTATTAACTCTTCACTCTTTCACTCTTTATTTTGGGGAGGTTAGACTAACTTTAAGCTAGGTCAAGTAACATTCTATTTTATTCATGCTATAAAATCTTAAATAAAGTTTTAAAAAAAAAGAAATGAGGAACAAAGAGAATGCATCTAAGGTTCTCTGGGTTACCACCAATATTCACAAGGGAAACTTGCAGTTGGCAGGGTACAATTGTATCGCTGCATTTTCTGGCCACAATCTTGATTCTTCTCATGGTTCTTACTCTAGAAGGGAACTCATTCCTAAACTCCACTCTCTAAATGAGCACATGAGAGCACCTAAACACTTCAAATTTCTCTTGTCAGTTTTTATAAATGTAATTTGTGAAGTATTAAAGCCTGTGGAAAGCCTCCAAAAATGTAATTCCTTCCAGTTTATCCAAACTTTGCTCTCTCAGACTCCAGTGTGCAATTATCAACATTCTCACCTTTGCTTTCTAATCTCTCCTCCCTTTGTTCTTCCATGGTGGTTTTACTTTCTTCCAGCATAAAGATCTGCCACACATTCTCCCATTTCTATCTGCTATCTCCATCTCTTCACTCCTTTGCAATTCTCTTCACATTCCCTTTGGAACATGGGAGAGTCGCCATTCAGTTCCCCATGCCTACTGCACCATTCAGTACAACTATAACTATTCTTTAACCTCAATGCTACTTTTCTGCACTAAATCTTAATGCTTTGATTTCCTTAATAACGAAAAATCAAGCTTTCATTGCCTTACCCATCCCCTGTGCCTTTGTCATTCAATCCTTGAATCCCTGAATGGTCAGTAGTTCCTAATATTCTTCACTGAAAGTGCTATGGGCTGTCTTCCAATATACAAAGTTATGAGAAGAGTCAATCTGCACACAACAGTCCTCCACAAACAAGAAAATGATAATGATAAGATAATCTGTAGATGTTAATTAAAATAATAATTATTCATCACAACACGAGGGATAACCCCCTTGCTCTTTTCTAAAAAGCACTATGGAATCATTTGCATCCATTGCACAGGTTATGTGAAGGTTCACTTCAACATCACACTAAGATCAACTTAGAAGGTGTACCCGAACACTGGGCTAATTGTCTTGATGGGCTAACTGTCCAAATTCTCCCATTTTTACTGATTTTCTCTGCTTCAGCAATAACATGCTTCAATTAATTGTGGGGAAGTTACATTTTAATCTACCATATATGCCATCGTATCGGATGACTTGTGTATTGGATGACCCAGAATTTCCACCCAAAATGTTGGTTTTCGTATCAGATGACTTGTGTATCGGATGACCCAGAATTTTCACCCAAAATGTTGGTTTTGACCGGTATTGTTTGTATAAAATGAACCCCCTCTCCAAATCTAGCACATACCGTTGACCATCGGATGCTGTTAAAACCAAATCACAATAGTTTAGTAACAAATAATCATTTGAAGGTTGACATTTTATTTGGATATTTTAAGTTTCAGATCGTCCTAATGATGGCATATATGATATATTTTAATGGTATTTTACACACTTATGTAGTTTCTATTGATTAAGCTTTAGTTCCAATTTAAGTCTTACCTCTCCATTAAAGAAGCAAAATATAGTGGCCACTATCAAACCCTGTGGAAGAAAATAATTTACACAAATTAATGTGCACTAACTGATAAGCAGCGTGTAAGCAAATGAAGTTAAACTACCAAGAACTACAGGTTGACTTTATATAATGTCTTCATTATAGTAAAATATCAGAAGATGATTTACATCACAATACATTCGAGAAAGATATACAAGAAACTTCATTTAGTTATTTAGCACTGGTTGCAGATACTTCAAAATGCTATAGTTTAAATGAAACATATTTATTTTACCAGCTTTGGAGTCTTAATGCTGAACAGAAAATTGGTCTCATTAATCTATTAAACATTGCATAAGAACCCAAGAAAACCAAAATGTGAGCAGGTTATCTGCCACCTCAAGTCTGCCCCACCATTCAATATGATCATGACTGCTGTGGAAAGTTTGTGCTGTTCCACTGCAGAAGGCTGGTGGAATTCAGCCTGCAAATAAGCCTCTTGAACATGTGGGCATCCAACATTTCCTGTCAATTAAAGGGGACAAGTATTTGCTGTGGAAATAAGCTCCAGCCCACACAAGTTAAAGTTGACTACAAATAACTTATTAACATACTCAGAGCGTATAATTAAACAGCCCAGTAGCATACCTGGTAATGCACAAATATATGCATTATATAGTCATAAATGTCTCCAGCAAGTCGGTTTTCTGGTCTCCAAGGAATAATAACAAATTGAATACCCAGGAGTGGCACAAGTATTAGAGTTGCTCTGACAGCCTTCATATACATGTTGGATTCAGTGCGGTGAGTGTCCCTCAACTTTGTAACCAAGACACGAACTATGTTGAGCAAGAAGAATAAGTTTACCTGTGAATGACAATTCTCTATCAATTAAACAACAGTGAGACCTTGGATAGTTTTAGTAGCATGCATGGGTTTTCAAGAAGTTTTACTTATTGCAAGAAATAAACAGGATATTGTTAAACAGAAGCTAGCATTTTTGTAATACCAAACATGAGGAAAAGTAATGATTTTCCAAATGTGTACAAAAATATATATAATAATATGAATACAGCCTTATAAGTTACTTGATGAGCTCACACTAGCAATTCTAAATTCCAAGAAAAGTTAAAAGAAAACATAAACTTTTTCTCCTCTTCCAAAGTTATAGTTATCAATAAGTACATGCTCAATGAAAATCACGTAAACTCTTATCTAAACATTCCATAGAAGGATTTTAATTGGGCATAGCAATTCTAATTAGAACCATAGAACCATTAAATACTATGGCACAGAAAAAGGTGCTTAAGCCCATCTATTCCTTGCTGAACTTGTTCTGTCAACCTGCACCCACACCATAGCCCTCCATACCTCTTCCATTCAAGTACCTATCCAAATAATAAACAAAATGAAACCTTTATTATTAAAATTGCAGATGTTGCACTTTGGTTCATGGCTTTTAGGTTATAGTGACATTTTGCAGGACAGTTCCTTTACTGAGAGAGGCAGAATCTATCGTATATTGTGCAGAAGGCATGAGTCTGAGACGAAAGGGTTTTCATTCAATGAAATCTGATTCCCTAACAAACTTGCATTATACCAAGTTCATAATTAACCATCATTCATGGAAAAAATTAACAGTGCTCCAACTTATTTCTCAAGGATGTCAAAAAAGTTAAAATAAAAATGAATATGAAATAATAAAATAAAATGCAATAAGGGGTAACCCAAGTCCAAAGGAAATCAGATGTGGGGATCTTTGGTAAGGTGTTTATTTTCTTTTAATTTATCATATGTGGTAACACCTCACTCATCCAATTGGTCCTTTGACTGAGGTAACCTCAGACCTATTTTTAAAATCAATAATTGAACACAAAATCTTCACTGAAGTAAAACAGATCTAAAATGATCAAATTTCCAATGGTCAGTGAATCAAGTTCATCAAGCTTACTCATGAGACAATGGCACATTTTAAAAGCTGGGTCATCATGCAAAACTCATCTTAAATTGACAAGACCTAACTGTGCTGAATTTTGACAATTCTGTGATATTTCTTGTTGATCTTGTTATAATACCACTTTACATGATTAAAGATATTGGGCTTAGTCTGACTGGCAGTGTTGGGAGTAGGGTTCTGAAGATACCTATTCCAGAATCAGAATTTATTGTCAAGAACAAGTTATGAAATTCGGTGTTTTGCACTATATATAATAGAATATATAACATGTGCATCACGAGCAATGGATCCAAGAACAAGTTATGAAATTCGGTGTTTTGCACTATATATAATAGAATATATAACATGTGCATCACGAGCAATGGATCCAGCATGATTCAATGCAGCTAACAGATTTTGGAGAATGGAAAGTCACCGTGGCATACAGGACAGATGAAGAAAAATTATTACTAAATGGGTAACATGCAACACATTAATCCTTTGCTTGCAAGTCGTACAACTCCTCACCAAGCCTATTTGACGATAACGGAAGAAATATTAGCCTGGTTATAAGACAGTAAGATAGAAGCAGAAGTTGACCATTCAGCCTATTGAGTCTGCTCAACCCTTCCATCATGAGCTGATCCATTCTCCCACTCAGCTCCACTACCCTGCCTTCTCTTGATAACCTTTGATACGCTGACTATTCAGATACTTATCAATCTCTGCCTTAAATACACCCAACTACATGGCCTCCACAGCTGCCCGTGCTGTCAAATTCCAACAGTTCACCACTCCCTGGAAAAAGAAATTCCTCTGCATCTCTGTTTTAATCC
This sequence comes from Narcine bancroftii, assembly GCF_036971445.1. Classification (NCBI taxonomy): domain Eukaryota; kingdom Metazoa; phylum Chordata; class Chondrichthyes; order Torpediniformes; family Narcinidae; genus Narcine; species Narcine bancroftii. The sequence goes on from NC_091469.1 coordinate 389,868,828, forward strand.
CGAAGTTGTACCCTATTGTCCTTGACTCCCCTAACATGGGAAACAATTTGGCCATATCTACTCTGTTCAGGCTTTCTTAAATAAGGAGCACCAAACTGTACCCCATACTCTGTGAGGCCTCACCAATGCCTCAACATCACCTTCCTTCTCATACTCATATCCTATTCCTCTAGATATGAATGCCAACATTGCATTCACCTTCTTCACCACTGACTTAATCTGGAGATTAAGCTTTAGAGCATCATGCTCGAGAACTCCTAAGTTCCTTTGCACCTCCAAACGTTGAATTTTCTCCCCATCTAATTAATAGTCTGCCCTTCTATTCCTTCTCTGAACTTATCTAAATCTCCTTGCTCCATTTCCTCATCACAACCTGCTTCTCCACCTATCTTTGTATCATCTGCAAATTTAGCCACAAAGCCATTTATTCCTCAATTCTAATCATTAACATACAATGTAAAAAGAAGTGGTGTCATCCACGGTCACCACTGGTAACCAGTAGCTAACCAGAGTAGGTTTCATTTATTCCCACTCTCTGTTTTCTGCCAAAAATTGCAGTGGGTTTGTCATGCAAATTTTCCCTTAACCATGCTGACTTTGGACTATCTTGAAATGCACCTCCAGGCACTCTGTAACCTCATCCTTGACAATCGACTCCAACAACCTCCTAACCATTAACATTAGGCTAAATGCTCTATAATTTATTTTCTACTGCCTCCCTCCCTCCCTTTTTAAATAGCAGAGTGACCTTTGCAATTTTACATTGCTCCAGAGCCATGCCAGAATCTATTTATTTTTGGATAATCATTACTAATTCCTCCACAATCTCTGTAGCTATTTCTTTCAGACCACAAAGATTCATTCCATCTGGTCCAGGAGACTTATCTACCCTTAGACCTTTCAGCGTCCCGAACACCTTCTCTCTGGTGATTGTGACTGCACTTACCTCACTTCCATGATAACCTTGAAAGTTAAATATGTTACTGTTTTCTGAAGGTTCTGGATGACAATAACTATTGGATATACAGAGTAACTCACTTTGTATCCTTCTAACCATCCAAAACAAGCCAGGCATACAGACATAGAATTGAATTGCTTGTGCAAAAAGACTGAAATTGAATGGTAGGGAAAATGACTATGCAATTCAGGCCTACTTTCCACATTCATTTACTTCTACTTTCATTTTAACAGTAAAATCTGAAATTGAGCTATTGTTAATAATTTTCGACCAAAGTACATTTATTTCCAAGTTTTGCATTTGTCCTTTGGCCATTTTTACATTTCTCCTGTGTTTTAAATCTTTCTATTTTCCCTTTCTTTCAACTATTGATGTTATCTTGAACTTCTCTGCCTTCTTAGTTTTCTGATCTTCCTTTTGAGTCCGATAGAAGATGCTGAGCACTCTCAGGGAAACCATCTCATCACAGATCATCAAGCAGCCCAGTGCATTTTACACACTGTGCCTGAGGGAAATGTCCGCACTATTTCACAGTTGCGCACTCTCGATAACTCAATTTAGAGTCATTGAAGATTAAGATTCATCTTCAAAAATAGGGGTGCTGCTTTAAAAACGGACACCTATCCTCAGTAGGTGTCAATACCATTTCGATGCATTTTATGCAAACCACCTGAAGTCAGCACAACAATGCTCATAAGTTTTAGGATGAATTATAACAGAGTCTACTGCTTAAATGCAGAAGTAATTATATCATGGATTTAAACTCCCAGCAGTGAACTACGCCTACTGGCAGATGGCAATAAAAAATTTAAGAGCACAATTTTTGAAGTAAAGGGTTATAAATCGTAGGAAACGAAAGCTGGAATTCCTGACAGTCATTGCTGGTGAGTAAGACTTCCTGCCATTAACCTGAACTTGTAAATGATATTGGTCTACAAACATAGTGCATGTCTGAAAAAAATACTGTCATATTCCTGAGCAGCAACCACAGGATGTCAAACCCACAAATAATATATCTGTGGCTGGAAACATCAAACACTGCACTTACGTTTAGGATTATTTCCTTTACTGGACAACTTGGCTCATAGAAACCATGGTATTGAAACAGCTATGAATGCCAATAGAGTATTTTTATAAATAATTTTCTGAGAGTCTGGTTTTATTTGAAATAAATCATTGTATTAACAGTAAAATTGTTGCATATATGTGAAATAATTCAGAAATTGGTTTTGAAATTGTAAGGCTGTTTTTATACTCTCCAGTCATAATATTGGGAAGTGGATTATCTGGGTTCCAATTTAATACTGAAATACTTCCATGAACTATTGTGGATTAAGTTTCTGCCAAACTTGGCCATAATGGTATGAGAAACTTGTATAAAGATTAGATCTTACTCAATTCAGAAAGGGTTAGTCACTCTTGTTGGACTTTCCTGTCTTTTGCTGATTCAGGATGCCACCAATCCCGCCTTATCTGTATCAGAACCTGATGTTGGTATTTAAGAAAGGAGTGAGTGCCCTGCCCTGATTCTGGTGGTGTCAGCAATAGTATATCTTGGCACTCTCTCCAAACTACACCACTCCATTGATATACAGGGCCAAAAACAATTTTAAAAAGAAGTGAAATTAATTCCACATCTATTTGTAGCCACTATGGTGGTTTTTTAGTAATGGCATTGATTTATTAAGGGGATGATATTACAATGGCCAGTGGCCTATTTATGTTTGAGAAGATGAAGTGCTTCCTGTAAAATTATTCATAATAATACATAACTACAAGCACCTTTAATGTAGCCACGCAACTGTATATTAGTTGTTGAATTGAAATCCTTACCAACAAAGCTGCAACAATTGGGGCATGTACTATATAAAGCAGGTGTGTTTCAACACTGATCCAACAACTGCAAAAAATAGAAATGGAAATATAAGAGTCAAATACATGACATATATATCTAAAAAAATTGAAGAAATTGGAGATAGCTTAATACTTCTGCAAAGTTTCAAGTAAAGTGATCTTGTGCAAGGCCAATACAGACTCAAATCACATATCTTCTTTATGTCCAGAGATCTTACTCACTAGTTCAACAGTCTATTTTAGTTTTATATAGGCTGAGGCCAGGTTTAATATTTGGTGTGTTAGACTTCCCTTAGTTTCCTTTACCCAAAAGATAAGGGACCGTGTCCTCAGCCAAGATTTGCACACCTTGGCTGTGACCTTCAGTTTTGGCAGGCATGTCAAACAGGTTATCTCAGAATGGACACTGGCTTTATATCATCCCTTCCTCTTTTTCCTCCGTGTCTTTCATTTGTTAGTGTTGTTTTTGCCCCTCTACCATTTAAAGCAGAATTCTTCTTCTTGTCAGGCAATGCGGTTTGAAAGGTAAAAATAGGAAGGTTTGTCTGAAAAAAAATGTTAGAATCTAAATAAACCATAAGAGTATAAAGAGGAAAAAAAATAAAGGTTCAATCCAGAAAACAAACTATAAATCAAGTTAATGTGCCTAAAAACATCAAAAGGGCCAAATTTCTGTGGGGAGGTTGAACTTCGCTTCAACTTTTCATTGTGCTTTGCAGTGATTCATACAGCACCACAGTTTGCGAGACATCAAGGTCACACATGCAATACCAGAACTAACAAGCATCCCTCAATACATGCAGAACAGAAAAACTGGAACAAGCATAAGCCCTACTGCAGTGACTCTGCAACCAGTGGGAGTGTATTCTCAGCACCTGAGAAGAGTGAAAATATGACAGCTTGCTGAGCACATCAGTGAACTCCAAATCAATCCCTCAGTTGGAACGACTCTTGTTTTTCAGATAATGATGTGTCTCCAACTGTGTATAAAATATAATTACTATAACTAATAAGTTTGCCATCACAGATTTGTGGTTTGTCAGTCTTTAGGAATGTTCCTGCCATTTGCTTGAGTCAGGAAAGCAACAGTCAAGGATGGAATTCTTCAACTGAAACCAGTAAATGATTGCTGAAGGAGGAAAGGTAATTAGGTTTACAGTTTTATGGTTAACAATAAAAGTTGAACTCATTTGATGAGCTGAGTATAAAATCATAAATACACCAGCTTACAAATCTCTGTTCTCCCCAAAGAACAATTGGTTAAGTAGAACGTGTATAGACCAATTAAGTATGCAGGTAAAACACAAATTGCTGGAAACACTTAGCTACACAGGCAGCATCTGGAAAAAAGAAACATTTAATGTTTCAGGTCATCTGGGGTTCTCCCTCACTGATAAATCTCCAGAAATTTTCATTCTAACATAATTTTACTTCCTGCCTTTTATTTTTCACATCAGAACACTACACGTTTTATGGGGCAAAGCTCCCACAGGAAATGTGCTTGAGAGGTGCCATTAAGTCCAGAAAGATTAGTTACTGAGAGGCTTTGGGACCTGAAAATCTAATTACAGGTTGTGAACTAGTAATGGCATTGATTTATTAAGGGGATTATATTACAATGGCAATAATTTCCATTGCTGTGTGATTACTGTGTTCCCCGAAATTAAAAATAAGGTCTTTTTACTATCATTAGCCTGGCCTGTGTGACTTGAACACCACTGTGACTTTTACCACCTCTCTTTAGGGCCCGAGAAGGCATTGGCAAGTAGGATTAAGGAATCCCTAAGGTATTCTATGCATTTTTGAAGATCAGAAGGATGACGAGAGTGAAGGTAGGAGCGGTTAAGGACAAGGGAGGCAACATGTGCCTGGAGGCAGAGGAGGTACGGAAATCTTAAATGAAAACTTTGATTCAGTATCACCAGAGAGAGGGACCTTGGTCAAGGTTAGGTCAGAGTACAACAAACGTATGGGCTGGAATATGCTGCAGTTAAAAAAAAAATAATATTTTCATTTTTGGATCTTCTTAAAAACATTAGGATTAATAAGTACCTGGGACTAGAGGAGATGTGTATTCCCCAAGTTACTGCAGGAAGCGAGGGAGGAAATTCTTCAGGCAATGCTGGGGAGGGTCTTTGAGTTCTCCCTGAGCACAGGGGAGATACCGGAGGATTGGAGAATGGCAAATGTAGCTCCCTTGTTTAAAAATAAAATAACAGGGAGAATCCTGGAAATTATAGACCAATAAGGTCTTATGTCAACGATGGACAAACTATTGGAGAGGATTTCCTATAGACAGGATGTACAAGCATTTAAATAAGTATAGTCTTCTCAGGGATAGTCAGAAAAACTTTGTGAGGGGTAGGTTGTACCTCATAATGAACTTTTTGAGCTCTTTGAGGAGATAAATAAATTGATGAAATTAGGGTGGTAGATGTGGTGTATATAGATTTTAGTAAGGCATTTGTTAAGATTCTCCATGATAGGGACATTCAGAAAGTTATGACAAAACTGCATCAATACTCCAAATTTGGACTCACCAATGTCTTATACAACTTTACCATAACGTCCCAACTCCTGTACTCAAGACTTTGATTGATGAAGCCAAATATGCCAAAAACTCTCTTTACCCATGTAACCCTATCTACCAAAGTTGTGACTTTCAGGGAATATTGTATCTGTATTCCCAAATCCCTCTGTTCCACTGCATTCCTCAGTGCCCTACCATTTATCGTATATCTACTTTTTTGGTTTGTCCTTCCAAAATGCAAAACCTCACCTTTGTCTGCATTAAAATCCATCTGTTATTTTTCAGCCTATTTTTCAAGCTGGTCCAGATCCTTCTGCAAGCTTTGAATGTCTTCTCTGCTGTCCACAATGCCTTCAAACTTATTGTCATCTGCAAACTTGCAGATCCAATTTTCCACATTATCATCTAGATCATTGATATAGATGACAACCAACAATGATCCCAGCAGTAAACACTGAGTTACAACATTAATCATATGTGTCCAGTCTGTGATTATCCACTACCACTCTCTAGCTTCTCCTGTATAGCCAATGTTGAGTCAAGTTTACTACTTCACATCTGAACCTTCCTGATTAACCTTCCATGTATGATCTTGTCAAAGACCTTACTAAGGACCATGAGACAACATCCATGGCCTTTCCTTCATCATCTTTCCTGGTAGCCTCCTTGAAATTCTCTACAAGATTGACTAAACACGACCTACCACACACAAAGCCATATTGACAATCCCCAATCAGTCCCTGGCTATTCAAATACTACAATATCTGATCTCTTAGGATATCTTCCAATAATTTACACACTCCTGATGTCAGGCTCACCAGACTATTACTTTCTGAGCCATTTTTAAACAATGGAACAACAGAAACTACCCTTCAATCCTCTGACACCTGAGCTGTGCCTAAGGACATCTTAAATAGTGTTCTGCAAGGATCTATTCTGAGACTCCCCAATCTTTGTGATTGTTTAGTAAATTACCTGGATTAAGAGGAAGAGAGATGGGTTGGTATGTTTACAGATGACATGAAGTTTGGGGGTGTTGTGAATAGTGTAGAAGGTTGTCTTAGGTTACAACAGGATATTGACAGAATGGATAGTTGGGTGGAAAATTGGGAAATGGAGTTCAATCTGGATGTGTTAAATGTTGCATTTTGGAAGCTCAAACTTGAAGGCTGAGTACGTGGTTTATGGCACAATTCTTAACACTTGAAGAACAGAGGGACCTCAGGGGTGGAGGGGTGGTAGGGGAGGGAAATGATAACACCAATTACCAGGTAATAACTTTTGTTGGTCTGGACTCCTCTCCCAGCCCACATTATCTGTATTCAAAGATTTCCTGTTTTTTTGCTCATTCTTCTTATTCTTTGTTTACTCTTTGAAGAAGGGCTCAGGCCTGAAACATTGGTGATATATCTTTGTCTCGGCTGAGTTCCTCTAGCATTTCTGTGCAATTTTAGTACAATCACAGCATGTGCAGACTTTCATGTTTCACATTGAGTTTTTATGAAACATTGTTGGTGAAGTAAGCAACTAGGTCATTACCAACTATATTACTTTCCAGAAATATCTTACCCATTGGACCAGATAAGAAATCAGTTTAATTCCCAAATGAAACTGCAATATAATTCAAGTAATCTGACAGTACAACCGCTATATATGATCCCTAAATAAACAACCTCTAGAGTAAATTTACCACTAATTAATGTCTATTCACCCTCTAATTATCATTCACACAATTTTTCAATGACAAGAACTGCTACCTTAACACTTCCCTTATTTAGAAAATATTTAGTTTGAATAATGTTTCCCAGTGCTGACTTCAACTTTGTCATTCAAAACAGTTATGTATTTTATGAGTTTATTTTATAATTGACATTGTACTGGTATGCGCTCCTTATTTATGTTCTGCAGCCATTGGGTTAGGCGATCATGATGCTTAATTACATGAAACAGTACACTTGGGCCACAAAAGCAAACATAAAAAGCAAACATAATTCAATGTGACCCACACTTAATTGTATTATTGTGGGTTCATTTTCTTAGAAAAATTTAGTTAACATCTTTTATGTTTCTATTAATAATTATCATTCCAGTCAGGCATGATAAACTATAACCATGACAAATTATGCAAAGATCAGAATTATGGAAGGTCTCTACTGCTATTTGACATGCAATGGAAAAGATCTCTACAATGACCTATTTATTCTCTCTCCTTAAACCATATCAAATGTAAGGGTTAACTCTGCATACATGTCAAAGGGCTTGCATTTGCTCTATTAAATGACTTGGTTGAGGAACTGGAAGGGTGGGTTAGTAGGTTTGTTGATAACATGAAGGTTGGTGGGACTGTGAATAATCTGAAGGGTTGCCAGAGGTTACACAAGGTAATTGATAGGATGCAGAACTGGGCTAAGAAGTGGCAGATGGAGTTTAACCCAGAAAAGTAAAAAATAGTATATTTCAGAAAGTCACATTAGAAGACCAAATACAATGTTAATGGGAGGACTCTGAATTGAGAGATCTTAGGTTCCATGTATATAGGACATTCTGAACTGCTGCACAGGTTGATAGTGTTGTTAAGAAGGCATATGGTGTGTTGGCCTTCATTAACTGTGGGATCAAATCCAAGAGGCAAGAGGTCATGTTGTTAGTTAGTTAGTTAGACCTTACTTGGAATATTGCATTCAGTTCGAGAGGAGATTTACAAGGATACTACTTGGATTGGAGAGCATACCTTATGAGAATATGTTGAGCAAACTTGTTTTTTTTCCTCTTTGGTGTGTTGGAGAATGAGGGGTGACCTAATAGAGATGATAAGAGGTATTAATCGTATGTATGGCCAGAAGCTTTTTCTGATGGTTGAAATGGTTTATACAAAGGGGCATAGATTTAAGGTACTTGGGAATAAGTATAGGAGGAATTTGAGAGGTAAATTTTTCACACAGTGTGATGAATGTATGGAATGTGCTGCCGGCAACAGTGGCAGAGGCAGGTACAAAAGGATATTTAGATAGCTACATGGAACTAAGAAAAATGGAGGGTTATGCAGTAAGGAAATTTTAGGCAGTTGTTAGAATAGGTTATTAGGTTGACACTACACTGTGAGCTGAAATGCTATACTTATTCAGATTTCAGATTTAATGTCAGAGTACATACGTATACAACCATATTTTTTTTTCCTGACAGAATTCCGATAAGTACAGTTACAATACAGAGAGGAGAAAAAACAAATAAAGTGCAAAAGCAAGATTCCTTAAATCTGTCCCTGATTGAGTTTGTTGTTGAGGAGTCTGACGGTGGAGGGGTTACAGCTGTTCATCTATAGTTCCTATACTGTATTGTAGATTACTATGTTGGAACAATACAACAGCAGGCCTAAGATATTGTCTGATCTCAGAAGTAAAGCATGCTCAGGGCTGGCCAGAATTGGAGGGGAGACCACCTAGGAACACCAAGTGCTGTAGGTTTCTGTGAGAGCACTGGACAAATTGGTGACTCTCTGTCTGCCTTATGGCAAACAAAAGTCAAAAAATTTTGTGAATGTAACATTTTAAATGTAGTAGTACATGACAATAATGGAACCTTTTTACCGTTACAGCTGAGCTACTGATTTTACAGCACCCATGGGACTCAGGAGCATCATTGTGTTAATCTATCACAGATTTTGCTGCTGGTCTGGAATTAAAACATTCATCTGCTCCCATCCTAATCTTGTGAGAAGTAAATAAGAAGCAGACTTTCTTTGATGGCATGTCATATAACACATTTCATATAGCACTTGCGATACAAATAGATCAGAGTGCAAACCTTCTCAGCTATTCCAATGGACTCCTACTATAAATCTAAGAAGCTAAGAAAGTACTTCAAAAGGTAAGATATATAAAGTAGATCAGAAATAGAACTCTGTCATTCCTGTGCCTCAAATCCACGTTCCTACCTCAACTGTGTATACTCTTGCACTTTTGGTGTCAAAAACTCCATCAAGTTCAACTTTAAATGCATTCAGGGAATGCTAAAGTGTAATATTTCAAAGATTTATAACATCCAATATACAAAAAAAATCTAATTTCCATCCTTAATAGCCAGTCCTTATCCTGAGACTTATCACAACCTGCAGCAGGAACTAATTAACCCAAGAAGTATCAGTAGGAGAGAAAGTCAAAAGTGACTGATAAAGAGTTTTGTTGAGAAACATTGACCATTGTATTTCACAAACTGATGCTGTTCGATCCATTGAGGTACTCTAACAGATTGTGTTTTGCTTCCTGCATCTGCAGTCTGCTCTATTTCTCCTTTATCCAGAGAGTAATCTGGCATTCTGCATGTATCTTGCCAGTCTCAGTAAAATCATCTAATTTGCTTGCAAACTCAAGTTAGAGTGGAGCAATATTACTCAACATCATTTTCATACATTAAGATTGGCATGGTTAGCATAATGCTATTACACTGCCAGTGACCTGCATGGCCATGACCTGCGTGAATTTCCTCTGGGGGCACAGGTTTCCCCCCACCCTCCAAAAACAAATGGGGTTTGTGTGTTAATTGGTGTATTTGGGCTCATGCGCCAGAAGGCCCTGTTACCATGCTACATCTCTAAAATAAATTACATTTATTCTCTCAAACTTGTGAATTCGCCGACCTTGAAACAAATATTTTTTTAATGGAGACTGATACTGCACATGGTGAAGTCTCATCAAAGATGTCCTTATATTTGTACTCCATTCCTCCTCAAATAACAGCCAATGTTAATATATTTTCTAATTGCTGGCTTCATCTGTATGTTTATTTCTACACCTCCTGATTCAGTGCATCAAGGATGCCTTTGAAAAGTTTTTGCCAGCATAGCCCATGACAGCCCCCTCCCCCTCAAGACTGTATAACTCTAATTTATCTAACGTTATCAGAATAGCGTTCCATTTTGTACCCCCTGCTGCAATTATACCACACATTTAAATGTATCGGCACTTTTTGCATCAACTGATTCTTATGAAAGCAGAAACATTTCTGCTGAATTCCTTATTGAGTATATTGCGATTAAAATTGTGCATCGCACCACAGGCATTTTGTGCTGATAGAACCTTATGAATAGAATGTTTTACATTATATTGCTGGTCTTAAATATTGTAGAAAATATACATTACATTACACTTTGATACACATTGGAGCAATATAATATTTGAAGCAATTTAACAATGGGTTTTTAAGGATTTAGGTATGTATCGGAGGTTCTATTGCAGTGTAAATACTTCAGGCAACATTGTAATCCACATAAGATAATAGATGACAGCCTGAGCAGTTTATAAGACGTATTATGTGCTGGTGATTGCTGAACCCTACTAAACTCGATTCATCTTTGAGCTTGATCGTTTCAAAGTCACAGTAGCAATTCAACTCGGTTTCAAATATTGGCACGAATTCAAAGAAAACAATAGCAATAATATTTTCATGTTATTAATTTTTAGGAAAGAATCATTTCTCCTTTTCATCCATTTATGATTGATCTTATAATTCAATGAAACCACTTTGTCCACAAAATAAATAAAGGTGGAACTGACTCATGGTTGGACACATAGTGAAATGTAAAATGTATAACAACAGAGGTTTTCAATGAGATATGAATGGGAACATTTTCCTGAAGATGAAGATAAGTAATTGTTTTATACCCAAGAGGGCAGTTGAAAAGAAGCAAATCAGCATGAAGAATTAAATAATGTCCAAAATACTGCCATTGGCATCCAATCTACCACATGGAAGATTGCCCAGGTCAGTTTCACTCAGGAAAACAAAACAAAATCAAAGTGGTGCGTGGTGCAGTCTATGAAGTTGCTTTCAGGCATCAGTAAAGCAATGTAAAGGGAAACAGACTTAAGAGGAGCTTAGCAAGGGCTTATTCTCTGATACTGTTTGGGTTCCACCAGAACCACTTCAGCTCCAGGCAAAGAACCACCCTGATTCTACACAGATTAAAGAGGCGGAAGTGTTTGCTCCCTTAAAGCAAACAAGGGTTGCTACATCCCAAGGGCCTAACAAAATATTCCCTTAGACTTTGAGGGAGGCAAGTGTAGAAATTGCAGGGCCTCTGGCAGAAATATTTAAAATGTCCTTAATCACGGGTGAGGTGCTGGAGGATTGGAGGGTAGCTCACAATTACTTAAATTAAATGGTATTGCAAAAAACCCCAAAATCAAACACCTAGTGTGTAATATATAAATACATACACATACACACACATACATATATATGGTGACTTATAACCATGTCCTCCTTTGGAATGGCCACCCTAGCTCACCTTGTTCCATTGTTTAAAAAACACTCCAAAAGTAACTCTGGAAATCATAGGCCAGTGAGCCTGACATCATTAGTAGATAATTTATTGGAAGGAGTTCTAAGAGATGGGATATTCAATTATTTGTATAGCCAGAAAATGATTAGGGATAGTCAATATGCCTTTGTGCATGGTAAGTCATAATTAACCAATCTTATAGAGATTTCTAAGGATGTTACCAGGAAAGTTGATGAAAGAAAGGCTGAGTATGTTGTCTTCATGGACTTTAGTAAGGCCTTTGACAAGGTCCCACATGGGAGGTTAGTCAGGAAGGTTCAGATGCTAGGTATTCATGATGAAGTAGTGAATTGGATTCGACATTGGCTAATCGGGGGAACCCAGAGAGTAGTGGTGGATGATTGCTTCTTAGACTTGAGGCCTGTGACTAGTGCCTCAGGGATTGGTGCTGTGACCATTGTTGTTTGTTGTCTATATCAATGATCTGGATGATAATGTGGTAAATTGGATCACAAGTTTGCAGATGTCACTAAGATTGGAGGCATTGTGGACAGCGAAAAAAAGATTTTCAAAGCTTTCAGAGGGATCTGGACCAGCTGGTAAAATGGGCTGAAAAATGGCAGATGGATTTAATGTAGACAAGTATGAGTTGTTGCATTTTGGAAGGACATACAGCATGAAGAAGTGCGGTAGAACCAAGAGATCTGGGAATACAGATATACAATTCCATGAAAGTGGATAGGGTTGTAAAGAGAGCATTTGGCACATTGGACTTCATAAATCAAAATATTGAATATAGGAATGGGGATCTTATGGTAAAATTATATAAGACATTGCTATGGCCAAATTTGGAGTATTATGTGCAGTTTTGGTCACCTAACTACAGGGAAGATATTAATAAGATAGAAAGAGATGCAGAGAAGATTTACTAGGTTGTTGCCGGACTTCAGGAACTGAGAAACAGGGAAAGGTTAAACAGGATGGGAGTTTATTTCCTGTATTGTAGAAGAATGAGAGGAGATTTGAGAGAGGTATTTAAAATTATAAAGGGGATAGACAGAGTAAATACAGATAGGGTTTTTCCATTAAGGGTAGATGAGATACAAACCAGAGAACATGGGTTAAGGGTGAAAGGGAAAAGTTTATGGGAACATCTGCATGCAGAGAATGGTTTGAGTGCAGAATGAGCTGCCAGTTGAAGAGGTGAATGTGGGCTCAATTTTAACATTTCTATTGTTTTGGGGAAGGGGGGGGGGTGTGGGGGGGGTACATACAAAACTTGGCGAGTTAAGTAGAGGAAAATTTTGGGAAATGTGATAGCAATTCCTTAAGATTTAAAATAGCTGTGAATAAGGTTAAGGCTGGAAATATTAAATTTGGGGAGTGGAAATTATGACATTATTGGCTAGGAGCTCATTTGAGCAGCTGTTATTGTGCAACCAGTGAATGTGGAGGAGTGAGAAGTGAGATTGGATGGTGAATCAAAGAACTTTTCTGAACTTACACACACACGTTACATACACGTGTGCTTAGAATTAGAAGGAGGTTAAGTTATTAGTAATAAGTTAAAGTTTGATCCTGCTTTCATGTTTAAAGATAATTAAAAACAACTTTTGTTTAAGTAACCATTTGTCCTGGTGAATTTCTATTGCTGCTGAGTTTTGGGGTCCTCTGGGCCCATAACAGTACGCTGATCCAGAAGGCACAAATGCATTGAATCCACAGTGCACTGATAGCTTGGATTTGGAATTGGCTTTCAGAGGGTTGTGGTGGAAGAACTTTATTCTGGCTGGAGGTCAAGTTAAGTCAAATTTATTGTCATCTGATTATATAAGTACAACCCGATGAATCAGTCAGTGCTCTCTGGTTCTCAGTGCAAAAACATGCAGACATATAACCAGATATCACACACATACAGACAAATAATACATACACAGGACATGTATTATAGCTATAAAAATAAATAAATATCATTTTGCACAAATGAGAGTTTCTGTTGAGCCTTCATGAAAAGTGAGGTGATGATAAGTGTCCACAATAGGTCACTAGTTAAGTAAATGCCAAGGAACTTGGTGCTCTCCATTCTCTCTGCTACAGAGTTGTTGATGTGTAGAGGAGGGTGGTCATTCTTGGTCCTCTTGAAGTCAACGATCATTTCCTTTGTTGTTACTCTTGTACTATTTCACAAAATTTTCCATCTCTTCTCTCATTATTGCTGATGAGGCTAGCTACTGCTGTATTATCTGCAAAGTGGATCTGGTGATGCAGTCATGGGTCAGTAGCATGAACAGGAGTGGGTTGAGCACACAGCCCTGAGGTGCGCCAGTGCTCAGGATGACGACGCTCGACACTCTGCTACTGACCCAGAGAGACTGTGGTCTTTCCATTAGAAAGTATGGGATCTAATTTCAGGGAGGGGTGTTGAGGTCCATGATCAGTGCATTTCCACATGAATTGGTGTTGGGACTCCTATTGTTTTTGATTTCCATAAATTACTTAGAAGAAGAATTAGGTGGGTGGGTGCAAGTGGCTCAAGATTGGTAGAATTTTAGACAGTGTAAATGGCTATCAAATTATACAACAAGGATTAGATTAATTACAGGTATGGCAGATAAAATTTTATCCAGACAAATGTGAGGTGTTGCACTTTGGGAGATCACATGTATACAGTTGATTTTAGGACTTTTAAAGATATTGGTGTGCAGGATTTTATTTATAAATGGAATTCTAAATTGTTAGTGGGAAGCAGAGATATGCCTATTTTGAAACATTTAATTGAATTATGGAAAAAAATGATTATGAAATAGGTACAAAGGTTTAGTTTCAAGAAAAATGCATTTATGTCAAAATAGACTTATCCCAATTTTCTATAGATAATCAAATTTTGAGAACTTAGATGGACATGGGTATTCAAAGAATAGAGGATTGTTTTGAAGCTGGAGGATTCATAATATTTGAAAGAGTGAAGAATGTTTAATGTGCCTAATAATACCTTCCTTTGCTATTATCGAAGTAAGGCTTTTTTTACTGATAAAATAGGTCTGAACTTGATCCTAATGAGTTGGAGTGAGTTGGAATTGTAATGTAAGTACATTTATTTCTGTAATGTATAATTTATTTCAAAGAAAAGCCCTCAAAATAGGGATGCATAAATCGAGATTGAGATGGGAAGTAGATCTAAATAGGCAAATTATGAATAAAAACTGGATGGAATTATGTAAAGAAAATATGACAAAAGTTATAAATGTTAGATAAAGGCTGGTCCAATATAATTTTTTTGCATCTGTTATATTTGATGCCACAAAATTAAAAAGATTGAATCCTTTACTATCCAATTTGAACTTTATGTGTGGACAAGAAATTGGATCATTTTTGCATTCTACTTGGCAGTGTCCTAAAGTTAAGTCTTTTTGGGTGGAAGTTGGTGATTTATTGGAATGAATAACAGGGGTTAAGTGCCACAGGATGCAATGCTATTTTTTGTGCATTATCAGATCTAAATTAAAATTAACCATGTATCAAACAGAATTTGTAAGAATTGCTTTAGCAGTTTATAGGAAATGTATAGCAATAACTTGGAAATCGAATAGAGATTTAAGGACAGAGAGATGGCATGTGGAACTTCATAGCTGCATTCCACTTGAGAAGATTACTTATAGTTTACAAAATAAATATTACATATTTTGGAAAATATGGCACCCATATTTGAAAAATGTGGGGTATGAATGTTTAATAGACTCTCTGAAGACCTCATTTCTTGATAACCTCCAATATTAGATTTTATGATATATATAGTTTATTCTCTTGACTTCCTCCAGTTCTCATTTTTATATTTTCTTTCTCTCTTTCTTTTTATAGGGGTATGAGGGAAGTTTATAACCAGTTCATGTACTAGATCCAGGGGTAGTAGTGAATGCAGATACAATTGTAGCACAGAAGAGGCTTCCAGCTAGACACATAACCAGGGTGTTGTGGGGGGGGGGGGTGGTTCTTTTATACCATTTGTATAATGTTCAAAAGTTTTTTCATTGAATGAAATGTATTTACTGTTGTGGTTTAAAATTTGTAAATAAAATATATTTTTTTAAAAGCAATGAAGTAAATTAAAGGTATGGCAAATTAGGTTTTATCCAGACAAGTGTGAGGAGTTGCACTTTGGGAGATCACATATGTACAATTAATTGTAGGACTTTTAAAAGCATTGGTGTGCAGAGGGCTCTACATGTCCTGGTCTAGTGCTTCTTGAAAGTGTCTACACAATCAGATAGAAAACATATAGTATGAATGCCTTCAATGGTGCGAGCTTTAAGTGTAAAAGTAAGGAAGTCACCGTGCAGCCATCTAAAACTGGTTAAGCTGCATATAGGGTATTGTGTGCAGTTCTGGTTACCTCAAATAGGAAGAATGTAGAGGCTTTAGAAAGGGTACAGATTTCCCCAGATGTTGCCTAATTTAGTGGATATGAGCTATGAGGAGAAGTCGGGCAAACTTAGGTTGTTTTCTCTGGAGCATAGGAGACTGAGAGGAGTCATGATAAATGTTTATAAAATTACAAGAGGCATTGATGTGGAAGACTTGCAGAATCTTTTTCCTAGGGTAAAAATATCATGTACTAGAGTTCATGGATTTAAGCTGTGGGATGAAGAGCAGAGGGGGTGAGTTTAAAGGAGAAGTGTGTGGCAGGTTTTTTTTAAACTGAGAGTGGCGGGTGTCTGGAACAGATCCAGGGGTAGTAGTGAATGCAGATACAATTGTAGCACAGAAGAGGCTTCCAGCTAGACTCATAAATATGCAGGGAAGAGTGGAACATGCTTCATGAGCAAGCATCAGTTTAAGATAAAAGCCCAAAGATCCGATGCCAGATATCTAGACTACCAGAGAATCTGCACTTCTTGAAAACTCTCAGCTTTTGTGTGTGTAATTACGAGCAGGCATGCATAAATGCCATAGATACCAGCAGCAGCAAGTGATCACGCGGAAGTCCAGGAAATGTTAGAAAATATATTTATTCGTTTTTTCATACTTTGTAATTTATTTGAAAAATATGTTAGTTTCCTGTTTATTCTGCTTCAATTTGAATTTTAAATATATTTCCTGAGAATCTGGAAAGTCCAAAAATCGGGTACGACCCAGTCACTGAGCAGTCCTGATTTTAGGACTTTGCTGTAATTTGGGCATCATCTTCAACACAGACATGAGGGCCTGTTCCTGGTCAGTAGTGTATTATATTTTTGCTCAAACCCAGTAGTTTTCAAACTATCTCCTAAATTCACATTCCACCTTAAGCAATTGCTGTGCCATAAGTGCTCTGTGATTATTAAGGGATTGCTTAAGGTGAAATGTGAGTTTACGGAGACAGTTTGAAAACCACTGGTCTAACCTCTCACCTTATGGATAAATTGTGTGCTACACACTCTTATGCTTTTCTGGTTTCTGAGTCACATTTGAGCTTGGTCTTCATACCCATTGATTCAAGGTAAATCACAAATTAAATTTTAATAATTCAGAATACCATCTATGATAGGAATCTTGAAATATGATGTGGAGGATGACATGGGATTTAAGTATACCATCAGCTGGGAAACCTCTGCTCTAGTTAAGGAAGGTGGAATTTGTTGATGACAAAAATATCAGGCTGAGGAGGATAATTGACAGAAACATCCCCATCACGAGCAGTACAATTCCAGATCAGTTGCTCCGTTTTATAGCACCTGCCAGAAAGCAAATTTATGCAGCTTTGCATGAAATGACAATTTGCAGTAAGGTAATGAACATTTGTGGATCTATGAGCATCTATGTTTAAAATGGAGAGAGAAAACTTGAAGAAAAGAGTTAACAGCAAAAAACTTACTTGTCGTTAAAGTATTTTGTTCTGGCCACTGCATGAATGGTAGCTGGTATTAATGGAAATCCTGAAAGAGAAGTTTCTGAATGTTAGAATCTGTAGTCACTGAAACTTCAGAAGATTTCATTTTAAAAAGATCTTCAAGTGATAAATCATGCCATATTCTCCCCAACCCCACTTCAGCAATGCATGAATCACAGGATTCACAGGAACATTCATTGCTCTCTGCGAGTACATGCAAAATTTAGGCTACAAATCCTATATATTTCTTATGGTAGAACACCACTTTCACTTTCTTTTTAATCACACTTTGTATCAGATAATAAGAGCTTCCAATTTTTAAAGCACAGGTACATCATTGCAGTTTGAGATACTTTAAAACACTAAATGGAAGGATGTTTTATTATAAGGAGTAAGATATGCATAAATTGGCAAGGGGAGTTTTTGATCCATGTTCTGGTTATAAACTTTGAACATTGAGCAACAGGTATACAAACTATATATTTTTTTATTTTCCTGGTATATTAATTAGTTTTATATTCTACTTTTAATTTCTACTCTTTCATCTGTTTCTGCTGTCTGGAACATCTTTTTCTACTTTGTTTTCTGATCCCTGTTTCTTTATATCAGTCCCATATCCTGTCCCTAATCCCAATTTACTACAGATGTATTTTCCCATTGATGTCTGAATAAATTCAAGCCAGAGATAGGTCTTTGGACTAAAGGGTATTTGAGAGTTAGGAGAAGAATGTTTTGGAGAAATGTGGAAAGTGGAGTTAAGACTAAGATTAGTTCAGCCACGAAGGCCAGAACAAGCTCAAGCTCAAGGCTTCTTCCAGCTCCAATTTCATAGTTTATTTTGTTCCTATGTAAAAAAGAAGACAATCTAAATCAAAATTAAAATGCAGTTGTTGGAAATCTATAGTTAAAAAGAAAAACTGCAGGAAATATTCTGTAGGTTTGGTCATATCTGTGGGAAGGGAAGCCGAGCTAACATTTCAGGTCAAATTCTCTGAATGGAGGGACTCAATGGGTCAGGTAGCTTCGACTGGGAGAAATGGTCAGTTAATATTTCAGGTTAGGACTGTTCATCAAGACTAAAGTGAGAGGGAAAATAGCAAAGACAAAGAGTTAGATTTAAGATCTTCCACCTCTACCTCTTCAGCTCTCTCTCTCTCTTGTATCCAGTATTCTACCACCTCTACATTCCTCTTTTGCCACTCCCCCTTTCCCTCTTCCTTTCTTGTTATGCTTGATACCCTCCTTACTCACTTTAATGTGGTTAAAGGATCCCTATGTGACTGACGATTTCTCTCCATGAATGCTGCTTGGCACGTTGAGTCCCCTTAGCATCTCTTTGTTCACTCAGCATTCACAGACCTTGAGTGTGTTGAATCCTTTCATCAATGTTTATGCTCATGATTTCTACTTAAACGGTGACATTCGCCTCTCATTGCCAATTAGGAACGAATACATCTTGCAAATTGGATCAAGCGTTCTTGAGTTTTTGGTGGCTGAGCTAAGATTATTAAATCATTGGAAAGAAGGGACATAGGATCAGAAGAGGTAGAGTCCTTAAGGGTGAGTTAAGAAATGGTAAAGGAGAAAGGACACTAATGGCAGTTATATACAGGCCTCCAACAGTAGCCAGGGTGTGGATTACAAAATACAACTGGAAATAGATAAGGCATGACAGAAGGACATGTTATAATAATCATGGAGGATTTAAACATGAAAGTAGGTTGGGAAAGTCAAGTCAGTATGAGATTTCAGGAGAGAGAGTTTGTGGAATGCTTATGGGATGGCTTTTTGGAGCAGCTTGTTGATGAGTCCATCATGGGATTCATTGTACTGGATTGGCTGCTATGTAACAAACCAGAGATGATTAGAGATCTTAAGTTAAAGGAAAACTTAAAGGAAGGCAGTGATCACAATATGACTGAGTTCACTTTGAAATTTGAAAAGGAGAGGCTAAAGTCTGATGTGTCGGTATTTTATTGGAATGCAAGAAATTACAGTCGCATCAGAGAAGAACTGGCCAAAGTCAATTGGAAAAACACACCAATGGGGAAGACAGCAGATCTGCAATTGTTGTAGTTTATGTGTAAACTGAGGCAAGTGCAGGACAGGCACTTAGCAAAAAGAAAAAAAAAAATTGTGAATGGAAAAATGAGACCATTGTGGCTGCCGAGGAAAGTTAAAGCCAAAATAAATTCAAGAGAGGGCAAACAAGGATACAAAAAGTAATGGGAAATATTTAAAAACTTAAAGAAGACAATTAAGAAGGTGATGAGGAAGGAAAAGATGAATTATGAAAGAAGGTTAGTAAGTCATATAGAACAAAATACTAAAAGATTTTTTAAATAAATAAAGAGTAAAAGAATGATCAAAGTTGACATAGAAACCATGCTGGAGAAGTTTTAATGGGAGACAAAGAGATGGCAGAGGAACTGAATGAATATTTTGGATCATTCTTCACTGTGGAAGACATTAGTACATACTCTTATGGCTCTCTCAGAAGAGAAAGGAGTGCAGTCAAGATTGTGAGAGAGAAGATACATGGGAAGCTAAATGGTCTAAGGGTAGATTCATTTCCTGGACAGAATGGAATGCACCCTTCAGTTCTAAAGGAGATTGTGGAGGCATTGGTAATGAAATTCCAGGAATCAATAGAGCCTGGCTTAGGTCCAGTGGACTGGAGGATCGTGAATGTCACTCCACTGTTATAGAAGGAAGGGAGGAAGCAGATAGAAAATTATAGACCTGATGTGGATGGTTGGGATGCTGTTGATCAAGGTTGAGGTTATGGAATACCTGAAAGTTCATGAAAAGATAGATCTGAGTCAGCTTGGCTGACAAACCTATTGCAACTTTTTTAAAGAACTCACAAGTAGGATAGAGAAGGGAGGTGGAGTTGATGCCAACTATTTGGACTTTCAGAAGACTTTCGACAAGACGGTTGAAGAAAATGAGAGCCCATGGAATTACAGGGAGGACAGTAGCATTGGCTGATCAGCAGAAAACAAAGTAGATATAAAGGAATCCTATTCTGGTTGGCTACTGGTTTGCAGTGGTGTTCCACAGGGGTCAGTGTTGGGGGTGCTTCTTTTTACATTGTATGTAAATTATTTGGATCATGGAATAGGTAGTTTTGTGACTAAATTTGCAGATGATACCAAAATAGATGGTAGGGTGGGTGGTGCCGAGGATACTGAAAGGCTGCATTTACTTAGATAGATTAGAAGAATGGGCAAAGAGGTATCAGATGAAATGCATTGCTGGAAAGTGTATGGTCATACACTTTGGTAGAAGATTTGGATGGGGAGAAAATTCAAAGTTCCATGGTGAAAAAGGAACTTGGGAGTCCTTGTGCAGGATACCCTCAAAGTTGACCTCCAGGATGAGTTGGTGGTGAAGAAGGCAAATGCAATATTGGCACTCATTTCTAGTAGGATAGCATACAAGAGCAGATATATAATGTTGAGACTCTATAAATCACTGGTGAGACCTTACTTGGAGTACTCTTTTTAGTTTGGGGGCCTTATTTGAGGAAGGATGTGTTTGGAGAGGGTTCAAGTGAAGATTTACTAGAATGAAACTAGGAATGAAAAGTTTAGCATATGAGAAACAATTGTTGGCTCTTGGACTGTACTCGTTAGAGTACAGAAGGATGGGGGTGGGGGAAACCTCATAGAGGCATTTCAAATGGTAATAGACCTGGACAGAGTAAATGTGGCAAGGATGTTTCCCATGGTGGAGCATTCTAGGACAAGCAGGCATAACTTCAGGATAAAATGTCATCAATTTAAATCAGAGATGCAGAACAATTTCTTTAGTCAGAGGGTCGTGAGTCTGTGGAACTTGTTGCCATAGGCATCTGAGGATGTGAGGTCATTGGGTGTATTTAAGGCAGAGATTGACAGGTATTTGATTTGTCAGGGCATCAAGGGCTACAGGGAGAAGTCCAGGGAGAGGGGCTGAATGGGAGGATGGATCAGCTCATGATTAGAATGGCGTAACAGACTCAATGGGCCTATTTTTTGGATCTTGTGAATTGATAAGTAAAAGAATGAACAACCAAGTGACCGAATCAAAAAAAAGGATTAAGCGAAAAAACAAGACAAAAATAAAAATTAATTTTAAAATTAAGGAGAGACTTAGAAGATTTGACTGGGGAACTAATAATAGCAATGACACAATGCCACAGATTTTAACAAATATTTGTCATCTGCCTTCACAATAGAGGGCATGAAAAGCATTTGAATAAGAGTAGAAAATCTGGCAGCAAATGGGGAGGGAGGATCTTCTAAGAATCACTAACACAAGGTAAATTAATAGGATTGAAGTCCCTTGGCCCAGCTGGCCTGCAACCTGATGTCTTCAAGAAGTGCCTATAGCTTTGACAGATAAATTGGTTGTGATATTCCAGAACCTAAACTGCGGAAGGATCCTGGCAGCCTGAAATATCCTTGAAAGTAGAGAAACAGAAGACACTGAAAAAGGTAGTCAGACATTTGTTTTTCTTTTTTAAGTGAACGAATTCATCGGTTGTGGTCGTCACTGCCAACGATGACATTCATCATCCATCTCTCACAGCATCAGAACTAAGGTAATTAATAGTCAATGAAATTGGTAAGTCTGCACCAAAGGAGGCAAGGGCTTTTAGTGAAACATTGTGGATGGCACAGTTATAGTGGTCAGTGCGACACAATTGGCAGCATCAGTGACCCGGATTTAAATCCAGCACTGTGTGTAAGGAGTTTGTACATTCTCCTTGTGTCTGTGTGTGTTTTCCCTGGTTGTTCTGGTTTCCTCCACTATCTAAAATGTATGGGGTTGTAGCTGCATTTGGGTAGCACAGATTTAAATGTCCAGAACTGGCTTCTACTGTACTGTAAATACAATTTTAAAGTTATTATATATTTTTATATATATTTAGATATATTTTTTATATATATTTTTCTGAAAAAACTGATGAGTTCATGGCTATTTTAAAATCAGTCTTTATTTAATTACTTATCTGTAACTTCACCAGCTGTCATATTAAACACTTGATTCTGCATCATAGTACAGGATTCTGCCTGTAGGTTCTGTAGCATAACCACACTATGCTACTGCCAACCATGATAAAATAGCTAGAATTGACAATTAAGAAGAAATCAGCATGACTCATAGCGAATCATAACAAATCCATGCAAAGTCATAATGGTATATGAAGGGAAATCATATTTGACAAATTTATGATAGCACCTTGCCCATCTGGATGAATAGATGCAATGTATTTGGAAGGTTGATGCAAGGTAAAGGCCTCGTAGCCTTTACTGATTGAGAACTGGATAAAGGACAGAAAATAGAGACTTGAGGCATATGGGAGATTATTGGTACCACAGGGATCTATACCAGTATTTCTAGTATTAAGAACCTATCATGGTGACCCAGGTGAAAATACTAAGTTTACCATAGCCTTAGGATACAGGACAGTTGGGAAAACAAGTTATGACAAGGAGGCATACTATTCTGAAAGGAATAGTGAGAGATTAAAATTGAAAGAAAAAAATGGCAGATAGAGAAATGTGAGTTTATCCACTTTAGTATATAGAATAAAAACATGGATTATTCTTAAAATGGAAATAGACCAGTGAATGTTGGGATATAGAGGAAGAATGCACTAGAAATATGAAACTAGGAAGCCTTCCTTAATGAGAGCATGATCATTAACATAACTTCCCACAATATGCAATTAATGCACCAATTCAGTTAGCTGAAAGTAACACAACATGGCTACTGAAGGAGAATGAGACAATTATGCAAATTCACCAGCAAGTTCTGAAGATTCTCAACCCATGGCATAATTCTCCATCTCCAGCACATATTGATTACTTTGTAGTTTCGTAACAGTCTGCATTACTAAATAATAGCACATTATTATTTTTGCAAATAGTTGCCTTGAGAATCTAAAACTAAGTTTATTAAATGTTTTTATTGCTTCTCCCTCAGCCCATTCTTCTCGCCCCAGATTTTTAATTCAGGCATCTGTCTAATGATGCCGTGAGACCGGCTGAGTTCCTCTAGCATTCCAGTGTTCCAACCGTTTTAAACATTAACTGGCTGTATTCTTGGACCCTGATTAATTTCTACTTCCATTACAAAATATCAGGATGAATCGATTCCCATCAGAATGAATTGTGGGATGCAGAGGAGGCTTACTTGAAACTTCCATTTTTGTCATTGTAGATAGTTGATATAAAGTACATTAAACTCCACATATCATTTTCACTTGGATCAAAAAAATGGTCTTGCAACCTCTTTGATTTTCAAAATAAGAACATTTTCCTGAATGCTTTTCCTTTCAGCACTTTGCTCTAGAGCCAAATTCCCTTTGCCTCTAATAAGACGTACCCCAGCCCAGGAGATAATACCAATGCAGATGTTGTTCCTCTGCAAACACTGCCACCACGATGAGTGTATGCAGGTAGATTCCTTCACAAAGCATCCAAAAGTAATTGCAGCCCAGCATGTACAGGAGGAAGAAATTCAGGACTTTACATCCGACCTGCGAAGAAAGTCGTATCATAACTCCACTCCATTTAAGTACAATGGCTTTTCCCATTTACTTCCTAGAGTAAGTTTACTAATTATACTAACAGTTCTAGCAATAACAATTTTTTAAGGGAAAGTTTTTTCATGTTCATATAATTATTTTAAGTGCACAAAGTTCCATTTCCAAAACTAAAAGGTTGTGTTACTAATTATTTATATGAAGGATAGATGTGTTTCACATAACAAAACCAGTTGGGCAGCACAATGGCACAACTAATAGATCTGTGGCTTCACCCCTCCAGTGACCGAAGTTCAAACCTGACCTCTGGTGCTGTCCATCTGGAGTTTTCTTGCATAAGTTTCTTCCTACTTCCCAAAGATGTGCCGATTGGAAAATTAATAAGCCTGATTTAGAGGTGAGTGTAGAATCCAAGTGTGTTGATGGGAATGTGGGGAGAATAATGGGTCTCATAAGTCATGGAGACTAATGTCTCAAGTTGTGCAGCATTGAAACAGGTCCTTCAACCCACCACATCTCTGCCAACTATAGGCCTTTCTACACTCATCCAAATGGCCTGCTCAATTCCACATCCCTCTTTGCCCTATTGTCAGTTGATGGCACCGAGTTCTGTGTGCAAGTTGATCAATGGATGCAGACAACTACAAAAGCTCTCCAATATATTCACATCTGCTCAATGTAAGATGCTTTAGTACTTGCCAACTTGTATTGTGGACCCATTGAAAAAGAAGCTTTAATGAAATGTCAGAAAATATTGATGGGTGAACAAATCAAAGACTTTACTAAAATATCCTGCTTTTCTTTAAAAGGCTCAGAACAGCTTAAACAATGTAGACCAGATGGTGGTGGTATTACTCATGTTACCTAACAGGAACCAGGTTTTAAGGTGTAAATTAAAAGTGCCCATATATGTGCACTCTGACTACATTCATCTCCAATTAGCACTCAATTCATACAGAAGTCAAAGCTGCTTCTGATCCAAGTAACAATTCAGTCATTGTATTTCTCACTCATTTACACAATGGGGCCAGCCATGCAACACGTTGTCTGTGCTGTGTATTAGCTGTTGATCTCCAGTTTTGATCAATAATATGAACGCTTCAGTGCAGTGCCACAAAATGTTCAGTGGTCAAGCTTAGTGAGTACTTCAGATATCGATCCTGTCAGTTACACTTCCTTATCCAACACTACTGAATGGACTCTATTCCATTACTCATGTACCAACAGTCTTTGTCAGTCAGACTCATACCTATCTTTCCTGTATTCCCATATGCTCTCATATTCCTACATTAATGCATACTTTGCACTCACATTTCATGGTTTGCATATGCTGCAGAAACTTAACCATGGTAGGCACTGCTCCAAAACAGATGATGTACTCAAGAAGAAAATCTTTAAGTGCTGGGCTCCAGTGTAGTACATAAAATTGCTGGAAAAACTCAGCAGATCATGCAACATCAATAGAAAGCAAAAGGTATGCCGAAAATCAGGTGAGAGGACCAATAAAGAGGGGGTGGAAGGGGAAGGGGAGGAACATAAGCTATCAGGTAGATAGAGGTGGGAGAAGAGAAATAAGTTACGAGGTGAGGACAGAGGGCTGAGATAGTTCTTCGAGGGAAGGAAGAGGCGTGGAACTAGAGGAAGGGAGACATAGTGATGTGGGAAGCAAGAGATTAGGGGAGGGTGTTAACAGAAATTGGAGGTCAATATTGATGCCATCTAGTTGAAAACTGCCAAGATGGAATATGAGGTCTTGTTCCTCCAACTTTGCAGATGGCTTCAACTTGGCAGTACATGAAGCCATGGACAGATGTGTCAGCGTGGCAGTGGGTAGTGGAACTGAAGTGGCTGGCCACCCAAATGATATTTTCTTGCAGGCAGGAAGTGGTGAGAAGTGGTGGAGAGCCTATCGAATGTGAAAAGGGCTGGATGGAATGGGCATGGAGATGTTTCCAGTAGTGGGAGTGTTTAGAACCAGAGGGCCCAGCTTTTGCACAAATGGATGCCCTTTTAGAACAGAGATGAAAAAATTCTTCAGCCAGAAGGTGGTGAATCCATGAAATTAGTTTCTCCAGGCCACTGTGGAGGCCAAGCCATTGAGTACATTTAAAATAAAGGTTGATAGGTTCTTGATTGTCAAGGGTGTCAAAGGTTATGTTGAGAAGGCAGGAGAATTGTGTTGAATGGAAAAAATACCATCAGGCACAACTCGAATGGCAAGTAGACTCGACTGGCAGAATGACCTAATTCAGGAGCTTATACTGCATTTTGTGGTCTTAATTGTGACCAAATCAAGTGACCAGCAAAGTGACTACAGTTCTTGATATCACTGACAAACCCACTGCTGACCCTATGATTAATGGTGGGGCAAAAATAATAGATAATAATGATATTTCAGACCGAATCCACTGCCTGGCATTCCATTTTATTTGTATCATTCCATCACATCTTCTGATCTGCAGCTGGTACAAGGAAACTTCTCTTCCAGTCACTTGACGTGACCTTAGCAGCCAATAGTTCTAACAGAAGACACAGAGAACACTGAAGATGTTGGAATCTGAAGCTCAGGAGGTACTCAGTGGGCCAAGCAATCCTGATAAAGAGTTTTGGCCCGAAATGTTGACCATTCGTTTTCTCCCACTGATGCTGCCTGACTCACTGAGTTGCTACAGCTCATTGTGTTTAGCAATAATTCTAATCATCGCACTTTATAAAATGTAAACTTCGGCTTAAAGGTGGGATCTACATGCAGTGCACTGAGAGGAATGAGCAGACTGAAAACATGGGGCAGGATGAAAAGTGTAGCCCAGGTGTGAACTCTCTGGAGACAAATCACCTGGTCCTGATGATATGCATCCAACGGTTCTGAAGGAAATGGCAGAAGTTATAGTTGATGCATTGGAGGTCATATACCAAAATTCCTTGGATTCTGGGCAGGTCCCGGCAGACTGGAAGACAGCAAATGGCACGCCACTTTTTAAGAAGGGATGTAGGCAGAAGAATGGAAATTATTGGCCAATTAGCTTGACGTCTGTAGTTGGAAAAATGCTTGAAGCCGTCATTAAAGATGAAATAGTGAAACTTTTGGAATGTAAGGGTTCAATCAGGCAGATGCAGCATGGTTTGAGAAAGGGAAGATCTTGTTTGACAAACTTGTTAGGATTCTTTGAGGATATAATGGGTGCGGTGGATAGAGGGGAACAGATTGATGTTGTATATTTGGATTTCCAGAAAGGGTTTGATAAGGTGCCGCACAAGAGACTTATCAGTAAGTTACAGGAAAGCGGAGTCCGGGGAAGTATATTGGCCTGGATTGAAAATTGGTTGTCTGATAGGAGGCAGAGAGTTGGAATAAATGGGAGTTTTTCAGGTTGGCAGAGAGAGGTAAGTGGGGTGCTGCAGGGGTCGGTGTTAGGCCCACAACTGTTCATCATTTACATTGATGACTTGGAGGAGGGGACAAAATGTGGTGTAGCCAAGTTTGCGGATGACACCAAATTGAGTGGAAGAGCAAATTGTAATGAGGATGTGGAGAGTCTGCAGAGGGATATAGTTAAACTGGATGAGTGGGCAAAGGTCTGGCAGATGGAGTACAACGTTAGTAAGTGTGAGGTTATCCACTTTGGCAAGAAAAATAAAAGAACTGAATATTATTTAAAGGGTGAAAAACTACAGCATGCTGTTGTGCAGAGGGACTTGGGAGTGTCTGTGCGTGAATCGCAAAAAGTTAGGTTGCAGGTGCAGCAGGTTATTAAGAAGGCAAATGGAATGTTGGCCTTCATCGCTATAGGAATTGAATTCAGGAGTAGGGAGGTAATGTTGCAACTGTATAAGGTACCGGTGAGACCGCACCTGGAGTACTGTGTCCAGTTCTGGTCTCCATATTTGAGGAAGGATATATTGGCTTTGGAGACGGCCCAGAGGAGGTTTATTAGGTTGATCCCTGGGATGAAGGGGTTGACTTATGATGAAAGATTAAATCATCTAGGATTGTATTCGCTCGAGTTCAGAAGAATGAGAGGAGATCTTATAGAAACATATAGGATTATGAAGGGTATGGATAGGATAGATGTAGGAAGGTTTTTTGAGGTGGCCGGGGAAACTAAAATGAGAGGACACAGTCTCAAGATTCGGGGGAATAGATTTAGGACAGAGATGAGGAAAAATAGTTTTTCCCAGAGAGTAGTGGAATTCTCTAACCAGGGAAGTGGTTGAGGCTGCCTCATTAAACATATTTAAAATTTGGTTAGATAAATTTTTCCATGATAGAGGAATTAGGGGATATGGGGAGAAGGCAGG
The DNA here is from genome assembly GCF_036971445.1 of Narcine bancroftii. Classification (NCBI taxonomy): domain Eukaryota; kingdom Metazoa; phylum Chordata; class Chondrichthyes; order Torpediniformes; family Narcinidae; genus Narcine; species Narcine bancroftii. The sequence goes on from NC_091469.1 coordinate 389,897,153, forward strand.
TACGTGGAGTTAGGTCATAAATTAGATCAGTCATGATCATATTGAATGGCGGAGCAGGCTCGATGGGCCATTTTTGGCCTACTCCTGTTCCTACTTCCTATGTTCCTATGTTCCTAATTGATTATACACAAGTTCTGTTACAGATGGCTCAGATGAATACATGGTTTGTTTTACCTTGATGGTAAGATCAATACATCTAGTCACTTAAAAAACCTGCCTGAAAGTAAATAAATGTCAAGGATTCTAGCTCCAATATCACGCATGTCAAGTCTAAAGTTAATTCTTTGCAGCAGGTAAACAGTGGCCAACTTTGACTCAACACATTGTGCAGCATCGGACAGCCATTGTCATGCAAGTTCATCCATTCATCATGCAGTTGAAGAGGGGTTCACAGTCCATGATTAAGTATGCATGGGTTTATCATGAATATTTCTGACATTCAAAGACAAAAACATATACAGATTATTAAAAAAAGATATAATAATTATTTTTTTTTAAATAAGAAAACATATTTAAAATCTGGCATTTAAATAAGTATAATTGGAATATTCTACAAATATTATTTAAAAATAAACTGGAAATAACAAAAATATCTGTAATATATTTTTATGCTTTTTAAATAGTAAGTGAAATGATCATGAGAATTTTTTTTAACAATGTGAACAAACAGCAATAATGTTAGGGATCTGAAAATAGTTTTCTGACCTTTTGTGGGTGACCATTGGGCTTTAGCATTGCTTAATATAGTGAGTGATGGTGGCGAGCGTAAACGTGCCACAGTATAGAAGCAGAAGATGCAGAATGCACAGAGTATATCAGCTGATTCGACTCCAGCAGGATGGGAGCTTTATTCATCGGGGTTATCGTTCACTAAGTTCAACTGTGGTTGATGACATACCTGCATCTTCTTTGTTTACCGGTGGGTGAGCAGAAACTTATAACTTCATAGAGGAAAGCCAAAACTCTCAATGAGCAAGTACTTGGCATGCAAGAGATTCTTGAAGAGGCCAAGAAGGATTTACAATATGTCAGAGCCAGGTTTGGCTCCCGGAGTAAATTTTTCACAATAATTTGGTAGGTTATGTTGATTTACAGCGGATATGCAGTGGTTTCTGGCTGGTTCTGAAAAGGTTACACACCTGAAACATTAACCAATTCTTTCAGTTTATTCTTCCTGCTGAACCTCCAACATTTTCTACTTAATTTTCAGATTTCTACCTTTTTTTTAAATCTATTTATTTGTTCTGCTTGAGTCAGTGCCATTTCCTTCCCCTGGGAGATCAGCTTGCAGGATTTCTGTTCTTCTCATTATTCTGATTTTGAGTAAGTTCTTTTTCACCCTATGTTTCATCATCCTACTACTTTTCCCATTCTTATGATTGTGAATGATGAATAACCAATCTAAACTATTCAACTTCTTTTCACATTAAAGCTGCCGAGTACTTTGGAATGAGGTTACAGGTTAATGGAGCGATCATGTAAAACTGAGATGCAGAAGAACTTCTGGCGGAGATGCGAACATCTTTGAACTTCTCTGTCCCAAGGGATCACTTGAAGTACTTGAAGAGGAGAAAGACTCTCAGGGAAAGTGACGCAGAAAATGAGAAGGGGCCTGACAAAGATCCACCCTGATCACATTGAATGGTGAGCCAGCCATGAGCAGCTGAGTGGTCTGTTCCTGCACCTATATTCTTGTATTCTTATAATCTCCGTGTGCTCCACCACTCTCCAAGTTGATTGTGCTGTTAAACGGGCTATTGATTTATTGTTGTTTGCTAATTATTGTAATCATCTTAGATTTTATATTTGGTTTTTTCCTATGTCAAGTATTGTTTGTTTATTTTCATGGAAGATTATTTTAATCATCTTTAACTACTTTGAAGTAGTTTTTCCACAATCAAAATGATTTGATTTCTTTTTCCTTTGGTTTATATATTTGTTCCACTGTAACCCAGCAATGACATACACCTGATTCAGGGAGTCCAATGTATTGGATGTGTTGCTTGATGTAATTAGGGTTGAGGTGACCTTCAGTCATAAAGTTGCTCACATGCCTTTTAAATTTAAGCAGCTTTTTGTCAACTAAACATTTCCAACAAAACTCATCTCACCTAAATCAATTTTATTTGTTTACTAAATCAATATTTTAGGTTCTTGAAATAAATGTTCCATTACATTGCTTATCCTTTTAAAATAAAATGTAACTAATATTGTAACAACCAATGAACAAATAAAACTCATAATTTGTACCAGTGACTTTGTTTCCCTACTTAAGTAGAGTTTAAATTTTGTTTCAACATTTGTAATCAAAAACATTTCTATTTGTAGCTTGTTATATGTAATAATTTAAACATTTGCTTTCGTTCTGTATCTGATCCATGGGGTTTATCTGCAAGGTTAGATTTTGGCTGGATTTTATGGGCAGCTGACATTCAAGATAAATGATTTCAATTGAACTGACAGATAAATATGTTGTGAATGTCCTTTCATCATTAACACTATGACAGGAGTTGTATGCTTCCAAAGTTAACAGTGCTTATGGTTAGAGTTCAGGAAAGTGTTGCAAATATTATGTGCAGATATTTAGAGAGAATGATGGAGCACATGATGATTATTTCGGTTGAAGGTAATTTGATCTTGACTGCATAATTTTCTAATGCAGCCATAAACCTCTAAATTCTGACATTGGGGTTACCTTATCCAGACTGTCTGGTTGTGGTGTCCTCCATAATGTCTGTCTGAAATCTGCAAGCTTGCAATCCAAATTCATGATGCTAATATGTTGATGCTGCACAATACCGATCCAGGTCAGCAAATATAAGCCTAATTTATTTTTAAGCAAATATTTTTAAATTGGCTTTCTGTAAGAGCTATTTATATTGTATTTCTCCCAAACGTTTCTGCTCTCCCACCTAGATTTACTGTTTTCCTTCATCCACCTATTTGGTTTGAGAAGGAGCCAATGGGCCTGTACCACATGTGGTCTACTCCATGGCCAATACAGCTACGTGGCCATGCCAACAGGAGACACCTGTTGTGGAACACAGTGCTCTCAGATTTTCTTCTCCAAGTCAGCAAACATTAAATCTCATGTTTAATTTGACAACTCTTGATTTGTAGCATCGTACAGAGGACAGGTTGACCTGCATTTCAGAGGAGCACACATTTTCCAGCACTTTAAAGTATTTATATTTTTCTTATTTTTTTTCCATCCAATTTTCATTCCTTCCCTACATGAGAGCAGCTGGACACTATTCAGCACCTCTATGCCACAACCAAGAACAGAAACTCATTATGCCAGGTGTATCAATACACATTTCGTATTCTTTTTTCCCTATGTCAAGTATTGTTTGTTTATTTTCATGGAAGATTATTTTAATCATCTTTAACTACTTTGAAGTAAATGACAGATTTTGAGAAGCCTCATTCAACAGCTTGATGCAGACATCAGAAAAATAAAGATGAGAAGTACTTTAAACAGGAAAGCAAAATACAGGAAAGAATTTGCAGCCCATCTGGCCAGACCAAATGCCTGGTAGATATCAAAGGATCTGGTTGAGATCATGGATAGCTCAACAAGTAGAGTGGTTGTGCATACTACAACCTCCAAAAATGATATCAATGAAATAAGATAATGAATAAGAAGAGGGGAGGCAAAATAATACCTCCCTTGAGCTTGCTCTACTATTCAATATTACAGCTGATTCTGTCCTTTAAGTCTATTTTCCCACTCTACTAAATGTTCTTCAATTCCCCATGTGCCAAAAATCCATTAATTTTGGACTGTTCAATATCTTCATCTGCTGCAAGGTCAAATTCCTCTCCTCACCTCATCCATAAAATGTCAAACTCTTAACCTGAACTAATACCCTGCAGTTACAGACTCTTCAGCCACATTTGGTTTAAACATTGTTAGTAAACATAAGCTTTTGGTGTAGTGACAAATGGTCTCATGTCTGATTAGATTAAATTAACAAAATCAACAAGACATGGTTATCCATTATTTCTGGCTCTTTTTGAATTAGTAATTGAACCATTACCCGAATTTATTAGAAAAGACTTAGATTTAAAGGGTATTAAAATATGGGCTAATGAACATAAAATTAGTTTTTTTTACAGATGATGTGATTGTTTATTTGAAAGATCTGGAAAATTTGTTAGGCAAATTACATATGCAATTAGAACAATATGGAGCAGTTTCAGGATATAAGGTTAATTGGTATGCAAGTTAAATTATGCCATTGACTTTTGGTGACTATAGCCAGAGTAGGCAAAATACAACATTTAAATGGCTTGAATGTGGGATGAAATATTTGGGAAATAGAACTGATAACCAGTTAGAGAATCTTTTTACAATTAATTATGAAGAGGATTTTAAAAAATGGGTTGATTTACCAATTACATAAATTGGCTGAGTAAATTGTGTTAAAATGAATATTTTTTCACAGGTGCAATATTTATTTCAATCTTTATCCATTGATACATTAAAAAAAGCTTTTAAAAGATCTAAATAAAATTATAAGGAAATTCTTGTGGAAAGGCAAGATGTTGAGGATTTCTATGGAAAAATTAACTTGGAGGTTTGAATCGGGAGGTCTACAACTTCCAAATTTTGAGTATTATTATAAAGCAGTCCAACTATGATTTCTTTCCTCTTTTTTTGAGGAAGGAGATAACATGTCTTGGGTTAATATAGAAATGAATCAAATAAGTGAAGAGGAATCTGAAGAATTTCTATATAAATGAAATGAGGTATTATTAACTGGAGAAACAGGCACACCAATATTAAAACATTTGGTTAGGATGTGGCATAAGATATATATATTGATGGGAGTTAAGGGATGTGGATTAGAGAGAATGCCACTGGTGCAAAATAAATTGATCCCATTTATGTTGAATAATACAAATTTTATTAATTGGTCAAAAAAAGGAATAAAATTTATTAAAGAATGTTATCAAGGCAGATATTAAATGACATTTGACCAATTGAAAGCTAAATATGGAATACAAAATAAGACAATATTCAGATATTATCAATTAAAGGCTTATCTATGAGAAAGATTAAATTACACCTTATTTGCTTTTAGAAGATGATGAAATAGGAACAATAATATCAGATCCAATATAAAAAAAGTTCATATCAGTTATGACTTCACTACTTTTGAGGGGAGTAAAAAAGAAATATTTACATAAATCTAAAAATAGGTGGGAAATGGACCTGGGTAAAGATATAAATGTTAGAAGTTGGACACAAAAATGTTATGATAGTGTGAAAAATACAATAAATGTTAGATGTAGAATGATGTAATATAATTTCATACATCAGTTATATATTACACCACAAAAGCTTAATAGATTGAAGTTAAATATTTTGGATAAGTGGTTTTCTTGTAAACAGGACACAGGCACCTTTTTACATTTTACATGGACATGCCCCAAATTGAATTCTTTTTGGACTTATTTAATAGATTCTCTTCAATAGGTAATAGGCGTTAAACTCCCGGGAAACCCTATGTTGTTTCTTTTGGGGATATATCAAGGATTAGTCCAGATGTAAAATTAGATTGGTTTCAAAAATAATTTTTTAAGATTGCATTGGCAGTTGCCAGGAAATGTATAGCCATTTCATGGAAATTGGATATGGATTTCGTATTAGATAGATGGCATTGTAAAATGCGAAGTTATATATCTTTGGAAAAGATTACATATCATTTAAAGAACAAATATGAAATTTTTTTGAAAATTTGCTTACCATACAAAAGATTGGTGTTGTAATTTTATAAGTAGTTATATTATATCAATTGGTAGAATATGGTGTGAACTTTACCACTCCCCAGCCTCACCTTAATGTATCTCATTTTATTTTAGTTTATTAGATGTTGTATGTGTGTGTATTTTTTTATATTTTGATTGTGTAATGTATTACACAGTCGTGTTTTATTTCACTATATACTTTATATTTAAAACATGATGATAGTTGTGTGTTAGAATAATTAGATCATAATTTAGCCTTAAGGTAATATCAAGTATTGTTTTAAAACTATATTCTTTTTTTTTCTTTCTTTGTTCTTTTCCTTTTTTCCCTTGAGGGTTCTTTCTGTGTGGGAGGGGAGAAATGATAAAAAAGCATGTATTGATTTTGATATATGGAACTTTTGGTTCTGTATGCAATTTTGTTACATGTGCCAATAAAATAAAATTTGAAAAAAAAAGACTCTGATATGTCCAGAACATATGAATAAATGAAGCATCTCCATTGTTTCAGTTATCACAACATAAAATCAAGATTATTTGACTTTGGACATTGGAGGGGTTGAATCTTAAAATCTGTAGGTAGAATGAAAAAAAAACCTCAAATGTATAATTGGAGTTCATATATTTTCACCATAGTCTTGAATATCTAAGGAACATTTCCAATAGGTTCTTCTTCAACCTCAGGTTCTTTCACAGTTACGAAAACTCAGACACCATTTGGCTGAGTTTTTGATATGGTTTGGTTGCCTGGATATTCTTTCTGTAATCAGAACTCAATTTTTATTCCCTCACTGATGTGCAAGTTAATGCCAGGAACTCATTTTATTAGCAATCCATCGAGAACAGCAGTTTAAATTTTTGGGGGTTTCTTTGGTGACCCACTTCTTTCTACCTTGGATAAGGTAGATGAATGTTTGATAGAATTGTATCATTGTCTGCCCAAAAATGACCATCTGCATTTAATTCAGTTCAATTCCACAGTGATATTGTACGATTCAAACAAAGTATTGGTCAATTTTCATAGCCATTAAATTACTACATTCAATTTGAGAGCTGGTCAGTCAGAGTTCACACAGAATGTTCTGCCCTCAATCCAGACACAAACCTTACTCATGTTAATGGGTTGATTAACAGAATATGATCTCCAGGAGGAAACTATTGCCTGTCAAAGTGTTATAAATGGAAACTTGGGATGGAAATGCATCTGCCTGAAATCCTTGAAGCCACTCCAACACAGTATTATATGCATTCATCATTCTTTAAATTATTTTTAGAATGGGATATAAACTAGTAATTATTCCAAAATTATTAATATCTGTAAATGAACATGCATATTAATTTTGGATAGAATCTTAAGGAGTTAAATTATTGCCTGAGCAAAATCTGAAGTTAAAATTTGTTCACAAGCTTGCACCCACCATTAGTGCAGTTGGATTTGCCTTCTTTTAGCACAATTGCCCAATTGGATTCCCTTCAAAAAAGTTACAAAATTGGCCAAATTTCAAATTGAAGTCGTGATAGGGTGGTGCACACCTTGATGTAAATGCAAAAATGGAATGCGTGCAATTCCTCATGGGGCTTCACTGAATTTCACATATTTCTCAACATTTTACTGCATTCCTTTCAGAGAATGACATCACCCCTAAAACACCCTTGTTTGGAATAGAGAGGGGACATCTCCCACAATCACATAAGGGAACATTCAAGAGCTGGTCAAAGACATACGCATAGTGGGACATGAATCAAGTATGATCCTTACATAAAGTGGCTGTTTAGGAATGATAATCCTTGGATTCTGCCATTCAGTCCCTGCTGCATGCTCTTCCCTTCAGAAAGATCATGGCTGATCTTTTGCCTCATTGTCATTTTCCTGCATTGACCTGATATCTAATATCTAATTGCTGAGAATCCTTTTGATCTTTGTCTTAAATCTACTCAGTGAAATGGTTAAAAATGGCCAACTTCTATGTCATAAGGAAATATGGAAATACACAAATTTATGAAGGACATACTTCCCAAATTATCTTTCACCTGCAAAGCATCTCCCTGTGGCAACTGGTTTCATACAACTTGGCTGGGAGAAACGTCAACACTGCATCTATCTTGTCAAGCTCTTAACTAAATTTGTTAATTTTAGCAAGGTCACCTCAGGAGAGTATAACCTGATCTGCTTAACTTCTCCTCATATAAATCTGCCATTCTAGAAATGAACCTTCATCCCAAGCATATACTTTCTTACTGCAAGAGCCATAGGCTCGGTCCCTACCTGTTGTGGTCGGGGGCATCAGCGATATCCTCCGGGGTCCATAGATCTCTTTCCATTGGTGCATGCATGAGAATCAGCACCGTTTATGGAGTCAGAGCATGGCAGCAGATGCGTGGTAGGCTTGGCACCAGTGGCAGTGGTGTCAGGTGGGGCCAGCGTGTTAGCCAGTATGCATGCGCCATGGAGTGTTGTGATGCATGCACGCTGGACTCGGCCTTGGCAGTGCAGGTGATGGAGTCAGGGCCAGTGCACCGCACCAAAGACCATTCACAGGAGTTATGCACAAGCTTAAAATGAGGTTATACAGCTAACTTCAGCAGTTGGAAACTAGAAGGAGGGGAAGTTAGGGATTGATAATTTCTGTTGACTGGTTTCAGAATCATTAAGTATAATTTGATTATCATTTACAGTTCATTAACTTTTATATGAATGTTTTGTTGTTAAGAATCCACTACATAAAATATCAGAAGTCTATTACAAGTTTTTGCGTTAATATTAAAGGATTTAAAAACAACTGAACTTGTACTGGAAATGATTGAAAATGTGTCGCAGACAAACCCCTAACTTAGCTTCTAAGTTTCTATATAAATCACTACATTAAAGTTAACAGAAATTGTAATAAGTCAACAGAAATTGTCGTGATAAATTGAGAGAAATTAAGTGAAAAGAAACTGTTGTAGTTAATCAAAGAAGAATTATAGTTGGAACAGAAAGTAGAAGGCTAGAAGGTAGTCTCTCTGTGTCTGGAGTGATATTGAAAATAATATGATGGCCATCTTACACATGTGAATTTGCTTTGCAGTTTGAAATCCACATCCATCTGTCTGAGTTATGGCCAGAAAAATAATTAGAAGCTTCTAATCTGTTAGAAGGGGATTATGTCAACATATTGGTAAAGGCATTTCTTGAAAATTAATGATATTATAGGTAGATGCTGTGGTGAAAACTCGCTTGGTAATGGCAGGACATTACAGCCATTAGAGGTGGTAGGCTTACATCTGTGGATTCTTTCTGTCAATTTGTGACAAGTTTGGAATACAGTTTGAAATTGGAGTTGCTGCTGCTAGTCCCTTGGGGACTGTTGAATTGGCTCATGTTGTGTATGCTTGGTGCTCGAGTTTGACAGACGGTGGAACAAGATGATTAAAATGGCTGCAGTCGCCAGCATTGCTGTTGGAGAGCAACCTATTGAAGACATGAGGGTTGCGGAACTTGGAACAGAACTGAAGCAACGAAGGGTAGGTACATCAGGTGACAAAGTTGTTTATGTCGCTAGTCTGAAGCGGGCAATTGAAAAAGAAGAAAAGGCAGCTTCGGTTGATGAGAATAAAGACTACACAAAAACACTATGTATGATGTCAGCCGATTCTACAGGTACATAAATGGCAAAAAATGTGTCACAAAATTTTGAAGAAGAGGATAAAGGGGAATAAACCATCAGATTCAAATTTGAAAAGGAGTCGGACTTGGGCAACACATGTCGAATCAGAAGTAAATCCAGCAGAAAACAATGATTATTGCCTCAATTCAGATGAGTGATCTTACTAGGGCCGGTAAAGATAATGGCAAATGCTCAAAAGTGCCTGTACAAACTAAGCCCAGGAGCGGGAATGCAACAGTACAGACACATGCATTCCTTGAACCAAGGAGTGGGAGTAGCAAAAGAAGTTCCAAAGTGGGCTCTGGGGCTTCCTGTGTTTCAATTGCTTCAACTCTACATATAAAGGCTAAAGACGAATTGGCTGCTCTTCAAGCACAAATGGATGTGCCTGATGAGAAATACACCTTAGAGGAGCAGCTAATGATGCAGCAAATAAAGTAGTGAAGGGAACAGGAGGAGCAGGTAAGGAGGCAATGAAAGGAACAGGAGGAGCAGCTAAGGAGGCAGCGAAGGGAACAGGAGGAGCAACCGAGGAGGCAGTAATTCGAGCTAAGCAGAGAAAAGGAATAATTGGATCAGAAATCGAAAGATGTGGCTGAGAAGGCTGAAGTGAAGGCACTGACAAGTTTAAGAGGATCTGTGGTGATGCGCTATCAATATCTCTAAAGACTAGAGATTACCTGACTGATAGGCTTTTATTACCATAAACAGAAGGCACATCTCATGTTGCTTACCCGAGTCCCAAGCTTGTTCTGGGGGAGGGGTTATGGTATTATTGCCTTTATTCAGGGAATCAAGGGGGAGGAGCCACAGGTAGAATCAGTATGAGTCGGGCCAGCCATGCACATACAAAGAGTATTAACAGTGGTTCCACCACATGTTGTTCAAAGCGACCTGTCTAACAGGTCAGATGGTAAGAAGTCATCAAATGAAATGAGAGCATTTGATGCTAATGCGGTCACAAGACATGAATATACATGGATAAATCCTCTCAAGCATGGTGTTGCCGGAGTTCGAACATCAATAATAACCCCCTAGGACAGAGATGTCAACAGGATTTTGGTTGAGAAACATGATGAGTTATGGGAACAATGCAAGTCTATAAATAAGAAATTCACTTCTGAAGGAAAGGAAATAGACCAATGTGTAAATAAATCAGACTCATCTAAACCAATATTGAAAGAATTATTTTCATCAACAGTAGGTGAAAATGAATTATCAGAAGATGTTGCAAATTTTGCTAGTGATTATTCCTGTGTAATCAAATCTGAGGCAGGACTAAAACAAAGACTGAAAACAAATCTGAAAGTAGCTTCTGTAGCCCAGAGGTTACAGCGCAACATGTTGCAAAACTGACGAACGCAGAAAATTGCGCTGATGGAATAAAGAATCAAGTGACTGACAATGTGACGCAATTGCCTTCGGAGAACAAAATGTTGAATGAGGACTTGGAAATTTTGGATAATCATGAAAACAGTGATTCTGTACCTCAGAGTTACAACAGACAAGGTCAATGAAGAAATCTCACAACATGCTGCAAAACTAGAGAATGCAGAAAATTGCATTGATGGAATAAAGGAGCATATGACTGACAATTTGGTGAAACTGCCTTCAGAGAACAAAATGTTGAAAAAGGACATAAATCATGTCGAGTTTGAAGGTCTAATGTCATTTGAATCTCAGCTTATCTATGAACAACTGCGAAAAAGAAATAAAAAGATAAACAAATCTGGATCCAAAGGATCAAATCCTTATTATGTCAAGCAGACTGCTGGAAAAAGGAAGAAATCCAAATGATATGCTGAAGTCGTACCTCATGTTAAATTTAAGCAGAAAGCTGTGTCTGTTCTGTCTGAGGAAGATTTGAGGTTTGCTGGTCGATGTTTTGACTGATGGATTCTACAGTAGATGGAGGAACTATAATGAGCACAAACTGACTTTATTTTGTTGGATTTTGTGCTTTGTATTTTGTCCATGCAGGGTGGTGATAAAAATGAAGAAAGAAGACCTGCATAATGTTTCAAATGTTTTTTGTATATTTGGTGCTATCTGTAGCACGGAAGTGTGTAGCTAGTACCTGGAAAGATAATGTGGAGGTTAATATTTCACATTGGCATAATGCATTGAGAACGTATTTTTATGGAAAAAAATACATGTAATTTGCATGATAATTATCTGTTTTTTGTTCAAATGTGGCCTCCTAGAATGAATCTAGACATACTTTGAAATATTTTTTATATTTACTATATTGTTTTTTATATTTGGTTCCTCTTAAGGGAGCTGGCTGAAGGGGTGGGAGGGTGGGTGGGTTTTTTTATATATTATGCAAAAAAATTCTCTATTTTTCTTTGTAAGTTGATTGTTGTCTTTAAATAAAGTTTTCAAAAAAATTCAAATATTATGTAGTTAATTGTTATATAATGGATTATGGTTATGTAATTATTAACTTTAGAGACATTTCATCTCATCATAATAATTAGGGGCTATTGTAAGATCCATAGGTTCGGTCCTTACCTGTTGCTGTTGCAGGCATCAGAGGTAACCTCCAGGGTCTGTAGGCCTCTTCCTGTTGGAATAAGTGCGAGGGCTGGCACTGTTTATGGAGCTGGAGGGTGGCGGCCCATGCGTGGTTGGTTCTGCCCCGGTGGTGGCAGTATCAGCCTGGGGCTGACATGTCAGCCAGTAGCCATGTGCCATTGTGTGTGGTGATGCATGCGCACTGGGCTTGGCTTTGGCAGTGCGGCGGTAAGGCCGGAAACAAAGCACTGCACCAAGGAGCATTCTCAGGAGTTAGGCACACACTTAAAATGAGATTCTACAGCTAGTGTCAGCAGTTGTAAACCAGAAGGAGGGGAAGTTAGGGACTGACAATTTCTGTTGACCATCTCAGCAGCGCTTTCAGAATCATTAAATATCATTTGAATATTAGTTAGGCTTTGTTAACTTTTATATGAATGTTTTGTTGTTAAGAATCTACTACATAGAATATCAGAAAAGAAGATTACAAATTTTGCATGTTAACAATAAAGGATTTAAATACAACTGAACTTGTACTGGAAATGATTGAAAATGCATCACAGAAAAATTCCTAACTTAGCCTCCAAGTGACTAAATAAGTGAATAGGAAGGAAGTCGCTACACTTACCTAGGGAGATTCAACCACAAGCCAATATTCCAGATGCAGGTTCATCAGGGCTTTACATAATTGGACTCCAATCTTCTTGCAAAAAAGACCGTTACCATTTGACTTTTTAATTGCTGGCTGAACTTGCACATTAAATGTTAATGATTTATGTGCAAGCCGACCAGGTTCTTCAGTGGGAATAGGTTATTCACTGATAAGTACATCATTGCCTCCTACTTGAAGATCCTCACCCTGAGTAGCAACTATGGCTATTTCAACAGCGATAGTAATGGAGTCCTGCTGTGACATCACACTCAGGCACCCATTGCATGAGTTTGTCAACAGCTAACATAAATAAAGCCCTCATTATGTGTTGAAGCTCCCTCTGTAGACTTAGTGTGGAAGATGTTTGAGCAGCTTGCAGTCAGTTTTGAAAATACCAGTCAGATTTTCCCAATTCTGCCAATTAATTTTGATGCGAAGAAAACAACCACAATATAGCACAATATGTTCCTCGTCTACTGATTCTGTTCCACGACAGATGGTAGCAGACTCTTCTGCTCCAATTTACATTGGTACGTGTGGAATTGTGCATTACACAAATAATGACATCATTTGGTGCCTGTCTGATGCCAAGAAAACGTGACTAGTGCATGGACATTCTTCATTCAATTTTGCATCTGGCACAATTTAACTCGAGAGTTATCTCCAGAGTGATCTACATGATCCATTTTCTCCTCCATTGTCTCATTTTGCTGCCAGGAAACATAAATACTCAGATGAGCCACCCCTCCCAGCAATCCGCCAACCACCCTCTCTCCTTCCACAACCACAAAAGCATCAATTCAGCCCAACGAGACAACCAGGAAATAAGGATGTTTGCTCATGATTAGACAGACAGCGCGAAGCAGATTCCTGCACAAAACCACCAAAGATAAAAAATAAACAAGTCATCAGATTCATAAGTTTGCATTCAGCTGCCAAGTACAGAAGCTCCCATTGGACTGGGCTGGAAAATATCCAATAACTTTCTGGACTGCCACAAATCAAGGCCCCGACTAAGCTGTCAGGAACTGGATGCCTCTACTAGACCTCAGCCCACCTTGTCCCTACATTACTGGTGAATATAACAAATACCCTTTGTTACTGTAGCTCCAGCTGGAAACAACATGCCATTTTAAGAGAGAAAAAAAAACATCTGAAGCACTCTAAATTGAGTAATATATTGGTATTTGTTAATGAACTATAGCAATCTTATTCAGATCACTGCTTTACATTAAAAAAAAATCTTTTAATCCATCAGTGCCAAATCTGTGTGGACTTGTGGTGTATTCCACAAGGCAGCCACTAACATGAAACCTGTCCCAAGCATACTCAATGGTGTTACAGTGGGCAAGGCAGAATTCCCAACTCAGTGGTTTCCTTTGTCTCCCGCTGAGCGCCCTGAGAATGGGCCATTTAAGAAAGTTCAAAAGTAAAATATCTAGTTTTTCATTTTGAGTGAGTCATGAACTACTCAAACTGCACAAGCCCTCAGAATTTAGGAGGTGTGGTGGATTGGATCCAGCAACCGCTGCTCCTGACCTTTGTCAAATATTCGGGATCACAGGCTTCATGTGTTGGGTTGAAGTGTTGAAGACTGATTGCAGCTTGATAATTTCCACTCCAACTGCCCAGTTCTGTGGGACCATCATGGACTAACAGAAGGAGACCATTTGGCCTCTTATATCTGTGATATCTGAGGAAGAGCTATACTCCTTAATCCCACTTTTCAGATGCTTTGTAAATAATGGCATTTAGATACTTTGCAATTGTGAGGAGGGATCTTCTCATGTATTGAGTTTCAGACTTCATCACCTTTGGTGAAAACAATGTCTAGCCCCTGAGACTACCCTCTGAATTTTGATTTTTTTTTCAGGAAATAAAGCAGCAGTTATTTATAATATTGTAGTCTTCCTCTCATATTATACTCCTCAGCATTCACTGATCCAAACTGAAGAATGTTTATCCAATAAAATACAATATTTTCTCTTGCTAAATCTCTACAATCTTTGCAATGTCCTTTTACTTTTGCTCTGTACTTTCAGAAGCAATCACATTCCTCCTGAATTTCAGTGACCAGAACCAGGTCTAGGACTCAAGCAATGACCATACTACTGTCTTACGTTGTTTGTTTGACCTTCCTACTCTTACATTGTATGGCTTCTGGCTGAAACATCACACTCATTCATCTGCAACCTACAGTTTGGAAATGCATTTGACATTCAGTTCAAATCTGCAATGTGTGATTCATGATCCATTACATTTCAGGTTGCACTGAACATGTTTTAAATTCAACATCTTTTGGAGGTTACTTTTAATGAAAAGAGTGAAAATTCCCAAAGGATTTTATTTATTGCTATACTAAAACAACTTAAGTCTTAATTTTGAATTTAAATTTAAATTTAAACTTTGACATACAGCGGGAGAGAGAGGAGCGTGCGCTGTGGGAAGTGCTCAAGCCACATCCTGGGGGAATTCTCAGCTGTGAGGAATGTGAGAGCCACCTGCTGGGAGAATTAACAGCTATCAGGAGCGCAAGAACTCTGTGCTGAAGTCGGTGGACGCATGTAGAGGGCGTCCGCTGTTGTCAACCCCTCTCTGCCAATCAGGAGAGCTGAAGGGACATGCTGGGGCAGATGAACAGCCCAATGTGCTGAGTTTTAAACAGTTAGATGAAAGTTAGTGGGACAGTGGTCGGTCTGTGTGTGGGTGCTCACCCAGCAGTTTCAATAGGCAGGAGATTGAGTTGCTTCATTCACTGATGCCAGCACTGTTGTCCTCACAGCAGTTTGTGACACTCTGACTCCCAGTGTGTGTGTGTGTGTGTGTGTGTGTGTGTGTGTGTGTGTGTGTGTGCGTGTGTGTGTGTGTGTGTGTGTGTGTGTGTGTGTGTGTGTGTGTGTGTGTGTGTGTGTGTGTGGTCGACCTGTGGTTCTCCCAAACCCCTTTTTAGAGGAGGACTTCTTGTGGCAGAAACCACTTGACAACCCAAGACAGGGTTTTTTGAGGAAAAGATTTGTGTGACAGAAGGTCACTTGGCAACCTTACCAAAAAGCGCTTCAGAAGTGCAGACCTAGTGTTAATGACCAGGAGATCATTGTGTGAAAATTCCCTTTATGAAGAAATTAAAGGTGGTCATTACCACATTAGAAAACTCAGGAGGTCTCTTGTGTTCCCCTGCCAAAGTTGTAAGTCTGCAGTGATAACGCTCATCTCTCTCCAAGTCCAACTAAAAGACCTGTGTGCAACTAAACTAAGAAATCAATGCCTGGAGACCAGATACTGTGGACTGTTCTTTTGACTAACTGACTTGATGTGACTGACTCGAGGATCTTGTTTTTGGAGTTTTATTTTGGGCTTCAACTGTAAGGGTCTGGATTTTTTTTCCACATACACGCAATAAATACCTGTATTTGTATATAGTTGCCATAAAGGCATGTTTGGGTGTTAAGTTTATTAACTTTATTCTATTATTGACAATTGTTAATGAATATTGTGTTAAACTTAACCCATCTGTTTGTGCGTCTCTCAATTGTTGTTAGTGAGGTGTAACATAAATTGGGGGCTCATGTCTGGGATAGTTAACCAAATTTGGGAAGCTTATTTATGTATGTCCCATAGGAAGGGCACAGAATTTGGTGCTTAGCAATCGATTAAATTTCAGTTGATGGGTTTAATTCCTCTAGCAAGCTAATATAGAGGCTTGTGTATGTGTGGAAAAAGTAGCAGCCATGGATGTGAAGAAACTTACAGAGTATGCCTTTCGGGAAGAGTTGCGGAGGGCTAGAAAACACTATTGCCAAAAAATTAGAAATTGTTTCAGTAAAACCACCAATGAAAAAGTGGAGATTGGGAGAAAGATTGCAAAGAATAACATAGCAGAAGAAGACGGGTTAAAACATTTTCCCAAGAGTCAAACTTCTGGGCAAATACAGTTTGAACTCATGATTTTGGATATGGAAATGGGAACTTAAATTAGAAATAGAAGTAGGAGTAACTGAGAGGCCAAAGAGTTTAGAAATGGAAGCAGAGGAGAGAATTAGGCTATATGAGTTAGAAAAACTGAGAATGGAGAAGGAAAGGTGAGAAGTAATGCCACAAGCCCCAACTTCAGATCTTGGTGGAGGGTTTATAGCTAGCAGAGAAATTAGGCTAGTTCCACCATTTGATGAAACCAGAATAAACAAGTATTTCCAGCATTTTGAAAAGGTAGCTATGAATTTGAAGTGGCCAAAAACTTAGTGGTCCTTTATGCTGCAAAGTGTGATTAGGGGAAAAGCTCAACAGGCCCTACTTTGCCCTTACAATTGCACAAGCTGTGAATTATGATGTGGTAAAAGAGACCATCTTTAAGGCCTATACACTAGTCCCAGAGGCCTACCAACAAAAATTCAGGAACTTAAGGAAATCCCCAACCCAATGATATACTGATTTTACACACAAGAAGTGTGTGTGCTTTGACTGGTGGTGTACTTCAAGGAACATAAATAATAACTATGATCAGTTAAGGGAATTAATAATAATGGAATAAATTAAGAAATGTGTCGCTAATGACATCAAAGCCTATCTGAATGAGAAAGAGACAACACCTTGATAGGAATCTGCTAAGACAGCAGATTATCAGTAACAGGTATATTTTGTTGGATGCTGTTGAGGGAGATGACCTGACAGAAGCTGGCAGCCTGGCATGGTGGACCAAAAGGAAAAGAGGAATGCAGTGGTCATTGGGGACTCCATTGTCAGAAATACAGACAGGAGATTCTGTGAGCCAGATAGGTATGCCCGCATGGTGTGCTGCCTCCCTGGTGCAAGGGTGCAGGATATCTCAAATCGGGTCCAGGGTATTCTAAAAGGGGAAGGCGAACAGCCTGATGTCCTGGTACATGTGGGTACCAATGACATAAATAAAAAGGAGGAAGAACTGAAAAAGGATTACAGAGAGCTAGGACAGAAACTAAGAAATAGGACAGCCAGGGTGGTGATCTCTGGTTTGCTACCTGTGCCAAGTGCAACTGAGGACAAAAATGGAAAGTTAAGAAAAATGAATGTGTGGCTGAGGGGCTGGTGTAAAGGACAGGGTTTTGGCTTCTTGGATCATTGGGATCTCTTTTGTGGAAGGCATGACCTCTACAAGAAGGATGGGTTACACCTAAACCCAAAAGGGGTCAATATATTGGCAGCTAGGTTTGGGACAGCCGTCGGGTGCGGTTTAAACTAATTTGGCAGGGGGGTGGGAACCTGTATGATAGGGCAAAGGACAGAAAAGATAAAACAGGAAAAGTTAGGTTAGGCAGCGAAAGTAAAAAATCAGAAAGAGCAAGGAGGGTGAAAAAAGCAAATCTGGAGGCTTTATATCTTAACACAAGAAGCATTTGGAACAAGGTAGATGAATTAGCTGTGGAAATTGAGATAAACAAATATGATTTGATTGGGATTACAGAAACATGGCTGCAGGGTGGGCAAGCCTGGGAACTTAACATCCCGGGGTATACGATATTTAGGAAGGATCGGCAAGAAAGCAAAGGGGGTGGGGTAGTATTGATGGTGAGAGAAGGGACCGACACGATTGACAGAAAGGATATCAACTCGGAAGATGCGGAATCTATATGGGTAGAACTGAGGAATAGCAAGGGGCGGAAAACATTAGTGGGGGTGGTATATAGGTCTCCAAATAGTAGTGTAGAGGTGAGGGAAGGCATTAAAAGAGAAATTAGAAAAGCGTGCAATAAGGGAACAGCTGTCATCATGGGAGACTTTAATACCCATTTTAGATTGGGTATTATGCAATGATAAGGGGCTAATCAACAATCTTTTCGTACGAGGCCCTTTAGGTAGGAGCGATCACAATATGATCGAATTCTCATTTGACATGGAGAATGATGAAATTAAAACCGAAACTAAGGTCCTGAATTTAAATAAAGGGAATTATGATGGTATGAGACGGGAGTTGAGTAAGATTGATTGGGTGGTGTTTATGGGGGAGTTGACAATGGAAAGCATTCACAGATCTAATGGAGAAATTGCAAAAACCGTTTATACTGGTTTGTCATAAAAATAAACCAAAAAAGGTAACTCAACCGTGGATAACAAGGGAAATTAGAGACAGCATTAGGTCCAAAGAGAGAGCATATCAATTGGCCAAAAAAAGTACCACAACCGAAGACTGGGAGCAGTTCAAGATGCACCAAAGGAGGACAAAGGGATTAATCAAGAGAGCAAAAATAAATTACGAAAGTAAGCTTGCGGCAAATATAAAAACTGACTGCAAAAGCTTTTATAAATATGTCAAGAGGAAAAGATTGGTGAAATCCAGAGTAGGTCCATTGCAGTCAGAATCAGGGGAATATATAATGGGGAATAAGGAAATGGCAGACCAATTAAATTCTTACTTTAGTTCTGTTTTTACAAGAGAGGATACAAATAACCTCCCAAGGATGTTGGGAAACATAGAGACTAATGCAAGGGAGGAAATGAAAGAAATCAGTATCTCTAAGGACATGGTCTTGGGGAAATTGATGGGATTGAAGGCAGATAAATCCCAAGGGCCTGATAATCTACTTCCTAGGGTACTTAAGGAAGTGGCCATTCAGATAGCAGATGCTTTAAGAATTATTTTCCAGAACTCGATAGACTCAGGATCAGTACCCATGGATTGGAGAGTAGTTAATGTTACCCCACTATTTAAAAAGGAGGGTAGAGAAAAAGTGGGGAATTATAGGCCAGTGAACCTTACATCAGTAGTGGGCAAAATGATGGAATCCATTATTAAGGATGTAATAGCAGAGCATATGTCTAGCAGAGAAGGGATCGGACGGAGTCAACATGGATTTACAAAAGGTAAATCGTGCTTGACAAATGGTGACAGGTAAAATAGATGGAGGAGAGCCAGTGGATGTGGTGTACCTGGACTTCCAAAAGGCCTTCGATAAGGTCCCGCTTCCAAAATCAAGGCTCATGGGATTGGGGGAAAAGTATTGATGTGGATTGAGAACTGGCTGGCAGGTAGAAGACAGAGAGTTGGGATAAATGGCTCGTTTTCTGAGTGGCAGGCGGTGACCAGTGGGGTGCCACAGGGATCTGTACTGGGACCCCAGCTGTTCACAATTTACATTAATGATCTGGATGAGGTGATTGGATGTAGTATCTCCAAATTTGCAGATGATACTAAGCTAGGAGGGGTTGTGTGCATGGAAGAGGGGGTCAGGAAGCTCCAGTGTGATTTGGATAAATTGAAGGACTGGGCAGATACATGGCAAATGCACTACAATGTGGATAAATGTAAGGTTATCCACTTTGGTAATACAAACCGGAGGGCAGATTACTATTTGAATGGCAATAGATTAAGAGATGGGGAAGTGCAGAGAGACCTAGGCGTACTTGTACACCAGTCTCTGAAGGCGAGCATGCAGGTACAGCAGGCGGTTAAAAAGGCAAATGGTATGTTGACCTTCATATCAAGAGGGTTTGAGTATAGGAACAAGGATACCTTACTGCAGCTGTACAGGGCCTTGGTGAGACCCACCTGGAGTATTGTGTGCAGTTTTGGTCACCTTATCTAAGGAAGGATGTTCTTGCAATGGAGGGAGTGCAGAGGCGATTCACCAGGCTGATACCTGAAATGGCAGGAATGACTTATGAGGAAAGATTGTGCAAATTGGGATTATACTCGCTGGAGTTTAGAAGATTGAGAGGGGATCTCATAGAGAAATATAAAATTCTGGCAGGACTGGACAGAATGGATGTAGATGGGATGTTTCCAATGATGGGAAAATCCAGAACCCGGGGCCAATAGGCAAACCATTTAGGACCGAGATGAGGAGGAATTTCTTGATCCAGAGGGTGATGAATCTGTGGAATTCATTGCCACCGAGGGCAGTAGAGGCAGGTTCATTAAATATATTTAAGAGGGAATTAGATCTATTTCTTCAGAATAAGGGTATTAAAGGTTACGGAGAGAAGGCGGGGACGGATTACTGAACTTTAAGATCAGCCATGATCTTGTTGAATGACCTACTACTGCTCCTATCTTCTATGTTTTTATGAGTATGCCTTAACCCATAAGTTTAGGTGAATGTCAAGTAAAACTTTCCACAAAGGTCAAAGTAAGATAGCAAGTAAGCTTGAGAGTGGTAATAGTCCCAAAGATGAAGGGAAGGCAATAAGAGAAATGCATTTGGGTCCTCTTTGTTACTACTGCAAAAAGACTGATCATGTGATCACCAGTTGTCCTGTGTCGAAGAGAAAGAAGGATAAGGATGTACGCCAAATGCTTGCATTCAAAGTGAAAGAAAATTTAACAACCAGCAAGGATCCAAACTTATTGATGCAGTTAAGGAAATATTTAAACCTTTTGTGACAGAAACTTCAGTGTCAGTCAGAGAACGGTCAAACTCAGTGCAAGTAAAAATCTTGAGGGATACAGTGGTGGCTCAGTCACTCACATTAGATAGCATCTTAGATTTTGATGAAGAAACTGACACAGATGAGATAAACTTAATTCAAGGTATTGGGAGTGATATTGAACCTATTCCTTTACACTGAATAGTGGTAAGATTAGACTTAGTCAACGGATCGGTTATCATAGGAGTTAGGACAAACTTGACAGTGGACAGAGTTTCACTGATACCAGGTAATGACTTGGCAGAAGGTAAGGTTGTTTCTGCAGTACAATTGCTAGCTAAGCCAGTCAGTGAGGTGTCTGAGGAGGACTTGGATATTTACCCCACCTATGCGATAACCAGGGCGATGTCTTAAAAACATGGTGAGCTCAGATAAGGCTGTGGAACAGAATGTACTCAATCAGTAGTGGTTCAGAACAGGGTTTGAGTAGAATTGACCTAGTTAAGACCGAGAAATCGTCTTTAGCCAATTCCAGTTCTGGTCCCTGGTTCCAGTAGGGCCTGTTGGGCTTTTCCCCTAATCACACTCTGCAGCATAAAGGACCACTAAGTTTTTGGCCACTTCAAATTCATAGCTACCTTTTCAAAATGCTGGAAATACTTGTTTATTCTGGTTTCATCAAATGGTGGAACTAGCCTAATTTCTCTGCTAGCTATAAACCCTCTACCAAGATCTGAAGTTGGGGCTTGTGGCATTGCTTCTCACCTTTCCTTCTCCATTCTCAGTTTTTCTAACTCATATACCCTAATTCTCTCCTCTGCTTCCAGTTCTAAACTCTTTGGTCTCTCAGTTACTCTTACTTCTATTGAAGGGTCCCAAGTTGTCATTGTCGAGACAGGAGTTGATCCAGAACTCGTGGAGGTAAGGGATAAGGCCCTCTCCAAGGAAGAACTAAAGAAGGTGCTGGTAAGATATTATGTTAGGGATGGAGTGGTAATGAGAAAATGGAGAACACCTGATATTCCTGCCAGTGAAGACTGGGCAGTGGTGCAGCAAGTTTTGGTTCCTTGAGCCTACAGAAACGAAATCATGACTTTGGCTCATAGCACCCCTTTTAGAGGTTACCTTGGGGTGAATAACCCTGTAAATAAGATCAACAACCAATTTTATTGGCCAACTGTACAAAAGGATTTTGGATGTTTTGTAGGATCTGTCACATATAACCATATAACCACTTACAGCACAGAACAGGCCAGTTCGGCCCTACTAGTCCATGCCGTAGCAAATCCCCACCCTCCTAGTCCCACTGACCAGCACCCGGTCCATACCCCTCTAGTCCCCTCCTATCCATGCAACGATCCAGTCTTTCCTTAAATGTAACCAATGATCCCGCCTCGACCACGTCTGCCGGAAGCTCATTCCACATCCCCACCACCCTCTGCGTAAAGAAATTTCCCCTCATGTTCCCCTTATAATTTTCCCCCTTCAATCTTAAACCATGTCCTCTAGTTTGAATCTCCCCCTTTCTTAATTGAAAAAGCCTATCCACATTTACTCTGTCTGTCCCTTTTAAAATCTTAAACACCTCTATCAAGTCCCCTCTCAATCTTCTACGCTCCAGAGAAAAAAGCCCCAGTCTGCATAACCTTTCCCTGTAACTCAGTCAGTCAGATGGTTGGTAAACCCAACCAGGGTCCCCCAGTGGTGCCCTTCCAGCCGATCCTTGCTTATAGTATATCATTTTCCAAGGTAATTGTGGACTGTGTGGGCCCATTGCCTCAAAAAAAGGCTGGGAATCAGTATTTACTAATATTGCAGAAGGAACAATGGATTAATCAGGATATAGATTTGAAATTATTGGATTATGTCTCTAAATTGAAAGAACGATTACAGAAAGCTTGTGAAATGGAAAGCCACTCAGCAGATAATGGAAATCTGGTATGAATGTCAGGTAAAAGTGAGGAGTTTCAAACCTGGTGACAGGGCATTAGTACTGTTCCCTACATATCGAATCTACTTATAGGTAGGGTTTCTGGACCATATGAGGTTCAGTCTAAAATTAATGATGTTACAGAAGTAATTAAAACACCTGACCACAGACAGGAGAGTCAAGTCTGCCATGTAACTATGATCAAGCCATATTTCGAGCCGGTGCCTCCTAATGAGATAAAAACCTCACCAGAGGTGATGGTGATTAACCAGGAAGGAACAGATAGACCTAGTTTCAAAGATGATCATGGGACACAGAAAATGATTAGTCTGAGGTTGGAGAATTCTATAGTTTTGCAGGACCTGGAAACAAAATTGGCTCATCCAGAAATTTTAGAAAGGGAAGAAATGAAACAATTACTTCTAAAATTCAAGATGTACCCCACTGAACTTCTATAGCGTGCCATGATGTGGACATAGGTGATGTTAGGCCTATTAAGCAGCATCCCCATTGGATGAACCTGGAAAATAGTATGTTAATGAATCAGGAACATGACTATATGTTAAAGAATGGAATAATCCGGAAGTCAACTCAGATTGGAGTTCACCATGTGTGTTGGTACCTAAGGCAGATGTCATGGTTAGATTTTGTACAGACTATAGAAAGGTTAACACTCTGATGAGAACAGATGCCTATCCGATTCCTAGAATAGATTCCTGTATTGACAAATTGGGAGGAGCTAAATTTGTGACTAAGATGGATTTGTTAAAGGGGTATAGGTGTGTACCATTAACAGAAAGAGGAAGGGAGGTTTTGGCATTTGTAACCCCATCTGGGCTGTATGAGTATAATGTGATAACCTTCAGGATGAAAAATGCTCCAGAGACTTTTCAGAGAATGATGGATTCGGTGATTCAGGCATTGAGGTATACGGGTGCTTACCAGGATGATTTGGTTGTAGGAACTCACACCTGGAAAAGGCATATTGCAGAATTGAAAGAATTATTTACTCATCTGTCTGAAGCAAATATCACTGTTAAGATGACCAAAAGCGAGCTGGGCATGTGACTGTCATGTACCTAGGTTATATTGTAGGACAGGGCCAATTAGCATTGGTGGAGGCAAAAGTAGCAACTATTTTGAAGTTCTCTGCTCCAACTAATAGGAAGAGCCCTATAATAAATTTTAGGAATGATTGACTATTACTGAAAATTTTCTAAAATATTCACAGATATCCCACTTCTTCTCACTAAATTACTTAGGAAAGGTGAAAAATTAATTTGGTCAGAGGGTTGCCAAGACACATTCATAAAATTAAAATTTTATGCCACCAACAAATCCCCGGTCTTAGAGAGGCTTTTTTCTCTAACTGTGGATGCCAGCGACAAGGCTGTGCAGAAGAAGGAAGATGATGAGGTTGACCACCCTGCGGCATACTTCTCAAAGAGGTTCAATGAGCATCAAAAGAACTATTCTACAATCGAGAAAGAATTGTTGGTTCTGTGTTGGCACTACAACAATGGCTCTCAACCTTTTTCTTTCCACTCACATACCACTTTAAGTAATCCCTGTGCCATCAGTGCTCTTTGATTAGTAAGGGATTGCTTAAGGTGGTATGTGAGTGGGAAGGGAAGGTTGAGAATCACTGCTCTCAACCCAATTGTTACTGAAATATTTTGCTTGAGAAAAATTATCATTCACCCATTTCCTTTGGAGTTATGAAACCGTGTGCACAAGTCAATTGGGTATGATTAAAACAGTGGTTTTCAAACTTTAGCCATCTCCCTTCAGCTTTCAGCATTAAGCAAAGTCAAGACAAGTCAAGTTTATTGTCATTTGATTGTATAAGTACAACCCAATGAAACAGGGTTCTGGGGTCATCAGTGTAAAACATGCATACATATAGACAGACATAAACACACATGCAGACAAACAATACATATGCAGGAAAAGTATTCATCTATACAAATAAATAAATATTGTTTTATGAATATGAGAGTCTTGGATGGTTAGTGTGAGCAGTTCCTTTGGTCATTCAACATTTTCACTGTCTGTGAAAAGAGTTGGCAGTGTTAGCAAGTCAAATATGTGATCTGAGAAACCAAGGTGGGGGGCGAGGTGCAGCCTTGTCCATATCAGAGAAGTTGGTGTACACTCGATCCAGGGTGATCTTTTCTCTGGTGGGAAAATTCATGCTGTTGAAACCATGGTAAAACCATTTTCAGGTTGACGTAATTGAAGTCGGCAGCACCATCAGGGTGGGAAGTCTAGACTTCACAGATGGTACTGTGACAAATGGTATTAATTGGACCATTGGTTTTCTCAGTTTTCTACCATAAAACAAACTGATCAAATGATTTGAAAACACTATTGTGAAAATAGAGAATGAGGGGATGTTGGTGCATTAATTAAAGATTGTGATTAACCTACATTTCACATAATCACAGAAATAGAAAGCATTGAACAAGACACGTTGGCCCACCATTTCCACATGGACCTTCAGGCATCTCTCCCATGGTAATCCTACCCCAATCACCTATGCTTCTCTCTTTCCACATCCCTTTGAACTCACACCTCTTGACAACACTATCACCCCCTTCCCCTCCATTCTATCATTGACTTACATGCTGGGGTAATTTACATTGGCCTACTAACTGAATATTATTTGCATCTTTGAGATGTGGGATGAAACTGAAGTTTTTGGAGCAAACCTAACAGTCACAAGGTGAACATGCAAACTCCACACAGACTGCTTCTGAGGTTAGGATTAAATCTGGATGACTGAAGTTGTGAGCCTGTTATGATTTTTATACAATATTCACAGGATTTTTTCCTCTATGAATAGCTTCCAATATGCCGGCATTGGTTGTTCATACTGGAATGACCAAAACCTACAAATCTCTGTTTCAGTAAACCATTTTATACAATATACTAGCAATGCAGTACGTAGAGGTGGGACATGCAATGTCACTCCGTCGACGTCGACTGTGATGTATAACCTACGTGGGACATGCAGCGCCACTGCACTCGCCCCCTCCTTCTCCTCAGCCTTCTCCATTCCAGCTCTTCTGAGAGATATTAATCCAGTGGACGTCCTTTCAGTTACTCTTTTCCGTGTCTCACTCCACATTGCAAACCTTTCCTTTCCTTGTTTCCTTCTATTTTACTTTAACTGATCTTTTTATTACACCCTGCCTTTTTCTCTCACCCCCTCCATCAGTCTTTTTATTTGTGTATACTGAAACAATAGAAGTGCTAGGAGTAAATGCTCTCTTCTTGCAAAGTAATGGGTAATAAACACCAAGGTTGCGTTACCAGGGAGGGTCTGAAGTCAGGATATTTTTCATGATATTGGCAAGACTGATAATAGTGAAACAAAATTCTGTCCATCGAATGTCACACTCGAGCGTGGTTGTTTCATCGAGTGCTGTGAGATTCTTTGAGGAACTGTCCCCTTTTTTGAGGAACTGTCCCCATTTACCAGCACTTAGGGTTTATTTTGTCAAAGAATTACTAAATAAATATTCCTCAGAGAGAAACTTCAGCCAATTGCAGTCATGAATTCTGAGGCAGTGCTGTCAGTTGGGACGCTGACTTCTTAGAGGTGTGGGCAACGTGGAGAGAAGCAGGTGGCTTTAGACATGTAAGCAGTATTTTGAATGCCAATGAAGTAAGGAAGATGGATGAGGTTCAGATCCCTCGCCAACCAGTGTCATTGGCGATGTGTTCAGATGCTCTGCTCATTTGAGGATTGCATACTTTACATTTCCTTTCTTTGTACATCATCATGGTTTAGCGAAATGTCTCCTTGATTGGGACATACCTTGCCTTCCTCTTTGCCCAACACTGGTTCTGACCCTCACCTGTCTGATGTCCCAAATAGATGCCTATTAAACTGTTAATCAGTTTCAATATAACCCCTTGACCAGGAGATGAGAGGTGGCATCCGAGACATTCAGTCCCAGCAAACGAAATGCGTGTCCACTTGTAAATTCGCATATATTAATTTTACATAAAATGCAATTAAACGCATCAACGTAAGGGTTTACCTAATGGTAGTATCTAAAGAAGCGGGGCTGTGTTGATGTCGACTGTGATGTCATATTCATTAGCTGAGTTGGTCCTGGAATGCCTGCAGTGCAGTTTACACTGCAAGTGTTCTGGGAAAATTACAAGGGGTCTAGGTAAAAAAAAAACAGAACTGGCTGGAATGCCCCCCCACCCGCCCCCCGTTCTGGTTCCATGCTTTTTGCAGATCATGCATTCCCGAAGAAAGTGAATAATTTTGCGGAATCAAATGGCTGGGTAAAAAGCATAAGTGGCTCTACAAGCTGTGTCATTGCACCATCTTTTCAGTTAATTTTAAAGCAATTTAAACATTGAACAATGCAAGTGGACCAATGTTGGCCAAATAATTAATAAGTTCGCAGATGCCAAGAAGTTGTGAATAGTAAAAATGTTCATCAAAGAATATAAATCAGTTACAAATCTTGATGGCAAAATTGCCAGAGGGGTTTAATCCTGAAAAGTGCGCGATGGTGCATTTTGTGAGATTTATCGCATGGACAGCACGGTTAGTGTAGAAGTTAAAGCATCGTTAATACAGCGCCCGCGACCTGGGTTTGAATCTGGCACTATCTGTAAGGAGTATGCCTGTTCTCCCTGTGTCTGCATGGGTTTCCCACGGGTGCTCCGGTTTCCTCCCACTCTTCTAAAAGTACGGTGTTTGTTGGTAATTGGTGTATTTGGTGAACAGGGACTCATGGGCCAGAAGGGCCTATTATTCTGTGCTATACATCTAAATGTAAAATTCAAGAGGAAGGTATATGGCAAGCCTCAGGAGCATTGATGTACAGAGGGATCTTTGGATGTGGGTCCATCACTCCATGAGAGTAGCAGCACAAGTGGATCGGAAGGTGTATGGATGACTTGCCTTCATGGGTTCAGGCATGGAGTATAAAAGTTAGGAAGTCATATTGCAGTTGCATAAATCTTTGGTTTGTTTATTAGGAGTATTGCATCACCACACAACAGGGAGGATGTGGAGGCATTGGAGAGAATGCAGTAGGGGTTCACCAGGATATTGCACAGAAAGGGAGAAGCTGAACGGCATCTTGATGGAAGTTTATACAATTATAAGAGCCAATGTATTTTTCACAGGAGCTCTCTTGGATATGTTGCAAGGGGAAGAGGTGGAAGCAGATGTTTGAGGCATTTAGACAGAAACATGAAGAAGCAGGAAACAGACCGGAATAAATTTGGATTGGCATTATGATAAGAACAGACATGGTGATGCATAGGATCTGTTACTGTGCTATTCTGTTCTATATTCAAAGCTTCATCTTAAGGTATTTTGCTGAAACAACACCACCTTTGGCTCAGAGAATGCTGTTACTTCTGTTCTGAAAGGGAACAGATCATTTAGGAGCAAAGAATTACTTATTAGTGCATGATTTATAGCATTTTTGGACCAACAGTGGTGGGCTTTGTACACAAGAGCACAAGCTGCATTACGTTAGTAAAACTAAGATCATCAAGTTGGCCCTCCAATTCATTAAATAAAATCAGAAACCTGCCAGAATTCATACTCTGTTCATTGCCAACTTGTCCAACCACTATTAATAGTGCACTGATGCCATTTAAAAGAACCTTGCATCTCTCAAAGGTGAGGTTCAATTCTCCACAAGCTATCTGATGCCAGATAGATTGCAAGGATTCTCAATTTCTCTGATTATAGCTAGCCGTTTCCTAAGAAAGGGTGCTAAGTAATGGTAGTTGAAGTAAAATCCTAGGACATGACTGCAAGGAAGAAAAAGTTTCAACAACCTTACAAGATACGCTATTTATCTCAGTTCTCACTGTTTATTCTTTACCCTTGAATCTCTGAAATATTAATCCATTCATTCTCACACAACCCAATCCTCTCCATCAATTGTTGCTGCACACTTCTTTCATTCATTGGCCAGGGCATCAAGTACAGGAACCAGGATATCATATTAAAACTGTACAAGACATTGAAGAGACTGCACTTGCTATATCGTGTGTAGTTTTGCTCACCTATAGGAAAGGGTGAAGAAAATATTCATTAGAATGTTACCAGGATGAGTGGTCTTGAAATATAAAAAGGGGCTGTATTGGCCTATGCTTTCCTCCTTGTAGCTTTGGAGGCTGAGGGGTGAGTATTATAAACATTTATAAAATGTCAAGGGGCAGAGATGAGTTAAATAGTCATAGTGGTTGTCTCAGGGTAGGGGAGACTAAAATTAAAGGCATAGATTTAAGGTGTGATGGAAAAGATTTAAAAGGGACTGGTGAGTCTGGTGAGTATGCAAAATGAGATGCCAGAGGTGAGTACAACTGTAAGGTTTAAAAAATATTTGGACAGATACATAGTTCAGAAAGGTTTTGAAGGCTCTGGACTGAATGCAAGCAAATTACACGGTCTTGGTTGACACCATTCCTTTCTTTCAGGCCAAATCTGTACATAAATATAGGGAACAGATAGCCCAAGATAAAAACCACATTTCACTCAACTGGAAGAAAGCATGATGGACATCAAAGACAGAAAATGCAAAAAGGAGAGTGGTGTCTTGCGAGACCAAAGAAATCTTTCTGAGACTTTTTTTAAACAGTTGCTTCATTCTTAATTTTCCTCATTTGTATCCTTGTGGATGATGCACAATGACCTGGTGCAACTTTGAGAAGCATCTAGAAACTCTTTTGCCCCACACCATCTCCATTCCAATTTGATTTCTGAATTTCATAAATGATCAGCTCAGAGACCAGCTCTTCACGATGCTTAGAGAGTAGGCTTGCGACACCTTCTATAGAAATGGATACAACTACAGTATGCAGAATTAAGGGCAGCAAGGTAAGATGGTCTGGAAATCGGCTTATCACATGGGGAGCTCATGTCTGAACCCTATTGTCAGGGGACAGAAGAAGACATCATCAAGAGTCCACCAAGTATAAGAAATCATATGAACTTCTTCAGTGAAGTGCTCCTCCTAGTGGTCATGTCCAGAATGTCAAAGAACACAGAGAAAGCCAGGTCCGATTTTATTGTCCGGATTTCAATGAACTGTGAAGAAGATGGGCAACTCGATTGGCATTGTATAGTGATGCAGCACCAGGTGATAGATTGGAGGAGAGCCCAGACTGCTGCTCACATGTCTCTCAGGTCATGTGCCTCCTCTAGCATATGAAGCCTGAAGGAAAGTATAAATGGGAATTGCTGCACTTTGATTTTGTGTCCAGCAATGTAGCTTAATCCTGAGTCACATTAGCTCTACGAGGAGAGGCTCACATTGGCTTGCTCAGGATTGCAGCAGCCCAGCCAGCAGAAAATAACCAAAGCAGGTTTCCAGCAATGTGCAAGAGCTTGAGTCCCTTGAGGTTGTCCACATATCCATTGTATGATCTTCATCAGAACCTTAGAGTTCTTTCAGGGTACTAAACAGGCAGGGATCAGGGCTGGGTTAAAGAGAAGGAGGGAACATTTGTGCACATGGGTAAGGAGGGCATGATTCAGAACCTCATCCATGAGTTGCCCTCTTATGTTCGAATAGCTGGTAGCACTGCTGGGCCAAGTTTCCCCTCTGCATCCTTGAGTCCAGCTTCTTCTCTTTTCCATCTCTTCTTGCTCAATGTATTCCTCTGAAAATCTGCCTCATATTGCTCGATTTTGGAATGACCAACTCCAGGTTGACCCGAAGGATACTTTAGCAGTCTGTTGTTGCAAGTCAGAATTTGACCTGATCCTGAGTGACTCTCATCATATCAGAACTTAGCATGTCTCCTGTAATAATGAGAATTGATCTCCAATTCTAGAATGTGAGCTGCAGGACCTGGCATCATAAAGCCACTATGGCTTTAAGCGTTTATTTCCTTGACTTCTTCTAAAACACATCTGATGGCTTCTATAATATCAAATATTAAAGCCTGGCTGGAGCCTTTGGTGGTCTCTAATGAGGACACAAATACTCACCACCTCTGAATATGTGTAGAAGGAATCCAGACATCCCAGTGCTCTCTTTTCCTGTGTGTCTGTCTCCAAAGGTAAGGTTTTGTTTGTCATTATTTCATTAACTGACTGAAGCTATTGATGTCACCTTAGATGATATTGAAGGAGTCAGAGGTACACGTATTTAAGGCTATAGTGTCCTTTACTTGTCAGGCAGTACAGTGTGAAAACTGGTGACAGAATTAAATTCTCACTGTAATTGGTGGCACAGACATG
Source organism: Narcine bancroftii (assembly GCF_036971445.1). Taxonomy (NCBI): domain Eukaryota; kingdom Metazoa; phylum Chordata; class Chondrichthyes; order Torpediniformes; family Narcinidae; genus Narcine; species Narcine bancroftii. Next base: position 389,928,229 of record NC_091469.1, read on the forward strand.
CTCTAAATTCCTTACTGGACAATAGAGAAATAGATTACCAAAAAGCAAAATGCCTCACCAAGAATGAATAATGGCGATGTGGGCAATTTGAAACATTCCATATGAAAACTGCTTCAAACTATGGACAAGGAAATGACATTCCAGGTGTAAATGAACTCCAATTTAACAGATGCACACTGACTCAGCCATCAGACTTTTCTGAAGGTACCCCAATAGTACCAGAGTTTTATATTAGGCTGGGACTAGGAGATCCATCTCTTATTTGGATGGTTTCTGGTGTGCTGCAAAACTCCATATTCAATGTCAAGGTGTAGGCCATATGTAGTCCACTAATCTGATGTGGCTGAAGTATGTTAGAAAAACACATGTTCTTTCCTTCATATGTAACTCCTTGTATTTCACACAATAGTAGGCTGATTCCATATTTTACATGGGTAAGTTTAACTATATGATTGAATATTGTTCCATTCATAAAGACATTTGACTTATTGTTATGATACATGATAGAACAGTACATTTTCTAAGGCTTCTCTTTCAGGGAGGAAACTAATTGACCTTGATACCCGAATGTATTTCCCATAGGGGAATTGAGTTCCTTGTTTAAGCCTTTATAAAAATGTCACAATTGCAGAAAACAATGATTAACATCAAGGAGAGGAGACAATCCAGTTCAGGTGAAGTGAATAATTGGTTGTCAGCAGCACCAGGAGTCCATGAGGTTGGTGGCCTCAATGTTGGTTTCAGGTTTGCTTTAATTTCCCTCTTAGATCATTCTGCTCCAAGTTCTTCTGTCTCAGTGACAAAACTGGAGCTGCCAATCTTCTTTGGTGTAGCTGCAAGCCACCAGGAAACTCATAAATCCAACATATAAATGCTGCTGTTTTCCATGAGGCTAAGGCTTTTCTAAATAATTTTAATCTATTTTGCCAATAATGGTGGTTGAATAGTGCAAATGGCCCAGAATCTTTGATGGGTTATAATAAATTATAACATAACTCACTTAAGCTATGCTTTCTTGGAATGTCTGTTTCAGAATAAGGCCATTTCAATGGCACTAATTTTCAATAAATTCCTTTCAAGTTTGTCATTCTTCTTCCTATTCCAGGAGGTAAAATGTCAGCCAAGGAAAAAAAAATGGCTTTATCAAAAAAAAAAATGCATTTACTATTTCTCTTCCATATTTTTTTAAACACACTAGTTTCAGGGAATGGATTCATGTATTGTTTTTAAGTTTCTGCCTGTGAAACTTTTAATTCAATACAAATACATTAATCAGTTTAATAAAAAAATTAGTGACAGGAACAAAACAAATATATACTTGGCTGAAGAAACAGATTGGAATTGAGGACATAATTTAAGATTAATTCTGCACAAAATAGGAATTCTTGCTTCAGAGAAAAACAAGTCACTAAATACAAACCAGATGAGAAGTATTAAAAAGTAATGGAAATACAATCCAAGAAAGGGATTAAGGAAGAAGAAAGCAAAGTAGTGATAATTCCATGATTACATCATATATCATTTTATTAGGTTTTCATAAAATATATCTGATTGATAATTATTAATGTTGCAAATGTAAAGAAAGCAAAGTGCATACTGGTATCAGGGTGACCACTTAGGAAATTATATCTGGTCAGAATTTTTTTTCTCTTCTTAAAATGTTGTTAATTTCTGGAACAGTGGAAAATAGGACAAAGAGAAAGTAATAAAATTGTTGGAGAATGTCCACAACATGCATAAACGGAAGGATGGTATCATTATATTCAATCATAATCATTTACAACGCCCCCCTGAGCTCAAAATCAGGAAGTTTTACTGAAACAACCTATCATAAGGAAGGATACTAAAGACTGATTCTCCTCTTTAAGACTTAAAAAATTTCTTCTGGATTAGGATTTTACATCACTTTTTTGTGTTGGGAGATTCTCTCACACACTTTCTTTTAACCACAAGAACTGAATAGTTATTTTAGAATCTTGCTTTTTCCACAGATTCTGATAATCATTGGAAGGGCCAACTGTGATGAGCTCAAGGGAATGGAAGAACTCTATGGAAATTAAAGGTTCACTATTAATTGCACGACCATACCTTTTACTAGATTGCTGAATATATATTAATCTTATCTTTTAGGCAAGGCTTTTACTTTATATTTTACCTTTACTTTAACTTGAAATGTGCTGAATTAAGTCCAATGTTTATTCTGAACAGATAATTTTGTGCTTTATTTTTATTGTTGCTCTGGGAACATGCTGTGCATAAATTGGGCGCCATGTTTCTTATACTACAGTCATGAATATCAAGTGACAACAAAGCACTTTGGGAAATCCTGAGGCTGTAGAATGTGAGGCATAAATCCATCACCTTTGTTCTTTTATTGCTGTAGATATGGCCCAATGTTATTGCAAAAGAACAACATAATGGCATAAATTACTCAGAATTATATCAAATTTTAACAATATTTCCTTATGTTTTTTAGAACAAAAAAAACAGATTTTTTTTATATTTTAAGTTGTTCCATTTAAACTTCAATATGTTAATAAGAAAAATAATTTATGATTGAAATGAGTGCAAATACATTATAAAACTGCACCTTATAATTTATCAATACTTTATTCAATTATAGGTGTACATAAAACAATTTTAATGCAGTCTTGGGTATACTTACTCTCCTGGATCATTTGTTAATTTACATGTTTTCATTTAATTCAAAATGTTTACAGGAAAGGGCCATAAATTTATGCTGGTGTAATTTTCAGTGCTAAACAAAGCTAATTTATGAACTAGAATGTTGCTAAGAGTCAACAATTCACCACAAAGGAATTGATTGCATTACCTGTTGAAGAGAACCATCTACAAGTCCTGTTAATTTATCACCTGTGTTGGCAAACATTTTGAATTCCAATTTTAAATTCTTCCATGCCTGAATTATGACTTGCATTAATAAGTTTCTCCAGCCTTATTATCCTCCATGGCATCTGAGCTCCTCCAATTCTGCCTCTTGAGCTTTTCTGATTCGAGGCTGCAGTTTCAGCTGTCAAGGCATTAAAATTCGAAATTGTCCACCCACCTCTTTCTAGCCCTCAGTGTTCTTCATGAAACCTACCTCTTTAATAAATCTTTTGGTGACCTGCCCTCAATTTTCTTCAAACAAATTTTCTTTTATAGCATTCCTGTGAAGTGCTTTGTGATGACCTATCATAATGAACATTGCCATACAAATAAATGCTGTGGTAATACTTACAGGGTTTTTGTAGACTACTTCCTTATCAGTAGCCACGGCCATTAGTTGGATAAGGGTAAAGATTGAGTTAAACATGTAGGAAAAGAACAAATTTTTATGCAGAGTTATCCTTTGGCAGCTGAGACTCCTAGAAAAGACCAGAGAAAGAGATTAAAGTTAATAGTCAGCGCAGAGTCTGTTAGAGGATTTCATTTATTCACAAAGTGAACATTTAAATATTGACAACATAACATTTGGTACTCTTTACATTTGCAACAAACCAAGCCCTTTTTTTTTCCACAAATGCTAATTTACTCCCTTTGCCACAAAGGAAGAGATGAGGTAAATGGGGTATCGTTACCTGGGAAAAATTCAGGAAGGATATACAGACAGGAAGCTAGAGTCCAGAAGGATTTCCTATCTGGACCCTCAGTCCAGTGATTAAGCAAGTCACACCTCAGGGATGTTTTTAGACCACTATAGTGGAGGCACTTGGAATATAACTAGCTACAGATTTGCACTGTGTATAAATTGAGGGATAGTGCAACATAACTTCAAATTGGAAAAATCACTAAAGGGGGCCCCTTCCTGAATGTTACAAAAGACTTCTGCAATTTATGAGATTTTCCCAGTTCACATCATAATGCCATTGATCTGTCAACACAATGATAAAGTACAACAGCCCACAGTAACGAGGAACTTCTGCACTCAGGGTTTTAATATTTAAATACTTCTTGAGTAACAACCACATCATCTGGTTAATATGAGTGATAAATTTCTAATAAAACTAGAAAACTAATTGAACTATTTTAAAGTATTTTAATTGAATTAAACATGTCATAGATTTGTGTTAATCTTTAGTTATACTTAAGGCAATAAAATTTGACTGGAGTAAAAGGGAGAGCAACCAGGCTGAGAGACAGTCAAGTCAAGTTTATTGTCATTTAATTGTACAAGCACAACCCGACAAAACAGTAGGTGTTTACAAACTGGGGCTACTCTGGACCCAGTTATCCTACCCGTGAAGAGGCCCCCTGCAGCCCCTTACACACTGGACCCTAAATTGCCCGGTGTAAGTGGCTGGGGCAGGCAAGGAATCAGGGTGGAGGGGCACTATTGGGGCTTGGCGAGCACTGAGTCGGAACACTGTTAGGGCTGGGAAAGAATGCTGTTGGAGCCGGGGGCAGGAAAACACTGTCAGGATCAGGGGGAATGCTGTTGGGCTGGTGGGTGAAAGCTGTTGGGCCTGTGGGGAGCAGAGTGGGCTGTCAGGAGAGCGGAGTGGGCCAACGGGGAACAGAATGCACTAGCGGGGAACAGTGTTGGGGAGGGAGCAATGGCCATACTTTTTACCCATAATCCCCCTGCTGCTGGAATGGCTCAGGCATTCCAACGGCGTGGGAGTTTATGGATAAGAACGACAGCCATTGCATGCAAGCGCTAATGACATTTTCTACCCGGGCAGCCATGATCACAGTGTGTGTACACAGGTCGGCAATTCACCTCTGAGGTGGCCCTACCCATGAATAAAGTATTGATAAATACCAGTTGTGGTATTGAAATAGACTATTGTCTTTAAATGAACAGATGTCCCGGCTCAGAAACTGATTAATCTTTTGCTAGTGCCAGTGATCAAAGTCTGGTCAAAGTTTGTTGTTCTAAGATGGGTCATGTGGTTTTGCAAACAGAGAGAGAGAGAGAGAGAGAGAGAGAGAGAGAGAGAGAGAGAGAGAGAGAGAGAGAGAGAGAGAGAAAATATGTATTCTATTTGGAGAGAGAGAGATGGAGAGAGTTTCAGTTTACAGCAGGAAGAGGTGTTGGAAACTGCAAGTTTTGCAGACCTGGTATAAGACCCCATTTGAAGACGGGTTTTGAGTTCTGAGTTCAGCCTATTCCAAACCCTTGTAGTCAATTAAAAGAAGATGTGGCTAGTTAACGTGTTTCTCCTGAAATAGGGGAAAAAGAAGAACTCTTTGTGGTAACCTGGAAGAAGAGGTTATTTTGTGGAAAAGCCAAGAGGGGGAAAATTCTTTGCAAGACACTAAAGTGGCTGATTGAAGGGGATCAGTTTGTGTGTGTTCAACGAAGTGAACACCTCTCTCTCTCTCTCTCTCTGAAACCAACAAAGATCTTCTTTTGTGGTAACAATTTAAGTTAAAGCACCGGAGCCTGGTGAAGATCATAAATGTTAAATTCTGTTCACAATATGAAAGATTGCCTAATACCAGTGAACTTAGAGAATTGAACAGTGAATGACTGGACAGTGAAACAAAGAACTTACCTGAACACTTACACAAGCACTTAGAATTAGAAGGGCGTTAAGTTAGGTTAAATTAAATTAATAGTAATTGATATTATTATGTTTGATGAAAATTAAAGACATTTTGTTTAAGTAACCATTGTCTTGGTGAATTTCAGTTGCTTTTGGTTTTTGGAGTCCTCTGGGCTCGTAACAACCCACATGCTGCCCAATTAACCTACACCCTGTTTGTACTCATGGGCCAAAATGGCCTGTTACCATGCTGTATATCCAAATTAAAATTTTTAAGTTTGGCCACCATGATCTGTAGGAATAAATAAATATTGTTTCATGAATATGAAAGTCTCAGACAGTTAGTGTGAGCAGTTCCTTTGGTCATTCAGGATTCTGATTGCCCGTGGGAAGAAGCTGCTCTTTAGCCTGGAGGTGCTGGCTCGGTTATTCCTGTATCTCTTTCCCAATGGGAGCAGCTAAAAGATGCTGTGTTCAGGGTAGAAGGGGTCCTCAATGATTTTGTACATCCTCTTTAGACAACAATCCCTGTAGATCACATCAATGGAGGGAGGATGGTGACTCCAGTGATCCTCTCTGCCACTCTTATGGTCCTGCGACTGATCTCCAATCCATTTCTCTGCAGCAATCATACCACACTGTGATACAGCCAGCCAGGTTGCTCTCAATAGAGCTTCAATAGTGACTGGTAGCCTTGCCTGCTTCAGTCTTCTCAGGAAGTCTAGTCAGTGTTGCACCTTCGTAACAAGTGAGGAGATCTTGTGTGTCCACAATAGGTCACAGGTTAAGTGAATCTTGAAGGAACTTGGTGCTCTCCACTCTCTCTACTATAGAGTTATTGATGTGTAGTGGAGGGTAGTCATTCCTGGTCCTCTTGAAATCCATGATCATCTTCGTCTTGTCCACATTGAGACTCAGGTTGTTACCCCCACACCATTCTGAGAGATTTTCTACCTCCTTTCTGTAGTGCAACTCATCATTGTTGCTGATGAGGCCGACTAGTGTTATGTCATCTGCAAACTTGATATCAATGTTGGAGCTGGATCTGATGATGCAGTTGTGGGTCAAAAGCATGAATATGAGTCGGCTGAGCACACAGTATCCAGTTAAAGAGCGGTTGTTGAGCTCCAGTGAGGACAGATTCTTCACCATACTCTGGGGAACTATTGTATTGAACACCAATCTAAAGTCAAAGAACAGCAGCCGGACATATGAGGCATCATTCTCCAGATGGGTCAGGACAGAGTGAGGGTCAAGGCTATAGCATTGCCTGTGGAATGGTTTCTTCTATGGGTGAATTGAAATGGATCCATCATCTCTAGGAGGTGCGCTTTGATGTGTTCCATCACCAGATGCTTGAAACATTTCAAATTGGTTGAAGTCCATGCATTAGGACGGTAATCATTGTGTAGGAGATGATTGTGGCTGTCTTGAGCCCCGCCATTTCAGGGTTTTATGAAAACAGCTGCAAGGGAGCAGTTGGAGGGGTTAAAAAGGATTAAGAGCTCAAGGACTATTGTGCTGAGTAGATGGTCAAAGCATTTAAAAAAATGTTGTACATGAGTTGGATAAGAATTATTTCCAATAGACACTGAAGGAACTGGGATTAGAGATAAGGAAAATCATGTGAGTAGTGAGGAGTAAAAGGAAGAGTGGGAAATAAGAGTGAATATTGAAGATCAATGGCCATCATGAGTTTGGATGAAGAGTTTGTTTGGAGGGAGAGTTTGTTTGGGCGCAGAAATTAAGGGAGGAGAGGAGAGATCAAATCAAATACGAGAAAGAAAGGTTAATTGAAATAGGGACAGAGATTGAAATTATAGAGGACAGAGAACACGTCAGAGGTTACTTTGTCAAAATGCTAGCTACGAATCCAGATATGATTTAGGCAAAAGTTAATTTGTTTCATTTTATCTCCAAGGATCCAAAGTTATTTAGTTTCACTGGTTGCAGATTTCTATAACTGACTGCTTTGCTGAAGAAAGCACTTCCATTGCACATCTGTTTTCTGAACAAATTTATATTATTTTTGTTTTGTCTACATTAAAATTCATCCATAAATTTTGTTAGGTTATTCTTGAGCTTTTGGAACTATGTTGGAACATAATATTTCTCCTTAATATACTTCAGCGTCATCTTCAAATTTTATTTTCTTAAAAACTATACACATTTTCTCTGCCATGTAAGAATAATGTGAAAGACACAGGACGTCTCAATAGACTCCCTCTTTTATACAGTAGTTACTGGCCACGGCTGATGTCCTTTCCATTTATTATCAGCTTCTTTTTCTTATTGCCAAGCAATTTTTCATTCGAGCCAGTATAATTATTGTGTTCATCATATCCATGCTTAATGTTGCCAAATATTCTTATTTTTAATTTAGTATGTTCTTCAGAGTGGGTTGAGATATGGCAAATATAAATCCAAGAAACAGTACATTAAGTAGGGATGGGCACCAGATTTTGCTGTCAAAGGTAAACTTGAGATCAGGAGAGAGTTAGGGGAACTGTATTCACGATGTTTAGTAGGCGCCAAAGTATAAAGCCATCTAATTACCTTGAGTCTTCCAATTCAGCGTTGCTGTATAAGACCAAGTTTCCCTGCAGATGCTCAGTGCTGTTCACTCCCTGAATAATATCATTCCAGTTCCCTGCTGTGCTCCAAGTTAAGCATTAATTGGGATTGGTGGGGGGGGGGGGGGGGGGGGTGGGGGGTAGGGGAATTGCATAATCTTTGTGGAACTGATGGTGAAATAATATCAGAAATGCAAGGCCATGACCATGACCTAAAAATACCTAAAATGTAAATTGTTTCCTCAAACAATATATTGACACATTGAGTTTCTAAATTCAATGCAAATGAAACATCCAAGAATCTGTAACTTTGTTTGAAAAGCAAGAGCATTAAATTAGTCTATGGTCTAATAGTGTCACAATATAAACACATGGATGTGCAGAGAATGTTTTTTGCTTAAAAATATTCCACACTTGTACCCTCAGCAAACAGTTCAAAAAAGAACAGAATCATAGCAATTCTGTTGTTCTTAGTGACGATCTCTTTTCTTCTTTCTTTGTTGGTGGGTAGGGGAGGAGGGAGGGTGTTAGTTGGGTGGATGAGAGAGGTTGGGGAGGTTATTCAATTAATGTCATATGTTTTAAAATTGTAAATAAAATATTTTTTAAAATCATAAAAATTCCTCCTGCAAGTCTTTGGTTGCTCAAGTACCACAGCTAAGTTTTGCCAATAGTTCTGCAGAGAACTACTGACATTTCTTCACATGGGGAAGGAGGTTTTAGGGCCCCACACCACTCATTTCCCCACTGAACTTTTCAGGGAATCGAAAGGTGGACTAGAAATATGTTGAGATTCCCTATTCCATATGAGTTACATATTGGGTTTGAGCCTATACCAGGACTTGTAGGCCCATGCTTTGGAGTGCAAAGTGTTGGGCTGTGAGGAAGAAAGGTTACCATTTACAATTACTGCTTAAGTTGCAATATTTATATTGCTTTGTATTTGGATGAATGCTTTAAGTGTTTTACATTATTTTAGTTATTTATCCTTCATGCAAAATAAATCAAACTCTTAATTGATGATTTCATTTTAATAGGTTTTAAGTGAATATCAGAAGATTTCAGTGAATTTCCAGTGATAACTTTCTTCCAGCCCATGTCAGTCCAGGCCCTTTTGCTACTGAGATCTCAGTGCTTAGTGCTTGTCCAATCTGAGCCAGCAAAACTAAGGGAAGGTAAGTTCAGGAAAATAGTCAGAATGGGCAAGCAATAGGCTGTTCCTCTCAATCATTAACTCTGTCATGAAATAATGTACAAATAAAATGTTCCAAAGTTTTCTTTCACAAATCTTTATGTTTTCAGGCATTGCTGTTGCACTGTGAGACTACAATAATGAATTTAATGCATGCAAGATAAACAGCTTGAGGGTCATTATCTCTAGCATTCATAAAGCCATGTAAAGAGCACAATTTACGGAGTACTGTATATGGTTATAATGAAAAGGAAGACCATTTAGCACCAAGCAAGGGCAACAAGAGACCACTGTGACAGGTTTCATTCAAGAACTGATGGCTTCAGGGAAGAAACTGTCTTTAGGCTTGTTGGAGTGTGCTTGCACAGACTTATGCCTTCTCCCTGAAGGGAGGAGGGAGAAAAGAGTGTGTCTATTGTGTAATGGGTCTTTCAAAAAGGGCTGCCTCTCCTAGGCAGTGGGAGATGCAGACGGAATCCAAAGAGGGGAGGGGCATTATGTTCTGAGCTCCATTCACCACCTTTTTAACTTCTTCAAATCTTGACCAGAGGAGCTCATATACCTCACTGTGATGTTCAGCAGGTATGGTTTCAATGGTTCACCTGTAGACGTTGTTGAAAGACAAGAAGGACATGCCAAATTTTTCATCTTCTGATAAAACAGAGCCATTAGTTCACTTTCTTAACCATCACATCAATGCACTTGTACCAGATGAGGTCACTGGAAATATTTATTCCTAAGAACTTGAAGCTATTTGACTCTTTTAACTTCAGCACCATTAACGTGGACAACAGTGCAGACTCTGTCTCCTCTCCCGAAGTCAATGATCATTTCCCTCATTTTATTGATGTTGAGAGTGGAGTTGCTATCTTGGCACCATGGCACTGGATATCCAATTTATTTCCTCCATTCTATCTCATTGTTAATTGATTCCTTGCCCATTACTGTGGTGTTGCTGGCAAATGTGAAAATGGATTCAGATGGTACTTAGATGTACACCATGGAGAATAGTGAGGAACAGAGTACAAATACTTGAGGAGAGACAGGATTGAGTGAGATCGTGGAGAAGATGTTGCTTCCCATCTTCACTGTTAAACAGGAAGCACAGGATCCAGATGCAGAAGGGGTGCTGAGGCCTAGCTCCTGAAGTTTTGGAATTAGTTTGTTGGGGACTATGGTACAGCTGTAGTCTGTGAACAGTGCCTTCACATCTAGGTGTTCTAGGGCTGAGTAGGTTATGGTTGGCTGGGAGGCTAGAGTTGATGTGAGCTTTGACCATCCTCTCCAACCACTTCATTATGTTCGAAGTCAAAGCCACCACTTGGTTCTGTTTGACTTGTGAGAAACCTTGTTGCTTCCAAATTAACGATGCTTACCTTGTAGAACTATTTCACAATTTTTATAAATATTTCATATGTCCATTATTAAAATCAAACCAACAGCTTGTAAATTCCCAAATCATAATTCATTCCACTCCTATTTAGGAGACACAAAAAACTGCAGATGCAGAGCAAACCCAAAACTGCTAGAGGGATCCATGGGGAGAAATGAATTGTCAAGGTTTCAGATCAAAATCCTTCTTCTGAACTGTGTGGTTTTATTTCCATTGTGATCAGTGGTATTAAATATCAGCTACTGGCTTACTGGATAAACAAACTGATGTGGCCTTTTTTGTGCAGTTGCATGAGACAAATTTCTGCTAGCAGACACAGTGTTCCTGTCTAATCCATGAGAAGAGGAGGACAGAGGACATGTCTGTGATAGGGCACAAACCTATGTTGTTAAGGCACCTCTTTCAGAACTGACAGTCACAACAAAATTATTTTTTTTTAAATCACGCGAAGCAAATATATACCCAGATGTCTGAGAAAAGGCAGCTTTTCTGAAGTTGTTAAATTAAAAATAACTCCTGGGGTTGTAAAATACATAGTAGGAATATGAGATACCATTCCTTGAGTTTACATTGAGGTCAGTGGATGCCAAAGTTAGCAAGGTCAGAGTAGGAGTGGGATGGAGAATTAAAGTGACAGGAAATTGGAAGGTGAGAGTTTCCTTTAAGAAGTGAACAGTGGTGTTTTCCAAAGTGATCAATCTACATTTAGTAACTCTGATGTAGAAGAGACCACATGCAATAACATTAAATTAGAGAATGTGCAAGTTAATTGCTGCTTTACCTGGGAGGACTATCTGGATCTTAAGGTTTGGAAAGGAATGAGATTAACAGGAAGGTGTTGCTGCTCCCACAGTTGCACAAGAAGGTACCATTAGAAAAGGAGAGTTTGGTGGGGATAGAAGAGTGGCCATGGAACAGTTCCTTTAGAATGCTGAAAGGGGAGAAGAAGGTAGGATCTGAGACCAGCTGTGGACTTGAGGGAGGGTAAAAACCATCAAAGCAGGTGGTGGTCAGGAGATCAGTAAAAAGTGGAGCAGAAATCAGATGTAATCAGTACATCAGGGAGAGGGGTAAGTGGAGAAGAGAAGCGCATTAGTTGAGAGTTACAAGTTCAGAGAACCACAGTATTTGGAGAGAGGAGTACAGGAAACCAGATTGCGAGGTTAGGAGGTAGAGCAATCAGAAAATTGGGGAAATATGAAGTGGGGGTAAAACACAGGATTCTATTGACACCGTGGTTAAATGAAAAAAAAAACACAAATGCTGGAGAAACTCAGCAGGTCAAACAGTGCCTTTATGTAGCAAAGGTGAAGATATATCACCAACGTTTCAGGCTTGAGCCCTTCATCAAGGTGTGGGGGAATACTGTCTGCAAGGAGTTTGTATATTCTCCCAGTGACCATGGGTTTCCTCCAACTCTCCAAACCTATGGTGTTGGGAGGTTAATTGGGTGTAACTCAGCAGCACAAGCTTCATGGGCTAGAATCAGCTTCCACTGTGTTATAAACAAATTTAAATTTTATATTTTAAATCTTTGTCCAACATCTGCAAATGGGCACAATCAGCAAAGCCTCAACTTGTTTGTTAACTTGACAAAGGAGTTTGGCCGGTTTTGTGCCTAGACCAACTTCCAGCACATTCTTTCTTTCTTCAGCCAGAATTAAAGATTGTCGCAGCTCAACTTACACCGAGTTTAACTTACACCTACACTTCTTTCATTTTTAAAAAAGTTTTGCTTGGACAATTTTAGGTATAATTTAGAAAACTTCCTTGGCTTCTAGAGATTCAATATCATTGATGTTTAAGTATGGATATAATTTGCATCTGATCCTTGTCAGATAATTTTCAATTGAGTATTTTCATTGAAGCTTCAGTTTTCTTCAAGGGTAAAACTGACAATTGGAAATGTCCTTGTGGATTTTTTTTATTGACATAATATTCCTCTGGATGGCAAATTCTGCACATTATGCTAATGAAGGAGGAGGTATCTCAAAAGGAATTTGGACAATTGCTTTTCTTTATTGTACATTCTCAGCTTTGTGCATATTTAAAATTTATGTAAATATCTTTGTGAAAATGCATGAAAGTGATTAAATAAACAAAGTTTAAAGAGAAGTCCATGCTATGTTTAAAAGTTTGAAAATTGCTATGGGACATTAAGCATCAAACCATAACGTGCACATTGATGGTTTAACAAAGGATCCCTGCATGAACTAATACATTTTTTCTCAGAAGTTCAGTCCTATTTTGTGTCATTCACCAGATCCACAATGGTCATATTTCACTATCCTTTTTGTTAGCCAACATCACTGTTTATAGGATAATTATAGAAGAAAACTTCACAGAATCTTTAAATATATGTGTATCACCCCAAGCAATGTGAGGGTATTGGATTATCTTGGCATATTTCTGTTTTCTTTTGTCAAGTATTAAACAGAGTGCTGTTAGCTTTGTAACAGGAGGATTCTGTGGAGATATACTTATTTTATTGCAGAGGTTTAAAATTTCTGTCTTCCCACCAAGAAAAGTGAAAGGTCTTTTAAGGTAACTCACCAAATCAATGACATAATTTATACCAACATGACTGCAATAACAATTTGCTATTTCACTTCTGCTATCCCCACCTTTGGCCAGCTGCATCACAATGTGCTACATTTTCTGTAGAGTATCAGATCGGAGGTCAATCCACAGGACCATAAAAGCAGCAGAGGATCACTGTGGGGGGGTCCTCCCTCCTCTATCAATGTGATTCCGTTTAAAGAGGGCTCACAAAATCTGGAGGATGTCTACCACCCCGCACATAATATCTAGCTACTCTCATCAGGAAAGAGGTACAGAAGAATCAGAGCCAGAACTACCAGGCTGAGGAACGGCTACTTCCCATAGGCAGTGAAACTGCTTTATGACTGTTGAACTGCTAAAACAACTATTCCCAACTCTACTACTTATTAATAATATGTATAAATGTATTGTTTGTCTGTGTGTGTATTATGAATGTATGTGTGCTAGCATTGTTGCGTATCGTGGACTGGAAAATGCTCTTTTGGTTGGGTTGTACTGGTACAATCAGATGATAAATAACCTTGAACTTTCTCTTTTCACTTTCATATCTTACCAGAACCCCACACTCAGATATCCAGTTTGTCAATCCACTCAAAATCTGTTTGGTGGTTGAATGATGAACTTCCTGCTTCGGACTAATATTGTGCAAGTTGATGTGGGCACTCTTGGGCTGAATCATTTTTCTTTTTGTATGCATATTTCATTCATGTAGCCATTGAGGGAAATTGTGTAGGTTTTGTTTCACAACGTACCAATTTGGCTGTAGCCAGTAAGGATTTCAGTGCACTTGGACATTATACAATATCGATAAGAAACTCATTATCATTATTATTTTTTAAATATTTTTTCAAAAATTAAATATTAAATATTAAATATACAATATATTAAACTTTTTCTCACAAACACAACAAACAAAAGCAAAACAGTCCCTCCCTCCCTCCCCTTCCATACATACAAATGAGTTCACCATCAGAGAGCCATGGAAAGCAATGGGAAGGGAATGGAGTCCAGAATCACAGGACATGGATGAAAGTAATTGGTGATTGTGGAGATGATATTGATTCCCATCATCATGGATTATGGTCTTTTAGACACGAAGTCAATGATCTAAATGTAGAAGGGGTGCAGAGCCCTAGATCCTGAAATTTGGGAATAAATTTTCTGCCATCTATGGTACTGAAGGCAGAAAAAATAGTATCATAAGGAAAAAAAAAAATATGACTTGTACTGTTATGATCTGGAATTCACAAAAGGTGATGGTAGTATAATCTAAAATAATGTAGAGCCACAGGGTGAGAGCTGAGGATTGAAATTTACCTGTCTGTGTTCAGGAAGTTAGCTCTAAGGTGATGGATTAAATGGCCTCCTACATTGATTCAATTTTGTAGACAAATATTATAAAGGTATTTCTTCTGTTCCTGGATTTGTTATTTTTAGAGTGTTAAGGCTGACCTCTCATATCAAGGTGTAGGCAATTACTACAAAGTAAGAAAAGACCACTTGCCTGATTCCTCTGTGAAACTGGGCTTTCTGAGTCAGAAGGAGGTTGGGGAGCTTAGCTCAGGAGATAAATCCAAGCTGTTCTATAACTCACCCAAAGACTAGGGGCCCTACATTTTCTGCAGACTGTGGGATATGCATTGCCTCCATGGCTAACCTTGGTGGATACCCTTTTATCATTTATTTAATGTAACCAGCACATGCTCGTTGAAAAAAAAAGTCTTCTGCATAGATGAAAAATAGACTAAATGAAGTTAGTACTTACTTGAAATAGAAGAAGATGGCCAGAGAAATCAATAAGGATATGATTGACAGAGTGTGGCCCACAACAGCTATGTGGCAAAGGATTTGTGCCATCTAATAAGGAAAATAGAAAATATTCCTTACAAAGAAATATTGTGATCAGTCACTTTTTAAAAAACTTTTGTGATTCTTGCATTATTTTTTGTGTTAAACATATCTTGATTCATTGAAAGGTGTTTGAAAAGACACAAAAATGTTGGTTGTATAAATGTTTTAATTTTCAAAAAACCTTGAGGTTTAGCTACATTAGAGAAGCATAATGATGGTGTCCATTCTTTATGTTCCTTCAGACTTTTTTCACCGATAGGACTTTGTTCTGATCTATCATTTTTATTTTGAAATTTCATTTGTATTGATCAAAACTGATTAGCAAAATTTAAAATCTGTGAGTTAACACCCCACTGTGTAATTGGATCATGGATTTCCTCACCTCACGACCACAATCAGTGAAGATTCTTCTCCTCCATAGTTTCCATCACCACAGGGCTGCAATCTTAGCCCCCTGCTCTGCTCACTTTACACCTATGACTGCATGGCTCTGAACGACAATAACCTTATCTACAAATACTCCAACGATATCATGGTAGTGGGTTGTATAAGGGGGATGAGTCACCGTACAGGATGGAGATTGAAAATTTGGCTGAATGGTGCACCAACAACAACCTTGCACTCAATGTCACCAAAACTAAGGAACTAATTGTTGACTTCAGGAAAGGAAAGCCAGAGGTATACAATCCAGTGATCACTGGGGAATCAGAGGTGGAGAGGATGACCAAATGTAAGTTATTGGGAGTCACCATCTCGGAGGATCTTTCCTGGACTAACACACCAATGGCATCAGGAAGAAAGTACGTCAGCCCTCTACTTCCTCAGGAGTTTGCAGAGGTTTGGTATGACACCAGAAACACTGGCAAATTTCTACAGATGTGTGGTGGAAAGTGTGCTGACCGGCTGCATCACAGTCTGGTACTGGAACACCAATACCCCTGTGCATAAAGCCCTCCAAAAGGTAGTGGACGCAGTCCAGGACATCACAGGCAAAGCCCTTCCCACTATTGAGTACATCAACAGGGATCACTGCTGACAGAGAGCAGCAGTAATCATCAAAGACCCTCACCACCCGGCACATGCTCTGTTCTCGCTGCTGCTACAAGACTTGTACCACCAGGTTCAGGAACAGTTGCTACCCCTCCACTATCAGACTCCTCAATGACAAACTCAATCAGAGACTCAAGGACTCTTACTTGTGCACTTTATTAATTTTCTTTTTCTTCTCTCAGTCTGTTTAAATTTGTTATTTCTTTACAGTTGTTTGTTTATTTATGTGTTTAAGCTGTGTACTGTTTATTTTTTGCATGACCAATTAGTGGTAATTCTGCTGTGTCTGGAGGAAAAAGGAATCATGTGATGTCAAGTATGTACTCTGACAATAAATCTGAAATCTGGATCTGAACCTGCATTTTGTGAAAACAATAACCTACGGCACTATGCATCATCGCAAAGTAGTCAGACTTCATTTTATTCTACGTGTCACTTGTACTGATCGATGTTGGTGACACAAAAGGTACAGGCACCACTAAAGGAGGGTTCTCAGATAGCAATGGAATTGATTCATATTGCCCTTCTGTGTTATTGGAGAAATAAAATATTCATGAAATAGACGATAAGGTCTCAAAAGAAGCTCATCGAGTAAAATATCCACAAAAAATACAGTAAATGTAAAGAGACTAGTTTAATGGCATTAATTTTCTTTTCCTTCTGCCTCCCCAGTGGAGAATTTTAATGGTGTGGTGTTCTTGTACCTTATCTACCAACTGACCCTAATGCAGCAACAGTATAACATGGATGCAGTGTAAAATGGATAAATGTGAGCTATGAACTTCAGTAGCAAAAGTAGAAAGATTGCACTTTATTTGCATGTGTTTATGAAGTGTTGATGTTTAAAATGATTTCAGTATGCATGTGTACCAGTCATTGAAAGCAAATATACATGCACACAAGCAGTATAAGACAAATTGTCTTTGACTTTCCGAGAAAGATGCCTTGAGTCCTAGAGCAATGGTACCCTGCAGTAATCATGCAGGGTTGGATGAAATCATTTTTGGAGTATTCTATGCAGCTTTTGTCTCCTGACCTAAAGAAATATAGACTTGCATAGAGAGACAGCGAGTGCAGTGAATGTTCACCAAACTGATTGCTGTCATGTAGGCATTGTCATTTGAGGAGATATTAACTTGCTTAAGTTAATATTGAATTTAAAAGAATGAGAGGGAACCCAATGGAAATTTGCGAAATTCTAACAGGAGTAATGGCTCCACTGCAAGGGTGATGAACCTATGGAATTTGCTGCTTCAGGTCAAGTCAGTGAATAGTTTAAAGATGCAAGGTAACATTTTTATATGCAGAAAACATCAAGGGGCAACCGGATAGTGCAGGAAAGTGGTATTCAAGAGCTAGAAGTTAAGGTGAGATAGAGGTTAAGTCATGAATATATTGTGACAGAACAGGTTAGGAGAGATAAATGGCCAACTCTTCCTCTGACTCCCTATGTTTCTGTTTAGCTACCCAAAGAAAACCTGTCCCACCAGACTTCATAAACCCACACTCAGCCTCCTGTTCTCCATAAACAAAACAACTGCATGATTTAACTTAATATATATATAAGTAAATCCAACTGGCTTTTCTTGACACCAGATATTTCAGATGTGCAGAAAATGAAGAAGTGACACTTACCTTTCGTTTATAATCTGTGAACTTGTTACAAAATGTATAGTCGGACCAAGTTCGATTAGTTTCTGGATGTTTAAACCAGTTTCCAGTTTCATCACAGTATTTAGTAGCTTTTTCTTGTGGGAAGATAAAAGGTCTTTTTGTAATTGCCTCATTTTACAATCAACAACTGAGTAAAAAGAGATTACACCTGCATCGGATTAAGCAAGGTTGATTTAAAAAGAATATAATAACTACCCGATGATTTGAAATAAGCACCTTAAATACACCATAGATTGGGAATTTAGATTATAGCAGAGTTATTAGAATTGGCAAATGAGGCAACTTTCCATGAAGCAGAACTGATTGGATCTAAGGCAAAAAAAAACCAAAGATGGCAGATGGTTGAAAACTGGAGCAAGAAGTGGTGTAGTTCAGGTAGCTGTGGGAGACTGTTAGTTTGTAAAATATGTTGGTACATACCCTATCTCCTGGGATGGAGGCAGAGAGATTGAGAAAGGGGAGAGAGAGATACTGGGGATAGACCAAGTGAATTTGAGTGCAGAGTGGAAGTTGGCAGTGAAATTGATAAAACCGACGAACTGACTCCCAGTAACCTGGATGATACAACTTCCCACCTTATCTCTTGTAATGATATTATCCCCATCTGTCACTTTCTCTGCCAGATATGTCCCCATGATGAGACCTTACATTTCAGAACATCTAAACTGTCCTTCTTCTTCAGTTAATATGGCTTCGCTCCTCTGCTATCAATGCAGCCCTTATTCAAGTATCCTCTATTTTCCCTTACATGATTGCCCCAACATAACAGATAGAATTCCCTTCATCTTCACCAAGTACCCCACTAGCTTCCTCATACAAAGTATTATGCTCCATAATTTCTATCACTTCCAATAGGATCCCACTCCTATTGGAGCTTTCCCATTCCTGGAATCTTGGCTTTCCGCATGGATCACTTTTTCTGCAACTCCCTTGTCCCTTTTCACTAATTAGCTCAACTGGCCCTTATCCCTGTGACCACACTAAGTCTGCACCTACACTTCCCCCTCTCCACCATTCAGGTCAAGCTTTTTTTTCACAAATATTTACTTTATTCACAAAAAATTATTTATGAAAGAAAAAAAACATGGCCTCTTGCCATCCTTAGTTTTGTATCTATACATTTGCATCAGTGAACATTGTTTCATTCATTTCTACTTAAGAACATAGGAACATAAGAAGCAGGGGGTAGGCCGCCAAGCCTGCTCCACCATTTAATTCGATGATATGCTCATCTCCACCTACCTGCTTTTTCCCCATATCCTTTATTTCCCCAACTTTGCAAAAATCTATCCAATCTTGCTTTAAATATATTTACTGAGGTAGCATCCACTGCTACAATGGAGAGTGAATTCTATAGATTCATCACTCTCTAGTTCCTCCTCATCTCTGTCCTAAATCTACTAACCTGAATACTATGTCCCCTAGTTCTAGTCTTTTCCTCCAATGGAACAACTTACCTACTCTATCTTATCCATGCCTTTCATAATTTTATTCATTTTTATAAGATTCCCTCTCATCTAAATTCCAGCAAGTATAGTCCCAGATGACTTAATTTCTCCTCATAGGCTAACCTTCTTATCTCTGGAATCAACCTGATGAACTTCCTCTGGCCATCTCCAAAGCCTGGGCATCCTTTCTCAAGTAAGGAGACCAAAATTTTACACAGTACTACAGTACAGTGCAGCATAACATCCCTGCTCCTAAACTCAATCTGTCTAGCAATGCAGGCCAACATTCCATTTGCCTTTCATTGCCTTAGTTGTTTCATCTTATGTGTGAGTTCTTGGACAACACGTAGATGAAGGAAAGGGTTCTTTACTTTAAAGTTGTGGCAAACAGCACCATGAGGCATGCCATGAGGCTGCAAACCTCCATTACAGATCTGCATACTTCAGTGCCCTGCTCTGCATCAGCCCCGGTAGCATTCAAGTATAATCAAACAGTAAGGCATTGCTAGTTGCATTACTACCACGATCTCTACCATTACATCTCTTTTTCTTAAAACAAAAGGAACTTACTTTTAACTAACATGTTTTCATTGTATAACTGTGCAATTTTAACTTTAATACCAAGAACTTATATTTTCATTATTATCAACATTGTTAACATTTTTTAAACTTGTTTTATGTGTGTTCACATTTACATATAATAAAACTTGAAGAGCGAATAAGATAGCACTACTTCATTCTATAACAGGAGTCTTCAAATTTGCTCAATGAGTCTCTTAGGAGGATTCATGTGTCTTGACGACCTACTAATTAATTGTCCTTGAATCTGAGATGTTGCCTCAGACTTTGTCTTCTCAGATGTGCGTTCAGGTTGTTCAACAGTATCCATCTTTCCATCTACTGTGGCAGGTCCCATTTGAAGATCTCGATGATTTCTTTGCAGAACAGCACCTTTATCTGTCTGAATGGTGTATGATCATGGTTGGACTTCACTAAGGATAGTTCCCTTCTGAGTGCATAAGTTCGTTTTGTCTTTTAGCCTTACTTGGTCACCAGTGTAGAGTTCCGGTAGGTTTCCTGTTCCTCTGTCAAAGTAATACTTTTGTTATTCTTTATGTTGTTCTTTTAACTTCCTTAGTTTCTCCCCCTCTTTTGTTTTTAGGAGGTTCTCCTTAATGGGTAAGTTTGATCTTAGCCTATGTCCCATAAGAAATTGAGCTGGTGACAAACCACAATCGAGCGGCTTTGTGCGGCATACTAGCATGCTCTGCTAGAAATCCGTTCCATTGTCTTTTGCCTTGTTCATCAGTCTTTTTACTGTCTGTACTGATTTTTCCACTAGATCATTGGACTGTGGAAAATGAGGACTTGATGTGGTGTGTACAAAGTCCCACTCTTTGGCAAAATGTCAGAACTTTAAATTGCAAAACTGGGGTCTATTGTCTGTGAAGACCTCGCTTGCCATGCCATGTCTGGAGAATATGGCTTTCATACCTGTTATTACAGCATCTGCAGTAGTGGTGGTGTTCAGTCTACGCACCTCTGGATACAGGGACTAATAGTCTGTGACGACAAGGTAGTAATTCCCTTGACATTTGAATAGGTCAGTACTTACCTTCTGGTAAGTTCTGTATGGTGCTGGGCGTGGCTTTAGTGGTTCTGCAGGATTGCTTGCTTGTTATTTCTGGCATATTGTATAGTTGGATAATTAATTTGTTATATCGTTGTTGATTCTTGGCCAGTACATCACCTCTTGTGCTCTTTTCTTACACTTTTCGATTCTGATATGACCTCCATGGATAATTTTTAGCATCTCTTTTCTCAGAAACGTTGGGATAAGGATTTTGCTTCCTTTGTAGATGATGTCCTCAACCACTTATAGTTCTGCCCTGCAGTTCCGGAACACTGAAACGTCAGGTGAGTGGTCCTGCTTCATGTTGGGCCATCCATTTCAGATGTTTTTTTCTCAGTGTTTCATCTTTGTTTGTCTCTGACTTTATGAGCTCCATTTTTGCATCTAATATGGGCAGTGCACTTGTGATCATGTCCTCAAAGATGTTCACGTCTTCATCCATTTTGGTGTTTGCGGGCTCTCTTGGTCAAACAGCTCTAGACAACGTGTCTGCTGTGTACATTAGCTTACCCAGAGTGTACGCCACATTGAGTGTATAGTGTTGCAGCCTAATCATCATTCTTTGTATTCTCAGTAGACATTCATTTCATGGCTTTTGGAACAATACAATCAAGGGCTTATGGTGAGTCTCTACACTGATTGCTTGTCCTGACACAAACTGATGAAATCTTTCACAGGAGTATGTGATGCAGAGCAGCTCCTTTTCAATTTGAGTGTGTTGCATCCCCACGCCTGTCAATGTGCATGATGCATATGCAATGGGTTGCCAGTTATCATATTTTTGCAGAAGAACTGCACCGAGTCCACTATGTGATGCATCTGATGATATCTTGATGGGTCTCGCTGGGTCGTAAACCCTCAGAAATGATTCCTCTGTGAGCAGTTTCTTTAGTTCCCTCCATGACTTTTCATGCTCGTGATTCCACTCCCATTCAATGTTCTTTTCTGTTAGTCTTCTCAATGGAGCCATCTTTACTGAGAGGCTGGATAGGAACTTACCCATATAGTTGACCATTCCATTAAACCTCTATATGTCTTTTTTGTTTTGTGACCTTGGAATGTTCACAATGGCAGATACCTTTCTGGGATCTGGTCTGATGCCCTCACTAACAATAATATCTTATACAAATGTTAGTTCTGTCACCCCAAAATGGCATTTCTCTCTATTAAGCTTCAGATTTACTTTCCTTGTTGCTTCCAGCACTTTCTTTAACCTCTCATCATGCTCCATTCTCATGGTTCCCCATACTATGATGTCATCTATTGAGGTATCAACTCCATCCAGGTGCTCATAGACCATATGAATAATTTTGTAATACACTTCAGGAGATGAGACAATTCCAAATGGTAACCTTAAGAATCTGCATCTGCCAAATGGACTATGAACATGCACAGTCTTGAACTTGCTTTATCCAATTACAAATTCCAAAATCCTGATAATGCATCTAACTTGCTGAAAAACTTTGGATTTGCAAACTGTGACATGATTTCTTCACACATCAGAAGCTTAAAGTGTTCTCTCTTTATTGCTCTATTTAGATCTCTTTGATCCAGGCAAATTCTAAGCTTTCCATTCTTTTTGTGCACAACAATGAGTGAAATCACCCACTCTGTTGACTCATCTATCTTCTGAATCATGTTCAGGCTTTCCATCCTGTCTAACTCTGCCTTTAGCTGCTTTTGAAGCGCAAATGGAACTTTTCTGCATGGATGTATTATCAGTGGAACACATTTATCCACTCTGATCTTATGTTCTCCTGGAAGGCAGCCTAGACCCTGAAATAGGTCATTGTACTCTTTCATGAGTTCATCATAGACTGTCTCTCCTTCGCTTGCCACAATGAGGATCTTTTCACCAGGTTCAGTTTCTCACAGGCTATTAAACGTAGTATGGCCTACACATCCTTTGGTATCACCATGAATGTTAACATGTCTTTCTTTGACCATGGATTCTCCTTGCACTGGTATATCAGTACCTGAATATCCTGTCACCTTCACTTTTGTTCCGTACATCTTTGGTCTGGGTCTAATCTTAAAATCAGTCACTGATATTACATTGATTTGTGCTCCAGTATCCAATTTAACTGAAATGTATATGTCATTCACTTTTCATCTCAATATCCAGTCTCTGTTTTCTTTCTGGTTTTCAGTCACAACATCTACATAGAATTCCTCTATCTCCCTTACATTTACTACATGAACCTTGCTTTGGTTTCTACAGCAATGGGCATAATAGTTGCTTTTGTTGCATGTATAGCATGTGTTATCATATGCTGGACACTTTTGTGGTAGGTATTGTGTACCCCATTGTTGACATGGCTTTTGATTGTCCTTTTCATTTTTGTTCATTGGCCATGCCTTTCTTTCCACTTTAGGACACTCTTTGTTAAACGGTTTATGTCTGTTCTTGCTCGCTGCATCCACGTTGCAGCTAGTTTCACTGAACAGCTCTTTTGCCTGCAATTTTACAGTTTCTGTAGCTCTACAGAGTGCTATGGCTTTTTCCAGATCTAGAGTTTGCTCTCTTAGCAATCTTTCCCTTAGACTATTATCTGGAATACCACACACAAGTCTGTCTCTATCAGCAAGTCAGTTAGTCCACCAAATTCACACGTTTTGCTTCTGTTTCTCATTTAGTCACATACAGATCAATACTTTCTTCCATTTTCTGTACACACATGAAAAATCTGTGCCTCTCACGTTATGTTTAGGTATGCAGTATGCCTCAAACTGCTCCATTACTTTTCCAGTTTCATTTTGTCTCCTTCAGCAGCAAATGTGAAGTTATTATACACCTCCAGGGCTTCATCTCCCACAATATGTAAGAAAACTGACGCTTTCACTTTATAATTTTTCTCGTCAGCTCCAACTGCCACTAACTGCTGTTTAGATCTGTTCCAATTTTCAGCCACATTACCTGTCAACTGAAATCTCACAGGTGGGTGTAATCCTTCCATTTTTTCCACTTCATTAGCTTCTCTTCACTGATTAGTTGCTGACTTAAGATTTTACCTTTTAAAGTATTTCCTTCTAATTTCCTTCATCCCACTTCTGACACTATGTTTCATTCTTGTATTTGCATGTGTGAGTTCTTAGACAACACATGGATGAAGGAAAATATTCTTTACCCTAAAGTTGTTGTAAACAGCACCATGAGGTATGTTATGAGGTTGCAAGACTTCATTACAGATCTACATTCTGCAGTGCCCTGCTCTGTGTCAGCCCCTGGTTGCAGCCAAATATAATCAAACAGTAAGACATTGCTAGCTGCATTGCAACCATGATCTCTATCATTACATTAGACTTCTTGATAACTCGATGCACCTGATAACTAACCTTTTGCGATTCATGTACAAGCACTCCCAAGTCCTCCTGCATGTCATCATGCTGCAATCACTTACTATTTAAATAATAATCAGATTTTAAATTTTTTCATCAAAGTGAATGGCCTCACATTTGAACAGCCAAGAGTGATTAAGGACAGTCAGCTTTACCTTTGCTATATAAAGGACACTGTTTGAACTGCTGAACTTCTCCAGCATTTTTTTAAATTACTTCATCCACAGTGTCTACAGAATTTTTTAAATTTACTTAAGTCAGTCAGTATGGCTTTGTGCATGGTAGGTTGTGTTTATCAAATCTTGTAGAGTTTTTTGAAATGCTGTGGATGTTATCTACATGGACTTTAATAAACCCTTTGACAAGGTCCCACATGGGAGGTTAGTTCAGAAGGTGAAGACATTAGGTAACCATGGAGAGGCTGTAAATTGGATTTGAAATCAGCCGTGTGGGAGAAAGCAGAGAGTGTAGTGGTTTGTTGCTTCTCAGACTGGAGGCCTGTGACTAGTGGTGTGTTTCGGGGATCTGCGTTTGGGCCATTGTTGTTTGTTGTCTTTATCAATGATCTGGATGATAATGTGGGAAATTTGTTTAGCATGCTTTCTGATGACACAAAGATAAGAGACATTGTGGACAAGGAGGAAGATTTTCAAAGCTTGTGGAGAGAATTGGACCAACTCGGAGAATGGGCCAAAAAATGGCAGATGGAGTTTAATGCAGACAAGTGTGAGGTGATGCATTTTGGAAGGGGAAACCAAGGTATGACATACACAGTAAATCTATTTAAATAGATTTGAAGAGTGCAGAGAAGATATATTAGGATCTTACCAGGTTTTCAGGAGATGAGTTACAGGGAAAGGTTAAACATGTTAGGACTTTATTCCTTGGAGCAAAGAAGAATGAGGGGAGAATTGATAAAGGTTTACAAGATTATGAGAGGTATAAACAGAGTGAATGTGAGAAGGCTTTTTCCACTTAGATTGGGGGAGATAAATATGAGAGGTCATGGTTTTAAGCTGAAAGGAGAAAGGTTTAGGTCGAACATTAGAAGAAAGTTCTTCACTCAGAGAGTAATGGGAGTGTAGAATGAGCTGCCATCTGATGGGGTGAATGTGGGTTCGATCTTAGGTTTTAAGAATAAATTGGATAGATACATGGATGGGAGAGGTCTGGATGGTTATGGAATGGGAGCAGTTCAATGGGACTAGCGGAATAATGGTCGGATCAGACTATAAGGGCCAGATGGCCTGTTTTCTGTGCTGTATCATTCTATGCTTCTATTGTTTTATTTACCAACATTGTACTGAATCTTCCAGACCCTTGTCCACTCTCTTAACTAACTATATCGATGCATCTTGTACACTCCCTTATGATATATGAGGGGCTTCCCCTTGGCTCTATCGTCTTAGTAATGGGAGGACTCGAGTCTATGGTCCTTCCCCACAGTGCCCTTGCATTGGCTACACCAAGCTTCCGTGCATCCCTCAGCATATACTCCTGCAGCCTGGAACGTGCCAGTTGTCAGCATTATCTCACCGACATCTCTGTGTGCTGAAATATCAACAAGTTTCAGGCAGACCAAAGTGCATCTTTCACTGAGTTAATGGTCTTCATGCAGTTCAGGATGTCTGAACCTGTGTGTGTCTCCAGGAGCAGCTGTAAATTAGAGAGACCTCTGCTACGATGCTGTAAGTGATGAAATATGATAAAGATCCTTGCATCCTTCTCCATGCACCCTTAGCAAAGCTGCATTCTGCAAAGTGGTGGGTGACTGTCTCATCTCAGAGACAGCATGCATTTTGGGTGATCCTCCGGCTGCACAGGAAAAATCTGAGTGGGAGGGCTCCTCACCTCCAGCCAGGCCAAGTCCTGGTGCTTGTTTGTGAGCATTGTTGACGAGGTATTCCGGCAGATGACCTGGACGGTCTGTTGAGGGATCCACCCCACCAAGTCCTTGTCTCCCACTGATGGCCTTGTGGTCAAAGGTGTTCACCTAGAACAACTTTTCCATGAAGGATAGGTGGTGTGGCAAAGCCCAGCTTACTGGGACATTGCACAGCAACACGACCAGGTCCATCCTTCACAACACCTGGGGCACATAGAACATCAGAATGAGGGCTGTGTTGGATATGTACTTGCCCCCATTGTCTAGTGACTTGAACATGATGACCCTTTGGACCCTTCCCATCTTGGATCCCCATATGATCCAGAAGGCTATTCTGGTGACTGCCAGGGCAGACGTGTAGGGGATGCGCCACACCTCCACCATGTAGAGCAGCACCGAGTGCATCTTGCACCCAATAACCAGGTTCTTCCTTGTTATTGAGAGGGAGAACCACACCCACAGACCCAATTTCTAATGAACTTTGGCGATCTGCTCCGACCAATTCTTGTTACACACGTAGGCTCCTCCAAACCAGATCCCTAATACCTTCAGGTAGTCTGGTCTGACAGTGAAGGGGATGGTGGACTGGGAAGGCCAATTACTGAAGAGCATTTCCTCACTCTTCTTCCAGTTTACCCAGGCACCCAATACACACTCAAAATGGATACAGATGCAGACCAACTGTGTGTGTGAACAGAAGATAGCGACAACGTCCATTTACAAGGAGACCTTGAAATGAGTGCCTCCACCATCATTCCTCTTATGCCCTTATCCTTCTTGATGGATTTAGTACAGGGATCTATGCTGCACTCAAGTAAGATTGGAGAGAGTGGGCGACCCTCCCTGACTCCAGATTTAAAGGGGAAGTTATCTGTTTCCAACCCATTGATTTGAACTGCACTACGGATGTCCATGCAGAGCAGTTTAATCCAATTCTGAATTCACTCCCAAAGCCCATTTTGGAGAGGATATCCATCATGTATGTGTGCGATATCTGGTTGAAAGCCTTCTCCTGGTCTAGGCTGACCAGGCAGGTGTCCACCACCACCCCCCCACTGGTCTTATACGTAGGTGATGGTATCTTTGAGCAGCACAACGCTGTCAGAGATAATCCTGCCTGGGAACCATGCAGGTTTAGAATGGGTGGATCACCTTCCCCAGGGAAAATGATTCAATTTGCGAGGCCTTGGACAGGACTTTGTAGTCAATGCTTAAAAATGATATGGATTTCCAATTCCTGATATCCTCTTTCTCCCCCTTCTGTTTGAAGATGAGGGTGATGATACCCTTCCTCATGGACTTTACATGCTGCCTGCAGGAGCATAGTGTTGTATAGTTCCAGCATGTCCAGACCCATCCAGCCCCACAGAGCCATGTACAATTCTGCCAGAAAGCCACCACTTCTGGATGTCTTTCTCGACCCATAGGAATGGATGGAGTCCATCAGCTCCCCAGGGTAATTGGCTGGTCCAGACTCTCCTCCTTGCTGTTGCTTAAGACCTCTGTGATAGACAACAGGAAGTTTTTGAAAACATTTCTGTCTCCAGCCTTAGTTTGGAATTAAAGGATATGCAGATCCTCTGTATGTCTGTCGGTATGCATGTGACTGAGCCATCCTCTTCTTTAAGACTGTGGATCACAGAACTTCTACGAACCTTTGGGAAGAAGGACTGTGAGCACATTTCATTCTGCTCTCTGTGTAGACTCTGAATCAGAAGATGAATCAGTGCAGCCTGCAAGCTCTTCACTTCTCGGAGTTCCTCTTTCACATTCACCTCTTTCCATGCAGATGGATGAGTTGCTACAGGTCAGTCAGGAGTTAGCTCAGTTCCTCCTGCTTCTGTCTTGCTCTCCAAGGATATTTTTCAGGATAATGAACCTTTTGAGGTTCTCCTTAGTCACTTCCCACCAGGTCACTGGGAGTCAAAGATGTGTTTCACAGTTCCCTAACCAATGTACTCCTTCTTTAGTTCTTCTACATTCTCTGGGGTGAGCAATTTAATGCTCAGCTTCTATGTTTCCCTGACTGCCTTCTGGCCCTCCTGTAGGTGACAGGAAGCATGATGGAGACAATTGTCAGAGAAGAAAACCAGCATGCCATTGGTGGTTCTGACGGCGACAGCTTTCAACATGAAGACAAAATCTATCCAAGACCGGACTGAAACATCCAATCTCGACCATTTGGATTGTGGCTGTGTTCCACCTGCAGGGTTGCTGAAGGCATCTCACAGCTACGTTTCCTTAATTATCTCCATCAGGAGTTTGGAAGAGCTGTACAGTGTGCTGACATCACTGCCAGATCGTGTAGCCACTTCAATGATGTATTTGAAGACAATGACGTCGCCAGCAATGGTGGGAACTGTTGGAGACAGCCAGCTTCGCACAAATGAGTCACACATATTGATCAGCCAGTGTGGGGTGTCAAGGTACATTAGGCCCACTGCAAGGAGTCGTCCACAAACGCCTCTTTAAACTGGGAGATTACAAAGTTACCTCTTTGCAGCAAGAAACCTAGACTGAATGCATGACAAACATTCTTTCCTGACCATACAGAAAACCCATAGGCCATCTCAACCACTTCTGATAGTTCCTGAGGTGTGGCAGCACAAACTCTTGCATGAAAATCACGTCTGCCTCGAATTTGGCAAGGTATTTCAAGGCATTTACACATTGCATCATGCATTTGACATGACGCATGTTGAGGATTGCTGTTTTAATCTCTGTTGTTGTTTATAGGAGTCTCCAGTTCGCAACCCTTTTAGTCTAATGTCAATCAGCCTGAGCTCTCATGCCCACTGCTTTGGTGAACTGTAGCACTGATTTTGGGGTCAGCAACAGGGGATGATCTTCCTCTGGGACAGAGGCCTTCTTGGACAAAGCTAGTGTTGTTGCTGGGGGTGAACTGGCAACATTCCTAGGGGACAATGGGCTCTGTACTGTTCTTGGTGTCTTGAGCTTGGCTGGGGGGGGGGGGGGGGGGGGGAGGTGGTGATAGCCTCTACACAGCTCACCTTCTCCCAGAGTTGGTGAAGGTGAAGTGGCATAGTTTCTTCACTGCTCTCAGTCTTCTGGAGCTGGGGGTTGCTAGGTGCTCTACCTCCCACTGTTGGGCTTCAATAATCCTTCCAAATGAATCTCTGGGGATCATTTACAGCATCCAGTTCTCTTGGTGCAACCTTCTCTACATCGGGGAGACCGGATTCAGATTGGGGGGAGCCACTTCATGGAGCACCTTTGCTCTCTTCACTACAACAGCCAGGATCTCCCAGTGACCAGCAACTTCATTTCCACTTTACATTCCCATACCGATATATCTGTGCATGGACTATTTCACTGCCAAACTGTGCTCACACACAAATCTCCCACCAGATGAAATCAAATTCAACATCAATTTCCAGTAAGGTCCACACTTGTTTTCCCAACCCACCCCTCTTGCTCCCCTCTTAGCATTCTTACTTTTTTTTTCCCATTTCTTCCCCCTCCCACCTGTGTTCAACTTGTGGTGAAACCACTATTGTACATATTCGTTATATGTAAATTACATGATCTTTCCTGTTTGACCCTGCTCTCACTGGTTGGCTCCTGACTCCTCCCCTTTTTCCCCCATAAAGGCTGTCATGCCACAAGCCTGTCCCCAGTTCGAGTCCAGGTCAGTGTGAGCGACCAACACAGGGATAATGTCCACCTCTTGCAAATAAAAGCCTTCAGTTTCGATTACTTCAGTCTTTGTGCAATTGATCATGCATCACACCTGTCACCTGCCAGCTTGTGTTCCTCCCCCTCCCCCCACCCACCATTTTATTCAGGCATCTGCCCTCCTTCTTGCTATTACTGCTGAAGAGTTTTGGCCCAAAACATTAACACCATGGATGCTGCCTGACCAGTTGAATTCCTCCAGCATTTGTGCCTGATTTTGATTCTGATTAAATCTGAAGTGTCTTTCTACTTTGTCATTTCGTGATTGGTGTATTTTAAGTCAAGACAATGTTTAGTTCTTTAGCGAAGTCACTAAAGCTAATTCAGATTGATTAGGGAAACTATTGGCTGATGCACTCATGTTTCATGGTCAGGATCAAAGGACAAATATCTCAACCTGAACATTTCCCCATCATCGATGATCATCCGCTTGATCTGTTGTCACTGGCTTCATCCTCTGTTATAAAATGTGATGCATCATTTGAAAAACCTCCAGTCCTCTGCCTCAACTACAGTCTACAATGTCAAGGAAGGATTCGAGGATTGAAAGGCAGAGTCTCCAAAGTTCAACCCTTAGTAACTTCAGATGTGCTCCATGCAGTGACCTTGCTCTGGCCAGTCTTCTTTGTATCAAACACATGGAGATGCTGGAGGAACTTAGCCGGTCTGGTTCAGACTGTCTGAGTTCCTTCAGCATTTCTACAGTCGGAGCATCTGCAGCCTATCGTGTTTCTCTCATACTTCTCTATATCTCCCCTTTGTCATTATCCCTCCAATGTCACAATTTCCTCATTCGTCAACATCAACTTTTCCCAGAAAGACAAGGGATATTCCCTCTGTACCTCTAATCTCTTATGGTCCAAAATCAATCCAACCCTTTCCTGACTCTTTCAAAACATCCCCATTCACACAGCAGGTCGTATCAACAAAAAGAAAAAAGAAAACTTGCTAGCAAAGAAACACTTTCACCTGTATTAATTTCCTGATAATAAATGAATGAGTGAATGAATGAATGAAGATCTTATTATCATTTACATTAGTACAATATGCAGACGCATTGAAAATCTTCTTTGGAGTATCTCCCAGATAAATAAAACACAGAAGCAACAATTTACATTTAATTAAAACATAAAGTAAAAAATATGATAAATGCAAAGGAAAAATAAATAGATAAGTAAATAATAAATATATAGACAAATAAAGCAGTAACAAGATCAATAAATGGAACAAATAGATAAATTAATGAACAAAACAAATATATACATAAATAAACAGATGAATAAACAACTTGATAAATAAATGAACAGACAGTCAGATAGACAGACAGGCAGGAAGACAGGCTGGTAGATATATAGATGGATAGATATAGATTTTTGCATCTGTCCAGAATAGTTTAAGACCTTCAGAAAGAAAATGGTTCTTGAACCTTGTGTATCTCTAGCTGAAGTTAGTAAGTAGAATAGAGTGTGGCCATGGTGAAGAGTATCTTTTATGATGTAGACTGCTTTCTTGTAAATGATTTCAGTTACACACACACACATGATTTTAATCATGCACACTCACACACACTCACACACACACTCACACACTCACAAACAGACACTCACACACACTCACACACACACTCACACAAGCTCACACACACACTCACACAAACTCACACTCACACACTCACACACACTCACTCACACACACTCATACACACTCATACACACTCACACACACACACTCACACAAACTCACACACACACATTCACACACACTCACTCACACAAACTCACACACACACACACTCACACACACTCACTCACACACACTCACACACACTCACTCACACACACACTTACACACACTCACACACACACACTCACACAAACTCACACAGACACACTCACACACACACACTCACACACACTCACACACACACTCACACACACACTCACACAAACTCACACACACACTCACACACACTCACTCACACACACACTCACACAAACTCACACACACACTCACACACACTCACTCACACACACACTTACACACACTCACACACACACTCACACAAACTCACACAGACACACTCACACACAATCACACACACTCATACACACTCACACACACACTCACACACACACACTCACACACACTCACACACACACTCACACACACACTCACACAAACTCACACACACACTCACACACACTCATACACACTCACACACACACACTCACACACACACTCACACACACACACTCTCAAACACACACAATCACACACACACACACACACTCACGCACACTCACACACACTCACTCACACACACACTCACACACATACACACACTCTCACACACACACAATCACACACACAGACACTCACACACACTCACACACACTCACACACACACACTCACACAAACTCTCACACACACTCACTCACACACACACTTACACACACACACACACACACACACACACACACACACACACACACACACACACACACACACACAAATACACTCACACAGAAAATCAAAATGTCTTTAACTTATTAAATGGGATCAGGTCGTGATGAAATGCATTTGTCACTTCTTTAAATTTTTAGCATTTATATTTGTACAGAAATAATAGTGATCAGTATTTTCAGAGGGGATTTAATGTCCCAATTGCGATAGTTAATGAACTATTAGATAGATGCATAACAATCAGTATTTCTGCAGCAAGGGCGAAAGGATCAGAGAACATTGACTGACTGGCCAAGATGGAGAGAGATACATTATTATTTGAATTAACATACACTTAAGTGTGAATTATTTATGCACTCCTCTCACTGGATAAATTTAGCTCCTCAACAAGCTATACACTCATAACAGAACTTTAGGGTAACCTCACTTCCAGCTTTTGGTCCAAAACTCTTCACCTTTAAATACTTCCATCACCTTTTACCAGTCATTAGGATTTTTTTCTTTTCTAATTTCTACTTCAATATTTCAACCTTACACTTAACCTTTCACTTAACTTGCTATCATACTTTCGGCCATATGAGGTAAACATCCTTTCCAGTTACATTGTCTATAATTTTATACACCTGAATTGAACCTCGTTTGAAACAGAAAACAGCCACAGGCTAGTCAGCCTTTCCTGAAAACTATATTTCTTCAGTTACGGAAGCATCTTCATACTATATCCTCACAATCTTGCCCTGTTTATTTCACCACAATTATGGACACTGTTGTAACAAGATCAACCTGCTCTTCCATTGTCTCTCAGGTTTGGTGAAAACAAATATCCTGTGTGTCATCTCAACCTTTTATGTTATATTTAACATTGCTAGATCCCCAGAGGGAGAGGGAAAGACCTTTCCTATGTTCATCAATAGCATTTCAACCAACATTTATAATGCCTAATTAACAGAGCAGAAGTTACGAGATGCCTAAAAATAGTTCAATACAGCAATCATGGGTTTGCAACTCCAAGATATCCTGCTTGATGTTGACGGCTCAACGCTCCTCTGTGATGTTTCCACTGACCAGCCCCGCCCTCTCATCCCCGCCCAATGGAGGAGGACACTTTTTGACATGATCCACGGAATCCCGCAGCCCTCAATCTGCACAACAGAGCGACTGGTGTCAGCAAAATTCATCTGGCATGGCCTGTGTAAGCAGATCACAGAATCTGCAAAGACATGCACAGACTGCCAGGTGGCCAAGATCCAGTGACATACCAGACATCAGCTACATGACTCCAACTATCCTTCCCGCAGGTTCCAGCACATATACATTGACTTTGTTGGGCCCTTGCCAGTTTCCCGAGGATCGTGCTACCTGCTCACAATGGTGGACAGGTACACTCATGGGCCGGAGGCCATACCCATACTAGACACTACTACAGAGACATTCACAAGGACTTTCCTCTCCACCTGGGTTTCCCGCTTTGGTATACTGGCAGACATTATGACAGACTGGGGTGGCCAATTCACCTCTGCCCTGTTGACGGAGCTCTCAAAACTCCTGGGCACCCAGCTTCATAGTACCATGGCCTACTACCCACAAACAAATGGCCTAGTTGAAAGGTTCCATCACCATCTCAAGGCAGTGTTGATGGAACACCTCAGAAGGCCCAACTGGATGAACAAACTACCTTGAATGCTACTGGGGATGAACTCGGCACCTTCTCTGCTTATCCGATCTATGGCAAGACCATTTCAGTTCTTGGACAGTTCCTCCCATCTTCGACCAAGCAGGGCACAGACACTGCAGCCCTTCCCGAGAGGTTGCGGCACAAGCTGGGTTCACTTGCATCACCACTGCCATCGTGCCATGGTCAGCTGCCCTGCAGTTACCCCTAGACTTGGCCTCTTGAGACTATATTCATGCACAGACTTCCCTTCATCAGCCTTATAAGGGACTGTACAAAGTCCTGAACAGGAACACGTCCATCTTTGCTCTTGTTATTGGGGGAAAAGAGGAACTGTTCACAATGGACAAATTGAAATCGGCCCACTTGGACTTGTCCCAGCTAATACAGGTCCCACCACCAGTGTGCAGAGGAGGGCTGCCAAAGCAGCACACCTACCCCATGATGCATCGCAAAACCATCGGTGCCAATTCTGGGTGGGGGGGGGGGGGTTGTGTGGTGAAGCACCAAATTGCAGCTGTGAACAAGTCCCACTTGTTATGTGTGGGCAGCGGGGTAGCCTCGGCACAGATGGCGTTGGGGGACCATCTCTTACTGGACAGACCGGAAGGATACATACGTGCTCATATCATTGTGATGCAAGCACAGGTGCATAAGGGGTGGAACGGAGTTGGGTTTAAAGGCTACACGTGAGATTCAGATAAAATCAGTTAGTTGTGATACCTGAGCACCCAGCCTGCTGCTTCAGTCTCTACGCTGCGCTCAACATGCTACAAGGTGATGCATTTTTCAAGGACAAACCAGAAGGCTGAGTTATAGTGTTAATGATTGGTTACTTAAGAGTGTGGATGAACAGAGGGACATTGGGGTTCAAATCCATACATCCGTCAAGGTCACCGCACAAGTTGATAGGATAGTTAAGAAGGCCTATGGGATACTGGGATTCATTAGTAGGGGGATTGAATTCAGGAGTAGAGAGGTCACATTGCAACTCTACAAATCTCTGGTGAGATCACACTTAGATTATTGTATTTAGTTCCGGTCACCTCATTATAGGAAGGATGTGGAAGCTATGGAGAGGGTGCAGAGGACATTTACCAGGATGTTGCCTGGATTGCGAAACAAGTCTTATGAGGCAAGATTAGCTGAGCTGGGACTTTTCTCTTTGGAGCATAGAAGGATGTGAGGAGACATGATAGAGGTCTGCAAGATTATGGGAGACATAGATAGAGTGGACAGCCAGCACCTGTTTCCCAGGGAAGGATCAGCAAACACCAGAGGACATGTGTACAAAGTGAAGGGAGGAATGTTTAGGGGCGATATCAGGGTTAAGTGTTTTTACACAGAGAGTTGTGGGTGCCTGGAATGCCTTGCCAGTGACCGTGGTGGAGGCTGAAACACTGGGGGAATTTAAGAGGCTCTTAGACAGGCACATGGATGAAATAAAAATAGAGGGTTGCAGGGTAGGGAGGGTTTAGCACTTTATTTTGGAAGGAATATATGGCTCAGCACAACATCGAGGGCAGAATGACCTGTACTGTGTTGTATTGTTCTATGTTATATACTGATCAACAATTCCTTTGTTTCACAGTTTATAGAAGCACTTCAAGCTTCTGGCTGTGTGCTGAGAAACACCCTGTCTATCCCTTCTTATATACTAGCACCCCTCCCCCACTTCCCTCAACAATGCAGTCTCTTTACAAATTATTTCATTTCCTTCATATAAAAATTGTCCTCTTTTATTCTAAGGAGCAAACACAACTTCCCTTTTATAAAAAAAACCACCGGAAACCAAGATGGAAATTAGAATCCTTTATAATCAGTCAAAATTACCACTGATAAACTTGAGGTCATCCTTAATATTGATGGTTAAATCTAGACCTTACTTGCAAAAGGCAAATCAAAAATTTCCTTTCAGACTATGACTCGGTCTCTGTGATTTCAACTTCACCTAACTGAATCATTTTAACAAAGTAATTAAAATACAATTTTTAGAGGTCCTCAAAGAACTGCTAAAAATCTTCAATCTGTTTGATAGAAAATGAACATTAATCCAATTCTCATTTCAGAATATGGTGGATAACATTAGAAATGTGGGTGAAATTTCTCCTTGCTTGAAGTCTTTCTGAATGATGTGTATTGTCATAATTTGTTCTTTCTTTCTCTGAAGATAGCAAAATGAGATTGTTTAATAATTAAAATACTTTTGTAATAATTAGTGAACTGAAATGGGGAATGATGTGGAATTCTTATGTGTTGTGCAAAGGTTGTGGAAGAAATCTCTCTTACCAGTTGTGTCAAAGTCTTCGAAGTAGTAAGGACAATTCTGCATGCTTAATGTTCCTGCCGGTGTATCATCCCAACATAACCATCCATCCCATGTTCTATTACAATAAAGGCCTGTGGTGTCAGAAAGCATAGCTTATAATTTAATATTATTTAAATAACCATGTTAATTAAAAACAATGTTATGCTACCTTGTTGATAATTACCTGGTTTATTATATGAAGAATCCCTGACCATTTTTTCATAACACTTAAACTGTGCATCCATTATTTTTTGCCTTTGCAGATCTTTCACCGTTGGAGGCTCAGTTATGAATTCATCATAATTCTTAGTTGATGCAAGGCTTGGCATAATTCTCTGTGAGCACAAAGAAGATGCTTTATGTTTAGAATTAATCTGCCAAAACAGCATTACATCTGTAGTCCTGGATCTAATCAAATGTATTGGTAACTGGGTAAGCTACTAATCAAAATATATTTACTACAATAACTTTGCTAATGGCACTTCTTTGCCTCTGTGGAATATGGATTGAACACATTATTGCTCTTCTTTCATTTTATTTTCTGCATTTCATGCTCATCATAAGGTCAAGTCTATAAAGGGAAATCAAACACAGATGGATGACTGCTTTGTGAAACATTACTGTTCAAATGGAGAAAGCTGAAGTAAGTTCAGACACACACATTAACAATTCTTTTTTACCCATTGATGCTGCTTGACCTGCTAAGTTCCTCCAGCTGATTTTTTTTGCTTCGGATTCCAATATCTACTGTCTTTTGCGCCTCTTGTTCCATCTGCAATTATAACCCTGATCTTTCAGTGCCCATTCGCTTTTTTACTCCATCCCGCTCCCCGTCTCTTGTTAAACTGTTTCAAACTTAGTACATTATAATTCCATTGGGTCAACGATTGATTTTAAATAACCAACCTTTCCTATTCCATATTTCTATCATTCACTATTTTTCTTCCGATTTCATTTGCATCCTCTTATCTAGACCTCCCCCAGAAGCAATGTGCCAATCAATCTCTCCTGATCTCTGCACTATTACAGACCTTTGCTTTGATCAGTCTGAAATCAGTTTTGAAAAAATCCCTATCATGTCTCCCTATGTCAGGAAGGAGTCCATTTTAAACTGGTGCAATATGTCCTAGTTGTACTGGGACATGTTGTACAGTTAAAAGTCTGGGAATGGGTGCTATGGAAATAGTTCTCCATTAAGTCAGAGAACCTTCTGCTGATAACATTACTCCTGACAAAATACTCAGGCCCAAAATATTGGTTACCCTTTACTTCCTCTTGATGCTGCATGATCTGCTGAGTTTCTCCAGCATGTTTACGCCTGACTAATTCTCTGATGGTTGCAATTTCACCCACAGATGCTCACAATTTTCATTGGGTTTAAATGATTTTTGACATTGTGCATATAATATGGAATGGCATGTATATGTCAAGAATAATGTCAAAAATAGACTGAAATAGTTACAATTCAATAGTGGTTGCAAAGCTCTTAGAAAATAATAAATTGGGAAGAGGTGAGAAAAAAATAGAGAAACAAAATACACTGAAACCTCGTTAGAACGTGATTCGTTAATCTGCGGAATTGCTTATAGAGTGGGTGTCTGTGGACCGCAAACTGCCAAGGGGTGGGATGATGACAATTAGCCGGCGACCCAACTCCACGCGCCTGACAGCTCCCATCCCCACGCCTGACAGCCTCCTCCCCACTGCCTGACAGTCACCCTCCCTGCTGCCTGACAGCCCCCCTCCTCGCTACCCCTGTCCCCCGGTACAGTGGGACTTCGGGGTAGGGGCTGCCTGTGCAGAACATCAGGGCAGGGGCTGCTGGCATAGGACTTTTGGGCAGGGGCGGCTGGCACATGATGTCGGGGCAGGGGCAGCTGGCCTGGGATGTCGGGGCGGCCAGAGCGGGACGACAGGGCAGGGACAGCCGGCACGTGACGTTGGTGCAGGGGCAGCCGGTGGGGTCGCCAGGGTAGGGGTGGCCGGCGCAGAATGTCGGCGCAGGGACAGCCGGCGTGGGGCACTCTGACATATATGCATCTGTTCTGCGACTCGGCTGTAATGTGGTATGAAATCTTGGACCCCAACTACTGTGTTCTAATGAGGTTTTATTGTATATTTTAAAGGCGAAGAATTGTGAAGTGTTAATATTTAGAAGAAGCTGTATGTACTTGTACAGAAATCAGACATGTAGACAGA
Organism: Narcine bancroftii; assembly: GCF_036971445.1. NCBI lineage: Eukaryota > Metazoa > Chordata > Chondrichthyes > Torpediniformes > Narcinidae > Narcine > Narcine bancroftii. Next base: position 389,966,660 of record NC_091469.1, read on the forward strand.
GAGAGAGAGAGAGAGAGAGAGAAATAAAATCTAGGACAGTAAATTACATGTTACTATTCATTAAAAGGGAACTGGAGAATAATAGAAATAGTGTATAGATGTTTCCACATTTAATGGGCCCTTGGTGATGCTACAGCAAGAATATAATGCATAATTCTGGTTGCTTTACATACGGCTGAGTAAACTGTCCTTGGAGGGATGAAACAAAAGTTCTTAGGACTCATTTCTGGAATGAAGATAAACTACATTTCTCCCGGAGAGTGACTAAAACAAAGAGCGATTGAGTTCACTAAAGATTAGGATTGATGGATTTTGGCTACACTGGAAAAGTGCAGGATTGCATTGTGTGAACATCACAGAATCGAGAAGCAGGTTCAAAGCACAAAATATTGTAATCCTGTGCTGCTGGATTTGGACATTGTTAGAAGAAAATTATTAGTGTAGCCATTCCTGTGAATATCAAATAGTTTCATAAATTCCAGTAATAAATCATCCTATTGTATGCTATTTTAAATGAATCAGTCTTATGCATTTATATGAAATGTTTTATTATTTTTGACAATTAGTTGGATATTAGTTTCATTTCATGTATTTCACATGGTCCATAATAAGTAAATAAATTTGATAGAAATTATGAGTTTACCTGCTCCTTTAGAGAGTTGTTAGTTGTACACCAGCTGTGCATTGCTAAATTGTCTGTCTTTTCTAATAAACATCTCTACTATTCAGTCTAAAAATAGCACTGTGTGTATGTAATCTTAGATCAAAGTTTACAATTGGATGGGAAGAGAAACAAGATATGCTATCATAAATGAATGAAAGAATAACATGAAGGGGTCTTCTGCTTTACAAGAGAAAGTTGTTATTTTTTTTGGTTATAATTATTAGGTAAATAAGAACACCACCTTTAACAATGCATTGGGTAGATTTGCAATCTGATGGAAAGAATTATGGATAGGCTTAGTGGGAGAAAAATTGTAATGGCAGCACTGCCGCTGGTGCAGTCCTAATGAAAGCAGGGAGCGGAGACAAACCACTGCCCCACAGTGTCCTACCACCCAGTCCAACTGCTGATGGCTCCAATCAAGCCTTAAACGGCATTTTAAAGGAGCTAATGATGTTTTATTTAAAAACCTGTGACTGCAGGGTCTGCGTCCAAGATGGAGCCACCTATATATGGCACGAGCCTCAAGGGATTGCAGGCTCTGGAGGAACATTGGACTACCACAGGGCACCAGCAAAAGGGAGAGCACCCCGCATTGAGTAGAAGCAGTTAAGATGACCAAAAGGATAGTGACCATGGTGGCAGACCAGTGAGGGGCTCTGTGGCTGAAGGAGCCACACAGGCAGTTAACTGTTGCTGACTTGTGTATGGGTTGCAGGCTGGTGGTGATTTGAGGTCGAAGGACTCACATCTGACTGCAGGCTGCTGGAGATTGCCTAATGAGAACCAGGTATCAGAATCGGGATTCAAGAGGGCTCCTGATGTGACCTAGGCGCTGAAGACATCTCCATTGTGTTAGTGACTTGGATCTGGGCTTGAGTTGCAGAGGCTGCAGGAACACTGGAGATAAATCCACGGACACTCAGTGACACTAAGGGGACTCTCTTTTGCTTCTCCTTCTCTGTCTGTAAGAGTCACCATGCAATACTTATGGTGAATCTTAGCCTTATTGCAGGCTCAAGGCACTTATGTGTAACATTACATTTCTATTTTACTACATGACAATAATGTATCTGATCTGACCTACTATGCAAATGCTTGTAAAAATTCCCAGATTATAAAAATGAAGCAAAAGAACCTTTTGTGATCCCTCTTATGTACTTCTATTTACATACTTCTCATTTGACAAACTAGTTTCCAGTGAAACCAAAGGTCTCAAGTGTAATATCCTGGACTCAGCCAAGGCACACCTGATTTAAAGCAGGCAAGGAATTACTGGAAGAACTCAGCAGGTCAGATAACATCCATGGAATTACGGTAATCATCAGTTCATTTTTTGATAATGTTACCAACTTTTTAAACTCCCCTACCATTCCTGCAATGCCCTGGCTGTTCTCAGTCTCATCCATTATTAGGGTGAGGCCAAAATGAACAAATCATATTCCTTCTGAACAGCCTTGAACTAAATTGCATGAACATTGATTTTTCTATTTTTAGCTAACGCTCACCTCCATATGATTCCATTGTTTCCATCTCTACCTACTCTTGAACAGTATTTAATTTGTTTTTCTGTAACCTTTCTTCCTTCCCACCTCTCTTCCTCATCCTGTCTCTCCACCTCCCACACTTATACCATATTATGTATGCCATCATGTCTTGGACCATATCTGCTCTGAGCCACTCCACAGTTTCTGATGTTCAGCTTCTCCTCAGTTTTGGATGTTAACCCTCCTATTAAAAAAAAATTAACTGACCTTTTCTACCCATGGATATTGTCAAAACTGCTGAGTTACCCATCAGTTCTTTGTCTGCTCAAGATTCCAGCATCCACAATATTTGTGCTTCACACCTGATTGAAAGTCTATAACACAGATGATAATCGAATATCATGATTCCAGTTGGATGACTCCAGCCAAATAATTGGCAATTATTGGCAGGTTTGTGGTGCAAGAGTCACATGTGAAACCAGCCACAATGACAATATTAAAGAATTGTCCTGTATTCAAGAACAATAAACATATTTAAATTAGTGCACCCAGGGGTGTGAAACAGAGATAGGGAAATAATATGGATTATGAGGTTATGGAACCTATACAGATTAAGGAGGAGGAAGTGCTTGCTGCCTTAAAGCAAATAAGGGTTGATAAATCCTCAGAATCTGACAAGATATCTTTTCAGACCTTAAAGGAGGCTAATGTAGAAATTGCAGAAGCTCTGGCAGAAATATTTAAAATGTCTTTAGCCATGGGCATGGTGTCAGAGGATAGGAGGGGAACTCATGTTGTTTCATTGGTTAAAGAAGAGTTTAAAAGTAACCCTGGAAATTATAGGCCAAAGACCTGACATCAGTAATAAGTAAATTATTGGAAGGTGTTCTAAGAGATTAAATATACAAGTATTTGGATAGCCATGAACTGATTAGGGATAGTCAACATGACTTTGTGCATTGTAGGTTGTGTTTAACCAATCTTATAGAGTTTTTTGAGGAGGTTACCAGGAATGTTGATGAAGGAAAGGCTGTGAATGTTGTCTACATGGATCTATGTAAGGCCTTTGACGAGATCCCACAGGGGAAGTTAATCAGCAAGGTTCAGATGTTTGGTATTCATGGTGAGGTCATAAATTGGATTCAACATTGGCTATATTAAAGAAGCCAGAGAGTAGTGGTGGATGATTACTTCTTAGACTGGAGGGCTGTGACTAGTGGTATGCCTCAGGTATCAGTGCTTAGACCATTGTTGTTTGTCATTTATATCAATGATCTGGATGATAATGTGGTCAATTGGATCAGCTTTGCAGATGACACAAAGATTGGAAGTGTAGTGGGCAGTGGGGAAGGCTTTCAAAGCTTGCAGAAGGATTTGGACCATCTGGTAAAATGGGCTGAAAAATGGCAGATGAATTTTAATGCAGACACAGGTGAGGTGTATTTTGTAAGAACAAACCAAGAAACTATGTACATGGTAAATGTTAGGGCACTGAGGAGTGAGGAAGAACAGAGGGATCTGAGAATATGAGGTAGAGAGGGTGGTAATGTGAGCTTTTTGCATATTGGCCTTCATAAATCAAAGTACTGAGTATAGGAATAGGGATGTTATGATAAAGTTGTATAAGACATTGGTGAGACCAAATTTGGAATAATGTGTTCAGTTTTGGTCAGAAAGATAACAATAGGATAGAATGAGTGCAGAGAATATTTACTAGGATGTTGTCCGGACTTTAGGAACTGAGTTACAGGGAAAGTTTAAACATATTAGGAATTTATTCTCTGGTCTGTAGAAGAAAGAGGAGAGCTTTGATAGAGGTACTTAAAATTAGGAGGGGTATAGACAGAGTAAATGTAGGTAGGCTTTTTTCCACTCATGTTAGGTGAGATACTAACTAGAGAACATGGGTTAAGGGTTAAAGGAGAAACACGAGGGGGAACTTCTTCACAAAGAAAGTGGTGGGAATGTAAAATGAGCTGCCAGCTGAAGAGATGAATGCGGCCTCAATTTGAACATTTAAGAAGAATTTGAACAGTTACATGGATGGTAGGGGAATGGAGGGCTATGGACTGGGTCCAGGTCAATGAGACTAGACAGAATCATAGATCGGCATAGACTAGAAGGGTTGCAGGGCCTAATTCTGTGCTGTAATGTTCTAAAGGTTGGTGGTTCTGTGAAAGGAAATGTGACCAAGTTATTGAGCATTGAGGAACTGGAGATTTAGGAAATAATTTATTTTGTTATTATTCCAATTCTGGTTATTCATTCATACAAATATTAACTTTCTTTCCCTCCCAATAGGGAAAAAACATTGCAGACTACATTTTGAGGCACTGGTGCTCATTGCAGGTCTTGTGCCATTTGAATGGAATCAACCTATTCTGCCAAACCTGTACAATGCTCAACAGTGAGACCATATGCTTGAGCACGTTGTTGCAAAGCTTGCTGCCTTTATCATCCTCATACTCAAATCAGACGAAACATTTTTTGACAGTTTAGTTAATCTTCAAAGCTTCAGAAACACTGAATCTCTTCAAAACTAATGGAAAACAATAAAAGAATATTCCAACTGCTAACAGTATTAAAAATTAGTAATGTAAACAAAAAGATAAATCTTTTAAAAAAAAACCTAAATCAATTTAAGAGTACATAAATTAACTAAAATCCCCCATAGCCATTTAATACCCTCCATTCAAATTAATGGAGATGGCTTTTGCACTCAGTCCGATCTGCCTGTCATTTGCACAATTCCACAGTTATGAGCCTCCACACTGCACTACACGAGGAGATCAAATTCAAGGTGCCATCAGTAAAGAGCTGTCTGAGCTGACTGAAACATTCAGGCTTCCCTGATGTAATCCATGCTCTTATATTACTGATTAATGCTCTGGACATTGATGCTCCACATCCTTAAAAGACAAAAGTGGGGAATCTTTTTGTAATTTTCTTGTGACTGGACTAAATCAATCTACAAATTAGCACTTATGGCAAAATATGGATGTTATTCCAAATGTGGAAAGATGAACTTGGTTTATAACCTTATTTACCTTTGAGTAGTTGTCCTGTATTTCTTTCATTGTCTATGAATCATGGCTGATCAAAAATCAACTATAAATATTTCATCTGGAAGTAATCGCAGAAATTGTTGGAAGTGTTCAAGAAGGTCAGTGAGCATTTACATAGGCGAAATGGAATTCTGCTGAATGGTCATTGATTTGCAACATTAACTATTTACCCTTCCAGTGACGCCAACTGACCTGTTGTGCGCTTCCAGCATTTTATGCATTTATTTCAAATTTTGTGTTTTGCTTTGGATTAATAACCAAAAAGGACACTTTGCAACACCCAAATTAGACATAATTTATTTGATATTTTATGCTGCAAGTGATCATATCCCTCATTTTGAAATTAATCGTGCGTCTGTTTGTTATGCATGCTAATGCGGATATTTGATTGTGAAAAAAATGGCATGGCATCATCCATAATTTGTGGGCCTCATTTGGAATTGTACATTTAATCTTAAGGAATTCTTTAAAAAAAGACTCAATTTGAAAAATGTTTTCTACAGTGATGTTTTTGGGTTCATAATGTTTGAACATTGCATGAAATATATCATTTATGAAAATTAAGTGAGAATTACTAATGGCTAATATTTGCAAATCAGCCACTGCATAAAATAATTGATATTTCATTGTTGCAGATATGTCAATGTTTGGCATTCTAGTTTGAGATCACAGAGAAAGGAATTCAAGTTAGTCTGTTCCTGGCGGCTTTAAAAAGCCAAAAACCTGTTTTTCTACATATTGGAAATTTTATGGTAATTTAGGTGGATTAATATCCAGAGGTTTAAATATTTGCAAGGGCAAAGAGAGGGAAGAATTGTGAATTATTCAACATATTTATGTTCTTTTGATTCACAGAACCATAGAACATGACAGCATAGAAACAGGCCCTTCAGCTCATCTAGATTGTCCCATGGGCCTGCACCCAGATTATAGCCCTCCATATCCCTCCTATCCATGCACCTATCCAAATTTTTCTTAAATTTTGAAATTGAGTTTGCTTTCACCTCTTCAGATTGCAGCTTGTTCCGCACTCTCACCACTCTCTGCGTGAAGAAGTGACCCTAATACTCCCTTTAAACATTCCGTTTTTCATGTTCAAATGCCGAATGGGGAATTGCTGGAAATGGTTCAATAAAAGAGGTGGATAAAATACATCAAAGGGCACGTTTATATTAACAATGGAAAGGGACAAGGAGCAATCTGGAATAAAATTATTTAGTTGAAGCTGGTCCAACATCAATGTGTTGAAATGGGGCTTGCCAGGTTAAACTGGAATCAACAATTGGCAATCAAAGCTAAACCTGAGCATGGGTGGTATTTAAAGAGATTGGTAACTTGCCCCAGGCGGATTAAAGACAGAGATCCTGGATAAGTATAAAGTGTGGGAGAGCATGATAAAATGACAGAAGGAATATATGACAGATATTGAGTTAATACTGTAATTAACAATTTGGCTGAATATGGAATGATCGGAAAAGTCTTCACAGCTAACATGGAAGTAAATGCAAAATTCTTTGCTTTCACCTCTTTAGGTGGCAGCTTTTTCCGCACTCTCACCACTCTCTGCGTGAAGAAGTCACCCTAATACTCCCTTTAAACATTCCAATATTTCCTATGATTTTGTCAAAGAAGATGCTGTAGGAGAGGATGATCGGTGAAAAAGGTGCAGAACTACTCAGGGCAGGTGTAATTATAGACATCACTGTATCTGGATGGGATGCATCCTCGTATGTTGAGAGAAGTAAGGATGGAGGTTGCAAAGATACTGAGCCTAATCTTCAAAAAGATAGAGGATTAATATCAAAGGACTGGAAACATAAAAATTACAGTCCCACTATGAAAGATATTAGAGCAATCTAGCCACTATAGCCAATCAGGTTAATCCTGACAATGGGGATGGAGCCAGAAATAACAAATGAGATAAAATTGTGTGCATTAATAAAGAAAAGCCAACACTCATTTGTTAAAGGCAAAGGGTGTTGAATCAACTTTATAGTGAAGTTACAGGAAGCTTTGATGAGGACCTTGTAATTAATGATGTGCACTAAACTTTCATAAGATGTTTAATGATATGGACCTGTCAGGATAATTGAAGTCTTGGATGAAATGGGACAGTTTCAGTATGACGGTACGAGTATTAAATTGCCAGGAACAAGTTTCAGAGATTCATGAGTTATTTTTAAAAAGTTATTGATGTGGTTTGCAGAGAGGAGAGTGACACATTGCAAGATGTTCTGGAGAGTAAGCAGAGTGGTATCATGTGAAATTTAATACAAGAAACAGCAAAGAATGTGGAGATTTGGATAACAAAGAGATATGTTCACAGATCATTAGTTTTCAGATTTCAGATTCAGATTTCAGATTTATTGTCAGACTACGGCTACATTACTGACCATTAACCCTGTACTCAGCCTCATAGTTTGACCTTCCAAAAAGCATTACCTCCAACTACCAATTTTCCACCTGTCTGAGTCTCTTAAATGCCCTAATATTTCTTCACCACCACCTCTGGAAAAACAATCCAGGAACCTACAACTCTGTCTAAAAATCATACCCCTGAATTCTCCCCTAAACACTCCTTCCTTCACTTTGTACAGATTTTCCCTGATGTTTGCTACTCCAGGACTGGAAAAAAAGGCACTGATTGTTTACCTTATCTATGCCTCTCAGAATAATGTAGACTTCTATTAAGTCACCTCTTACCCTTCTTCACTCCAAATAGAAAATTCTAGCTCTGCTAATCTTGCCTTGCAAGACTTATTTTCCAATCCAGACAACATCCTGTAAACCTGCTCTGCACCCTCGCCTTAGCTTCCACATATTTTCTTTAATGAGGTGACCAGAAGTGAGTGTGGTTCGACCAGAGATTTGTAGAGTTGGAACATGACCTCTAGACTCTTGAACTCAATCCCCCGACTATTGAAGCCCAGCATCCCATAGACCTTCTTAACTATCCTATCAAACTGCACGGCAACCTTGAGAGATGTATTGTTTTGAACCTCAAGGTCCCTCTGTTCATCTACTCTCTTATTTAACCAACCATTAACCCTATACTCAGCCTTCAGGTTTGACCTTCCAAGATGTATCACCTCACATTTATCCAGATTGAACTCCATATACCAATTTTCCACCCAACCTTGGATCTTTTTAAAACCTATGACAACCTCCAATATTATCCACAGCTCCTTCAACCCTCGTATAATCCGCAAACTTACTGACCAACCCTCATCTTCTTCATCTAGGTAATTTATAAAAATCACAATGAGAGTGGTTCCAGGACCAATCCCTCTGGAACTCCACTAGTCACTGACCTCCAGGCAGAATTCATTCCATCTATTACTACTCTCTGCTTTTTACAGGCAAGCCAATTATGCATCAACACAGCCAAGGTTCCAAGGATCCCATGCCTCATGACTTTCTGAACATGTCTCTTATAGGGGACCTTGTCAAATGTCTTACTAAAACTCATATCCACCACATCCACCTTTCTGCCTTCATCAATTTCTTTTGTTGCCTTCTAAAAAAACTGAATTAGGCTCATGAGGCATGACCTTCCTTTCACCTCATGAGGCATGACCTTCCCTTCGCAAAGCCATGCTGGCTATCCCTGAGAAGACTGTACTTCTCCAAATGCTCATAAATCCTATCCTTAAGAATCCTCTCCAATTGTTTGCACATCACCGACGTAAAACTTATTGGTCTATAATTCGCAGGATCCTCCCTATTACTTTTGTTTTAAACAAGGGGGATTATATTTTCCATTCACCAATCCTCCCAAACTTCCCCTGTGGCCAAGGTGGATGTAAAGATCATCCCCAATGCCATAGCTATCTCTTTCCTCCACAGCAACCTGGAGTATATCTTGTCTGGCATTCTGTCAGGTGTCTTGGTGTTGCAGCAACACCATATCAAAGAAGGAAAAATATTTACTTTTAAATTATTTATACTAAGAAACCAGGAAACCCTTTCTACAAGTAACAAGAGGAAGCTGCCACATTTGGCAGTAGAAATTCTTAATTATTGTTGACATTACAATCGAGCGTTAGTTCAAGCCTCAATTTCTTGCTCTGTGTTTATTGATTAACTGGTAAGTATCTCACCTGCATTTTGCTAGATTGTTAGTGATGGCTACAAGCCGATATAATGGATGTGCGGAACTAAGCAGCTCACTTTAATTAACAGTGAATGAAATATGACACAGGAGATCTGTATGACCTTGGCTTTCCAGAAAATTACCTGTTACATCATTCCATTGCCTGGTGGGTTTGCTGCTTTTGGCTAATTGTGTCATTCACAAAATTCATATCTTTCCATGGCACTGTCTTTAAGTTTCCTAAAAAAGATTCCAATACTGACAAATATTCTCTTCAGAAAAAAAAATGCTTATTTCAATGCAATTTAGTGATATCCTTACAGCAATTTACACTCAACAAGGACTTCTTTAAATGTTCATTCACAGGATTTGACCTCACTGGGATTTTTAACATTTATTCTCAATCCCCAATTGGGAACCAAGGAGGCAGAATAAACCACTTTAGGCTAGCCTGATAAGAATGAGGAAGATTTTATTCCCTGATGGAGGTTAGTGAACCATATGAATTTTAATAAATCATACTTTACTTCCCGGATATTTTTTCTCAGTATTTCCAGATTTAATTTAAGTGCTTAAGTCCATCTGCTTCTATGCTAGAATTCCAATTCAAATCTCTGGACCACTGTTCTCAACCTTTGGCTGTTGATCCAGGAACTAAATAACCACATGACTATACCAAAAGACACGTTCCTCTTTCATTAATGCTCATCATTTGCTGCTACTTTATTCTGCACAACCTTTGTTATTTTCAGCATAAATCATGATTCAATTATTTCATTTTCTTTTTCTATTTTACAATGTGGGTATATCTCCATAAATCTTCGTCCGCGAAGCCAAGCCAAAGAAAGATTAGTATTATGTTCAGCTATGTATGCATTCAATTGATATTCTATTGTGTCCAGGCTCTTTTCTGCATTGATTCCTTAGTGAATATCTTCAGGAGTTATCATGCGCTCATTGGTGAAGTATAAACAATGATTGATTTATCAATGTTCAAACTATATTTTATATGAATGTCAGATAATTTGCCTGTGTGATTCTCCACAAATTACATTTTTAATTTTATAATGAGATCAAAGGTGATCTATCCATCAACTATCACATGTGAACAGTGCATGCGTAAAACTTTCCTTTTTTATTCAGTTCCTGCAGCTTCAATGGATCAGAACCCCATGCTCATGCACTGCTGCACTACACATTCATCCATCATAGATTTTACCCTCTATCCTTCTGGATAAGACTTTGAAACAAATATTCATCTGCCCATCCAGTCAAATGTAAAGATCCTGAGTTAGATTATATTTTGCCAAGTGCTCTGCTTTAAATTCTGTTGAAGGATTTAAACTTAAACTAGACAACTAAATGTTATTGAGACCTTTTGTTTCAGTCATATAATGTAGTTTTCAAAACATGTTCTGGATCCTTGATGCTCGTCCTCCATGTGGGATTAGTATAGATAAACATAATGATGTGAGTGCATTGTCGTACACATACGTACAAGATGCATTTGCACTGAAATTTTTATTTTCTGCAGCCAAAAAGGTGCTTTTGTAAAATAAAATGCTGCAATTGTACACATTAAATTACCCTGTACAGAAAGAGATAATTAAAACAAAAGATAGTGAGATAAATATTCACAGATGCAGATAATGCAAGATAAACAATAGTGTTTCTATCATGTAAACAGGTCTTTTTGTGGTGTATTTAAATTATGATTAGGATAGTAAGGGGAGGTTCAATAGCTTGACAGCCAATGGAAAAAAAAAGTTGAACAGTGCAGAAGCTGTAGACCAAAGAACCTGTTTTCAATCTGTGCAACGATGACAGTGTTACAAGCCCAGAGGACCCCAAAACCCAGCAGCAATAGATATTCACCAAGACAAATGATTACTTAAACAAAAGTTGCTTTTAATTATCTTTAAACATGAAAATAGGATCACACTTTAACTTATCACTTTTAAATAAACTAACCTAATTTAACCCCATTTTAATTCTAAGTGCACGTGCATATAATGTGTATGTAAGTTCAGAAAAGTTCTTTGATTCACAGTAAAGATCCTGAGTTAGATTATATTTTGCCTAGTGCTACGTTTTCACTTCTCATTCTTCCAAGTTCACTGGTTGCAGGCAATTCTTATATTATGCACAGAATTTAACATTTATGAAGTTCACCAGGTTTTGGTGCTTGAAAGGTAAATGGTTACCACTCAGGAAGGTTCCTGAGTAACACTCAGGAAGTGTTACGTTGTTCCTGGACACAAACTGATCCTTTTTAATCAGTCACATCTGTGTCTTGCCAAAATAACTTGCCCCATCAGGGTTCTCCAGATGATAACCTCTTTCTTTCAGGTCACCACAGAGTACCTTTTTGTTTCCCTTATTTCAAGTGAAACATTAGGCAACCAGACCAGGCTGAACTAAGCACTCACAATCCATCTTCCAAATGGAGATTTTTCCACAAGCTTGCCAGCTTGTCCTGTTCCAGTCCCAGCTGCTACTGCTGTCTGTAACACTGCTAAACTGATCTCTCTCTCTCTCTCTCTTCTCTCTTTCTCTCTCTCTCTCTCACACACACACACAGAGAAAAATCTGTTCAACTCTCTCTGCTTGCAAAAAACCACATGACCTTCAGAACAGCAAGCTGCACTCCCAGACAGCCTGTGGCTCCGAACTACTCCTCCGATCTCTTTCATCTGTTGCTTTACAAAACAAAAATCCATTAGTGAAGTGTCTTGGGCACTCCCCAAAGTTTTTGCAAAGGCCCCCAGGAGCCACCCTGTCCAGTATTTTAATTGAGATCTGTTTTGAAGTGTTTGAATGTGACCTACACTAAAAAAAACATGCCCCAATTTATCTCCACAAAACATATCTATATACATTACAATCACAACATAATCTGTCACAACAGCATAGACTTACAGTCAGAAGCCATTGGATATGTATAGTAAGATTAAATGGATTTTGTTTATCTGAAGCCAGCATGTTTTCTCCCTCCTCACTGCTGATATCATTCAAGATTACAGAATGATTTTCCAAAGCCCTACTCAAGACAACATCTGGCTACTCTTGTATTACTTCTTTGACTGCTACCCTAATGCTGCTGAATTACCACATCTGAAAGTTATTGTAAGTTCTCAGTTCTCTCTTCACCATCAAGTCATGTCTCCAGTATCATTATCCTAATGCCTTGACCTCTATTCCCCACAGTGGTACAACCTTTGCCTGACTCCTGTTGGATGGAAGGTCATCTGACCTCTCCAGCAGGGAACTGATCGAAATTCACCCAACTTGCCAATCAACAATTAGATCCACCCATCGGTGAAGATGCCACACAATTGGTTCTCGCAGGTCATGTTGGCACACCTGTGCTGACCCTTTAGCCGGCTGCAGAATAAAGCCCACCATGTGGAGTAGCTCATGCTCTTTTGGCTTTGAGATGATCCATGAGCTTCACTTCAAAATTGCAAGCCACAGGCAATGTTGGATGACCAAAAGTGAGGAGTCGAATCCAGGTTGCAAGTCTTGGTGATGCTGGAGAACCAGTTGTGAGGTGTATGCTGGTATAGGGTGGGGGCTATTGTGGCATATCCCTGGGGGAGACTGTCATGTCTCACCCATTGTACAATTAGACTTGTTCTTTTGTTAATTGTGCCTGTTTGTTGTGGAGGGAATGGCAGATACTGTTGCAAATTCCCCCACATGTACATGTAAATAAATTGCACCCAGGACTTGTTGATTCTTGAACCCTTCAAACTTGTTCTCATCATCACAACTCCAGATAAAGGAACAATTCCTTACTTCTCTTTATAATAGTACTGAAACCTATGTCACATTAAACAGAAACAAAAAAAACCCACAATACTAAATATCTAATTCAATCCCCTCCCTTCGGAAGCTGCTGTCTAACACAAACAGTCCACTACTAATAATAAAAAAAGGAAGGTAAACATTGGATTCAAATACAAAGAATCTTACAAGTTTTGAAAGTAATTAACAAAAGAACCGCATAAAGAAACAAAGTTAAGATTCATTTCGGTAGTGGAGCATCTAATTTTTTTCCCATAGTCAGATGTGGCATCATATCAGACAACCATTGACTATGAGTGAGAGGGACAGCATCTTTCCATCTCATTAAAATCACCCTTCTTAATAAGGGAGGTGAGGGCAACCACATGGGATTGTGAAGCAGTGAGAATTAAACCATTTATTCCACAGAGAGCAATAAAAGGATTTGGAGTCAAATTAATATTAAGAACTAAAGACATACAAAATACACCTTTCCAAAAATTGGAAAGAGAATATCATATACATTTATCACATTTAGAAGAAAGATTAGAATAGAATTTAGTCAATTGGACTTTGGAATAGTGGGCCCAGTGTACTACCTTGAATTGTGTTAATGAGTGTCTAGCACAAAGAGAGGTTGAATGTACTCATTTCAGAATAGAATTCTATGTAGTTTCATAAAATGGCTGTTAAAAATATTGTTCCCATAGTTCTTTAATTCTCTCCAGGGAACTATCCCTAGAATTTAAAACTAATTCATAAAGGCCCTGAATAATTAGTTTGAAAATTACAAATCATCCCTATCATATTAGTTTATAAATCTTCAGCGGAGCTTCAAAATTAAAGGAACAGTTCTAATGCCCTGATCTCAGTGGTGTAAGAACATGACACTAACACAATGCTACACTGGATAGAGCTTCTACCCATAGCTCCAGTGACTCAGGTTAAATCCTGCAGTACTGTTTGTGTGGAGTTTCTACATCTCCACTGTGTAACTATATGGAATACCTTCAAGTGCTCCAGTTTCCTCCCACACACCAAAGATGTGCACTTTGATAGGCTGTAGAGCTCGTCGAAAGAACTAAAGACTTGTTGATCCAAACCAAGGCTTTTATTAGCAAAAGACAAGAGCTCTTCACAGGTGGCCGACCAGTTCGGAATGATCTGACCTGGCTAGGGACACAACCCTTTAAGGCCCAGACAGTAGGCGTGGCTGAGCTCTCAGCCAATCGCTGTAAGCACAGTGATTACATACTCTGGATACTGTAACTATATACATTGGTGATAGGTCTGTACTATCACATAGACTGATTGCAACTCATGGAGACTTAGGCCATTAAACAGCCACTATAGATTGCCTCCAGAGTGTGAGTGAGTGATAGAATCTGGAGCGAGTTTAGGAGGAAATAGGGTTACTATGAATGAGTGTTTGATGGTTAGTGCTGACTTTTTGGGGCAAAAGGACTATGACACTATCAATCCCCTACCTCCCCCTCAAGACCTTCTCACTATCGACTCCATTTCAATTCTCCTTACACTACCCCAAGCCTCTCTCAAACCTTATATTTTCACTCATTGCATTGAAACCCTCCCAAATTTCATCACCTTTGATTCATTACTGGTAATTATGAAGTCTGGGAAGTCTTTTTGTACAGTTGAATGATAATAAACTTTAACTTAAACTGAATAATCTCCATAATTGCTATCTCTTTTACGACATATAAGTATAATCTCGAATGACAAAAATGGTAGTTCTGCCTTGCATTATTTGTTTCATTACCTCCCTAAAATGATAGGTATACGAGGAGTCACGTGATGGAATAGTGGCCGATAGGAGAATACGAGCTCTCTCCAGAAAAAAAGAAATAAAGTGAAGAAAATACAATGTTCAAGAAACACAAAACATAACAAATAAAAGAAAAGAAAGAAAATGGCACCCAAAAAGGAAAAAGGAAAAATAACAGGAAAAAAAAGAAGAAAATATGCTGGAAAAGAAAGGAGAAGGCCTTAACTGCATGAAGAAACAGGGAGCTGTTGTGGAGAAAAGAACCCGTTCCCCAAAGTTGGTGACGACCCCACAGAGTCGTGACCTCCTGACCGCTGGACAGCAAAAATGGCTCTCTGAGCCAAACAAAAGCATGCAGTGCACACACTAAGGAAAAAGAGAACACTGACGGGAGGGGGGCCCATCTGAGGAGCGAGCAAACACAGTGCAGCCAGCTGAGGGATGTCCGACATCAGGGCTCTCAGCTAGAAGAAAAGGAAAGCGACAGGAAAGGGAATGATAGGAAAGAAGAACAGCAACAGGAGGCCCAACAGATGTCTAGCTCAGAAGAAGAGGACCAACAGCAAGAAAACATGCAAGAAGAAGCCCAGCAAAGTGAGCAACTCAACAAGAAAGTCAGAAGAGACACAGATACAAGGAAGAGAAGTAGAAGACACAAACACAGGTGCAGACAGAAAAAGAGGAAGAAGAAGACCAAGCTCTGCATAGAGAAATAAAGGTAAAATAGATGGATAGTATATAGATAAAAAAAAATTTCAAGAACAAATGAGAGCATTAAAAGAATGGATGACATTAGAATTTAGTGAAATGAAAAGAAAAATGAAAAGTACAGTTGAAAATGTGAGTAGAATAGAACTGGTCATGACAGAAATAGGGAAAAGATTAGAAAATGTGGAAGAATGAGAAATGGCTGTAGAAATGGAAGTAAATGATTTAAGAAGAAAATTGGAAAAAAGTGACAAAAAAGTTAAAGAGTCACAAGAGTTGTTACCTCAGAAGATGGAAATAATGGAAAACTATAGTAGGTGAAACAACATAAAGATAGTGGGCATAAAGATAACATAAAGATAGATGAAGAAGGCACAAATATGAAAGAATTTATAAAAGAATGGACCCCAAAGGTCCTGGGAATGCCAGAAATACAGGAAGGAATGGAAATAGAAAGGGCACACAGAACACTAGCCCTGAAACCACAGACACAACAAAAGCCAAAATCCGTTTTAGTAACATTTCTGAGATACACGACAAAAGAAAATATACTGGAGTGGGCAAGGTATAAAATTAGAGAAGACAAAAAACTATTGGAATACAACGGTCAAAAAATATTTTTTTACCCAGACATAAGTTTTGAACTCTTAAAGAAGAGGAACTGAAAGATGAAAATGGGGAAAAGGGGGATGGTGGTGGTGAGGAAGCGGAAATGAGGTGTAAACAGAATATGAGATGCCAATGTTGAACTATATGAATATAAATATTAATGGAATACATAACCAAATTAAATGAAAAAGGCTATTTAAATTTATTGTAAAAAGAAAAAAATAGACATAGCATTTGTGCAGGAAACACATCTAACTGAAATGGAACATAATAAATTAAGGAGAGACTGGGTAGGGCACATAATGGCAGCATCATATAATTCAAAAACTAGAGGTGTAGCTATATTAATTAATAAAAATGTACCAATCAAAATAGAGGAGGAAATAATAGATCCAGCAGGGAGGTATGTAATGATAAAGTGTCAGACATATTCAGAATTTTGGAATTTGATCAATATATATATATATATATATATATATATGCACCCAATGAAAAGGATCAAAAGATTATGCAAAATATTTTTTTGAAGATTGTAGATACGCAGGGGAATATATTGATAGGAGGGGATTTTAACCTTAATTTGGATCCAATGTTGGATAAAACTGGACAAAAGACTAGCTAAAATAACAAAGTGGCCAAATTTATGGTTAAATCAATGCAGGAAATGAAACTTATGGATATATGGAGGAGGCAGCACCCAAGGGAGAAGGAATACACATATTATTCAAGTAGACATAAAACATACTCAAGGATTGATATGTTTTTGTTGTCGGCCCATATTCAAGAGAGAGTTAGGAAAATTGAATATAAAGCTAGATTGCCATCTGATCATTCACCCCTGTTATTAGCAATAACACCAAGAACATATAGATGGAGACTAAACTCCATCTTAAAAGACAGGAATTTAGAGAATTTATTGAATGCCAAATTAAAATGTACTTTGAAACAAATATGGAATCAGTTAAAAACAAATTTATATTATGGGATGCAATGAAAGCCTTCATCAGAGGGCAGATAATAAGTTATGTAACTAAGTTGAAAAAGGACTACAATCAGGAAATAGAACAGTTGGAAAAGGAGATAGTAAGTACAGAAAAAGAAAATAAAATAAAAGGGATAATAATAAAGGAGGAGGAGTATAAAATCAGTTTATTTGCAGATGACATCATAGTATACTTAACAGAACCAAAAATATCAATAAAAGAACTACATAAGAAATTGAAGGAATATGGAGAAATATTGGGGTACAAGAACAATGCAAATAAAAGTGAAGCGATGCCAATGAGTAATGCAGATTATACAGAATTTTAAAAAGAATCACCATTTAAATGGCAAACACAAGCACTCCAAAACCTAGGTATTAGATTAGATGAGTTTTTCAAGCTTTGTTGGGACCAAGGTAAATTGCCTCAGGATCTTCGTGATGCCACCATCATCACCCTGTACAAAAACAAAGGCGAGAAATCAGACTGCTCAAACTACAGGGGAATCACGTTGCTCTCCATTGCAGGCAAAATCTTCGCTAGGATTCTACTAAATAGAATAATACCTAGTGTCGCTGAGAATATTCTCCCAGAATCACAGTGCGGCTTTCGCGCAAACAGAGGAACCACTGACATGGTCTTTGCCCTCAGACAGCTCCAAGAAAAGTGCAGAGAACAAAACAAAGGACTCTACATCACCTTTGTTGACCTCACCAAAGCCTTCGACACCGTGAGCAGGAAAGGGCTTTGGCAAATACTAGAGCGCATCGGATGTCCCCCAAAGTTCCTCAACATGATTATCCAACTGCACGAAAACCAGCAAGGTCGGGTCAGATACAGCAATGAGCTCTCTGAACCCTTCTCCATTAACAATGGCGTGAAGCAAGGCTGTGTTCTCGCACCAACCCTCTTTTCAATCTTCTTCAGCATGATGCTGAACCAAGCCATGAAAGACCCCAACAATGAAGACGCTGTTTACATCCGGTACCGCATGGATGGCAGTCTCTTCAATCTGAGGCGCCTGCAAGCTCACACCAAGACACAAGAGAAACTTGTCCGTGAACTACTCTTTGCAGATGATGCCGCTTTAGTTGCCCATTCAGAGCCAGCTCTTCAGCGCTTGACGTCCTGCTTTGCGGAAACTGCCAAAATGTTTGGCCTGGAAGTCAGCCTGAAGAAAACTGAGGTCCTCCATCAGCCAGCTCCCCACCATGACTACCAGCCCCCCCACATCTCCATCGGGCACACAAAACTCAAAACGGTCAACCAGTTTACCTATCTCGGCTGCACCATTTCATCAGATGCAAGGATCGACAATGAGATAGACAACAGACTCGCCAAGGCAAATAGCGCCTTTGGAAGACTACACAAAAGAGTCTGGAAAAACAACCAACTGAAAAACCTCACAAAGATAAGCGTATACAGAGCCGTTGTCATACCCACACTCCTGTTCGGCTCCGAATCATGGGTCCTCTACCGGCACCACCTACGGCTCCTAGAACGCTTCCACCAGCGTTGTCTCCGCTCCATCCTCAACATCCATTGGAGCGCTCACACCCCTAACGTCGAGGTACTCGAGATGGCAGAGGTCGACAGCATCGAGTCCACGCTGCTGAAGATCCAGCTGCGCTGGATGGGTCACGTCTCCAGAATGGAGGACCATCGCCTTCCCAAGATCGTATTATATGGCGAGCTCTCCACTGGCCACCGTGACAGAGGTGCACCAAAGAAAAGGTACAAGGACTGCCTAAAGAAATCTCTTGGTTCCTGCCACATTGACCACCGCCAATGGGCTGATAACGCCTCAAACCGTGCATCTTGGCGCCTCACAGTTTGGCGGGCAGCAGCCTCCTTTGAAGAAGACCGCAGAGCCCACCTCACTGACAAAAGGCAAAGGAGGAAAAACCCAACA
Source organism: Narcine bancroftii (assembly GCF_036971445.1). Taxonomy (NCBI): domain Eukaryota; kingdom Metazoa; phylum Chordata; class Chondrichthyes; order Torpediniformes; family Narcinidae; genus Narcine; species Narcine bancroftii. Next base: position 389,985,753 of record NC_091469.1, read on the forward strand.
CCCAACCCCAACCAACCAATTTTCCCTTGCAACCGCTGCAATCGTGTCTGCCTGTCCCGCATCGGACTGGTCAGCCACAAACGAGCCTGCAGCTGACGTGGACTTTTTAGCCCCTCCATAAATCTTCGTCCGCGAAGCCAAGCCAAAGAAGAAAGAAGAATTTAAGCCACCTGTACAAATTAAATTATAAGCCATTAATGAAGAAATTACAGGAAGACTTAGAACATTGGAAAGAATTACCACTAACGTTGATAGGAAGGATAAATTGCATTAAAATGAATGTCTTCCCAAGGATACAATATTATTTCAATAGTTGCCAATTCCCTTAACAGAAATTCTTCAATGAACTAAAGAGAATAATAAGGAAATTTTTATGGAAAGGGGGGAAACTGAAGATAGCGTTAGATAAATTAACAGAGTGGTACAAACAAGGTAGTTTGCAGTTACCAAACTTTAAAAATTATTATAGAGCAGCACAATTAAGGTATCTATCAGATTTTTATCAGACAAGGGAAAAACCAAATTGGACTAAGATAGAGCTCGATAAAATAGGGGAGAAGGTACCGGAACATATACTTTATAAGTGGAATGAAAAGCTGGTGCAATACAGAAGCTCACCAGTACTGCATCATTTACTCAATATATGGAAGAAGATTCACGTAGAAAGGAAAAAAACAAATGACCAAATACCAAAATTATTATTGACACAAAATCAGCTAATCTCTTTTACAATAGATATCCTTTCCTTTAGAGAATGGGAGAGAAAAGGAATTAATATAATAGAAATTTGTTTTTTGGGAAATAATTTACTAACATTTGAACAGGTGAAGGACAAATATGAAATAACTCATGGTACAATGGTTGCATACCATCAACTGAAAGCTTATTTAAAGGATGAATTGGGAAACAGACTGAGATTACCAGAAGGAAGCAGCTTTGAATATGTGATTACAGAAACAATGATAATAAAAAGATTTATAATGAACATGTACATCAAGCTGCAAAAGAAGGAAAATTATGAAATAAGCTATAAACCCAAACAAAAGTGCAAAAAAGATTTAAACATAAAGATTAAAAATGAAACATGGAAAAAGTTATGCTCTGGAACTATGAAAAATATAATACACAAAAGGTTATGCATGATACAGTATAATTGGTTACACAGGTTATATATATCACACCCCAAAAAATTTTAAAAATGGGATCCAACTTTATCAGATAGATGTTTTCACTGTAAGAAGGAAATGGGAACAACAGTACATGCAATTTGGGCATGTGAGGAAGTGAAAAACTTTTGGGAAGATCTAAATCAGGTATTAAATAAAATCACAAAAAGTAACATACCAAAAAATCCAGAGATCTTTCTCCTAAGTAATATAAGAAGTAAAGAATTAAGCCTCAAACCGTATGAAGCGCAAAAAAGATTTATTATGATAGCCTTAGCTATTCCAAAAAAATGTATAATGTCAACTTGGAAATCAGAAGAGAGCTTGAGAATACAGCAATGGTACATGGAAATGAATAAATGTATTCCATTGGAAAAAACAACATATAATTTAAAAAATAAATTCACATTATTTGAACAAATTTGGGAACCGTACATGGAACATAACAGAGAGGGCTTGCGTCGGACCTCCAACCCCTAAAATGATAAAATGATATGAAGACAAAATGACTTGACCCAGTGTGTAACAGTAGATGACATAATTTTCTTGTTTATTTTCATTGTGTGATGACATTGTTTAATGGGTTATTGTATTGTATATGTTGAACATTTAATGGGCTTGGAGGGGGGTGGGATGGGGGTAGGGAGGGTGGGGGAATAAAAGGGGAGAAAATGCCACTGTGTATATTTAAGAGGGAAATGTTTTTATGTATTTTGATTGATATGGTTCACGGTGTGAAATTTTTTTTTAATTTGAAAAAAAGATAGGCATACATGACAAAAACCTGATACTGAACTCAGCAATATTAAGGCAAATAAGCAACAACAAACTCAATGAAAATTACGACCATGGTTATTGTTAGGGCATAATCATATCAGACTGTTTATTTATTGGAAGCAGAAAGTCCAATGTTATTGGCCTTTAGCTTATCAACTCACAAGGTTTGTGCAGTGTGAGTTTGCACACAGAATCCTGGGGAAATTATTTAGTATTATCTTAGTACAAAAGTATGAGAAGTGGATAACAAATAAAATAAATTAGAATTCACATAATATAAATTGTTAAATTAATTTTTAAAATTTAAATTAAAATGTTAAATTTAGACATACAGCAATCTATTTTGTCCCATGAGCCCATGCCACCCAATTACACCCAATTACCCTACATTCGCAGTACATTTCGAACAGTGGCAGGAAACTGGAGCCACTGGAGAAAATCCACACAGACACGGAGAGAACATACAAACTCCTTACAAACAGCGCAGGATATGAAACCCAGTCCCGATCCCTGGTGCTGTAAGAGCGCTATACCAAATGTGCCACCCCATAGATTATAAAAAAAATCTTTCTTATTGTTTTCATTACTTCTCTAAGAATCAGAAAAGTATTTCATTTTCTCATTCTAAGCTATGCCATCCCACTGGAGTTTGTTTATAAGACAGAAGACCATAACTTGCCTTATTTAAGCTCTTCACAGTAAGCAGGCATATATTCAGTGTTTCTATTTTCTACCAAGTGTCATGGTGATTTGTTACTAATAGTTTCAATGTGAAACCACATCCAGCATCACTCTCTTTGAAATGCAGTCCTAGTTCTTCCATTGTGTCTCATTAATATAAACCCATACCTGAATTCCAGGAATAGCAATGATTCAAAATTGAAAATAATGAGCCATTTTCCAATAGAAAATTAATGGAACCAATTTGAGGAGTCTGGATTTTAAAAAAATTGCTATCTTCCTTGAACCCTGGGTCAGTTTTCATTTCTTTAAAGATTTTCTTTCATCCTTCAGAGTGAAGTGTACAATTCATTGAACCAGGGTCATATGAGAGATGGAGACCTGTTCTGTAGCCCATTCCATATAATTGGTAAAACCTTACTACAAATTATGCTTGAATGCCAGCCATGATTGTTTTAAAGAATAATCAGAATCTCACTCACTTCAGGAGATTTAATATTTCTTTATTTTGAAGCCTGCGTGACTAGTCTAAGAATCGGAAAAAATAATTTCAATTCAGACCAAAAGGATTTTTTTTTAAGGAAAACTACTGAATCAATTTCTTTGCTTGATTTGTTTTGCATCAGGTGAGAAAGGGGTGAGGTTTTGTACTTCCATAAAGCCAATAAAAAATGGATTTGACAAAAATATCATGAGAAACAAAAACAAAGATAAATATTTCTTTACGTTTCATGAAAATGTTTCACTGTAAATATGCTGGTTTTTGATAATAGTAATTTGGTATTGTCTCACCTACCAAGGTAAATCCAACAATAAACATGAAGGGATGTATGGGGAGTCTTGCCATCGTTGTTTCCACAGGATTTGTGGCAACCACTTGTTTTCTGCAAATGCAATAAAAAACAAAGATGAATGTGTCTATAAGTTACATATTTAAGATGGAATTATATAAAACATACAGACTAGAATCAGGTCATTTGACTCAATAAGCTTATGATCAAATTCACATTCCACACAAGTCATCTCTTATTTTGCAACACCTCAAATAGTCTACAACTTCTTAATTTTCTTGGCAATGTCTTCTCTCGAAGTGCATCCATACAACTTGCCTCAAAAATAATGTTTATCCTGAATTCCTTGTTGTTTTATTGATGACTACCATATATTTCGATCTCCATATCTGATGGAACATATTTTTGTAACTATCTTATCAAGACCTGCTTTAATTTTAACAAGGTCTATCAGGCCACCATCCTGACTTATCTTACCTAAGGAACAGTGCCTGCCTATTAATTTTGGTGATATATTGATAAATGAAAAGTAAAATATCAGCTCCTGTCTGTGTAGTGACATGGAATCATTCCAGTTCGCCTATCATAGTAACAGATCCTCAGTGGATTCCATCTCATGGAACACTGGGCCAGAAAAAATTGATTCATCAGGATGCTCTTATCAACTACAGTTTGGTATTTAACACCATTATCTGCTCAAAACTGATCAGCAAACTCCAAGACCTGGGAGTTAATACCCCACTGTGTAATTGGATCATGGATTTTCTCACTTCAAGACCTCAATCAGTGAAGATAGGGAAGAACTTCTCCTCTACTTCTCCATCAGTACTGGAGCACCACAGGGCTGTGTTCTTAGCCCCCTGCTCTACTCACTTCATACCTCCGACTGTGTGGCTCGGTACGACAATAATACAATCTATAATTTTGCCAATGATATCATGGTAATGGGTTGTATAAAGAAAGGTGATGGGTCACAATGCAGGAAGGAGATCAAAAACATGGCTGAATGGTGCACCATTAATAACCTTGCACTCATGTCACCAAAATTAAGGAGCTGATTGTTGACTTCAGGAAAGGAAAGCCAGAGGTGTAAAATCCAGTGAACATTGGGGGTCCAGAGGTGGAGAAGGTGAACAAACTTAAGTTCTTGGGAATCACTGTCAGAGGATCTTTCCTGGACCCAACACATAAATAGAATCATGATGAAAGCACATCACTTCCTAACAATTTTGTGGAAGTTTGGTATGAAACAAGAAACTCTGGAAAATTGCTACAGAGGTGTGGTGGAAAGTCTGCTGACTGGCTGCATCATGGTCTGGTATGGACGCATCAATATCCCTGAGAATAAAGCCCTCCAAAAGGTAGTGGACACAGCCCAGGACATCACAGGAAAAACCCTCCTCACTATTGAGTACATCTGCAAGGAAAGCTGGCAGTGAAGAGGAGCAGCTATCATCAAAGACCCTCACCACTCACACACTCTGTTTTCACTGCTGCCATTAAGAAAGAGGTGTAGGTGCCATAAGACTTACACCACCAGGTTCAGGAACAGCTGGTACCTCTCCACCTTCAGACTCCTCCTCGACAAACTCGATCAGAGAGTCATTAAGGACTCTTACTTGTGCACTTTATTGATTTTCTTTTTGTTCTCTCTGTATTACACAGTTTGTTTACATTCATTTGTTCTTTGTTTACATGCTTTATGCTGTGTACAGTTTATCTTCTGCACTATCATTTAGTCGTACGCCTGCCTGCAGGTAAAAAGGCATCTCAGGGTCGTATGTGATGTCATGTATGTACTCTGACAATAAATCTGAAACTTGAAAATCTGAAATCTAAAAAACTGCAGATGTGTAAAAAAAATAAATTAACAGTAGAAAGAGGAAGGTGAGGCAGCAGGCTGTGGAAAGAGCTTATTCAAGTCGATGATTCACTCATCAAATAGGCAGCATGGTTAGCATAGCTCATAACTTTGATGTCTCCAAGGAGTATGAACATTATGTTTCATCTGGGTCCTCTGGTTTCCTCCCACATTCCAAAGATCCACTGAAATCTGCCTTTCATCATGGCAGGTCAACAGCAGATGCCATCTTGCTAACCCTCCAATCTATCGCCTAAACCACAGGATCACCAATGTCAGACTGCTGTTCATTGTCTACAGGCTTGGCATTCAATACCATCATACCTGCAAAACTCATAACCAAGCTACATTATCTAGGAGACAGTCCATCCTTCTGCAACTGGATCCTTGCCTTCCACATCAGCAAACCGTAATCAATGCCGATTGGTAACATCACCTCCTCCTCACTGACCATCAACGCAGGCATCACAAGGCTGCATGCTGAGACTCTGTTCCTTGCCCTTCCATGACTGTGTAACAGTTCACTTCCACCTCAGTCTACAAACTTGCTGATGACTCCACCATTGCTGGCCGAATAACTGGAAATGATGAGTCGTAATAAAGAATGGAGATAGAAAACAACAATCTTGCTCTCAATGTGACCAAGAACAAGGAGCTGATTGTTGATTTTATGAAGGAGAGTCCTTCTCACAAGATTCAGGAAAACCAGATTGTATTTTTAGCTTTGTGAAATTAATTTGGCGATTGTATCCCCATGTTGCTACAAAATGGTACAGCTTTGCTCTTTCTCTTGCTATTGTCCTGTTAGATACTACATGTGTTTCACTAGAACATCAAAATCTTCCTGTATCTTTGCAGTGAACTGGGATTCACTGGTAGTGTGTTGTGCTGATGGCTGGATCTGCCTCTAAGCTCCACCCCCATCTCCTCACATATAACCTTGGTTTCCCACCTAAACCCAGAACCCTTCTATAAGACTACTGTGAAACTTTACCCTCAGTTATAAGCTAATAAAAGTGTTTGTCATGAGAGCTTTTATTCATGCTACAATTTTATTAGCTTATTCCCTAATGATGGAAGTGCTACTCAAGCCAGGTATGCTACTGATGGATCCTCTGTCCCCTGACGTGGCTGAAGAGTTCATGTGCTGGCTGGACTGCTTCTAGGCCTACCTGAATGTGACCAGAGACGTCTTCCACACCAATTAACTAAATAGATCCGCACTCATTTCGAGGGTAGGAACGAAAGGGTATGCAGTCATCAGGGTCTGCACTACATATGATGCTGCCATTGAGGCATTGAAGGCTCAGTACCTGAAGTCAGAAAACGAGGTCCTAGTGTGACACCGACTCACTCTACATCGCCAGTGGCCAGGAGAGACCATCAATGACCAGCTGCTGGATCTGTGGACATTCGCCAAGAAGTGCAGCTATGAAGTGGCTACGGGCCATGTTCATGAAGAAGAACAGATCTGGGACACTCTAGTTGCGGGGGTGCACTCGAGGTACATAAAGCAGTGACTGCTCAAGTCAGGTAAGAAAGACCTGGCTAGTCACGTTGAACTGGCCAAATCATTGGAACAGGCCAAGCTCGAGAATGACAACCTCGAAGACAGCGAGCTCGCTCACCAAGGTGACTCCTTCCAAGAACCGGCTGCTCCTGCTACCCCAGCCCTAATGGCAGCCGCTTCCCATGCTAGGGAGCACTCCCGTGCTAGGGAGTGTTTTTTCTGCGGCAAGAGCCAGCATCCCCGATCAAGTTGCCTGACTAAAGGAGATTGAGTGAGGGTTTGCCATTTGAAGGGAAGCCCAGGGAAGTCCATGGCCTGCACCGCTCCTGGATATGATTCCAGCCCCAAGCAGTCTGCCCCAAATTCACCCAAACCCACTTGCTGCCCTACATGCTGACAGAGGGTCTCAGTGAGGAAATGCTGCGACTCAAATTCAAACTCGGTGGCATCATTATCAGAGGAGGAAGGAAGGCAACCATCTTGCCATACAATGAGGTCGATGCCAGCTTAGCCACACATGGCAACCCAGGACAATAGCTACTCTATAGTGACTGTGAAGGTAAACGGACATTCAACTAAATGTGTAATCGACACAGGCTCTACTGAAAGCTTCATAGACTCACAAACTGTGAAAGAATACAACCTAAAGATGTATCCTTCCAATTATTGCATATTCTTTGCGTCTCATTCACATTCTACACATATTCAACAGCATTTGCCATTTGAGGGGGTGGGGGGAAGTTTTGTAAAATACCCCAGTATGTGCTTGATGAATTGTGTGCTCAGGTGCTATTGGGTCCAGACTTCCTGTGTCACCTTAAAAGCACGACCTTGGAGTATTCTGAACCCCTCCCCCTTGTTCGGAACTGAGGGCCCCAAAAATCAGAACCCACATGCAGCCTCTCCACACTTAATATCGACTCCCCATCTCACTTCCGAGTCTGTCCCCAGATTGCAAACCTATTCCTACCAAGAGCAGGAGGTACAGCACAACAGACCGAGATTTCATAAAGTCTGAGGCACAACATCTGCTCAATGACGGTATCATCGAACCTAGCACCAGCCCGTGGAGAGTGCAAGTGGTATGGTAAAAGGGGAAAACAAGTCCAGGCTAGTAATTGACTATAGCCAAACTATTAATTGGTACACACTCCTGGATGCATGCCCCCTCCCTCGAACTTCGGACATGGTGAATGATATTGCTCAGTATCGAGTCTATTCGACCATTGACCTGAAAGCTGCCTATCACCAGCTGCCAAACCATTCCGAGAACCATCCATATATGGCATTTGAGGCTAACGGTCATCTCTTTCATTTCCAGAAGGTCCATTTCGGTATTACTAACGAGGTTTCTATCTTCCAGAGGCAGATGGATAGAATGGAGGATGTGTATAGGTTGAAGGCTACCTTCAACTAAAATGAGAGGACACAGTCTCAAGATTTGGGGGAGTAGATTTAGGACAGAGATGAGGAAAAATGGTTTTTCCCAGAGAGTAGTGAATGTTTGGAATTCTCTAACCAGGGAAGTGGTTGAGGCTGCCTCATTAAACATATTTAAAATTCGGTTAGATAAATTTTTACATTATTGAGGAATTAGGGGATATGGGGAGAAGGCAGGTAGGTGGAGTTAGGTCATAAATTAGATCAGCCATGATCATATTGAATGGCGGAGCAGTCTCGATGGACCATTTTTGGCCTACTCCTGTTCCTACTTCCTATGTTCCTATGTTCCTTTACCTCGATAATGTCACCATCTGTGCCCACACCTTGGAAGACCATGACACCAACCTCCAGAGTTTTCTCCACATGATGAAAGCCCTGAACCTCACTTATAACTCTAACTCTAAACATCTGGCTATCTTAGATTATGTGGTGGAGAATAGCATCATTGGCCTCAACCCTGATAGGATGCACACTCTGTTAGAGCTCCCCATTCCCAGGACCATGAAGGCTTTGAGGAGGTGCATGGGCTTTTTCTCATAATATGCCCAATGGATCCCTTAATACACTGATAGGGTTTGTCCTCTCTTAAAAGCCACTACCTTCCTCACTTTGGCTGAACTACCTCCGAAATCACATTGCGAAAGCCACCATGCACGCAAATGGAAAGCGACATTTCAGACATAGCCTGGCCGCTACCATTAACCAGGCAGGCAGGCCGATTGCATTCTTCTCTCAGACATGACATGAGTTCCTGAACCCATCTGTGGAAAAGGAGGCTCAAGCCATTGTAGAAGCTGTGAGGTACTGGAGATACTACCTGGCTTGTAGGAAATTTACGCTCCTCACTGACCAGTGCTCTGTCACATTCATGTTTAATAATGTCAAGAGAGGCAAAATCAAAAGTAACAAGATCGCTAGGTGGAGGACCAAGCTCTTCACCTACAATTATGACCCTTCAGATGCCTTATCCAGAGGAAGCTGTGCCTCTGCACATACTGGCCAACTGTGGTTTCTGCATAATGAGCTCTGCCATCCAGGAGTTACACACATGGCTCATTTTGTCAAGGTGTGAAATCTGCCCTACTCCATGGAAGACATTAGGGAAATGATCAGCTCTTGCCAGGTTTGCGCGGAGTGTAAGCCGCACTTCGACCGCCCTGCAAAGGCACATCTGATCAAGTCATCCAGGCCCTTCAAACAGCTCAGTGTTGATTTAAGGGAACTCTACCCTTCACGAACGAGAACATTTTCTTCCTATCATTGATGAGTACTCCCGTTTCCCATTTGCCATTTCATGTCCAGACACGTCCACTTCGTCAATCATAAAGACCCTTGATTCCATTTTCGCCCTGTTTAGGTAGCCCAGCTACATTCATAACAACCGGGGCTCATCCTTTATGAGTGGTGAGCTATGTCAGTACCGGCTGGTGAGGGGCATGGTGTCCAGCAGGACTACTAGCTGCAACTCCTGGGAGAATGGACAGGTTGAAAAGGAAGGCTGTTATTTAGATTAATATTTTAATAGTTGTGTTTTTTTTACTTCAAGGTTTTTTTCTCTCATTAATTGGCAATGTATGCTGCTTTATACTGAAAACATAGTGGCTATATCAGCTTCTGTTCTTGGCATTAACTGCACTAGCTTTGTTTTGTCTCATTTTGAACACACTCGAGGTTTCATTATAATATTGGAGTTTTGCCAGCAGGAAATTTTTTAGAGGATGGGTAAATTAATTAGCTTCTCACTGTATTTTGGTCAGATTTCTGGCGTAGATGGAGGGAGGGATTTTAATATATCTTTTGAAGTTGTTTTGGCTTGGTTTAATCACACCTGTTTTCAGCTCCTTCACTTTTGATGCTTTCTTAATATGTTTGATGTAAGTTCCCTATTTTTTAGCTTCTTATTCTTTGAAGAGTTAAAATGGAACAAGTAATTCAGTTGCTTATTTTTAACATCAAAGGATTGAATCATCCTGTAAAATTAAGTACGATGTTTCTTTATGCTAAAAAAAACTTAAGGACCCAACTATATTTTTGCTAGAAACACATATGCATAATAGTGATAACATAAGTCTTTTTAGAAGATGAAAAGGACTGCATTTTCATTCATCACTTCAGGGCAAATCCAGAGGGGTATCGATTTTTATAAATCATACAATTCCCTTTGTTCAACATATAATGCATTTATGTTAAACTTTAATTTAATATTAACCTATATTTCTCACATCTAAAAATGCTTTAGTTAAGTAAATTGTAGAGATTAAGTATTGTAGATTTATTCTTAGTAAGTTAGTTTGGGCGGTTACAGCGGCACAAAGACCACACATTTACATTTTATACACACAGGTCACAGCACATTTACAGATACACCATTTTACTCAGAGAAGAGTGTTCATTCTTGGAGTGGCAGCATTTTTGACAGACAGAGCTAATGGAATTCAAGTGGGTCTTAATTATTCAAAAACTGCTGAAGGAAGCTATCTGTTTTTAATCAAAACCACTTAAGGCTCTTGAACAGAGATAAGGTCAGAAGTGGTGCTGTTGTGAGTTACTCTTGGGAAAATATGGAAGACCATTTCGCTGTCTCTTTAGAAAAGAGGACAGATTTCTATTTGGTCTATTTTTGTGTTTGGCCACTTCATTTAACCCTTGTCTGCTTTGTGACTTCATCATGGAAAAAATTGCCATTATGAGTAAAGAGACTTGAAGATATGATGTTTAAAAGTGCTTTATAATTATTTCTGAATTAAGAATTTAAGACCTTCAAACAATACTAAAATAATGCTGAACTTTTAAAATGGACTTTTCAGAGTGGGACTTTAATTATATGTGCACAGACCTACATTTACATTTGTGCATAGTGGGGTTAAGTTTAGAGTTAAGTATGTTTAAAGATAAGTAAGTAATGTTATGTTGTTAATAGTTTAATTTAAAAAATATTATTTTGAATTTGCCATGGTCTGGTGAATTTTCCATTGCTGTTCCTATGTTATTGTTAACAAAGTCCCTTTAGTCCCAAAAATAATTAAAAGGGTTGTTAGTTCATAACAAACATAATGTTGCCTCAGACACAAATGGTTGCTTTGTTATTGTGACAGGAAAATTGTATAATAAATTTGTGGTGTTTGCTAACTTTTATGCCCTGAATATTTAATACACTGGATTTTTAAAATGTTTTTTTTCATTCTTCCTGATTTCAGTCTTTATTTATTAGTGATGGGCAAAGACATTAACTGTTGGTTAGACCCAGTTTTAGATCATTTGTCTCCTAAACCAGCCACTTTGAATAAATCAGCTTTATTCATTCAATCTATTTTATTAAAATGTGGTATTATTGATGTCCAGTGTTTTTTTTCATCCAAAAGATAGGGAATATTCATTTTTTCTTACCATCATCATACATAATTGCGAATTGACCTTTTTTTAAATTGATAGTCAAATGATCCCATCAATTTGATCTTGTGAATACAAAAGTATAGTTATTTCTGACCACTTTCCTGTGTAACTATCTTTAAACTTTCCTGGACATCCCCAAATAAATAGACATTGCTGTTTTAATTCAACCCTACTATGTGATAGGAATTTTTAAAGTTCTTGGAGAAAGAAATTACACTTTATTTTGAAAGAAAACATACACTGAGAAAGAAACCTCCAGTCTTATTGTTTGAGACACTTCTAAGGCTTTTATTAAGGGACAAATGATCTCTTATATTGCAAGCATTAGGAAAAAGGCTAACCAAGAGAAAACAGATTTAGCTAATCAACTGAAACAAATAGATTATAGGTATACTTTAATTCCAGACCCTGCTTTATATAAATGGTGCATTTAAATGTAAACTAAATATGAGCTTCTTCCAATGTATCCATTTGAAAGTCAACTTTTAAAAGCAAAAAGTCAATTCTATATTCATGGAGATAAAACAGGTAAACTATTAGCTAAACAATATAGCTAATCAATTAAAAGCTTTAGTCGCTAAATGACAAATCAAAGAAATTTGTAATAGTAATGGTGTTATGATAACTTTAAGGAATTTATCCTGTACTATATAGCTCTAACTCTTCCAAGGATAATAGTGTAATGAATAATTTTTAAATCAATTGAATATTCCTGTATTATCTGCTGATATCCAGAAGATATTGGATCAACCTATTTCATATGAAGAATTGCTGAGGCTGTATGTCCATTACATTCTAGGAAGACACCAGCTTCTGATGGATTTTCTGAAAAATTTTATAGGGCTTTTTCCTCAGTAGTTAAAGCTCACCTATGTTCTGTTTTTAAAAAAAAATCTTTTAAACTGGGCAAGTTGCCACAGTCTTTTTACGAGGCATTCATCTCATTAATTCTTAAAAAAATAATAAAAATCCAGTCAACTGCTCTTCATACAGGCCAATTTCTCTACTCAATGTTGACACTAAAATTCTTACATTTGAAATGATTTTTATTGAGTTTTATCAGAAAAACAAACAAAAAAGTAGTAAATCAATTGTAATGAAACCTTTGCAGATTTACAAATAATAACATATGATACAGTAGCAATAATCCTGAATTTTAAATCCAATAAACGATAATGCATAGAATATTGTCAGAGGTAAGAAAGAAAAAAAATGATACTAAAATTAAATCGAAAGTTTTGGCCTGTAGACTTGAAAATATTTTGCCATTTATTATATCTAATAATCAGACTGGATTTATTAAAAATTGCTATTTTCTATTTCAATATACACTATTTATTAAATATTATATAATCCCCTTCTAAGGAGGTTTTGGAATATGTGATATCCCTAGATGTGGAGAAGGGTTTTGATCAGGTAGAATGGAATTATTTATTTAGGTTTTCAGAAAAATTTAATATATATATATTACTTTCTGCCTGCGTTCTTACTAATTTTCAGACCTAAACCATTTAGAATTCAGCATGGAAGCAGACAAGGATGCCCTCTAAGTCCATTGCTTTTGTCCTGGCTTTTGAACATTATGCTATCGCTTTTTTGAGAATCTAATGATATTCCTGATATTTTAAGGAAGGGCACAGTCCACAAAGTTTCACTTTATGCTGATGATTTATTGCTATTTATTTCTTATCCTGAGACTTAATTTCCTTCTGTTTTCTTTAATTTCTCATTTTAGTCAATTTTAAGGTTATAATGTTAAATCTGCATAAGAGTGAACTTTTTTCTTTGAATAATTGGGCACTGATAAATACTAAACTTCCCTTTAAAATTGTAAGAAATCAATTTACCTATTTTGGTGTAACAATCACTAAAAACTATATAAACTTATTCAAAGAAGATTTTCTCATTTTAATCAAATGTGAGAGAGTCATTATCAAACTGATTGCCCCTTCCTTTATCATTGGTTGACTAAATCAACTCTATTAAAATGAATATATTACCTGAATTTATATTCCTTTTTCAGGCTTTGTCTGTTTTTATTCCTAAGTCATTTTTTTATTCCCTTCACTCAATCTTATATATGGAAAAATAAACATCCTTGTCTAAAAAAATCAATTTACAAAATCTTAAAAAGAATGAAGGTTTAGCCTTATCAAACTTTAGATTCTATTATTGGGAAGTCAATATACAAAATCTTACATTTTGCTCAAAATTATATTAACCGTGAAGACTGTTCAATATGGGTCTCTTCAGAATCTAATCCTGTCACAAAATTTTCTATTATTTCCCTTCTCAGATCCTCACTTCCCATATCTTTAAATAAAGGAACTGACAACCCAATGGTTAAACATACTTTGAGGACCTGGATACAATTTAGAAAACATTTTAATTCACTGAGATTTTTTCTTTCTAGTCCTACTTTTCCTAATTATTTCTAATTATTTAAACCTTCCATGATTGATGTAGCTTTTAAAAATGGTATAGATTAGTCATTAAATGTTTTAAAGATTTGTTTATTGAAGGAAGTCTTGCTTTTGTTGAACTACTATCAGTTAAATATAAATTACCAAATGCTCATTATTTTTTGTTATTTACAGATTAAAGGATTTTTTGCAATCCCAATCAAATATATTCCCTATGAACACTGATGAGAATTTATATAACAGTTAAATATCTAACATTTATGGCATGTTGTTGGGAATAAGAGAGGGTCCTTCAGATAAAATTTAAAAAGTCTGGGAACAGGACCTATAGCTTTTAATCTCTGAAGAAACTTGGAATGCAATTTTCAAATTGGTTAATACCTCATCATTATGTGCTCACCATTCCCTCCTACAATTTAAAGTAGTCCATAGAGTTCACATGTCCAAAGTCAAATTATCTCATTTATATGCAGATGTACCTCCTTGTTTTGATAGAAGCATCAATGGAGATGCTTTATTAATTCATAGGTTTAAGACATGCAAGAGCCTTGATAAATACTGGAATGATGTTTGTATCACCTTGCTTTCATATGTGTGAGTTCTGGGACAACACATGGATGAAGGAAAAGGTTACTTACTTTAAAGTTGATGTAAACAGCCACCATGAGGCTTGCCTTGATACTTGCAAGCCTCCATTACAGATCTCTTGTACAGCAGTCTCCCCTTCTGTGTGAGCCTCTTGCTGGCAACCAAGTATAATCAAACAGGAACTATATCCTTAAGACATTGCTAGTAGCAAATGCAAACATGATCAATATCATTGCATCTCCCTTTCTTAAAACAAAAGTAGCTTATATTTAACTAACATGTTTTCTTTGAATAACTGTAATTTTAACTTTAACACCAGGAACATACATTTTCATTAACATTGTTAACTTTTTAAAACTTGTTTTGTGTGTTCATATTTACATATACTAAAACTTGAAGAGTGAATAAGATAGCACTATTTCATTCTATAACAGGAAACATTAAATTTGCTCAATAAGTGTCTTAGGAGGATTCACATGTCTTGACAATCTCCTGATTGATTGTCCTTGAATCTGAGTTGTTGCCTCAGACAATGCCTTCTCAGATGTGCAATTAGGTTGTTCAATAGTATCCATCTTTCCATCTACTGTGGTTGGTCCCATTTGAAGATCTCAACGATTTCTTCCCAGAACAGCATCTTCATCTGCCTGAATGGTGTATGATCTTGGTTGGACTTCACTAAGGACAGTTTCCTTCTGGGTCCATAAGTTTGTTTTGTCTTTTAGCCTTACTTGGTTACCAGTATAGAGTTCTGGTAGGTTTTTTGTTCTTCTGTCAAAGTAATACTTTTGCTTTTCTTTCTGTTGTTCTTTGAACTTCCTCACTGTTTCCCCTCTTTTGCTTTTAGGAGGTTCTCCTAAATGGGTAGGTTTGATCCTAGCTTACATCCCATAAGGAGTTGTGCAGGTGACATGCCACACTCAAATGGTGTTGTGTGGTATACTAGCATGCTCAGGTAGAAGTTCGTTCCACTGTCTTTTGCCTTGTTCATCAGCCTTTTCACTGTCTGTACTGATTTTTCCACTAAACCATTCGACTGTGGAAAATGCGGACTTGACATGGTGTGTACAAAGTCCCACTCTTTGGCAAACTCAGAACTTTAAATTGCAAAACTGGGGTCCATTATCTGTGAAGACCTTGCTTGCCTCGCTATATCTGGAGTATATGGCTTTCATACCTGTTATTACAATATCTGCAGTGGTGGTGTTCAATTTACACACCTCCAGATACAGAAAGTAATAGTCTGTGACTACAAGATAGTCCTTCCCTTGATATTCAAATAGGTCAGCACCTACCTTCTTCTAAGGTCTGTTTGGTGCTGGGTGTTGCTTTAATGGTTCTGCAGGATTGCTTGCTTGATATTGTTGATTTTTGGCAAGTACATCACCGGTCGAGCTCTTTTCTTACACTTTTCGATTTCGAGATGTCCACCATGGATCCTTTTTAGCATCTCTTTTCTCAGACTCTTTGGGATAAGGATTTTACTTCCTTTGTAGATGATGCTTACAAATTCTCTAAGTTCCGCCCTGCAGTTCAAGTACTCTGTAACGTAAGGTGAGCAATCCTGCTTCATGTTGAATCATCCATCCAAGATTTTTTTTCCTCAGTTTTCTTAGTGTTTCATTTTTGTTTGTCTCTGATTTTATGAGCTCCATTTTTGCATCTGATATGGGCAGTGCACTTGTGATCATGTCCACGAAGGCATTCACGTCTTCATCCATTTTGATGTTTGCGGGCTATCTCATGTCAACAGCTCTAGACAATATGTCTGCTGTGTAAATTATCTTACCTGGAGTGTACACCACATTCAGTGTATAGTGTTGCAGCCTAGTCGTCATTCTTTGTATTCTAAGTGGACATTCATTTATTGGTTTTTGGAACAATGCAATATGGTCAGTCTCTACATTAATTGCTTGTCTTGACACAAACTGATGAAATCATTCACAGCTCCCATGTTTCAAATGGCAGGACACATTTCTGGAATCTGATCTGATGCCCTCACTGCCATTAATATCTCCCACAAATGTGATGCTGAGCAGCTTCTTTTCAATTTGAGCGTGTTGCATCTCCACATCTGTCATTGAGCATGATGCATATACAGTGGGTTGCCAGTCATATTTTTGCAGAGGAACTGCACTGAGCCCACTATGTGATGCATCTGATGATATCTTGATGGGTCTCACTGGGTCGTAAAACCTCAGAACTGGTTCCTCTGTGAGCAGTTTCTTTAGTTCGGTCCATGACTTTTCATGGTCATGATCCCACTTCCATTCAATGTTCTTTTCTGTTCATCTTCTCAATGGAGCCATCTTTTCTGAGAGGTTAGATATGAATTTACCCATATAGTTGACCATTCCATTAAATCTCTGTACATCCTTTTTGCATTGCAGCCTTGGCATGTTCCCAATGGTGGACACTCTTTGGGATCTGGCCTGATGCCCTCACTGCTAATATTATCTCCTACGAATGTTAGTTCTGTCACCCCCAAACTGGCATTTCCCTCTATTCAGCTTCAGGTTTGCTTTCTATGTTGCTTCCAACACTTTCCTTAGTCTCTCATCATGCTCCATTCTTGTGGTTCCCCATACTATGATGTCATGCACTGAGGTATCAATTCTGTCTAGGTGCTCATAGACCATATGGATAGTTTTGTGATAAACTTCAGGAGCTGAGGCAATTCCGAATGGTAACCTTAGGAATCTGTATCTGCCAAATGGACTATGAACATGCACAGTCTTGAACTTGCTTCATCCAATTTCAACTGCCATAATCCTGATGATGCATCCAACTTGTTGAAAAATTTTGCATTTGCAAACTGTGACATGATTCCTTCATACGTTGGAAGCTTAAATTGTTTTGTCTTTACTGCTCTGTTTAGATCTCTTGGATCCAGACAAATTCCAAGCTTTCCATTCTTTATGTCCATAACAACGAGTGAAATAACCGACTATCTTCTGAATCACGTGCAGGCTTTCCATCCTGTCTAAGTCTGCCTTTATTTGCTTTTGAAGTGTAAATAGAACATTTCTGCATGGATGTATTATCAGTGACACACTTTTGTCCACTCTGATCTTGCGTTCTCCTGGAAGGCAGCCTAGATCCTGAAATAGGTCATTGTACTCTTTCGTGAGTTCATCATAGACTTTCTCCTTCACTTACCACAGTGAGGACTCTTTTTACCAGGTTCAGTTTCTCACAGGTTATTAAACCTAGAATGGCCTGAACATCCTTTGGTACCACCATGAATGCTAGCATATGCTCTCTGCACTTGTACATCGGTATCTAAATATCCTGTCATGTTTACTTTTGTTCCATGCATCTTTGGTCTGGGTCTAATCTTCTTAAAATCAGTCTCTGATATTACATTAATTTGTGCTCCAGTATCCAATTTAACTGAAATGTATATCTCATTCACTTTTAATCTCAACATCCAGTCTCTGTTTTCTTTCTTATTTTCAGTCACAACAACTACATAGAATTCTTCTATCTCCCTTTCATCTACTGCATGAACGTTGCTTTGTTACACTTTGTTCTTGCAGCAACAGGCGTAATGGTTGTTTTTGTGCATATATTGCATTTTTTTACCATATGCTGGACATTTTTTTGGTAGGTGTTGCGTACCGCATCGATGACATGGCTTTTGATTGTTCCTTTCATTTTTGTTCACTGGCCACGCCTCTCTTTCCACTTTGGTGCTCTTAATGTAAAATGCTTTATGTCCATTCTTGCTCACTGCATCCACATTGCAGTGAGTTTCACTGAGCAGCTCTTTTGTTTGCATTTTTACAGTTTCTGCAGCACTACAGAGTGCTATGGCTTTTTCCAGGTCTAGATTTTGCTCTCTTAGCAATCTTTCCCTAGACTATTATCTAGAATACCATACATAAGTCTGTCTTTTATCAGTGAGTCAGTCAGTTCACCAAATTCACACATTTTGCTTCTGTTTCTTAATTCTGTCACATACTGATCAATACCTTCTTCCGTTTTCAGTACACACATGAAAGATCTGTGCCTCTCAAACATAATGTTACATTTAGGTATGCAGTATGCCTCATACTGTTCCATTATTTTTTTTCCAATTTCAATTTGTCTCCTTCAGCAGAAAATGTGAAGTTATTATACATTTCCAGGGCTTCATCACCCACAACATGTAAGAAAACTGACGCTTTCACTTTATCACTTTTCTTGTCAACTCTGACTGCAGCTAAATATAATCCAGAATGTTGTTTTAATCCATTCCAATTTTCAGCCACATTACCTGTCAGCTGAAATATCGCTGGTGGATGTAATCCTTCCATTTTCACTTTGTTAGCTTCTCTTCACTGATCAGTTGCTGACTAGATTTTTTCCTTTTAAAGTATTTCCTTTCAATTTCTTTCATCCCTCTTCTGACACCATATTTCATCTTGTTTTCATATGTCTGAGTTCTTAGACAACACATGGATAAAGGAAAAGTTTCTTTACTTTAAAGTTGATGTAAGCAGCCACCATGAGGCTTGCCATGAGGCTACAAGACTCTATTACAGATCTCCCATACAGCAGTCTCCCCTTCTCTGTGAGCCTCCTGCTGGCAGTCAAGTATAATCAAACAGGAACTATATCTTTAAGAAATTTCTAGTAGCAAATGCAAACTTGATCACTATCATTGCAATGTATTTCAAACTTTTTATGTACTTTTTAAAGTTAATTTTTAGCCTAATCCTTTAATTTCCTTGTTTGATATTGTTGGAGAGAGTGGCATAACTCTAACCACAACTGATTTGTATGTATTAGCTTTAACTTTTCTTATGGCTAGGTGGACAGTGTTGCTCAGATGGAGAGAGGTTGCTCCTCCTACTCATGCTCAATGGATATGTGATGTGATGTCATGTTTAAATTTAGAGATTAGATGGTCAATTTCCAATCTGAATTTAAAATTTCAAACACTGTGGGGAGCTGTTATGAATTATTTTCAGAATCTCTGATTTGATATGAATGCAGAAATGTTGACTAATAATGTAATTTATTGTTTTGAGTAGGAATATTTTTTCCTTTCCTTGCCAAATAGCTTCGGTTTTGATTGTGTGTTTAGATCTTGCTTTTATAATAAAATATTACTGTAATATCATTTGTTTAATTCAGAATGTAGGTACCTTGGAAGAACTGGTATGATCTAAGGGTAATGTATTTTTTTTAACTTTTAATATGTATTCTTTGAACTCTGTATTTTTCAATGAAGAACTAAAAATATTGAAAAAGAAAGAAATTAATATCCACATAGTGCTATACTCACATGCCATGATAGCATATGAAGTAAAAATCATGACCAAAAATATTCCAGGTGTGGATAAGATCACTTGTGCATCATAATAATATTTATTGCCTATCTGCCCAAGCCTCAACATTATTTAACTATTTGATATATGTAGTCATAGAAAAATGTGCGATCAACAGCTAACAATTCCAATTGCTTTTATAATTCAGATCACAGAAACTGCTGTTGGGAAATCCTAAGACAATTCCAAACTTGTTCATTTATTTGAACAATTTCAATTTTTATAGGAATTCAGTTCCAATTATTAGCACTCTAAATCTGAAAAGTCCAATTTAATTTTAATTTGCTCAAAATATATTTTCATCCATTGGTTCAAATATTATGAATGATTGTGAATAAGTTACTTCCCCTTGTTCCACACTGCAGGACATGACAATACATTCAGAAACACAGTGGTATTTGAAGACTATAAAATAAGTTTATGTTCTTGACTTCAGATGCCAAACACAGTTTGATATGAACTGTGAAGTTAATCACAATATACGAATGCCACTGTAAAACTGATCTGTGATTTTCCATGCATGAAATTAGCTGCCCTCTCAGCGTTTTTTTGATTGGCATTTTTTTATATATATATGTGTGTGTGTGTGTGTGTGTGTGTGTGTGTGTGTGTGTGTGTGTGTATAAAACAAGTACAGTACAGAAACAGGCCAGTTCAGCCCTACTAGTCCATGCTGAACACCCTTTCCCAACAAGTCCCATTGACCTGCACCCAGCCCATAACCCTCCACACCTCCCTCATCCATATACATATCCAACTTTTACTTAAATATTAAAATCGAACCCATATCTACCACTTCAGCCGGAAACTCGTGCCACACTCCCACCACCTTCTCAGTGAAATTCCCTCTTTTGTTTCCCCTCAACTTTTCCTTCTTCAATCTCAATCCATGTCCTCTTGTTTGATTCTTACTCTCAATGGAAAAAGCCTGTTCACATTGACTCTATCTATCCCCCTCATAATTTTAAATACCTCTATCAAATCACCCCTCAGTCTCCTACGCTCCAAGAAATAAAATCCCAGTCTGCTCAACTTTTCCCTGTAACTCGAACCCTGAAACCCAGGCAATATTCTTGTACTCTGCACTCTCTCTATTCTGTTTATATCCTTCCTGTAATTTGGCAACCAAAACTGCACATAATATTCCAAATTTGGCCTCACCATGCCTTGAACAACTTTAATTTGACATCCCAACTCCTGTATTCAATACTCTGATTTATGAACCCCAACATACCAAAAGGTTTCTTCACCATGTGACTCAACTTTCAGTGAATTATGTACCAGATTCCTAAATCCTTTTGTTCTACTGCACTCCTCAATTCTCTACCATTTAATGTCTTTGACCTTTGCTGATTAGTCCTATTAAAATGTAGCACCTCACACTTATCAGCATTAAACTCCATCTGCCATCTTTCTGCCCACTCTTTTAACTGGCCTATATCCCACTGCAAGCTTTGATAACCTTCTTCACTGTCCACAACCTGACCAATCTTCATATCATCTGCATACTTACTAATTCAATTTACAACCCTATCATCTAGATCATTAATATATATGACAAACAACAATGAACCCAGCACTGATCCTTGAGGCACTCCACTAGTTACCAGCCTCCAATTTTACAATTTTCCACCACTTCTCTCTGGCATCTCCCATCCAACCATTATTGAATCTATTAATACCTAATGCTTGAAGCTTCCTAGCTAACCTCTTATGTGGAATCTTGTCAAAAGCCTTACTAAAATCCTTGTAGACAACATCCACAGCCTTCCTCTCATCAACCTTCTTAGTAACCTTCTCTTCTTTTAATGTGCCTGTAGAAACCCTTCGATTTATTTTTACCTTGCCTGACAAAGCAGCCTCATATCTCTTTTTAGCCTTTCTAATGTCTTCCTTAAGATTTTTTTTTACACTTCTTGTGTTCCTCAAGCACCTCATCCCTGTTGTGCACATCCCTCTTCCTCCGAACCAAATTCTCAATATCCTTTGAAAACCGAGGCTCCCTATATTTTCTAACCTTTCCTTTAATCCTCATAGGGACATACCAACTCTGTACTCTCAAAATTTCCCCTTTGAATACCCTCCATTTATCTGTAACATCTTTCCCTGAAAATAAATGTTCCCAATCCACACCTTCTAAATCCTTTCACATCTTCTCGAAATTTGCCTTAATCCAATCAAGAACCTCAACTTTAGGCCCAGCCCTATCCTTCTCCATTATTAACCTAAAAATGCTGTGAAACTGAGAATGCTGAAGAACCTGCATGAGCTATTATTTCAAGGGCAAGTTTTAACCAGATAATTTTGTTTCTCCTATTGTAAAAATGACCATCTGTCTTCCAAATGAGAAACTATGAGTCAAACAATGAAAATCGATTTGAGGTCTTGGATGAGGATCTGGAATAGATTCAGATCTTGTTGGAAAAATGGAGCCCTCCAAGCACTGCCTGTGGAAAGGTAAACAGTTAATATTTCAGGTTGAAGGCCCTTCACCAGAAATAGGGAATGGAGAAAACAACTGAGTTAATAGTTGCAGTGAAGGTGGGGGAGAGATAAGTAGAATAAAGGAAATACTTCTGAGAAGGGTGGGTTTCATGTGGATGAGCTGTTCATGAAGTGACCTGGTTCATGGATCAATGAGAGCAAACACAAATAAATCAATGATGATGGCAATTAGAAACAGGACAAATAAAGAAACATAAAAGTTTCAAACTGCAGATCCACAGGGAAATTTTAGGGAGATCAGACATGCAAGTATAGGGAGAAAAACTGAGTCAACAAATGGCCAGTACCGACAGAAACAGAGAGTGGGAGTTGAAGCTGTTGAATTGTACGTTGATTCTGGAAGGCTGAAACATACCCAGTCAAAGGGAAAACATTGTTCCTCAAGGGTAACAGTCCAGGAGGTCACAGAGGGAGAGGGTAGAGTGGGGGTAGAATGGAGAATTAAAGCAAACAGGTTCTCTGTATCAGAATTGGACAGGTCAGCCATAAATTCTTTTTAATATTGGCTCAGTTTTTCTTTCTCCAATATCTTAACCTGTTTAGTGTTCATAGAGCTTTGTATTTTACAGCTTCCTATATTGCATTTTTTGTGCTATCTCTTTCTAACTACCCTCATTAATGCATCAACCAGGTTATTTAATCAATAGTTTATTTCCACAGTAACTCTATCAGAGCCACACACTTTATCCCATTAAAGTCCTCCACCCTCTCTGAAACTTTAAACTAACATGCGTTCTCTCCCAGCTGAGTTGTTTTTAAATCCAGAAATGTTAGTTCTGTTCATTTTTTCCACAGATGCAGCCTGGAATTCAAAACATTTCCATTATCAACTGTTTTATTTCAGAACTCCAACATATGCATTTTTTTAAATTTTCATCTTGAATACATTCCACTACTTCCAAAACACTTTCATACTATTTCATACATATGCCATGGAAACTATTATACATATTGTTTAATGACTGACCCTGTATTAACACACATTTGAAGCAGGGTTGTGTTTTTGCTCAGAGACAAATGAGACAATACTCTCTGAAAAAGATGTTCTAGTCTGACATGACATTCACTTGAGAACAATGAAGGAAGTAAATGACAAAATATCTAACCCAATCTCCTTCATGCATACAGAATTTTATTAAACACCAAGAGGAAATTATATAGGCCTGCTTATTTCTCTTCTTTGATAGTATTGATAATATATCAATTTCCATGTACTATTATTTTCAACTAATAATATTTTGTAATATACCATATATATTTGTGTAATCGTCGACATCATGTAAAAGTCGACCCATTCCTTTTTTGACCCCGACTGCCCATCCATCTGAACTCCTGATTGCGGGTCCTCACTTTGGCCATCCATTCGCCAGAGCTCCCAAGGCCCCAACTGCCTACCCATCTGAACTCCTGATGCCCTGAGCGGCTGCCCTTCTGAGCTTCTGATAGCTTGACCATGGATTCTCGCCTCAACCGGCCACCTAGAGGAGCTCCCAAGGCCCCGACTGCCCTCCTGTCCGAGCTCTTGATGCCTTGAACAACACAGGTACTTACTGCATTCAAAAGTTGACCCATGTAAAAATTGACTCCCCAAATTTGACCCGAAAAATTGGTCCAAAATATTTGACTATTACACAAGTATATACTATACCCTGGATTAAGCACAGTATTACAAATGTTTAGCAGTGAGTTCATTTCTTTCAATAATTATTTTGATTGATTATTCTCTCAGCATGTTAAACAGGAAAGGATGAAGGACAACAGTCATTAATACATCTGGCAGAACATTTATTTAAGAGATGCTAAAAGATAGCAGGGTACTTGGCTTTCATATGGGAATGGACAGAGATCCAAACGATCGATTGTGGAATCTAAATTTGAGAGTTAATATCAAAAAACTAAACAATCTGTTTCCAATCATGTACAGAAATATAAGTACATTTCCTGCTCTATGTAAGATTATTAATCTCAGAAATAATTTAACAAAGAATTTTTTTTCAAACTTTTGTTGCATTTTTCCTGTTTCTCTGAGTATCTTGACTTCAAGGAGGTGAAATTGGTATATTTTATTTCCCCAACGGATGCCAGCATTTTCACACAGAATTGTAATTGTTTAAGTGTCAGAACAACTAATGAACTGGTCTGCTTTATTCTGGATAATGTTATATTCTTTAAGGTGTGTGGAGAGCATTCTATTGCACTTGTGTCATTTGACTTACAGCTTCTGCAAAGGCTTTGGGATGTCAGAGCATGAGGAATTATCTTTGCTTAATTATGAAAAGGGATAGGTCAGGTCCGAAGTTGAAGGTCTTTGTCTGGGGGAAGGCCAGATTTGAAGAAATTAGAAGGGATTTGCAGAGTTGTGTGGGTTGATCTTTTTGCCCGAAAGGATGTAGAGGAAAATTGGAGGGTATTTAAAGGTAATATTTTGAGAGTTGTTAGGTCTGCTTTGTTCATGAATGAGTGAGACAAACACCAGACTGAGTCGAAATCAGGGTTCTTTGTTCTTTATTACCGGATTGTAACACTTGCGACTAAACATGTTAGTCGGAGAATGCATTCTGCCGTTATCAGCAAAATGGTGATTTTTTTATACCCTTGGATACATGCTTAGAACATCATCATATCATTACTTGTCCAATGACTAAAACTGTTGCTATCCTTTCCCTGCTAGCTTCCTGCCTCTCAATCCATCAATGTCTCTCTTATCTTGTAAGTACAAGGATGCATTTACATCTTGTTACAGCCCTGTACAGGGCAGGGTAACTCCTTACACATTCCCATCTCATGATGTTTTACCTTACAGAGTGCAGGATCTTTATGTTCCAGTCCAGCCGAAAGGCAAGACCAAAAGTTCAAGGGAGCAGTGGTTTTCTAGAAAAATTAGGAAGTTGGTTCGGGATAAATATAAGAAACAAAAGATTGATGAGATACATGATCATTACTTAGATTGCAGAAAGAACCTTAAGAGGGAAATTAGAAAGGCAAAAAGAAGGGATGAGGTGTCCATAGCTAATAAGGTGAAAGTGAACGATACGTGAACAGTAAAAGGAGGGTTAAGGATAGAGTAGGTCCACTGGAAAATGGGAATGGTGGACTATGTGAAGAACTATATGAGATAGAGGAGATATTGAATGATTTTTTTTTCTCATCTTTATTCACGAGGGAAAGGGACATTGGACTATATGAGATAAGTGAGGCAAATGGCTTAGTTATGGAAAGAAGAGGGATTAGTAAAGAGAGGGTCTTGGAGCTTCTAGGGTCAATAACGATGGATAAGTCTCCTGGTCCTAATGGAATTTTCCCCAGGATGTTAAGGGAGGTCAATAATATAGTGGGGGCTCTGAAAGTGATTTTTCAACGATCACTGGAGGAGGGTGTGATGCTGCAGGATTGGAGGGTTGCAAATATAATTCTGTTGTTTAATATTAATAATGATCTCAATATCATTCAGTAAATAACACTGATCTCTCCCTACACATACCTGGGAAATGTTAAAACTAGCCCATTTGGATATCGCACAGCCGATTGACCACCCTTCCCCTCACCCCCTGCAAAAGAGGCCAGCCTTCCAAGAATAATAACATTCCAATCACCGGTTCTGGGGTGGGGGCAGGGTCGTGTGGCGGCCCGTCGCAGCTCCCCCACAGGACCTCACAAAATGAAGGGCGAATGCAATGATCCAGTAGGCTGCATGAGGCCCGCAGCGCTGCCCTCCAATTGGCCACAACCAAAAGAACTTTAACTGGCTTATCAGGGAAAGCAAATCACAAACACACCAATCAGTGCTGAGAGGGTTTTGACCACAACCCTCAGCTTGAGAATAAAAGCAGGGCTGTGAGCCCAATAAAGCTCAGTGTTAACTACACTCAACTGGGTTTGTTTCATTCTTTCTGGGAACAGCATGTTCTTTCTGAGCTAACCTGCATGCAGCTATAACTTCTGTTGTGCTATAGGCTTTGCAGAGCCATAGCTTGTAGCAGCTAGGTACAAGTGGTTGATTTTTTTTTCTGGCTGTTGTTATCACTTTATTCATTGAAATCTCAAACTGCAAAAGTGCTCAAGGAGTGAGTGATGACTGCTGAGATTTTGCTGCTAACCTCAAGGGTTCTAGACAAACCAACTGAAAGTCAACATGGCTGGGAGAATGAGTAGCAACTAGACAATGTGTTGGAAGTCTTACTAGAACTCTCAGCAGGAAAATAGTTTTTACTCAGCACATCCAAGAAACAAATTTCAAACAGTTGCACAAAGTATTTGCAACACATCAGAAAATGAAGCAATCTGAATTCACTTGCAACTGGATTTAGACAACATTCAAGCATGGGTTGATAGTAACAAGTGCAATTTGCCACAGAACTGTAAAGCAATAAACATCTCTTAAAAATTCCAACTCATTGCCCTCAGTATCTAACCAGAAAGCTTATCAGTGGCTTATCCCAGATATTTTTAACTGAGTCCATGAGTAAACTACTGTATGAACAAATGATGAACCAGCTGGTGGTCAGGTATAAAACCATTCCCAGAAAACGGGGACATGGTGTATATGTGCTTGTTGGTAGTCCCTGAAAATGACACGGAGTCCAAAGGGTTAAACAGCGCTTTTGATCAAATTCTGCTGGGTTTCTTCAATATACTCGATGGATCATTTCAAAACTCTAGAGTTGACTTTATGCACATCTAGAAAATTATTTAAAAACCAACTTCTCAAGGGCAATTCTGAAAGAGTATGAATCCTGAAGTTGCTATATTCTACAAATTTGTTCATTGCAGTTCGTCACCATCTCTCTCCACATCCCTTGTTTTCTAGTCTGCAGACACAGTGGTTGAAGTAAAAACACAATGCTAGAGAAACTCAGTATGGAAAACAGTGTTCTTTATATAGCAAAGATAAGATCTATAATCAACATTTCGTATTTGTGCCCTTTATCAAGGAGAATACCAAAGCCATTGTCATCTATACATCATCCACACTGCTTATTCCAAATTATTCCCTGCCATCATCTTAGGTTGTGCCCTGGCATCGCCTCTAATCCTAGACTGAGCTACAGATACCATATGCTCTCAATATCAACTCCACCTCGATGACAAATCTACATCTACCTCAGCACACTTTTAAACTAAAGCCTTTCCATTCCTTAGTCACTTCAAAACTGATGACTTTAATGTTCTTTGGACCAACCTTGCAAACTCAATTGTCTACAAATAACAGCTCAGCTTATTCTGCTGACCCCTACCCTAAGGCTATCGAGTTTTACCTTATTGAATTCAGTTCCTACAACTTTCGTTCTTTTTAAAATATTTTTATTGAGTTTAACATATAAACATATTCAAAATTTTAAGAAAAACACATTACAAGTCATCTCATAGTAAAAAGATTTTTTTTTGATGGAACTACATTAGATAGTTCCTTGATCTACATAAGAACAAGTTAATGAATTGATCCATGATAACCATGTTAAACTCATATTTGCCAAGATAAACCAAATAAAAATTGATAAAAAGAAAAAAAAAACCCTAAAAACTAAATCTAATCGACCCTCCCCCCCCCCCCCCCCCCTTCTAATCAAGGTTACCTTTGTAAAATAAAAGGTAAATTGTGGATCAGATAGTGACTTCCAGATATCGGACAGAGAATCTCAAGAACATTCAAAATTCTTAAATCTTTCAATCATGATGGTATTCTATGAATGGGCCCCACATGTTCACAAATTGAAACTTTCTATCTTTAATGTTGTTTCTAATTTTCTTAAACCTTAAATAGGACATTACATCAGGTAACAAAGTGGGCCTTTCAGTAACATCAGGTAAGCAAAGAGTCTTCTTACAACTTCCAATTTAAAACAGTTAGGGCTAGAAAGTCACCTTTGATCACCTGTCTTTAATGCACAATTTGATAACACTTATGTCTTGTACTATTCTGTAACATAGTTCCATTAAAGTTAATGCTATATATTACATTTATTATGAGAACAAAGATTCTGCAAAGTCTCTTAATTGTTGAAAAAAAAGGAGAGCAAAGGTATAATTCAAAGGAGAAACAATGATTTGCTATGAATTAGGTTGCATTTTTAGAGCCCATTTCCCATTGTGTCTGGTTTTATCTTTCTGATTGCACAATGTATGTTTTCAGACTTAGTTAATGATATTTAACAACAGTAGCCTCTGCCACTCTCATGGGATTAACTTTGCAACTGACTGAAGATAAGAATAATTCACTCTACAGAAATATTAATTTTCTTTATCATTTATCCATTCTGATTCTGTTCTTGTTAATAAAACAGAATTAAATTTTGTCTCAGTTGCAATCTTTGCATCTTTATGAAAATAAAGTATCTGCTCTATTGAAGTAATGAAGTAATAATGACATTACACAAAATATATGTATTTCTTAGATTTGAATGAGATTATTATAAAATGAAGTCTGACTTTTATTGTGAAATATTGTTGAAGTGCTATTTCCCAGTACCTATCGATTTTTGGAAAGGATTGTATTACTCCTGAAGTTAGTTGATGACCAAAATTTGCCTATAACAATTATTAACAAAGCTTAATATCCAATAACAAAGTGCGGACAGCCTTCAAGATAGTGAATCCAAGGAAGGCATCTCGTCCGGACGGAGTAATGGCTGAGTATTAAAATCTGTATTGACCAACTTACTAATGTATTCAAGGATATTTTCAACATCTCACTCTGGCAAAGCATGGTACCCACCTGTTTCAAACAGGCATTCATACAGGAGACAAGAAGAGCATAGTAACCTGCCTTAATCAGTATTGACCAGTAGCACGTACATCAACAGTGATGAAGAATATCAGCTCCTGTCTGAGTAGTGATATGGATACATTCACATTCACCTATCATAGCAACAGGTCTAAAGTGGATGTCATCTCACTGGCTCTTCAAAAACCCTGGAACACCTGGATGCATACATCAAGATGCTCTTAGTTCAGTATTTAATAACATCATCACCTCAAAACTGATCACCAAGCTGCAAAAATTGGGACTCAACACCCCATCAGTGAGGATTGGTAAGAACTTCTCCTTCACAATCTCCATCAGTGCCAGAGCACCACAGTGCTATGTTCTTAGCCCCTCCTGATCTACACACTTTACACCTACGACTGAGTGGCTCAGTTCAACAAAAACACCATCTACAAATTTACTTACAATACTACAGTAGTGGGTTGTTTAAAGAAAGGTGATGAGTCAGCACACAAAAGGGAGATCAAAAACTTGGCTGAATGGTACACCAATAACAACCTTGCACTCAATGTCACTAAAACCAAGGAGATGATGGTTGACTTCAGGAAGGTAAAGCCAGAGGTATACAATCCAGTGATATTGGGGGATCAAAACTGGAGACAGTGAGCAAATTTAAGTTCTTGGGAGTCACTATCTAGGAGAATCTTTCCTGGACGCAACACAACAATGGCATTGTGAAAAAAGTATGTCAGTGCGCCTCTACTTCCTCAAAATTTAGTGGAACTTTGGTATGATACGAGAAACCCTTGAAAATTTATACAGATGTGTGATGGAAAGGGTGCTGACAGACTGCATCATGGTCTGGTATGGGGACATCAATACCCCTGAGCGTAAAGCCCTCCAAAAGGTAGTGGACATAGCCCAGGACATCACAGACAAAACCCTCCCCACTATCGAGAACATCTATAGGGAATGCTGCTATTGGAGAGCAGCAGCAAACATCAAGGATCCACACTACCCAGCAAATTCACTGTTCTCACTGCTACCATCAGGAAAGAAGTATAGGTGCCACAAGACTCTCACCACGAGTTTCAGGAACAGCTGCTACCCCTCCACCATCAGACTCCTCAACAATAAACTCAACCAGGGACACATTTAAGGACTCTTACACTTTATTGATTTTATTTTATTTCCTCTATATTGTGCAGTCAGTTACTTTACATTTATTATCTGTTTGCAATTCTTTATTTGTTTACATGTGTACTGTTACAAACTAATAAAATCTTATTAATACTAACAAAGGAACAGCAATGGAAAATTCACTAGACAGTGGTAAATTCAAAATAATAGTTTTTAAAAAAAATTAAACTAATCATAACATGACATTTCTTACTTAACCCCACTATGTGCAAACGTAATTGTATGTGGAGGATCATATTTCAAATCATTACAGCTTAAAACACAATTCTGAAAAATCAGTTTTAAAGTCCAGTATTAAAACATGTTGTTGAATTTGAAAGTCTTTTAAAATTGTAGTTCAGAAATAATTCCAAAGCAAATGCAAAGCATTGAGTTCTTTAAACTGTTACTTAAACACAATATCAAAGTATTTGTTAACATTAAAGTTCTTAGATTTTCCCAAACTCACAAATCTTGTTGAGCCATTTTCCAGGAAGAGATTTCTTCTTAATCTTTTACACTAGTAATCTTCAACTCCCTCTTATCTTCTTTAGAGTCACAGACTTTCCTTTCTCAATGAGGTTGCACTCTTTCTTTTCAAAATAAAAGCAGTTGTAAAGTGGTCTCCCTTTCCAAATCCATTTACTTCTGTATCCCCCTTTTATTAGGAGTAACACATAACCACACCTATTCCAGTTACTGCAATTCAATCCTGTCTTTCACAGGAGTCCAACTCCTGTGCACTCCACGGGGTCTTAACTTCTGAACTGACTCAAAATGACTGAAATTTGACAATATATATCTCAAAATCATGTGACATTACATTATTAATGAGATCGATCTCAATTCCTGGAAACCATGCAATCATTTACTAGAATCTTTAACAGTTGCCAGCTCCAGTTTCGTGGAAACTATGTGACCTTCATAACCGTGGCTTGCAGATGTCACGACTCCAAAAGATGACCTCACTTCTGAATGTATTGTATGGGTGTAGGTAACCCTGTTCCAAACCCACTATATTACTTATTGGAAATACAAATTAACATTAACCTAAATATTAATATTAATAAAGATCCATTAATGTACATCATGTACAGTATTTTTGCAGTACTAGTAAGTGGCAATTCTGCCTCATCCGCAGGAAAAAGAATCTCTGGGTTGTATGTGATGTCAAGTATGTATTCTTTGAATTATTGTAATAGATACTATCTAAATACACTCTACTTTCATTAATGCAACCCAAAAACGTCCTCATTATAATTGAATTCACTCTATCAATTTTCATCCTAGGAGTATTGAACCTGTTCTCATAGACCCAATATTCTTGAGACAGTCACACTTAGAATTCAGAATATGTAATCCAACCAATAACTTACATTTATTACCATGATATGATATCAAAGCATTATAAAATGTAGTTACTGTTGTATTGTAGAAAAAACAAAGGAGTCAATTTGTACACAAAAGTACACATAAACTGCAAAGAGATAATATTGATAAATTAATATTATTAGTTGAAAGATGTTAGATTTTACAAAATGGGGTTAAACAAGAAAATCTGCATATGCTGGCATTAAGTGGAATGCTCAAAAGTGCTCTGTGATCATGTGATAACTTCCTTCCTTCCTGACCTATTATCTGTTAGCCTTTCCCTTCCTTCCTCCTCTCCCTCACCCACCTTCTTATTCAGGTGCCTGTCTGTTTTCTTTTCTTATTCCTGATGAAAGGCTCAGGCTCGAAACATTAATTATCATTTACTTTATATGGATGCTATGGGATCTGCTGAGTTTTTCCAGCACTTTTGGGTGTTGCACTGAATATAGGAGCAGAGATGTAATGTTGCAACTGTACAAGATGTTGGTCAGATCTCAGCTGGATGTCATTAAGTTGGAATGGGTCCAGAAAAGATTCATGAAAATGTTACTGAGACTGGACATCTTGAGTTATAAGGAGAAGCTGAACAGGCTATACCTTTTCCCATGGTGCTGCGGGGGGACCTAATGGACATTAACAAAGTCATGAGAGGCATAGATTAAGCAAATAGTAATACCCTAGTTCCCAGGGTGGGGATATAATTAAGGTGAAAGGGGAAAGACTGAAAAAGGACCTCAGGAGTATCTTCTTCACACATAGGGGAGTGGGCTGCCAATGGAAATGGTAGAAACAGGGACAATTGTATTGCTCAGAAAATATTTAGTCAGGCACATGGATAGGAAAGTTTTGGGTGGAAAGGGCCAGTTGGCTGAAGGCCTGCTTCCGTGCTGTGGAGCTCTATGACTCTATTTTTTGGGTCAGATTTTTGAGTGGATAACAATCCATATTAATAATTATCACCTACAGGATTGCCAGCTTTGTTCTGTCCAGAAACCAAACTGTTTATCTGGTTTAGCTGATTTTCAGATAGGTAACACAGTGAAGGAATCTGTAGTTCAGGAGTAACTAGAAGATCTACAGCTGGCTCAGTGATGGCACAGGAGCAGGATGAAACCTTTTATCAATTCTTGAGACTGATTTCAAGGTTCAGGTTCCAGATTGATTAATGGAGGCAGTGGGCAGGTGAAGTCCAGAATTCAATCCCAAAAGGGTAGTCCAAATGTGGGTCGAGATTCTTGGTACCGAGGCCATCTAGCAGTCCAAGAGGTGGCAGAAAATATTAGACAATCTAGTTGGCATTATGCATCTCTGACCCCAAAAGAAACATTGTATAAATTATCACTTCTCTTTAACTGCTGCATCAACTTTCTGCAAATTAAGTTAAATTGGTGGCATGGCTAATCTGCATTCTATGTAAATTTTTAAATTTTAACATTCAGCCCAGTCTGGTTTTTTTTCAGTAAAAATTTCACCCAAAGTTTCTGAATTGGGCAATTGTGTAAGAATCAATCAGTTATACCTTAATCATTGACTAATTTGATACCAAGTTCAAATTTGAGAAGGACCAGGCATATATGTCAAAAAAAGCTGTTGGCATGGATTGATGTTATCAGTACCCCTAATTTTTGTTTATATTACCAGTATCCCTTTGTAATTCCAGCAGGTGACTGATCAAACTCTTATGGAATTTTAAGGTCTTATTGTAAATGTGCATGAGAAAATATAAAAAAAAACATGAATGCAATTTGCAAAATTAGTCATCAGGACAAACCTTTGTTGGTATTAGACATTCCATCTGCCGAACTCCATGGATTCACCAGATATAAGGAAATACCAGAATCATTTGATCATTTGCACGTCATTTTTGGAAGGCCAAGCATAGAATGACAAATGGAAAGGGGTTGCTCTCATTTGCATTGCTCCAAACTAACTTAGCATTCTGAATTAGATCAATATCTGCAAGAAATAGTGCTCATAAAAATAAAGAAACAGTGCTGAAAAGATGTGACGATGAAATCTAAGATTAATGCAGATTAAAATATGTTACTTTGCCAGGGACTTAATGTAATTACAGTTTACACTTCAAAAATACAAAAAAAACAAAATTAAAACCATTGATAGCATGAACAGTTGATCAGATTTTCAATTTATTGGTAACTTCATTAGATAATAATTAATTGTTACTGATTTTGAATTGAAAACTGAAATTTAGGTTTAAAAAGGAATAATATATTTTAATATATATTATCATATAATAATGATGGCACATCCGGAGCTGCTGTAAGAGCAACACTGCCACTGGTGCAGACGCAGTAGAGCGGGGAGCGAAGACACAGCACTGCTCCGCAGCATCCACCTGCCCAGTGAAGCTGGCTGCTCGATGAAGGCTTTAAATGGTCAGTTTGAGGAGCCGACAGTACTTTTTTAACCACCCTGCAACCAATGAAGCCCCTGCCCAAGATGGTGGCACCTGTGCTGGGCAGCATTCCACAAGGGGAATAGTGGACTGCCGTAGGGCACCAGAAAAGGGAGAAGGCGCCCACCCTTCATTGAGAAGGAGAAGCCTGTGAACTGGAAGGTGACCATGGCACCAGTCCAGCGAGTGGGTCTGTGGCTGAAGGACCTACACATGCTGCGGGCTGCTGGCAACTGGCTCATGGAAACCAAGTATCAGAGCAATGCTGGGTAATGTTAATGGTGACTCTTTGTTTGCCTTATGACAGGAAAATGTTGGAATATATCATGTACACTAAAGTTTTTGTATTATTATGTGATAATAAAAGGAAGCTTGAATCTTAAATCATGAAAAAAAAACCTGGTCCTTTTTCTTGTAATCAAAAGGGGAAAAATGTGCAACAATCAAAAATTTTGGAGACACTCTGCATCCATAGAAAATGTCTGCAATTATCAGTTGCCAGGTGGAAGCTGCATTTTTAGTTTCAGGCAGGTAGAAATATATGAAAATGAGTTCCTTGGTCTCTGGCTGGAATTCTACACTGCCCAGTGACAAGTTTGTTGATACTTCACATGCACGATTGGGACTCTCTAAAAGAAGTAAAAAGTCATTTTTTGATGAGTAAGGAAAAAAAATCCATGCTCAATAGACGCTTGAAAGTGCATAGAAATCCTAGGTTATATTTCATTCAATGTCAAATCTAACTCGCAGGACATTATCTTCATCCTCCAGATTAAACACAGAATTTTACTTTAGATTAACACTCCGTTTAGTATTGATGTTGAACATGGAAATGCATGGATGCTAACTAACATTGCAATATCATGAACAGAAGTTACAGCTAGGATGAGAGAATCACAGAACAGGCAGCTAGTTTCATTTTCTGCAACATACCTCTGGTGAGAAAAATAAAATAGGCAGGCAGGAATGTACTATCACTACATTTTGATCAGTGAGCAAAAGTTAACTTGGTTGCACCAATTTTTGGGGGAGTTATTAGATAAGTGAGAGATCCAAGAAACCATCACATACATCTGGCACTAATCTCATGAATGGCATTTTGCATGAATATAAGTCACCCGAATTCTTAAAAATCTGCAGAATAGGCAAGGAATCCTATTGTCAGAATGTGATGCTGACTTGATACCAGCGCTGCCATCTCGAAGCTTAATATTCTAGTCAGCAATGGAGTTGTGTAGTAATAGACCTAGAAGAGCTGCTGTCTCACAGCTTTAATGGTTCAGATACATCCTGACCTCAGGTGCTGTCTGCCTGAATTTTTACATTCTCCCTGCAACCATGGGTTTTCCCTCAGTGCACACATTTTCCAAAGGTATTCTAGTTAATACGCTCATTGGATACCTCTTCAGAAAGTCTATGTCAAGAGAATCAGGCAGTGCGGGCTGATGGGCAATGGAAAATATTATTAGATTACACAGAAATAAGTGGGGGCATTAGAGTGATGGAATTGATGTGAATGCTGGCCTGGGATCAATAGGCCTAGTTGGACTCCTTCTCTGTCTTAATAAAATATAGAAATTCTCTCTTAACCTTGCTAGGCTAACCATCAGTTCAGGAAGAATAAGAACTGTTTAAAACCACCTTGAGGTTAATTTTTTCAGAAAATTTCTTGCTAGTCTATTGGTGATGTGGTGACATGACCACCAGCCTACTGCAGGGGCGACTTCTGGAGGAAGACCACCTAAGGGGCTGACTCCACCTGGCCGGCTGTCAAAACCTGAGCCAGCCCCTCCCAGGCCAGTCACTCGTGGAGCCATCAAGAATAAAACTGGTGGACAGATTTTTAATGGATTAAAGCCTTTAGAAGTCTTTTCTGTGTTTTTGTGTCTGCTTGCTGCACCACAGCGCACCAATGCTCTCCAGAGTTGATCCAAGTTGCAGAAGTCTGGAGGAACTGATGTATCAGATGCTGAAGGAATTTATGTTGCTCTTGCATAAAGTAAGTCCTCTTAAACATAGATCATTTATGATCAGAGGTGAAAGGTCAGAGACTGCACAGAATGGGACAAGCTGCAAGAACAGTAGAATGACAGGGGCTCTCTGCAGAAAATATGTCCCAGTATATTCAGGGACCCATTGTCCAGTATGAGCTTCAGTGTGAAATATGCTTCTGGAGATCCTCATTAAAATTAATAATCTCTTGCAGCAAACCTCAGAACAAGACAAGTCAACATTACCAGTGACTGTCATTGTGCCTAGTGAAAATTAAATTTTGCAATTCTATCTTCCGCAGAAGCTGGAGACATTAAGAACATTTTATTGTTTGCATAATTGATGTGACAGACATGCTCTATTCAAAGAAAGTCAACAATAATTCTCACATCATAGATTAGTACAGGACAGACAATCTAATGTAAGTGTAGGTTTTCCATTGCTGCACATACTTAGTTTTTGAGAGCACTTGCGTTACTAATGTTCTATACCAGGACTGATAATCCCTCAGTATTCACTGGTGGATGAGATTACAAGTCAACAGCTACACTGAAGTGCCAGTGATATCACAGTAAAACAAACTACTGATGTGCTCAGATGATTGATTAGTTTCTTGGAATACCCTGCTATCCAAAGTTCCCATCCATATCCCTTGCAACAATACTTGTAAGAGATCTTGCCACTGGTAAGTGCCCAATGGATTTTAATTTCTCTTTGCTGTGGCTGGACATTACTCATACCCAATTCTAAACACACAGCATTGATGCAAAGCAGAATCTGATCTGATGGCAGCATGATGCTTTTGTCTCCTTGTGTTTCCTTTACTGCTTGGTGTATGTGGTAATACAACCACTGGATTGTCTGTGACTGCTTGCACCTGTCCACACACCTGCACTGCCTACTTCAGGGGGAAACCCACTGTACCTGCAGGGAGGTAACCTGGGATGCTGGTTCCACCAGCCCCCTATAGAGGCTCACGCCAGCCCTTGGGCAGGAGTAGAGCACACGGAGACAGAGGGGATACGGATCCTTGTGTGCAAGTTTTAAGCTAATTAAAGCTTGTAGTACAGCCTTCATAGTTTGTGCTTGTTTGTTCACACTGCAACGCACCACAGTATAATTAGCTTAACTTTAAAGAGAAGTTTCTCAGCATAGAGAAGCTGGATATCGACTCCCAACGCCTGGAAGCTCCCACCCACTTTGAGATCTGGAAGCATGCGATCAGGGCAATAATCCACACTCAGGCTGAGGTCAACTGAGACCAAAAGAGACTCATGATACTGCACACAAAACTGGTCCCGCTTGCATTCTTGTGACTGTACAGAGTGCGAACTGACGATGGCCATCCTAGAAAACATTTACCAGCCTCCAGCGAATGTACTCTATTCCAGGTTTCTGCTTAGCATCCGGCTATAACAACCGGGTGAGACAGTAGAGGCTTACCTTGGGGCACTGCATGAACTGGTGTGCCGGTGCATGGCCGAGACTGGGGTGACTGCTGTGTAAGTGGAGCGACTCATCTGAGATGCTTATGTGCGAGGCGTGTGATCGAGGGCGATCCGACAGAGACTGCTGGAAGAAAGTAATGCTTCCCTCATGAGGGACATCGATGTGGTCCGTTCTCTGGAAGCTGCAGCCTACCATGCAGAAGGCTTCAATGTTCACCTGCCACCCACCTCGGCTTGGCCGACATAGATGACCACCACTGCTGAGGGGCCCTTCTATGGAGAAATTATCGCCACCGCCGATGCTTCCTGCTGCTGTAAGTAGTGCGGTACCCAGTGTGGGTCCAACAGACAATCCCAGAAGAACTGCCCTGTGATGAACTTGCATTGCTCCCAATGCAGTAAGAAAGATCACTTTGCTGAACTGTGCCTCTCCAAACCAACCGGGAGCACTGTGGTTCTCTAAGACCTGTCGGCAGATCCCTGCGATCCTCCAGGCACCTCCACATGCGGGTATCTGGTAGCGTCATTGTTCCGCCCATCACTTCCGCCCACACAGATGATATCTCTTCTGGCCCAGCTGTTGAACCACATTGCCCCAAGTGTGCCGCCATCTTGGACCAGCTGACTTCCACCCGCACCAAACATGTCACTTCCATCCCTCTGACCTGAGAATGTGGTCAACAAGGGCATGAACAGCCAGCCTCGGACTGCGCACTTGTCGCATCCCACGCTGGCATTTGCAACGTATCAGACCCACCACGCTGCACAGATGATGATGCCTTCACCATCTTGGCTAATTTGGACTGCACCTACAAACCGCTACATACCGCCACCAGCTTGGACCAGTGACGAGGAGCCTGAATCAGTCCTAGCATCCACCATGCTGTTGGACAACATTCCCCATGGACTCTGGTGCTCAATAATAGACATCACTGTCAATGGGAATGTAATAAAATGCCTGTTCAATAGCTGTAACACTGAGAGTTTCGTGCACCCAAATGTGATCCATACGCTGGTGCTCAAAGTACACCCAGTGAACTTTTCCATCGCCTTTTGGCCCAGGATCACTCCATCACAACACTAGGGAGCTGTTCTATAAATTTGACTGTGGGAGGAAAAACATACAGAACTCTGTGCCCCGATTATCCTGGGTCTAGTTTTCCAGTGCCAGCTCCATAGTGTCACTCTGGCCTTTGGTGGCGCACCCCCCCCCCTCCACTCACTGACCACAACGACAAACCTAGCAAACCGCCTTCGTTCCACCTAGAGACTGTCCACCCTACAGTTACCCTCTCCTTCCCTTTTCAATCACCTGACGCCAGACTGCAAGCCTACTGCGGCCAAGAGCAGGCGTTATTGTGCAGCTGACAGGGGTTTCATCAAAGCCAAGATACACCGTCTCGACTTGGGACCTGGCACGGGCCGGAACCAGCCCCCCACCTCGGACACCACTGACATCTCCAGAACCCGCCCGAAGCCAACATTTTCCCCCCACCCACCATCAACCACAGGACCCTGCTGCCCATAGACCCACCTCTAACTGCCATGCACCACCCCGCCCGCTCTGCCAGCTGCCCTGACCACCCCTGAGCCAGTCAAACTTCAGACAGTCCCATCTCCACTGACCATCTCAACCAAGCCTGTCCTGAACAGTCCGAGAGGCAATGGCGACCACCAGATCGCCTGAATTTGTAAACCTGAAAATATATTTATTTTTCTCTCCTAACTACTCTGTATCTAGTAGACACTCGGCACAAAAACTGCCTGCACCTATCCACATTCCTGCACTGCCTACTGCAGGGACAACCCCCAGTACCTGCAGGGTGGTAACCTGGGAGACTGGTTCCACCTACTCCCTGCCATTCACCAGCCTCATACAAAGGCTCACGCTGGCCCTTGTGCAGGAGTAGAGCACACAGAGCCAGATGGGATGCTGAAGCTTGTGTGCAAGTTTTAAGCTAATTAAAAGCCTATAGTACAGCCTTCATAGTTGGTGCTGTGCACCACAGTGTAATTGCACTTTTTGGGAAACCTGAATTCCCAAGGGCAGAGATGCTAGGTAGTGAAAAAAATGCTGAAATATCTGGGTATTTCATAAACTGTAGCTTGTAAGTAGATCTGGATGTCGTCAATGGGGAGGGAAGATATTGAACGTCAAAGTAAGAATAAATTTGAAAATATTGACATCCCCTTTGGTTTCACTTTTGTCGATAGCATTGCAGCTGTGCTTGATCTTGCAGAATCTTGTTCCATAAGGTGAAGGGAGATGTGTCAATGTGTGCTATGCTATATATATATATATATATATATATATATATGGAACACAGATGATGAGCTGACATGCTGTGCAAGTAGTGAGTTGTGGGTTGAAATCTAGCTGTAGTGTTATGTACTTGAGAGTGAGATGAGTGAGCATGATGAACTGAGGAGCCCTCTAGGTTACTGATGCAGTCACCAGGATAATACTTTTGAAGATACATTCATTCAACAATGCATTTGACATTAGTGAATATCTTACATCTGGTGCTGTAGGTCCAGAGAATTTAGCTTTTGTACAGCCACTGTGGCTATCGGTTTTCTCTGGCTTCTGAGCATCTATTTGAAGGGTTTTTTGACACTGAGTGCAAAGGTCATTCTTCAAATCCACCTCAAGCATTCTAATGCACCACATTAAAAGTATAGGGTTTATTCCTTTCAAAATGATGCCCTTCCTTCAAAGTTTCGCAGGTCAATTTTAAGAGTACTATAACAGCCAGCACTGTTCCAGCCTCACAGTTCTTCCACCTTAAGTGGTGCACGTTCACTTTAAGTGTGGGGAAGCTCTATCTACTCAAGATATTGGTTCCCAACATAAGCATCCTGCCAATGAGCAGTGTAGTTGGCATAAATGTGACCCAACAGTCACTCTAATTATCAGGCAGCACAAAGTTAGCTTATTGCCTTCAATACAATAAACAATGCGAGTTAAAATTACATCATGATCCCTACATATGCTACTTGAGCTTATCAATGTTTGCAGCACTTTGTGATTAAATCTCATCATGTTTCTCACATTTCTAATTTATATTATGTATCTCTTAAGAAGACCACCATGCAACCAATCCATCAAACTGGAGTTAACTTGATTTACAACACAAATTCAGATCCATTAAAACTTCATTGATTTAACTGTGTTTTGATGGAAAAGCTGCAATGCAGGTTTTTCAGATTTCAGCTTGTTTATGCAAACGAATGACGGAAAACCAGTTTATAAAGCAGGATTGAAGTGAGTACTGCTTTTTCATTTTATGTATTCAATTCAAACAAGGTTGTGCATTCAAATCCATTATGGTTCAGAATTTGACTTAAAATGCATCTGTGTGGATGATCCCTGTGGACACTTCCACCAGCTGCCCTCTTGGTACTGATGAGTCAGATGTGTAACTCATTCATCCATCTTTTGATTTTTTTTTCTTCAAGCTAGCATGAAAACAAGTTAATACCTTTCCTTGAACATTTATTTTATTGTAGACATTGGCATTTGAAAGAAGATTAATGCTTGCTTTAAAATGCATTTCTATTAACATGTTAATTGGATTCTTCTTCTTTGGCTTGGCTTCGCGGACGAAGATTTATGGAGGAGGTAAATGTCCACGTCAGCTGCAGGCTCGTTTGTGGCTGACAAGTCCGATGCAGGACAGGCAGACACGGTTGCAGCGGTTGCAGGGGAAAATTGGTTGGTTGGGGTTGGGTGTTGGGTTTTTCCTCCTTTGCCTTTTGTCAGTGAGGTGGGCTCTGCGGTCTTCTTCAAAGGAGGTTGCTGCCCGCCGAACTGTGAGGCGCCAAGATGTACGGTTTGAGGCGATATCAGCCCACTGGTGGTGGTCAATGTGGCAGGCACCAAGAGATTTCTTTAGGCAGTCCTTGTACCTCTTCTTTGGTGCACCTCTGTCACGGTGGCCAGTGGAGAGCTCGCCATATAACACAATCTTGGGAAGGCGATGGTCCTCCATTCTGGAGACGTGACTCACCCAGCGCATCTGGATCTTCAGCAGCGTGGACTCGATGCTGTCGACCTCTGCCATCTCGAGTACTTCGACATTAGGGATGAAAGCGCTCCAGTGAATGTTGAGGATGGAGCGGAGACAACGCTGGTGGAAGCGTTCTAGGAGCTGTAGGTGATGCCGGTAGAGGAGTAGCAAATAGAGGTAATCAAATTCATTTGTCTTAAAACTTTAATTACAGAAGCCTTTATGTTAATATCACCACAAACTATCTTAGAACTTAAACTTAGTGTTAATGTAAGAGGCGCAAGAGACAGGAGGGTCTTGACAATTTCTCTCCCTCCACAATTTCTGCTTGGCCCACTAAGTTCCTCCATCATTTTGTTTCTAGCATACAAAAAATGGTGTTTCTGAACTTTAATGACAAGAGAGCTGATTGAGCCATTTAACCACATTTTGAACATGGCATCCAGTCTTAACATAAAATATCTCTGATGTCTGAATGGTTATTTACAAGGTGTGGGAAATAATTTTAAAACATGAAATATAATTACGTCCAATTTCATATTAAATGTAAATCAAATTAATCATAAAACAACATCTGTCAGTCGAAATATTTTGATGGGCTTTATTTCCATTTAGTTTTTTTTTCATTAATGAAATAGTTCGAGAATGGAACATAGAAGAGGACAGCTCAGGAACAGGCCCTTTGGCCCACAAACTCAACATCATGACGATTCAACTCCAAACATGCCTTCTATGTGTACATGGGCTGCGTGCCTCTATTCTCTGCCTTTTTATGTTTCTGTCTAAATGCCTCTAAAATGTCACAATCATATCTACTTCAACCACTTCCCCATTCTAGGCACCTACCATTCTCTGTATAAAAAGACTTGGCATACACATCTCTTTTAAACTTTACTTTCTTCCTCTTATATCGAATTCCCTCCTAAGATATAGACTATGACTATCTACCCAATCTATAGTGCTCATAATTTTATATACTTCCATCAGGTTGGCCCTCACCCTCCAACACTACAGAGAAGACAGCTAAGTTTGGATAACCTCTTCTCAAAGTTAATACTCTCCAATCCAGGCACCTTCTCCAAACATGGCTGAAGTAAAACTTTATACAGCTGCTACATGACTTCCTGACTTTTACATTCAATGCTCTCATTCAATGGATACAAAGGGTGAAAATGGAATTTAAACAAGATAAATAGAATGATTTAATAGAAATGCAGATACTAAGTAAGACAATAGGCCCTCTTATAGTGAAATCACTTCACTTACCTTGATAAAGAGTCCGAAGGAGGAGTGACTGGTTGAACTCACTCCATCTTGCATCCACCTAGGGGGGATAGTCTCAGAGCTGGAGTGAAGTTGCTCCACCGCCTCCCTAAAATGAATGCCGCTGAATGCAGCTCCAAAGGGGAGGGCTGATGACATCGCGATGATGCCGTAACCCCACGACCCAGGAGCGCAAATTTAAAAAAACCCACATGGTTAATAGAGGATATTATGTTGCACAGGAGATCTGCCTGAGTCCTAAGATTGCTTGCACAGATCTCCACTAGCGCCCTTACCTGCTCTTCGGATGCCATTTTCGAGTATAGGCTGCTTTCCCTTTTCTGTGCGCATGTTTGAGGTCACGGTGGCGAGCGGCGTTACTGTACCACTCACCCCACCTCCTTCAGCTCTGGAAGCCAGCTCCCGACTCAGCTCTGCATAATGACACCACAGATCTGGATTATGGTCGTCTCCTTTTTATTTTAACTTGAGCCAGCTATAATGCGGTGTTTCACCAAAAAAAAGGGCTAATGAAATATACAACAACATAGAACACAAAATGGACAGAAAACAATCAGCTGGTCAGGCAACATCTGTCACAAAAGAAACAGAATTAACATTTTGGGACAAAGATTCTTCATCATTCTTCATCTGCACGTGCAGGTGTTTTTTTTAATGATCAATTTGATATTTTTTTAAGCATGATGAAATTGAAAAACCAGTTCCTCCAGACTCAGCATTAAGAAATTCATCTGAACACTTCCTGGTTCCTATTCCCCTTGCAACACAGATGTGATCGCCAGGTCAATGGTGCACAAGATGATGTCATTCCCAGTATTTTTTTAAAAACTTGGATCACATTGTCCTAGATCCTTGCATTGCTGATGTTCTTGGGACAGCATTGTCTCCACAACACAAACTAATGAATGGACTGGGATTTCTGGGCAGATAAACGGTAGGGCATCAAGAAATCTTGCAGCACACAGGCATTTTGGAGTATATATCCTCAGATCACTGATGTTGACAGGTTGGGTAAAAAGGTGAAGGATAAGGTGTTCATGATGCCAGTCCTTATCAGCTGAGGCAGTGAATGTCAAAAGAGGGATGACAAGGAGGTAGGTCATCAAAAGTGCAATGTAAGTACAAAATGAGAAGGATGTGATAGCACCAGAGAGGGTGAAGATGAGCTGGTGCTAAGGCTGGAGAGTTATCGCAATTACTGGGTTATTTATTTGGAGCAAAGGAAATTGAGAAGAAATTTAAGTGAGCTGTATAATGCAATGGCAGGATGAACAGGGAGGGCTGTTGCTATTAACAGAAAAGTCAACAATTAGTTGATAATGACAGCATAATTGATAAAAGGATTTCATGCAAATATCACACAAATATCAGTGATTAATCTGAAACACACTTTTTGAAAGATGGAGGAGGCCGAAATTCTCGAAAATTCCAGTTTTCTAACCTCTAAGGCCACGGACTGAAATAACAGAATCTGATGAGTTGATGGGTCTCCCTCAGTCAATTTCTAGAGAGTCTATGATTCATGAATCCTCTCAATATTCTTTTACCAGCTTTACCATAATAGATGAGCAGGTTAGTTTGCAATACATAAGGGAATTAATGTAACACAGAATTTTTCTTTTAAAATTGCCCTTCAGCAAAGTACTAAATGTCAGTGAATGA
This sequence comes from Narcine bancroftii, assembly GCF_036971445.1. Taxonomy (NCBI): domain Eukaryota; kingdom Metazoa; phylum Chordata; class Chondrichthyes; order Torpediniformes; family Narcinidae; genus Narcine; species Narcine bancroftii. The sequence continues at coordinate 390,030,274 of NC_091469.1, forward strand.
TATAACTCCTGCCCATTCTGAAATTAGTCTTGGGAATCCAAATCCAGCTGGCAGCGGAGCTGATAAATGCCCAAAAGAATAACAATGCAGCAAAATTTCAAAATTGCTTTCCACTTGCATAGTTCTTTACAATAAAAGCTCAAAATTCTAGTATCATTAAAAAAAGAGGAAAATTTAAATGACTGAATGATCAAATGGAGGTATATGCAAGCAGGTCACATACTGGGAATAAAGAGGCTATTGACATCTCAATAGAACCAGTAGACTGCAGTCATACGATGAACCGACACAGCTTCTCAGCACAAATTTTGCAAATGGAGTTCAGAAGTTAAGGGAGCTTGTCCCTTTTGTTCTTTTTAAGATGCTCCATCTTACTCACTTTCCATTCTTGCTGGTCTTACCAACTTCCCATCATGTTCCTAGTTCCTAGTTTCTTGAAATTCAAGTATTCACCTATTCTTTTGTTTCTGCTGCTATACAACAGGTGAACATTCCTCTACAATAAGGTTAAAGTTTCAATTACCCTGACCTGCCCAGTAATGCACCATAATATAATAATTGGTGCCCAACACCTCTATTCTTTGCAAACCCACTCATGTTTTCAAAATTATCTCATCAAGTTTTATGCTGAGGGGCTGGAGAAAATAATTGATTTTCTTCACAACCCATATATAACAGTCCATTTTTTTCGGATAAGGCAATGTTCTGTCCGGTGGCGGATTAACCATTAGGTTGAGTAGGTTTAAGCCTAGGGGCCCAGAAGGGAGGGTGCCTGGCAGGATTGGGGACCTTGTGCTCCTGGCAGGAGCAGGGGCCTCAGACTTTATTCTATTCAATGAAGGTGGGGCACAGGGGCAAGGTCAGGGGGAGCCTTACTAAAGATCAGCATAGGGGCCCAGGTGGTATTTAATCTGTCATTGATTCTGTCCCATCCAAATTGAAAGTGGCAGATTAACCATTAGGCTGACTGGCATTAAAAAATGCATATTTTCGTTAAGATTTGATATCAAATGTCTCCTTTTTCCATGAAACAATCATGCAAGAACTACTATATTCTACAGATGACTCAACCGTCTCAAAAACATTGAACAACATATAGTTGAAACCATGTATTTTTTTTTCCTCCAACCCCCTTAATATGTACACTTTAAAGTTAAAAAGAGCTTCAGATTTCTGGACTTTTCTTGAAGTCAACCTGGAATTCGCATGTTCTAATTCTGTAGTATAAAGAGGCAAAAATAGTTGTATTAAACCTGATTTATTCTTTAAGTACTTACAATTTCACACACACACACACACACACATGCACACACACACACATGCACACACACACACATGCACACACACACATACATGCACACACTCTGTCAATGCATACCAGCATAACTGGGAAGCTTAGAGGAATGTACCATGATATATAAGACAGTAGCTTGGAGAAGTTTCATATTGTGACAAATATGTAATAAAATACATTTTAAATCACAGTCTCAAGCCACCATTTATGATTAATCTAGCTTCAATTATTGAAATAAAAAACGCACACAACTATTTTTAAGTTCTCTGAAAATCCCAGAAGGCTACTGTAGAGCTCGTTGAAAGAACCAAAGACTTGTTGATCCAAACCAAGGCTTTTATTAGCAAAAGACAGGAGCTCTTCACAGGTGGCCGACCAGTCCGGAATAATTCGACCTGGCTAGGGACACAACCCTTTAAGGCCCAGACAGTAGGTGTGGCTAAGCAATCAGCCAATCGCTCTAAGCACACTCATTACACTCTAGATACTATAACTATATACATTGGTGATAGGTCTGTACTATCACAGCTACTTTTAACTCAATCTTTGAAAACTTGTGACAAACTGTGAACACTCGAGATCGACCGAAAGCCAGCTGTGCTAAATGTTTCAGAATTTTATTACTTCAGTTACTCCTTTCTTCTGAATTGCACTTTGCAACAACAACTATATTTCTGAATCATATTGACTTTGCCTCTAACAGTCACCGCACTTAAAATTAATTTGGGTCTGAAGTGCCTAAAGACCTTCAATGGGATGAGTTGCTCTGTAATTCAAAGTATGTTTTTGCACTAATCCGAAAAAAAATTCTTTGAGTGGATAATAGATAGGATGGATAGGGCAAATGCTGTAGAGTTCATGTATAGCTTTTTTCAAAAGTCTCTGACAAATAGTATATAAGCAACTGCATATCATCAAGAGAGAGAGAGAATTGGGGTAAAATTATGGAAAATGAGAATACAGAGTTCTGAATTACAAATAATTTGATCATTTGTCTTGGAAATGAATCAGAGTGCCTCAGAGCTCTATGTTTGGCAAACGTTGCTACACGTATTCTCTTTCAGTAATTCCATAATAAAGCTGGAGGCAGGGGTATCCAAATATTCAGAAAACACTAAAATAATTTCAAAGAACAAAAATAGCTGCCAGTAAATATTCATGCAAAATAAAATTGGGAAAAATGACTGATGGGATTTAATATCATCAGATGTGTCTTACCAATGGAAACAGAGAAGTTCCAAGTGTGATTGCTGAAAAAGAATAAAGACGGAGGCTTCATTTTCACAACAACAATCCCAAGGTAACAAGTAGTGCAGCAAAGAGTGCCCCTGACTCACAGCACCAACAACCCTAATTCAACCCTGACCTCAGATATTGTCTATGTGAACTTGTATGTTTTCCCTGTGACAACATGGGCTTCTGAATTGGATGGTCTTGATATGCTGCTGGATAATTGGGGTGCTAGAAATTACTCTTTTGTGTAGATAAATTATAAAAATGACATCAAGGACAGTTGGAGAGAATGGGTTATTGAGAAATAAGAGAAATGGGGCTGACAGGATTGTTCTGCTGAAAAGCAGAAATAACCTAATAAGTCGTCAGTCTGTTAACAATTAAGGTTATTATAAAGTACACTGAGTTTTATTACATCAAGTATTTAATCTAAAAACTGAGATATTCTGAACTAAGTCTCCTAGAAGCTCCAAAACCATCTCAACCCACATACTGCTGGTAAAGAGGCAACTTGGCAAGAATAAGATACAAAATTAAACCCGGGACCTACGACTGTAGGCAAACGCAAGTCATGCAACAACTTTATGTCTGCTTGTGAGGACCCTAAACTGTTTACAAGCAGATACTCAACATTGGAAATAAATAGGACCTTGATGAATAGACATGAAAGAAGATATAGTTCAAATTTGCAGTATTTTACAAATCTTGGGCTTCACACTACTAGAAAGATATTGAGGCACTGGAGAGGGTACAGCACACATTAATAGAGTCAAGATTCAAGAAGTTCTCAGTCCAGAAGAAATCACTTCCTCTTCGTCTGCAACCACAGTGACCTCCCTGTAGCCAACCATTTCAATTCTGAGTAACGCTCCCAAGCTCACATGTATATCCATGGCTTTTTGCACTATCCCACCCTGACCACCTGCAGATTGGAGGAGCAGCCCTTTATTTTCCATCTGTACTCTCCAGCCAAATGGCATTAACATTGATTTCTCTGCTTTCTGCTAAACTTGCTCGCCTTTTCATTCCCCTCCCCCTTTCCTGTCTTTCCAGTTCTCCCCTCCCTCTCCCCTTATCCACCCAGCCATCTCTTATCCCCCTACCCTCCCCTCATCCATTTATCATCTCCTGCCTTTGCCATCCCCCTCCCCTATCCTTTTTGTTCAGACACCTGCCAGCATTCTCTCATACCTTGATGAAGGGCTCAAGCCCAAAGCGTTGGTTATGTATTTCTACCTTTGTTACATAAAGGACACTGTTTGACCTGCTGAGATTCTCCAGCATTTTGTGTTTTTGTTTAAATTTCAACCACAATGTCTACAGATTTTCTTGATTTACTTGTGAATGATTTGGTAATGCTATTCAAAATCAATACTGAATGGAACAGAACATGTAGATTCAAGTTATCTCCATAATGGGGGACTATAAAATAGTGGTCCAGTTTCATGTTCATTAGCTATCAAAAACAGTACTCTTATCTAAAGTAATTATGTTATGCAAAATTAATGACTTTTATATTTTTCATTGAACATCAAAAGCCAGGGTTTTATTTTTAAAGCAAAATACTGTAAATGCTGATAATCTGAAATAAAACCAGAAAATGCTGGAAAAAGATAAACACTTAGAAGATTAAAGAGCCCACTTTACCCCCTCAAGCCTGCTCTGCCATTCCAGCTCATCACTCTGTTCCTGCAATATCCCATCCACTGATTCCTCTAATATCCTGAGATTCATTGATCCTTGTCTTGAACATAATCAATGACTGAGCCCCCACAGCCCTTAAGAGACAAATAGATTCAAACAAGAGGTCTTCAACCTCAAAGTTCATAGTTCAGATTTATTGTCAGACCATGACATTTTTTTCCTGCGGGCCAGGCATAATTTCTACTAATCGGCAGTGCAAAAAAAAAACTATACTCAAGAAAAGATACACATACAAAAAAGAGAATTTTAAACAAAGAAAGAAATGTAAACAAAATGACTGTGCAATACTAAAAATAAATATTCAGTAAAAATTAATGTGCAAAATAAGACTCCCTAAATGAGTCTTTGATTGAGTTTGTCATTGAGGAGTCTGATAGTGGAAGGGTAGCAACTATTCCTGAACATGGTGGTGTGAGTCTTATGGCACCTATACCTCTTTCTTGATGGCAGCAGCGAGAACAGAGCATATCCTGGGCGGTGTGGATCCTTGATGATTGCAGCTGCTCTCCGACAGCAGTGCTCCATCTAGATTTTCTCAGTGGTGGGGAGAGTTTTGCTTGTGATATATTGGCATCATGGTATTATGTATATTCATCATCTTGTTGACAATGTCCAATGTGGAATCTATTGAAAATCTGAAAATCTAAGTACATGACATTTACTTATTTCCTCCTCCCTCCATCTATTATTTATTCTTCTGGTCACATCCATAAGGAACACCAATAGATTAGGCGAACATGATCATCCATGATGATACAATTCAATTATTCCTTTATTAATGTACTATTATTTCATTTTTCACCATTGAAGCTAGCATTTTCTCCACTATTGACATTAGGCTAACAGTTAAGTAACTCCATGTTTTCTTTCTCTCTTTTCTCAAGTAATGGGGTCACATTTGCTCTAGTCATTATCTAGTCATGAAAGATTATAATACATGATCTCTATCGACACATTTTCCAAAACCTGGTATGTATATCATTAAGCCCTTGATATTTATTGGTTTACAGTCTCAACAATTATTCTTGCATTTTTTTTTACTAAAACTAATTACTTTCAGTTCCTTATTCTCACTAGACTCAGACTGACTATTTGAGGCATGATCATACATGGAAGCTACTGGCTGAGGTGGATTTGACAAAAAATTTAGGTGATTTATTATAATGATGTAATAATTAATGTGTAGGTGTAACACACAATCTGAATAAAATTATTTGGTTACAGTATTTCAGCCATCTCTCCTGCTGTAATTTGCAAAGCTGAATTTTTAAATGTCGGAAAGATCCTGCATTTAAACTCCTCCATCCAACCATCAGTTTGCTTCAGACATGGTTGCTAAATTGTGACACTGTTCCAGAAACAAATAGAATTCTGAATGCTGTCCAACAAAGCAGTCTGATTTCAATAATGAGGTTATAAATTAGTATAAAGTAAAATTTTTCTCTTAAATAAATATATTTTACAGAACAATCAAAATACATCTTAAGGAAATTTGATATCAGAATTGTTTAGACAAGAGGCTGTTAACATTTTGCTGTCAGGTTGGTACAAGTAATAGTTCGGTTGTGATAGCAAATGTGGTTTCAAATATTACACAAAGACTTTTCAACTTTCTCACTCCTCTGTTAAACTATACTAGATGCTGACATTCTTTAGTTGTGAGCAGAAACCTGCCTTTAGTGCATCTCAGGACCATCTCTTCTCTGTTATGTTGACGAAAATCATTACTAGTTAACAAATTGTCCCAGAGGCTCCACAGACCTCCCAATCAACTCATGAATCCCAATCCATGTTGGGATTATTCCTACCTTGAACTGAATGGAGTGAGACGACCTCCCACTGAAAGGTCACTTGGCTGGCAGTTTGAGACGCGACTCCAGAATTGAAATGTCAGATTTGTCACAATGATCGTATGAACTTTTCTTCTTTGACACTAAAATTGCAAAGATAAACATAAAATCTTTGCTGATTGAAAGAAATGTAAAAAATCTACCTTCGGAAATCTGCCAAAACATAACCTCATCTAAATATTCAACATGAATAAACGTGCCTTTGTTTTTTTCTGCTCATTTAATAATTCAACTAATTTGTTATAAAACACATTGGGGAAAACAACAGCTATAAATATGACATTTCTGTTGGAAGATTTACAGATGCAATACTTTCATTGTTGCTTAACAAGGTTAAAACCTCAGTTTTGTAGATGGCAAATAAGTGCCAAGAATTCAGTTTTGTCAGTAAATCAACATTAACTCAGATGTAAACTGATTGAGGATTCAGACTAACCATCAAAAAGCAGTTCTTTCTATCATTCCTATTTGTTCCCATACTAAACATAGCATAGGGCATATATGTCATGTGACTCCACAGGGCATACTTATAATTCTATTAATCTGCAAATGCAGTAATGGAGAAGGTAGGCATACACACAAGGGGAAAGAGAACAGAGAATTATAATGAGAAGGTTAGATGAAGAGAAAAGGATGGTTTTCTTGGGGCATAAACCTGCAGAGTTTGATAGTTTGTGTGTGTCCATGCTATGAGCTCTATACTGCTGAATGTGTGATGACATTTCCCCTGTCATCTCCTTAAGTTGCTTCTTATAACCCACTTCTTTGACCTTTTCAATATCTGCCTATTATGTGGTTTAACATCAAAAAGTATTGGATGACACTCCAGTAATTTACTCTGGAATATTTGCTACATTATTATTGCTACTGTTCTCACATGATCCAAGATTCCTTTATTGTCATGTAACTGTATTGAACAGTGGCTTTCAAACTTTTTCTTTCCACTCACATACCACCTTAAGTAATCTCTATGCCATAGGCGCTCTGTGATTAGTAAAGGATTGCATAAGGTGGTACGTGAGTGGGGGAAAAAAAGATTGAGAACCACTGGTCTAGGCCCAATTGTTTCTGAAATATTTTGCTTGAGAAAAATTGTCATTGGTCCATTTCCTTTGGAGTTAGGAAACCGTGCACATAACGAATCAATTAGGTACAATTAAAACAGTGGTTTTCAAACTCTTTTTCCCCATTCACATACCACCTTAAGTAATCTCTTACTAATCACAGAGCACCTGTGGCATAGGGAATATGTAAGGTGGTATGAGAGTGGAAATTAAAAAGTTTGAAAACCACTGGCATAGAACATGTAATATTACACAAGATTGTCTTCTGCCTGCCTTAAGGAAGTCAAAGATTCACCATTAGTGACTCCCAGTACGAGAGAGATTGTTAAATTGAAAGGGCCACAAATTTCTTTCAGTGCGTTCTCTAAACATGAATTCACATTTGTAGAATACAACTGCTTAGAAAAGAATGAAAACAAAAAAGTAAGGAATTCCTGAAGCACAAAATTCAATGGAGTTCTTCAAGAAAGTCAACAGATGCTTACTAAAAAACAGTATAAACAACCTGAAGTAGGGGTGTGAAGGATTTTCATCAGTATTCTGTAAATGTTAGGTTGGGAAACTTGGAGAACTCCAGCAGAAAATATTCCCATCTCAGTTCAGTTCACTTACACTGCACTGGCTGACTGCAATGGATTTTTCTATGCCAGAGAGTAGTCATGAACTCATTAAAAAGGCTGGAGGGTCTTATTGACTGTTCTGGTCTTTTTCCTGTTAAATTGCTGTCTGTTTACATATTCCTCCTCACCATTGAAAACATCTACAGGCAATGCTGCTTCCGGAGAGCAGCCGCAATCATCAAGGATCCACATCACCCAGCACATGCTCTGTTCTTGCTGCTACCATCTGGAAAGAGGTATGGGTGCCAAAAGACACATAGTACCAGGTTCAGGAACAGTTGCTACCCCTACACCATCAGAATCCTCAACAAAAACACTTAATCAGGGACTCGTCTTACTTCTGCAGTTTATTAATTTTTTTCCTCTTTATATTGCACCGTCAATTTATTTACATTTCGTTATTTGTTTAAATGTGTATGTACTTTTGCACTATTGTTTTTCCCTCTCTGTATTGCACATCCAGTTTGTTTACAGTTCTTTATTTGTTTAAATGTGTATGTTGAATTCAATTTTATTTTGCATTACCAGTAAGTGGCAATTTAAAAAAAACAATTAGGCATAGAGCCTGCTGACAGTCCATTTTGGTGCACAAGTCAGTGCTGCCCAATTTACACCCAATTAGCCTCCACCCCAGTACGTTTCAAATGGTGGAAGAAAATTGGAGCCCCAGGTGAAGACGCATGGAGACATGGAGAGAATGTACAAACTCCTTACAAACAGCATGGGATTTGAACTCAGGTCCCGATTGTTGGTTCTGTAAAGGCATTGTTCTAACTGCTATGCCATCCATTCTGCCTTGCCTGCTGGAAAAAGGATCTCAAGGTTGTATATGATGTCTTGTAAGTACTCTGACAATAAATCCGAAAATGAACTTTGAAATTTTAATTTACATAAACACATATATTGCCATTGTTATGCACCCAGAGGACCCCAAAACCCAGCAGTAATAGTCACCAAGACAAATGGTTACATAAACAAAAGTTGCTTTTAATTATCTTTAAACATGAAAACAGGATCAAACTTTAACTTATCACTATTGACTTAATTAGCCCAACTTAACCCCCTTCTAATTCTAAGCACACGTGTATGTAATGTGTGTGTAAGTTCAGAAAAGGTCTTTGATTTACAGTCCAATCTCACTTCTCATTCCTCCAAGTTCACTGGTGGCAGGCAATTCTTATACTGTGCACAGAATTTAACATTTATAACATTCACCAGGCTTTGGTGCTTAAAAGATGAATGAATACTGCTCAGGAAGGTTCTCAGAGAGAAATTTGTTGTTCCAGGACACCCACAACTGATCACTTTAGTGTCTTGCTGACAAGACTTGGCCCCTCAGGGTTCTCCAGATAATAACCTCTTTCTTTCAGGTCTCCATAGAGTGCCTTTTTGTTTATCTAATTTCAAGTGAAACATTAGACACCCAGTCCTCTCCTCTTACATGAACCACAAGGGCTTTGACCAGGCTGAACTAAGCACTCACAACCCATCTTCCAAAATGGGGTTTCCCACAAGCTTGCCAGCTTGACCTTTTCTAGTCCCAGTTGCTGCTGCTGACCGTAACACTGTAGAACTGATCGGACTCTCTCTCTCTCTCTCTCTCTCTCTCTCTCTCTCTCTCTCTCTCTCTCTCTCTCTCTCTCACACACACACACACACACACACACACACACACACACAGAAAGCCCCTTTGACTCTCTCTGTTTGCAAAACCACATGACCCTCTTAGAACAGCAAGTTCCACTACAGACAATCTGTGACTCCGATAAGCTCTTTCATCTGTTGCAATTTTGTAAACAATAATCCATTAGTGAAGTCTCTTGGGCACTCTCCAAAACTTCTGCAAAGACTTTTGGCCCTGGCGTGTCTGGCATGGGGAAGAGCTCCAATATTTTAAATAAGATCTGTTCTAAAGTGTTTTTATGTGACCTACACTAATAAACCTTCCCCAATTTATCTCCCAAAAACATATCTATATTCTGTCGCACTGCAAAGGCTGAGATATACATTAAAATAAAAGTGAAATTGCACAATGCACTGAAAATTAAACAGGTAGCATGAAATATTTGTTTCTTTCTACACAGATGCTACCTAAACTGCACATTTTCTATCAGCTTTTGTTTTTACCATTCTTTCTTTTCTTTGGCTTGGCTTCGTGGACGAAGATTTATGGAGGGGTAATGTCCACGTCAGCTGCAGGCTCGTTTGTGGCTGACAAGTCCGATGCGGGACAGGCAGACACGGTTGCAACGGTTGCAAGGGAAAATTGGTTGGTTGGGGTTGGGTGTTGGGTTTTTCCTCCTTTGTCTTTTGTCAGTGAGGTGGGCTCTGCGGACTTCTTCAAAGGAGGTTGCTGCCCGCCGAACTGTGAGGCGCCAAGATGTACGGTTTGAGGCGATATCAGCCCACTGGCGGTGGTCAATGTGGCAGGCACCAAGAGATTTCTTTAGGCAGTCCTTGTACCTCTTCTTTTACCTCTTCTTTGGTGCACCTCTGTCTCGGTGGCCAGTGGAGAGCTCGCCATATAACACGATCTTGGGAAGGCGATGGTCCTCCATTCTGGAGACGTGACCTACCCAGTGCAGTTTGATCTTCAGCAGCGTGGATTCGATGCTGTCGGCTTCTGCCATCTCAAGTACTTCGATGTTGGAGATGAAGTCGCTCCAATGAATGTTGAGGATGGAGCGGAGACAACGCTGGTGGAAGTGTTCTAGGAGCCATAGGTGATGCCGGTAAAGGACCCATGATTCGGAGCCGAACAGGAGTGTGGATATGACAACGGCTCTGTATACGCCAATCTTTGTGAGGTTTTTCAGTCGGTTGTTTTTCCAGACTCTTTTGTGTAGTCTTCCAAAGGCGCTATTTGCCTTGGCGAGTCTGTTGTCTAACTCGTTGTCGATCCTTGCATCCGACCCCAAAGGTCAATGTTCGAATAAAAATGTGTGCAGAAGTGATTTTCCAGTGCTAAATTCATTATTGATGAATCTAATGTGTTTTCATAATTTAATACTTGCTGTGATCCCAATACTTGTGATCATATAACTATATAACAATTTAGAGTACGGAAACATGCCATATTTACCCTTCTAGTCCGGATCAATTTACATGAAACTCCACTAGTTCCATCAACCCACTCCCATGCCCATAACCCTCCAATCCCCTCATATCTAACCTCCTCTTAAATGACAGAATTGATCCTGCCACAACTACTTCTTCTGGAAGATCATTCCACTCAGCCACCACTCTCTGAGTGAAGAAGCATCCTCTTATATTACTCCTAAAGTTTTGCCCCCTAACCCTTAACTTATGACCCCTTGTTCCAATCTCCCCTACCCTCAGGGGAAAGAGCCTATTCACATCTACTCTATCTATTCCCTTCATAATTTTAATTATCTCTATCAAATCCCCTCTCAACCTTCTATGCTCCAACGAATAAAGTCCCAGTCTACTCAAACTATCTCCGTATTCAAGATACAGCAATCCAGGCAACATTTTTGTAAACCTTCTTTGCACCCTCTCTACCTTATTTATATCCTTCCTATAATTTGAAGACTAGAACTGCACACAATACTCCAAACTTGGCCTCACAAATGCCTTAAACAGTCTCAACATCACCTCCCATCTCCTATATTCTATGCTATGATTTATAAAGGCCAGCATACCAAAAGCCTTCTTCACCACCCTATCAACATGGGAATCCACCTTCAAGGAATGCTGAACCATTATTCCAAGATCCCTCTGTTCCTCACCATTCCTCAATGCCCTCCCCTTCACTGCATACGTCCTATTTTGGTTATTCCTCCCAAAATGAAGCACCTCACACTTATATACTTTAAACTCCATCTGCCACCTTTCAGCCCACTTTTCCAAACAGTCCAAATTCCTCTGAAGTCCGTGAAAACCCTCCTCACTATCCATAAATCCCCTTATTTTTGTATCATCCACATATTTACTCATCCAATTTACCACCCCATCATCCAAATCATTAATATAAATGACAAACAACGAAGGACCCAGCAGCGATCCCTGAGACACACCACTCATCACCAGCTTCCATCCTGACATCAACTGCTCTACCTTCATCAACCTTTTTGGTCACCTCTTCAAAAAATTCAACAAGATTCGTCAAACATGACTTTCCTCTCACAAACCCATGTTGAGTGTCTCTGATCAATCCCTGCCTATCCAGATATTTATACATATTATCCCTAAGAATTCCTTCCATTAGTTTCCCCACTACCGATGTCAAATTTACTGGCCTTTAGTTGCTTGGCCTACACCTTGCACCCTTTTTAAACAGCGGAACCACGTTTGCAACCAGCCAATCCCACGGCACCACACCCTCCTCCAGTGACCATTGAAAAATCACTGTCAGAGCCTCCGCTATTTCCTCCCTGACTTCCCTTAAGGTCCTGGGAAAAATCCCATCAGGACCAGGAGACTTATCTATCTTTATATACCCCAAAAGTTCTAAAATCCCCTCTTTATTAATCCCTATCTTTTCCATAACTAACCTTTTTGCCTCACTTATCCCACACAATTCAATATCTCTTTCCTTCATGAACACCGATGAGAAGAATGTATTCAATATGTGGAAGATTGCATAGCATTCTAAAATGTTGTTATGGTTTGTTCTAAGTACTACTATGACTGAGCCGGTTCCAGAACTAATATTTTTCATCTGCTATATTTTTGGCAAATGACTGACTGGCCTCCTCTATGCCCCATTAATTGTAATGTGCAATCATTTTCTTTTAAGTCATTTTTAACTAAATCCTTCCAAGGATCATAAATCTAATGCAGTCATTTTCCTACCAATTTAATTTATTACTTTCAAATACCTTTTGCTGGATGACATTTAAGTGGAAAACAATTATTTCACACAATATTGACTTCTGAAGCAAAATCAGTAGCTTCTGGAAATACATTGGTCATCCAACATTAGCCAAGAGAGGTTATAGGTTTACATATGAAATGTCCAAAACTTTCATAGCATGTCTGATCATTTCCACTTTATTTTTTTTTCTTTTCTATATTTGAAACACAAAATAGGTACATGAATCTTCATGTGCTTCAGTATGGAATTATGAATATTTCATCTAAATATTTTTATTTTACAGAATGGTCTTTTCAGATCTTTACATGGGCAGTAAATCTAGGTTATAACTCAAAATGTGTATGAGATAGTTGCACTGAGGTTGATAGTCTGACATCTATTTATTTATTCATGGAACGTATGCAGGTCTGTGAGACTAGAGGAATGATGTTTTGGCACAGACTAGAAGGGCCAAATGGCCTGTTTTCTGTGCTTTAGCTTTCTATGGTTCTATTAGAATAACCCTGCAATAACAGCATTGTATACAATGTAACAGCCATATCCGTATTGCTTGTTTGTCCTGACTTATTTCACACAACCTCCTATCTATTACTATTTTTTTGTCTTGTCCTGAAGTGGGGGGGGGGGGGGGGGGAACTGCAATGATCATACATTATCTTAACTAACAAACTGATACCTGTGTGTAATAATAGCTACACTATGACTTGGTAATGTCATGTGTGAAAATAATATTGTAATTATACACTTCAGTCTCAGTGACATGATGCACATGCAATGACCTAAAATTAAAATCAATTCAGCACTTTAATTGAAACTGCATTATCTTCTGTTGTCTACTTGAGTTTGAACTTAGGAAAATAATGCTCCTCTGTAGTGCAGTAAGTACTGAGCCAGTTTTGAAAACTTGTCAAACAATATTTTCCCTTAAAAATAAAATCAAAACTATATCAAGACATTTCGCAACTACATTTATCTGCAAGGAGTTTTTGTTTTGGGAGGCCCATCCTGTGGTTGTGGGAGATGAATAACTAGTGTATGGATTAACCCACAATCACTACTGGGTATTGGGATATCAACTTCACCGATGACCTGAGACTTTATTTTTCAGAAACTCCAGCCAGCTTCCCACCAAATAATACTGCAGACTTTATCATGACAGTTTTTATAGCAGATTACTGCAGATTAAACTCCCAATTATGCTATAATTTATAGGAAACAATAGTTTTATACCATACTTTTCCAAAACAATGATTTTGTCCAGTACATAAAAGGCATAGGGGAGTTGTTTAATGTTGTGCCCATTAATGAACAATTGTCATATTTATAATGCATGGAGAATTATACTGACCAAAAATAGGCCAACAACTTATTCTCTTCTTCACTAGAAGTGGAAGTCAATCTAAGAGATTTCAATCCAGTGGTTTTAGCTGTCTATAGCCTTTGGCTGTACTATATTGTTAACTCCTACTCAGACATAATGCTGGGATCTCTGGCAGACGCAATTCAGCACCACACAATTTAATCATGTGCCCACCCAGTTAGGTACTTTCTGCTCCACTCATCTGCAGTTTCCATATTGGCCTCATCAGAATTCTCACAGTGAATCCCACAGGTCTTCAAAGGTTGACAAGAAGATCTATTTATTTTTCCTTCTAAACTCTTACTTAATTTCCTATTGAAAAGAAATTCTTGCTACAGTTATTGACCAACCTTTAATCATTAATATTCATATTGCAAAACTATAAACACATTAAAATAATTAATACTTTCTCTTTCCTTCATCTACTATTCTGTTAGTATTAGGCATTACCCAACCAGACATTACATAAAAAGGCAACTGAAATATGGCTTTTAATCAAAATATTAACAAATAAATAAAACAGACAGAAACATAATACTAGATTAAAGGCCATAATTTCAAGGTGACAAATCCAGGACTCAGAGCAAATTTTTCTTTACATACCTGGAAATAATACTTAGAATAATTTTCCAGGTCTGCCTCTGGAAGTTATATTCTGTCATTGCGTGTTAGAGAGATACACATGATTATTTTTTGCAGTCAAACAAATATATGAATATTTTCCTTTCAAATGTTTGCAGTAAGGTTTAATAAATTCAACATATCTCAATAAGCCTCATTCGCACTGTTATCATTAAAACTATTTGTACAGAAGAAACAATGTCAAATGTTGACAATGAAGTTAACAGATAACCCTACTATAAATGAAGTCAAATTTGTCTTTAAATAATTAAACAATGCTATGACAAATCTAATCCCATGGATCGACACATCTAATAATTATTTATTTATAAAGTAGGTTGGTCTTTGAAGCAAATTGGATTGTCAAATTAATTTATGTCACATAAAACATTAATTCATAAAAGGGTTTTTGGAAGGAAGTATTGCCCGTCAGCTTTTATTATTAATATTTCCATGTATTGAATCTTGATTCAAGTGACACGTACAGTGTTTTTAGAATTTCCTCACAATCTATTTAGCTTTGTTTTAGATTATTTGAAATTCTGTTTTTATTTATATTTCCATGCTAGCTGACCTACATTTTCTATTTGTAAAATTAAAAATTTCTTTTTTTTTCTTATTGCTTCTAATGAGCTTTCTTTCAGTTCAGTTTCTCTTGATTTTATTGATGTCTTCTCTCGCTGGGTATATTCCATTAAGCACAACACTCCTTCACCCAACAGCAAATATCAATGGACAGTTCAATAATCTACTGTCTGCCCTCCTCCAATATCCTCACTGACTCTCTGTACAACTTTGGTGCTAGTTCAAATGAAACCCTGGAGAAATAGCTTAAACATCTATTCACAATATTTCTCCAAGGTTTCAGCTAACCTGTCTCTGAAATTATACCCGACTTTTGAGACTTTGCAAGCAGAATTGCTAATCCAGAGTGTTCAATACATACACACGCATGCAAGAGTGCGTAGAATCAGCAAATACTAATTAGAACTAAAAAATAAATCTGGCTGACTTTTATTATTTCCTGGCATTAAAGTCAATAAGCAATTTTATTATCCCAAAACCCAGTTAAACTGTTGGTCTAATGCAGGGCCTAAAATTCTATTGGCCTCCTTTCTGTCCCTTCCATAAGTTGGCATGAAAAAAAGAAATTTCCTCAGTCCATTGCCCAATACCCAATAGGAATCTGGGAATGGAAGGACACTTTTAAAATCTCAAACCCCTTTCTAGCTTTCAATTTATTGTTAATTCTCTGAAATTTGTTTCTTTTTTTCGCAGAAATGTTCTCAGAGCTCTTGCATTGTTTCTTTCAAAATTACTATTGTTGTCAGGTTTAGTGCAGGGCAATTTCTTCTGCATTTTCCCTATTTCTCCAGAATGGTTGCTTCTCAAAATTTCCATGATGAGAGAAACACAAGAACTGGGAATCGCTGTTGTGTGACCAAATAAAAGAACTCATGTTGCATTAATAGGCAACTTTCCTTGTTGAATTGTCCAACAAAACTTGTTTTTCCCCTAAATAATACTCCTTTTAAAATGAACAGCGTTAATCACTGCCCTAAATCCTCCAGTTTCCAATTGTTTGTGAAAGTTAAGAATAAAATCACTTCTTAGATTGCATCCAGATTTTCCAAACTCAGGATGTGTGAAGAAAAGGGTGGTGTAGAAATGAGTGCACTGTTAATATAGCCTGTTTGAATTGAAAAGCCTGTCAATTAAATCATTTTAATCCAGTTAAATGACCAGGGTCCGGATCTGGCACTATTCAGTAAGGAACATATACATTCTCCCTGTGACGTTGTCGATTTCCTCAGGGTGCTCTAGTTTCCTCCCATATTCCAAAGGCTTACAGGGTTAGTAGGTTAATTGGTCACATGGGTGTATTTGGGTTCATAGATTGGAAGGGAAGAGAAAAGATAAATAATTAACAGATATAAAATGAATGTGAGTCAGACAGCTGAGATAATGGTTTATTAATTTAGTTCCCTACTCATTAAAGTAAACAGATTATATTTTCCTAATGTCTGGGGAATTTGTTCTTCAACCTGGCTTGTATCTACATTAAAAAATGGATTATTTTCCATGTCTAACATTCCATTTCAAGCAGCTCTCAGATTTATTGTCAGAGTACATACATGACATCACTTACACCCTAATATTACTTTTTCCTGCAGGTGCAGAAGAATTACTACTAATTGGTAATGCAAAAATAAACTGTACACCGCATAAACATGTAAACAAGGAACTGTAAACAGATAATGAATATAAACAAACTTGCTGTGCAATACAGAGAGAACAAAAAGAAAATCAATGAAGTGCACAAGTAAGAGTCCTTAAATAAGTCTCTGATTGACATTGTTGTTGAGGAGTTTGATGGTGGAGGGGTAGCAGCTGTTCCTGAACATGGTGGTGCAAGTCTTGTGGCATCTATACCACTTTCCTGATGGCAGCAGTGAGAACAGAGTGTGTGCTGGGTGGTGAGGGTCTTTGATGATAGCTGCTCCTCTTCAGCGCCAGCGTTCCCTGTAGATGTACTCAATAGTGGAGAGGGTTTTGCCTATGATCTCCTGGGCTGTGTCCACTACGTTTTGGAGGGCTCTACGCTCAGAGGTATTGGTTTACCCAGACCAGACCGTGATGCAGCCAGTTAGCACACTTTCCACCACACCTTTGAATAAATTTTCCAGGGTTTCTGGTGTCATACCAAACCTCTACAAACTCATGAGGAAGTAAAGGCGCTGACATGCTTTCTTCACGATGCCACTGGAGTGTTGGGTCCAGGAAAGATCCTCCAAGATAATGACTCCCAAAAACTAAAATTAGCTCACTCTCTCCACCTCTGATCTCCCAATGATCACTGGATTGTATTCTCAGATTATATTCTCAGATTAAAAACACGAAGAAATGCTGAAGGAACTCAGCTGATCTTGCAGCGTCCACAGGGGATAAAGATATATTACCGATGTTTTCCTCCTATGGACGCTGCAAGACCAGCTGAGCTCCTCCAGCATTTCTGTGCATTTTTACTTCCATGAATTACCCCGTTCAGTTGATCGACTGCAAAATCTCTTAAAGTAGTGTCTACCCTGAAGAAGTTCTCTTTCGTTGAAACATTGGTAATTCAGTACAGCTTTCCTTTCTATGGACACGGAGAAACCAGCCGAGTTCCTCCAGCATTTCTGTGCATTTTTATTTCAATCACAGTATCTGCAGACTTCCATGTTTCCCTCAGTTCAAGTCTGATGCGATTTGCTTTTATATCATTCATTTTTTTAAATATCTGGATGTTGCTGATAAGGGCAATATTTATTTCCCATTCCTAATTGCCCTGGAGAAAGTGATGACAGTTATTAAAAGCATTGTACTGGAGCATTTGAGTGGGAAACACAGCTAATTCTTCAGCGTGGGCCTTCAGGACTACAACTGCCATGTTTTCTGATATCATGTCCTTTGCTCCATCCGTGTCCACCACTGCTATTTGATATAATGTGGAGTAAATTGAAGAGCCTGCTCTATAGTGAAGACCCCAGAAAGTGCTAAAACATATTATCCACTTGCAGGCTGAATAAACGTGAATACTTCTTTGTTGTATTCAACATTCATATCTTGGATTCCACCATCACTGGGGATGGAAATATGTCAGGAACCTCCTCCTCTAGTTAGTGTGTAATTTTCCACTGCCAGAAGTTGCTGTAAAATAGCACCAGGAGCAGCAAAGTGCAAGGGACATGAACATCAGCATCATGAATGCCAACCAGCTCTCGCCAGAGGGAGAATACTGCCCTTCATTGGAGGAGGCATGTCAGACATGTTCAGCAGCGATGGGCTCAGACTACTGAAGGTACCGGGAATGCTAGAATCTAAACCTTCCTCTCAAATGCACTTCCTTCTCACTCCACCATCTGTTCAAATGTATAAGTTACATGAGCTCTTACTTTCCCCATCCTTTTGGGTAAATATGTATCCAATGTGGCCAGTGGTGGTTGAACACGAAAAGAGAGGAAATGAAGGCATCCTGTAACCAGGGCCTTTAAATTCAGAGGTGTAACAGCACTGATTTACCACAGCTTACGAACAAATTAGGAATACACTCAATCACTTCTTTTAGCACACCATGAAGTCGAGCTTCTTTTTATTATTCACAAAACACAACATTGCATTCTTCAACTTCCCAAACACTACACAGCTAAACTCCTCTGACCTTCTCATTGGCTCACTGCCACACCGGTGATCCTGACTCGCTCACTCTCCTTCTCCAGCATCTGAGATCCATCACCAGTACACTGACACTTAACACACCCGTGCATGTGCGCTATCACTCCCACACATTGCATCGCTTACATTATCAGTGGCAGATAGCAGCGCTCTCAACAAAGGTAGGTACATCAATGCAACAGCTGCCCCCACCCCCCTCAGCCTCCAAGCGATACAAGGAGGTTTCTGTTGGGAACTGCCCTGCTACGTGACGGGCCAGAGAGCTGAGAGTTTGGCCCGTCGTTGTACAGTAGTGCAAGACAGGTGATGTACAGTCCAACTGGCAAGGGTGCGACTGACTCTCTGACTCTGGCTCGACGCAAAACATAGACCATCGATATATGCTGGCTTCAACCTGTCACTGGAAACTGTGTTAACTTTTCATTCCTGTTGATCACAATAGTCTTTGGGTGGTGTCACAAGACCTGAAAAGGTCCATCGCAGACAAGCTGAAGTGGTTGGCTGAAAACTCTTGCAAATTGGGGATGTTATATCAGTCAGGCACGGTTAAGTAGTTCAGAGCGCAATAATCATCAGAAGGCTGCCAATCCCCAGGAGATTTATTTTGAAATTATATGCAACAGTGAAGCCCAACAACTGTCAGATCTGTGGTCAAATTCCAATTTTGCAATTTTAAGACGGTCCAAGGTTAATCTACGAGTCCACACTACCATCGGATGACCCCAAGTCTCTCAATATGGTGGGTTACTGTAAGTTTAATGTCTGTGTGATTAAACAATCGGGTCACTAGGCAAGGGAAACACTTGAGCAAGGCTCAGAAAGGGCAGGAGCAAGGCTGAAGACTCATCAAGCAGCTGACAACATTGAAGAGATGACAGATGCAGCTCACTTGCATACAAGAGCTGCGGTCCAACAAACAAAAATGTGACAAGAAATCTGCTCCCAAAATGGAAATTGCCATGTTGGCAACCATGAAAATCTGCCAAAAATGTTTCTTGAGACTGAAATGCAATGTGAGTGACTTCTGGCCATGAGTTTGAATATGAGAATAATCCAAGGCTGAATGAACACTTGACATATCTATGTTCCTCTGTGGTTGGAGGGACCATTGAAATCTCTGCACCAAAAGCGACAAGAAATTGAACACCCAAGAGACAGACTTTGAGGAAAAGACAGCGACCGACATCCCCTTGGGCAACAGTTGCCTCTATTGCCGGGCGTGGTCATTTCCCGGCTGCCATTTGTAGAAGTCACAAGGTGGCTGACAAGACCAGATCTCTGATGCTTCCAACAAATACGCTATCCATCTCCTCTACCACATCCTCGACCACCACAATTCAAACTAGGTTGACGGAAGGAATTCCATCGTGTGGCCGAATCTTGGACCTGCATAGTCAGGGCTGCAACTCAGTTATCTTCAATTGATAAGTTGCTGGTGCTTCACAATGTGCAGTTGCTCTAGTTTCATTTGCTCCTGTAAACTCAGGGAAGAAGCCAATCCATCTATCTTCAATGCAGAGGTTGTGGACATAATTAGATTGGCATGATCCACCAACTGATTGAGGGTGAACATTCAAAAGGCACTCACCAAATGCTCTTGAACATGGTGAGGTAAACACTGAAGGAACCCCTGTTTCCAAAAATCGCCTTCAACTGTTCCAGTTAGCTTGCGCCACTTCAACATCTGTGACGGTTACCTATTGCCTAGATAGGGTCATACCTAGGGTATGGCATGTGCCCTGGGTGCCATTTGAAGGGAGTGCCACTGAGCAGTTTCTACCCCAGTGGTCTCCTTCACCACCCATGCCCACGGTGATCCCCACACTCTCCTGATGACTAGAAGTGGTGTATTGAAGGAGGCATGATTAGCATAGATGGAGGCCCTATTCGCCTAGACTCACCCTAGCCAGCACCACCTGCCCCTGCCCCCACTCCTTGCTGACGTACAAAGAACACACCTCTTTCTTCTCCACTTTGTCCTCCTGTACACTCTCATCTTATTAAAAGGCTGAACCCAAATACAACATGGCAGCCACCAAGGCCAGCTCTCACGAACCCTCCTTGTTGCTGTTTATTTTGATGCGTGGAATATAAAAGGTTGGCTATCCCTGCCTTAGGCACTATTTTTCCATTGATACACCCCTGCACCTGGGCTGTCATCAGCCAATAACTGGGCAAGCATGTCGTATGTGAGTTTACCATTCGGATCCACTAAGTCATCCTCCACTTCACAGACCATCTGCTCTGGAAGACACTCCACAAGTAAACTATAATTCGTCTTTTGACTTATCACACTGAGGGCAGAGAAACGAATTTCAAGGATCATGAACCATGCTGGTGCATTATTAATAAAAAGAGGAGGAATCTTTAGTTTGACCTCCCCAACTGCTCCAGTAAGGAGTTTATCCACATCACTATCCATTTTAAATTAGAAGGTGCTGTGAACTAATGGGGTCACCATTTGTAACAGCACTGATTTACCACAGCTTAAAATGAAAAAAAGAATACATTCACTAGTTTCTTTCGGCACACCATGAAGTCAACTTTCTTTTTATTATTCACTAGACACAACATTGTATTCTTCAACTCCCCAAACACCACCCAGCCAAACTCCTCTGGCCTTCTCGTTAGCTCATTGCCATACGTGATCCTGACACTCTCACTCTCTATTCCTCCTGCATCTAAGATTCATCACGCATATACTGACGCTTAACACACCTGCACATGCGCACTATTACTCATGCGCGTCACATCGCTGATGTCATCAGAGGTGGCTGACACTGCTCCCGATGAAGGTAAGTACACAATCGTGACAAGGTGAATCATGCCTTCCTCAGTCATTTGCACAAACACTGTTTCCTTCAGTTTGATCCTGCCCTGATCCCTGGCCATTTCATGCCCTGAAAGAACACAAAGATTATGTCGAAGATCATGAAGTATTTTAGGATCCTTGAGGAATGCTGTGTTGTAATCCAAATGTTAACAACACCTTCCAGGGAAAGAGTAGCATGAAAAGGACCTTATAAATGGGTGAGCACTTTGTAACTGCTGAATTGTTTCTGTTAGTTTTATTCAATACATTGAAAAATCTTGTGCTAATTTACAATAATGAAAAGCAATATTTTCTAGAGTCAGAAGACTTTAGAGTTTCCTTCTTTGGAACTGTGGAAACAATTCGATTTCAATAGTTCAGCTTTTGTGCTTGCATGGCATAATGAAGATGGTTATAATTGGCATTTCAGATCCATTCAACAGTGCATTCAATCATTGATTGAACCTGTAGAAGGGATGGGACATTGTTTTCACAACAAATTGTATTGTGGAAAAGTCATGTCCATTTTGATCATTAAATATGCTAAAATGATGATAGATAAATCATTCAAACTCTAGCTGAACCAAGTCACAAATCATAAAACACAAATTAAGTGCCCCTACCAAGGTTTATCAGTTAGAATTAGCAGATCAACAAGGTGGGATTTTTAGCATAGCAGTTAGCCCAAAGCTATTATAGACCCAGTTTGAATACAGTGCTGTATGTAAGGAGTTTGTAGATTCTCCCCATGAACCATATGGGTTTTCTCTGATTTCAGATTTCCTCCCACCCTCCAGAAAACATACGGGCTCCAAGGTTAATTACTGGATTTGGGCAGCACAGACTCTTGGGTCAGAAGAGCCTGTTATCAACCTCGCAATTAAATAAAATTAAACACGAAGGCATTTAAAATGCAAAACCCAAAATTCACTTAAAGGTGAATGCTGCACTTCTGTTCATCAAAGCATGGCCTACGCCTTACATTATGAGGGAACAGGTTGTAGAAGAACAGAAGAGGCTGCAGAAAGCATATATAATTGAACCGATGTCTTCTTTTCCATTTGGCTGCTCCACCCTTCCTAGAATCAAAATAAATATCACTATTAAAATTGAGGGAGATTACAAATTAGCAATAAATAGGAAAACAAAGGTAGACAAATACTGCTTACCATTGGTTAGTAATTTGTTCAGCAAGGAAGAGGAAAGATCTTCACAACTCCCTATTCGAGGAACAAAAAGTATTCAGCATGTAGGCATAGGTAAAGGCAGGTTTTATATATCATATATTTTTTATTCTCATAATAGATGGTGGGAATGGGAGCCAGGGCAAGGGAATGCTCCTCTTGCAGAATGTGGGCCATTAGGGAAGCCAGTAGTATTCCTGACAACTTTATCTGTGAGAGGTACATCCAGCTGCAGCTCTTGACAAGCCAAATTAAGGAATTGGAGCTGGATCTGGATGAACTCCGAATCATTTCAGAGGCAAAGGGGTAATAGACAGGAATTACAGAGACACATCATAGCTTAGAGGCAGGAGGAGGGTAGATGGGTGACAGGAGAGGGAAAGGGGATAGGCAGACAATGCAGGGCACCCTTGTGGCCATTCCTCTCAAAATAGTACATGTGTAACTATTTTGGATATTGTGGGGGGGTGGGGTGGGAGGAGAAGATACCAGGGACAAACCACAGAGATCATGCTTCTGGCACAGAGTCTGGTCATGTGACTAAGAAAGCAAGCAAGGAAAATTAGTGAGCTGCAGTGATAGGGATTCCATAGTTGTGGGACAGATAAGAGGTTCTGTGGCAGGAATTGAGAATCCAGATGGTGCCTGGGTCCAACATTTCACAGATCGAGTTCACAGAATTCTCTTGAGGGAGGATGAGCAGCCACATGTCGTAGCCCCTGTAGGGACCAATGACGTGGGTAGATTTGTGAGGATGTCCTGCAAGAAGAGTTCATGGAGTTAAGTGCTAGGCTGAAGGATAGGACCTCCAGAATTGTGATCTCTGGATTGCTACCCTTGCCACATGACAGTGAGGTTAGGAGTAGGAGGATAATGCAGCCTAACATGTGGCCAAAGACATGGCGCAGGAGGGAGGGCTTTAGGTTTCTGCATCATTGGGCTTTCTTCCAGTGAAGGTTGGACCTGTTCAGAAGGGATGGTTTGCATCAGAACTTGAGCAAACAAATATCCTTACAGGAAGGTTTGCTAGTGCTGCTCCGGGGGGGTTAAACTAAATTTGTGGGGGATAAAGGAGTAGAGGATGGAAAAGATGATATGAAACATTAGAAGTCAACAGGTTGTATGTGGTGGAAATGTTCTCCGGTGCATCTATTTCAATGCAAAGAGTATCGTAGGAACGGCAGCCGAACTTAGAATGTGGATTGGCCCATGGAATTATGATATTGTGGTCTGGAGTAGAACATTGTTGTAGGAGAGGCAGGACTGGAAGCTCAATGTTCCAGATAGGATGGAGGTGGGGTGGTGGAGGTGGATGAAAGGATAAGAAGTGGCATTGCTCATCAGTGAAAATATGACAGCTGTGCTTAGGCAGAACTGAGACTATATGGTTGGAGCTGAGGAACAGAAAAGAATAGGAGGAGCAATCTATAGAGAGATAGCAGACAGCTGCAGAAGACATAAGGTTGAGATAGTAGGAGATTTTATCTTCCCACATATTGACTGGGACTCCCATACTCTAAAAGGGCTGGATGAGTTAGTGTTTGTCATATGTGTTCAGGACAGTTTTCTAAATCAATATATAGAGGTACCAACTAAAGAGAGTGAAATACTGGATCTCCTATTAGGGAATGAGACAGAGCAGGTGTCAGAAATATGTGTTGGGGAATATTTTGGATCCTGTGATAATAATGCCACTAGTTTCAAGTTAATTATGGAGGAGGATAGGTCTGGGACTCGTGATGAGGTTATAAAACTGGAGAAAAGCCAATTTTGAGGAAATGAGAAAGGATCTAGAATGTGTGGATTGGAAAAATGTGTTTTAAGGCAAGGATGTGCAAGGTAAGTAGAAGATGTTGAAAGGTGAACTTTTGAGAGTACAGAATTTGTTTGTTCCTGTCAGGATTAAAGGCAAAGCATAGGAAACCTTTGTTTTAAAGGGACATTTGGGATCTGGTTTGGAAGAAGGTATAGGCAACACAGAGCAAATGAGGTACTTAAGGAGTATAAAAAATGCAAGATAAACCTCAAGAAAGATATCAGGAAGGCAAAAAGAAGACATGACATTGCTTTGGCAGACAAGGTGAAGGAAAATCCTAAGGCTTCTGCAAGTATATTAAGAGCAAAAGGATAGTAAGGGACAAAATTGGTCCCCTTGATGATCAGAGTGGTCAGCTATGTATGGAGCCAGAAGAGATGGGGGAGATAGTTTTTTTTCCTCAGTATTCACTCATGAAACAGGTATAGAGTCGTGGGAAGTAAGGAAAACAAAAAGTGCGGTCATGGAAATTATACAGATTAAAGAGGAGGGGGTGCTTGCTGTCTTAAAATAAAAAAGGTGGATAAATCCCTAGGGCTTGACAAGATATTTGCTGGGACCTTGAGGGAGCCTTCGGGAGATATTTTGGGTGCTATGGCAGAAATATTTAATATGTCCTTAACCATAGGTGTGGTGCCAAAGGATTGGAGGGTACCTTACATTGTTCCATTGATTAAAAAAGGCTCCAAAAGTAACTCTGGAAATTATAGGGCAATGAGCCTGATGTCAACAGTAGATAAATTATTGGAAGATTGGATTTAGAAATGTATTTGGATAGCCAGGGACTGATTAGGGATAGTCAACAGGACTTTGTGCATGGTACATCATGCTTAACTAATCTTATAGAGTTTTTTGATGCTGTTACCAAGAAAGTTGATGAAGGAAAGGGTACGTATGTTGTTTACATGGACTTGAGTAAGGCTTTAGACACATGGGAGGTTAGTCAGGAAGATTCAGATGCTTGGTATTCATGCTGAGTTAATAAACTGGATTCGACAATCACTGGATGGGATAAGCCAGAGAGTGCTGATGAATGATTGCTACTCAGACTGGAGGCCTGCGACTAGTGTTGTGCCTCAGGGATCAATGCTGGGACCATTGTTGTTTGTCATCAATATGAATGATCAGGATGATAATGTGTTAAATTGGGTCAGCAATTTGTAGATAACATGAAGATTGGAAGTGTTGTGGACAGTGAGGAGTTTTCAAACTTGCTGAGGCAGCTGGAAAAATGGGTTGAAAAATGGCAGATGGAATTTAATGCAGACAAGTGTGAATTGTTACATTTTGGAAGTTCATACATGCTAAATGAGGAGTGGAGTAGAACAACGGGATCTGGGAATACAGATACGCAATTCCCTGAAAGTGGTTTCCCAAAGTGGTTAGGGTTGTTAAAGGAGCTTTCACAGATTGACATTCATAAATCAAAATATTGAGTAGAGAAGTTGAGATGTTATGATAAATATGTATAAGACATTGGTGAGGCCAACTTTGATGTATTATGTGCAGTTTTGGACAACTTTGGTCATCAACAAGAAAGTTATCAATAAAATAGAAAGAGTGCAGGGAAGATTTACTTGGATGTTGCCTGGACTTCAGGAAGTGAGGTACAGGGAAAGGTTAAGCATGTTAGAATAGGCTCGTGTGCTGGATGATATTGAGATTAAGGTAAAGAAAGTGTCAGACCTTTTAAAAAATATTAAGATTGATAATTCCCCAGGGCTGTTCGCAGTATACCCCACATTGCTGTCGGGAGGGAAGAGGTAGCTCAGGCAGTGGCTACAAGGGAGGTGCCGATGGATTGGAGAATGGCAAATGTAGTCCCCTTGTTTAAAAAAGGTCATAGAGAAACTCATGGGAATTATAGACCTATGGCTAAGTAGGCTAAGCACAGGGTTAAGTATAGAAGGCAAAGTACAGGGTTATTGGTCAGTTATTTAAGGGTGTAGATGAATAGAGGGACAATGGGGTCCAAATCCATACATCCCTCAAGATTGCCAAGCAGGTAAGAAGGCCTATGGACTGTTGGGCTTCATTAATAGGGGATTGACTTCACGAGTCAAGAGGTCATGTTGCAACTCTACAAATCTCTGGTGAGACCACACTTAGAATATTGTGTTTGTTTCTGGTCACCTCATTATAGAAAGATTATAGAAGCTAAGGAGAGGATGCAGAGGAGATTTACCAGGATGTTGCCTGGATTAGAAAATGATTATGAGGCAAGGTTAGCAGAGCTGGGATGACCCAGCTGGTTGGCCTTATCCCCTTCAAGACAGACAGAAACACTACTGCTTCTGGCAAGACTTGAGGAGGATAACTGTGCATTTACATCAACAAAAACTAGTGCACCAATGTTCCTGCTGTGAAGACCTTCTGCTCAGCAGAGATAGAGTACCTCCTGGTGAAATGCAGACCCTTTTACCTGTCTAGGGGATTCTTAGCCACACTGTTTGTCACAGTCTATATTCTGCCTTTGGCTAATGTAGGTGAAGCCATGAAGGAGCCTTATGGTGCCATCTGTGAAGTTCAGACTTCCCACCTTGACATTGACATGATTGTTGCTGGCAACTTCAATCACGCCAACCAGAAAAGAGATTCACCATGGTTTCAACAGCATGTGAACTTCATCACTAGAAGAGCGAACACCCTGGATCGGGTGTACACCAAAATCCCTGGTGCGTACAAGGCTTCACGTCACCCCCACCTTGGTTATTCCAATCACATATCTATCCTGCTAACCCCAGTGTACAGAGCACTGGTAAGGCAAACTAGATCAGTTCACGAGGAGATCAGGATGTGGCCGAGGTGGGGGTCGGTGTCATAGCAGGGCTGCAAGACTGCTTTGAGACCATGGACTGGAGCTGTTTCTGGGAGGTGGCAGCTTACAATGGTCATATTGACAAAGAGGAGTACACAAGATCAGTGACTGGCTACATCAGCCAGTGCATTGTGGATGTCACCGAGATCAAATGCTTCACTACCAGGGCTAACCAGAAACCCTAGTTTGATGCAGAGGTCTGGGCCCTTCTCAAAGCTTGTGATGCTGCCTTCAGTACAAGGGATAGGATGGCACTAAGATCAGCCAGGGCTGCACTCTCTCATGCAATCCAGAAGGCAAAGCGAGGGTACACACAGAAGATCTACAGACAGCTGTGTGTCACCGGCAACACAAGGTGCATGTGGCAAGGGATCAAGACTATTACTGATCACAATTCAACCATGTGAATTAAAAACAATGATGCCTCTTTTCCAGATAGATTGAGCACCTTCTATGCACAGTTTGACAAGAAGAACAGGATGATGCCAAAGAAAGCTCCGTGTCCCCCTGATGAATGGGCCCCTCCAAGGTGAGGAGAACCCTGTCCAAAGCGTTGGGACCAGACAACATATCTAGTCGGGTACTGAAGGATTGTGCAGAACAATTGACGGAGGTCTTTATGGACATCGTCAACACCTCACTTCAGCAGTCCATCATTCCCGAGAGTTCAAGACAGCCACCATCATCCCAGTACCCAAGAGGGTAACAATAGCAGGCCTTAATTACTACTACCCTGTGACACTGATCACCATTATGAAATGCTTCGAGTGTCTGGTGATGGAAAGTATCAAAGCACACCTCCCAGGGATGCTGGATCCATTTCAATTTGCTTATAGAATAAACTATTTCATAGATGATGCTATAGCCTTATCGCTGCTCTCAGTCTTGGCCTACCTGGAGAACAATGCCTCATAAGCCAGGCTTCTGTTCATTGACTTCAGCTCAGTGTTTAATGCAATTATTTCCCAGAGGCTGGTGGAGAAGCTGTCCCCACTGGGACTCAACACCACTCTCTATAAATGGATCCTGGACTTCCTAACAGAAAGATCACAGTCTGTCCGGATCAGTAGCAGAACATCGAGTATTATCAAACTGAACACTGGTGCACCTCAGTACTGTGTACTCAACCCACTCCTGTTCATGCTACTGACCCTTGACTGCATCTCCAGATCCAGCTCCAACAGTGTCCATCAAGTTTACAGATGACACTACAGTATTTGGCCTCATCGGCAACAATGATGAGTTGTACCACAGAGAGAAGGTAGAAAATTTTGTGAAATGATGTGAGAGTGACAACCTGAGTCTCAATATGGACAAGGTGATGATCATGGACTTCAGGAGAACCAGGAAAGACCACCTTCCACTACACATCAACAACTCAGTAGTAGAGAGAGTGGAGAGCACTAAGTTCCTTGCAGTTCACTTAATGTGGACCTATTGTGGACACTCAACTTGTCAGGATGGTGCAATAGTAACTGCACTTTCTGAGAAGATGTCAAATGTCTATACAAGCTCTATCGAGAGTGTCCTGACTGGTTACATCACAGTGTGCTATGGTTGCTGCAGAGAAATGGATCGGAGGATAATTCCACATGACCTTAAGAGTGGCAGTGAAGATCAGTGGAGCCTTCCTCCCCCATATCGATGTAATCTACTGGGAACATTGTCTGAAGAGGGCCCGCAAAATTATTGAGGACCCCTTCCACCTTGCACCTAACTGATCCTGTTGGGGAAGAGATGCAGGAATATCAGAGCCAACACCACCAGGCTGAGGAACAGCTTCTTCCCAAGGGCAGTGTGGTAGGTGAATGACCAAACGAACTGCTCACACTAAGCACCCAAGTCATTCAATTGTACAAAGCAATATTTATTTATTTATTTTATGGACACAATACTTGTCCTGCATATGTATTATTTGTCTGTATATGAGTTATGTCTGTTTGTGTGTCGGCATGTTTTTGCACCGAACACTATTTCATCAGGTTGTATTTATACAATCAGATGACAATAAACTTGACTTGACTGTCTTTTCTCTTTGGAGCGAAGAAGGATGAGTGGAGATTTAATCAACATCTACAAAATTCTGAGAGGTTTAGATAAGGTGGACAGCACCTTTTTCCCAGTGCAGGAATAGCAAACACCAGACATGTGTAAAAAGTGAAGGAAGGGAAGTTTAGAGGAGACATTGGGAATGTTTATTTACACAGAGAGTTGTGGGTGCCTGGAATACCTTCCCAGAAATGGTGGTGGAGACTGAAACATTAGGGGCATTTAAGAGACTGCTAGACTGGCACGGATGGAAGAAAAAAATAGAGGCTTATGAGGTAGGGAGAGGGTTTAGTATTTTTATTAAGGAATATATGGTTCAGCGCTGAAGAGCTGGCTCTGAATGGGCAACTAAAGCGGCATTGTCTGCAAAGAGTAGTTCACAGACAAGTTGCTCTTGTGTCTTGGTGTGAGCTTGCAGGCGCCTCAGATTGAAGAGACTGCCATCCGTGCGGTACCAGATGTAAACAGCATCTTAATTGTTGAGATCTTTCATGGCTTGTTTCAGCATCATGCTGAAGAAGATTGAAAAGAGGGTTGGTGTGAGAACGCAGCCTTGCTTCACGCCATTGTTAATGGAGAAGGGTTCAGAGAGCTCATTGCTGTATCTGATCCGACCTTGTTGGTTTTCGTGCAGTTGGATAACCATGTTGAGGAACTTTGGGGGGCATCTGAGGCGCTCTAGTATTTGCCAAAGCCCTTTCCTACTTACGGTGTCGAAGGCTTTCTTGGTGCCTGCCACATTGACCATCGCCAGTGGGCTGAAATCGCCTCAAACCGTGCATCTTGGCGCCTCACAGTTTGGCGGGCAGCAACCTCCTTTGAAGAAGACTGCAGAGCCCACCTCACTGTCAAAAGACAAAGGAGGAAAAACCCAACACCCAACCCCAACCAACCATTTTTCCCTTGCAACCGCTGCAACCATGTCTGCCTGTCCCGCATCGGACTTGTCAGCCACAAACGAGCCTGCAGCTGTCGTGGACATTACCCCTCCATAAATCTCCGTCCGCGAAGCCAAGCCAAAGAAGATACAATTCAGCACTACTGTGCTAGTGTTCTATGGGTATTCTGTGGATTGTAGAAGAATGAGGGGAGATTTAATAGTTATATTTAAAATAATGATGGGTATAGACAGAGTAAATATAGATATGCTTGTTACACAGAGGGTAGGTGAGATACAAACCAGAGGTCATGGGTTCAGGGTTTCACTCACGGTGAAAGGGGAAAGGTTTAAGGGGAACATAACTGGAAACTTCTTCACACAGAGTAGTGGAAGTGTGGAATGAGCTGCCAGCTGAAGTAGGGAATGCAGGCTCAATATTAACAGGTACAAGGATGAGAAAGGTATGGAGGACTATGGACTGGGTGCACATCAATGGGACTAGACAGGAAAATGGTTCTGCAGAGACTAGAAGGGGAAAAAGGCCTGTTTTTGTGCAGTACATATTCTGTTCTGTGGTTCAAACTCATGAATTTAACATGCTCACCAGTCTTAGACAAAGTTTCAAAGGATTATTCAAAAACATAGAAACATAGAAGATAGGAGCAGGAGTAGGTCATTCGACCCTTCGAGCCTGCTCCGCCATTCAACGAGATCATGGCTGATCTTAAAGTTCAGTACCCCGTCCCCGCCTTCTCTCCGTAACCTTTAATACCCTTATACTGAAGAAATATATCTAATTCCCTCTTAAATATATTTAATGAACCTGCCTCCACTGCCCTCTGTGGCAATGAATTCCACAGATTCACCACCCTCTGGGTATAGAAATTCCTCCTCATCTCGGTCCTAAATGGTTTGCCTATTATCCTCAAACCATGGCCCCGGGTTCTGGATTTTCCGATCATTGGAAACATCCCATCTGCATCCATTCTGTCCAGTCCTGCCAGAATTTTATATGTCTCTATGAGATCCCCTCTCAATCTTCTAAACTCCAGTGAGTACAATCCCAATTTGCGCAATCTTTCCTCATAAGTCATTCCTGCCATTCCAAGTATCAGCCTGGTGAATCGCCTCTACACTCCCTCCATTGCAAGAACATCCTTCCTTAGATAAGGTGACCAAAACTGCACACAATACTCCAGGTGTGGTCTCACCAAGGCCCTGTACAGCTGCAGTAAGGTATCCTTGTTCCTATACTCAAACCCTCTTGATATGAAGGCCAACATACCATTTTCCTTTTTAACTGCCTGCTGTACCTGCATGCTCGCCTTCAGAGACTGATGTACAAGTACCCCTAAGTCTCTCTGCACTTCCCCATCTCTTAATCTATTGCCATTCAAATAGTAATCTGCCCTCCGGTTTGTATTACCAAAGTGGATAACTTCACATTTATCCACATTGTAGTGCATTTGCCATGTATCTGCCCAGTCCCTCAATTTATCCAAATCACACTGGAGCTTCCTGACCCCCTCTTCCGTGCACACAACCCCTCCTAGCTTAGTGTCATCTGCAAATTTGGAGATATTACATCCAATCCCCTCATCCAGATCATTAATGTAAATTGTGAACAGCTGGGGTCCCAGTACAGATCCCTGTGGTACCCCACTGGTCACCGCCTGCCACTCTGAAAATGAGCCATTCATCCCAACTCTCTGTCTTCTACCTGCCAGCCAGTTCTCAATCCACATCAATACTTTGCCCCCAATCCCATGAGCCTTGATTTTGGAAGCCAGTCGTTTATGCGGGACCTTATCAAAGGCCTTTTGGAAGTCCAGGTACACCACATCCACTGGCTCTCCCCCATCTATTTTACCTGTCACCATCTCAAAGAATTCCAATAGATTTGTCAAGCACGATTTACCTTTTTTAAATCCATGTTGACTCCGTCCGATCCCTTCTCTGCTAGTCATATGCTCCGCTATTACATCCTTAATAATGGATTCCATCATTTTGCCCGCTACTGATGTAAGGCTCACAGGCCGATAATTCCCCACTTTTCTCTACCCCCCCCCCCCCTTTTTAAATAGTGGGGTAACATTAGCTACCCTCCAATCCATGGGTACTGATCCTGAGTCTATCGAGTTCTGGAAAATAATTCTTAAAGCATCTGCTATCTGAATGGCCACTTCCTTGAGTACCCTAGGATGTAGATTATCAGGCCCTTGGGATTTATCTGCCTTCAATCCCATCAATTTCCCCAAGACCATGTCCTTAGAGATACTGATTTCTTTCAGTTCCTCCCTTGCATTAGTCTCTATGTTTCCCAACATCCTTGGGAGGTTATTTGTATCCTTTCTTGTAAAAACAGAACTAAAATAAGAATTTAATTGGTCTGCCATTTCCTTATTCCCCTGATTCCGACTACAAAGGACCTACTCTGGATTTCACCAATCTTTTCCTCTTGACATATTTATAAAAGCTTTTGCAGTCGGTTTTTATATTTGCTGCAAGCTTACTTTCGTAATTTATTTTTGCTCTCTTGATTAATCCCTTTGTCCTCCTTTGCTGCATCTTGAACTGCTCCCAGTCTTCGGTTGCAGTACATTTTTGGCCAATTGATATGCTATCTTTTTGGACCCAATGCTGTCTCTAATTTCCCTTGTTATCCACGGTTGAGTCACCTTTTTTGGTTTATTTTTATGCCAAACCGGTATAAACGATTTTTGCAATTTCTCCATTAGATCTGTGAATGCTTTCCATTGTCTATCCACAGTCAACTCCCCCATAAACACCACCCAGTCAATCTTACTCAACTCCCGTCTCATACCATCATAATTCTCTTTATTTAAATTCAGGACCTTAGCCTCGGTTTTAATTTCATCACTCTCCATGTCGAGTGAAAATTCGATCATATTGTGATCGCTCCTACCCAAAGGGCCTCGCACAACAAGATTGCTGATTAGCCCCTTATCATTGCATAATACCCAATCTAAAATGGCCTGCTCCTGAGTTGGTTCCTCGACATATTGGTCTAGATAACCGTCCCGTAAACATTCAAGGAATTCCTCCTCCTCTGTATTTTTACCAATTTGACTTGTCCAATCTATATGCAAATTAAAGTCTCCCATGTTGACAGCTGTTCCCTTATTGCACGCTTTTCTAATTTCTCTTTTAATGCCTTCCCTCACCTCTACACTACTATTTGGAGGCCTGTATACCACCCCCACAAACACCCAGCATATGATAGATAATATAGAGACATGGTTTCAAGTCGAAAAGGACTAAGAGCCCAATATTCGGTGCTCCAAAAGAATAGGGAAAATGGGAAAAGAGATGGGGTGTTATTATTTTTTTTCATTTTAAGAATGCAGCTCAGTAGAAGGCACTTCCAGCCCATGAAATCTGTGGTAAACATACCTTTTGTTGGTATGGGATACTCCCCCATTATTTGAATTCTGAGACTTTCTGATATAGCCTGTTTTTTAATTTTTCCTTGAAGAATGGCTGAGGCCTGAACATTGCCAATATATCTTTGTCTCCTATAGATGATGAAAAGACTGAAATGTTGGTGTGTTTACTACAATCACACCGTCTGAAGCCTATCATGTTTCACTCATGAAATCTGTGTTGTCCATTTACACCTAATTAATCAAGAAAAGCATCAGTGCAGTGGGGAGCAGTGATACAGAAGCAATAGATCATAATGGGGAATGAATTTTGGTGAACATCAAGAACAGCAACAGGAAAAGGACACAGATGGGAATGGATGGGCTCCAAAAGCATTGCCTTATGGTAGATGTTTGATAAGGTGATCTTTAAAAGGCTAGGGCACAAGATGAGAATTCATGTTTTTGGTTGGGACAAAGTATATTTACATGGATTATCATCTGGTAATATATAACCAGTGGAGTGCACCAGGTATCAACCCTTGGCCCTTACTTATTGACCATCCATATTAATGGCTTGAAAATAGGTGGGGAATGCAGACTGCGTGGGGTGGGAGATGCGGCTACAGTTGTAAAATTTGGATTGAGTGTGGGCAAAGACTTGGCATATGTTGTTTAATGTAGGAGAGGGTAAAGTCATGCACTTTGGTATGAAAAACAAAAGACAGATTATTATCTAAATGAAAATAGATGACAAATGAGTTGGAGCCCTGAGAGATCTAGGTGTTCTTGTTCTTCACAAGAAGTTGTGCATAAATAGGCTGTCCCAGGGTAATAACAGGCTGGATTTTCTTTTTAAAAAGTAAATGCCCATGAAATCCAAGGGAGATTGGCAAATTGGATGGAAAATTGGCTTAATGACAGAAACCGAGGTTTCCTTTTAACTAGTATTTTTGTGAATGGAAGGCTGTTCCAGTAAGGTTCCACAAAGTCTGGTACTCAGCCTGCTATTTGTTGTCATGTATAGTAATAGCTTTGACTTAAATGTAGAAGGCACCATAAGGAGCTTTGCAGATGTTCGTTGACCACAGATCTTTAAATGTTAGCAGAGTGGTTAAAAATACACTTTTTTAAATGTAACAGCAAGTCATAAAATATAGGAGCAGGAAATACATGCTTTAACAACATACAGAGCAAGTTAAAACACAGCATAAGTACCACATACAGTTCAGGTGAGAACATTGCAAAAATGCTCTGATTGTACTGAATTTGGTGAAGAGGATGTGCCAGAACTATTTTCAAGATTCTGTTTATTGTGATGTTCACAAAACACACAAAAAGTCTTACCATTATTTTTGTCCTGTAAAGGCACACAAAGAGGTGTGATCAATGCAGTCAATGTCACTCAGAAGGCAAGAAAGAGAACAAAAGAAAATTGCCTCGGAGACATTGAGTGTAAGTAAATCCTGCAACCAACTTTGATGCCTAGAAATTGTAACTCTAAGGAAAGAGTGTACAAAAAGATGTAATCTTGGAAAGATAACCAGATAAGGGCAAACATAATTATAAGGGATATGTAATTACAAGGGATCCATGGAATTATAAATAAGAAAGACAGTTTTCTTCGCATGGAGTTGTAGGTCAAAACGGGTAGAGGGCACTGATTTAAAGTAACTGGTAAAAGGACTAAAAGAAAATTAGAATTTCATTCAAAAAAGGGCCAGGTTCTGGAGCTAATTCTCAGAAAGTGTAGTGAATTTATTTTTACAGCATTTAGATATTTATTTGAAGAGCTGTGACCTATAGGGCAAAGGACCAATTGTGAATGGTGCCAAATGATGAATTGTAGAATTCCAGATACATTTCAAAATAAAGGAGTCCATCTAACCATGTATGATGGCTTGATTGGATTATTGAACCTATCTCTACAATATAAATAAATTACCCACTAAACACTATGCTTCTATCCAGTGTTATAGTTAACAGAGCGCCAAAACAATGGGTTGTGAATCACCACTTCCAACTTCTGCTGCATTGCGCAATGCTGTGCAAGTGGTCTTCCCACAGATTCCAAAGGGGCAACACAAACTTCTGCAAACTTCCAAACACTCAGGCTGTCTAAAATGCAGCCTGGTGCTGAACATATTTTGCTATTATTAATTAAAGTATGTATATTTTAATGAGTCTATCCAGTATTATAATGGTTAGTGATTTTATTTTTAATAGTATTTTTTTATATTTTGATCCAAATATTTTTAACATCAGTGACAGCTTTGATAGGCAGTTGCTTCAGGAGGTGGGGACATCATGGCTATCAATACCAATCTGGCTGTCACCTGGTGCTGGGATAGACCCTGCAGTCCACAAAGCTGTGCTAGACCATATAAATGCATGGGAGCCAGAAGATCATCCAGACCCAATGTGGAAGAAATAGTGTTGTCAGCAGTAAGACAAACAATGATCTCAGGGCATTATTAACTAAAGAACTATTTCAGAAACAATATTCATTGATTTATAAAGAAGCTGTCATTGCAAATTTTGAAAATAATTCCAATAAAATGGGTGGCACTGTCAAGGCTACTTTTTGTTGTCTTTCTTTAACTGTCCATCAAAAGATGCTGGTGAGATGCGTTCCTGATCTACTACCGACATCCTTCCTCTTGTTCATGGATCTCTCTGTTGATAGGCATTGGTGGCTCAGTGAATGATGACAGCAGGATCAGCAATAGAAAGACTCCAGCACCATGAGGATGGTCTTGATGCTGAATGTCAAGGAGATGTTGTTGGATACTCTCTGGATTGAGATGCTCATTGCCTGACACTGCCATATATGTCATCTTAAAAGACAACTTGTATATAAGACAACCCTGAATGTAGGTTTTGAACTAATCCAGTTGTATAAGACTACCCCATTTGGCACTTACCATTGACCAATGGAGTAATGATGCTAGGCATAGTTAATATTCTAATCACAATATTTTAAAAGCAAATTACCTAGTAGAGGTTTTGATTTTATTAGCATATTTTAAAATAAACCACCTTCAGCTCCTTTAACAGGTCATTTAAATCTTCAGCTCCTTTAACAGGTCGTTTAAACCCTGTACAACAGAAGGCAATTGGACTAGGGGAATGGACCCCAGGGGAAAAGCTGACACTTAACTGTTAAGGTTCAAATTTTATACTTGGCTCGGGGCACCACTGAGATTTTGCTGTTAAGGTTAACATTTTAAACATGGTGCAGGGGAGCTATGAGAATTTGCTGTTAAGAATCGGATTTTATACTTGGCATAGCAGACGACCCCTGGTTTTGTGATGACATTTTTAAAATTCAAGGTCCATCTTATCTGAGGACCATCAGCATATATGGTAATACTTGTCCAAATCTATAATTTTTTGATTTATTTTACAGATGCAAATAGAATAAAATTGAGATATCAGCAAAAATCGCCACTTCTGAAGGAAAAATGCTTATTAATGGAGCATCAAATTGGTAAAGCTTGGGAAACTGAACTGAAGAACTCTTACAGTGATGTCCTGAGATTGAGCTGGTTGGTTTCCAACAACCTAAACTGTGTTCCTTTGTGCCAGGTATTACTAATCACTGGGAATGTTTCCATTAGTTCCCATTAACTTCACCTTTGCCAGGATGATTTGGTCAAATGCTACCATGATATTGAGGCCACAACTGACCTAATTTGCCTAGAGAATTCTTTTTAATGTTTGGAGGCACAAGCCTGTCAGATTTTGCATTAATGAGTAGGTTACTGAGACTTAATGGCCCTTACAGCACTTTGCTAAGATTGACAGCATGGGAATTGGCCAAATTGGATACATTCTACTTTATATAGACAGGACATACACAAGCCACTTTTCATATTGCAGGCTAGATGTCAATGTAGGCCAGAACAGCACAGTCAGGAACAACTATTTAACATTAAAGCAATGATGCTGTCTAGTCCCTTAGCCTTTGTTGTATCCATTGCTCTCAATTATTTCCCATTGCCATGGATATAGTATTCATTGAATTAATTCTGGCTTTTGTAGTATCTTTAGAAGGAGAACAAGATGGATGAAGTTGGCTGTTTGCATCCATGTACAGGACCCTGCTGTTGTTGACACGTGGATGTTCATAAAACTTTCTACAAACTGCTAATCATCTGCTACCATTTACAACTAGATGTCATTGGACTATGGAGCTTTAACCTGAGCCTTTGGTTGTGGAATGTCCTAACTCTGTCAGACGTCTGTTACTTCCACTGCCGAGCCCACCATTACAGTTACTTCAGGCCAGTGTATCAATTTTAGTTACTTCTGATGCTGTGCCTGCCCTGAATTCCCTTCTTCTCAGGCATTTTCTCAGGAATGAGGATATCTTTTGGACTCATTTTTACAAATTCCACAGTGCTGATGTGGTAGGTGTATGGTCAGTTTCTGAAGTAGTGTGATCTTTTTGCCCTTTATGCAGAGTGGTGCTCAACATCATAGCTAATGTTCTTTCGTCACTTTGAGCTTTCATAGGATATAGGTTCCCAAAAGTCTACTTTCAATTTTGAGCATATCTTTGATTTTTTTTTTTAAATATATCTACCTGATAAACTCCTCTTAAAGCAGAGCACAGGACAGAGTGTCTGTTTTGGGAATCCAGTACTGGACATTGATGAGAGAGCTATGATTGTATTTTACAGTGCATTGGATGCTTAGAGCGTGAAACATGGAATATTACTGTATGGTCTGCATGGGTCCCATGTAAAATGAAAATATGCTTGACATCAATATCAGTGGATAATGATCATCCTTGAAAATCCTTTTCACCATTGTTCATTGTTTTACACTGTGAACTAAAAGCTACAAGTCTAAAAGTTAAAAGTGAAACATTCAAAGATGCGGGCTGAAGGTGATCCAGGTTTCAGAAGCATAATGGTGAGGCAGGGATTACTGTTGCCTATTACACCATGGATTTTATGTCAGGTGTGAAGAATTGATCTTCAAATATTCTTCTCCTCAACTGATGAAAAATTGTGCTGGCACATTGAATATAATGGTGGATTTCATCATTAATACCTGTCTTCACTTAAAAGTGGCTCTTGTCATATATGAAGTGATCTACATCTTGTAAGGCTGTGCCATGAACTCTTATTATCAGAGGGCCATGCAGTACATCAAGGGGAAATTAAATAGGACCCATCTCAGGGCTGTTGACTACAAGACCCACCCTTTTATTTGCCTTTCACTAATCTAGAGGCAAGCATATAAGATATTAGTCTTAAAGGAAAGATGACGCTATTCTGACAAATACAAATAAATGGAGGACATAATTTAATATTTCCTGGTTTTAATGAATTAGATCCAATCTTGGTATTTAATCAACTGATTAAATACTCCTTGCACCATGTCTGTGAGGGTAGTAGATTATAGCAGGATTAATTTCAACCCATATACAATCCAAAGTAAATTTTACTTGAGCATATTACCACATAGAGAATGATCAGAAAGGAGAGGCAATGACCATTTAATATTCAGAAATAAAAATCAATTTCTTCAAGAAATAGGAATGGAAAATGCATCAAAAAATTACTCAAAATAAATTCAGAGATCATTTTATGATATATACTGTGTTGGTTATGTCTGTGATTGTTGTACAGCATGACAGAAATCTGGTCTCAGCTATCAGACTGACAATTCTCACTGGAATTGTCAAGGATCAAGTGTAATCTAAATAAATAATTATTTGAGTATTTATAGGACAGTACACTTTGAACTATTATGTTAAGCAACACAACAGCAAAAAAGACTTTGAAGGAAAATTATTATCCTCATGTTGGGGTCAAGACTATAGAACATTTCACGGCATTGATATTGGTCCTGTGGATCTTGGCATCAACTGAGCAAAAATAAATAGTCCACTTCATACAAAGAGACATTTTACATACAGAACTTGGTTTCTAATGACTGTTAATCTACACTCTGCTGCAATAATTAAAATGAAATATCCACTGAAGTATGCACTGTTTCCATTCAATTAGTCTAATATGCAGGTTATTAAAGTTGATATACTGATATATAATGACACAAACAATTCATTTCTTCAGGAATCCCTTGTTACTTTCATACAGTTCAATACACAATAATAGCTTGGATTTTCTGTATTTCTCAGCAGTTCAGTATTGCACAACATAATTGCTGTTAAGTTATGGCACTCACACATAAATGAGGAACTCCTGGACTTATTGGCAAAGCTCAGTCAAGGGACACCCCGTGGCATTCAGCAGCTAAACAAGAATGCTCATATTTCCCAGCATGGGGAAGGTGCTCTCAGAACGTGTGTCAGGAACTGTGTTCGCAATAGTTTGAATGTGGATTTCACACTGCTTGAAATTTTTATAATGATTTAAATATTTTAATTTTTTTTTTGAATTTTATTTAACTTTGAATTGTTTTTATTAACCTTCTGCATTTCAGAGATACTAAGAAACATTTAGAAATCTGGTAAAAACACAATGCTAGAGCAATCTGGCAGATTAAACAGTGTACTTTATTTAGTAAAGATAACGATACATAACCAATGTTTCAGGCTTGAGCACTTCATCAAGGTATGAGCAAAATGTAGACAGGCACCTGAATGAAATGGTGGGGAGCAGAGGCAGGAGGAGGAGCACAGGCCCACAAGCAATAGGTGGATAAGGGAGGAAGGGAACAATAGTAAATGAGGGGGGTATAGTTCTGTGAACAGAGAGGGAAGGGGCAGAGAGATGGAGGAAAGAAGACCGAGGAATAGGGAAGAGAGGGAGATCAGGGAGCAGTCTAGTAGAAACCAGAGAAGGCAAGGTTAATGCCATCCAGTTGGAGAGAGTCTTGGCGGAATATTAGTTGTTGCACCTCCATTTAATGGGTGGCTTTGGTTTGACAGTCTATGAGGAACAGGATGTCAGATGGGGAGTGGAGCATGGAACTGAAGTTATTGGCCACTGGGAGACCCCGATCATTGATGCAGTCAAAGCGAACCAATCTCTCAGTCTGTAAGAATTCCAGGAGAATGTTAGGAGTCTAACAACCTGTTTTCAGTCAAGATGCCCAACTTTCTGATCTAGGGAATGGGAAAATGGATGCGTGTGACCATCAATCACCACTTGGGCAAATCTGAATCATGGAGCAGACTGTACATGGCACAACACATTTAACATTTTCATTGGATAAAAGGTGAGCAATTACCATTTTCAACAAAACTGAACCCAACCATAAAAAATTTCACCCAGATCCCCTTTAAATTTTTTCCTTCTCACGGGAAACCAAAACTGATTATCTACCCAACTCAAAGTTTTATATATTTCTTTCTTATCACCCTCTGCCCCATTCACTCCAGGGAAAATAATCCCAACATGCCCAGTACCTCCTTATAACTTTAGCCATCCTGTTCATGTGAATTTTTCCCTCACTCTCTCTAACTTCCTTCCAAAGTGCTATTACCAGAAGTACACCTAGTTCTCCAAGTGCATTCCAACTAATATTTTGTAAAACTCAATTCTCTTGGAGATAAGCATCCCATATACCTTCATTATCACCCCATCAAAATGTGTTGGCATTTTCAGGGAACTATGTATCTGTAGTCATTGATTATTTTGCTCAATAACACCCTGCAGGGCCCTACCATCGACTCCAATCTTAGTTGAATTTACCAGAATAAAACACTTTTTGCACTTGTTCAAGAAAAATTCCATCTACCATTCCCTTGTCCAATTGATCGACATCAGTGGTTTTCAAACTGTCCCCAAAACCCAAATTCCACCTTAAGCCGTCCCTACACTATAGTGCTCTGTGATTGGTAAGGGATGGCTTAAGGTGGTATGTGGGTGGGAAGGGAAGGTTGAGAATCACTGCTCTAGACCAATTGTTACTGAAATATTTAGCTTGAGAAAAATTGTCATTGGCCCATTTCCTTTGGAGTTATGAAACGAGTCAGTTAGGTACAATTGAAAAAAGGGCTTTCAAACTTTTTCTTTCCTCTCACTTACCACCTTCAGCAATCCTTTACCAATCACAGAGCATTTATGACATAGAGATTGCTTAAGGTGGAATATGAGTTTAAGGGGGCAGTTTGAAAACCACTGATCTAGATCCTATTGTAACCTTAGTTCACTAACTTAAAAATTATGCAACATCCAAATTATTAATATATATATAATAAATAACTGTAGACCCTGTGGTAAACCATTTGCCAAGCAACTCCAATTGGAAACACAGCTCTTCACTTCCATCTTTTATGACACCACTAAGACAATTTTGTATATGATTGGCTTAATTGATCACCTTTGATCCTTACGTGTTCTAAGCTTATGAACCAAGATGGACAAAAAGGAGATATGTTTTGATGTTGCACTGGTAGATTTTCCTTTGAGAATTGACCAGGAGGAACCACCTCCAAATTTCTCTCTTGGGCACACTCCAAGATCTTTATCTTGGATATTTAACACAATCCATTCGTTGTTACTGGGTTAAAATCCTGGCACTGTCTGCCAGCCTGCACTGTGGGAATACCTCCACCATACAGCTACAGTGGTTTAAGAAAAACGCCTCAAGACGATTGCCAGTGGGCAATAAATCCTGCCTCAAATCTCCAAAATTAATGAAAAAAACCCAAAATTACAACATCATAGATAAAGAAAATATTTCTAGAATTGTAGGCGAGCACATAAAAAGCAATGACTAAATCATAAAATCCCATCTTTGGGGTTAAATCCCACTGCTTCTAACTTTCTGGCCAATTCAAGTGACAGTAAAATGCAAACCTCGTTCACTCATTAAATGGATAACATTCGTAATACTTCTCCCTCTCGCGTCCTTACAGTCGTCAGTGTTAGAGCCGAGCTCGCCATAAATCCTTTCAATTTTATCTTGATCAGAGTAAGAGCTGTAACTGGTGGAGCCGTGGCAGCATGAAATTTACTGCACTGGCATCGGGCTCATGGAGGAGGAGGGGGGACTCGAAAGGAGCCCGTCAATTACACCCAATGTAACGCTCTGCTCGGCGCGGTGGGCTGGAGCGTGAGCCCACAGCGCCGCCTTTCGGTTCCCGGCTCCAAGTCAGGAACGATCCCACTACCGACTTACTCTTGGCGGTGGAATCAACTCGAAATCTGCTTTCAAAACCAAATCGCCCGGGCGCGATGCACTTTCCAAACACTCACGACCGAAAGGTTGGAGACTTGCAATAGCCGGAAAGATTCACACGATCTCCGTTTGTTTTAAATTAAAGTTTGGAATTTAAACCCACACATTTCCTGGAAGCATTTCAGACCCTTCGGGCATATCTCACCAAAGTAATCTATAAACCCACCAGTGAAGAAAGATAAAAACATTTGCACTTCCAAATGACTGGAACTCGCCTTTATGGTAGGTCCTTCATCTCGGCCACGTTGTTTTTGTTTTAATTGACCGCAAAACTATTTATTCTCACACAAGGTCTAATTCTCCATCCTAATCCGA
Organism: Narcine bancroftii; assembly: GCF_036971445.1. NCBI lineage: Eukaryota > Metazoa > Chordata > Chondrichthyes > Torpediniformes > Narcinidae > Narcine > Narcine bancroftii. Next base: position 390,073,494 of record NC_091469.1, read on the forward strand.
AATGCTCCGGATTAACCAGGTAGCGTGATTTTGAATGACTGGAGGTGAATTAAGCATTGCGACGTTTCGAATGTCCACGTATTCCTCTAGGACAATCATTTAAGAAGGATGTTGGATAAAAAGAAACATTGTAACACTTTCCCCAATAATACTGTCAGGAATCATCTGAGAGTCTTGACATATTCAAGAGTCCATAAGCAAAGAATGTATGTAGCACATGTTGGGAAGGCAGTGGGTTCAAGCTATTAAATTGCTTCATTGCGACAAGAGAAAAAGACCAGAGAATGTTTTTTTGTAATCGAGTCTCGTTTAAATTTGATGAGCAAGCTGCCAATCCTCAGAGGTGCTGACATATATCTTGCAGATCTAAAGCAGATTGGGAAATCTGGTGGCTGCTCTGCTGAGTTGTAAGTGAATGAAATTGAATTAATGTACACAATTTGTATCATCAGGAGAAATTGCCCAGCTTTCATTTCGAAACAATTAATGCAGTCATCACTGTGAACTTGGTTTCCTCCGCTCTTTAGATGTATTGTTTTCCGAGTGAGTGGACTTTGTTTACTGTCTAAAGATTGTTGTGAGCCCAGTCTTACAACACTCAGATCTACTTCCAGTTAATTTCCTAACAGGGTATTGTGAAAGGATACTTTGGCTCCAAGGAAGACTTTAGTTCTCAAGTTTTATTCATGTCTTGTAAATCTGGTCTTGAAAAAATGCTATAATTGTAGCTATATATCGCATTTCTAACATTTATGCATCAAACTGGAGTTGAACATAATTCTATTTAAAAAAACCACAGAACAAACAAGCTATTTAAACCAAGTCACAAAAATCAACCTTTAAGCTTCACAGAATTCACATTCACTTAACTCACCCCTTCAGTATGTGAGTTTATTCTTTTATCCCTCATATGATTTGAATGGTGAAAATTTATCTATACTGGTCAGATCTATCATGAAATGTGATAACATTTTCCAGATTCTAAACTTTTCCTGAATAAAGTTCTCCCAAGATTTATTATTGAGTTTTGTGGATGTATAATACCCGATTAAAGATTCTTCCACATATATCAATATCTACCTTATTAAGCCCCCTTCATTTGATTAACTCCAATCAAATTGTCAAAAAAGACCGAGTTAGTACCAGAATTATTACTTATTTTTCATTCATACGTCACTACCAAGTCAGAATGACATTAACTATGTCTGTGTAAATATCATTAATGGCAACTGGTAAATCAAATGATCTTCAGGCTCAGTTTTTTAATGACCCATCAAGGTTTCCAAGTAAAACTCCAGCTTACAACTCACAAAATTAATGTACAATGTAATAGTTAAAATTAGAATCCTAGAATGGTGGCTGCACATAAGGAAGCCGTTCAACTCAACATGTCTACATCACTCTCAGACCTGTGCATGCGATCCCACAGGTTCCTTCGTTTTTGCACCTCTGAGGCTTGTGGCCAAGATGCATCACTTCAGATTTCTTGCTTTAAATTTCATAAGTCATGTGCCTGCCATTCCCATCAGCCTGTTTATACTTTTGTCAACCTACCATTATCCTATTTGTAGTTCACGATGCTACAAAGCTTTCTGTCACCTGTCAATTATGAAATTGTGGCTTTCCACTCCAAGCCTAGTCAATTAAAAATAAGCAATGGTCCCACATTGATTGCTGATTGCTAAGGGAAACCTTATCCATCTTCCTCTATTCTGGAAAAAAAATAATCATTCACTATGATCTTCCATTGTTTGTTACTAAGTAAAATTGTATCTATAACATCAATGTCCTTTAATACCATATGCTTTAACTTTTAAAAGCCTCCAACACAATGCCTTATTGAAAACCTGCAGAGCTCCATCCACACCTTATCAACTCCATTTGTTACCTCACCCCAACACAAAAATCAAAGGGAGGCAAGAAATGTGAAACTTTACATTGCACTTCTCAGAGCTCAAACCTGAATCATAGGTTTAAAAATCAGTAAAATTTAAAATATCAGTAGCCCACCAAGATACACAAAGTCAGATGTTATTTTGATGATCATTATGTCAGTAGAACTTAAGTTTTAGACCTAGAATGAATTGTTTCCTTGAATTGAAGAGTGAGGGTGGTGATGGCCAATACCAGAGGGCATTTGCTTAAGGTAAATTGAGGAATGTTTAGAGGGGTCGTATGAGGCTTATATATATATATATATATATATAAAACAGAGAGTGGTGGGTGCATTGTCAGGTGTGGTGGTGGTAGAAACTGATATTTAAAAGACTCTATGTCACATGAATGTAAGGAAAATGAACTGTGGGGAAGGGAAGATTTATATTGATGTGGAGAAGGTTTGCAGCAGTAATTCTCAACCTTTTTCTTTCCACCCACATATCACCTTACTAATCATAGAGCACCTATGACATAGGGAATACTTAAAGTGATATGTGAGTGGAAAAAAAAAGGTTGAGAACTACTGGTTTACAGAGATCAGCACCACACTGTGCTGTGCTGTTCTATAATTCCATTTCCACAATCATATACCATTCACTTTAATTGCAAGTCCAAATACAACGCTGTAGTTAAATCATGTTATAGCATAAAAATATCTCACTTTTATTTTGTCAATGAAACTCGACATCATGACCATGCCCAACTTATTTTAATACCCATTGCTGGGTCAAAATGCTGGAACTCCTTCCCAAACAGTTCAACACCTCATTGGTTTCAGGTGACACCTCACCGCAGCTTCTCAAGGGCATTTAGGGATGGGTATTTAAAATGCTGGACCAATATTGGTGTGCAATATGCAGGCCACACCCTTTGAATGAATAAAAATTTAACCAAAACATTATTAGCAACACCAATATATTGTAAAAATAAAGGAATCCTCTTGTGCATCATAATGCGATAAATAATGCTCATCAAATTTGTAAAACAATACTTATGAAAATATTTAGTGGGAATTAGAGAAATTAAGATCTAAGAACAAGATGAAGTTGTGAGAAAAAGTTAAACCTCCAAATAACATTAAATATTTTATGAAGACCATCAACAAAAGAAAAAAGATTGTTGAATATGGGGTGGAGACCTGAAAACATGGCGGGGATTTTAAATATTCTGCTTCAATATTTAACGATTACATGATAGCAAACATAATATAAAAATGAGGTAAAGCAACACAGAACTCCAGAAATTACACTTCAGTATTCATTTGACTCCACCATTCAGACTGTTGACAATTCCAGACCTTGAGTGACTTTTAGTTCTTTTCCCAATCATCTTTGTCCAATGGCTCCTAACTCTTGATTTTTCCACCAGTGGGAACATCTTCTTTCCATCTACTCCACCTCTCCCCTTCATGATTTTAAATATCTCCATTAAATTCCCTTTCAATCCCTTCTGTTCCAAGGAGAACAATACCAGCTTCTCTAGGCTATCTACCTAACTAAAGTCCCTAATTTCTGGAATTGTTTTGGTAGCTCCTTCCTACATAATGCCCAAATACATTTAGTTAGTATCTTGATCAGCCACTATCAATGAATAACTAGGCATATATCCCATATCTCTCTGTTTTGGAACCGCCCTTAAGCATTACATCATTTAGTTTATATTACCTCTTTTCATTCTTCCTACCAAAATGTACATTGTTGTTATTAAACTTGATCTGTTATCTATATTAGTAAATATTAAGTGATTGATGGAACTCAACTTTAGTCAATGAGTGTTATTGATCAAAGAGCCCTTGGGGTACACGTGGCAATATAGTTTGAAAAAGAGCTGAAGGAAGAGTATTGACTGAGGTATTAAGCATAGGAGTTGGCACTTCATGTTACAGTTGTTCAAATAATTGGAGTATTTTGTGCAATTGTGGCTATAGATAGGATGTGATTAAGCTGGAAAGGGTGCAGAAAAAAGAATCACAAAATATTGGCTGGCACAATAGCTATATTTGTATAGAAAGTCTGGATAGGCTGGGATTATTTTCCCTGAGACAAAGAAGGCTGAGGGGTAACTTTATAGAGGCTGATAAACTTAATATATATATTTTTTGAAGTGCTAGAGAGCTGCCTGGTTTAATTAGTGAATATTTCACTGAGCACTCACTTAAACCCAACTTTATCTTTCTTTTCAAGAAGAATACCCATTTGTAGCTAGCTTCCTTACTTATTACTGATATGCTATTTTAAGAAGCTGATACATGGATCCAGTACTAATTCTTGTGCATGAGTGACTGGTGGTTGAATCATTCTTTTCAAACTATTCAATGATTCTCAGTATTTTCAATACACTGAAGTACATGGTGAGCCCACAAAAAGGAAAATTAGCGTGTTATAAAAATTATTCTTCAATTTTCTTTATCGTCCATGATGAATGTTATCCCTTGCTTTAACCTAGCTCCTCCCCTCCCCAGACCTTACCATCCATAAGTCCATAAGAATCAGGTCCAGAATTTTTCTTTACAATCCCATTTTTCTGTCTTCTCCCCATAACTTTTGATGCCCTAACTAATCAAGAACCTACCCAATGGCTTGGCTTCTATTTGTTGCAATGAATTCCATAGATTTCCCACCCTCTGGCTGAAGGTATTTCTCCTTATTTCTATTCTAAAAGGGTGTCCTTTCATTAGGCTGTGGCCTCTGGTCCTAGATGCTCCCCCTACTGTGGATGTCTTCTCCACATTCACTCTATCCAGCCTTCCAACATTCAATATGTTTCAATGAGACCCTACTCCCCCTCATCCTTCTGAAGACTGGAGAGTACAAGCCCAGACCCATCAAACTCTCCTCATATATTAACCCTATCATAGAACATAGAAAAATACAGCAGAGTATAGGCCCTTCAGCCCTCAATGTTGTGCCAACCCATATATTCCTTCCTTAAAAAAAGTATTAAATCCTCCCTACCCTATAAATCTCTATTTTAATTTCATCCAGGTGTCTAAGAGTCTCTTAAATGCCCCCAATGTTTCAGCCTCCACCACCATCCCTGGCAAGGCATTCCAGACACCCAAAACTCTCTGTGTAAAAACTTTACCCTTGACATCTCCCTTAACTTTGTACTTATGTCCTCTGGTATTTTCGGATCCTGCACTGGGAATCAGGTGCTGGCTGTTCACCCAATCCCTGCCTCCCTTAATCTTGTAGTCCTCTGTCAAGTCTTCTCTCATCTTTCTACACTCCAAGGAGAAAAGCCCCAGTTTTGCTAACCTTGCCTCATAAGACTTGTTTCCCAATTAAGGCAACCTTCTGATAAATCTCCTCTCCACCCTCTCCAAAGCTTCCACATCCTTCCTATAATGAGGTAACTAGAGCTGAACTCAATACTGTGTGGTCTCACTAGTGATTTGAAGAGTTGCAACATAACCTCTCTACTCTTGAATTCAATCCCCATATTAATGAATCCCAGCATCGCATAAGCCTTCTTAATTATCATATCAACCTGTTCAGCGGGCTTCAGGGATATATGGATTTGAACCCCAAGGTCCCTCTTTTAATCCACACTGTTAACTAACCAATCATTAACCCTGTACTCAGCCTTTTGGTTTGCCCATCCAAAAGGTATCACCTCAAGTCGTCACCTTTATTTATTGTTCATAACATGTTCGCATGGTAAAGATGAAATAGCATTTCTCCAGGACTACAGAACATATTAAAATATTAAGAAGCATACAGTAAAACTCCACGGTACCCTATCCACATACATTCTGGGAATTCAGGAGTCTGATGGACTGGGGAAAAAAACTGTTGCCCAACCTGGACATAAGGGCCTGAGTGCTGCAGTACCTCCTACCAGATGGCAGAAGAGTGAACAGTTTACATGCGGGGTGTGTGGAGTCCTTCACAATGTTTATTGCCTTTTGCCTGAATCAAATGTTGTAAATGTCCTTCAAGGTAGGAAGAGACCCCCTCAATTATCTTTTTCACTGATTTCATTATCCTCTGCAGTATCTTAGGGTCTGAGGAGGTACACCTTTCAAACCAGGCAGTGAAGCATTTGCACAGGATGCTCTGTAGAATGTAGAGAGGATGGTGGGTGGGAGATGAACTTTCCTCAGCCTTCGCAGGAAATAGAGGTGCTGCTGGGCTTTTTTGGCTATGGAGCTGGTGTTAAGGGATCAGGGAGATTCTCCGCCAAGTGCACGCCAAGAAACTTGATAATCTTAACAACCTCAATGGTGGAGCTGTCAATGGTCAGTGGAGTGTGGTCCTCCCGGGCCCTCCTGAAGTCAACGACCATCTCTTTTTAAAAAATATTCAGATACAGGTTGTTGGCTCTGCAACAGTCCTCACCTCATCTCTCTATGCTGACTCACCATTCTTACTAATAAGGCCCATCATGGTGTGTTGTCAGCGAACTTGATGATGTGGTTCAAGCTGTGTTTAACTGCACAGTCGTGGATCAGCAGAGTGAACAGCAGTGGGCTAAATACGCAGCCCTAGGGGGCCCCATGCTCAGTGTAATGGCTTGGAGGTGTTGTTACCTATCTAGACTGCCTGAGGTCTCCCCGACAGGAAATCAAGAATCCAATTGCAGAGGGAGGTGTTTAGACCCAGTAGGCTCAACTTCCTTATCAGGTACTATGATTGTGTTGAGTGCCGAGATGAAGTCAATAAATAGCTTTCAAACATATTAGTCTTTGTTTTCCAGGTGGGTGAGGGCTAGATGGAGGGCGGTGGTGATGGCATCATCTGGCAAGCAGTTGGGTCTATATACAAACTGCAGGGTATCTAGTGATGGAGCAGCAGGAGCTTGATGTGCCCCATGACAAGCCTCTCGAAGCACTTCATGATGATGGACATGTGTGCAACAGGGCAGTAATCATTGAGACAGGACACAGATGACTTCTTTGGCATGGGGACAATAGTAGCAGCTTTGAAGCACATTGGGACCATGGCACTTCTTGGGGTGATATTGAAGATGTCAGAGAGAACATCTGCGAGCTGAGCTGCATATCCCCTGAGCAGTCTGCTAGGAATATTACCTGGTCCAACAACTTTACGCAGTTTGATATTGCCCACCTCTCTCCTCACCTCCCACTTATCTGGATTGAAATTCATCTGCCACTTTTCTGCCCAACTTTACATCCTGTCAATGTCCTCCTGTAACCTTCGACAACCTTCAGCTCCATCCACAACTCCTTCAACCTCTGTGTCATCTGCAAACTTACTGACCCATCCTTCTGCCTCTTTATCCAGGTCATTTATAAAAATCACGAAGAGCAGAGGTCCTAGAACAGATCGCTCTGGCACTCCACTAGCCACTGACCTCCAGGAAGAATACTTCCCTTCCACTGCTACTCTTTGCTCTCTACCTGCAAGCCAATTTTTTTATCAACACAGCCAAGGTTCCACTGATCCCGTGCCTCATAACTTTCTGGTTGAGTCTCTCATGGGGGACCTTGTCAAATGCCTTGCTAAAATCCATGAAGGTTACACCTACTGCCCTACCCTCATCAATTTCTTTTGTTACCTCCTCAAAAAACTCTATTAGACTCGTGAGGCATGACCTCCTGTCACAAAGCCATGCTGACTATCCTTGAGTAAACAGTACTTATCCAAATGCTCATAGATCCTATCCTTAAGAATCTTCTCCATACATTTGCACACCACTGATGTAAGACTCACTGATCAATAGTTCCCAGGATTCTCCCTATTACCTTTTTTAAACAAAGGGACTACATTTGCCATTCTCCAATCCTCCAGCATTTCCCTATGTCCAAAGAGCAACCTGTGGATGTCACATCTGGCCCTGGGGAATTATCAGTCTTGATGCTTTTAAGAAGATCCAATACTTCCACTTCCTTAATTTCCACATTGTCCAACACACAGGCCAGTTCAATGTCAACCTCACCTTGATCAAAGTCTTTTTCTCTTGTGAATACTGATGCAAAGTATTCATTTAGGACCTCCCCAACTTCCTCTGCTTCCAGACACATGTTGCCTCCTTTATCCTTTAATGGCCCCCACCTTCATTCTCATCACCCTTCTGTTCTTCACATATGCATAGAATGTCTTGGGGTTCTCCAAAATTCTACATGCTAAGGCTTTCTCATCCCCCCTCTGAGCCTCCCTAATTCTTTTCTTAAGCTCCTTCCTGGTTACCATATACTTCTCATGAGACCTTCCTGTTTCCTGCTTCCTATATCTAATGTATGTTTCCTTCCTCCTCTTGACTAGTTCCTGACCTATTTCATCATCCACAGTTTACCTACCTTCATTTCCTTATCCCAGTGGGACAAACCTATCTTGAACTTTACACAAATGATCCCTAAACTTCCTCCACTCTCTTCTGTGCTCTCACCCCTTAAACATCTGTTTCCAATTTATTCTCACTAGTTCCTACCTCATCCCTTCATAATTAGCCCTTCCTCAGTTAAGCACTTTCCCATTTTGTCTGTTTTTATCCTTTTGCATAGGTATGTTGAAGCTAAGGGAATTGTGGTCACTCTCCATAAAATGATCCCCCACCGAGAGGTCCATCACCTGACCAGGTTCATTCCCAGAACCATTCCCCAGGATTATCCCCATAAATTTCCTCTGGACCCTCTCAATGGAAGCACATTTTGAATTCCCTAGGTAAACTGCTCACAGTCCTTTGGAAGAGATGATAAATAACACCTCTTTTGCCAAATGAACACAATAGATTATCCAACACTAATTGAATGTATAGAAAAGCTCTTCAACCCACATGATGCCTCGTCCATACTGCTATGAAAGGAATGTATGGTCACTTATTTTATTTATGCACATTCCCCATTAGAGCACTGATTATATAATTGCCATAACCTTCATTTAATTGTTATTGCTGGAATTTGGATTATCTGAGGTGTTTTTATGAATATAAAACTTTGCCTTTTATGTGATAAAGGGTTTATGTTGAATCTAATCAGATAGAGAATTTAATGTAAATAATTTGGACTTGAGGTATTTATAACCGGGTCTGTAAACCTAGAACAGGTTGTAAGCGCAATTTGAATTCACTGTCCTAACAGACAGTGAAAGGCAGTTTTGTCAGATCCCTTCGGAGTAAATTGAGAATAAGTTCTCAGATCTTTTCATTAAATTGGCCTTGGAGTAAGTGTGGCAGAGTTTGAAATGACTTGTTTTTGTGGATCTATTGTTAAATGGGACGTTTTCTATTATTATCTTGTATCTAACGATATCAACCATCCTCCCTTCGCGCTTCCTTGAGCCCAGTACATAAAACAAATAAATGAACAGACGTTTAGTTATTAATACCAGACAAAATATAAACGTTCATAATTTTGAATACGTCCCCATTCCTATAAAAATGTATCGTCTCTGAGATTTTTTAAAAAATGCCAGACTTCTTTTAACTTTCCTGCAACTTTGGACAACTTTAAACTTGTCCAAATGTGCCTTTAATGAGCAGGTCACTAAAAAAAATCGCCGAAACGTCAAACTCCAAGGTATCAGTACAATTAAGAGAGACCAACCAAAATCGAGCATTAAAATTGCTCCATGTGAAGCGAAAGACAAATATCCAGATGTGAGTTATTTGGAATCATGGGAATGCTCATTTATTTTGTGATCGACGTTGAAAACAGAGGGACCAACTTAGGGAAAGCGGTGTGTGTCGGTCGTGCCTCTCAGTCTCAGTATGGCTGCCCCATGCTCTCTTATTTTCTCCTTTCTACATAAAATCCATCTACTTCCGCGAAACCACAAAATGTGAATGAACTCAGTTGATCGCAGATGTCATTACTTCACTGCTGGAGCTCTTTTTTGTTTGAGCCATTTACCACTTGGGTGGGTGTCTGTCTGTCATGGCAGAACCCATCACCCAGGAGCGCCGTGTGTCCCTTGCACGGGATATTCTGGATTGGCCTGCATTCTTACACTCCATATCTTTGTTTTTGTAGGTGGCAAAATGACAGTAGCACCAATTTATTTCGCTTGGGCATAAATGTTAAAGTGAATGTGTCAAAATGCTAATCTGTAAATTTCACAAAAGTCATTTCTCTCCCTATCTGTAGTCCGCATTTTTCAAGCTTCCCGCTTATCAAGAATTTGTCAAATGTTTCTCTGCAGCTACGCGAGGGAAAGAAAACCTTGTAAACCAGTTTGAATGAAGGTTTGTGTCCACAATTACATGTTTACTTCAAATATGCAGTATTTTAAATGGCAAATAATTCAGTCGTTCTCTTTCCACTTAATTTTCTGGAGGATGTAAATGAGCTGTGTGTGGTCCTACGCGGGGGGGGGGGGGGGGGGGGCAGTAGGTAATCCAATTGATTAAATATCACTTTTAGATCAAAACCTTGGAATTGCAAGGACTAAGCAAAACCCAATACTGAACTTAAATTGACAATTTCCAAGAAAAAGGAATGGACAAATCCAATGCCTGTTTTAATTGAAAATACAAATCTTATTTTGGAGTTTGCGAAGTTTCCGCCCCGCAGAGGTTATTCAATATTCTGTTTACTCGCCGTCAGGTCATATTCATTTTAATAAAATTATATTCACCCCCACGTCCCCGCATTTTTCATGACCTGCACAAAACATTTCCTTTGTGGGCAACGTGGCTTTGGAAAAGCTAACGTTTCAAATTGGACACAGGCTGATAATGAATGGAACGGGGATGTCCTGTCCAGAATTGAATGAACTTCATTCTCTGTAGGTAAATAATTAACAGAGACGGGACGTTATGATTTGCGGAGACCTAATATCCCAGCAACTAAAGAATGTTGTTCGGACTAGATTTCAGACATCCCGCATACGACCAAAATGCCTTCCACTTTAGATTCGGTGCCTATAATCCAATATCTCTTCGTACTTATCGAGAACCAACAGTAAATAGGCATGATATACATCTTCGCGGTGTGAGGTTCGTCTCACTTCTATTTTTCAGGAACTGAACTGAGGGGTTCCCGAGTTTCTTTCGACCTGCTGTGGCCGAAATATATCCCAATCATAAGTGGACTGCTCGGTTTACGAGTCAGTCCGCGTTCCCCCTTTATATCTAAAATGCTAATTACTTGTACCAATTATTTTCAGCCATTTCAATCACTATTGTCTATTTTTAAACCCAAATTATTGTCCAATTCTGCGACTGATATAAACCTTATCGCAATCTAACCGAGACTCGTAAGTGAAAGCCGAGACGGTGGGCGCTCACCTCTAATCACAATTTTGTTTCATGGTCGCCAGAAACTTTTTAAAAATAAAATGTCGAATCAATACCTATGAGGTGCTTGCTCTGAAGATTTGCTGAGTTGAGATGACAATTCTTAAATAGAATAAAAGCTGTTGTTAAAACTGCATCTCTCTCTCTCTCTCTCTCCTCTCCACAGATGAGGTCTCACCTGATGTGATTGTTCTTTCACAGAATGAAGAATAAGGTAGCTGAAATTCGATGATCCGCGATTTTTCAGGAATTTCAATCTTCCTCTCTCACATCCAAGTTTCAATCCAGCAGGGTCTCGCTCTATGAGAGACTGATTTGACTCAATGACTGAACGGTGTGGTTGAAGATTGCTTGTCTCCTGCCGCTGATGTTGCCTGCAGGATGGGACTGACCTCCTTCCAGACCCTGACTGCGATTCTTAAACGCCTCCGCTCATCACAAGCTCAGCAGCGTCAACTGCAACGGTTTGGCATTCATGTATGCGAATACCACGGGGTCTTATTCCTCTGTAATCAGAAGGGGGCTGGTGCAGCTCTTAAACAAAGCCGCGATTCCTAGCAATGGCCGCTAAACCAGTAATGATGTGTTGATATCAGAAGGAAGATTTCAGTCTAATGGGTAGATTTTCGTTACTGAAGAACATAGACTCGGCTCCATGAGACGTCAATCATTCTGATTTGCACCTTTACTTTTCATTGGTTAAATTTGTTGCATGAATATATTAAACATTCAGGGCAATCAAAGTGGGAATTAATTGATTGGAGACAAGGTTTTATTCGGTGCGTTTGAGAAGGACCGGATAGTTTACGGAACTTGGCGGACACATTTTAAATGGACCGCGAATTGGAAAAGCCAGTTTATTGATACCCAAGATCCTAGAGATAATATAGGTGGCTTGTTTAAGAGTTACACTTCAAAGGAGCGATCACCATCCTGACTGAGACGTTTGCTTTTGGTAGGTATACCCGTCACGTACCCAGTGCCAAAGGCTGCGCGGGGAACGATTTCAATTGCCGAGCCTTTTATTTTTCCTGACTACATTTGAACGCGACATCTCTCTTCCAGGCTTTGTGGGCCCAGACCAAATGAGTAAATTCCTGTAGTTATTTAGTTGGTGAAACGTAACACTTAGCAAGATATTAAGATTTATTTTCGACGCGGAATTATCCGAAGGGTTTTTTTTTAATATTGTGACCAGGAGTTGCCCCCCCCCCCCCCCCACCCCAGTGACCTTCAAAATGATTTTCTAAAAAATCGTGTTCTTGAGTTGAGAGTACAATCGGCCTGATGAAAAAGCAAAATAAGTTTGGAATAAAAATAGACACGGATGAAAATACTCTGGAGACGGACAAAGTCTATTAAATCCATCCGACTCACGGATTTCAGCTTGTTTTTTTAAAATCGCAACTATAATACATAGGCCTCCAAGCTAGATCTCAGCTTGTGCTTAAAGTATCCCTCCTCGGAATTCCTGTTATTTACCAGAAGAAACTTTGGCTCGAACGAGTCAAGTTTATTATGCAATATCACTCACCCTGGCGCGGACGGGCCAACTTGTACCGACCCCTTGCAACGCGAGGGCCTTAATCACGTTTCAAAGTTCTTCAATAGAACGACAGTGGCATTTTTCTTCTTAATAACAATGAGCTACTTGAGAAACGGTGACATTTCTACCCATGGGCGCTGCCTGGCCCGCTGAGTTCATCCAGAGGCTCACTGTTAGATCAAAATTCCAACAGCTGCCGCTTTTAGTTTCTCTTTTTCTTAATAAAGTCTCCAACTTTAGCCCTACTAAATTGACAAATTCATATTGGACCCCACGAAGACGTCGCTGGCACCTCGCGTTGTTCCATGGCCAAACATCACAATTGATTTGGGGATTTAAAATGTTGGTAATATTTTATCTTGTGTGTCCATCGACAAGCTTCAGTTTGCCTTCACCGAATGTTAAGAAAGAGCGGGTTTCGAATTTGGATTAAGTTGGATGAATCTATATTCTGAAATACAGGCACTTTGGGTTTGAGTGAAAGGTTGTGTTTGCGCTCCATGTTTCGGTTTAATTTCATCGTTAATTAACAGTTTATTTCCACAGTGCGACAATATTTCTAAATAGAGTCGTCAATTAACTATGCTGGATGAAATGTCAACGATTGCTAAGCGAAATTTGCAAGAGGGCAATGGTGTCTGCCTTTTTCCAGCAATCCTCCAGGCTCTGCTGGAAGACGGGCAGCAGCAGTGCCCGAGAAGCAATTTCGAACGAGGCATTCACACAAGCACCGGAGGCGGCGCCAACATCAGACTTCCCCTTTCACGACCGCGGACCAAGTGAAACCGAATATGGATTGAAAACTTTGGCAGAATGTTATGGTCGCAGAGATTGGGAAGATTTTCCTCTTTAAAACGAACCTTTTTAAGAAAAAAAGCGACGAATGGGTCACCTAATCCAATCTAAATGGATTTATGTTTCAAGACGTGGATCATTACTTTTACTCCAAATTAACAAGGAGGGCGGAATGATTCCTGATAGGTTTTCGTATTCATTTTAGACGAGTTAAATCCAAATAATATTGAAGCCCAAAAAAGCAGCACAGTCCACGAGCACTAAATCACCGGACAAATATCCCAGCTATGCGCTGAAATGCTGAGGGAGGAGAGAAGATCTGATTCCACTCGCTGGGCTGTTGGTTCATAGTTTTTGGGAGGCGAAATTTTACCTTAAAAAGTGTAAAGAAATACAAAAGTTGCCTAGGTTTCGCTCTTTGTTGCCACTAATCACTAAATATTAATGACCAAGGCAATGTATTCGTTTCCAAGATCTGGGCTTTCAGATGGCAATGTTAACATGGCCCGAGACTAAATCAAATCAGCCGCCTGACTGGGAGACGAGTATTACTCAATTGGTTTCATCTAACATGATAGCCATTTATCGAGTGAGGCTAATTAAAAAATAACATACGCGGTTAATTGAATTTATGCTAACAAAAATCTGTGTATTGTAGGCACATTGTCTATGCCCTTGGTTATAAACCATTTTAGGCGCTTGTTGGTAGAATGGTAAGACAGACTGTCACTGTCGGTACCGGATCGTGTGTTTGTCTGTCTTCCTTGGTTACTGCTTTTGGTTACCTATTAATGGTGTGTAACTTGGATGGAGTTGCAACATTTCAGCACCATGGAAACATAAGCAATATTGTCCATAGAGGGGAGCTGCCAGCTGGGAAAGGGGGGGAAAATCCAATAATATGCAAGACTACAAAGGGCAAGAGCATATCCAGTCAAGTCTGCATGGATACACTTGGTTATGTAATTCAATATTGTAACCGACATTCGTCACTACACTGAAATCAAATTATTTTCTGCACCTGCTGGATAAAAGTCTAGAACTATCACAGAAAAAAATGTCCTGGGGCAAAATCCAGTTACACAGCACATTTTCCACAACTGCACTATTTGCTGATTTGATTGCACTAAGGCAATGGTTTTCGAACTATTTCTTTCCACTCACATGCCACTTTAAGTAATTCCTATGCCATAGACGCTCTGTGATTAATAAGGAATTACTTAAAGTGATATGTGAGTGGAAAGAAAAAGTTCAAAAACCACTGCACTAAGGTTTTGGACGCACTGGAGAGCATCTGTAGTGATGCTTGCTAAGCATCACAGGCAGGTGTAATTATGCAGTGGCCACTCATACGGTCAAATTCTAGCTCAGAAATGCACATTTCAAGTTCATTTAGGGTTCCACCATGATTGAAACATCATTCAAACAAATTGTGTGACACTTGTAAACAAATATGCCACTCTTTGAGAGAGTAAGATAGCTTATAACAACCACCTGAAGAAACACACAAAGATCAGCGTGTACGGAGCCATTGTCATACCCATGCTCCTGTTTGGCTCCGAATCATGGGTCCTCTACCAGGATCACCTATGGCTCTGAGAACGCTTCCATCAGCGCTGTCTCCGCTCCATCCTCAACATTCATTGGAGTGACTTCATTGCCAACATCGAAGTACTCGAGCTTGCAGAGTCTGCAAGCATCGAATCCACACTGTTGAAGACCCAGCTGCGCTGGGTGGGTCACGCCTCCAGAATGGAGGACCATCGCTTTCCCAAGATTGTGTTATGTGGCGTGCTCTCCACTCGCCACTGAGACAGAGGTGCACCAAAGAAGAGGTACAAGGACTGCTTAAAGAAATCTCTTGGTGCCTGCCACATCGCCTCCAAACATGCATCTTGGCACCTCACAGTTTGGCGGGCAGCAACCTCCTTTGAAGAAGACTGCAGAGCCCACCTTACTGACAAAAGACAAAGGAGGAAAAACCCAACACCCAACCCCAACCAACCAATTTTCCCTTGCAACCGCCACAACCGTGCCTGCCTGTCCCGCATCGGACTTGTCAGTCACCAACGAGCCTGCAGCAGACGTGGACATACCCCTCCATAAATCTTCATCCGCCAAGCCAAAGAAAGAAAAGAAGAAAGATAGCCTATAACTAATCTCAACTGCACAAAATAGTAGGGATATTCACAGCTTCAAAGTTTTGTTTTCCCAAAAGAAGGGGTTGACCATAATGAATGGAGGATTGATCTAAATTAGATTCAACATGCAGTGAGGATACAGCCATAATCTATGTTGATTAAGGAGATCTTCAATGACTTCCAATTTGGTTGTTGATTGATATTTAGTAGAGGTTGAATTAATGTGTAATTTGATATTTTTAGGCCTTGCCAAATTTGTTACATCCATAATGATTGATAACCATTTGCTCTTTAGTTAAAACCCTTATAGTTTTAGACATGGGGGCCATAAGTCACAGAATCATACAGCATGGAAACAGGCCATACATCTCATCACATCCATGTTGACCAGTGGGAACCCTTCCGACTTGATCCCATCTTCCAGTCCTTAGCTGGCATCTTTCTATGCCTTGACAATTAAAGTACTTTCTAAACACCTTAAATTTAAGGAGTACTCTGCATAGGAGAGCTCAGGTTTCCATTCTCCATTGAGTACAACATTAAAATAAGAGCTTGCCAAGTGGGGAATATATCAAGCATTGTCATCACAAGCCAAGCCACGGCTACACTTCCAATGGCTATTGAAGTTACAGTACCATTAATTTTTACACCTATTTATGGGGCAGGAGATATATACACTACATATTGAAAAAAGGAAATCCCAAAGGAACTGATATTCACAGCAATGACATTATCATGTTCCTGTTTGTGAGAAAGATGGATGCAACACTCCCTCATGGATTTGCAAGAATTTCAGGCTCCCAGAGGGGTAGAGTGATATTGACTGAAGTCAATTTGCTTTGATAATGCTGCACATTAATTAGCAGATATACAAGAGGGAGGGTTTGCATTTCCTGAATGCATGCCTGCTGGGCAACCAGACCCAATGGATCTTGACTGCTTCTGACCAGTGTACAGAAAGCAGTTTTCATGAAAAATCAAACCTGGCAATGGCTCCAGCTTACATCTCAAGATTGTCTGTGTTTTTTTTAATGCTACACTACCTCACATCATGCAATGTTGGCCGTAGCCGACTGTGCAACAGCGCGGTTGAGCAAAAGAATGCAAGACATGGTGGAAGAAAAACAGCTATGCTTTCAATGATCAAAGTTCAACTAGTCCTGAGGGGGTGTGGCAAGATGGTGTAGGGTGAAGACATGGGAACTCATCTCTCCTCAACTGGAAAGTTTAAAGCCCAAATTTAAAGTTTTAGAAAATATTTGAAAACGTTATGAAAATATTGGTTATGATATGAGAAGGTGGAGAAAAAAGGAAAAGTTCAACAATCAAAAAAACTGCATTTTAAACCTCTGGAAGAATCAGAAAATGTTGGGTCTGCTGAAGACTTGGAGCCTCATTCTCAATTACAGATGAATCCGAAGTCCCAGTGATCTTCTTCAGTAAGGATGAACATGGCGGCAACGTCTTCTTTGTGCAGATTGGCAGAAGATGGTGCTGCCACGACATCCCTGGGATCACTCTGTGAGCAGCGGGACACCGCTGGTCTGAGCACGTCGAGTAGCGTGGCCGAGCGCAGGTCAGTCGGGGACATGAAGCATCACTAGCAGCTGGAGATGCACCGGGAGCATCCTACCAGCACACTGCGATCGGTGCCAGGACCAGGGCAGCAGTGCGCATGTGCAAGACTCAAGAAAGAAGGAGGGCTGTGGGGGCCGCTGCCCAGTGTTGGGTTGAAGAAATCAGCTCAACATGGGGTGGTTTGCAGCCCTGCAGCCAACCCAGGGAGACTAAAATTTTACAGGAAGAGGTGGAAGAAGAACTGCAGTATCTAGAAGAGGAGAATACTCAACTTTTAATGGCAGCAGCTAAAGTTGAAGGTACTCCTACAGCATTACCTTCACCTTATAAGACACTTAGTACAATAAGCCCTACCTATGCCTGCCTCTGACGTGATGGTAATGTTAGAAACAATAACTAAGCAGAATGAAAGTATGATGGATTATATGACTACTAGTTTTCAGAATGTTGATCAACAACTTACTGATATTCTTTGGCTTGGCTTCGCAGACGAAGATTTATGGAGGGGTAATGTCCACGTCAGCTGCAGGCTCGTTTGTGGCTGACAAGTCCGATGCGGGACAGGCAGACACGGTTGCAGCGGTTGCAGGGGAACATTGGTTGGTTGGGGTTGGGTGTTGGGTTTTTCCTCCTTTGCCTTTTGTCAGTGAGGTGGGCTCTGCGGTCTTCTTCAAAGGAGGTTGCTGCCCGCCAAACTGTGAGGCGCCAAGATGCACGGTTTGAGGCGAGATCAGCCCACTGGCGGTGGTCAATGTGGCAGGCACCAAGAGATTTCTTTAGGCAGTCCTTGTAACTTACTGATATTAGACTTAAAGTTACTGACATCTCTGGTGAGATTGCTGCAATGAAGATGGATGTCAATAAATGTTTGACAGCAGTGGATATGGTTGAAAATAAAATTAAGAATGTAAAAGATAGAGTGGATCAAGTTGAAGGAGTGGTGGTAGGATGGAAAATTGAGAAGAAGAATTTTATGCAGAAGATGGACGCTTTGGAAAATCAAAGTCAACAGAATAATATAAGAATAGTAGGTTTGCCAGACGGTTTTGAGGGGACAAATCCTATAAAAAATTTTAAAGTGTGTATTGTTGAAACCTTTGGTCCAGAGTATTTTCCAGAGGGATTGGAGTTGAAAAGAGCTCATTGTGCATTAAGGAAAAAACCATTACCAGGGGAACCACCTCATCCAGTTTTGGTGAGATGTCTGAGATATCAGGACTGATAAATGATTTTACATGCAGCAGTTTTACAAGCACGTATGCAGGGTCCTTTAGTAAGGTATTTTTTAATGCACATCTGAGTCAGGCGGAAGTTTATGAGATGGAAGGAATTTAATCCTGCAAAAACAGTTTTATGGAAGGGTATAGATCTACTTTTGGATATCCAGCAATTAAAAAAAATATCAATCTCATTTCTTTAAAAATTCTTAGGCTGCATGAATTTTTGCTAACTCTGCCAGATTCTAAGTTGATACAGGATTTTTACTCTAAGCCGTTGGAGATGCTGAATAAAGCTGGAAATGGGCAACCTGAAAAAAAGCTGGAAGTTGAGCAACTGATGCTTTTGCAAGAGGAAATACCGGAAACATCTAATACCTGAAGGGGAAGTTTCTATTAGTCCGGTTGGGGAGAAGATGGGGACCCAGCCAAATCCAAAGTCACTTTGCCACTGTTGATATTTACCAAACCCGGTTAATAAAGAGAGTTATTGCTCTGCAGTTTTTTTTTGGGGGGGGGGAAATAGTGGGTGGGTCTGGGGTTTTTTTCTTTTTTTAGTTATAAGGGTTTTTTTCTGGAGCTAATTGTAAGTTTGGGTGCCATCTTGTAGGATTTAATGAATACTTTACATTTTTCAACTTTTAATGTTAGAGGATTAAATCATCCGATAAAACAGAAATGTGTTTTGGATTATATTAAAAAATTAAATTTTGCATTTTTGCAAGAAACACATTTGACAGAAAAATAACATTTGAAACTAAAAAGGGATTGGATAGGACATATGATTGCGTCTTTGTATAATTTTAAATCTAGAGGGGTGGCAATATTGGTAAATAAAAAAAAGTTTTGTTTAATTTGGATTCTTTTTCTGCAAACGCTAGGAGAGTTTTAGTAGTTAATTGTAAAAAATTTCCGGAGTGTTGAATGTCTATGCACCAAATGAAAATGATGAAGCCTTTATATCTGATGTATTTTTAAACTTAAATCAGTCAAATGAGAATGTTTTGGTAGGAGGAGATTTTAATTGTTGTTTGGATCCTTTGTTGGACAAATCTCCAAAAACTGTAAAAAGATCGAAAATGGCAAAAAGGTTACTTGAGATGATGAAAGATTTGAATTTGGTGGAAATATGGAGGAAATTAAATCCAACTGAAAAGGATTTTTCTTTTTATTCAGCCCGACATAATTCTTTTTCTGGAATAGATTTATTTCTAGTTTCTGCGCAGTTACAAAGGAGATTTAATTATGCAGAGTATAAAAGTAAATTATTGTTGGATCATTCCTTGTTGTTAGTTAAATGTTTGGATGCTGAAGTAATTGAAACTGCATATCGTTGGAGGTTTAATGAGATGTTATTGAGGGGACCGGAATTTGTTAAATATAACCATATAACCATTTACGGAGCGGAAACAGGTCATGTTGGCCTTTGGAGTCCGCACCGGTTCACTGATTTTGTGTGCCCTCTTCAGGCATTGGTCCCGGTAGATCTTCATTCAATAACGATGGGCAAATTCAATGCAGGTGGAATCAGTCGTAGAAATGTTTGTGAAACGTGCTGTTCAATACTTCTGGGCACATTCAGTACAGGGTCAATCTAGAAAAGGAATCTGGTAAAGAATGAACTTCGATTGCTTGGTTCAACGCATCCATTAAAAGAGGCATTAATGAATCCTGAATTTTTTAAATAAAATTCTGATGTAAATCCATCTTCACCATGAGACCTTCCTTTCAGCATATCTTTAAAGAGATCAAATATGTTTTTATTTGCAGATGAATGAAGATTCAATGCAAAATAAATTTATTTTATGGGATGTATTGAAAGCTTATTTGAGAGGTCAAATTATTAGTTATATTGCAAAGATTAAAAAACAATATCTTTCAGAAAGTTTAATTTTGGAAAAGGAAATTGAAAGTTTGGAGAAAAAATTACTGAGGAAATATACTGAAGATCATAAATTACAATTACCTAAATTGAAATTAACTTATAATAATCTACAAACATATAGATATGAAAAAAATGATATTATGACCTAAACAACATTATTATGAATTGGGGAAAGAGCTCAAAGTTTTAGCATGGCAACTTAAAACTGAACAAGTATTAAGGACAATTAATGCTGTTAGGAAAAATGGTGGAAATAAAAGGTTTTTAAATTTTAAAGAAATTTGTATACATCAGAGGGTAGTCAAGAGGAAGAACAAATTGTTTCTTTTTTTTAATCTAGATTGTATTTGCTGATTTTAAATGAGTTAGATATAAAAAATTTAGATGCTGGTTTTACTGATTTAGAGTTGAGGGAAGCTTTGTATTCGATGCCTAATGGGAAATCACCTGGAAAAGATGGATTTACAACAGAGTTTTATAAAGAATTTAATGATTTATTATTTCTGTTATACAAGGATGTATTAAAACAATCAATGGTAACAGGTGTATTCCCAGAATCTTTTTCAAGAGCATTGATTACAGTTATACCAAAGAAAGATAGGGACCCTTTGAAAGTGGCTTCATATAGACCAATATCATTACTGAATGTTGATTATAAAATCATGGCTAAAGTCTTAGCTAATAGATTGGCTAATTATTTACCAAGTTTGATGCACATTGATCAAGTAGGTTTTGTTAGAGACAGACACTCAGCAGATAATATAGTTAAATTAATTTCATTAATTAATGTAGCAAAACAGCAATTGAATCAACCAATGGTAATATCTTTAGATGCTGAGAAAGCATTTGATCAAGATGAGTGGAAATTTTTGTTTAAAGTATTAGAAAGATTTAACTTTGGTCCATTATTTAGAAGTTGGGTGAAAGCTTTATATGCTGGGCATACAGCAAGAGTAATGACGAATGGTCAGATTTCATTCTTTTAATTTATTTTGTTCGACAAGACCAGGCTGTCCTCTTTCCCCTGCATTGTTTGCCTTGGTAATAGAACCTCTGGCTCAAGCTGTCAGACAGAATTTGAATATTGAAGGGATAACTGTGAAAGGAAGTGAATATAAAATTAGTTTGTTTGCGGATGATGTTCTTATTTATTTTACAAATCCAAAAAGTTCATTGAAGTTATTACAAGATTTGTTAAATCAATACAGTAAATTATCAGGCTATAAAGTTAATTGGGAAAAGAGTGAGATTTTACCAATAGCTGATGAAGATTATTCAGACTGTAAGCAAATAACTAAGTTTAGATGGTCTACTAAAATTAAGTATTTAGGAGTAATTGTAAATACAAAGTATCAAGATTTATATAATTTAAAATATATACCATTATTAAATAAGATTAAAATTGATTTAAATAAGTGGAAAGATTTACCATTAACTTTCATTGGAAGGATTAATTGTATAAAGATGAATTTATACCCTTGTGTACAATACCTTTTTCAATCAATACCATGTTTACTACCAAAAAAAAATTAAGGAAATAAATAAAGCAATTAGGTTATTTTTATGGAAAGGTAAATCATCAAGAGTTTCTATTCAAAAATTAACCTGGCATTATGAGTTAGGAGGTTTTCAGTTACCTAATTTTCATAATTATTATGAAGCAGCACAGTTGAAGTTTATTAATAGATTATTTGATATAGTACAACCTTCAAGATGTATAAAAATAGAGATGGATCAGATTTCTGAAAATAATGTTGCTGCTTTTATTTATAAATGGAATCCTACATTATTACAAATATTTGAGTTATCTGTTTAAGACATATAATGAATATTTGATATAACAGAAATTTACTTATAGGTTCTAAAGGGAAGATTTCTATAAAGGCACCATTATATCAAAATAAATTAATTCCTTTTTCTTTAAATCTTCATTTTAAGGACTGACAGACTAGAGGATTAGCATGTATATTGGATAGCTTTGAGACAGGGAAGTTTTGCTCATTTGAAAGGTTACAAGAGAGGTATGGTATTTTGCCAAATTCTTTATTTGTTTATTATTAACTTTGTAATTTTGAAGAATTATGGGCAGGAATTAATTTTGCCAGGTAAAAAAAAATTAGAGTTATTAATTAGGGATCAATTTGAAAAAGGTTTTATTTCGGATATGTATAGATTGTTGGAGAAGATGGAAAAGGTTAATATTAATAAAGTTAAAGGGAAATATGAAAATGATTTAGATATTGTTTTGACATGGGAAGAATGGTCTAAAATATGTGTAGATAGTGTTACAAAGTTAATTAATGATAGGTATAATATGGTTAATTATAATTTTCTGCATCAATTATATTTGATGCCAGAAAAACTAAAGAGATATGGATTTAGATTAACAGATTTGTGCTTTAGGTATAGGAAGTGGAAAAATACTTTTATCCATTCAGTTTGGTTATGTGAGAAGGTTAAATATTTTTGGGAGGAAATTATAAAATTTGAGAGATTTGTTCAAAATAGATTTGCAATTGGATCCGTTGATGTATTAAATGGGTTATATTAATTGCCCTTTATAGAATCACAAATGACTAAACCACATTTAACTTTAAGATTGGGATTAGCAGTTGCAAGAAAATGTAAAGCTGTAACATGGAAAAATGATATACAATTGAGTTTGCAAAGATGGCATAATGAACTGTATTTGTGTTTATATTTAGAAAAAGTAACAATTTGCAAAATAATTTTTCTTTTTTATTGCTATGTGAATTTGTATTTAGAGCTTATGTCATTAGAAGTTAAGTGAATGGCACTCCAAACATAAAGCATTTAATATAATTTTCTTTTAAGCTCCGAAGGGGAAGTGGGGTGGTTTTTTTCATTTTTTAGGGTTTTTTTTTTAAAGTTTAGTAGGGGGGTGGGGGTAGGGTTGTAGTTAATAGTTTATTTGTATTTGTAGAGGATTATTATCCGTAGTTTGCAAAATTTATAATAAAGTTTTCAAAAAAAGTCCTTCCTAGTCATCCTGGACCATCGTGACCAGTGTCATGAAGCAAAATACCCATGAAAGATGTATAAAGGCAGTGAACACTGTGGTAACATTGGCTAAATACTAAATTTGTTGTAATGAGGCAACAGGATTAATTGTGTGCATGTCTTGCATCAGGATTCTTCCCCGCTGCAATCAGATTCCTGAATAATCGATGAACCAAAGACACTGGCTACTTTTCGTGCACTATTATTTTTATATATTTTTTAAAAATACATTTATTGTTGTAAGATGGTGTCATGCAGGTGGGGACCTCACTGGACTGCTCAGGCTGGCCGACCCCCGAGCTGGTGACTCCTCCCCATAATTTTCCAAAAAGGCTGATAGCCCTAGTCTCCTCCCTCAATACTAGCCTTGGATTTGGGCCAGAAGCATGTGCTGGATAATTCAGAATATTAAAGCCTTTCATTACTTGCTTGGTGTCTGTTTGTGGTTATTGATAATGCAAATATTCATATTATAAACCATCTGTAGCACAATAATGCTGCTGGAAATATTGAGACTGGTTCATGGCAATAAATTCTGATTTTGATGATGGGATTCCAACCCACATTTTTCATGCTTACTCATTTTACATTGAATAGTGGTAAATGTTAAGTAAGTATGGAAGTGAGGTAAATTCCCCTGCACTGTGCATTCCTGAGCACCTTTTCACCAAAAAGGAGCAGACTTGGAGGTGACCCATAGATCATCTAAGAATTGATAGTTAAACACAGAGAAGTTATTTTTGATCTACGATGGAAATCACAGCACCAACCATCATTTTACCACATCAAAGAAGTAGCAGGGATGTTCTACTTGAATAGTGATTAAAATGTGGAACTGACCCCTATAAGAACAGTTCAGGTGAGTTGCAGGCCCATTTAAGAAACAAAATAAGAAAATGAGAGAGAAAGGAAGAGAGAAAAAAAATGTTAAGCAGTTTAGGTGATAACAAGTGAAAAATAAATGCTGATCTCAATCCGCTGAGCTGAATGGTCTATTTCTCTGCAGTAAATACTTTGGAATAAATATAAAATCATTGCACAGAATCAGTTAGGGTCTTTGCTTGCCATGGACACAGTGTATTAATGTTGCACTGTTACATTCTTTTTACATTTTGTTTATTTGGACATGATTCAGTGTGTAGGATACACTTCAATAATAAACCAATTACATCAAAGTTAACTAATTGCATTTTACGCTTCATTTATACCACATTTGCAAATTTAACTCGAAATGGAGTTCTTGACCCGATATCAACCCATTTTCCATGATCTGAGTGTAAATCAGACTATGACTCTCTCATCTTCAGAAGTTGACTGAATTACTGAACCAGTAAATAACAACATGGCTTTAACCATAACCATATAACCATTTACGGAGCGGAAACAGGCCAGGTTCGAGTCTGCAACCTTCAATGTTTTTTTTAAAAAAACTTGTTATAGCTGGGTGATGCAGATTTTTTTTCCCGAACAAACTCACGAGGATCGTTTTATCTTCCTCATGCAAACATGCGCCCTCCGCACATCGCGCGGCCCTGCTGGGGAAATAAAACGACCAGCTTCTTAACAATCTTCAACAGTCTTAATTCATTTCTGACTTACAAAGATGAAAAGCTGTGGATGGTGGAAATCTGGAATAAAAGTTCTGTCATTAACTTGAAAGATGACCAATATTTCCATCTCCACAGGCCTGGTTTTTGAATCGCTTTGTTTTTATTTCAAATTTACATTACACATAGAACTCTGTATGTTTACAGAAGGCTATTCTGCTTATTATGCCTCCATTAACACTTTTTTTCTGGACAAATTCATCACTTGTCCCACTCTCTGTTACTCAGGAAATCTTTCCAACTTTCTGTGCTACAAATAATTAACTAATTTTCCCTTCAAAAATACAATAATCCCCATCTCATTCATTTCTCTGGTGAAGTCTTCTCTAGCCTGATCATGTTCTCTGATTCCTTGTAACCCCAGTCTTTTTTTAATTCCTATCCTCTCATTTCTGAAGTCTAAGTGAAAAATAAAACTAAGATGGAGATAAGCAAAGAGTCTGCAGATTCTGGAGAATTAGAGAAAAGTGCTGGAAGGACAGTAGATCATGCAGCTTCTAATGAAAAGCTGGAGGCAGTCAACATTTTGGACCTGAGCCCCTCTACTCTGCAAGATGCACTTCTGATGCATTTAAATATTTAAAATCTTTTGTTTTCAGATGAAAGATTCTATACCTGGTGTTACAATGCACTCAATACAGACAAGTTTTACTGGGTTCCCTGGATGGGCTCTGACAACATCAAAAGTCCCCTGAGTTAAACAATGGCATTAGCAGGGATAGGCACCACAAAGAGCAGAAATGAAAATGCACTAAAAATTTCAGCTCCTGAGGAAGTCCAGGGTGATTCTGAAGTCATGACTTCTTTATTAATATTTATTATCTATCATCACTGAGAAATAGACCAAAGAATAATAGATATAAATGAAGATTAATGTTATTTTTAAACCAAAAGTTTACTATAATCACAAATTATTTACAAAAATGAAAACTAGTCTTTTCATACCCATGTCAGTCATATCTATAAATTCTCAACAAAGTACATTGTTGCATTTGTTCTGTCAATACCCCATTACCATCACTATGGCAATTTGTCATTTCTCCCCACTTTTTTGGTTGAGGGATTTTGCTCCCCCCCCCCCCCCCCCCCTCCCCGACTCAGTCCTTCAGTGCCCGGTAATGGGAGGATTCAAGACTGTGGTCCTTCCCCACAGTGCCTTTGCATTAGCTGCACCAAGCCTTAGTGCATTCCTCAGCTTGTACTCCTGCAGCCTGGAATACACCAGTTGGCAGCATTCCTGGACCAACATCTCACTATAGTAAAAGACCAAAAGGTTTCAGGCAGACCAAAGTGTGTCTTTCACCAAGCTGATGGTGTTCCAGCAGTTCTGGAAGTCTGATTCCAAGTGTGTCCCAGGAACAGTTCATATATCAGAGTCTGCTGTCACACTGTTGCTGGGGATGAACTGTGACAAGGACTCCTGCATCCTTCTCCACACACTCTTTGAGAATGTCATCCACCTCTTTGCTGAATGCACAATCTCCACTCCACTATAGTCATCCTGAGGGCAATGTGCATGGTGGGTGATGTTCTGGTTGTACAAGACGAATCTGACAGGGAGGGCTCCTCTCACCACCAGCCAGGTCAAATCCTTGTGCTTATTTGTGAGCCCTGGCAATGAGGCATTCCACCAGATGACCTAGATGACTTACTCAGAGAACCATCCCACTGGATCCATTGAGACCTTGTCTCTCAATTTCTGTAGGATATTCCATGCTGAGCACTGCCTGATGGCTTTGT
Organism: Narcine bancroftii; assembly: GCF_036971445.1. NCBI lineage: Eukaryota > Metazoa > Chordata > Chondrichthyes > Torpediniformes > Narcinidae > Narcine > Narcine bancroftii. Next base: position 390,100,160 of record NC_091469.1, read on the forward strand.
GTTTTAAAGGTGTTTTTCTGGAAAATCTTTCCCATGAAGGATAGGTGGCATGGCAAAGTCCATCTAACTGGGATATGGAAATGGCATTGAGGCCAGGCCCATCCTTTGCAATACCTGGGACAGGTAGAACCTCAGCTTATAGCAGTATTTGGTGTCCTTAAATTTGGTTCACGCACAGCCTGATGCCAAGGTAGTCATCAGGATGAGGGCCACATTGGGTAAATCCTTGCTCTCATTGTCTGGCGACTTGTACATAGCACTCCTTTGGACCCCCAGATATATATCGGATAACTGTTCTGGTGACAGCCAGGGTGGAGATGTGGAGGATGGGCCACAACTACAGCACATACAGCAGTTACGAGAGCACTTTGCACCTAATGACCAGGTTCTTCCCCATTATTGAGAGAAAGTGCTGTGACCACTGAAACATTTTTTGGTGGACCTTTGCAGTCTGCTGCAACCAATTCTTGTTTCATGTCTCAACCCCTCCAAACCAGATCCCCAGCACCTTCAGGTCATCAGATTTGACTGTGAGAGGAATGGTTTATTGGTCTGCCAGTTACCGAAGAGCTTCGCCTCGCTCATCTTCCAGTTTACCCTGGCACCCAATGCAGACTCAAATTACCTGCATATGCTTGTCAGTCTCCAGACTGATCATGTAGCTGAACAGAAGGTGGCGATATCATCCATGAACAGGGAGATTTTGTTCTGAGTGCCACCACTGCCTGGCAACGTCATTCCTCATGCCCTCATCTTTCCTGATGGATTTGGCAAAGGACCCTATGCAGCACACAAATAAGACTGCAGAGAGAAGACAGCCTTGCCTAACTCCAGACTTGATGGGAAAGCTATCTGCATTGCACCCATTAATTTGGACTGCATTACAAATATCTGTAGAGAGGAGTTTAATCCAATTCAGGATTCCCTCCCCAAAGCCCATTTTGGAGAGCACATCCAACATGTCTGTGAAGATAAATGTAAGTATTTTTCCAAAAATATACTTTATTCACAATAAATTTTTTGCAAAACAAGAAAACCTTTCAAGACTTCTTACATTCAGGTCAGTCATATCTATACATTCTCAATGTACCTTTTACATTCCTTGTTACCACCACTGTAGAACCTTGTCGTTTCTACACATTGTAAAAAAAAATTCTAGAAAAAGGTACATCTAATGACAAACAAGAAAAGATTTCAAGTCTTAACACTCAAAATGTCAGTCTTATTTATACATTCTTATCTATGTACATTGTAACATTTGTTCTCTCCATACTACGTTACTACTACTGTGACACTGAGGGGCTGAGACCAAGGCTTCCCCTCACTCTCAGCCCCTCAGTCCCTAGAAATGGGAGGACTCTAAACTGTGGTCATTCCCTATAGTGCCCTTGTGTTGGCTGAACGGAGCTTCAGTGTGTCCTTCAGTACCAGTCAGCAGCATTCCCGGACTGACATCTCAGTATGGTGAAAGGCCAACAGGTTTCGGGCAGACCAAAGTGTATCTTTCACTGATTTAATGGTCTTTCAGCAGTTCTGAATGTCAGACTCAGACTGTATCTCCAGTAACAGTCCATAGATGACAGAGTCCCCTGTCACACTGCTCCTGGGGATGAACCGTAACAAAGCCTCCTGCATCCCTCCCCACAAGTAAATCTGCATTTAGCAAAGAGGTGGGCAACAGTCACCACTCCACTGAAGCCATCCCAAGGACAATGGTTGTACAAGAAGGATCTCACTGGGAGAGCCCCTCTCACTGCCAGCCAGGCCAAATCCTGATGCTTGTTTGTGAGCCCTGGCAATGAGGCATTCTGCCAAATGATCTCGACAGTCTGGTCAGAGAATCATCCTATCCAATCCGTCGAGTCCTCATCTCTCAGTTTCTGCACAATGTTCCATGTTGACCATTGCGTGTTGGCATTATTCAGGAAAAACTTTTTCATGAAGGATAGGAGGTGCAGCAAAGCCCAGCTACTGAGACATTGCACGACACCTGGGACAGGTAGAACCTCAGCACATAGCAGCACTTGTACTTTGGTTCATGCACAGCCTGATGCAACCACACACAAAGATGGTCATCAGGATGAGGATCACATTTAGTACAACTTTGCCACCATTTTCTGGCAACTTCAGACCACATCCATTTTGGACCCCATATGAATCGGAAAGCTTCTCTGGTAGCTGCAAAGGAGGAGGCACAGGGCACCATACCCACGCATTCAAATTTTGGTAAAGCTTTGTGATCCACTCTGACTAATTCTTGTTGCATGCCTCAGCTGTTCCAAACCAGATCTCTAGCACCTTCAGGTAGTCAGATCTGATTATGAAGGGGAAGGTGGACCGATTGGGCCAGTTACGGAAGAGCATTGCCTCACTCATCTTCTGGTTCACCCTGGCTCCTGATGCAGACTCAAAATACCTGCATATTGTGGACTGTCTCCAGACCGATTGTATATCCAAACAGAAGATGATGACATCGTCTATATATTGGAGACCTCGACCCTTATGCCCTCATCCTTCCTGATGGATTCATCAAAAGGGTTTATGCTGCACACAAATAAGACTGGAGACATTGGGCAGCTCTGCCCAAATCCAGACTTGATAGGGAATCTATCTGTTTCCCACCCATTGACTTGGACTGCACTACAGATGTCTGTGTAGAGCAGTTTAATTCAATTCCAGATTCCCTCCCTAAAGCCCATTTGGGAGAGCAGGTCCATCATGCTTGTGTGTGATATCCTGTCAAAATCCTTCTCCTAGTCTAAGCTGACCAGGCAGGTGCCCACCAACCACCCCTTCCCCTGCTCTGCACATACGTGATGGTATCCCTGAGCAGCGAGAAGTTGTCAGAGATCTTCCTGACCAGAACCTTGCAGGTCTGATATGGTTGGATCACCTGTCCTAATGCAGACTTGACTCAATTGGCAATGGTCAGGATTTTGTAGTCTACTTTTAGCAATGAAATGGGTCTCCAATAACTGATGTCCTCCTTCTCCCCCTTCTGTTTGAAAATAAGGGTGATGTCCTTCATCATGGAGTTGGACACACTTCCTGCCAGGACCATAGCATTGTATACCCAGCAGGTCTGGGCCCATTCAGTCCTTCAGTCCCACAGACCCAAGTAATTCAGTTATAGGCTATTGCTTCTGGGAGTCTTACTCCGTCTAAAGGAATGGATGGAGTCCATCAGCTTCCCATCCCTTCCCCCCTGATTAATTGCTGTCAGAAAGTCCTGGGAGGCCTTAGCAAACTGGCATGAAAGGATCTGCTTATCCTTTGAATGCCTGTGTGCAAGGATGTGTCTGAGCCAACTATTTTCTCAAGGCTGTGGATAACAGATAAAAAGCATGAGCACATCTCATCCTGCTCTTCTGTTCAGGCTCTGGATCTGAAGATGATCTTGGAGGACTCTGAGGTGAATAACAAGGCTGACAAGTTCTTCACCTCTCAGAGATCCTCCCTCACACCCACCCCTCTTGACTGCAGAAGGTGGTGTTGCTGTAGGTCCATCTGGAGTCAATTCCCACTGTCTCTGCTTTGCCCTCTGAAGACCTTTGAGGATAATGAACCTCACCTTTGTCGCTTCCCACCACGTCACTGAGGAGTCAAAGAACCGTTTCTCGGTTCTCCAACCAATGTATTCCTTTTTTAGTTCCTCTACATTCTCAACAACATCATGTTCAGCTTCTATGTTCCCCTGCCCACCCTCTAGTCTTCCTGTAGGGGACAGGAAGTGTGAAGGAGGTAGTGGTTAGAGGAGAACACTAGTGTAACATTGGTGGTTCTGGCCGACAGCCCTCGATACGAAGACGGTCTAGTTGGGACTGGGTTGAGCCATCCGATCTCAACCAGGTGGACTGCAGCAATGCTCTCCTGTTGGGTTCTTGAAGGCAGCACACAGCTAGGTGTCATTTACCATCTTCATTAAGAGTCTAAAGGAGCTGTACAGTCTGCTAAACAGCACTGCCACATTGTCCAGCCTCATCTATGATGTAGTTGAAGTCACTGGCCAGAACAATGTCCAGCCTGGACATTGGCAGCAATGGTGGGAGCTGCTGGAAGACAGCCTCATCTCGCTCTGCACAGGTGAGGCATACACATTGATCAGCTGGAGTAAGATGTCATGATACTTAAGGTCCACCACATGAAGATGTCCCCCAACCATCACCTTAATCTTGGTGATTGCAAAGATGCCTCCCCACAGCAAGACACCCAGACTGGAAGTGCAACAATCATTCCTCCTATGACCATACTGATATCCCATGTGGGGCCACCATCACTACTACCTCCAGTAGTTTTTGAGTTGTGGGAACCCGTATTCCTGCAGGAAAATCACATCTGCTTTGACTTTACCAAGGTTTTGTAAAGTGTTAACACATTGCACAGTGGGTGCAATGCTGCACATGTTTAGAGTTGTGAATTTAATCTCCATTTTTTGTTCCTAATAGTCCACAATTCATAATCCTTATAGTCCAGCCAGCATCCATCAGCCTGAGCCAACATGCTCACCACTTTGGTGAACTTCAGTACTGATTGCAGGCTCAGGAATAGGATATGATCTTCTTCTGAGAACAAGGTCTCCTCAGGTAATGCTGATGATGTCACAGGGGGAGAAAATATGGGGGAGAAAATATGGCTGTGCTCCTGCTTCTCTAACTCGTAGTTCATTAGTATTCTCCTGCAGCAGGGGAGCCAGTGTCTGGACTGCTTCCAGCCTCCTGGAGCTGGGATCGACAACCTTTATACTGCTCCTGGTCTCCCAGAGCCAGAGACAACTGACCTCTGCCTTGCTCATGGCCTACCAGGGCTGTGGTGGTAGGGGAGGGGGGTAGGGCAAGTGTCGCTGGATGCTGTACCTCTCACAGTCAGGCTTATTTGCAAACTGTTTTCTTGCTTTCTTGCCTTTCCATCCTTGTGCTTCCTCTATCTGTGACCAGTACTCGTACAGCTTCATCCTCAGGCTTCTGCTTAAGCCTTGACCTTTTTCTTCCCCCTACTTGCTGTCTTCATTGGTGGTTTCTTTCAGGGGCTTATTGGTTTTTTTTTCTTTTCCCTACTGTCTGCCATTTCTTCTTCCACACCTCCATCCTCCATTGCCTCTGCCTCCTCAGGAGGGGCCTCCAGACATGGCTAGACTTTGAGGGTTGGAGGTGGATGTGCTTGAGGGCTCACCTCTACCACTGATCATGGCCTCGGTCCCAGTCTGAGAAACTCTGTGAGTTTCAGTCGCAGTCAAGGTTGAAGGGGTGTTGTCTTCGTTCGGACTGGCAGTGTTGGTCATTTGCCCCTTTGTTGCCTGAGAACGAGTGACGATGCATTTTGGGAAAGCCCTGTAGAGGTGGCCTGCTTCCTCACACAGGTTGCAGTGTTTGCTTTCTCCATAGTCCTTGGTACAGTGGCCAGCCTTCTTGCGGTTTTTGCAGACGACAGTGGTGAATTGGGCCGCCACGTATCCCAGCCTGTTACAATTCCTGCACATTGGGTTGTACGACGTAGATTAGGTACCTATGGTTCCCTCCAATGGAAAACACCAAGGGGCGGGATGGATGATTGCCCCTTTACTATCCTCTCTCGGCTTCACCACTTGCTGTTTGTTGGTCTGGATCCATGAAGGTCCCTTGCCCCTCAAAATAACTGCCAAGAAAGGTGAGCACATTCATGATCGGCACATGTAGAGTGAGCATGTGCACTGTTAATCATAAATGAAATTAACATGCAAATAATCCCTTCAGTGATTCAAGGAAGGTTTACTGAACTCACATTTTCTGTTGCACTAGGTCTATTATGGTCAAGGAGAACAGAGAAGTTCATTGCAATAAATATGACTGGTAACTTGGTATCAGAAAAAAGTTTCACATTCTCAGAAAAACAAAATAAATCTTTTTGCTTACATAGTATAAAGTGCATTAAAATATCATTAAAATATCATGATTGATGAAGGTCCAATCCAGCTAATAACTACTGCTCAAAGGACCCCAAAACCCACAGAACTCATGTTCAATCAACTGTTCGAGTCCCCATAAAATGTTATGACCCCAAAGGACCCCAAAACCCAGCAGCAATAGTCATTCACCAAGACGAGTGGTTTTTAAAACAAAAAAATAATTTTAATCAACTTTAAATATGAAAATAGAATCAAACTTTAACTTAACTAACCCAAATTATCCCCCTTCTAATTCTAAGCACATGTGTATGTAAATTTAAGAAAAATTCTTTGGTTTACAGTTCAATCTCACTTCTTCCAAATTCTCTGGATGCAGGCAATTCTTATACTGTGCACAGAATTCAATGTGTATAAAGTTCCCCAGGCTTTGGTGCTCGAAAGGTAAATGTTTACCACTCAGGAAGGTTCTTGTAGGATTTGCAGAGAGAGATTTATTGTTCCAGGATTTCCACAACTGAGGTACCACCATTAGTCACCTCAATGTCTCACTGATGACATTTTCCCCATCAGGGCTTTCCAGATAGCAACCTCTTTCTTTCAGGTTATCACAGAGTTCCTCTCTGTGCCACTTATTCCAAGAGAAACATCAGACAGATAGCACTTCCAGCCATCCACTGCTCTGGAGCTTTTTCATCAGTTTCAACCAGCTCTTCCTGGCTTGCACTGCTCAGCTGCTTTTCAGTGTCTCTCACACACACACAAACTGAGAGGCTCTCTGACTCTCTCTGACTCTCTCACTTGCAAAACTGCCACCTTCTTCAGCAAACAACAGGAGTTATCCTTCTGCTCAAGTTGTCTTAGCTAACCTTTCTGTGCACTCTGTCAAAACCCTTGAAAAGAGCTTCCAACAGTCAGAGTGTCTTCAGTCCATTCATTTTATGTCAGTTCAATTAACTTCTACTTGTGAATGTGCATACATTCTCCAGAGATCCATCTTTCAAATAAGATCTGTTTTAAAATGTGTGTATGTATGTAACCTACTCTAAATCTTACTAAATTCTCTGCAAATATTACCAAATTCTCCCAAATTATTAATCCATTGCACCTCCCTTTCTTTAAAGGAATTTTAACTGAGTTAAAATTCAGTAATAACTAAACTGTCTTTAAAACCACTAAAAATATATCAATTCACAATATATATATATATACATGTTATAATAAAGTAACAATGAAAGCATTTCATACACAATCAATTTTAACATCTTGACAGACAATCCGCTATAATATTATTTGAACCTCTGAAATGAATAATCTGCAGATTATATTCTTGTAATATCAAACTCCAGTTCTTGTTCTTCATTTTATTCAAAAACACCAGAGGATTGTGGTCAGTAAATACCACAATTGGTTCTTGAGATGTACTGAGATACACATCAAAATTCTGCAGAGCTAACATGATAGACAATAGTTCTTTCTCAATAATGGAATAGTTCTTTTGATGAACATTGAATTTCTTTGAAAAGTAGGCAACTGGATGGTCAAGTTCATTGTTTTTGCAATAAAACTGACCCGCTGCGACCTCACTTGTGTCCACTGCGACAGAAAAAAGTTTATCAAAATCAGGAGATTTTAAAACACAAGATAATGGCATAGCATATCCTTTAAATTTTCTAAAGCTGTCTGACATTTTTTAGTCCACACAGATTTCTCCTCTTTCTTCAAAAGATTGGTTAAAGGAAGAGCAACCTCAGAAAAATTTCTGCAAAACTTCCTATGATACCCCGGCATTCCTAAAAAACCTTCTCACTGCCTTCTTGCCATTGGGAATAGGAAACTCAGAAATTGCATTCACTTTTGCTTGAATAGGTGCAACTTTGCCATGACCCAAGTATGTGACAGTGACATTTGCAAATTCACTCTTTGCTAACAGTTAAGTTTGCTTTGGATAATCTTGCAAACAATTTGTCCAATTCCTTTAAATGTTCTTCCCATGTGTCACTTTTTTGAGATCAAGTCATCAATATAAGTATCTATATATGTTAACCCTTGGATTACTGAATTAATCATCCTTTAAAATGTTGCAGGGGCATTTTTCATGCCAAAAGATAACACATTGTACTCATATAAGCCAGATGGAGTAACAAAAGCTGAATTATTCCTTCCTCTCTCTTAAAGACACACACCAGTAACCCTTCAACAAATCCAATTTAGCATGAAATTTAGCTTTTCCAATTTTATCAATACAATCATCTATCCTTGGAATAGGATAAGCATCTGTTTTAGTTAATGAATTAACCTTCCTGAAATCTGTACAAAACCTAACAGTTCCATCTGGTTTCGGTATCAGAATACAAGGAGAGCGCCAATCTGAGTTTGAAGGTCTAATCATATCACTTCTCAACATATATTCCACCTCCTGATCCATGATTTTACTTTCTGAATGTTTATTCTGTATGGGTGTTGTTTAAAGGGACTTGCTTCTCCGACATCCACATCGTGATAAATCATCAATGACCTTTTTGGAACATCAGGAAACAGATGTGTACTTTAAAATTAATTCCTTCAACTACATCTGTTCTTGTGACTTAAGATGAACCAACTTTTCCTCCAAATTTTCCAAAATTTCTGAGTTAGACAGGTGTACAGGAACCATGGTTTCTTTAAGGTTACCCTCTCAAGATTTTGATTCCATATTCTCATGATCCACCATTTCCTCCACTCTGTCAATAGCCAACACCTCTGATACAAATTGTTCTCCACTACCATTATCCTCCAAATAAGATTTCAACACATTTATGTGACAAACCTGATTTTTATTCCTTCTATCTGAGTGTTAACAACATAGTTAACATCATTCAATTTTGATTTAACTGTGTACGGAACAGAAAATCTAGCTTTCAAAGGATTGGATACAACATCAAAGCTTTACTCCCTACCTTAAAATTCCTCACGAGCTTTCCAGTCAAATAAACTTTTCATTTTAACCTGAGCCATTTCTAAATTCTCTTGAGCTAAAGTCCACACTTTTTGTAGCCTTATCCTTAAATTTAGAAACATAATCCAGCAAGTCCAACTGCACATCCTCATTAACCCACTGTTCTTTTATCAACATTAAAGGACCTCTAACCTGATGTTCAAATACAATTTCAAAAGGACTGAAACCTGATGACTCCTGCACAGCCTCCCTTGCTGCAAACAACAATAAATGAATACCTTCATCCCAATCTTTCCCATTCTCCAAACAATAAATCCTCATCATATGTTTAAGAGTAGAATGAAATCTTTCCAAAGCTCCCTGAGTTTCAGGATGGTATGCAGATGAAGTGATCTGTTTTATTCCCAACTCATAAATTAATTGTTGAAACAACCCAGACATTAGCAGGAATATCAAGAGGTCTCCATTTCCTCATTTAAAAAAAATCACCTTTTAAAAAATAACCACAAGCCGTTTCTCCATTCTTCTGTTCAGTTACTGCTTTGTCTGGTAAATCAACAAGACTTGTATCTGCTTTCTGCTGCCAAATTAACTCTTTTCTTGACAAAGAGAAATTCTTGCTCTCACAATTACCCTTCTCTTTCAAAACCACTTCAGAATCACCTGGCAAATTTCTGTCAACTGGATCTTCTTCATCTCTCAATTTCTTAGACATGGACCTTGCTATTGCGCACGCAAGATATATCTCACAATTCTCTTCCACCTCATTTTTCCTAGGCCAGCTTGTTAATCTCAAAACGGACCCAACTTTATCTTCTGCCAAATCATTCCCTAATAAAATTGAGACCCCCTGCATGGGTAACTTTGAAATTACTCCTACCACAAACTAACTCTAAATTTAGCACTATTTTGTGAAGAGATATCGACTCCACTCCACCTCCAACAACTTTAATCAAAGTGGTCTCCTCATGTCAGTTGTTTGATCAAGAGATAAAACTCCTTGTACTAACAATGTTTGTGCAGAAGCAGTATCCCTAAGAATTTTAACTAGAACTGGTGATTCTCCCTCCTTTACTGAAACAAAACCATCTACCATCTGAAACAAAGGGTTTGAAAACATCCATGACACCCTTATCAGATTTAGAATCTTTGCTCTGTCTAAATTCATCTGTTTGAAAACATGCTTCTGGTAAAACCTTTTCTCTTTTATTTTTCAATACTAGACAATTTGCAATAACATGACCAGGTTTTTTTTTCAAAAATGACATACAAATCTGGAAGTTCTGTCGTTTCCAACCTTCTCTCCAAACTTAATTTCAGGCTTACTGTCCTGCTCCATATTAATCCCCTGAACAGGCTCATTACTCTGCTCCACGTTAACTTTTTGAAAATGACTACCATGTTGAGATGTATTTTTATGAATTAATGCAAATTGATCTGCCAATTTAGCTGCATGTTGCCACGTAGCCACGTCTTTCTCATCCAGGTTTAATTTAATCTCCTTCAGGACACACCTTTTAATTTCCTCAATTAACATAAATTCTCTCAATCCATCAGAATCATTATTTATTCCTTTGGAGGCGCACCAATGATCAAACCATACAGATTTCTTCAAAGCAAAATCCATATAAGATTGATTCCATGTTCTTAATCAAACTCCTAAATTTTTGTAGATACACTTCTGGAACCAACTCATAAGCTTTCAAAACAGCTTGCACTTATCATAATTTCCACTTGTTGTGCAATCAAGCTAGAGGATGCAATTTGTGCTTTTCTCTTCAATACACTTTGGAGCATCAAAATCCACTTTTCTTTTGGCCATTTTGAGTTCTCAGCAACCTTTTCAAAGAGCTGCAAATAGGTTTCTCTAACTCTCTCATCAAAAGGAGACACTAGATTTACCTCTCTACTAGGCAAAAACCTCTCCCCAGGAGGTACAACTTCTGCTCTCTTACTTTCCTCCATATCAATTTTCATCCTCTCTAATTTAATCTGTCTTTCAGCAAACTCTAACTCAGATCCTGTTGCTTAGCTTCCTCTACCTGATATTGTGGTCTCTGCAACTCAAAATTATGTTTCTCTCTTTCCTTTTACACCCTCGATTTTTTTCTTTCTTCTTCCATCCTCAATTTCTTGAATTCCAATTGCAACTCATCAGATGCACACTCTGGAAAATCTTCTGAACAAATTTACCCTCACCTATATAATATTTCACTGTAATCCTCTGAATTTGGACTTTCCTCATCCAATATTTAACTTCAGTCAGTTTTAATGCATTAGAAATAACCATCAGTTCCTCTTTTCTCTTGCTCTTCAGCTCTGCAGGTGACGGGTCTGACAAAAACTTATCAACATCCATTGCTGCTGTTTTTCACACTCAAGCTTTAAATTTCCTTGTGTGAGAGATGGGAAAATTGATCTAAAATTATGAACATGGAAGAAACTAAAGTTCATCAGTAAAATGGCTATAACCAGTTCAAACAGGATAAGCTTGGGGCTTAGGATGCAGGAAAGCAGAGTCAGCACGATTAACATAAGAATCTTCTAGTCTTTGTGACAAGACCATAGGACTAAGATAAGGAATGGTAAGGTACAATAGAATGTAGGAAGTTGAGGTAGTCTGGATCAGATAAGGGTCTCCTAGCCCTGGACAGAAGTACCAAGTCATACATTTCTAATTAGCTAACCATACACAGATTTATACATATGAAATTAGCCAACCCTAGATAGAATGAGTCAACTCTGCATATCAAGAGACTGTAGCCCCGAGAATCAGGAAGGTGTGAATAAGGACAATGACATGAAGGGACACCGACAGGATACCCCCCACTGGTTCTCCAAGTATACTGAAATTGCACGTAGGCAGGCAGGATTGCCTAATGCCAAACCTCTCCAGCAGGAGGCAGAAGAATGTAAGGGGGAGGGTATTCCTACACTGAAATCAACTGTATAAAAGTTGGGTGAGCCCCAGTGTGTGTGTGTATTCCCAGGGTAAGGGGAAGCACCCAACTTTGCATTGTTGTAGTAATAAATGTTCTTTGTTCTCAATTTTTGTCTCGAGCAATTTCTTTAAAGGTACTTTAATTCCTAACAAATGGGGGCTCGTCCGGGATCACACTCCCTCCACTGACAGAGTACCCCGACGACGAGAGTAGGTGCACCCCGGCTGATTCAGCTGGACTCACGGGCGACGGGTGGCTGGTCAGTGGAAGAAGCGAGTGATATCCGAGAAGAGGCATTGAGAACAAACGGCGGAAGGACGCGCGCTAGAGCAGTACTGCCAGAACTCGGTAAGAGTATTTTACTTGTTCCTAAGCATGGGAATAGCGGGCAGTAGAGATGAGAGTCCTGACACAGGACATGACCACCAGATAGCTACGTACAGCCCGCTTGGGTTGATGTTATCTGAGTGGGGCACAGGAAAGACCCGCGGTAAAGACAAACTGACGATGGTCAGGTATTGTTGTAATGAATGGGTTAAATACCCGGTTAAAGGGAGCTCCGTGTACTGGCCAAAATTCGGATCCGAGGATGAATGGATGTGTAAAGCTTTGAACCTATGGCTCTATCAAAACCAGAAAGACAATGTTGAGAGCAAGGAATATGCAGCCTGCTGGCTCAAGGGATCCATTGAGCAGCTGGTTTTGAATGAGAAAGAATCCAGGGATAAGAGAGTGGAGGAACCTCTTGTCCCTGAATCACAGGGTTGGGATGTGTTACATTCCCTCCCTCCACCCTATGTTCCTCCTATGCCAGCTCCTATCTTTCCTTCCCCTCCTATGACCTACCCTTCTGCACCTTCCCCACCTCCCCCACCACTAGAGAAGAGAGAAGAGATCAGGAGTGGTATGATAACTTGCTCACAAAGCACTCGATTACCACCTCTGTTGGCAGGAGAGAGAGGTAACTTTAATTCAGAACAGCGTGAGACTCTTCAGGAAGAAAGGGCAGAACCCTTTGATTCATTTCCCAGGGAGCAGGAACCCAGACCTAATAAGCCAGAAACCAATTGGATGAGACCACTGCGGGAAGTTCCCATGGGAGAGGGTCTCGGTTTCGTAAATGTGCCCCTGACCAGTACTGAAGTGTGTAACTTTAAGAAAGAACTGACCTCCCTGATAGAAGATCCCCAGGGATGTGCTGAACAGTTAGACCAATTTTTGGGACCATATATATATATACAATATGGGGGTCTCGACATAGAATCCCCAGCAGGGGAACAATTGGTACTAACAGGTTTTGTTACCAACTCAGCCCCAGACATTAGGAGAAAATTACAAAAGACAGAAAATTGGCATGAGCAGGGAATAACCCAGCTTCTACAAAGGAATAGTAGATGAGTAACATGAAAAAAAGGCAGGGACTGTGTGCCAGCTCCTGAATGTTGGGAGAAGTGCAGGAGTGGGAGAGTAGAGACCAGAGATAATTTCATAAATCACGACTTCCCACTTCAGTCACTGACCATTATTGATTAAAATTCATGCTAAAAATTAAATGTCATAAAGGATCGTTTATCAATACTGTAGAATGAGCGAATTTAACTACCAGTTAATTCCAATTTATGAAATAAATTGTATTTAAATGTGATTTTGCACAGGGAGTACCTGAGAGTTGAGTGATGTTATAACATTTGCAGGGAGAAATGTTTGCGCAAATAGGGTGAGTTCTACACGTCTTATTTTAAGTGTATGTAAGATAAAGAAAGGATCTGATGTGTAAAGTGGCTGGTTCAGCCAGTTGAAGCAGGAGTGTGCATGTCCCTTTAAGTGCACTGTGGCACTTGAAATTGAGGCTTCAGGCTCTTGTCTTGCAGTTAGAGGTATGGAGCCCTATCAACACATTTAATACATTTCTTCTACACATTCAGCAGTCAAGGTCCGTGAGTTTAAAGATCACCCACCTCTGGAGAATAAAGATACCTCTGGGGATTCCTATGGGGATTCCTATAAGTTTAATCATTCATTTCTCTGGTGCATTTTCCTCTGGAGTGAAATTAATGCCTCAGCACAATTTCTCTGTATTGCCGCTGTTATTTAATTCATGATAACTTTCCCCATTCATCATGTTTATATTTAAATCCGGTAGTGCAGAAGTTACATTGTAAATAATCACGGAGGTAAACCCTGCGCGACTGGATTCAGCTTAATGGAGAAATAAACCTGCGAACTGGTCTATGGTGCTGTGTGAGTATTGCAATAGGTGGAATATGATTTAAATTGGTGGCATAGTTCAGAACAATTGGGTGCATAAGAATAATATCATTAAGAACTCACAGATCTTGTACCGGATGCTATTCAGTACATCTTGACTTAAGGACTGGAGAAATTGGCATGTTAGAATGAGATTGGCATGGCACCAATATTTCTTGATTCAATAATGACTCCACAAGCTCCAGGATTCATGCAGCAGAACTTTTAAGTGGAATATAATAGAAACTAGCCTGTACTTAAATTATTGTGTGTGCAATCTTCATAAGAACATCTTTTAACTTTTTTTGGTGCCTGTTTTACAGACTGTTTTAAATAAGGCCAGCTCCTGTGAGCTGTGGCACAAGGCATTTTACTTAAGGCAGAACTAAAGGTTGAATATGTTTCAAGTTCTCTTGCAGGGGCTCTTGTGCTGCAATGTCTGTTATGTACTCACTCTAACAAATTGGAGGGTTGTGCCCCATACAGACAAGCAGCTCCAACTGCATTTTAATAAGGTCTAACATATTCAAAACCCATGCAAATATGGTTTGTGTTTCATTTTACAATTTTTACACTAACACAAAGGAAAGTCAGATTGTTACAAAGTGCCGTAATTTAACATTTTTTTTTCGTTTCTTTAATGGTTTATTCAGTTATTGTTGTATTTTATTGCTGTTTTCAATGAGCTTTACATTTATTGTGGTTTATTCAGTTATTGTTGTATTTTATTGCTGTTTTCAATGAGCTTTACATTTTTTGTGGTTTATTCAGTTATTGTTGTATTTTATTGCTGTTTTCAATGAGCTTTACATTTATTGTTGTTTATTCAGTTATTGTTATATTTTATTGCTGCTTTCAATGGGTTTTACTTTCATTGTTGTTTTACTCATTTTTTGGAATATTGTTCGTTAATGTTTTAAGTCCCCCTGGAATAGGGGCAGCAGAGGTTACAATTGTGCTCCTTTAGAATGTAGACAGGGCATAGATTTAATGTATAGTCATAGTGGGATATGGGTTAACAAGGGATTCCAATACGGACCAGGGGAACTGAACAGCTTTAGTGGAGTACATCTAATTTGTATCTTAGCCTACACAGGTATAAAAGACAGGAGTTTTGAAGCGATAGCACAAAGGACATGGTGGGACAAAGACAGACAGAATGGTAGTCAGGATTGTACATGTAACAGAGAGAGAGAGAGTTAATACATATGCTAATGTACACAGACAGGCTGCAACTCACAAGTTCAATGATACATATGCTAATGTTAGCAGACAAGCTGCAACACACAGTTAAATCACAAGAAACAATCCCCCCCCAGCTTGGTCTCTTTTCATCACCCCGTGTGGGGGAGCACCAGTTTCCAACAACGTGAGCTGCTTGACACTTTAATATCAGGCTCCAAACAGCCTTCGGAGATCGGTGGCCCTAGGGTTCGGGGCTGAAGAGGACATCAGATACTAGCCACAATTCAACGGAACCGCCTGACGACTGCTACTCGTTCGCTGCTGAAGGCAGCGTTTCTCACAGACTGCTACTCGTTCGCTGCTGAAGGCAGCGTCTCTCACAGACTTCGTCAGGACAACGCTTACAAAAGTCGGGTGGTTCAAAGACACTGCTTCAATGTTTCAACGTGAATCTGCCCATGCCCATGTTCAGACGTGGCAATTTCGGACTGATGTGGGATGGACTAGACTCTTTACTGAGAACTGGAGCCTGATACTCGCAACCCTAATAAGCAGCTGGACTCGCTACCCTGACCTTCATGGTGCTCCCCTACCTAAAGACTTTACACAGGTGTTACAATTCGGTTATTGACCAGCTGGGTAAAACTACACCTTACAATTGAAAGATCAGTATTACTGATCTAAAAGAAAAGTGAGGAGGGGGGGGGGGGGGATCAGTCACACTGACACTAGTAACCAAAGATCAGTAACACTGATCATGGTGAAAGATCAGTATTACTGATCTAAAAGAAAAGTGAGGATTGTGAGAGATGGGAAAATTGATCTAAAATTATGAACATGGAAGAAACTAAAGTTCATCAGTAAAATGGCTATAACCAGTTCAAACAGGATAAGCTTGGGGCTTAGGATGCAGGAAAGCAGAGTCAGCACGATTAACATAAGAATCTTCTAGTCTTTGTGACAAGACCATAGGACTAAGATAAGGAATGGTAAGGTACAATAGAATGTAGGAAGTTGAGGTAGTCTGGATCAGATAAGGGTCTCCTAGCCCTGGACAGAAGTACCAAGTCATACATTTCTAATTAGCTAACCATACACAGATTTATACATATGAAATTAGCCAACCCTAGATAGAATGAGTCAACTCTGCATATCAAGAGACTGTAGCCCCGAGAATCAGGAAGGTGTGAATAAGGACAATGACATGAAGGGACACCGACAGGATACCCCCCCCTGGTTCTCCAAGTATACTGAAATTGCACGTAGGCAGGCAGGATTGCCTAATGCCAAACCTCTCCAGCAGGAGGCAGAAGAATGTAAGGGGGAGGGTATTCCTACACTGAAATCAACTGTATAAAAGTTGGGTGAGCCCCAGTGTGTGTGTGTATTCCCAGGGTAAGGGGAAGCACCCAACTTTGCATTGTTGTAGTAATAAATGTTCTTTGTTCTCAATTTTTGTCTCGAGCAATTTCTTTAAAGGTACTTTAATTTCTAACACTTGGAAAAAAACAATTGAGTAATAACCCATAAAATGTTACGAGCCCAAAGGAGCCCAAAGAATCCCAAAACCCACAAAACTCATGTTCAATCAACTGGACGAGTCTCCATAAAATGTTACGAGCCCAAAGGATCCCAAAACCCACAAATCTCATGTTCAATCAATTGGACGAGTCCCCATAAAATGTTACGAGTCCAAAGGATCGCAAAACCCACAAAACTCATGTTCAATCAACTGGACGAGTCCCCATAAGATGTTATGAGCCCAAAGGATCCCAAAACCCACAAAACTCATGTTGAATCAACTGGACAAGTCTCCATAAATTGTTATGACTCCAAAGGATCCCAAAACCCACAAAACTCATGTTCAATCACTGGACGAGTCCCCATAAAATGTTACGCGCCCAAAGGATCCCAAAACCCATAAAACTCATGTTCAAACAACTGGACGAGACTCCATAAAATGTTACGAGCCCAAAGGAACCCAAAACCCAGCAGCAATAGACAGTCACCAAGACAAGTGATTTTTAAAACAAAAGTTATTTTTAATAAACTTTAAATATGAAAATAGAATCAAACTTTAATTTAACTAACCCAAATTACCCCCCTTCTAATTCTAAGCACATGTGTATGTAAATTTAAGAAAAGTTCTTTGGCTTACAGTTCAATCTCACTTCTTCCAAGTTCTCTGGATGCAGGCAATTCTTATACTGTGCACAGAATTTGAATTCAATGTGTATAAAGTTCCCCAGGCTTTGGTGCTCGAAAGGTAAATGTTTACCACTCAGGAAGGTTCTTGTAGGATTTGCAGAGAGAGATTTATTGTTCCAGGTTTCCACAACTGAGGTACCACCATTAGTCACCTCAATGTCTCACTGATGAAATTTGCCCCATCAGGGTTTTCCAGAAGGTAACCTCTTTCTTTCAGGTTACCATTGAGTTCCTCTCTGTGCCACTTATTCCAAGAGAAATATCAGACAGATAGCACTTCCAGGCATCCACTGCTCTGGAGCTTTTAATCAGTTTCAACCAGCTCTTCCTGGCTTGCACTGTTCAGCTGCTTTTCAGTGTCTCTCACACACACACACACAAAACTGAAAGGGCTCTCTCCCCCCCTCCTCTCTCCCCCCCTCCTCTCTCCCCCCTCCTCCCCCTCTCCCCCTCCCCCTCCCCCTCTCCCCCTCTCCCCCTCCCCCTCTCCCCCTCCCCCTCTCCCCCTCCCCCTCTCCCCCTCCCCCTCTCCCCCTCCCCCTCTCCCCCTCCCCCTCTCCCCCTCCCCCTCTCCCCCTCCCCCTCTCCCCCTCCCCCTCTCCCCCTCCCCCTCTCCCCCTCCCCCTCTCCCCCTCCCCCTCTCCCCCTCCCCCTCTCCCCCACCCCCTCTCCCCCACCCCCTCTCCCCCTCCCCCTCTCCCCCTCCCCCTCTCCCCCTCCCCCTCTCCCCCTCCCCCTCTCCCTCTCTCCCACCCCCTCCCTCCCCCTCCCCCTCCCTCCCCCTCCCCCTCCCTCCCCCTCCCCCTCCCTCTCCCTCAAACTTCCAGCAACCCCATTTGACTCTTTTACTTGCAAATCCCCCACCTTCTTCAGCAAACGACAGGAGTTACCCTTCTGTTCAAGTTGTTGTCTTAGATAAACAAAACCCAGGCATGACCTTTCTGTGCACTCTGTGAAAACCCTTGAAAGAGCTTCGAACAGCCAGAATGTCTCCAGTCCATTCATTTTATGACATCAATTCAATTAACACCTACTTGTGAATGTGGGTACATTCTCCAGAGATCTTCAGTATTTCTTCCATCTTTCGAATAAGATCTGTTTTAAAATGTGTGTATGTATGTAACCTACTCTAAATCTTACTAAATTCTCCCCAAATATTACCAAATTCTCCCACTTAATCCATTACACTACCTCATCAATCTACTTTTAATTATCAGCACAGAAATGGAGATGTTGGCAACTGTGATTTCAACTTGTTCAGTGATACCCAATGGTAAAAATCACCTCTTAACATGTCCATAACCAAAGTCCAAAAAGATATCAAATAATTGAACCCAACATTTAATGTAAGATTCAATCCTTGACATCAAGGCAGATTTTGACTGAAAGTGGCATCAATAAAACTGAAATTAATGGCAACAAAAGGAAATCAAAACAAGAGCTGGAATCAACCATTGCAGTTCAAAGAACATCAATGCCGGTGTTCCTCATGGCATAGCCCCAAGCCCAATCATCATCACCTGTTTTATTCATGAACTTCCTTCTATCAATAGCCAGAACTTCAATTCCATTCCCAGCTCCTTGGAAGATGCACTCATGCAGCTAGTCCAAGGCACCATTTAGGTAGCGATTGATAAGTTGCAAGTGGTATACCAACTCCACAAGTGAATGCAAATAGTAACTTTTATTGACATTCCTTTGCCATTTCCTGTTATTTAATGATATTATCATTGCTGAGGTCCCCATCATCAATGACTAGAAGCTTAATTGGACCAGTTATATAAATACTGGGTCTACATAAATGTACAGGAGCTGAATGTCTCATGGTAAGTGATCTATTTCCTAAATACTTAAAGCCCTTCTACTATCATCATGGAACTAATCAGGATCATAATGAAATATTCTCCATTTGTCTGGATGGAGAAGCTTGAAGAACATTTACAAAATTTACTAGCAAGCAAGAAATGGCATCCAATCCACAATGCCAAACATTAATTTCCATCACACCGACACAATTGATAGCCTATACAAGAGGGAAGAATGTCACCTGTTATTCTGCCTTTCACTCCTGCAGTAGCTGCTGTGTCTCCAGCTGGTCTCATATTCCCTCCATCTAGACCAATGGTGTTCAAATCTTTTTCTTTCCACTCACATACCACTTTAAGCAATCCCTATGTCATGGGTGCTCTGTGATTGGTAAAGGATTACTCAAGGTGGAACATAAGTAGGAAGAAAAAGGTTGAGAATCACTGCTCTAGACCCAATTGTTACTGCAATATTTTGCTTGATTGTCATTGGCCCATTTCCTTTGGAGTTATGAAACCATGTACATAACAAGTCAATTTGGTTTGATTACTTTTCAAACTTTTTCTTTCCACCCACATACCATCTTAAGCAATCCCTTACTAATCAGAGAACACCTATGGCATAAGGAATACTTAAAGTGGTATGTGAGTGGAAAGAAAAAGGTTGAGAACCACTGATCAAGACCAGAGGTGCTGCAACTGACAAGATGCCCATCGACTCTTCCTTCTTTCCTTTGGGTGACTTCCATAAATTGGCAAATAAAGTGGAACAGAACAGCATATATTCTTTACAGATGACACTCTCCAGGAATTTTTAGAGTATTTAAGACTTGAATAACAATGAAAATGTTTCAAGGAGTCAGTGATTTGAGGTACCTTTTCACAACTCCAGCAATAGTGAACATGCAAAGGGGAGCATCCCTTGAAGCAGTGCTTGATACTGACAGAACAATTCTGTTTACTTATGAACAGTGGCTTGCTTTCAGGAACCCTATGTATACTCTTCACTCTTTATCAAAACACAGAAGCCTCTACAAGTTTTCAATGATAACCCCAGATAGATCCAAGCATTCCCTGAATGTAACTACTTTTTGAAGTTGCAGATAATAGAATACAAAAGTTGCACATAGTTTTTACCTATTTGTGCCACGGTTAGTGAAGTGGTTAGCACCAGTGATCCATATGTGTGTAAGGTGTTTATACATTCTCCCTGTTTCTGCATGGGTTTCCACTGGGCATTCTGGTTTCTTCCTATCCTTCAAAACATTCGGGAGTTATAGGTTAATCGGGGTATTTTGGTGGCATGGACTCATGACCTGTGGGTATGTCTAACTTTAAAATATAAAAATTTAAAATGTAAAATTTTCTGTTGGACCACCAAATAGTAACATTTAGTTTTAATTATCTGGGATTTCAGTATTTAAAAAAAAAATCTAATTGGATAGTACAGTATGTTTCAGATTATCCAAAATGGTTGGGACCAGACCCATCTTGGTTAAGCGGATTTTTCGGATATTCTGGAATTTTCTTTAAGCAGATCAGTAGTATCAGGAAAATACTGAAATTTAGCTGTCACCGATCCCTGAAACCTCCCCACACATTCGTTGATCCTCAACACCTCCCCACAGCCTTCGGCAATTCTGCCTGGGAGCCCAAGGTTTCACCTCTCCAGTAAGTTCTCCGTCTGCTCACTTGACTGCCTAAGCCATGCTCTTTCTTCCCGCTCACCCGCTCTTTCAGTGGGGGTCACTGAAATTCTGCTGGAGTACAAGGCAGAATTTCAGCGACCCTGCCAGGTTGCGACTTTTTATGGTCCGTTTATTTTGAGAATAATCATCTTCAATATTTTGCATGTAAATAATATTCACAATGGAAATATTAGCTCCCTTAGAACCAATTATTCATAAGCATATATTCAGTGTATTCCAAAGCTAAAGAAAGAACTACACTATAATAATGAGTGGATAGTTTGCATCTTAGCTAAAGATAATTTGATGATTTGAAGGGGAATGGGACAGAGCGGTCCCCTAAAAAAAAAGAAGAAATAGGGATAGTTGTTGTGGGGGGTGGGGGGGGAGTGGGAATAACAGAAACCAGAGAAGTCAATGTTAATGACACCCACTTTGGGGGGGGGGGGCGAGTGCCCACATGCATTTTGGTGGTCTCAGTCTGGCCATGTATGAACCCATGGACAGACACGCCAGCATGGGAATGAGGTGGAGAAATGAAATGGATTTCCACTGGGAGAGCCAGGAGATCCCTGCTATTGCAGGAGACCGAGCTGAGGTGGTCAACAAAGCAATCTCCCAGCCTGTGTGGTTTCTCCAATGTAGAGGAGAATATAATGGGAGTGCAAAATGCTGTAAAAGACCCCTGCTGATTTACAAGTTACACTTGGAAGGACTGTTTGGGGACCAAAATGGTGGTGAGAGAGATGTTGGCACAAGTACAGCACTTATAGTGGTCACAGGGATGTGCTGAGGATTTGATTATGGGAAGGAAGGAGTTATCGATGAGTCAGGTAGGGAATAGTCACTGTTAAAGACAGAGTATGAAGATATGTATGATGGTGGGATCATGTATTACATGGCAGAAATAGCAGAATGGATATCTAGATGGTGCATGTTGGATGCATAGGTTAGTGGGGGAGGGGAGCTTTACATGAGGACAAGGGAAATCCTGTCCATGTTATGCATAGGGCTCGGGACCAGGGCAAATATATGGGTAATGGACGATATGCAGGTGAGGGCCAAGTTGATGATAGTAGAGGGGAAGCCACCTCTTGAAGATGGAGGACACCTCGGAAGACCTTGTCCTGGGAGAAGCAGATGTGAAGGAGATAGAGGAATCATGAGAAAACAATGGAATTCTTAAAGGGTGTGATGAGGTGTAGTCAAGGTAGCTGTGGGAGTCTTCCCTCTCAACACTTCACTTGAGAATCTGCAGGGGTCAACTACTGCATCCAGTGCTCCCATTGTGGTCTCCTCCTCCTCCTGGAAGATTGCTTCTTTGAGCATCTCTGACCCCTGCAATAGTATGGATCGCCTGGCTCTCTCAGTGGCACCCATTTCAATGCTCCACACCATTCCCATGCCGACAGGATTGTCCATGGTCTCATGAACTGCCAGACTGAGACCACCAGTAAATTGGAGGAACAGCACTTCATTCCATTTGGGTATCCTCCAACTGGATGGCATTAATATTGACATCTCCAGTTTCAGCTACTCTTCCCCCTCACATCTGTTCATATTTATTCTTTCTTCCAGCTTTCTCTCTCTTTTCCTGTCTCCTTTCCTCCACCTCTGCATTCACTGAGCCACCCCTCCTCCTATCAATGCTCACTTTTTCAATCCTGTCCATTAAATTATCATCTTTTGTCCATTAGTCTATTCCCCCCCCCCCCATCTTTTATTTCCCCCCTTCTACTCAGCCTTTTAATTCAGGTGCCTGCTTGTTTATTTTTTGTTAAAAAAATCATATCTTGAAGAAGGCTTCAATCCCAAAATGTTGGTCATATATCTTTACTTCCGATGGACACCGCATGACCCGCTAAGTTCCTCCAGTATTTCTGTGCTTTCACTAGAACATCAGCAGATTTATGTTTCACTATATCTTTTTATTAGCAGGCAATTTAAACGTGATATTCTGTGGTACAATTTTAAGCATATGTTCTCTGCATTTTAACAATGGGAGGGAGGAAGAAGTCACTGCAATTCTGCAGACGTGCTGTGTGTTTAACATCAGATGAGAAGGAATCCCAGGACTCGGCATAGCAGCAATGATTTAACATTCCTTGTCAAGTACATTTAATCTTTGCAGCTTTCATTGTTTAATTTTCTATTTCATTTTGCAACCCATGTGCTTCATTAATGGTAATAAAAAGGTTTCCAAACCCATAAGCAGTAAGTCACTATTAACTAAATGAAAAGGTCTTTAATTTTTTTCCCCCATGGAGTCTGAGCACAGTTATGGGCCCTTCAACCCTTTTTCTTGCCGCGTTAAGTGCCTGTCTAAATTTCTCTTAAGCATAATTATTGCATCAGATTCCACCACCTCCTCTGGTGAGGGGTTCTTGTGAACTGTTGTGTTTCTCCAGCATAATTGTGCATTGCACTTGACCCCAGCATCTGTAGACTTTCTTGTTTAACTTTCACAGACCATGGTAGCAGGATTAATCATTTCAGTGTAGAATTTAAGTTTAATAGAGCCATTATTATCATCAGGCAAATCATTCTTATATGAAATCAAAAATAACAGGAACTTCCTGAAGGAAATCCATTATAACAGTTGCTCCAGTCATTGCCTTGCATTCCAAATAGAGCAGGACTCTGATTGTACTCACATCCATTTGCAATAAAGGCCAGCACCCCATGTGACTTATTGTTAGTTGAACCAGCATGTTAATTTTCAGTAATTCACACAAAAGAATACCCAGGTATCTTCAAACAACAAATAGCTCACAATTTTTTTTAAACCTCCTCCTTTCCTTTTTCTTATGCCACAGTGGATGACCACATTTTTCCACAGTATATTTCTGATGTGCTTTTGAAGTCCACCCGTGGGGGTGAAATTCTTATCCATGCAACTCTACAAAAAAAAAAGTCTTGGGACATATTCAGCTGCAAAGGTGGAAGAAAGTCCATGTCAGACTTTGGAATCACTAAATGGCTTATCCAGTCCCCTATTTGCTATTTCTACTGATATTCATGTTACTCAACCTACCCCATCTGAAGTTCTAACTAATATCAATCAACGAGAAACTAGAAACTCAAGCTATTTTCAACAGAGGCAAATAGCCAGCAAAATGTAACATCATCTGGCATTCTATCTCATGGCACATTGCAACAATTTAATTTATACATTGTTGTTGGATCTTCTTATGTGGCTGCAACAAGTACAAATTTGGTGCATCTGTACATAGTACCTATAAAAATAATAATAAATCTTCAAATTGTACATTCACTGGCACAACAAGAACATGAAACTGGAACTGAAAGTTAAGTTACCTAATTTTAATTTATTCCTCATGAAGCTTTTCCATCCTTCACGTTTCATATTATGAATGGGGGGGGGTAGAGAGAACAACAAATTAAACAAGCACATTATATCTGCATACTTGTCTGACACAATTATTAAAGACAGCTGAACCCAATCTTCTGGAGAAACCCAGCAACATCAGAGGGAGAAGAAGAATGGTCAACATTTTATTACGACTGAACTTCTCCAACAGATTGCATTTAACTTCAGACTCCAACACCTTCAGTCTTCTGCGTATTCTCTAGTTCACCTGCTACATAAAATAATGGTTTAATCTTCAGAATTCTGTATTGTTGGCAAGACTGATAATTGTTTAATTATGTTGTTCAGAACTTGACAAGGCTGTACAGATTACCAAGATGGTCAACTCAAGAGAGTTGAAGATCTATAGTGTGGGGTGAGCTGCCTGCTGAAGTGGTGAATGTGAACACAATTTTGGCATTTAAGAAAAATTTGGATATGTATATGGATGGAAGGGATATGATGTTCTGGGGGTAAAACAATGGGACTAGGCAGAATAATAGTTTGGGGGTGACTAGAAGGGCAGAAGAGCCTGTTTCTCTGCTGTAGTGATCAATAATTATAACTGATAATTTTTTTCCTTCCCAAATGAACAAATGTGTACTATTTTCAGGATTGCTGAGTAATTTCTTGCACCAATCTAAATTCTATTTTAAATTCAACATGTTATTGGGTATTCAGCTGGTTCCACTTTGAGGTGCTTGATTAATTGTTTCTTTTAAACTTTGTAAGTAGCAGAATTGTGTCAATAGTTCTATACATTGTATCTAAAAACTTTAATGCTTCATTCTGTACTGAATTAGTTCCTTTAAACTTCTGTCACTCATGGAACTTTAATACTGGCTCAAGATCTTCCAAGATTCATGCCCATTGGTGGAACACAATAACATAACACAAGTAGGAGTTGGCCATCCAGCTGCTCTGCCCATTCTATGAGATCATGATGATAGGCTCATCTTTACCTACCTGCATTTTCACAATATCCCTTAATTCCCCTGTTATGTAAAAATCTATCCAATCTTGTCTTAAATATATTTACTGAAGTAGCCTCCATTGCTTCAATAGACAGCAAATTCCACAGATTAACCACCCTCATTTCTGTCCAAAAATCTACTACCCTGAATCTTGAGGCTAGGTTCTCTAGTTCTAGTATCTCCCATCAATGGAAACAACTTGCCACCTCTGTCTTATCTATGCCTTTCATAATTTTATATGCTTCAATAAGATCCCCTCTCATTCTTCCAAATTCCAGCAAGTACAGGCCCAGATTACTCAATCTTTCCTCAACCTGGAATCAACCTGGTGAACATCTTCCACACCACCGCCAAAGCCAGTACATCCTTAATCAAGTGAAGAGACCAGAACTAAAAGCAGAACTCCAAATGTGGCCTCACCAGTACCTTGTATAGTTGCAGCATGTGCTCCCTGCTCCGAAACTCCATTCCTCTGGAGAATGAAGGCCAACATTCCATTTGCCTTCTTGATCGCCTGATATACTTACAAACCAGCCTTTCGTGATTCATACACAAGCACTCCCAAGTCTTTCTGGATGGCAGAATATTGCAATCATTTGGTATTTAAATAATATGCTAATCTTTTATTTTTTTTCCTTGGGGTGAGTTCAGGAACAGGTTCACCTGCAAAGCTGTCTTTGTGGAATAGTTTTCTGATATATGTGAATGAAGGCACAGGGAAAGATTCTAGAAAATACTTGATGGCCTTTGAGTAATTATCCATTAATGGTAAAATTTGGATGAGCAGAAAACTAGGTAATAAATCAACCCTTTGTTTAAGATAATTGCATCCTCTGAATTTGGCAAGGCTAGTTTTTATTGATCTCCTTCCTCTTTAGCACCTGCAGATCATTGGTCTATGCAGGGACCTAATGCTTTGTCAAGTGGCTTCTTTGGCGAATGAAACATCATGTGACTCACTTAGTTCAGGTATATTTAAGCTGCGTCTTATACTGCAGTGAAATAGATGATGTTTGGCTCAGTTTTGCAACATGTAGGGTAAAATTTATTTCAGTATCTCCAAGCAGAGCTTAAGCACTGTTATTCTTACACAGGTAAAATGACCACGGTATACAAATTGACATTTATCTTTTTTGTGTTGCATTAGCACTGCCAAGACTGCTGATACACAATTGGTGATACAGTAAAACCCCTGGTATTGGGCACCTACAGCGATCGTGGATGCCAGAAATGCAGATTTTTCAGATGCCTGAGACTTGCTCATACAATGCATAACTAATACACCTGCATTAAGAATAACCTGTTTAAAAGTCAAAGGTAAGTGCAAAATGTAAAGTACAATAAAATCCCCATAATGTGATACCTATGGGGATCGTGGATGTCAGATGTAAATTTTCTGGTTGACGGAGACTTATTCTTCCAAAGCCTAACTAAGACACCTGCATTAATAATACATGTTTTAAAAGACAAAAACAGTGCAAAATGGAAGCAATTTGGGAAAAAAAAAAGAGTTTGTGGCTCACTTTAATCAGCCAACTTACAAAATTTAGATTTAAACTCTGGGCACTGGCGCTGTAACCATGTTGAGCTAGCTGCTATGTTAACTCTACGGCCGTCATAGTTAACTCTCCTCCTTCCCATGAGGTTACAGATTAAGCGTTACTAATATACTTAATAATACTGTACTAATAAAGATAAATACTCTTAATAGGCAGGGATAGGGAGACACTTTGGGAGAGTTGCCTCTGCAGTGACTCCATTTTATTCAAACACAACTTTATTGAAAGTTTTTCAAACAGGTGCTGTGGTCGGGGCATAACTGGGGCACTCTGCTGGCTGATTGTTTGCTCCCATCTTCACCAAGGAGTTATGTGTTGCTTTGGAGAATATTTACTTTTAAAATTTTACACTTATTTATTTTTAAACATTTTTAATGAATTTATTATCTTGATTTTTTTGCCAGTTGTTTGAATTTCAGATAACAGATTTTACTGTATTCAAAGGGAATGTAAAATTGTCAAATATTCTGGAGGGAAAAATAATTTGACATATTTTCAGTCTTGCACATTTTCTGATGGCAATCCCCTGCAGAGATCGCAGCTGCTGAATTATCCTCATATTGACTGCCAGTAGGCAGATCAGATTCCTAAGGTACATTCTCCACGGAAGCCACCGAACATAGCAGTGAGTGAAAGGAAGATTGGAGACCCAGCACTCCCCTGTAATGGACTGGCCTGCTGGGCTACCAAGTCATTGAAAGGCATGGCATATTGAAGGGCTCTGCATTCTTCATGAAAATCAGTTGTACAGAAATACTTTGGTCTTTGTCACTAGATTAGTTTATTAGTCCTTTATTTTTGACTGTTTAGAAGAATGAAGGATAATTGAGAGTGCATTCTCAGAGGGCTTTAAAAATACATTGAAAGCCATTTATGCCTAGTATGAGCATAAAATTCTCAACACTGTGAATATATAAATTTTTGGAATTTTCAAGCTTTCAATTATTATATTTTAGGCTGAAATTTGTTGGCTATTGGACAATGTATATCAAAAACCATGTAGGAAGGCCATATCCACTGAGTTGCTTTATTAGGGAAGATCATGTCTTAATGATCATAAACACAACTAGTATTTTTGCTATTGAATTACAATGACATCACTGGTTTTTTAATTTATTCTAAGAATAGACTGTTTATATAGAGTCCAAATGCACTGGCTATAAATGGAGGCTAAGTTATAATTTACACAGGGGTAAAGGTGATATCCCACATCCTAAAATGTGAACTGAGAATTAAAGCTCTAATTCTATTCAGGATGTGGCAAATGGATCATGCTATTAGACTAGTTATCCATAGTGTTCGATTTTATCTGTGTGTTTGCCAATTGGCTGATAATTTACATTCTAATAATTTGATAAATTTGGAATTTTTAGAAATTATTTTGTAAATCACAGTGCCTGTGAGGTAGCCTTACTATTGAAAATCCATTTGATTAATTAATGTTTTGAAGAGAATAAATAGCCATGTTTACCAGGTCAAACTCAAATATGACTTCAGGCCCATAATGAAGTGGTTGCCTTTAAGCAGTTTTTTGAAGTAGTACAGTAAGTTGTCCTGAGTCGTATCTAAGTTACACAATGGGAGAAGAAAGCTGCAGTTTGTGAAGGCAGCTTATTAGCACCTTCAAAGCAATCAGAAATAAATGTTGCTATTTGGTGTCAGAAGAGTAAGTAAAAATATGAAGCTCTTGAAAAGGGATTATAACTTTTTGGGAATGCTCAAACATTATTGCCTGCAGTGCTAACAACAAATGAGGTCTCTCTAAATGTCAAAAAAATCAGCTGAAACATGTACAACATTTCCATCTAAATAGTGCATTGAATAATGATCTGTATGGGTCTAAACGGGGGAAGTATCCATCTTTTCCAGCTTCTAAGACTTTACTGTATAATATATGTAATAGATTGTTGATTAAAGACAAATCACATGGCAGTTAGATACCACTCACTCAAAGGCTGCAGTGGGGATGGGGCGGGGAGGTGCAGCAAGGTACAGGGCTTCTATTGTGCATTCTTCATCCTAAGGCCAGATACTGTCCCATAGTTAACTGCGACACAAAGCACCTCACTTATGCTGCCTTTGAGATGATCATTTGGTCAACCCCAGCTCACTTTTTTGAACATCACACAGGGCAACAAGGAACAGGCCCTTTGGCCCACGTGTCTGTGCAAAGTATGATGTCCAAATCAAACTAAAACTATGCTACTTCCACATGAGCAATATTATTCCATCTCCTTCATATTCATTTGCTTATCCAGACATTCTTAAATATTACTATTGTATCTGCTTCTACCATTACTCCTGGTGGTCCATTCCAGACACCCATCACTTTCTGTGTAAAATATTTGCCCTGCACATCACTCTTCAATTTCCTCCCCCTCACCTTAAATATGTGTCCTCTCATGCATGATATTTCTACCCTGAAGAAAATATTTGTTTCTTATGCTCCAGAGAAAACAACCAAAGTGTGTCCAACCTCTCTGCATAACTCATCCTGTAAACCATGAGATATCCTGGTCAACCTTTTCTGTACCCTTCCAAAGCCTCCACATCCTTCTTGAAATGGGGCAATCAGAATATCACAGAGTATTCCAAGTCCACCCTAACCAAAGTTTTCTTAAGCTTTAATGTGCCCTTGATAGCTTTCCTGAACAGTATGTTCCTGACCATCAGGATCTGGCCCTGTGCAATGAGACAGCTAAAAAGAATGATCCTGCAGTTAGGGATGCTCTAGGAAAGAGTGATCACAGTATAATTAAATTTCTCACACAAATGGAGTTCACTCTAAAGTTACTATGTTCTACCAAAACAAGGAAGACAACAGGATGAGGGAGGAGTTGGCAGGCATAGAATGGAAACAGAGTCAATATGATGCAACAGCTGAGGAGCAGTGGAAGACTTCTCAAAGTGATTCATATTCTAGTTTATATATAAAAAAACAAAGGCAGTAAAGGAGCAGAAAGCCAGCCTTGGATTACCAAGGGAATAAAGAAAGATGTAGAACTGTAAGCTCGTGCATACAAAGTTGGCAAGGGTAGCGGGAAACTGGAAGATTAGTAAAACTTTAAAAAGAAATAAAGAACCACTGAGCAAGAACTAAAGAAAGGGAAGATAGATTATAAAGGTAAACTCACACAAAACAGATAGCAAAAGTTTTTAGAATGATATAAAGTGCAAAAGGTTATCTAAAGTGAATAGAAATCCTTTGAAAAATCAGAGTGGGACATTAATGGTGCAGAAATGCCTGAGGCCTTGGACGACTATTTTGTATCAATCTTCATGGTGGAAGGCATGTCTAATGTACCACAGTGGAACGATAGAGATGAGGAGGAACTGTTTTCCCCAGAGAGCAGTTGATCTGTGGAGTTTTGCCCAAAGACACAGTAGAGGCTGCCTCATGTTAAAGGCACAATTAGATACATTTTTGCTTAGTAGGGCAGTTAAGGAGTATGGGAAAAAAGGCTGGTTGGTGGAGCTGAGTCCATGGCCAAATCAAATGGCAGAGCAGCTTCAACGGACCGGATGGCCTACTCCTTCCTTTAATTTTTATTTCCTTTTGAATGAGTCAAGGTTGAGATAATTGGGTTTATATCTGTTAACATTTAGAAGAATAAGATGGAAGCTCATTGAAACAAAATTTTGTTATATCCCAACAGACTGGCTATATGGTCCAATGATGGTTTAGTCCAAAAACTGAAGTCAGAGCCTTAGGATACCAAGTAAGCTGTATCTCAGAGATGAGATATTTCCTTATCCATAGAAGGGAAAACTTGACCATGGAAAGGGAGTTGAAGCCATATCATTAAATGTATTCAAGAAGGAGGCAGATAATGTCAAGATAGATCATTAGATAGGAGGAGAAAGCTGTGGCCAGATGCTGAATTTGGTCAATCAGCTTGAATAATATTGATTATGAGAACAGGTTTGAAGGTTCAAAAGGCCTGATTCTGCTCCTGACCTCCAGTTTATGTTTGTGTCAGTGTACATTTCTTGAAATCAGGCACAAGCAAGATCTATTTCCAATTTTCAAACATTTACTGGGAAAAAGGATTTCTTCTACTTCTGAAGCAGTCCCGCAGGATCAAGCATGACATACTGCCTGTTTGGGTTTTTGACTGCTGATGCTAAAGTTCATATCATTGGACAATCCACAGATGGGGAAGAAATGACTGAGCAGGTGGAGGGTGAGTAGTTTGTGAGGTGGGCCATTTTTCTGCTCCTTACACATAGTATTTGTATGCTTCTCGTGCATGTTCTTGAGGTTCTCCATACCATCCCAATGTTTCTCTACTTCATGGGCCAGGAACTCTCTGCAGTCAGTATCGATGTTACACTTCTTCAAGGAACCATTGATTTTCATGTTTATGATGACAGTTATAACCTCTTGAAGCTGATCAACGAAGACTTTTAAAGTATCAGTCAATAGATGAGCCCAATCAGAGTTTTGATTATTGTCATTAAAACACCACCTGTGCAGGTTCTGTAGATGAGCATTTTCATTATTTCTTCAATGGAAACCAAACTAGAAGATGCAGGATCTATTAGATATATAAATATTAACAACAAGCAAAATTGCAGGATAATTCCATAACTTAAATAAGATAATTGTCTGATAGCCCTATTAACATACTTGATCACTTAAAACAATAACATTTTGGAAACACACACTAGTTCATCAGTAGCAAAAGCAACAGAATGAAGTTTTAGATCAATGATTTTTTTTGGTGAGGCTGGTTCCACTGTGAGAGCAATGTGCTGAAAGTTTTTAACTCTTTTTCTCTTTTCACAAATACACTGTACTACTTGTCCTACTGAATATTTCCAACATCTTCTGTTTTTCTTTTAAATTCAGATGTGGAACATCCATGTTATTTTGCTTTAGATTTTAATTTTTGTCAAAAATGTTTCTGGATTTTTATAGAGTTTTTAATTGTAGAACAATGATTTTCAGAATGCAGAAGTAATCGGGGAACTCTGTAGATGGGGAAAAGTAAACTCTGCCTTCAGAAGTTCCTCAAAATGGTTGTAATTTGGCTCCACTTGATAATATGAGATTGAGTGAATGAGGTCAAAATAATTTAATACTTGTGCTTTATGCCCTTAAAATGTCTTTAATAGGCTCAGAACTGATCCAGGACCCAAAGTCTATTCTGCCCAATTTCCATAGTCTTGACTCCAAAGTCTCACCAACAGCCCTCAGCTCAGCAGACTGCTTATCTTCAAACTGTGGTCCTGAGTTCTAGGATTTCCTCTGGAAATAAGCTCCCATCATCTACCCTGTTATTCTGCTCAGAGCATTAAGCTCATCTAAACTCTTATAATAGAGGACACTCTTTGTCATAGATCAGACAACTCGCCCCAGGAACCAATACATCGAGAACACCAGATGCAGCAAATTAACCTTGCAGATGTACAAAGTGAAGTGTAGTTTACTTGGAAGAACTGTTTTGGGCCCTGAACTGTTGTGAGGGAGGAAGTGCAAGAGTAGCACTTCTTTCAGTCATAGTAGTAGGTACCAAGGGGGATATGGGTGGGGAGGCCTGAGTGGATGAGGGAGGCACAGAGGGAGCGATCCAAATGGAAATCAGAGAGGGAAGATGGGTCTGATGCTGGGATCCCATTTTAGTGGCAGAAATAACAAAGTATGTTGGATGCAGATGGGGTGGTAGGTAAGAACAAGGGGAACCTTTTCCTGTGTCCCTTTGGAATTTACATCTGTGACACAACAGAGAAGAGAAAAGAATCAAGAGTGATGAGGAAAGATATTTTCTTTTTGCTTTGTAAATGATTATGATCAAAAAGTGCTGCCAGAAAGTAAGAATCATTTGTGGTTCCCAAAAGGGAATTAAGCAACTGTTCAAAGATAATAGACTTGTGAGGTTAAACTCAAGACCAAAAGATCATCGACAAAGAAGCAGAAAT
The DNA here is from genome assembly GCF_036971445.1 of Narcine bancroftii. Lineage (NCBI taxonomy): Eukaryota > Metazoa > Chordata > Chondrichthyes > Torpediniformes > Narcinidae > Narcine > Narcine bancroftii. Next base: position 390,132,876 of record NC_091469.1, read on the forward strand.
TGGCTATTCAGCCCATCGAGTCTATCCTGCTGCTCAATAATGAGCCGATCAATTTTGCCACTCAGCCCCACTTCCCAGCCTTCTCATCATAATCTTTGATGTCCTGTCTAATCAAGAACCTATTAGTCTCTGCCTTAAATACACCCAATGAATTGGCCTCCTCAAATGCCTGCAGCAACAAATTCCATAGATTCGCCAACTGCTGACTAAAGAAATTCCTCCGTATTTCTGTTCTAAGTGTGCAGGCTTCAATCCTGAAGTTGTGCTCTCTCAAGCTAAACTCTTCCACCATGGGAAACAACATTTTTACATCTACTTTGTCAATGCCTTTCAACATTCAAAATGTTTAAATGAGATCCCCCATCATTCTCCTAAATTCCAATGAGTACAGGCCGCAAGAGCTGTCAAACATTCTTCAAATGATGACCCTTTCATCCCCAGAATCAACCTTCCAAACCTCCTCTGAACCCTCTCTAATATCAGCACATCTTTTTTTAAATGAGAAGCCCAAAACTGCTCACCATACTCCAATTGACTGGATCATCCCACGGGGAGCCTGTATGGATGTAATGGCCTCTCCTGTCCTCTAAATATTCTCTGAGTAGTGAGGGAGTTATGTGGTTGGTGGCATAAATTACAGGAAGTTATTACCAAACTAATTCCAGGTATAATGGTTATCTTCAAAAGGGAAGGATAAATACAGTTGAAAGCAATATTAGAAACATAGGCAAGAGTAAATTAGGAAAGCGATCCTTCCAAGAGAGTATCAGGTGTTGGAATTTTAATGCAAAAGGAGGACAGTGCGAGTAATTGTGGGATTAATGGAAATTCACTAGATATCAATTTTGTTTTCCTTTAATTTCCTCAGATGTTAATGTTGGCCACAGGATACAAATCAAATTCAGTAAATACAGAGACACATCTTTGACGATTTAATTCACTGACCCCTGCTGTTCCCTTGTTTCTTCACCTTTCCGATTTCCAGCCTGATAAACACTACTAGTGCATTTGGCAATGACAAAAATGATAGATAATCCAGAAATGAATTAAGTGTTTCCCATTACTTTGGAATGCAGGCATGTTCCTCAGCAAAAGCTGGAAATGTCATTTGGTAGTTAACCTGGAGTGAATTGTGCTTTATGACATGGAAGTTAAAGAGGAAAACAAGTTATTAGCCTATAAACAACTTCAAGCTTTTTGCACAACCAGATTCAGTAATTCAGTTCAATTCAGCAATTTGACCGTTCGCTGCTTGAATTTGTATTGTATTTGCAGGATGTATCATAATAATTATGGAGTTATCCATGTAAATTTGGTCAATAAAACACAACTTTTTTTTGCCAACCATAATTTGTTTTAGAAAAACATTTTCCTCAGTTTAAAATATTGATGAAATTAACTTTTTTTCCCCCCTTGCTATGCATCAGGTCTGTGGAAGTGTTCAGCACATGGGTACATCAGACTGAAAGACAATATAATCCAACCATCAAAAAATGAATTTAAAAGAATGGACTAAGGATTCCTCATTCTGCTACTTTTACACCATAGGCAGAAGGTCTCCAAGACCATGAAGAAGAGGTATTGGTTCTTTATATTTATTCCTCTGGAGATTTAGTTGATTCTTCTGATAAGTGAAGATCATGAATATTGCCCCTCAGGAAAACACACAGGCCCCAGAACTATTTTCCTTCAATGGGCCGGTAAATAAAATTAAAGATCCTGGCTCTGACTGCAGCTATTCATACTTAATTCAGCTGAAGCCAATTCTGAATCAGAATGAAGGGTACCCCTAGCCTCAATGAGCTGCATCCTGCACAGGTGTTTGTTCACAGGTGCTGTTCACCATTTGAATTACTTTGTCTCTTGACGCTCATCAGCCACTAATGCAACCATTGCTTAAGTCGAGCAGCCCAGATAGTTTAACTCATTTGTATGGTTTAAATTGTACCTCTATTTGTCTCAATTAACAAAGCATTTTTCGAGTGATCGTTATTTACATTAATGCAATTTTATGAAATTCTGTGAGATATCCTGAAATGAGAGAGAAGCGCATTCATTCAAATATTTTATTAAGACGGCACAAATGACTTTCCTCCCACTCAGAGTTTGCCAATATGAATATCTGAATAAAGGTTCAATAGCAATAGTCCTCCCTCAAGGAATTTTCTTTTTGAAAATGTCCACCTGATTTTATCTGTTAAATTAACTGTTCCATTTTGAAGATTTAAGTGTTAATATTCTACGTTCAAAAGTGACAAATAAATATCTTTACTGATTTATGAATTAAGCAGTTAAATGTAATGCAAAGAGGAAACAGCATTCTGAGGTAAATTGACTATTTTTGTTAATTTGTATCATTTATCTCCTGCCACTGATTACTTTCATTTTTTAATAGATTCTTGAATGTTGTTGAGATTCATATATCAGGCATTGACTAATTGTTTCCAATTGGTTTTTTTAAAATCAAGCTTTAAATGGTCTTTCTTCATCATCTCTCACCTCTGTTCTTCCGTTTCTGTCAGGGGAGCTATACATCTCCCAGGCATTTGAGTATGTGGAACCAATCTGTTCATCTACAGCAATGTTTTTGAACAGCTATCAAGGTCACACTTAAATTGCAGTTCAACTAACAAGCCACGTCATCCTCATCTTGGTTTACTTTCGTCCACCTGGTACAATGATTCTATCTTTTCTGTTTTTTTGTCTTTCATACCAATTACTCACCAGTTAACTAAAGTTACCTTTCTCCCAAAAATGGTTGTATAGTGATCTGATGCTTTTCTGATGAATCTTGCCCCTCTTCTGAAATGGTAAGTTCCTGATCTCAGCATGAGTGCCTGGAGAAGTAATGAACAGAATCTAAGATTTAAGAAGCAAGAAAGAAAACTGAGATGTGCCTAAGAGTTGGGGAAGGAATATAGGAAATCAAGGTACTTAATAACCAGACGGAAAAGTTCTGTGTATGTCCATATTGTAGGGTTTAAGCAAAAATGTAGTTCAACCGTTTTGTGAGTAACTAATTCCCTATCATGTCAGAAGTCCCCCTCACACCAAGGCAATTCAGTGCTATGGCTGGAGTCAGGCCCCCTGGGTTGTTTCTATTAACTGTAATCCACAGTATCATCTTGGGAAAACACATAATCAGGTTGGTATATTCAGGAAAGGATTAAATTAGATCCTTGTTTGTTTCTTCAATAAAGGATTTAGGAGTGTGGATTATTGTCTTTGGAGCTGAACTAACCAATTAATATAGCAACTTCATGTTTTTGGAGAGTGGGAGGAAACTGAAGCCTAGAGGGAAAACCCTCGCAGGCCTTGGAAGAATGCGCAAACTCCCTACGGAGTTAGAACTCAGGTCATGGCTGTCTCTGCAAATTGTGTTGCTCAAATTGTTTCTTGTAACATTGCATGCTGTAAGAAGAGCTGAAAATGGTAGATCCAGCTTCAACCATCTGATTATTTCTTGGCCACTAACATTGACAATAAAGAACTGATGTATCACAAGAGGGTCAAGATTGGTTTATAGATGATGTAGACATTTCATCATATAATTGTACATGATAAATTAACAGTAAATCATTACAATATGAAGGTGACATGCAGAATAAATAAATATTCTATCAGGAGACACAGAAACCTCCTTTGTAAGAAGTGGGTGTGGAATGAAATTGATTATGTGGAAAGCTGGGAATGGGATCACTAACATGACCAAACTCCCAAGGTCAAATAAAAACAATTGGAAACAGAGATGCCCATAGTACTTTAAAACACTCTTGATGATTGACCTTTCCGTCAGGCTTTTTATTATATCAAGGGAGACTGCTAATCTCTGTGGGATAATGAATCTTTTTCCTATTCAGCAGCAAATAACTCTCCAAGCCATTAATCTTGTATAGTTAGTAGGAGAGCAGGACAAGTACTTGATGCTGCCTTATGCAGAGAAGAGATGCAGATTTAGCCTTAGAAAGACTCCAAACACTGTAAGAGGGTTACTCAGAGTGTATTTCTCTCTGCTTGTTTTATACTTTTATGGATTTATCTTGTGATATTATTATATTTACTCATTCATTTGTAGTGGAAATCACTAGTGATAATGACATTTATGGTCCATCCAGATTTATTGCCAGTTAAGTTCCTTGAGAGAGTTCAAATTGAAACACAGATCTCTGGCTGCCAGTCCAATAACTTGACAACTCTACTACCATAGGAAGTCATTATGAAAGAGTTAAATATTTCCTTGTACTAATAAAATGATATATACTCAACTAAACTATACTCACACCCAACAAGTATCTCCAAGATGCACAAGGAAGTCTGAATTTGGCAAGGGTGTCAGTTGAATCATATTAATCCAGTTTGTGACCGGAGTTTGAAATCTTCGCTGTCTATTAGGAGTTTATATGTTCTCCACGTGTTAGTGTGGGTTTTCTCCTGGTGCTCTGGTTTCCTCCCACATTCCAAAGATAATTGGTCACCTGGGTGTGTTTTGGTGATGCGGGTTTGTGGGCCTGTTACCTTGCTGTATTCCAAAAATTAAAATTAAATTAAAAAATGTGGGACAGTAAATATTCAGAATGAATGAGAATATATCTGCTCGAGCTTGTGTGTCCAGCAGGGGCCAGGAGAGGCACAGTTTCCCCCATTATCCTTATTCATGAAATTTAAGTCCTTTTGTAAAGTTATGTGTATGTTATGCAATATGTATTTGTTTGAAGAATGTTTCAAGTAAGTCAAATTTAAATAGCTCTGCTGCACCTGCAACTGAGATATAGGTTTCAAAATCCTTCTTCTTTGGCTTGGCTTCGCGGACGAAGATTTATGGAGGGGGTAAAAAGTCCACGTCAGCTGCAGGCTCGTTTGTGGCTGACAAGTCCGATGCGGGACAGGCAGACACGGTTGCAGCGGTTGCAGGGGAAAATTGGTTGGTTGGGGTTGGGTGTTGGGTTTTTCCTCCTTTGCCTTTTGTCAGTGAGGTTTCAATATACACTGGCAGGAAAAGGCAAAGTACCACAGATGCTGGAAATCAAAATAACAATCTGGATTTGTTGGGTCCACTGGTGTATGTTATCTACATTAACAATTTGGATGACAGTGTAATTAACATGATTATTAAATTTGCAAATAACAACAAAATTGGTGGTGCAGTGGAAAGTGAGGAAGGTATTGAAGTTTACAAAAGGATCAAGATGAGTTGAGCCAAGAAGAGACAAATGGAGTTTAACTCCAACAAGTGTGAGGTGTTGCACCTTGGTTATTCAAACCAGGGTAGGATTTGCACAATAAATTGCAGAGGTTTGGAGAGTGTTGTAAAATGGAGAGACCTGGGGGTATTAGGTATATGGTTCCATTAAAGTTGACAGAGCAGTGAAAGCGGTGCTTAGCATGCTTGCCTTCATTAAGTGAGATGGTGAATACAAAGATTGGGACCTCATGATACAGCTGAACAAGGTGTTGGTGAGAGGAAGGAGATTTAACAGGAATGTTAGGGACAGGAGTTTCATTCATTCGGTGGTCTACATCTGGAAGGGGTGAAGAGGAGATTTGTCAGGATGTTGCTGGAACTGAGGGGTTAGGCTAAAGAGCGAGGTTGGATAGGCTGGGTCTTTATTCCCTCAAGTGTATGAGACTGATGGGTGATCATCTAGAGTGAAATGAAATAATGAGGAGCAGGCTAAAATTGAAGGTTTGCATTCTATTTTCTACAACGACAATTCTCAGCCTAGAATTGGCTTAAGGTGAGAGGGACTTGATGGGCAACTTTTTCATTCAGAGGGTGGTCTTTACCTAGAACAAGGTTTCAGAGGAAGCCATTGAAGCCAATATAATTATGATGTTCAAAGGGGATTTGGATAGGTATAAGGAAAGGGAAGGCTGAGAAGTTTATGGATCAAAAGCAGTCAAATGGGACTAGTCCAGCAAGGCAATGGCAGCATGCATGTGTCAGGCAGTGAGCCTGTTACATGCTGAATGACTTTAATGTGCCTTATTTCTTCAAGACGGTGTTGAGCACACTTGAATTTTTTTCCTGTATGCACCTACTTATCGCACCCTGTGACAAGAGCTCAGAATTGTGCCTGTTAAGAAAGTGGGCATTCAACTTGCAAACAACAAGATCTGCCAGGGTAGACAATGGAGTGTAACCAAGGGCCCTGTGTTGGGGTCGTTGGTTTGAGAAAGAAACATTAGACTGTTGTATTGCTCAAACAATTGACTGATGCAATCACTCCTTGATTTAAATTAAAAAACCTTGACAGATGAAGGAATGAAAGAGATGCTAAGGCCCTCAGCACCACTGCTGCTTATGTCATGTTAATTACCATATGTTATTAAGTTTATAGCAGGCAAGGCAAAAACCTAACCAGAAGGCACTTTCATATTTTCATCACCTTCTGGAACTAGTTCAGGAGGCACAAAGAAGGCACCAGACAGCCTGCTCAATTAATGTTGAAGAAACCATTTGCAGCACTAGGTAATTCTTGCCATTAAAAGAGAAGAAAAGACAGTCAGACTGGACAGCAATACTGCAATTTCATTTGCCATCTGAAATTGGACATTGACCTAAATTACACACAACTTTACAAGATGTTATGTAGCATTTGCTGGAAGAAAGACAATTTAATTGCACTCACTTTGTCATTTGTGCATCTGTAAACATGTATTCTTCGTAAATCCCTGAAGTTATAGGTGGTTTTGAAAATAACATTATTTTCCTGTGAATATTTCCAATTTTCTGAACCTCCTTCTGCTGATGAGTTGTCTTTCCAATGTGAATGAAATTGCCTAATGGTTCGTTTTGTTCAAAGATTAATTATATACTGCATCCTTTTGTAAGCAGTTTAATTTAAACATCACAGCCACCTTGATATTCAAGCATTAGCAGACACCGCTTAAGAAATTTATGGTCTGATTTGACATCTCTATTGCAGGTTATTGTGATTCATTATTTGTGGCAGTTTTGATAAACCTTGTGTTCAAGTGTCAAGAATTTACAGGGAATTTAATTTGCATTGTAAATTATGCATGCATCATGAATGTATGTTTATGAATTTCCAGAAGAAATAGAGCAGAATTTAGTCTCACGACATTATCCCTGTCAGACAAGGTATTAAACATAGGAAATATGGAGGTAGAGTTGCCTCTGGCAGCCAGTGGTCTGTGTTTCAATTTGAACTTTCTCAAGGAACTTAACTGGCAATAAATCTGGATGGACCATAAATGTCATTATCACTAGTGATTTCCACTACAAATGAATGAGTAAATATAATAATATCACAAGATAAATCCATAAAAGTATAAAACAAGCAGAGAGAAATACACTCTGAGTAACCCTCTTACAGTGTTTGGAGTCTTTCTAAGGCTAAATCTGCATCTCTTCTCTGCATAAGGCAGCATCAAGTACTTGTCCTGCTCTCCTACTAACTATACAAGATTAATGGCTTGGAGAGTTATTTGCTGCTGAATAGGAAAAAGATTCATTATCCCACAGAGATTAGCAGTCTCCCTTGATATAATAAAAAGCCTGACGGAAAGGTCAATCATCAAGAGTGTTTTAAAGTACTATGGGCATCTCTGTTTCCAATTGTTTTTATTTGACCTTGGGAGTTTGGTCATGTTAGTGATCCCATTCCCAACTTTAATTCTTATGGTTCTGGCCAGCCACAGCGAATAAATTTTATATCTTGTTATATGTGCATAAAGGCTGCACATGCATGAGATCACCTAGTTTATGAAAACTGGATGATTGAGTTCGTATAATTGCTGTAAGAATGAGGGAATTGTGGACCTTGTAGAGGGCTATACAAATACAGCAGGATCTTTCTTTGGCTTGGCTTCGCGGACGAAGATTTATGGAGGGGGTAAAAAAGTCCACGTCAGCTGCAGGCTCGTTTGTGGCTGACCAGTCCGATGCGGGACAGGCAGACACGATTGCAGCGGTTGCAAGGGAAAATTGGTTGGTTGGGGTTGGGTGTTGGGTTTTTCCTCCTTTGCCTTTTGTCAGTGAGGTGGGCTCTGCGGTCTTCTTCAAACAATTGAAGAAGACAGCAGGATAGAGATCAGTTAAAGACCTGGGCAGAGAAACAGCAGGTGGAGATTAATTGGGACAAGTGTGGGATGCTGCATTTTGAGGGTGTATATAGTTATTGGCTCCCTCAACAATCCTTGAGTCTAGAGCTGGATTAGGTCCTTACCCGGGAAGAGACATATAAGGCAATTGAACAACTGAAAAGTGGCAAAGCAGCAGGTATGGATGGAATCCCCCCAGAGGTCTGGAAGGCAAACCTCTGCATACCAAACTGCATGAGTTTTTCAAGCTCTGCTGGGACCACGGAAAGCTGCCTCAGGACCTTCATGATGCCATCATCATCACCCTGTACAAAAACAAAGGCGAGAAATCAGACTGCTCAAACTACAGGGGAATCACGCTGCTCTCCATTGCAGATAAAATCTTCGCTAGGATTCTCCTTAATAGACTAATACCTAGTGTCGCCGAAAATGTCCTCCCAGAATCACAGTGTGGCTTTCGCACAAACAGAGGAACTACTGACATGGTCTTTGCCCTCAGACAGCTCCAAGAAAAGTGCAGAGAACAAAACAAAGGACTCTACATCACCTTTGTTGACCTCACCAAAGCCTTCGACACCGTGAGTAGGAAAGGGCTTTGGCAAATACTAGAGCGCCTCGGATACCCCCCCCCAAGTTCCTCAACATGGTTATCCAACTGCACGAAAACCAACAAGGTCGGGTCAGATACAGCAATGACCTCTCTGAACCCTTCTCCATTGACAACGGCATGAAGCAAGGCTGCGTCCTCGCACCAACACTCTTTACTATCTTCTTCAGCATGATGCTGAAACAAGCCATGAAAGACCTCAACAATGAAGACGCTGTTTACATCCGGTACCGCACGGATGGCAGTCTCTTCAATCTGAGGTACCTGCAAGCTCACACCAAGACACAAGAGCAACTTGTCCATGAACTACTCTTTGCAGACGATGCCACTTTAGTTGCCCATTCAGAGCCAGCTCTCCAGCGCATGATGTCCTGTTTTCTGGAAACTGCCAAAATGTTTGGCCTGGAAGTCAGCCTGAAGAAAACTGAGATCCTCCATCAGCCAGCTCCCCACCATGACTACCAGCCCCCCCCCCCCCCCACCACATCTCCATCGGGCACACAGAACTCAAAACGGTCAACCAGTTTACCTACCTCAGCTGCATCATTTCACCTGATACAAAAATCGACAAAGAGATAGACAACAGACTCGCCAAGACAAATAGCGCCTTTGGAAGACTACACAAAAGAGTCTGGAAAAACAACTACCTGAAGAAACACACAAAGATCAGCGTGTACAGAGCCGTTATCATACCCATGCTCCTGTTCGGCTCCAAATCATGGGTCCTCTACCGGCATCACCTACAGCTCCTAGAACGCTTCCATCAGCGCTGTCTCCGCTCCATCCTCAACATTCATTGGAATGACTTCATCACCAATATCGAAGTACTCGAGCTGGCAGAGTCCACAAGCATCAAATCCATGCTCCTGAAGACCCAACTGCGCTGGGTGGATCACGTCTCCAGAATGGAGGACCATCACCTTCCCAAGATCTTGTTATATGGCGAGCTCTCCACTGGCCACCAAGACAGAGATGCACCAAAGAAGAGGTACAAGGACTGCCTAAAGAAATCTCTTGGTGCCTGCCACATTGACCACCGCCAGTGGGCTGATATCGCCTCAAACCGTGCATCTTGGCGCCTCACAGTTCGGCGGGCAGCAACCTCCTTTGAAGAAGACCGCAGAGCCCACCTCACTGACAAAAGACAAAGGAGGAAACACCCAACCCCAACCAACCAATTTTCCCTTGCAACCATGCCTGCCTGTCCCACATCGGACTTGTCAGTTACCAACAAGCCTGCAGCAGATGTGGACATACCCGTCTATAAATCTTTGTCCACGAAGCCAAGCCAAAGAAATAGTTAATGGCAGATTCTTCATGGCATTTTGTGTAGAGTGATCTTGGGATCCAAGTCATCACACTTGTAGATAAGGTGGTAAAGAAGGAATATACATGCTTACTCGCATTGATGGGATCTTTGAGCATAAATGCAAGGAAATTACATAGCAGCTATATAAACCTTGGTTTGGCTGCACTTGTGGTTATCCCATTACATGAGACAGGCGAAGGCTTTGGAAAGAGTACAGAAGAGATTTGCCAGGGTCATGGCTAAATTGGTGGTAATCAGCAATGAGGAGAGATTGAATAAACTTGGGTTGTTTTTTCTTGAGTATCGGAATATGAGGAGAATTATAGGTTTATAAAATTATGAGCCAAGGACAGGACAGAATCATTTTTCCCAGGGTACAAATGTCAAACACTAGATGACTTGCATCACTCCACAGCAGATGCAATATCACTGGCTCTCCACTCAGCTCAGGATCACCTCAAAAACTGCAAATCATGCATACAGCTGTTCTTCATTGACTACAGCTCTGCCTTTAATACCATCATTCCCTCCGCACTGGTCAAGAAGCTACAAACTCTAGGCCTCTGTACCCCACTCTGCAACTGGATCCTTGACCTGTTCCTATGCTGTACTGTTCTATGTCCTATGTTCAGTCATAAAGTCTGATATGCAAATATTAAAGCATGGTCACCAATAACTTTAGTGTGCATGAACTTCTCAGAAGCATTAAGGAAATAAACTCAAGATGTACCTTGAGCCACCTGTTGCTGTTATATTGAGTAGTCATGGACAAGCAATCCAACAATTAAAGCAGCAAAACACAGAGAAACTGTCCAGGCATTGAACATCATTTAAACTAACCATTCACTCTTTTATATCATTCTGCTTTCTCGCTATCATATAAGAATGCTGATTTTGTTTTTGGTGTGTTGCTAAATTCACTATTCTGTTATACCTCCTTAATATACTGATCCGAGAGGCTAATTATATCAGGTTGGGATTCTACAGATGTGAATTAAATCAGCTTGCCTCATAGGATAACTATACAGTTCAACTTGTTCATAATTCAAATACATTGCATAGCCATGGAGACGGCTGAAAATATCAGAGAGCAATGAAATAATGAAGCAATGGAACTGAAAGGGTTCCCAGTGGGCACGTATCTGAGTTCAACAAATCCCTATCCTCAAAGAGCAATTCCAAATGTCTCGATTGGAACAATTGTTAGAATAAGTTCTTTTCACAATTTACTTCAGACTAGAGTTTATGGGATTTCATTAGTCCAGTGATTTCAGATTTCTATATTTTATCTTCATTGACTATATTTATAGCAGGCTGTTTCAACTAACTAGCTATTCCCTCTACGATATTTAAATGGCCATTATACTGCAGAAGAGGTACAAGGACTGCCTAAAGAAATCTCTTGGTGCCTGCCACATTGACCACCGCCAGTGGGCTGATATCGCCTCAAACCGTGCATCTTGGCGCCTCACAGTTCGGCGGGCAGCAACCTCCTTTGAAGAAGACCGCAGAGCCCACCTCACTTTCAAAAGGCAAAGGAGGAAAAACCCAACTCCCAACCTCAACCAACCAATTTTCCCTTGCAACCGCTGCAACCATGTCTGCCTGTCCCGCATCGGACTTGTCAGCCACAAACGAGCCTGCAGCTGACGTGGACATTACCCCTCCATAAATCTTTGTCCGTGAAACCAAGCCAAAGAAGAAAAATACTGCAGGTGTGATCTAGACAGACCAGATTATGAGCTCACCGTAATTTTCTGCGATATATTCTTATTTTTGCTGACAAGTTCAAAATTTAATATTTTATTGATTGGTATTCTTTATACTCAAGACTTGAAGGAGCAGATTTAGGTCAGAAATGAGGAGCAACTGCTTTTTCCAGGCAAATGGTGAATCTGGAATTCTCTGCCAAGGGAAGCAGTAGAAGATAGCCCACTGAATATATTGAAAACTCACTAAAATAGATTTATTTTTAATAGTTGGGGAATTAAAATTATGGGGAAAATCCAGGTAGGTAGAGCTGAGTCCATGGCCAGATCAGCCATAATTTTATGGAATGGTGAGCAGCAGGGTCTGTTATGCCTCTGTGTTACTTTGGAGGCTTCTTAAATAACTGGCAAGGTTCAAATAACAAAAGAGACTTACTGATGTCTTCCATCTCAGGAAACTGTTCTCTCTCTCTCTCACACACACACAGTGTTGTAGTACAGTGAGAAGGGTGTATTCTTACATGGTTAAAAAATAGGTCACATTATTCTGACCATATGTGACTCGCTATGGTTGTATCACTACACTATATAACACGCTCGATGGGCCAAAGAACTGTCTCCTCCTAGTTCTTGTGTGATTGGTTTAGATCAGTGGTTCTCGATCTTTTTCTTTCCTCTCACATACCACTTTAAGTATTCCCTATACCAAAAGTGATCTGTGATTAGTAAGGGATTGCTTAAGGTGGTACGTGAGTGGAAAGAAAAAGTTTCCATTGGTTTAGATCTAATTATCATTACATTTATTGAGATCTTTTTCAGTTTTATCTCTAATCAGGTTTAACACCATTCATGCAGTACAAGAGGTTATATTTTCCAAATGGAAACTTAACTGAATTAAATAGTATTGTCAATTTTATGTTCATATTAATATATTTTATCCAACTCTTTCTGTCAATTCTGAGCTTGTCCATCAGCTTGTAAAACCATTTCCATATCACTTTTAATTTGTTAATGGGTAAACTTTTGTTCATTCCTACTATGTTGAGTTTGTCTTGTATGACGATCACATATTTTCCATTATGCTGTTAAATATATTCCACTGGCCACCGTGACAGAAGTGCACCAAAGAAGAGGTACAAGGACTGCCTAAAGAAAGCTCTTGGTGCCTACCACATTGACCACCACCAGAGGGCTGATATCGCCTCAAACCGTGCATCTTGGCGCCTCACAGTTCGGCAGGCAGCAGCCCCTTTTGAAGAAGACCGCAGAGCCCACCTCACTGTCAAAAGACAAAGGAGGAAAAACCCAACACCCAACCCCAACCAACCAATTTTCCCTTGCAACCGCTGCAACTGTGTCTGCCTGTCCTGCATCGGACTTGTCAGCCACAAATGAGCCTGCAGCTGACGTGGACTTTACCCCTCCATAAATCTTCATCCGCGAAGCCAAGCCAAAGAAAGAAATATTCCTTTTGTCCTCTGCTGAGTTGTATAGCATAATCTCCTCCACAGGTTCATTCTTTCTCACAAACCCCTGTTCTTCCAAATTCTAGGCTATTTATGTAATTATGATGGTGATGTTCCCTGGATATTTTAGGTTTTGGAACCTCCTATGTTAATCTACTCAGTCTCCAAGAGTTTCATCAGTCTTGTTTGTGTTATGACAAGGTATGTATTGGAAAGATCATTGAAGCCAGCACAAGAATCAGTCATCAGAAGGTCACCACTTACACTGACAATTAGCAATTGGTGGCTACTATTCACACAAAATTGACCTGAACAAGGGTTAACAAATCACAAATGGCGATTCTAAATGGCCATTAAAGTTCCTCTTGGTGATTGGAGAGTTTAAGAATTTTTGGAAAAACAGAGAAACTTAATAGGAGAATTTGCCAGGAACACTCTCAAACACTTAAAGGCAAAGGTGTTAATGGGAAAATAAACAACTGGAGGTTGTGGAAAATCCACGTATAAAATGCTTAATACCAAAATCCAAAAATAATCAGTTTCACCATTCCATGCACTTTACTAATTCTAGTTCATCGTTCATTAGTTAATCAAAGTGATTGATATTTCTGCTGTGCTCCTTTGTCAAAATGAATGTGATGTAATGAATTAAGATTAATGTGACTTAATTAAGACATTATTATTAATTGTTACATTATTGAGTTCTGAAATATCATCTTAATTATAAAAGAATTGCGGAAAAATTGTGAAACTCAGATCATCATGTTATAAACAGCTCTTTTTATGCTTTCTGTTGAGCCTTTCAGTTAGAATTCATCGAGGCATTTTAATAACCCCCAGATGACAACTTAACTGAAAAGCTTTGAAAGAAATAGATTCAACCAGCAGACTTTAAAAAAAGATAATTTTAACAAATTTTCAATGATTTGTAAAAGTATATTACAAACCATTTGAAAATGAACATATTTTTTAAATTATCTTTTTGGAATGTAAAATAGCTGGCTGCATTTATTGTTTATCCTTCATTGTTCTTGTGAAATTGCCCTTAAGCCACTTTCTTGAACCACTGGCAGTCCTATTGGTGAAAATACTTCAATAATGTGGGAGGTGGTGGGGGGGGGGGGGGTGGGTGGGTGGTGGAAATAGTTTCAGGAATTGGATACACTGATGATGAATGGACAGTGATATATTTCCAAGTTGCACCAATTGGAAGTGACTTCAAAGAAAACTTGCTATTGATGGTGTTCACAAACATCTGCTGCCTTCATGGTTGAGGATGCAAAGTTGGGAGATGCGGTCCGATTTGCCAAGCAGTGCAGTTTGTAGATGGTACACACCACAGCCAATGTGATCTAGTGGGGGGGGTTGGTCAGTCAAGGGAATGAATGTTTAGGATTGAACATGCATTCAGGTCAAGTGGACATTTCTGTGCCAATTGGTACTGGGCTAAGTACTGATGTGGCTGCAGCCATCTATACAGAGAAGAGTTATCTACAACACTGTTGACATGCCTAGTAGATGTGGTAAGACTTTGGGACATTAGGACCCGAGTTACTCACTGTAGGATGCCAAGCTTCTGCTTTATTTTGATCCTTTGTTAGTCAAAGGGTGAAGTAAGGTATAAGTTGAGTCATGACATAATAGATCAGTGTAATGTATATTTCTGTTGCTTTTAGATGGCCTGTAGTTTTAAGTAGCCAGATTTGTTCTGATTCTAGAGACATACATGAGGCTGCAGATCTCTGTATAATCTGCTAGAGGAACTCAATGAATCGACCAGCATCAGTGGGGGAAAAAGAATGGTGGAAGTTTCGAGTCTTGATATAGGGTTTCAGCTCAAACTGATGATCATTCTTTTCCTGAAACTGATACTGCTTGATCGACTAAGTTTCTCCAGATTGTTTTTAGCTTGTCCTGAGTCTATCCTATTTAATATGACAGTAGTACTGCACAATTCAGTAGAAGATGTCCCTGATGTGAAGATAGGAATTTGTCTCTACAAAGCCCATAGGATGATTACTTCTCTCAATGTTTCATGGACTGATACATCTGCTGCAGATAGATTGGTGAAGGTGCCATCAAATAGATTTATCTGTCATTCGCAACCTGTTCCACACCCAATCTGGCAGCTGTGCTCTTTAGGACTTGGCCAGTTCAGTCAGCAGGGATACTGAAAGCCACTGTTGTCGGAGGTTGAATTCCTACCTGCAGTGTATTCTGTGCCCTTGCTACTTTTGAATATTTGATTTATAGATTTTTCAAACTGAAACTCAAACAATATCCAGAAATTACAGTTGCCAGTATCCATAATATACAAGTTTCACCAATGAGTCGAGCCCCAGCCCCCCCCCCCCCACCACCACCACCTCCCCACAGTTGACAGACCACAGTTACATACAACATTCAAGACACCTACAACAAAGGTAGGTAACACATCAGGGACTTGCCACAGCCTGACAGCTGGTACCTGGGGTGTTACATTTTTTAAATTTTACTTGATTAGGCTGGAATGGATTCCCCGCCCCTTCCTCAGTAGAGGATACACAGGGAAGGCAGGGCAGCGAGGCATGCAGATCCACACTATAACTATGCTCCCATAAAATTTAAATATGGCTGCCAAATTTTTTAAACAACTGTTAATAATGAATCTATAATGAGGGCTGGGATGCCCAATAATATTTTTTAAAGTCTGGTAACCTGGGCCACCCAGACTAAACTCCCAGGTTAGTTTTTCCATTGAGACGCTAGCTATCTTGCCATTCCACAAAAACTTCCTAACATGTTGTGAAAGAATCCCTGGGGTAGCACCATGGGAAAAGTCTAGAAGAGGTACTGAAACCTCAGCAACACATTAATTTTAACACAGTTGGCCTTGCCCACTAGCATGATAGGCAGGGTCATCCATCTATTTAAGTCCTCCTTGATTCTCCTGAGCAAGGGGTATAGTTCAGTATTTACGTTATTGTCCACCCTAACTCCTATTTGATCCCATTTTGTGGCCACTTCAAATGACTATTCTCTTAATATTGACTATAATCTTAGTGCACTAATTCTATGCTGTATGCTAAGTCTCCATGTGAAGATTTTTTCCATCTGAATTCTATGAGAGAGAGAGAGAGAGAGAGAGAGAGAGAGAGAGAGAGAGAGAGAGAGCTGAAACAAGCAGGAGAAGCTGGTTGGGAACAGAAGCAAAAGCTCCACAGCAGTGGATACCCGGAAGTGCTATCTGTCTGATGTTACTCTTGGAATAAGTGGAACAAAGAAACTCTGTGATAGCCTGAAAGAAAGAGGTTATCATCTGGAGAACCCTGATGGGGCAAGTTTCATCAGCAAGACATTGAGATGACTAATAGTGGTACCTCAGTTGTGGAAATCCTGGAACAACAAATCTCTCTCTGCAAACCCTACAAGAACCTTCCTGAGTGGTAAATATTCACCTTTCGAGCACCAAAGCCTGGTGAACTTTATACATGTTAAATTCTGTGCACAGTATAAGAATTGCCTGCAAGCAGAGCACTTGGTAGAATGAGAAGTGAGATTGAAGTGTGAACCAAAGAAATTTTCTTAAATTTACACACACATTACATACACGTGCGCTTAAAATTAGAAGAGGGTTAAGTTTAGTTAGTTAAGTTTATAGAGATAATTTTAAGTTTGATTCTGTTTTCATGTTTAAAGATAATTAAAAACAATTTTTGCTTAAGTGACCACTTGTCTTGATGAATGTCTATAACAGCTGGGTTTTGGGGTCCTTTGGGCTCATGTACAAATTAAATCATTTTTACAAAAAGTGTTAAAGGTTAAATTTCCATTAGATCCAAAGTTATTTTTATTAGGAAACATGAAAATGTATAGCTTAAAATTAAGGTTAACTATGTATCAAATTGAATTTTTATGATGCTGTTGGCTGCTGCGATGAAATGTGTAACCATTACATGGAAATCTGATACATGTTTAGGGATGCAAATTAAGCATATTGAAATGAGATCTTGTGAAAAAAAAACATAATTTACGTGATAAATATCATTCCTTTTTGAAAATATGGACCCCCTATTTATAACTAGTAGGCTTAAAAATCTAGACTCTCATGACTCATCCTGGATGGTAAGGCTCCACTGCAGTAAATAAGAATTTATATATTCATTGATAATCTCTTTTCTTTCTTTTTTCTTTCGTGTGTTTGGGGGAAGTGGTGGAGAGGGAGGGTGGATATACCACATGTTTGCTTTTATATGTATAATCATTTATTAATTGAATGTACTGTAGTGTTTTTTATTAAAATGTTTAAATAATCCCCCTTGGTAACTGGCATAACTTTGCTTTTATCCCAATTGATCTTATACCCAGAGACCTCTCCATAGTCTTCCAAGGTTGAGTATAGCCTGGCCAGTGAGTTTACTGGGTCTGTCAGATGTATCACCACATTAGCAGATTGATTTTTGTCAGATATATCAGCACATTGCGGGCCACCACATCACCCGACAGCAGACGTGGACAGAGATCGCTAAAGCGACTCCCAGGACAACAAACCGGCAGGGGTAAAAGCTGGGGCAGCATCAGAACAACAGCCCTAAAATGGCATTGGTCAAGCTGCCCAGCTAACTCAGCAGAAACAGGCTGGGGAAGAAGGGCATTTATATGCATGGATGTTCCCACCCGCTATGGTTATTCATATGACTAACTCAATCAATCGGCAAAAATGGCGGGAACTTGAACAGTATAAAAGCAGCCTTTCCAGCCCTAATAAATTGAGTGAGCTTAACCTGCCACGTTGAGTGTGTGTGTGTTTCTTTGTAGCGGTTGGCTACAATTGGTGACCCCGATGGTTTAGAAGGAATCTAAACCTAGCAATGTAGAATGAAGCAGCAGTCAGCCTGAAGCTCCCAACCTTCTGGACAGAAGGTTCGACCAGGCGGAGGCTCAGTTCCAGATCCGGGGCATCATAGCAGAGACTATCCAGTACTTCTATATGGTCAGCGCCCTGGATACACAGACTGCAGACAAAATGGCCAACTTTATCCACAGGCCACCATCGGAAGGCACTTACACTGCCTTCAAAAAAGCTATTAACTGAGACGTTTGAACTCTTACGGCGAGGGCAAGGAGCATGTTTGCTCCACCTGGATGGGCTTGGAGACAGATTCCCGTCAGCTCTCATCAACGAGATGCTGGCCCTCCTGGGAGATGAGCAGCCCAGCATCATGATCGAGCAGGCATTCCTATAACAGATGCCTGAAGACATCCTAATGTTCCTGGCGGATGCGGATTTCACCAACCCCAGAAAGTCGCAGCACAGATAGACGTTCTGTGGAAACAGAAACAAAAGGGCTTGGTACCGTGGGGCTCGTAAAGAAGTCCCACAATCAGATCAGAGCCGTCCCAAGCAAGGAACAGTAGACGAGAGGCAGAAGTGAGTCCAGTGACAGATGGTGCTTCTACCACCAGAGATGGGGTGCCAAGGCCTGCCAATGCCAGTCCCTCTGTGAGTTCCAGGGAAATGACAAGGCAAGCCATCATTGATGGCCATGACTGCTGGCCACCAAGAGAGCCTCCTGTATGTCTGAGACCGCCTGTCCACCAGACACTTCCTGGTGGATACAGGAGCAGAGGTCAGCATGATACACCCAACAGGGTTGGACACTAAGCACAGGCTAGTGGGACCCACATTGACCTAAGGCACTCGCAGGGTCAACCTGCAGTTCGGGGACAGTCACTTTTCATGGGAGTTCATGCTGGCCGTAGTGGAACAACCACTCTTTGGAGCAGATTTCCTGCGAGCCCACAGCCTCCTAGTGGACCTTAAGGGTAAGCGACTTGTCCACACTGAGACCTACTAGACCATCACACTGAGGAGCACTAGGTTTCCAGCAATGCACCTGGACTCCATCCACAGCTTGGAGGATGAGTTCTCCAATGTGCTAATGGGATTCCCAGCAATTCTTTACCCTCAATTCACAGCACGGCATCATACATCACATCCTGACCAAGGGCCCACCTCTCCATGCAAGGGCGAAATGACTTCCCCCAGAGAAGCTCTGACTGGCCAAGGAGGAGTTCCGCAAGCTCGAGGAGTTGGGTGTTGTTTGATGGTCAGACAGCCCATGGGCCTCGCCCCTGCACATATTGCCTAAAGCAACTGGGAGCTGGAGACCATGTGGGCACTATCGCCAGCTCAACGAAGCCACCATCCTGGACCATTACCCTGTGCCACACATCCAGGATTTTGCGAAAAACCTGCACAGGGCAACAATATTCTCAAAAGTGGACCTCGTGCGAGGATATCACCAGATCTGATGACATCCCCAAGAAGGCCATCATCACTCCATTTGGGCCGTTTGAGCTCTTGAGGATGCCATTTGTGCTCAAAAATGCGCACAGATATTCCAGTGACTGTTGGACGCAGTGGTTCGAGACCTGGATGGCACTTTTGTCTACCTTGATGATATCCTCGTGGCAAATAGAACCCGACAGGAACACCTTCAGCACCTCCAAAATCTCTGTAGTCATCTGCAGGAGTTAGGCTTCACTATCAACCTGGCCAAATGCCATTTTGGCCTGAACACAATGGACTTCCTGGTCACAAGATTACAAAGGATGGGGCCACACTGTTGCCCGACAAGGTAGAGACCATCTGCAGTTTCCCGAAGCCCAGTACAACCAAAGTTCTGCAGGAGTTCGTGGGGATGATAAACATTTATCACATGTTTATCCCAGCAGCTGCTCAAGTGATGCACTCTCTGTTCATCCTGATATCCGGCAAAGAGAAGGACCTGACCTGGGACGACAAATCCATATGTGCGTTTGTGGAAACCAAAGAAGCCCTGGTCAAAGCTGCACTCCTGACCTACCCCAAACCAGATGCACCCATGGCCCTCATAGCCAATGCGTCAGGAACCGTGATTGGTGGAGTCCTGGAGCAGCAGATAAAAGGAAGTTGGTACCCACTAGCTTTCTCCAGCAAACATCTGCAGCCCCCTGAACTAAAGCACAGTGCTTTCAATAGAGAGCTCCTGGTGCTGTAGTTAGCCATCCACCACTTAAGGTACTTTCTTGAGGGAAAAGCTTTCATGGACCACAAACCACTGACTTTTGCCCTGGCTAAAATCTCCAATCCCTGGTCAGCCTGCCAACAGAGATACTTGTCTTATATCTCAGAGTACATCACCGACGTCAAGCACATCTCAGGCAAAGACAACATGGCCGCGGACGCCTTGTCAAGACACAGCATCCACTCCCTGCTCAAAGGTCTGGACCGCAGCACTGGCAGAGGCACAGCAGCAGGATGACGAGATCCCGCAGTACAGGACCACTGTTACAGGCCTTCGGCTTCAGGACGTCCCAGTCTGCACAGGTACTACCATCTTCCTGTGCGACATAGCCACTGGTCAGGTTCAATCTATTGTCCCAACGGCATGGAAGCGACGAGTTTTTGACTCCATCCACGGGCTGGCACTCCTGTCCATCAGGACTATGGACCGGATGGTGGCCAGCAAGTACGTGTGGCATGGATTGCAGAAACAAGTCCAAGGGTGGGCCAAGGCGTGTACGCAGGGCCAAACAGCCAATGTGCAGCAACACATCAAGGTCCCCGCACAGCCTTTCGAGCCAACGGAACACAGGTTTGACCACATTCATGTGGACATAGTGGGACCCTTGCCAGTCTCTCAGGGTTTCCGCTACTTGTTCACAGTGGTCAACCACTTCACCCGATGGCCAGAAGCAATCCCCTTGGCTGAAACATCCATCAGGTCCTGTGCCAAAGCACTCCTCTCCTGGAATGCAAGATTCGGACTGCCACAGGACATAATTTCTGATTGAGGCACACCATTCACCTCCAGTTTGTAGACCAACATTGCCAACCTGTGGGGCGCTCAGCTTCACCATACGATTGCATACCACCCGCAAGCCAACAGCATGTTGGAGCGTTTCCACAGGCACCTCAAGACTGACCTCATGACCAGACTCAAGGGCCCCAACTGGGTGGACGAGCTACCATGGGCACTACTGGGCATCCGAATAGTGCTGAAAGAAGACCTCCATGCATCCTCCGCCGAACTTGTCTATGGAGCCCCACTCACGGTTCCTAGGGATTTTGTTCCACAGGCCAGAGGGCAGCATGAGGAGACAACCACCTTCCTCAACAGGTTGCTCAAAAAGGTAAATAACCTGACTCTGATCCCACCCTCCAGACATGGACAAGCCAAGTCCAAGATCCCCAAAAAACTCGAGGACTCTGAGTACGTGTTTGTACGCAGAGGACCCCACTATTCACCACTGCAGAAGCCAAAGGACCCTTTCAAGTCATCTGGAACAATGGAGTCAGTCACCTTCAAGCTGGACATTGGTGATAAACCAAAGGTCTTCACCACAGATAGACTCAGGCCTGCCCACACAGACCCAACAGAACCCATGGAAACACCAACACCTCGACGCAGATGCAGACCACAAAAGACTTTGGGGACTATACCTATGGACACTATAGACTGTAACACTGGTTCTGGGGGGAGGGGGGGTGGGGTCATGTGGTGGCCCGCAATTGCGGAGATCGGGCCGGCACATCGCACGGCAGCAGATGCGGACAGAGATCGCTAAAGCGACTACCAGGACAACGAACCGGCGGGGGTAGAAGCTAAGTCTAAAATGGCATTGGTCAAGCTGTCCAGCTAACTCAGCAGAAACAGGCTGGGGAAGAAGGGCATTCATATGCATGGATGTTCCTGCCTGCTATTGTTATTCATATGGCTGACTCAGTCAATCAGCAAAATGGCGGGAACATGAACAGTATAAAAACAACCTTTCCAGCCCAAATAAAGGAATGAGCTTAACATGACGTGCGTGCGCGCGCTTCTTTGTAGCGGTCGGCTACAACATCATCAGATTGGTTTTGTGTTCCTCCTGTCCTACCCTAAATCCCTTAATGCCTGGATTCTGGTTAATGGCCTCAGCCAACAGCTCTGTAGCTAATACGAATAGAGCTGGGGATAACGGATACCCTTGTCTACTTGCTCTTGACAATGGACACAACTTTAGCCTTGGGCACATGGTCAAACCACATCATCCAATTTATAAAAGTTGGCCCTTGCATCAATTTTTTCCAACACCTTGAAAAAGAAGTCCCACTCCAATCTGTCAAATGCCTTCTCTGCATCCAGGGCTACAGCTATGCTTCTTTCATCCCCTGACGGAGCCAGATACATTATACTCAGCAACCTGCCAATATTTTCTGCCAGCTGCCTTTTTTGCACAAAGCCCACTTGATTCTTATTTATAAATTTTGGCAAATATTTTGCCAATCTATTTGCCAGAACTTTGGCAAGTATCTTATAATCCATGTTTAATAATGAGATTTCAACAGATCTCTGTCCTTTTTGAGAATTAACATAATCATTGCTGTCAAAAAAGATTTTGGGAGGATATGGGTCTCAATTGCCTGGTCTACCACCACCATAAAAAGAGGTACCAATCAATCTTTAAATTCCTGGGGGAACCCATCCTCCTCCAGGGATTTATTAGTATGTAATGAGCTCGTCGAGGTTTAAATTTGGTAGTTTCAATTTCGAAGGAACTCGATGATTTTATCTGGTGCCCCTGCCAATTCAGACTTGTATAGATTTTAGTAAAATTGCCTAATAATATCTCATTAATTTCTCTTTGCTTTTATGACATCCTGTCATTTCTGGTTGATATAGCATTGATCGTTCTTGAAGCCTGTTCTTCCTTCAACTGCCAGGAGAGGACTTTATTGGCTCTCTTCCTCAATTTGTAATATTTTTGTTTTGACCTCATTAAAGTTTCTTCTATACTATATGCATTTGAAGTGTATTGTATTTTTGGGGTTTTTTTTGTTCATGAAAGCCCTACTGCAGAGAATTGGAATTCACTATCTATATATTGTTCAGATGGCTGGCTCCTCCCTGGCTCCACCCTCACCTACCCCAATATAAACCCTGGATTTCCAACCAAACCTCAGATTCACCTGAGGACTATTGTGTCTACTGATCATTGATTGTAAGCTATTAAAAGTGTGTTTGTACTCCTCACTTGTCTCTGAGGGCAATCAGTCACATTACAATTTTAATAGCTTAACTTTGAAAAGGGGTGGAAACCCTGTTGAAGCCAGGAATGCTCCAGATCGACCCTCTGTCCCCTGAGGGCCCAAAGGAATTTGCCTATTGGCGGGAGTGCTTCCAGTCCTACCTGACGGCCACATGTCTTCAACTTGGATGGTCTCCGGAGATCTGCACTTCTCTTGAGTCGGCCCCAAAGGGTACACTGTCATCAGAGTCTGAGTTAGCCATAGAAGGCTTGAAGCCCCACTACATGAGGCCCCAGAATGATGTGCTGGTGAGGCACTGACTCTCTCAACATCGGCAGTGTCCGGGTGAATTACTGGAAGACTATGTTCTTGAAATGTGGGCCTTGACCAGAAAATGCCACTACGAAGTGGCCATGGCCTGGGTGAGAGAGGAGGAACAAATCCGGAACACCCTCGTGCAGGAGTGAGATCAAGGTACGTGAGGCAGTGACTGCTGGAGTTGGGGAAGAAAAACTTGGTCAGCACCCTGGAACTGGCGAAAGCGCTCGAGCAGGCACAACTGGGAGCTGACGATCTCATGGGCAAATGCAGTGCCCTTTTAAAGGACCAGGTATTGGGATGCCTGTGACCACTGCAGCCCCAGCACCGACTGCTATGGCCATGCGTGACCGAAGATACTACTTCTGTGGACAGGCACAGTACCCCCATGCCCAATGCCCCATGAAAGACTCCGTTTGCACAGGATGCGGTAAGTGAGGGCACTGGGTGAAGGTCTGCAGGGATAAAGGGAACCCAAAGAGGACAGCCACATATGCAACCCCCAAATTATCACTGGACCCGTGCCTGAGTCCCAAAGGACTGGCCTTCAACTCTCTGTGCTGTTCGCTGCCAGCATCTTGCTGCATCCCATGGTGGGACCTGCCACTTGAAGTGAAGCATCGTGGGGAGCCATGGTGGCCATCTTGTCATGCCTCCAGGTCAGTGCCACCTATACTATCATCAGATCAAGATGGAGGGCCACCATCTTGCGGTGCCTCGTGGTCAACATCATCTTGTCTGCCCACGACAGAGATGACATCAGCATGGGGAGCAGCGGGGTTTTCAGAGCACTGGCATCAGATGTCCTGTATCAGACAATACCTCACCAATTTAATAACTCGACGATGGAGGTGAGAGTAAACAGACATTTGACTGATTGCTTAGTAGACACTGGCTCCACTGAGAGCTTTATAAACTCTGCGCCGGCTCTGCAGTACAACTTAAGAGTGTACCCGATGGACTATCGCATTTTCCTGACTTCTCACTCGCACTCTGCAATGATCCAGGGGGTATTGTATTGTACATCTGACTGTAAAAGGGTGGGGGGGGGGTGGAATTTTGAAAGTTCCGATTGTTTGTACTGAAGGATTTGTGTGCTCTTGTGTTGCTGGGCCTGGACTTCCTGTGTCACCTTAAAAGCTTGACCATGGAATACTCTGGCACACTCCCTTCAATCACGATGCAGAATGGAACATCCCAAAAGTCGGACACCACATGCGGTCTCTCCACCCCAAATATTGATTTCCCCCACCCCCCCCAATGTTTCTGAACCTGACTCCTGATTGCAAACCAATAGCTACAAAGAGCAGGTGATACAGTGGGGAGATCGGAAATTTAATCAGAGCCAAGACACAGCAGCTGCTCAAAGAAAACATAATTGAGCCTAGCAACAGCCCATGGAGAGTCCTGGTGGTAGTCATAAAAGGGGGAGAAAAGTCCAGGCTAGTGATTGACTATAGCCAAACAATTAATCGTTTCACACTCCTGGCCGCGAACCACCACCCTCGAATTTCGGATATGGTAAATGAAATTGCACAGTACTGGATCTATTTGACCATTGACCTGAAAGCTGCCTATCATCAGTTACCAATCTATTTCAAGGACCACCCCTACACAGCATTGGAGGCAGACAGACGGCTCTTTCAGTTCTGGAGGGTCCCTTTTGGTATCACCAATGGGGTCTTGGTCTTCCAGAGACAGATGGACAAAATGGTTATCGAGTACTGATTGAAGGCCATCTTCCCTTATCTTGACAACGTCATCATTTGTGAACACTCTCTGGAAGACCATGATGCCAATCTGCAGAGGTTTCTCCACACAGCCAAGGCACAGAACCTCACATACAACTGTGTTCTGGACAAAATGTCTGTGATCCTGGGCTAAGTGATGGAGAATGGTGTCATTGGCCCTAACCCCTATCAAGTGCACTCCCTGTTAGACTTCCCAATCTTGAGGACCATAAAAGCCTTAAGGTGATGCCTGGGCTGCTGCTTCTACTATGCCCAATGGGTCCCTCACTACACAGATAAGGTCCACCCCCTCTTATAGTCCACTTCTTTCCCATTGTTGGTCGAAGCCCAGACGGCTTTCAACTACGTTCAGAGCTATATTGCAAAGGCCACCATGCATGTGGTGGACGAAAATGCACCCTTCCAAGTGGAAAGCAATGCCCTTGATGCAGCTCTGGCCACTACGCTTAACCAGCCGGGCAGGCCAGTTGTCTTTTTCTCCTGCACCCTATAAAGCCACCAGCTTTGGAACCCATTTGTGGAGAAAGAGGCTCAAGCCATTGTAGAGGCCATCAGGCACTGGAGGCATTACCTGGCTGGCAGAAAATTTACACTGTTCACCAACCAGAGATCAGTGGCATTTATGTTTAATAATGCAAAAAGGGGCAAAAGAAAGAATGACAAGATCACTAGGTGGAGAATTGAACTCTCCACCTATGATTACGACATAGCGTGCAGGCCAGGTATACTAAGTGAATCTCCAGATGCCCTGTCAAAGGGAAGCCGTGTCTCTGTAAACACCGGCCAGTTGCGGTCACTGAGTGATGAGCTTTGCCATCCAGGCATCACCTGCATGGCTCATTTTGTCAAGGCACGCAATCAGCCCTACTCCGTCGAGGACATCAGGGAAATGACCAAGTCCTGCCAGGTCTGCATGGAGTGCAAGCTGCACTTTTACCACCCCGACAAAGCACACCTGATGAAGGCATCCAACCCCTTTAAATGACTCAGTGTTGATTTCAAGGATCCCCTCCCTTCCATCAATGGAAACGTGTACTTTCTCAACGTCATTAACGAGTAGTCATGTTTTCTGTTCATCATCCCCTACACAGACATGACCACCTCCCCACTGTCATCAGTGCCTTGCACTTTATTCTCACCCTGTTCGGGTATCCCAGCTATATCCATAGCAACCAGGGCTCATCATTTGTGAGTGAAGAATTATGCCAGTACCTGCTTGTATGGGGCATTGCCCTCCAGTCCAAAGGCAAAAAGTGCGACCCATGGTGCTCCACTCTATAAGGTCGCTCCTCTGTACAGTGGCCAACGCAACTCCTCATAAGCTTATGTTTACGTTGCAGAGGAAATCCACATCTGGGACTATTCTCCCGGATTGGCTGATGTCACCAGGGCTAGTCCTGCTGAGAAAGCATGTGAGGAGGAGCAAGAAAGACTACCGATTGAAAAGGTGCACCTGCTGCGCGCCAACCCAATGTATGCCTGTATGGCATACCCCGATGGTAGAGAGGACACTGTCTCGATAAGAGACCTGCCACCCGCTGGAACTGAGAGTCTGATGCTTCAAGTGTGCCAGGAACTACCGAGTACCCCACTTAGGGTCCTGAAGGACCCTGCTTGGGAAGTGGACGAATTCACCCCATGACCTGAGCCGGACCCCTTGAGACCCACTGACCCTGTATTACAGGGGGTTCAGGAAGTTCTGGAAGCCCAAAGTCCTCCAGTACTGTGGCACTCGACCAGAATTGCCAGACCCTCTGATAGGTTTAACTTGTAAATATTTGTAAACTATTAGGTTTTTCTTAATGAATGGTCTCTGCTTTTCATCCACAGGGTCAATTCTGAAGGAAGGGGTAAATGCAGTGAAATGGAATTCACTGTATATGTTTTGTTCAGATGGCTGGCTCCTCCCCTGACACAGAGGGCAGTAGAGGCAGGTTCATTAAATATATTTAAGAGGGAATTAGATATATTTCTTCAGTATAAGGGTATTAAAGTTTACAGAGAGAAGGCAGGGACGGGGTACTGAACTTTAAGATCAGCCATGATCTCGTTGAATGGCGGAGCAGGCTTGAAGGGTCGAATGACCTACTCCTGCTCCTATCTTCTATGATTCTATGTTTCTATGTCTACTGACATGGGGCCGAGATCTCCCATGTCTTCCCTCAAGTCATTCCTGCCGCTCATTTTGTTACACTCCTGGGTGCTCTTCTCTCTCTGTCCACGGGGGATGGGGGGAGGGAGGTGAGGGATGCAATGCATGCCCCCAAGGCTCGGTCCTCTCCACAGGTCCCTAACCCCCTTCCCGTCGATGGATCGGAGACCACGTTGCTTCTGCTCCTAGGGTGGTTCTCACCTTCTACTGTCGTCCCAGGTGAGTTCTAGCCATGCCTCCAACATCAGGACCTCCTGGGCTTTGGGCCTGGGCTCAATGTCGCCATCCTGAGCTGCATCAGGAGCCAACCATTTTTCCTGCTTTGCTGGTTGCCTTTGCCTGGGTGGTGTTTTGTCTTCCCATTGTTATCAGGTAGGAAGCTTTATTTATCTATTCTTATCATTTTTGGTGTTTATTCTTTCTTTTTAAACTGTTTTGGAGTTTCCTGGTCTGGGAGTTCTAGGGGTTGACGTCCTGCTACTCCCACCTCATCATGTGACCTCTGTGTCCTTGCAACTTTTACTGCTCCTTCCAATTGCTGTTTAACATAGACCAGGGCTGCTTCATCAGCTTAGGCACCACAGTAGGTGGCGTTATATAGTCAGGATAATGTGAACTACTTTGTAACCATGCAAGAATACACCCTTCTCACTGTAGTAACTGTCATGCACCACTGTTGGGTGTATGAGCATGTGAGCATGTGTGAACAGTTTTCTGAGATGGTGGAAGACATCAGTATGTAAAGTCTCTTTTGTTATTTGAATCTTGTATCTCTAAGTTATTTAACAAGCCTCCCGAGTAACACAGAAACATAATATGGTGGCAGCGGTTTAAGAGGGCAAGAATAAAGCCATACAATTATTGTAAGTCGCTGAAATGCAAAGGGTAAGAAGAGAAAAAACATTACTGAAAGAAATGGCTGGAACGACAGCAGTTCACCCAGTGTTGGACTGGGAGGTTGAAGACATTGTTGAATCCCTTAAAATGTTTCAGCAGAAGGGCAATTTAACATTCAAAAGCTATTTAAAAAATGCAACAGCAGAGGAGAAGGTCAGTTCTATACTTCTCTGGATGGGGGAGCGAGGCCTTGACTTATTTAATAGCTGGGAGCTTACAGAGGTGGAGAAAAATGATCCAGAGCAGATATTTGCAAAGTTTGTTTCTCACCATGAACCCAGGTCTAATCATAGACTTAAAAACTATGAATTTCAAGTCTTAAAGCAAGAGACTGATGAAACTGTTGATAACTTCCTCACTAGACAAAATTGTTGCTGCAAAATGCAGATTTAAGGATATAGAGGAAAGATTAGTTGATCAACTAATATGGGGGAGTGGCCATCCCGAAGTGCAAAAATCTCTTATAGGGAAGGATAGCTTGAAGCTGGCCGAAGCTTTTGACACAGCCAGAGCCCTCGAAGCCACAATGTAATCCATATCTATGCAGGCCCATCCACAGCAAAGAGAAGGAAGGGTTAATGCTATAAAAAGCACAATCAGAAAAGTTCAAACCCCCAGGTCCTGCAGGAAGTGTGGCAGACAACTCCCTTTTGATGATCTAAACAAATGCCCCATATAAGGTTATGAATGTAGAACCTGTGGTAAAGCAAACCACTGGGCAAAGATGGGTAAGTCTGGTATGAATTAAACAGTAAAACCACTGAAGGAAAAAAACAAGAAGAAGATCCACCACATAAAAGGAAACAACAATGAGGATTCCGACATCCAGATACTGGACATAGAATCCATACACCTTCACGAGATGCCGGGTGAGATGAAAGAAGGAACTGAGTTGCACACAAGGCTCCAAATACTGAGACAATCCAGAACAAGCCTACAATATTTAACCTAAAGGTGAAGCCAGATACTGGATCACAAAGCAACATCCTTCCAATCAGATTCCATCACCAGATGTTCCCAGAGAACATAATAAAGGGGTACGATGCATTGGAAACAGCAAATGCCACATTAACAGCTTATTGTGGACCCATGATCAAGCAGCAAGGGAGAGCTAAGATCAATGGCTGCCATAAGGGAAAGAACATCCTCTGTACATTCTACGTGGTAGATGCAGATAGACCAGCAATTATAGGTCTGGATAGCTGCAGGAGTTGCAGTTGATCTCTGTCAATTATGAGATCCAGGTGAAGAAGATATCCAAAAGGATCAACAGAGACACTCGACTGGAGAAACGACATCCACTCACAAACAAGGCTGAGCTCATGAGCATGTACCCAGAATGCTTTGATGATTCAGTTGGATGCTTTGAATATTTTGAAAATCATATCACCATAGATCCAAGCTGCAAACCATGCCCCAGGGAAAGGTCCACTGGGGCTTAGGAAGAAGCTGGAGCAAGAACTAAAGGGAATGGAAAGGATGCAGTTGTCAGGTGGAGCACAGCAAGCTACATCATCTACACGTGGACCAGCAACACAGAACCCAATGGTCGCAACCAAATCCACAAGATGGCAAAGGAACATACTGCCTCCAATGCAATATCGATAAGAACTATTTAAAAATAGTTATGTAAACAAACTAGTGTACAAGTTCAGTTACTTCAGTTGCACTTGAAAGAAAGTGATGAAGAAGACTAAATTTTTCTTTATCTTGAGAAGGAGGGATGCTATATAGTCAGGATAACATTAGCTATTTTGTAACCACGTAAGAATACACCCTTATCACTGTAGTAACTGAAGTGCATATGTGTGTGTGAACAGTTTTCCTGAGATGATAGAAGGCATTACTAAGTAAAGTCTCTTTTGTTATTTGAAGCCTTCCAAGTAATACAGAGACATAACAGATGGTGATCAGGAGCAGGTTTACTTTCTCAACTTTGATCTAATACCATAAGACACCATTGCACTTTCACTTCTGGTATTAAGTCAATCAGTGGAATATGATGAATCAGGGAATGTGATAAATTTTGCATAGCGTCTATAAGGCATGTGGTCAACAGGCTGTCACCTGTCCAGTCTGTGAGACAGTTCTGATCAAAACAACAGACACCAAATATTTGATCCAGCCTTGCCTTGACAAAATTTAATCCATATAATGGAACAATTTCTTCTGTGCCAAATGAGATCTCTATGCATCCCTACCAATTGTTTTTCACAGGAGGGTGAGCACAGGTACATCTCAACACCTCTATGGGAATTTTGATTGTGTCCACATCCTTTGATTCACATGGATTTTAGAGCGTTATGCTACTACTAAAAGGAAAAGTTTGTTCATTTTCCATGCAGAATTGGCTTTCTCTGTTTTTTTTCTGCTTTACCACGATGAACTCTGTGATTTAAATGTACTTGTTATTTTAATTAATCCTTCTTGTCTGTTTTTTTTCTGTCTTTGCACACAAACACCCATATAATGTCCATTAAAAGAAACAATAGCACATTTGTTATGAATAAAGTTTGACTTCCAATTTATATTTTTTATTAATTATAAAACAATTGCAATGCAGACTACATAATTCTGTTTTTCTAAAGGCTGTCAAAGTGTAATTGTGATTAATTAGAATTGTCAATCCTAAAAAGTGAAAGAGAAAAATAGAACAGACTGAATGATTCACAAACCATGTACATTTCAATTTTTTAAAACATTAATCACTGACCTTGTTAGTTAATCTGAGTTCATTATTTTAATTAACACTAGAAGCTCTCATTTTACAAAAAAAAAAGACACCCACTTCAACCTCAAGGATCTGTTTCTCTTCTATGGTCTTCTGCAGGCACTCCACTGATATTCTGCAATAAATAAACAAATCATACTTTAAATCAATGGTTCTCAACCTTGATCTTTCCACTCACATACCACTTTAAGTATTCCCTATGCCATAGGTGCTCTGTGATTGTTTAAGGTGGTATGTGGTATGTGGATGGAAAGAAAAAGTTTGAAAATGGCTGTTTTAGTTGTACCTAATTGACTCGTTATGTGCACAGATTCATAACTCCAATGACAATTTTTCTCAAGCAAAATATTTCAGTAACAATTGGGTCTAGAGCAGTGATTCTCAACCTTCCCTTCCCACTCACATACCACCTTAAGCAATCCCTTACTAATCACAGAGCACCAATGGCATAAGGATTACTTAAGGTAATATGTGAGTCGAAAGAAAAAGGTTGAGAATCATTGCTTTAAATTGTCCTTCCTTCGTGGCACTTAAATTTTGAATATGGTGCTCCGCCTAATGGTCAACTTGAGAACAGACATGAAATCCTGATTTAATGAGATGTCAAATTTACAGAAACAGAGAAAATAGGAGCAAGCCATCCAGCACTTTTAGTCAGGTGCATAATTTTTCCCAAACTCTGCTCATAGTTATCTTTATGTCTTCTGCATCCAGACATTAGTTCATCTCTTTCTGAAGAACACTCAGTAATTTGACTTTCAGCCACCTGAAGAAACAAATTCCTGTAGCAATAGCTACAGCGAAGAAACTCACAGTTGGATGTCCTTAACAACTGTCTTATTCAAATCCCATGTGTGCTCCTTTAAGGGCAGCATGAGCTCGGCCACCGCGTGTACGGTGATGTCATAATGGCTGCCCAAGGCACGCACTGGGCTGGAAGCATGAGGCAGGGAGAAGCCCCTGACGGTGCCATCTTCTCTTGGCTGCCCCAACACGTGGCGGTACAAGCAGGGCTGGTTAGCCATGGGAGAGTGCACTGCTACACAACCCCCCCCCCCACCAGAACCGGCTTACACGTCTTGCTGCTTGGGCGGGCGGCCCCAGTGTTTGGGCATGGCCGTTTGAACCAGCCGTGATAGGTGTCCTGTCTACAGTGAACAGTTCATTTTCCCCCCTATGTCCAAAGTAAAAGTTTTGCCGGACCACTGGAGGACCTTGTACGGGTCCTCGTACAGGTGCTGCAAAGGTGCAGTGTGAGGCCCATGCCGAACAAAAACAAATTCCGCCGAGTTCAGCTCTTTGGGAAGATGGGTCGATTGTGCACCGTGATGTGTGGGCGGTGGGGGTGGGGGCAAGAGAGGAGAGCTTGCTATGGAGATCCACTAACAGGTTCGTGTGCTCGGACGTAGAGCTGGGTTCTGGGCCGAAGAACTCGCCGGGCAACAAGAATGGCGTGCTGTATACCAGCTCTGCAGATGACACCTGTAGGTCCTCCTTGGGTGCTGTTCTGATGCCAAGGATGACCCAGGGTAGTTCGTCCGCCCAACCAGGGGCTGTGAGGCGAGCCATGAGGGCTGACTTCAGGTGGCGATGGAATTTCTCCACCAAGGGCTTGCGGGTGGTAGGCTGTGGTGTGGTGGAGCTTAACCCCCAGAAAGTTTGCCAGTTGAGACCAGAGGGCGGAGGTGAACTGGGCGCCTCTGTCATTGGTGATGTGTGCCAGAACTCCAAACCAGGCAATCTAGTAGCTGACTAAATTCCTGGCGCACTTCTCAGCAGAAGTCTCCTTGATGGGAATGGCTTCCGGCCATCTCATAGTTGGTCAACCACTGTCAGCAGGTAGTGTGCCTCCCTGGACACTGGCAGGGGGCCCACGATATCGACATGAATGTGTTGGAATCTCCTAACTGCTGGATTGGGGCCTGCTATGCCGGTGGACCTTGGAGGCCTGGCACTTGGTGCAGCTCCTCGCCATCTCGGCCACCTCCTTCTTGAGCCCGTGCCATATGAGCCCCTCTGCCACTATATGCACCGATGTCTTCACCGAGGGGTGGGCCAAGTCGTGGACTAAGCTGAAGGCCCGTGACCTCCACTCCGGCGGGACTACCGGGCGCGGTGAACCGGTGGAAATGTCACAGAGCAGCATGTCCAGGCTGTTCGGCAACTGAATGTCCTGGAGGTTGAGCCCTGAAATGGCAGTCCGGAGAACCTGCGTCTCCACAACCTCCCTCTGTGCTTGCACCAGTTGGGTGTAGTCTAGGCCGGGGGTGAGGGTGTTGATTGACGGTAGGGAGAGCGCGTCCGCCATGACGTTGTCTCTATCTTCTCTGTGCCAGATGTTGTTGGTGAACTATGACACATAGGAGAGATGGCGTTGCTGGCGGGCCGACCACAGATCCTTGGCCATTGCAAGAGCCTTTGTGGTACTTGAGCTGCAGTGGGCGAAGGTGCCTGTTAAAAAAGGCCAGCGGACACCACTGTCCATTAACCCCCTGTTCCCATGAGGTGCTGAAAAGACTGGGCCACGTTCTTGAGCCCGATGGCCATGTGCAAGAATTCAAAAAGGACAAAGTGGGTAATGATTGCCGTCTTACCAATGACCTTGGGATGGACTGGGATTTGGTGATAGCCCCACACCAGGTCGACTTTCGAGAAGACCTGGGCACCTGTCGAGGTTGGCCGTAAAGTCCTGAATATGGGCAATTGGGTACCTGTCTGGCATGGTCGCATCATTCAGGCATCAATAATCCCCACATGGTCTCCAGCCCCCAGAGGATTTGGGGGCTATGTGCAGAGGGGATACCTAGAGGCTGTCTGAGCAGTGGATGATACCCAACTCCTGAAGGCGAGAGAACTCCTCCTTGGCTAGCTGCAGCTCCTCAGGTGGAAGTTGTTAGGCCTTGGCATGCAGCGGGGGGCCTTGCGTAGAGTTGTGGTGATAAACCCCGTGCTGGGGCAAGGTGGCATTGAACCGGGGCTGCAGGATGGAGGGGAACTCATTGAGTATACTGGAATACTCGTCCCTGGGAGTGGCGACAGTGGTGATTTTGGGCTTACAGGCATCCGTGTCATCTAGGCGAACCAAGTCTAACATGCGAGCGTTGACCAATCTTTTGCCCTTCATGTTGATTAGTAGGCTGTGCGCTCTGAGGAAGTTGTCCCCCAACAGCGCAGTACCCACTGAGGCCAGCACGAACCTCCAGGGGAATTTATCTTTCCCGATCTGGATCTGTGTCCTGCGGGTGCCAAATGTTTTGAGGGCGGAACCGTTGGCTGCCCTCAGGGTGGGACCACGAGCTCAGGTGTGTGTCTTGATGGTGGTTGGGGGAAAGAGGCTCAGTTCCGCTCCATAATCCACAAGGAAACATCAGCCGGTGGACTTATCGGTTATGCCCAGGAGGCTATTCACATAGCCAGCCACCACAGCCATCAACGACGGCTGGCTGGGTCATTTCCCTAGTAGGTACACAGTTGCCTGCACTTACGAGCTTGTGCCCCCCCCCGCCCCCCAGCATTGATGATAAAAACACCAGGTGGGATGGTGCTCCTCTAGCTTGAGCTTGGGGGAGGGGGGCTGTATCCGGCTGGTTCCTGGATGAGTGACCTGGCTGAGGGCGGCTTCATTCACCCTCTTGGTGTGCCAGAGGGTGTCCGCTCAGGCTGTGACTCTCTGTGGGTCCATGACGTTCTTGTTGACCAGTAGGAGCTGAATGTCCTCAGGCATCTGGTCCAGGAAGATCTGGCAGAACAAGAAGCAGGGCTTGGGATTCTCTGCCAGCGCCAGTATCTCATCCATGAGGACCAATGGCGTTCGGTCTCCCAACCTGTCAAGATGCAGGAGTCTGGAGGCCTGCTGTTGAGGGGAGAGAACGTGCCCAGGAGATGGTTCTTGATGGCAGGATATTTACCCTTGGCTGGTGGGTTTTGGATGAGATCGTCCACCCTGGCTACCATCTCCTAATCCAGCATGCTCACGACATGGTAAAACATCGTGGCGTCTGTGGAAATGTTCCTGATGCAAAACTGCGCCTCCGCCTGCCTGAACAAGGGCGATAGGTCCAGAAGGGGGGCAATTTGATAGCAACGGCATTGATCTCGGATGGATCCATGTTGTAAGACCAGAAAGACATCTGGGCTCATTGGGGTCACCAATGTAGCACAAGCTACAGCAGAGAAACTCACAGCCACCATGTTGGATGTCCTTAACGACTATTTTATTCAAATCAAGGGCAGCGTGAGCTCAGCCACCACATGCACGGTGACATAACAGCTGCCCAAGGCACGAGCTGGGCTGGAAGCATGAGGCATGGAGAACCCCTGACGGCACCATCTTCTCATGGCTGTCCCACCACGCGGCGGTACAAGCGGGGCCGGTTCACCATGAGAGAGTGCACCG
This sequence comes from Narcine bancroftii, assembly GCF_036971445.1. Lineage (NCBI taxonomy): Eukaryota > Metazoa > Chordata > Chondrichthyes > Torpediniformes > Narcinidae > Narcine > Narcine bancroftii. The sequence continues at coordinate 390,168,312 of NC_091469.1, forward strand.
CCACATTCCTTTAATTTCACATATTGACTACACCTCAGAGTTAAGAAATCTCAGTCCTTCATCTCCTGGAATGTACCCTGAGATTGTGATCTCTTGTTCTAGAATCCTTAGCTGGAGGATCTAATCCTCCCAAACCCCTACAGCTACACGCACACTCACCAGACACTGTACTAGATCTAGTGCTAGGCAATTAATTTAGTCAGGTGACAGTCCTCTCTGTAGGTGAGCATTTCAGAGATAGTGACCACAGCTCCCTGACATTTAGCAGAGGCACATCAAGGGATAGAAGCAGATATTATGGGAAAGCATTTACTTGAGGAAGAGTGAATTACAATGGAATTAAGCAAGAAATTGGAAAAATGCACAGTAGAAATGTGCAGGTCATACCTCATGAGCCTAATTGAGTTTTTGAGGAGATAACAAAACAAATTTATGAAGGTAGAGGAGTGGATATGGGGTATAAGGATTTTAGTAAGGGCTAATTGACAAAGAACCCCATGATAGGCTCACCCAGAAAGTCATTTGATGTGGGTTAAAGATGAATGGATTTGGAATTGACTTGCCCACAGAAGAAAGAGGGTGGTAGTAGATGTAATGAATTATACCTTGAGGTCAGAGATTAGTGGAATTCATCAGAGATCAGTTCTGGACACCTGCTCTTTTTGTATTTTATAAATGATGGACAAAAAGTGGAAGGGTTGGATCAGAAAGTTCGCAGATGACATGAGGTTGGAGGAGGATAGTGTCGAATGTGATCATAAATTTCAACAGGATATGGGCAAGGTGCACCATTCGGTGAAGAAGTGACATCCAGATTGAACTCCATTTAAGTGTGAAGTTTTGCATTTTGGAAGATTAAACTTGAAGATTTAGTACATGGTTAATGGTAGGATTCTTAACATGGTAGAACAGAGAGATCTTGCAATCCAAGTCCATAGATTTCTCGAGGTTGCTGTATAATTTTATAGAGTGGCTGAGAAGGCTTATGGTGTGCTGGCTTTCATTAGTTTGGGGATTCAGTTCAAGAACCATGAGGTTCTATAAAACTCTGGTTAGTTGACACTTGGAGTATTGTGCTCATTACAGGAAGGATGATAAAGCTTTAGAGAGGGTGCAGAGAAGATTTACCAGGATTATGTCTGGATTAGAGAACATATCTTTTGAGAAAAAGGTTGAATGAGTTGGGCTTTTCTCTTTGAAGCAATGGAGAATGAGAGGTAACTTAATAGGGGTGTTTCAGATAATTTGAGGTATAGACAGGGTGGATAGCCAGCACCTTTTTCCCAAGGTGGCAAATGACCAATACCAGAAGACATCAATTTAAGGTGACTGGAAGAAAGTTTACAGGAGATATTAGAGGTAGGATTCTTCAAGAGTGGTGGGTTCCATGAATGCATTGCTGAGGATGGTGGTGGAGGCTAGTGCGATAGGATCATTCAAAAAGATTTTAGATAAACACATGGATGTAAAAAAAAAATACAGGGTTATGGGTTTGAGAGAGTGGATACTTGGTTTGGAGTAAGTTTATGTGGGCTCATGGGGCCATACTGTGCAGTTATGCTCTGAATTTTATGTTCTAATCTCTTTGCTGAAATCTAAGCTGCTTCTAATTCTTAGGTATATTACTTTTGCTGGCAATTTTATATGATCTCTTTGGAACCAACACTAACCCTTAACTTCTTTTATTCTCCATTGTTGGATTTCGTTTAATTTGTATTTTTATACTAATAGGAATGTATTGTTCTTGCATATGTCCTTAAATGTTAGCCTTCGTCTATCCACTGTCATCCTTATTTTTAAGGAAACTCCCAAAGCCATGAAAGCCAATTTGCTCCTCATTCTTTCAGACTTTTCTCTATTAAAAATTAAGCACTACTTTTGGATCAAATTACTTCACTTAACATTTTAATAAAAAGTTGTATTGTAATTTTTCTTTGTTAACTACCATACATGACTAATTTATTCATGAATACTTGGTCATTACAAATATTTCCAATCTATGACAGCCTGTGCTTAGTTGGTTTAAAAAGCCATCCTGTATATACTCCAGGAATTGCTCTGCATTCCAATAATGCTGATTTGATGTAATAGGCAATTTAAGCTTCCCCTAATAATTGTCATATTCTTTCTGGTCACTTCATTGCTATCCAGTTGATGCTGTCCCTATGTCACTGCTACTATGTGGAGGTGCATTGATAATTCCACCAATGTCTTCTTCTGCCAAGGTGACTCACCATCTTCCTTTTCTGAACTAGCATCTTTTCAAACTATTGCAATGTCACTATTACATCCTTTGCTATCAACACCACTCCAATTATCTTGCTGTTGCTGAGTATCGAATCTCCTTGGGTGTCCATATCCAAGTCTCATTCAACCTGCAGCCAGCTTTCCATAACAGCAATCAAATTGTTTCATTTCACAGTTATCTGTGTTGCCTGCGCTCACAACTGCCAAGTGCATTTACATACAGCACCTTTAGTTTTATCTTCTTACTCTTTGCCCTAAATTAACATTCTTTTTATTTTGTACAATGGACATATTTTTCTTATTTCCTATTTACTTATTACTTTATTTGTTAATGCACTAATTTATTTGTACACACCATCCCTTCCTGACCTTATCTAGTTAAATTTATCCTGTTTTATTTAGTGCTCTTCTTCTTTATTATTTCTGGAAAGCACTTTAGCTTTCCGTGCCCTTCATCTCTGCCTCTACTTATTCCAGTAGTTTGCAACCTTTTTTTTAATCCCCCCACCTACTCACATATTACCTGACAGAATTCCTTACCATAGGATGGCATAGGTGCCCTGTGGTTAGTAAGAGATTATTTAAGGTGGTATGTGAGTGGAAAAAGATGTTTGAGCGTGATGCGCACGACCAAGACAACACAGACGGGAGGGGGGACCAGCTGTGGAGTAGAACTCCACAGCTTGAACAGCTGAGAAAGACTGGACAGCAGGGCTCCCAGCAGGAAGATATAGAAAATAACGGGAACGGGAGGGAGGAGAATGAAAAAAAGGAAATCAGAGACACAGCAGATGACCAGCCCAGAAGAGGACCAACATCAAGTTTGAGAACCACTGACTTAGTTAAAAATGTTTGTACCTTCCAAGTTATTTGATTTACTGGAAATCTTGTCCTTGCATGGTTCATTTCCAATCCAAGTGGGCTGTTTTTCCAAGACAGTGGAAGTTATACATAGAGTCAGTCGACAGAAAAAGGTGTATGTGATGACCTGAGCTGTGTCCACAAACTTATAAGTTTCTTGCCATCTTGGACAGAGCAGTTCCCAGACAGGATACTTTTAATGGAGCAGCTGTTAAGGGATTGTTAAGGGATGCCTAGACACATCAAATTTCCTCAGGCTTTTGAGGAAGTAGAAACACTGTTGCACTTTTCTGGCCATTACATCAATGTAGGTGGTCCACAAGAGATGTTAAACCCTTAAAGCTCTCTACAATCTCCAACTCAATAACATTGATATAGACCAAGGAGAGTTCATTCCTCTAGCTATACCCAGCTCTTTGGTCTTGCTGACCATTAGGGAGACTTTATTGTCCTGGCACCAATGTTGAAGTCCCTTAACCTCTCTCCTGTACTCCACTGTTGTTACAGATCCTGTCTATGACAGTGATGTCATCCACAAATTTATGGATGGAGTTGGAGCTTGGAGTACAGTTGAGGACTGAGAACAGCTTTGTGCCATCACAGTGTTGAGGCCAATCAAGGAGCAGGTGTTGTGACCAATCCTCATTGATTGCAGCCTGCAGGGTAGAAAGTAATGGATCCAATTGCAGAGAGGAGTGCTGAAACCAAGGCCACGTAGCTTGGGACTTGGTTTGTTAGCTACAATTGTGCAGACGCAGACCTGTGCTCAATAAATAGATGTCTGATATTAACATGTGCTTGTTATCTGGGAGATCCAGGGATGGGTATAGGTCCACGGAGATGACATCTGCTATGACCTGTTTCAACAATATGCAAACTGCAGTGGATCAAGTGTGTTCTGGTAGTCTGATGTCAATGAGAGCCATGACCAACCTCTCAAAGCACTTCATGATGGTGGATTGTCAGCACCGGCTTATAGTCATTTAGGCCAATTACTACATTTTGCTTTAGCACCGGCTGATAGTGACCTTATTGAAACAGTTGGGTACTGCAGCCTGTTGGAGGGAGACATGTCTGTGAATACAACCACGAGCTGGTCTGCATGACCATGGAGGAAACAACCAGGGACTCCTTCGGGTCCATTAGCTTTACGTGTCTTGTCATCTGCAGCTGTGAAGTGGAAGTCAGTAATCTCTTTTAGAGAAAGAAGGAAGAAGAAAAAAAGGTAAGTACTTTATCTCTTTTAGATTTTTCTTTTCCTCATTTTTTTCTTCTTTTATTCTTTTCTGATTTTTATCTTCTTCCTCTTGGGATTGAGGATGGTTTGCTTTTGTGGTTTCTAAGATCACTGGAAGGCCATTGATAAAGTAGTTGAAAGTGATTGAATATAGTACACTATTCTTTGGAACTCTAACAGTGATGTTATTTCACTTGGATATACCGACCGCCAACAACTACTACCATCTTTTTCTTGTACAAGCCATGACTCAAAGCATTTAATTCCATTAATTTCATTTTAATCAGTCAAATGCTGCTTCAGCATTGATAGAAATGACTCTCACTTTATCCTGGAATTCCGCACTTTGGTTCATGGTTGGATAAAAACTAGAATCAACTGGTTCTGACAAACTGAGATCAGTGAGCAGGCTTTTGCTAAGCTTGGTAGCACTGTCAATAGTTGAGTGAAAGCTAATTGGAAGATTGTCAAAATTGACCTCCCTTGCTTTTTATGAATGGGACATGCCATATATGGGCAATTTTTTGACTGCAGGTCTTCAGAGCTACAACTGGAATGCAGTCAATCCCATTTGCCACATTCAGTACTCTGAGCCATTCCTGGATATCTTGTGGCTGAAAACATGTGACTGTGTTGATGGGGATCTTTGGAGGTTCTAGCTAAACATGTTTGCAAATGCAAGGTCAATTCATCCTCAGAGATGTTAGATCCATGGAACCTCCTCCTCTTGTCAGGTGTTTAACTCTCCATCAGGTATGACTGAGCATTCATCTGGACCACTTTTGTAACATCAGAATCAGAATTATTGTCACATCACAAAATTCATTGTTTTGTGGCAGGTGCAAATATTGCTATAAATTACATTTATTAAAAATAAATAAATAAATACATATGAAATAGTCAATACTATGTAAATGTTAACCCCATATTTTTGGCCCCAAAATTTGAGATTTTCCATATATTGGGTAAAGATCAACCTCTCCCCCCCACCCCCACCTTATATTTGGCCCCAGTCCCTAACCCTCTGGAGTTCCCAATTCCTCAACCGTGGACTCTCGCCTAACCCCGGGCCGCCTGCCCTCCAGAACTCCTGATGCCCCAACTGTGGACTCTTGCAGAGGCCTCGGCCACCCACCCATCCGAACCTCTGAAATTTTGAACATGGACGCCACTCAGTTCCAGCTGATTGCCTACCCATCTAAGATCCCGATGCTGCAAACACCTGGCACCTTTCAAAGTTTTCCAAAACTTTAAACTTTGACCTGAACTTTATCTCCCCACATCTTCTGCTTCACCTGTAGGGTATTTCTACATTTTCAGTTTTTCACATGAAGGCATTCAGAAAGTGGAGATTACAGGAAACTTCTGTCAGCTATTAATTTAATTTAATTTTAATTTTATTTTTAAAACATTTCAATGTCTTAATTTAAATTTATACATATACAGCACAATTACAGGCCCTTTCAGCCCATGAGCCCGTGCCGCCCAATTACAACCCTGGTATGTTTTGAATGGTGGGAGGAAATCAGAGGCCTTGGAGAAAACCCACACAGACACAAGGAGAATGTACAAATTCCTTACAGACAGTGTGGGATTCAAACCCCGGCCTCGATCGCTGGTGCTGTAACAGCATTCCGTTAAGCTAACCGTGGGGCCCTTATCTTTATTTAAGAGTGGATAAGAGACATGGACAGCACTCAGAGATCCACAGCTCCTCAAATGAATTGTTCATGGCATTTAGTCACACTGGTGCAAAAATATTAAGCTGCCTTAAATAATCTGTGGCCTTGTGTGTGAGAATAATACAACGTCAATGTTATGAGATATATAATGGGTAGCTTGTGATTAACATATATTCAGATGTTTGGTTATGAATATGAATCATGTTATTTTTCAGTATTTTAGAAAGGAATAAGGCGGTTGCAGTGTAATATTTCCCAGTGGACTCATTAACGTTTTGTATTTATTATTGTGCTATTATTTCTCTCTAAATTATGTATCCACAAATATCTTTGCCTATTCTGCAGGAAAGCAGGATTCTTGCATATAATCAGGAAAGCCAGATTGCATATCATTTTATAACAGATTGCAGGAGGCAACTGAGGGAGCTAATAATAACTCCTTTCCAAAAATGTCACAGGTCAAAGTGCCTTCTAAATGTCAATGGTGGCTCAATACAAATGCAAGCAAGATTGCATGCCAATTTTAAAAAGCAAAAGAAGCCATGCTGGGTCACTGAATGTTTAGTATTTGTATTGCATTGCCACGTTCAGTTGGTTGCAACCCTAGCAAATTCATTGCTTGTAATTAAGCATATAATTGCAATGTTGGTGTAGTGTTTTTGCCGATTTTATGGGAATTTATTAAATTGAATACATTGGCTGTTGTCCAAGTATTCAGTTCATTGCTCAGTAATTTAAAACACTTGATTTTCCTCAAATTTCTTTTTTCATAATTGAGAATTTTAAGTGTGCTTTGTGGTCTTCAACCTAAGTACCAGTTTATTGAGTTGAAGTATCCCATTCAAGTGATGGCTGATAAATGATATAGTCATATTTGATCTTCCAAGTTCAAGTTTATTTGTCACCTGATTGAACCAGTACAGGTTGTACCCCTCTAGTCCAGTGCTCTGTGGTCCGGCAACTCCCGTGGTCTGGCACGTTTTGAACCTGCCGCAGTTAGTTTGTGGATCTGCCCTTTGGGTGGTGCTGTTAAGAGTGTTAATCTGCCAAAAATCTGTTTACCCTGCAGCCAAGTGTTTTGATCATACAATACTGTTAATTTCTTATATTTAGCTGCATTTTAGGGGGGGGTGGTGGTCTTAAGGCTGTCCCTCTGCTGAAAAAGGGTGTTTGTAATGACAAGCCGCTGTTCTGCGCAGAGCTCCAACAGGAGGCGCCCATTGTCGTTGCACTTGCCGACGCCATGCTTGCCCAGGATTCCTGGCCAGGTTTCTGAGTCTTTGCCGACACGAGCGTTGAAGTCGCTCAGGATGACAACCTTGTCGGCTGTAGGGGTGCGTTGGATGAGGTTGCGCAGGTCAGTGTAGAACTACATCCTGGTGCGAGAAAGTGACAAACGAGATGTGCTCCACACCAGGGTCATGCCTAGCGCGGAATGCCACACTGACCACCGGCTGGTTTGCTGCAAGCTCAACCTTCACTTCAAGCCAAAGCCCAGGAACAGTAAAGCCCCCAGAAAGAGGTTCAATGTTGGAAACCTGCAGTCAGACGAAGCGAGAGGAAACTTCCAGGCAAACCTCAAAGCAAAGCTCGACGATGCAACCCGCCTCACGGACCCGTCCCCTGAAACCCTCTGGGATCAGTTGAAGACTACCATACTGCAATCCACTGAAGAGGTACTGGGCTTCTCCTCCAGGAAAAACAAGGACTGGTTTGACGAAAACAACCAGGAAATTCAGGAGCTGCTGGCAAAGAAGCGAGCTGCCCACCAGGCTCACCTTACAAAGCCGTCCTGTCCAGAGAAGAAACAAGCCTTCCGTCGCGCATGCAGCCATCTTCAGCGCAAACTCCGGGAGATCCAAAATGAGTGGTGGACTAGTCTCGCCAAACGAACCCAGCTCAGCGTGGACATTGGCGACTTCAGGGGTTTCTACAAGGCTCTAAAGGCTGTGTACGGCCCCTCACCCCAAGTCCAAAGCCCGCTGCGCAGCTCAGACGGCAAAGTCCTCCTCAGCGACAAGATCTCCATCCTCAACCGATGGTCAGAACACTTCCAATCTCTTTTCAGTGCCAACCGATCAGTCCAAGATTCCGCCCTGCTCCAGCTCCCTCAACAGCCCCTAAGGCTAGAGCTGGATGAGGTCCTCACCCTGGATGAGACATATAAGGCAATCGAACAACTGAAAAGTGGCAAAGCAGCAGGTATGGATGGAATCCCCCCAGAGGTCTGGAAGGCTGGCGGCAAAACTCTGCATGCCAAACTGCATGAGTTTTTCAAGCTTTGTTGGGACCAAGGAAAACTGCCTCAGGATCTTCGTGATGCCACCATCATCACCCTGTACAAAAACAAAGGCGAGAAATCAGACTGCTCAAACTACAGGGGAATCACGTTGCTCTCCATTGCAGGCAAAATCTTCGCTAGGATTCTACTAAATAGAATAATACCTAGTGTTGCCGAGAATATTCTCCCAGAATCACAGTGCGGCTTTCGCGCAAACAGAGGAACTACTGACATGGTCTTTGCCCTCAGACAGCTCCAAGAAAAGTGCAGAGAACAAAACAAAGGACTCTACATCACCTTTGTTGACCTCACCAAAGCCTTCGACACCGTGAGCAGGAAAGGGCTTTGGCAAATACTAGAGCGCATCGGATGTCCCCCAAAGTTCCTCAACATGATTATCCAACTGCACGAAAACCAACAAGGTCGGGTCAGATACAGCAATGAGCTCTCTGAACCCTTCTCCATTAACAATGGCGTGAAGCAAGGCTGTGTTCTCGCACCAACCCTCTTTTCAATCTTCTTCAGCATGATGCTGAACCAAGCCATGAAAGACCCCAACAATGAAAACGCTGTTTACATCCGGTACCGCACGGATGGTAGTATCTTCAATCTGAGGCGCCTGCAAGCTCACACCAAGACACAAGAGAAACTTGTCCGTGAACTACTCTTTGCAGACGATGCCGCTTTAGTTGCCCATTCAGAGCCAGCTCTTCAGCGCTTGACGTCCTGCTTTGCGGAAACTGCCAAAATGTTTGGCCTGGAAGTCAGCCTGAAGAAAACTGAGGTCCTCCATCAGCCAGCTCCCCACCATGACTACCAGCCCCCCCACATCTCCATTGGGCACACAAAACTCAAAACGGTCAACCAGTTTACCTATCTCGGCTGCACCATTTCATCAGATGCAAGGATCAACAATGAGATAGACAACAGACTCGCCAAGGCAAATAGCGCCTTTGGAAGACTACTCAAAAGAGTCTGGAAAAACAACCAACTGAAAAACCTCACAAAGATAAGCGTATACAGAGCCGTTGTCATACCCACACTCCTGTTCGGCTCCGAATCATGGGTCCTCTACTGGCATCACCTACGGCTCCTAGAACGCTTCCACCAGCGTTGTCTCCGCTCCATCCTCACATCCATTGGAGCGCTTTCATCCCTAATGTCGAAGTACTCGAGATGGCAGAGGTCGACAGCATCGAGTCCACGCTGCTGTGAGATCCAGCTGCGCTGGATGGGTCACGTCTCCAGAATGGAGGACCATCGCCTTCCCAAGATCGTGTTATATGGCGAGCTCTCCACTGGCCACCGTGACAGAGGTGCACCAAAGAAAAGGTACAAGGACTGCCTAAAGAAATCTCTTGGTGCCTGCCACATTGACCACCGCCAGTGGGCTGATATCGCCTCAAACCGTGCATCTTGGCGCCTCACAGTTTGGCGGGCAGCAACCTCCTTTGAAGAAGACCGCAGAGCCCACCTCACTGACAACAGGCAAAGGAGGAAAAACCCAACACCCAACCCCAACCAACCAATTTTCCCCTGCAGCCGCTGCAACCGTGTCTGCCTGTCCCGCATCGGACTTGTCAGCCACAAACGAGCCTGCAGCTGACGTGGACTTTTACCCCCTCCTTAAATCTTCGTCCGCGAAGCCAAGCCAAAGAAGCTGCATTTTAGCCCTTCGGGATGTCATTCAAGAGACCAAGAGGTGCAGAAGATGGAGCTAGTGCTAATAAGCATAAGCATAAATGTGGTGCGCTGTTGGCCAGAATCAGACACACACAAGATAAAGACTGAACAACAGGCTTTAATCCACAAAGACTTCCACAGATCCAGGCTGGCTGTAGCTGCAGTAACTCTGAGAGAGACTTCGGGAGGCCAACGCTGGCTTATGTTCCGGAAGGTGATTTACACCTGACCAGGTGGTGCTTGATCCATTCAGGCTGACTGATTGACAGCCGGCCAGGTGTTGTTCTGGCCCTTACACTCCTGCAGGTGCAGAGGTTTCCCACTGCAGTACCACCACAGTAAATCATTATCTATGCTTGTAAAGGTGGAGTTACTCTGGAGTGCAGTGCTCTCGGAGCTCACCAAAGCACTGCTCTTGCCATTCTAGGCACCTCCTTTTCACCATTTTTGGTGAGCTCTGGCACCTAAAAAAATTAGCACTGTTACTGAAAAAAATTAGATAAAGGAATTTCTGTAAAACTTTGTGTGTGTGCTATGTGATTTGGATTTTTAATTTAAAGAAACAAAAGGAGCAGGTTTTTAAGTTTTTTAGTGAAAATGAAAGACAGGAAAGTTTAAAGTTTTGGAAAACTTTGAAAGGTGCCAGGAGTACAGAATTAGGGTGGTCAAGATCTTACCTGATTTTGCATGCCCATTTTAAATAATGATCCTGCTAAATCGCATCTTTGGGAGAAAGGTGAACCTAGTGATCCTCTCTGCTGTTTTTATGGTCCTGTGGATTGACATCAATCTGATGCTTTACAGGAACCATACAGGATCCAGCTGCCATGACACTCTTGATAGTGCTTCTGTAGAAAGTTGACAGGATGGTGGCCAGTAGCCTTGCCTACTTCAGCCTTCTAAGGAAGTACTGTCGCTGTTCCGCCTTCCTGACAACAAGGAGATGTTATTTTTTTAACATTTGACAGTAATTTGTTCAATCATGAGCAATTATTTGTAGATTTAGCAATGACTTGAATATAAATTCCAAACAATGTCCTAGAATAAAAGTTGTGCGATACAATTCTAAAATGTGTAAATACAAAGTTAGAGGCTCAGTCCCAAATCCCAAGGCTGTGATCATCTGCCTGGATAAAACCAGTGACATCTGATGTGCACTTGAGCAGCACATTCCACAATGAAAATGTGAGTACTTCTCATACTCATTTGATAATGCACAGTCACTGCAATTATCATTAAAATACCCTCTGAGGGAGTATTTTAATCAGAAATTAATGCAAACCTTTACAGTTACTGTAGCTTACCTTGGATTTGCTGCAATGTTGATATTGTATCCTCCTTCACCTAATTAAATACTTTTTAACTGTTAACCTCGCTCAACTGTCAGAAACAGCTCTCTGAAAAGGTAAATTGCACAGTCTCATCACAAAAAAATAATGATCTTAAAATGAAGGCAAAATGATAAAAATCTTCAACAAGGATAGGCAGTATCTGTGGAGATAAAGAGCGATTTGTTCAGGTCTGTGAACATTTTAACCTTGTTGCACATTCTGACAATTTTCTGGGGTATTTTTGCAGCACTGAAGTGCATTTATTACTTTGCAGAATCATTGTCTCAGATAACAGATTGGAAATGAAAAAAAAGTTTCTTTCCCCTGACAGAGAGAAAGCTGTGGACGTTGATTATCTGCGTACATCCAAGGGAGCAATCAATCAAAGACTGATATTGATGGATTTTTGAACTGCAAGGATCAAAGAATATGCAAATAAAGCATGAAATTAAAAAGGGAGCAATGATATTAATGAATATCTGAGGCAGGTGAATGAGCAAGATGGCCTGTTGTTGCTGCTCCTTTATTGGTGTTGGGAAATCTGTCCTGTTTAAGAACATAACTATCTCAACAAAGCTCCAAGGGAGAGAAATCTCTGCAAACTGTTCTTTAATTACTAGTGGTGCATTATATCTCACCTGATTTTTATAACCACTGCTCACCCACAAATAATAGTAAAAATTGCCAAAGTGGCTGTCCTGGGGAGTGTATCTTTAAGATTTGACACATTTCAACTAAAATGGGTAATGAACAAAATTGGGTGAGATCCCGTTAGGTTCTTGATTTGGGATGTAAACCAGCTTCATAGCATTTAAAACTGGAATTTGGCCAATTTTCTCTCACATGAGGGAGACTGAACAAGCATGAGTATTAATGCAGCTTTTTGTTGGTATAGATACATAAGGTCCTACAACACAGATGGGGCAAGTTTCTTTGGCAAGACATTGAAGTGACTGATCGGAGGAAATCAGTTTGTGTGTGTCCAATGTGCAACAAATCTCTCTCTGAAACCAACAAGAACCTTTCTGAACGGTAACCATTCACCTTTAAGCACCAGAGCCTGGTGAAAATTCATAAATGTTAAATTGGCTGATACCAGAGAACGTGGAGAAGTGGGAAATGAATGATTGGACTAGTAAAGCAAAGAACTTTCCAGAAAATATTCACATTACATACACATGCGCATGGAAATGGAAGGAGGTTAAGTTATGTTAATAGTGATAAGCTAAAGATTGATCTTGTTTTTATGTTTAAAGAAAATTAAAAGCAACTTTTGTCTAAGTAACCATTTGTCTTGGTGAATTTCTATTGCTGCTGGGTTTTGGGTTCCTCTGGGCTTGCAACATTATTTTTCACAAGACACATCCTTGCATTCTTCAACTTCCCAAATTCCTCTGACCTTCTCTTTGGCTCGCTGCCACACGGGTGATTCTGACACTCACGCTCCTGCTCCCAACAAAGATAAGTACGCAACCACTACAAGCATGGGCATGCCTGTGTGTGAGTGTGTCTCTGCTTGTGTGTGTCTGCATATTGTGAAATTTAAATGGTCAGATCAGATTAAGTACTTAAGTGTTAAGTAGATGGTAATTAGCCATTTTTATGAATTAAAGTATTTACCATTATTGTCTAAAATTAAGCATGACTTGAATCGAAGGAAAGAATTACTGATTATATTACAGGTACACAATCCTTTATCTGGAACCCTTGGGGGACAGTGTGTCCCGAATTTTGGATTTCTCCCGATTTCGGAAAGCCAGATTTAAACCCACCTGAATTCTGCTGCCGTATCCACCTACACCCCCTTCCAGTCGCGCTGCGATCTCCCCTTCCTCCCCTTGCCTACCTGACTCGTGCTGCCGGTCTCCCCCCTCACCCGCCAACTTTGCACTGCTGGTCTACCCCCTCACCCACCCGCCTCACGCTGCTGGTCTCCCATCCGCCCGCCTCGTGCTGCTGGTCTCCCATCCGCCCGCCTCGCGCTGTTGGTCTCCCATCCACCCACCTCGCACTGCTGGTCTCCCATCCGCTTTGTGCAGCCGGTCTCTCTTGCCACTTGCCGGATTTTTTATTGTGTACCTGTAATAGGAAGAGTTAATTGTATTAAAATGAACATTTTTCTTCGAATTCAGTATTTATTGCAATCTATTCCTTGTACCATTCCTCAATTTTTTAAAGATTTAAATGCTTTGGTGAATAAACTTTTATGGAAGGATAAGATGGTAAGGGTATCTTTACAAAAATTAACTTGGAAATACAAATTAAGAGGTTTGCAGCTCCCTAATTTTCAAAATTATAATGATATGGTGCAATTGAAATTTGTTAATAGTACATTTGAAGTAGATAAACCTTTGGTATGGGCTAATATTGAATCATCTCAGATTTTTTAAATTTTTTTTTATTTTTCACACTATGAACCATACTGACCAAAATACACACAAACATTTCCCTCTTGAATATGCACAGTGTCATTTTCTCCCCTTTTCCCCCTCCCTTCTCTCCCTCCTTCATCCCCCTCCCCACCCACTCAATGTTCAATATATATGATACATTAAACCCATTAAACAATGTCATCACACAATGAAAATAAACAAGAAATGTGTGTCTTCTACTTTTACGTACTGGGTCAGTTCATTTTGTCTTCTTCTCCTGTCATTTTAGGTGGTGGAGGTCTGTGGTAGGACTTCACTGTTATGTTCCATGTACGGTTCCCAAATTTGTTCGAATACTGTGATGTTATTTGTTAAATTATATGTTATTTTTTTCATTGGAATTTATTCATTTCTATGTACCATTGCTATATTCTCAGGCTATCTTCTTATTTCCAGGTTGACATAATACATTTTTTTGCTACAGCTAAGGCTATTATAATAAATCTTTTTTGTGCTCCATCCAAATCGAGTCCAAGTTCTTTACTTCTTATATTACTTAGAAGAAAGATCTCTGGATTTTTTGGTATGTTGCTTTTTGTGATTTTATTTAACACCTGGTTTAGATCTTCCCAAAATTTTTCCACTTTCTGACATGCCAAAATTGCATTTACTGTTGTTCCCGTTTCCTTCTTACAGCGAAAATATCTGTCTGATACTGTTGGGTCCCATTTATTTAACTTTTGGGGCATGGTGTATAGCCTGTGTAACCAATTATATTGTATCATGCGTAACCTCGTGTTTTTTATATTTCTCATAGTTCTGGAGCATAGCTTTTCCCATGTTTCATTCTTTATCTTTTTTGTTTAGATCTTGTTCCCATTTTTGTTTGGGTTTACAGCTTGTTTCCTCATTCTCTTTCTCTTGAAGTTTGATGTACATATTTGTTATAAATCTTTTAATTATCATATCAACTAGGCAGGGATGTCCACTATCTCCCTCACTGTTCTATTTGCAGATGACATCATAGTATACTTAACAGAACCAGAAATATCAATAAAAGAATTACATAAGAAATTGCAGGAATATGGAGAAGTATCGGGGTACGAGATCAACGCAAATAAAAGTGAAGCAATGCCAATGAATAATACGGATTTCACAAAGTTTAAGAAATAATCACCATTTAGATGGCAAACACAAGCAATCCGATACCTAGGTATACAACTAGATAATGATCTAGGCCATCTACACAAACTAAATTAACAGCCATTAATGAAGAAGTTACAAGACGACTTAGAACATTGGAAAGACTTACCACTAACACTGATGGGAAGAGTAAATTGCATTAAAATGAATATCTTCCCAAGGATACAATACCTATTCCAATCATTACCAATTCACCTAACAGAGAAATTCTTCAAGGAGCTAAAGAAAATAATAAGGAAATTCTTATGGAAAGGGGGAAAACCGAGGATAGAACTAGATAAATTATCAGAATGGTACAAACAAGGGGGCTTACAGCTACCAAACTTTAAGAATTATTATAGAGCAGCACAATTAAGATACCTATCAGAATTTTATCAAACAAGGGAAAAACCAGATTGGACCAGATTAGAGCTAGATAAAATAGGGGAGAAGGTACCTGAACATATACTATATAAGTGGGATGAAAAGCTGGTGCAACATAGGAATTCACTAGTACTGCACCATCTGTTCAACATTTGGAAGAAGATTCACGTAGAAAGGAATAAAACAAATTATCAACTACCAAAATTAATATTGACGCAAAATCAACAAATCCCTTTCACAATAGATAACCTTTCCTTTAGAGAATGGGAGAGAAAAGGGATCAAAAGAATAGAAAATAGTTTTTTGGGAAATAAATTATTATCTTTTGAACAAATGAAAGACAAATATGGTATAACTCATGGTAAAGTGTTTGCATACCACCAACTGAAAACCTACTTGAAGGACAAATTGGGAAGCAGCTGAGGTTACCAGAAGGAAGCAATTTTGAATATGTGATTACAGAATTATCTCAGATTGATGAGAGGAGTATGGATCAGTTTATTTATAGATGGAAATCTAAGTTATTGAGTAATTATAATTTACCTGTTTTGAAACATTAAATGGATTAATGGTATTAAAAAAATGATGTTATAGGTACTCAAAGTAAGATTTCAGGCAAAACTCCTTTGTATCGAAATAAACTTTTCCCCTTTACACTTAATAATCATCTTTTGAAGTTATGGAATCTAAATGGTGTTAAATTTGTGCAAGATTGTTATGAAGCAGGATATTTTATTTATTTTCAAAGAATTAAAGAGAAATATATAATCTTCAAATACTCTTTTATCTTATTATTAAATTAAAGCTTTATTTTTGGATAGTTTTGGACATACTTTACAGTTACCTAGACAGTCTAAGTTTGAAATGTTATTTAGAGGGTGGTAAGAAGGGATTTATATCTGAGATGTATGCTTTATTACAGAATGAAATGCCTAAGTTGGATTTACATAAATCTAGATTGAAATGGGAGAAAGGTTTAGGTATACTTATTCCTCAGGATGATTGGATGAATTTATGCAGGGATAGTATGACTAAAGTTATGTCATCAGTTATATTTAACTCCAGAATAATTAAGGAGATACAATTTTATTTTGGATTTAATGTTTCCGGTGTCATAAGGATGTAGGTTCTTTTTTACATTCTACTTGGTCATGTGAAACAGCAAAACCTTTTTGGAATAGACTTAAGGAACTTTTAGAAGTTATTTTGAAAGTGAAATTTTCATTAGATCCTTTAGTATGTTTGTTGGGTAATAATAAGAGGTTGAGTTTAGAATAAGGATTATATAGATTCCTAATTGTATTTTTGAGATTGGCATTAGCTGTAGCTAGAAAATGTTTAGCAATTACTTGGAAAAATGAGACTGATTTGAGTATTTAGAGATGGCACATGGAATTGAGGTCTTGTATTCCATTGGAGAAGATAACATGTAATTTGCGTGATAATTTTTTAATCGTAAAACTTGGAGTCCTTACTTGGATTACATGGGTTTGAATTTTTGAACCCCCTGGCCTCACAGTAGTGGTGTTACTCTAATCCATGGTAATTAATTGATGAATTCTGTTGTTATGGTTGATCTCTTCTTTTTCTTTCTTTCTTTCTTTCCTTTTTTTCTTTGGGGTAGGTTAGTGGTGGGTGGGTGAGTTAGGGAGGGAGGTGGGGGTTAGTTTATTGAAAATACCATGTATGTATTTTTTTAATTGTTTTTGTTCTATCCATTAATTGTTTCAATATAATGCAGCATGATTTAATAAATAAAATATTTTTAAAAAAGTAGTGGCCAGATGACTACTCTCAGACATCTCTGCTTACTTAGCTTTCAACCGAGCTCCTCCAAAACTCATCAAACTACCTGCTTATGCATTATCTCTGAACATCACTTTCAGTCACCTCTCTTCCACGGCCTCCAACCTCATTGTTGCCTAATCCCACCCTGGCCATTTCTACCTCCTACTCAAGGGCCATAAACCCAATTGTCCCACTAAACCTATCCTTTCCAGGTGCTCTGCCCTACCGAACTGGTATCCACTTACCTTGATCCCTCCAGTCCAGTCCCTTCCCACTTACATCCTCAACATCAGAGAGACTGGGAGATTACTTTGTTGAGCACCTCAGCCTTGTTCTCCACAATAGCATAGATCTCCTAGTGGAAACCTATTTTAATTTATTGCCCCATTCCCATGCTGTCATGTCTGTCAGACTAAGGCCATCTGCAAACTGGAGGAACAACACTTATATTCCATCTGAGCACTCTTCAACCAGATGGCATTAGTATCAAGTCCTCTGGTTTCTGTTAACAATAACTCCCCTCTATCTCTATATTGTCAATTCAAGTCAAGTTTCTTGTCATCTGATTGTACAATTAACACCCAATGAAACAGCGTTCTCTGGTCCTTGATGCAAAAACATGCAGACACACAACCAGACATAACACACTTACAGACAAATAATACATCTGCAGGACATGTATTTTAGCTATTAAAATAAATAAATAAATATTGCTTTGTAGAGATTAGAGTTTTGAAAGGTTAGCGTGAGCAGTTCCATTGGTCATTCAGCATTCTCACTCCGTGTGAAGAAACTGTTCCTCTTTCTGGTGGTGCTGGCTCTGATACTCCAGTATCTCTTCCCTGATGGGAGCAGCTGGAAGATGTGTGCTAGGTGGAAGGGATTCTCAATAATTTTGCACTCCCTCTTCAGACAATGATCCAGTGATCTTCTTTGCCACTCTTATTGTTCTGTGGATTGACCTCCAATCCATTTCTCTGCAGCAACCGTACCAGCTTCAGTCTTCTCAGGAAGTGTAGTCACAGTTGCACTTTCATGGCAAGTGAGGAGATGTTGAGTGTCCATGATAAGCTACTAGTTAAGAGATCTCCAAGGAGCTTGGTGCTCTTCACTGTGTCTACGACACAGTTGTTGATGTGTAGTGGAGGGTTGTCATTCCTGGTCCTCCTGAAGTCTACGATCATCTTATTTGTCTTGTCCATGTTGAGGCTCAGGTTGTTACTCTTGCACCAATTAATGAGATTTTCCACCTCTTCTCTGTAGTGCAACTCATTGTTAATACTGATGAGGCCAAATGATGACTGTTGGAATTGCATCTGGCAATGCTGTCATGGGTCAGTAGTGTGAACAGGAGCAGGCTGAGCACACAGTAGTTAGGTGCACCAGTGCTCAGTGTGACTGTGTTCAATATTCAGCTCCCAACAACCCGACAGATGTGGTCTTTCTATTATAAAGTCCAGAATCCAGATACAGAGATGAGTGTTGAGTCCAATCGAGGACAGGTTTACTACCAGTCTTTTGGGAATGATCATATTAAATCCTGTGCTGGAGCCAAAGAACAGCAGCCTGGCGTATAAGGTGTCACTCTCCAGGTGGGCTGGGAGAGAGTGAAGAGACAAGGCTAGAGCATTATCTGTGGAAAATTTCTTCTATAGGCTAATTGAAATGGATACACATCTCTGGGAAGTGTGCTCAAAGCATTTCATAATGGAGGACGTCAGTGCCACAGGACGGTATCCATTAAGGCCTGTTTTTGTCACCCTCTTGAGTACAGGGATGATGGTGCCTGTCTTGAAACCTACAGGAATGATAGACTGCTGCAGTGAGGTTTTAAAGATTTCTGTGAAGACCTCCATCATTTGGTTTGCACAGTCCTTCAGTGCCCAACCAGGTATGTTGTCACCTTGTGTGGGTTCACCTTGGATAGGGTTCTCCTCACCTCGACCACGACTATGCGGGGGGCACAGAGCTTTTCCTTGGCATCATCCTGTTCTTCTCATCAAACTATGCATAGAAAATGTTCAGTCTGTCTGGAAAGGAGGCATCATTGCTTTTAATTCACATGGTTGAATTAAGATCCATACTAGTATTGATCCCTTGCCACTGGCTCCTTGTGTCGCTGGTGACACACAGCTGTCTGTGATCTTCTGTGCGTACCCTCGTTTTGCCTTCCAGATTGTATGAGAGAGTGCAGCCCTGGCTGATCTTAGTGCCATCCTATCCCCCGCCCTGAAAGCAGCATCATAAGCTTTGTGTAGGGCCTGGACCTTTGCATCCAACCTTGGTTTCTGGTTAGCCCAGGTTGTGAAGCATTTGATCTCAGTGGCACCCTCAATTAATTTGCTGATGTAGATAGTCACTGAGCTCATGTATTCCTCTGTGTTTACATGATCATTTTTGATGGCCGCTTCCCTGAAACAGCTCTAGTCCATGGTCTCAAAGCAGTCTTATAGCGCTAATATGTCATTCCCAACCCCCCCCCCCCCCCCCGACCCCCGCCATATCCTGATCTCCCTTCACATTGACCACGTTTTCTTTGCCAGTGGTATTTACGTCAGGGTTAGCAGAACTTATGTGATCTGAGTAACCAAGGTGGGGGAAAGTTGCAGCCTTGTACGCATCAGGAACGTTGGTGAACACTCGATCCAGGGTGCTCTCTCCTCTGGTAGTAGTTCACATGCTGCTGAAACCATGGCAAGACCATTTTCAGGTTTACATGATTGAAGTCGCCAGCAACAATCATGGCACTGTCAGGGTGGGAAACCTGGGCTTCGCAGATGGCACTATAAAGCTTCTTATGGCTTCACCCTTGTTAGCTGAAGGCAGAATGGAGACTGCAGCAATCAGTGTGGCCAAGAATTCTGTGGGCACGTGGAAGGGTCTGCATTTCACCAGGGGGTACTCTATCTCTGCTGAACAGAGATATTGGTGCACTAGCTCTCGTTGATGTAAATGCACAGTCCCCTTCCTTGAGTCTTGCAGTGTCTCTGTCTGTCCTGAAGGATCACTGAGTCTAGAATGGTGTTCTGGAGCCACATTTCTGTAATCACCAAAGCACAGCAGCCCTGCAGTTCTCTCTAGTTCAGGTGCAGCCTCAGGTAATCCAGTTTCTACTCTAGTATCCTAGATTTGAAAGTAAGGTTGTTGGGAGCGCAGGTCTGAAGGGGTTAACTCTCAATCTGACACTAATACTGGCCCATATTTATACGTTTCTGCTTTCTCCAGCAGAACTTCTGATGGACTCCCACGCATCCACTCTGCAGTTTGCAGCAGTCTGTATTCCCAGGGTTCAGTGGGTTTAAACCACATAGAATCTTACTGATCTCATCTGCTAATTTGCATGTCTGGTTCCCGATTTGTATTTTGATGAGAGTTTCCCAATTGTAGATACAATGTAGTGAGTTGGAGGTTTCACAGTTGTGAGGAGCTGAAGTGGTCACTACAGCCTCATGTGCCAACGTCTTGGAATTTCTCCTTTCCTCTAGCTCCCTCTTTCCTTTTCTCTCCTGTCTCCTTTCCTCCAGTTCTGCATTCAGAGAACACGACCACTCCCCTGATCAATTCTCACCTTATCCATGTCCAATTATCGCCTTTGTCTGTTGGTCGATACTCCTCACACTGCCCTTTCTTTCCTTCTCCCCAGCCTTCTAATTCACATGCATGCCTGCTTTTCACTCATACCTTAAAATAAGGCCTCAGGCCTGAAATATTGGTTATATATCTTTACCTCCAATGAAGGCTGTGAAACCTGTTGAGTTCCTCCAGCAGGTTTGTGTTTTTACTACAGGAAAATAATTAATATATTTATTTTAATTTTAAATTTATAAATTTAGACATACAGTATGGTATAACAGGCCATTTTGACCCACGAGGCCATGCCGCCCAATATACTCCCAATTAACCTACAACCTCCCAGTACGTTTTGAATGGTGGGAGGAAACCAGAGCCCCTGGGGAAAACCCATGCAGACACAGTGAGAATGTACAAACTCTTTACAGACAGCTCGGGATTTGAACCACAGTCCTGATTGCTGGCGTTGTAAATGCGTTACACTAACCGCTACGCCAACCATGCCACTCCTTTGAATTATTTGTTTGTATTTTAGTATATTTTTGTTACATTCATACTTTATTAGATTTTTTTTAAAATTTATTTGCTTAAATCTATTTGAATAAATGTTTTATATCTTTTACAGAAAATGAGTTGTAAAAGGGTTCCAGATTGTTCCAGGGGCAGGGCTGATATACTGCCTGAGGCTAACTTGCCTCTTGCAATCTGCTGTGCTTGTCAGATATGTATTTGCTGGTATGGGAACAACTGGGGTTGGTGCTTTCGGGACTCATTTTCCAGCCATTCTGCAAGTGAGGCTTGTTTTGTGCCGTTATGTTAATACAATGCTGTTTATGTCAAATGAGGTCCTGTCACAAAGAACAGCTGTGTCATTTTGAACACAGATTCAATTTAAAGCAAATCAAAACCATAGGATCCATGAAAGTTAAGAACAAACTTTCTCTGTAAGTCAGTGCATCTGGAACTATGGGCCCATTAATTTCAAATATTTTACATGTATTATTTCCAAAAATTATTTCAATCAAAAATCACCATCAAAATATTGTTCAATTTATTTCTAGCTTAAGCCTAGCTTCTATAATTATACCACAACTCAGTATATCTGTGTAAGTTTTCAAAGGACAATATATTTAAATGCAAAAAGATGAAAAATTTTGTAACAGCTTTTGTTATTGTGTCAAATTCTAAGTTCAACTGATCTAAATCAGCTCTTTGTTGAATTTTACAAATATTTAGCTGTTTTATGAATAATGTCTGAACATAAAGTTCTGAATGCAATGTGCTGAACATTCACTGGTCTTTTCATACCATTCCACCAGTGCTTTACTGTATTTTGGTTGCTTGCCAAAGTTATATCTTTAATAGTTTTCAGATTTTTCTTTCCACCTTGCATCTCTTCTGCACTTTTAGCAGTCTTTTACAGAACAGACTGATATTCTGTACTCCATTTCCCCTACTAAATCTAAATTTGGTGATTTTGGTTAAGGAACTCTCTTCCTGAACACAAAATTTATAATTTTTGAAATACATTATGTGCTTTCAAATTGCTGCTCTTCTTCATTGTTCCTTGATCACACCCTTCCAGTCATCCTCCTGATTATCTATTGGCAGCAAAAAGGAATTTATAGTGCATGCAATTTTGGCAGGGTCCCATTTAATATTCACTCCTAATTTCTGAATTCTTTAGATTCCATTTTGTTGATTTCATGTGAGAAATTCTAGCAGTGGGGAAGCATTGAGTGTAAATTAGTGCAGAGCTAATTTTTATTTTGCAAAATTTGCTGAAATTATCCTTATTGGTTATGTCTGTAGTGAAGATATAAACTGAGAATTAAGCTTTATGCATTGCTACATTAACACTAAAAATTGTATACTGTGCAGTTGAGAGAATGGTTGATATCTGGAAAGCACTGCCAGAGGAGATGGTAGAATCAGGTGTAATTATTATGTTTAAGAGGCATTTAGACTGGTATTTAACTAGGAAAAGAATAGAAGGTTACTGTCCTAATGCAGGAAATGCGATTCGTGTGGATGAGCAAAAGGACAGCATGTGTTGACTCTGGCTCCGAATGTCTTTTCACTGGAGGGTCAGGGCTTTGAAGCTGATTGGCACAGGTAACAATCAAGAAATACTGATGTTGTATATTTGCAGACAAGTAATGGGTCTTGCATCAAATTTCTAACTTGTGTGGTGGAGAGATTTTGAGACTTTTTAGGTGAGCCATTAAATGGAGAATATCCAGCAGCATTTACCTTGTACCAATGGAATTAAATGATTGATTTTTTGTGCGTATTAATTGTAATGTTATATGATGTTGATAGAAGGATATTAGATGTAGTGCTGTCGCTGAAGATCATAAGGGAGATGGCTGATATTTATTGTTTGAGATGATTATTGAAGGTCATACCATAAACTGCCACGGGCTCATCGTTGGTTTCCAGGAACTAGAATAATCTGCTTGCTTATTGAACTTAAATTCAGAGTCTGGTGGATTATTTCTTTGTGTCCATTGATCTAGGTTTTGAGAGTATGCTTTGTACCACATTCTTTTGAATCTTGTATTAATAGTATTCTTCTCCTTTCTGAAATTCAAGCCTGCTCTACTACTAAACAACTATATAGACATTCACATCAGACCCAGATTGGACTCCAAAACCAGTGGCCGCCAACTTTCCACATGCTCCTGCATGTGTAAACACTTCACATACAGGGACTTTCAAACACACTCCTGATTCCCTGTACCACCAGGAGTGTGGCTCTCTGCAAGCGCTGATCTATCACAGTACTACAGCTCAACTTAAATGTAATGCGCACCTTACTCATGACTCCTCCAGCAACGTCCATAGTAGTGATCTGGTATGGAGCGATGTCTGGGGCTTGGACCAAGAAGCAGAGAGAAAGAGATGTGGCATGTACTAATATTTATACTATTCTGAACTTGGCATCTGGCTAACGATGACACTGATTTTTTAAAATATATTTTTAAATTTAAATTTTAAAAATGTTTAAATTTAAATGTAGACATACAACATGGTAACAGGCCATTTCAGCTATTGAGTCTGTGTCACCCAATTTGCACCCAATTAACCTACACCCCCAGTACATTTCAAATGGTGGGAGGAAACCGAAGCCCCCAAGGAAAACCTTGCATACATGAGAAAAATGTACAAACTCCTTTTAGACAGTGTGGATTTGAAGCCCAGTCTCGATTGTGGGTGCTGTAAAGGCATGGCACTAACCGCTAAGCTAAGCATACCACCCACTTAAATGAGCCCACAGTACCAATGAGTGGCAGAGTCCAACCTTAAACGTACAAGTTCCAGACAGAGAGTCCATGTGTTCCTCCACAATCCACATCTAACAGGGAGGAACACAAATTTTAAATGTAATGAATTTGGAGGAGATTGAACTATAAAATGATGTGGGTGCAGAATAATTTCTTGATGAGAACATGGATATGAATATAGTTTATCAGGAGATAAGTAAGCACAACCTTCTTGCAGCAGAATTTCAGATGTTGAATTTTCCAGAGAGTAAATTGCAAACTGTGTGGAAACCAAACGGTGACAAGGGCACCTTTAAAAATGTCACAGTTGGAATTGCCAAAGAGTGGAGGTATCCCAGACCTTTACTTATGGGATGTGATATTGAAGACCAGCTCATGGTCAAATAGGATGGTTGCACAAAGGCTGAATTAGACATGGTCAAGTTGAGAAATTATATCTTCAGGCTGCCTGATGATGAGTTGGTGGATCCTGTAACTTATCCAGGAACTCAAAATTGATTGAGAACTAATAGAGGGCAGAATTTATCCAGGAGATGACTGGACCAGCAGAGTTCAGATTTGTGTTCTTGCTTATTGGACAGACAGCACAGTGTTCGAACCCCTGTCGCTGGTGCTGGGGCTATTTGGACCATCTTAGGAGTAGAATGGGTGAGTCCAGAAGAAGAAATGAAGAGATATCTCACAATGGGAGCAGAGCTGAACTGAGCAGAACTAGAGGAAAGAGTGAGCAGTCAATGAAAGGATCTAAGATCAGTTGAACACCAAAAGAAATGATCTCAGATAAGCAAGAGCTCATCTAATCGAGATTTCAAAATAGCAACGTACAGAAAATACTGAAGGCTGGAGGGGTAATTTAGAGCCAAGAGCTTACAGAGAAGTAAGTTTTAAACATCTGATCATCTCAGGACTACTTGCCTTGTACCAAATTAAGAAGAAAGGAATATTCGATTCCTTTATTGTTGTGTAATAATACAGAAAATCTAATAATGTACAAGATATTCTTTTGCCTGCCATAATGCAGATAAAGCATTGCCATTGTTACTGCTCGATGCCCCTTATGGTAAGAGAAAGAGAAGGAAAAGAGATGCTGAGAGTCCGTGTATTCGCCTCCAGCACTTAGAGCCTCTGCAGCCATACAGACCCCTGATCAATCCATTGGAAACCTTAACTCCAGATGCAAACCTTTGAAATGTTCAGGAAGATTTCAATGCCTGAGGCTGGTTGGAAGTTCTTCTTGCCCTCAGCAGTCTCTCAAATCCCAGTTCTGATACCTGGTCCCCATGAGCCAGTCTCCGGCAGTTGGCAGCCGCGTGGGTCCTTTGACTGTGTCGCCAGAAACCTGCAGCATGTGTGAGGTCTTCTGCCACTTAGCCTCTCACTGGTCTGCTAAACCATCCTGTAGGGCTGTCTTCTATGCTTCTCCTTCTCAACTGCTTTTTATTACAACACAAAAGAAAGCTATTTGACCCATCAAGGCATTTGGACAGAGACAAGGATAGAAGAGATTTAGAGGGAGGCTGAATGCAGGCAAAATGGTTGGCATTGATAAGTAGGCCACATCTCTTTCTCTCTGCTTCTTGGTCCAAGCCCCAGACTCTATTACTCAATGAGCCCACGCCAGCACTAATTCAAATATTATTCCAAATTAGCACAGCTAATGTCCATCAACCTTGAAATAAATTAATAAAGAGAAAGTAGTCTCAAAATGTTAATGCCCAGCTCTTCTATTTGCAGTTTTAATGTTTTATTTTAGTTGTTTATTGCCACCATTGAACTATTTAGGGAAAGATTCCAGAAGTTTAGTTCTGTAAGCTACAATAAAACCAACTTTTTGAGTCACCATTTCCAATGAGTGATAGATTTTACTCCAGGCCTGAATTGTGCTTCAGAACATTTGCAAAAATAATTGTTTTTATGCTATCGCATTATATTTTAGTTGTGGAAATCTGCAGTTATAATTGAAGAAAAATATCAATAGTTTCGATTATTGAAAAAGACTGTATTTAGCAAATTTCACAAGCTTGTTGCTGCACTCAAGAATTACAATTCTGTTTCAAATAACTGTGTAGCAAAATCAATGGAATCTGGTTGGCAAACATAAAAGGATTTAAATCTTTTTTATTCTTCCTTGTTAGATAATTGAAGTTCAATTCATATTATTTAAAATATGTTGTTAAAAATTCCCAGACTCTAATTCTTGGACTAACTTGTTTACTAAATTTTGCTTGAGTAGATTGCCAACTCATGCTTATTTTGGCTCTGTTAATTACAGCCTTCATCTCTTGATTTTTTCTTTAAAACATGTTTTATCTTTCTACCCCCAGCAACAAATTGAATTTATGATCACATCTGTTTTGCCTATAGTACGTTTGTGATGGCTGCTGTGGTGTGTTTTTATATATGTTCTTTCAATGTTTACCAAAAGGGATTGTACAGAAATCAGTTTTCAAAAGCACAGTAACTTCCACTGATAAATGTCTTTTCATTTCATAAATAACTAATTAAGTGGTGATTTGGTGATTTGTTTGTCAGTCATCACTTTTCTGAGTGTAATGGCAAAAGGCAGCAAGAGGTGAAAAAGAGACACTTGGCAACTATTTGAAGGAACTGCTGGACAGGATGATGGAGATGAATTTATTATCACAGAAGATACAGACATTAACCCGGTGAACGTCAGCAATGGACTAATTTTCCCGAATAATAATTCACCTTCCTCAATTTTCCAGGCTCAGAAAGCCAAAGTCAGTTCGGCATTAATATTATTTGTTTTGATTCAACAAAAAGTGCAGAATAAATCAACAGGATGCTGAGACCCAATGAGCTCTGATTCAGACTTAAACAATAGTAGCTTGTGGAAAATCTGATAGGAGTCTAAAGCAATGTTTTAGTCTTCCTGATATTGAAAGAAATAGAGTTGTAGTTCATCCAAATTAAGTACGGAGACAGGCAGACATGGGTCAAGGGATGTTCTGGGGAAAGGATTGTCATTTATCACCTTGTCTGAGAGTGATGCCAGTAAAAGGCAGCAAGAGATGAAAAAAGAGATACTTGGGAACACGGGAGATGCTGGGTGGTGTAAGATTGAACCTTCTCTAGACATTTGTAGGAACCTAGATGGACACCAGAGGTGGGTGGAATGTTAGCCAGTTTGTTATGCTTTTCAGATGAGATCACTCATTCTTCCAAACTCAAGTTTGCCTTTTTGTTATGAAAAGAGTGGAAGCAGATGAAATGTGTACAGCATTAGAGGAGTGAAAAACTCTGACCAGATTGATAAAAACATATCCAAGGACATTAAGATGGTAATGGATGAACACAGAATAATTGAGTGAGGTCTTCTTTCAGATTCCTTGTGTACAGAATTTTAATAAATCCCTCATCAATTCACAATCGCTACTGAATGACCTACCCTTATTTTGATTCTATGACCCTGATTTTAGACACCCCTTACATCTATTCTGTCAATCTCCAAGAACTGTTATGCATCTGAATGAGTTCACTCTCATTCTTCCAAACTCGAGGGCCCATCTGCTTAAGTTTTTCCTCACTGTACAAATCTGCCATTCCAAGAATTAATATGTGGTAACTTCCCTACACACTTTCTATGCAAGTATATCTTTCCTTATTTAGGGATACCAGATCTATACAGAATATTCCAGATATAGTCTCTCTTGAACTCAATATAAATGGGTTCACATGAGACTTTATGGGTGGAAGAGTTTGCAGAGCGGTTCGTGAAACATTGTTACAGTGCCAGTAACCCAGCTTTGAATCTAAAGGTGTCTGTAAGGAGTTGGTACATTCTCCTTGTGACCTGTGTGGGATTTTTTTCTGGGTGCTCCATTCTGCTGTCTTCCTCTAAAATTGTGCAGGATTGCTAGGTGAATTGGATATAATTATTTCACTGGTTTCAAAGGCCAGAATCAGCTTTTACTGTGTAGTAAATTTAATTTAAATTTAAATGCCATCAAACATTTTTTACTCTACCACTGAAAACCTCTTGAGGGAAAGATAAACATACTAATTATATTGAATTGTTTTCCATACTTGCATTTTAACTTTCTGTGACTTGAATCTATTGACAATCAGAACTCTCCGAACAACACTTCTCAGTTTCTCACCAAAGTATACGAATTCCTATCAGACAATATTGTTCTATTGTCCATTTTCTCACACAGCCTATCTTTCCCCTGAAGCTTCCCTGGATCCTTCTCATAAATCATGTTGCCTGTTTCCGTGCTGTAAACGGTTATATGGTCATATGGTTATAACAACCAGCTAGGGCCCCAGTACCAGTCACTGGGACATTTCACTTGTTACAACTGCCCAATGCAAAAGTTATCTGTTTTTCAACCCTTTATTTTCTGTCTATGAATCAATTCTCACTGCATGCAAGTCTATCACCCTAATCCTATCTTCCCTAATTTTGTTAAGTGACTTCTTGTGTGGCACCTTGTTAGAGTCACCTTATACTTTACTTTCACCATTTGCATTCATCGGCTACCCCATTCTATGTCATTATTATGTTCTCACACTGTAAAAAAAAGATTTTCTATAGATTTCCTAATTTCATACATAGGTGTTGGTTCTGTGCAATTGTTCAGCAAAAGGAGGTGTAAGGTGCTCCTTCCATCTGATAGCCTACAGGTCATCCTTGGGTAAAGTGTAGTACCTATTTAGCCTCCCAATCAGTGTCACGTGAATCCATGGATTCCAGATGGTGGATGGCTTTTACAACTAAAAATGCTGGGCAGATGAATCTGCTGATCAATGGTCAGGGTTACCCATCCAGTTTGGACCATGCAACTGAAGAAGGCAATGGAAAACCATTTCAGTATTTTTCCCTTGTATAATCATGAACTCAACTTTGACTATGCTCTCAGCTCAAAGATGGAGCCTTCACCGAAGGAGAACAGAGGAGGCAACAAGTACAATTCGGAGGGTCAGAGATTGAGATGGATGGAGAGGCATGATCGCCCATGCTAAATAGCAAGGTATCTGAATAAATGAAATGAATTTAATTGTGGTGCGGTGTTAGACAGAATCAGACACACACAAGGTAAAGACTGAACAACAGGCTTTAATCCACAAAAACCTACACAGAGCCAGGCTGGCTGTGGCTGCAGCAACTCAGTGTGAGGCCTCGGGAGGCCGGTGCAGGCTTATATCCTGGAGGGTGATTGACACCCGACCGGGTGGGGCTTGATTCATCTATGCCGACTGATTGGCAGCCGGCCAGGTGTTGTCCTGTCCCCTTACTCACCTGCAGGTACAGTGGTTTCCCCCTGCAATAGGCTGGTGGTGTACCACCACATTCATACACTATCCTTCCTTAAGAGCATGTAATCAGGTGGTTTGGTTTCTCTTCCATTGATTATATCTATGTTATTGGTAACTGGAACATTAAAATTCTGGAAATATTCAGCAGAACAGATAGACCTTGTAGAGTTGGAAACTGAGTTAACATCACAGGCAGTTAGCACCGCGCTTTTACACCTCCAGCGATCGGGACCAGGGTTTGAATCCCATGCTGTCTGTAAGGAGTTTGTACGTTCTCCCTGTATCTGTTTGGGTTTTCCCCGGGGAAGGGTTCTGGCTTCCTCCCACCATTTGAAATGTACCTGGGGCGTAGGTTAATTGGGAGGCACGGACTCATGGACTGAAATGGGTTGTTACCATTCTGTATGATTAAATTTTTAAAAATAAATTTAAACTGAAAAAAGAAAGTAGAAATAAAACAGTTTTGAGGTGCGGGAGAAAAGGGAAAGTCAGTACGTTTTCTGATTGGATTGACCAAATGAACATACAAATATGGAGCAGGAGTAAGTCCACTTGGTTCCTCAGGTCATTCATCATGATCATGGATACATGACTATCATCTCAGCTCTGCATTCCTATTTTGCTTGTGGCAACCTTTCATAGTTTTGCTGATCAAGTACCCATTTATTTTGTTTTCAAAAATCCCCAGATGCTGCTTCCTTTAAGAAAGAGAATTCCAAAGGCCTTCAACTTTTTTGAGAGAAAAAAGGTCATAAACCTGTCACAAATGGGCATGTCTTTATGTTTAAACTTTGACCCTGTTCTAGGTTCTCCCTGTGGTGATATGTAATTACACCACTAGGTCATCAGGGGACATCCCAGTGACCTTGTATATAAAGCAGTCCAGAGCTACAGTCCAGCCTTCCAGGTTCGTCTTGCAGAGAGGGAAGACCTCTTAGTGTACATATTAGTTTATTAAAGCTGTCTTATACTCACACTGCTGGTGTGGTGATTGTCAGTACAATTCCACCAAAAGAAACAACCTCACTGGATCCACCCTACTTATGTATCTCAGGATCTTGCATGTGTTGATCTAGTCCCCTCTCACTTTAACAAATTCCAATGGCTACAACCTTAGCCTGACTATCCTTTCTTCATGAGAAAACTTGCACATTCCATTAGACTGGTAAAGTTTTTCTAAACTACTTCAAATACTGTAGCCTATTTCCTTAAAAAAGGAGGCCAATGTATTACGTAGTTCTCCTAAATGATCTCACCAATATTCTATGTAACTGAAGCATAACCTTCCATTTTGTATTCAATTCCCCTTCCCATAAGGTTTCACATTGTGTTATCTTTCCTATTTGCAGTTTTTGGTCTCATGCAAGTGACACCTAAATGTCTCTACTATCCCTCACCATTTAGATCAAATGTTTACTTTTTTTTCCCAGCTACAAATAGACAATTTCATATTTTCCCATATCATACACCATTTTCCAGATCATTGCCATTCAATGAACCCATCACCCCTTCTTTAGGTCATGTTCACAATTTACTTCTTACCTATGTGCATTGATAGCAGATTTAGTAATGATACCTTCGAAACCATCATTCATATAAACTGTAGAAAGTTAGGGTCCAAGCACTGATAGCTGTAGCACACTTGTAGATGGCAGAAGAAATTAAATATTAATTAAATATGAAAGATGAACCCGGTGCAAGGGTAAAGGGATAGTACTGGAATTGTAGAATCATTGTTTGAATTTATTGAAATCAATGTTGAATCCATCAGGTCTACAAAATACCCAAAAAATAAGATAAATTTTGATAGAATTATGGACCAGGTCAATGGGATTAGGTGGAAAAATAGTTTGGTATGGATTCGATGGGCTGAAGGCCTATTTTTGTGCTGTCGTGTTCTCTTGTCTAGGTTCTAATTGCAAAAGAACAGAAATACAAGATAATTACTTTGTCATTAAAAAGGATACTGTTGAAATCACAGTAAAGATGGAATCATTTGAGATATTAGACTAGCTTATTAAAATCGATAATGGAACAGCATGAGAAAAGCTGATTGCATTTAAAGTGGATAAGTCACAAGGTATGCTTCTTTTGTGGTTGAAGGAATCAGGAGTTACATTTGAAGAGGTATTGGCCAAGCCTTCTAAAGAGTAACAATCTGGAATAAGAGATACAATCGCACACAAAGGACTGCAAATTCTGAACTTTGGAACGAACAACAGTCCACCGGAGGAACTCTGGTGGTGTCAGTCAACATTTCGGGTCTCAACACATCTTAATGAAAGGTTCAAACCCAAAACATTGACCATTTTTCTTCTTCAACTAATGCTGCTCAACCCACAGAGTTCCTTAAGCAATTTGTCTTTCATTCCAGTTCTTCGCACAATGAGTGAATTATTAAGCAAATCAAAACATCCAGATTGACATTTCAATGCAATACTGAGGAAGTGCTGGAATGGTCAGAGAATAGTCTTTCAGATGAGACATTAACTCAAGGTCCTGTCAACCACACAACTTTCTGTAAAAATTAAGGCAAGACATTATCTTCAATGTAGCTTGAAAGTGTTCTTGGTTTCCTAATTTACAAATCAAATATTAAAACATATTGGATGACAAATGTTATTGTGTTCTACAATGTTTTTAAGTGCTACAAAATGGAATATTTTTCAAAAGTCCTGATCAATTCTGTACCAGTAGTAGGCTTTTCAAGTCTGCCTGAGTCCACAAATGATGTGGGCCTTGCAACCAGCAGCAAGTCTTAACCAGAGGATGAAATTTGCTTTGGCAACAATTTTAAAGCATGCCCACTTGACAAAGGTTGTTCAAGGACTATCCATCTCCTCCAGCAAAATGTCTTCTTTCAGTTTTCCTTGTTCGTGATCATTTCCACAATCTCTCTCCCTCCACAGTTGATATCTTCAGGCCCATTTATTGATTTTTTTTTGTGATGAACCTACCCACCCACCTCCAATAATTGACACCCTGATCAAATTATACCCCACCTTGATTGTTTCCATAATGGGATCATGGCTGTTCCATACAATATTCTTCTCCCACCACCCGATCCTCTCCCATTAAACTGCCCCATCCATGATAAAAATCTAAAATCCACCATACTTCCATCATTTCTCTGTCAATCTTCTCATCCCTTTGGTCCAAGATCCTTTCTTGTCTTCGATCCCTCCCATCCTCATAATCCTTTTAGTTCCACTCCCCTATCCTCAACCCTCCCATTTAATTTTCTCACCCTTCAATGCCCAATCCAGTTTGTAGCTTTGTTTTAAATTCAACATCTATGTTAAGATGCCTGAGAGATTAAAATAAAACTATTGTTCCATCCTCCAGCTTCACTGAGGCTATGGAAAATACCCTGATGACCTAGGGCTATCCAAATCCTCTCTGGTTTATGTGATCACACAGCCTCCCTTCTCCTTGAAGGGGTTCTTGTCCTCAGGAATTCCCTTGACCAAAGGGTCTTCTGCAGACTGTGATTCAATGTAATCCTTCAATTCTTCTGCACACTTGGATACCTGAAATAGTCCAAAGAATAAATGCCAGAAAGTAATAGAATTTAAACACGTTAACAATGTTATCGAGAGAGAGCAGCAAATGGCTTACGGGATAGTACTTGTGCCTCAAAGAAAAGGAAAAAAAATATGAGATAACACTTCACACCAGAAATGATCTGGTGTACATCTATTAACATCTGCGCTAGGTGCACACTAAATCATGCAACGGTATTTTTCACAAGGATGGGAAAGCACTTTCTCATGTCCCTCTCAATATTTTAAGTCAATCCATGTCACTAAAGAACATCACAAGGCCAGTTTCATACACTATTGATAGGAGATTGGAGTGTAAAATAGGCTGCTGTATTTCCTACCTTACAGCCGTATGGACACTTACTGGCTGCTCTGAGGACATTAAGATGTTATCATCTCTCCTGTTTTTGTGAGGTTGCTGGTTACAGCCAGTGAATGCAACAACAGCCTTGCTGGTACTACTTCTGGCAGCAATGTTTAACTTGTGCTATGTATTCTTCCAGTTTCCATTTTTTATTTCCCGTAAACTGACTATGTATACTTTAAGTGATTAACAATAACCTGCACGAGGCCCATAATCAATGAGTATCAGCTACATTACTGTCCTTAGTGGATATTGTACACAGACATGTCCTTATCACACAAGGTTATAATTTTACGTGATAGGTGATTTGTTGACATGGAACATGTTGCTAAAATATACTTAAAATGTCAATCGTTTTCTCATATCCTTGATCTTTAATTGGATTTCATTAATATTGCTGTTTACACACTGAAATTAACATTAACAGTGTGGTCATACAACCTATCTGTAACTCCATAAAATTACAACAGGAAATGCAAGAAATGAAATAATGTTTGAAATTATAAACAGGAGTTCCTACCAGCATCCTCTCTAGAGGTAATTCTTTCTTAAGTTGTTCTATCTCCATTTTCAAACGGTCTTTGTCGGTTAAGTCTTCCATCTCAGACTTTACCTTTGTCTTAAAAACAAAATAAAAAGGCCTGTTCAGAAAATCACAGGTTGCAAAGTGTAGATAAAAAGAAGAGCTTTTAAAAATGAGCGCCATGCAGTAAACAGAAGATATGAGAACAATGGGCTCACCAGTCCCGGATAGATTAAACGTTCACAGCCGAACAATATTCTCCTACCACTGTCACAGCCAGTAATCCAGCAATCTGTTAACTGCGATTCTATAGAGAATACTTCAATAACTTAATTTGTAATTTGTTCAAATTGAAAATGTTAATAGAATTATTTATCAGTTGGAAAGGGAGAAAATACTTTCTCATCAAGTATATTGTTCTAGGGTGGCCCACACAACTTCCAAAGGAAATATTTTTTTAAACAATAAATGTACATCCTTTGGCCATTCAGGTTTCCTGTCAGCTTTCCTGTACCCAATCCAGTCCCGTTTTGAGCCAAGGCTGTTATTGAACAACATTTCCATGCAACTACATTTGACCTGCAAGTGGCCAACTTCACTTTCCATATTTCACACATTCCCACACATATGCTTCAACCTCTTGGCTTGATCCTATCCAATATTGCAATAATAAAAAAATTAAAACATGAAAATGAAAAAAATATGCAGATGCTGTAAATCTTAAAACAGAAAATGCTCGAAACACAAAGCAGGTTAGGCAACATCTGTGATAGGAGAGACATGGTTAATATTTCAGGACTGAATTGTTTTGTCCGCAGAGACCTGGTAAATGTTTCCTCTGTCAAATGCTGCTTTATTTTCTACTCCAGAATTTTCCATCTGACAAAGACTTTGCCCACAGTTGAAAATCATTCTGATGCCATGGTGCCCATACTTGGGGAGGGATGGCAGAGTCAGTAGAGAAACAACTGATATGATAAGAGATCAGCAGGAGTAGAAAGATATAAAAATCTAAAGTTTAAAATAGATGTGGAAAACAGAAAGGATTTATATTGTCAAATGCAGAAGTGTAGCTTTTGAGGAATCTGTGAAGGTGTAAAGTCAAAGCACATTAATCCCTCAGAACTTCCTGGAATTGATTTTAGGCCCTGGTTGATCTTGAGTGAATTATCCATATTAAAACATGTTAAGTGAAACTAGTCTGACTTACTTGACAAGGCACTACATTGAGATCTTAACCCTATCTGAAACATACTGATGGCTGATTATAACACACCCACAAGCAAGAACTGACAAAGCTTTTAAACAACCTGAATGTTCATGTGTATCTCAATTTTCATGTGCAACTCCTTTCAGTTACAAGAGTAGTGGCCACACATTAACAAGATTTGCGATCAAGAATATTTTAACTGAAAGAGCAATGTAAGCACATCCAGCTCCAAAAGGAAATTAGATAAAAAAATTATGTTTAAAAATTGTGTTTATGGGAAAGAGGAAGTGAGTCAGAATTATGGTGTTTCTCTGCTATGGTGCCAGAATGAACACAATAAGTTGAATAACCTTTTACTCTGTTTATTATTCAAGCATAGATCTGGTCGATAAAAAATGAGCACATCTCATGTTATGTTATATGCTTTCAAGCACTTCATTAAAATGTGTCCGTATTTTCTATAAAACGTTATTATGGATTAGAGTAAATCTGTCTTAATTATATCAGTCACTTCAATAGGGTTGTTGAGTTATTGGAATGAATGGAGTAAAAAGATGTGGAGATTAAAAACATCAAAACTAAAACATAATCAATGGGATAAATACATTTCACCCCAGTCACACACTCTTTGTTTCCATCAGACAAAAGATACTTGAGTTTGAAAACACACACCATCAGATTCAAGGACAGTTAATTTTCTGGTTATCAGGCTCTTGAATTGATCTTCATTAGTAACAGATGATCTCTTATCTCACAAATCCTTTCTCATTGCACCACTTGTACTGCTTTAACTGTATTTTTCCATGTAATACTACACTGTACATTTTTAAAAAAAATTTGCACCACCTCTTGCACTTAAGTGTGGAGGACTTCTCTGGATAAGTAGCAAAACAAAGTTTTTCATTGTGTCTAATTACATGTTGGAATAAACAATGCAATTCCATTAAATTCAAATGGAATCATGAAATATCACTGGTGAACATTATTAAGGAACTAGAATTGGAAATGGATGAACTCAGGATCATTCATAAGGTAGGGTGGGTGATAGACAGAAGCTATTGGGAAACAGTCAAAGGGCATGTGACTGGGTGATGGTTGGGAGAGGGAAGGGGAATAGGAAGTCAATGCAGAGTGCTCCTGTGGTTGTTTCCCTCAACAATAAGTATACTGTTTTGAATTCTGTTTGTGGGGGAGGAGAGATGATCTACACACCAGGGACAAGTCATAGTGGTCAGTCTCTAGCACAGAACAGAAGGGAAGTTGGGGGGAGGAGAGCTATAGAGATTGGGGATTTGATTGGAAAATAGATAGGAGGTTTTGTAAACAAGATCAAGACTCCTGGATGGTATGTTGCCTACCAGCTGCAAGGATCAGGGATGTCTCTGATTGAGTCCACAGCATTCTTAAGCAGGAGGGTGAGCAGCCATGAATCATGATCCATATTAGTATCAATGACATTGATCAGACTAGGGATGAGATCTGAAAAAGGTAATATGGCAAGGTAGGAAGGAAGCTGAAAAGCAGATCCTCAAGGGTGATAATCTCAGACTTGCTGCCTGTGACACATGCCAGTGAAGGTAGGAATAGGAAGTTGTGACAGATGAATGTGTGGCTAAAGAATTGGTGCAGGGAGCATGGGTTTAGATTTGTGGTTCATCAGGATCTCTCCTGGGATAGGTATGACTGGCACATAAATGACAGGCTGCACATGAAGTGGAGAGCGACCAATATCATAGCAGGCAGATTTGCTAGAATTGTTGGGGAGAGTTTAAACTAGTTTGGCAGGAGGTTGGGAACCAGAATGTGACTGAAGAGAATAGAGCAGAAGGTAGAAAAGATGATGCAATGTGTTGTGGGTTTGTGAGGATGGACAAGTAGGGGAAAAAGCATAAATGTTGTCAGTTGGTGAGTTTGAAATGTGTCTATTACAATTCAAGGAGTATTAGGAATAAATATGAAGTTAGAGCATGGAAATATGATGTTGTGGGGGTGACAGAGACTGGGCTCATGCAAGGAAAGGATTGGCTGATTTATGTACCAGCGTATAAATGTTTTAAAAGGAATAGGATCTGGGAGTAAACAGGGTTGAGCATTACTAGTCAGGAATAATATTACAGATGCAGAAAGGAGCAGTGCAATGGAGGGAGGGAGTCATTGTGGGTGGAAGTCTTGTGGTGTGTTTCTGTGTTGTAGCAGTCGCTACATTGGTGACCCTGCAGATCCCAGACATTATCTGGTCTCCAACTATGGATTTGATGGCAATCAGCGCTATGGCAGTGAAACATCCCCCCCTTTTGGACCCATCGATCTCGCACTTAGTTCAGGCAGGTGGAGGTGAAGTTTCACCTCAGACCGATCACCTCTGACTTCACTATGTTTGACCATGTGGTGAGCACCCTCGATGAAGGAACTGCGGCCAGAGTGGATGATCTGATCCACGATCCACCAGAGGAGGGCAAGTATGTTGCCCTCAAAGCCCTCCTCCTCGGCACCTTTGGTCTCTCCCGTCGGCAATGCACGGCCAGGCTCTCCCGTCTGCTCTAATGGATGAGATGCTTGCACTGGCAGAAGGCCACAATCCCTGCCTGGTGTTTGAGCAAGTCTTTCTGGAACAAATGCTGGAAGACATCCAGCTCCTACTGGCGGACGAGGATTTCTCAGAACCCCGGAAAGTCGCAGCCCACGCCGATGTGGCTGTGGAGAACCATACGGGAGAACGAGGCTGCCACAAATCAGGTCACCCAGCCTTGACCCAGCGAACCACAGACTACCCCCAGGCAGAAGCCGGAATAACACCAAACCACCTGGTGTTTCCACCACCAATGCTGGGAATCCCAAGCCCACAAGTGCTGACAGCCCTGCTCATACCAGGGAAACAACCAGGCTGGACACACAAACAGACTCCTGCTTGTGGTCGACAAGACCAGTGATCAGCATTTCCTGAGCGAACTTCCCCCAAACGGCCTTAAATCCTGCATGAGAACACGAGGCCAGACCCTTTGGGCAGCGAACAGCACCAACATAAAGACTTTCGGCACGTGAAGCATTCAGGTACACCTCGGACCAAACAAGTACCACTGGATGTTCCTGCTGACTACTGTGGGCATTGCACTGCTGGGAGCCGACTTCTTTCAGGTGCACAGCCTGTTGGTAGACCTTAAGAGCAAGAGTCTCGTACTTGCCTACACCTTCTAGACCAGTGCATGTGGCCCAGGGATAACCACCGACTTTACACTCAAAAACGAGTACTCTTGCATCCTGGATGAGTTCCCCACCATCTTACGGCCACAATTTACCGCCACCATGCTGAGGCATGGTGTCCACCACCACATCGCCATACAAGGCCCCCCCACTGACACAAGGCCACTGGAGAAGCTGAAGCTCGAGAAAGAGGAGTTCTCCTGCTTCCTGGAACTTGGCATAGTCCGCAGGTCAGACAGCCACTGGGCCTCACCCCTGCATATGGTCCCAAAGGTCTCTAGGGGTTGGCACACTTGTGGGGACTACCAAGAGCTCAATGATGCAACCATGCCTGACTGATAACCTATTCACCATATACAGGACTTCACGGCTAACTTGCATGGCGCCAGGGTTTTCTCGAAGGTCATCTTGGTGAGGGGCTACCACCAAATCCCCATCCACCTGGATGATATTGGCCAAACTGCCATCATCACCCCGTTTGGCCTTTTTGAATTCCTGCAGCTCATGGACGCAGTGGGTAGAGACCTGGATTTCGTGTTCATTTATCTCGACGATATTCTCATCGCCAGTCAGGATCACAATGAGCACAAGACCCATCTCCGCACACCGTTTGCCCATTTGGCAGAATTCGGCCTCACCATCAATGTGGCCAAATGCCACTTCAGGAAGGAGTTGTTATAGTTTCTGGGCCTTATCATCACTGCAGATGGAGCAGCACCATCACAGGACAAGGTCTAGGCCATGCAGCAGTTCCCCAAGCTGGACACCCTCAAGAGCCTGAAGGAGTTCACTAATTTCTACCACCACTTCATCCCAGGGGCAGCCCGCATAATGCGCCCACTGTTTACCCTAATCTCAGCGAAACAAAAGACCCTTGAGTGGACGAAGAAGGCCGAAACCGCTTTCACCCACACCAAAGACGCCCTTGCTAGCACCACGCTACTGGCCCACCCACGTCCCGATGCCCACACAGCACTCTTGATAGACGCATCTGCCACAGCCATCAGGGACATCCTCGAGCAATCGGTCAATGGACAGTAGCGCCCACTAGCTTTCTTCAGCTGGCACCTCCGACCTCCCAAGCTGAAATATAGTGCCTTCGACAGGGAGCTCCTGGCCCTGGACCTCTCCATCAGGCACTTCCGCTATTTTCTGGAGGACAGGCCTTTCTCTGCATTCACAGACCATAAGCCACTCACGTAGGACCTTGCCATGGCAAAGGACCCTTGATCGGCGCACCAGCAATGGCACCTTTCCTACGTCTTGGAGTTCACTACCGACATCCGACACCAGGTGGGTAAGGGGATGAAGAGACGCAGGCCTTCGGAACCACCATCACAGGCCTGCGCCTCGAGGACCTGAAGCTACTGGTCAGCCATGACATGCTACTGTGTGATGTCTCAACTGGCTCACCGCACCCAGTAGTTCCCCCACAATGGAGGCAAGAGGCATTCCGAATGGTCCACAACCTGGCCCTCCCTTCCATGAAGGCGTCAGTATGCATGGCGGCAGAATGTTTTGTCTGGCACAGATTAAAAAACAAGTAACCCAAGTCCAAAACAAGTAGCCCAAGCCAGTGCCAAGCCTCTAAATTCCAACGGCATGTCAAAGCCACCATACACGTTTCGACCCGCCAGCCAGAAGGTTCAACTATATCCACATTGACATAGTGGGCCCCCTACTGGTGTCCAAGGATGCCCGCTACCTCCAGACTGTGGTTGACTGGATAACAAGGTGGCTGGAAGCCATCCCCATAAGAGAAACTTCCGCCGAGTCCTGCACCGGGGCCTTGCTCACTAACTGGAAGTCTGGTTTGGCATCCCGGCTCATATGACCAGCGACAGGGGCGCCCAGTTCACTCCACCCTCTGGGTGCAACTGGCAAACCACCTGGGGTCAAGCTCCACCACACCACAGCTTATCATCCCCAGGCCAATGGACTCATGGAGCTCTTCCATTGGCATCTCAAGGCAGCTCTCATAGCGCAGCTCAAAATACCTAATTGGACAGACAAACTGCCATGGTTTCTGCTTGGCATTCGAATGGCCCCGAAGGAGGATCTCCAGGTTTCATCTGCGGAACTCATCTATGGTTCACCATTGACGCTACCAGGAGAGTTCTTTGGGACAGGCGAGAATCTGGAGGTGAGAACCCAACCCTCCTCGCAGACCTCTGCAACAGGCTCACCTCGTTGGCACCCCCACTGCCAACCCACCATGGCAAACATCTGATGAACATTCCCAAGGAACTAGCCTCATCAGATTTTGTTTTCGTCCGGCATGGCCCGCACTTTAACACCCTGCAGTGCCCATGCGAGGGCCTGTACAAGGTCCTACACCAGTCAGGAAAGACTTTTACCCTGGACATTGGGGGCAGGGAGGAGTTATTTACTGTTGATAGACTGAAAATGGTGCATGTGGACTTCGATCAACCCGTGAGGATGGCCCAACCTAAGCAAAGGGATTGGCCGCCCAAGCGGCGAGATGCGTAAGTCAGTTCTAGGGTGGTTGTGTGGCGGTGCACATTTCTTGTGGCGAACCAGCCCCACTCGTATTGCTGCACTGGCTGGGCATTTGCAGGAAGATGGTGCTGTCGAGGCTTGCTGATTACCTTGTGGCCTAGGCCACAGCTCGCACCCCAGGCAATGTGATGGCATAACCCAGCGTGGGGAAGAACTCCTGTTAGCCATAAAGGGGCACACGCGAAATTCAAATAAACAGTTCAACTGAAACCTCCACTGTGTCCTGTGGTGTTTCTGTGTGTGTAGTAGCTGGTACACTCTCTTATTAAACCCCACGTTAAATACCTTATTTCAACCCTGTCTTTAAATTTGATAAATAGGGCAATGCCATGGTGAAGGCTGGCTTTTTCCAACTCTGCACCATTGTTAAAATAAAACTGTACCTCTCACTCAAAGGCCTCAAAAGGGTTCTTTACACCCTTCTCATGTCTGGATTATGCTAACTTTCTATACACTGGGATTGGTCAGTCCTCCCTAACCCATCTCCAATTGGTTCAGAATGTCGCCACTAGTGGTTATTGGTAGAATCCTTAATAGTGTGGAAGAACAGAGGGATCTTGGGAGCCATGAGGTAATGTTGCAGCTCTATCAATCTCTGGTGAGACTACACTTAGAATATTGTGTTCATTTCTGGTTGTATCACTACAGTAAGTAGTGGAAGCTTTGGAAAGGGTGCAGAGGAGATTTACCAGGATGTTGCCTTGATTGGAGAAATTATCTCATGAGGTACATTTAGAAGAGCTTGGGCTTTTGACTTTGCAGTGAAGAAGGACAAGAAGTGTCTTAATAGAAATCTACAAGACTCTGAGAGCCATAGATATGGTGGACTGCCAGCACCTTTTTCCCAGGGCAGGAATAGCAAGCATCTGAGACTAGAAAAATAGGGGCATTTAAGAAACTCTTGGGCACATGAATGAAAGAAAAATAGAGAGTTATGAGGCCGGGAGGGTTTCGGATTTTTTTGTAGGTATACATAAGTTCAATATCATGTTGAAGTAAACCATGTAAGTCTGCAGATGCTGTGATTGAAGTAAAAACAATGATGGAGAAACTCAGGAGGTCAAACAGCATATTTTATATAGCAAAGATAAAGGTACATCACCAATGTTTCGGGCTTGATCTTTTTGTAAGGAATGAGCAAAGTGCAGGCTGGTGCCTGAATAAAATGTTGGGGTGGGTGGAAGGGGTACAGGGCCAAAGGGCTTGTAGTCAGTTGTATTGTTCTGCATTCTATAGAAAGTATGTAATAGAGCTAGAGAGGACACAAAGTACGATGTTGCCAAGGATGAAGCATTTTTGTCCTGAGAAGAAATTGAAGAGAGGAGGTCTGTTCTCAGCGGAGTGGAGGAGGTCAAATGGAGACACAAATGAGTACTTCATATTATAAGGGGTATAGATTAGAGAGATTTAGGAATGTTCCCCTTGTCAGAGGAGAATAAAACTTGAGGAAATAGATTTTGGGTGAGGAGTGGCGATTTAGAAGGGAATGTGAAGGGGAGCTTTTCCACCTAGATGCCTGAGAGAGTGGTGGGAGCTTCAGGTTGAGTGTTTTAATCACCTGAAGGCGAATGGCCAAGTGTGAAAAATGGATTTCATACAGATGGGTGCCTGTTGATTGGCATTATCAACGTGTCCACACCACATCAAGTGAAAACGAATCCTCATCTAGATCCCCACCCACCTTCTGGTATATCTTTCCGTTCAACTTTGATAAATTACTGAGTGCCCGTCATTGTTCATCCAAAACAAAAGGAAATGCATTCCATTGGGGGATTTGTTTTTCCATTTCCAACCCCACCTGACTATCTCCGAAATGGACAAACGGCGCAGTGATCGGAAACCCTGCTCTATAAATGCGACAGCTTGAGACTGCGCCGCAGATCCGGATCGACCTGCAGCCTCGGGTGAAAGGGGGGAGCAACGCAACTCACTCCGACCGACCATGCAGTGGGGCATCTTTCGCGTGACCTGCGGCGCTTTGCTCCTGTCTCTCCCGTGTGAAGCGGGGTCCAAAGGTAACGCATTCACAACAGCCAAGCGCATCGTGACTGAGTTCGCTTCCATTTGGCGAGCAACAATCGCTGTTAATTAGTCGTGTTGCTGGAATTTGTCGTAAAGTTTGCAAATCAAAATACCAATGATAAAACATGGCAAAAAAAAGTTGCCTGCTCAATTCATCGAAAAAAAAATCACTGCGGAGGCTAACTTCAGTCACAAAGAGAGGGTGAGAAAATCAGAGTCGAGAAAGTGGTTTCGCCAAGTTCGAGACTTGGCACCCATTAGTTTCACTCTGGGAGCAATGCCTATACTTGATCTGGTTGAACGGAGCTCTGCCTCAATCATCCCCGTCTTTGCTGTTTGGAGACTCTTGCTGGCATCACGTTGGAATGAGTTCATCACTGGAAGAATATATTCTGTTTCCTATTTAGAGTTTCTTTTAAGATAGTTCAAATTTGTCATTCTCCGCACAATCCAATTCCCTATGCTTTTCTTTTCATGCTGGAAATCTTTGGACATTTGCATTTTGGTTTCTCACATCAATGGAAAGTCTGCTTTAGTGTTCCCGCTTGTTTCACTTGATTACTATTTCTTTTCAAAGTTGTCGAATGTCTGAACCATTTACAAAGTCTTAAATTGGCAGGTGACCATACCAAATGAAGCAAAACTAAAAGTTTTTGCAGCACTTTGATTGTCTACTGTCTCGTTTTACACCATGCTAGATACTTCCACTATCATGTTGCATCTGACTTGGCCTGGAAGGATTGGTCCAGCTTGGAAGTGCAATTTAACAGCAAAATAGAGAGTCATGGGCTTGGGAAGGATTAGATGGATGTGGAGTAGGTTTGCATAGGTCAGCACAACATGGTGTGGTTCCACGTTCTAACGGTTCAGTCCACTCGTATCACTGGTATGCCCAAAAAAATTTGAAATGGCATAAAATTCTGGGTCTGGTCACTTAAATTTTTTTATCCTTGTGGCAAATTCTCTCCTAAAGGATATTACAAGTAAAACGTTTTTTTTCTAATTTAATTAATAATAGTATTTAATTAATACTTCAAAATCTCAAAGCCTTTTTATCTTGATTCTGCAGAGAAATGAGTGACAACCTAATAGCAGAGCAAATGGCACCTGCTGAAAGTTTTTATTAAATAAAACTGTGGATGTTGCATATCTGAAATAAAAACAGAAAATGATGGAAAAGCTCAGGAGATTAAGCAGCATCTGTGGAGAGAAAAATTAAGT
Organism: Narcine bancroftii; assembly: GCF_036971445.1. NCBI lineage: Eukaryota > Metazoa > Chordata > Chondrichthyes > Torpediniformes > Narcinidae > Narcine > Narcine bancroftii. The sequence continues at coordinate 390,212,100 of NC_091469.1, forward strand.
TTGCATTTCAGGTTGGATGAAAAATGAGTGTGCACTGAGAGAACAAAGGAAATATAAATGATAGGTTGGAGACCAAGATTGTCCAATGGACATCATTGGTGTGAACTAGTTAATTTTAGCTGATCTATCTAAAGGTATACAAAAGAGCCGGATGAACCTGAGGAAGGGAAAGAGATAACGCAATGGCAGAACTGTTGCTGGAAGTTCACAATAAAAAGAATAATGGAAATTCACATCAGATCAGTAATATCTGAAGAAAAATTGAATTCATGTTATGTCTGGATCATCTTTCATTAGAACTGACTAGTTCTGACACAAACAAGAGAAGCCGATTTTCTGAATTCAATATTGAAATTCAAGAACTGCCATGTACTTCAGCCCAACCATGCCCTACATGTTTAAATATGTATAATTTTGCAGCGAGTGCTGAAATGCAGAAAGCTTTTTGCAAATTGTTGAAGATCTTTGCTTTGGTGGTGGTGAGCATAGCTAAATCAATAACTTTTCTTCAGACTATTGACCAACATTTGACTTGAGTCTGTGAAGTCATGTGCTGCATTATGAAAACTTATCTGTCCCAGGGGTTGCATCAAAGGCTGCTTCATAGCTACTCAATGATCTGTCTTCATTTGTGGGAGTTTTGGATGTCATTTTACTCATGTCATGATGTATTTAAAAACTACCTGCAATAATTTTAATATATGGAGTTCTATCAACTGTTATAACAATTGGGGGGCGTGGCAAGATGGCATAGAAGGAAGACGTGTTTTCCACCTCTCCCCAGCTGAGTCATTAAATACCCAGTTTTGTAATAGTATAAAAGTGCTTAAAATAAGATTTACAGTTATTTAAATAACAGTGCTTTATGATGGCATCTAATGTGAAAAAGCTCAAACCTCAGCTTCAGAAAAAACTACCATATAAAAGTGCGGAAGAATTGAGGTCTACCTGCATTGTTGAATCCACGGAGTAGTCGCTGGGAGTCTCCAAGCCTCAGAGGACTCCAGCCTGTTTGACTTTGACTCTGGCGCCGATCCTGCATCCACAAGATGGCACCGGTACATCAGTGAGTTTGGACATTGCCGACCCGCGTCCATGCGAAGTCGTGTGCGCGGGCGGCATGGCCAATAAGGGGATCCGCAAGCCTGTGATCTCACTGGGCAGCCCGGTGGCACGCAGGGTAGCATCAGAAGATGCCTCTGCACATCCAATGGCTTTGCCTGGCCTGCATGTGGCATCATGAGCCAGAGAACTGCTGGACAAAATTAGCGCTGTGGGGGAGCCTGAGCGCCGGTGTCCCGAAGAGATTGGGGTGCCGGTGTCGGGTGTCCAGACCCGCAGCCATTCAGATAAAGGAACTGTGCTGACTGAGGAAGAAGAGGAACTTACCTTATTGGAATACATCCAGGAGGAGGAGATTGCTGTTAAAGAGGGTAAATCTCAAAAAGTGGAAGTGAAATCTGGACTGGATTCAGTGTTTATTGTTTTGGAGGGGATTGCTGGTCAAATATGGCAAATGCATAATATGTCAAAACAAATATCAACTCAAATGACTCAAGGATTTATGGAGATGAAAATAAAAATGAATACTTTGTGTGATGAAATGTCAACTGTGAAACTGGAAATGACTATAGTTAAAAGTGATATTAATAAATGTGTACAATCAGTAGACACTGTGCAAGATAATTTTAAGAAAATTGAAACAGCTTTCTCTGAGTGTCAAACTCAGGTAGAATGTAATAGAGAAAAAATGGAAAAAGTGGAAGGCTCTTTTGTAGATTTGTAGATTCAGAAAAGAGATTTAATGAAGAAGATTGATTCATTGGAAAATCAAAGTCAGGAATAATGTGAAAATAGTTGGTCTTCCAGAGGATATGGAAGGTGCTGACCCTATAAAAAAAATTGTAAGCAGTGGATCCCAGAGGTGCTGGTTAAAGAGTCTTTCCCTGAAGGTTTGGAATTGGACAGGGCTCATAGGGCTTTGAGAAGAAGACCACTTCCAGGACAATCACCGAGAGCAGTTTTGATTCGTTGTTTAAAATATCAAGATCATGAAATGATTTTATGTATGGCAGTACAGAATGTGAGACAGAATTGATCTCCATTAATGGTTCAACATAATAGGGTGTTCTTTTATGCTGATTTGAGTCTAGGTTATTAGAAGATGATGAGAATTTAATACGGCTAAAAATGTTTTGTGGCAAAAAGGTTATAAGTTTGCTTTTCATTATCCTGCAATTTTGAAGGTTTTCTATGGAAATTTTCTATCTCAATTTTTTGAGAATGATCATGATGCTTTGGTTTTTGCCAACTCTGCTGGAATTGCAAAGAAATGGATCTTCTCCATTATCTCCTAAGAGGAGAGTGAATGGACATGGACATGGGGATGGAAAGAATGGAAGGAAAGAAGAAATGACACAGAATCTTCTTGATGTTGAAGATCCGGAGCAGTCATTGGGGTTGGAATCATTGAGTTGAATGTATGGACTCTATTTGGTTGTGTTAGATTAAATAATCAATATGTATCTGGCTGGGGGTGGGGGGGGGGGCGGGGTGGATGACACTGAAAACTTTGATAGTCATCTACCACTAGTGAGTTTACCACACCCTGTTTTTTAGGGCATTACTACCTTTGGGTGGGTTTTTTTGTATTTATTTTTTCTTTTTTTTGAAGGAGTTTTTATTTTTTGGTAGGGGGTGTATTATTTTATAGTGTATAAGTATATTAGTAGTTGGAAAAAAATATGTCTCAATTGAATTTTGCAACTTTTAATGTGCAGGGGTTAAATAATCCAATCAAGAGAAAGAGAATATTGGCTTATATTTTTAAAAAAAATGAAAATTGATATTGCTTTTTTACAAGAAACACATTTGACTGAGAAAGAATGTTTGAAATTGAAAATGGATTGGGTTGATCATGTTTTCTCTTCTTCTTTTAATTCTAAGGCAAGAGGAGTAGCGATTTTTGATTCATAAAAATTTACCTTTTGAATTGGAATCTTTAGAGGAGTATGCTGGTAGAGTATTAAGAGTGAATTGTAAAATTTTTGCTGAATCACGGACTTCATTGAATCTTTATGCCCCTAATATAGATGATGAGTGGTTTATTTCAGAAGCTTTTTTATTGTTAACCCAAGTTAATGAAAATGTTTTAGTTGGTGGAGATTTTCATTGTGTTCTCAACACTTTACTGAATAGAAATCCAAAAAGTATAAGGAAATCAAAGATGGCAATACAAATTAATGCATTAATGAAAGATTTAAATTTGGTGGATATTTGGAGAAAAGTTAACCCTACAGAGATTCGTTTTCTAGAATTGATTTATTTTTGGTATCAGCGCATTTGCAAGGTAGAGTATTACGAGCTGAATAAAAAAAGTAGAGTTATATAAGATCATTCATTATTTTTTCTTGTGAAAGTTCGGAGGTAGTGCATCTGTCATTTAGATGGAGGTTTAATGCAATGTTATTGAAAAAAATGGAGTTTGTTACTTTTGTTAAAGAGCAGATTTCTTTATTTCTGACTGAAAATGTTAATTCTGTGGATAGTCATTTTGTAATATGGATGCTTTAAAAGCTTATTTGAGAGGGTGGATCATTAGTTATTCTATGAAAGTTAAGAAACAATATATGGCAGAAAGTTTAGAGTTAGAAAATAAGATTGCTGAGTTAGAGCAGGACTTTCAGAAAGGGGCAACAGAAGGTTTAAAAAAATTGCATTGGAGAGGTTGAAGTTGCATTATAATATTTTACAAACTTATCAGTTTGACTGCTTAATTAATCAATCTAAACAAAGTTATTATGAGTTGGGGAAAGAGCTCATAAGGTACTTGCTTGGCAATTGAAAGCTGAGCAGACATCTCGGACTATTAATGCTGTTAAGAAGAATTCAATGTTAACTCATAAGCCTCAGGAAATTAATTTTATTCATTTTATCAAAAATTATATACTTCTGAGGGGAAACAGGATAATGGTTTTATTGATTCTTACTTATCTAAATTAAAGTTACTGGTATTAGATGGAATTGATGTTCAGGAATTGGAATCTCCTTTTATGGATTTTGAAATTAAGGAAACTATTCAGGAAATGCCAAACAGAAAGTCCCCAGGGGATGATGGATTTCCTGTGGAATTTTATAAATTTTTTATGATGATTTATCTAATGAATTTGGAGAGGTGTTAAATCAAGTTACTGAAGATCAGAAGCTACCAGAATCATGTTCTAGTGCTTTAATAACTGTTATTCAAAAAAAAGATAGAAATCCATTGAAAGTGTCTTCATAAAGACCTATTTCTTTATTAAATGTGGATTATAAAATTATAGCGAAAGTATTAGCTAATAGACTTGCTAAATATTTGCCTAAATTGGTACATATTGACCAAACAGGTTTTATTAAAAATAGAAATGCATCAGACAATATATTTCAACTAATTACTTTGGTCAATGCATATCGAAAGCAACCTAACCTAACCCCCCCCACAGCCAGGTGTTTGCATTAGGTGCAGAAAAAGCTTTTGATAGGGTTGAGTGGGATTTTTTATTTAAGGTGTTAGAGAAATTTAAATTCAGCCCTTTTTTATTGGTTGGGTTAAGGCTTTATATACAAACCCGATTGCTAGGGTGGTGACAAATGGACAGATTTCTTTACCATTTAAATTGTCTTGTTCAACTCAACAGGGCTGCCCATTGTCACCAGGATTATTTGCATTGGTTATTGAACCATTAGCTCAGGCTATTAGATAAAATGAAGACATTAGAGGGATGTGGATTAAGAATGAAGAATATAAAATTAATTTACTTGCGGATGACGGAACTGGAATGGACGTTGAAACAATTGCAAGAACATTTGTTGAAATTTGAAGAATTATCGGGATATAAAGTTAATTGGGATAAAAGTGAAATTTTACCAGTTAGAGATATTCTGAATTTAAAACAATTACAAAATTAAGGTGGACAAGTAAAATTAAATATTTAGGTTTGTTAATGGATACGAAGTATCAATCATTATATCAATTAAATTATTTACCTATATTAAGATGGATTAAAGCAGATTTGATTAAGTGGAAAGATCTTCCATTAACTTTGATTGGTTTGGTTAATTGTATTAGAATGAATATTTTTCCATGAATTCAATATTTATTTCAGTCACTACCTTGTTTACTTTATAAGGGTTTTTTTTTTAAGATTTGAATAAAGCAGTGGGAGGGTTTTTATGGAAAGATAAATTAGACTTACATGGAAGTATTCACTGGGTGTATTACAATTACCACATTTTGAAATTTTTTATGAAGTGGCCCAGTAGATTGATGGATTTAGATCCATCTCCTAGCTGGGCTAAAGTGGAGATGGTGTGTATTCCTAGGGTTGAAATACATTAATTTATATTTTGTTGGAATTTGAATTTGTTACAGCAATATGATATGCCGACATTGAAACATTTATTGATGATTTGGCTAAAAAAAAATAGGGTGTTAGGGTCGAAAGATAAATTATCTATTTTAACTCCACTCAGCTTATTCCTTTTTCAATGTTTAACAATTATTTAAAGATTTGGGATTCTAAAGGTATAAAGACAATACAAGATTGTTTTGCAGAGGGGAAATTTCTTTATTTTAATCAACTGAGAGAAAGATTTGATATACCTGTAAATTCTTTGTTTGCTTATTATCAACTTAGAGCTTTGATAAAAGATAATTACGGTAGAGGGATGATTTTACCTACTTTGTCGAGATTTGAATCTTTGATTTCCTCTGTAACGAAAAAGGGTTATATTTCAGTTATGTATAATTTGTTACAAGATAATATGGATAAACCAGATTGGAAGAAATCTAAACTTAAATGGGAGAGTGATTTAGTATTTATTTTTCCTGAAGATGATTGGGCGAATATGTGTCAGGAGAATGTAATTAAATTGACTAATGTATGATATGGAATGGTTAATTATAATTTTTTACATCAATTATATTTGACCCCAGAAATTTAAAAAAAATATGGGTTTAGTAATTCGGATTCTTGTTTTGGATGTGGTTCATGTACTGGAACTTCTTTACATGCTGTAAGGAATTGTGTTAAAGTTCAATCATTTTGGCAAGGAATTAAAGTAGTTTTGGAGAAATTATATAATTTTATATTACTGTTAGATCCAATGATTTTTTTGTTGGGAAATTTATATTCGTTAAGAGGAATGGGATTGGATAAAACTCAAATTGCTTTTGTACGTTTGGTATTATCAGTCATGAGTAAATGCGTTGCTAGTACCTGGAAAGATGATACTGAAATTAATATAGCTCGTTTGCATAATGAATTGAAAGTATGTGTTGTTATGGAAAAAAATTACTTATATTTTGCATGATAGTTATTCTTCTTTTTGTTAGTAAGTGGTCTCCGTATTTGAAATATATGCAGTTAGATATACTTTGAAATGTTGTTAACATTTAAAAATCTTTTTCTTTATATATAATTAATATTTTCTTTTTTTTTGCTCCCGTTAAGGAAGCTGGCTGTAAGGGTGGGAGGGGGAATGGATATTAATGAAAAAATCTTCTTTGATTATTTTTTATATTGTATGCTATGTTTCTGTTTTCTTTTAAATAAAGTTTGGAATAAAACTGTTAGAACAATTGATGAATCAATCATGAAATGGTTTATTCAAAGGTGGCTGATGACATGAAACCATCAGATGCTTATGTATCCACCCACCTCTTTGTTCTTAAAATATCAATGAGATGATGACTATATAATCTGCTTGATTCTAAAAGGGGAGAAAGTATTAGCAAAGCACCCATAAAAGTTTTCTGGGTTTTTTTCCCCCAAAAATCTTTTATTTTTGCTGTTACTCAAAACAGCACCTTCAGTGAACATTTTTGCAACTTTCAAATGCATAACTTCAAGAGTGAATGCAGTTACAAAGCAGATTTGTGTTGAAATTCATGCTAATCCATCCATATTAAACCAACTTTCCAGCATAGCTTTTAGCCCTCTCTACCTAGGTTATTAAAGTCGATGTACAAGGGTTTTACATGAGCTATTTTGTAGTCCTTTAGCACTCTTGAAGGTGTATATCAAGGACTTGTATAATCTCATAACCTTGGATGCATCTCACCTAGATCTCGTGACTTTTTTACTTTCAGCATTACCAGCATTTCTGGTACCTCCTTCTTTTCCATTTTCAGTCTACCCATTAGGATGATATTTGTGTTGGCAGGAGAACTTTCTTCCAGTATTAGTCATACACATAGTAACGGGCCCTTCAGCCCAACTTTACTGATGAAAGCCCATGTGCTGAAGGCTTTTTGGACTACTCTGTGTATCTGTGAAGCCACCTTCAAGGTACTACACATCTACACTCCTGGATCCCTCAGCTCCACCACACTCCCCAGATCCATATCATTCCATTCATCAATTATTCACTGTATGTCTTACCCATGTTAGACATGCTAAAGCATAAAGAAGAAACATTTGACAAGCAGGGAAGTCAATGAAACAGAATGGAGGTGAGACAAAGAGGTGATAAAATAAAATGCAAGGTTAAATTGAAAATAAAGTAGCCTATTAATTTGAGAAACAGCTGGATTCACTGCAGAGCATAAGGAAGGTGACGATTTTGCTGATTTTTTTTGTATCAGGAAATGATAATCCTCAATCCAGGAAAGCATGCAAGTGGCTAGCAGAAAGGTCAGGAAGAGCAAATTCCAAGGTGTATGCCACACTTTACATGACACAGGAGAATGTAACAACACCTTCAAGCTGTGTAGTACAGTGAAGAGTAAAAGCACACCAAAATGCTCGAGGAACTAAGTTAATTTTTTTCAGCATCTATTGGAGACAAAGATATATTGCCAACGTTTTGCACCTGAGCCCTTCTTCAAGGAATAAGCAGAATGAAATGAGCCAGAAGCAGGAAATCTCAGAATTCAAACAGTGAGGGAGGAATCCAGAGCAACAAAGGGTGTTAATTGGATATGATAAGGGATGATTTATCCTGTTTGTGTGAAAGGAGATGGAATGGAGAGACAGAGATAAGGAAAGGTGATGGGTTTAACAAAGCTAGAAAAGTTCATATTAATGCCATCCACTTAGAGGGTCAGAAGAGGTGGTATTGTACCTCCAATTTACAGGTAGTTACAGTCTGACAGTGCATGAATGGACATGTCAGCAAGGGAATGGGATGGAGAATTGAAATGGGTAGCCACTGGAAGATCCATAATATTGTGGTGGACAAAGCTGAGGTGCTCAATAAAGTGATCTCCCAGTCTGTGTCTAGTGTCTCTGATGTAGAGGAGACCATAACGGGAGCACCGGATGCAGTAGATGATCCCCACAAATTCACGTGAAATGTTGCTTCACTTGGAAAGACTTGGGCCCCAAATTGTGGTGAGGGAGGAGGTGTGGATGCAGGTGGAGCATCTCCTGAGGTCACAGGGGTAGGTCCCAAGGAGACTATTGGTGGGGAGGGAGGAGTGGACAAGGGAGTCACGGAGGGAGCAGTCCCTGTCGAAGGCAGAGACGGAAGAGAAAGGAATATGTGTTGGTGGTGGAAAGGTCGGAGGAGGATATGTTGGATGCAGAGGCTAGTTGGGTGGTAGGTGAGGACAAGCAGAATCCTGTCTTTATTGCATGTGGGGGTGGAGGGGGCCAGGGCAGATGTGTGGGTAATGGACAATATGCAGATGAGCGCTGAGATGATGGTGGTAGAGGGTAAGCCACCTTGTTTGAAGGAGGACATCTCTGATGATCTGGCATGGAAGCCCTCATCCTGAGTGCAGATGAGATGGAGGAATTGAGAGAATGGAATGGAATCTTTACACGGGGTAGGAAGAGGTGTAGTCGAGGTCGCTGTGAGAGATGGTGGGTTTGTAAAAGATGTCTGAAGGTTTGTCTCCTGAGATGGAGACAGATTGAGGAAATGGAGAGTGTTGCTAGAGATGGACCAAGTGAATTAGAGGTCAGGGTGGACATTTGCAGCAAAATGGGTGACGTTAATGAGCTCAATATGGGTACACAATGTAGCAGAGGAAGAGTTGAGGGGCCTTGCCGGTGTAGGCTTGTAGCATAAATTGCTCCACGTAGCTAAAAAATAGGCAGGCCTAGCTGGGTTTGCACTCCGCGCAGACCTGGCAGTCCCTGATCATGTCTCTGACTTCCCCAATGGAGTACGGCAGGTTACAAGATCTGATGAAGTGGAAAAATCTCATGGCAGATGTCATTATGGAGAGTTTTGAGGCAGCCTATCTGCACTGACACATATCCCTTGGGATAGGGCATCTGGGGACTTTGAGCTTCCCTGGCTGATACAGAATACCATTGTTGTAGTGAAATGCCAGTTGATGAACGATGTGGTCAAACAATAATTATGGCTTTTATTAGCAGAAACTCATGGTACAATAATGAAAGACAATAGGTGCATACACAGTTATACCCAAGAGGAGTGTCCTTAACAGTAGAGATAATGCACAGACAATGTTAGTAGAGCAAGGCTCGCCAGAGGGGAGACAGGCAGCTTGGCAGACATTCACCACAGTCTTCCCCCCGGCAGAAGAAGGGTTAAAATCAAAATGACAGCTGTTGGGAAAGACTGAAGCAAGCGATGCATGGATTTGGCATTGAGAATACTCTAACAGCCAAAATACGCCAGTATCTAGCAAGCAATATGTCGGCCTATCAGGTTGTTTACAAATTCTGGTGCTTCTTCTCAAAACAGGTGGCTCCTTTGCAACTTTAGGAACTGTACAGTTCCTGGGTCTATAGTGTGGGAAGGACTGACTTCTGGACCCGTTCCAGAATTGCCAGTGTGAGGCAGTGGAGCCTGAGCATGGCCATCTGAAAGCTTACTAGGGGTCACAAGCTGGGGAGGTGAGCCCAATCTCTCAGGCTCACTCTGAGTAGGGGTGTAAGGAAGGGGCAAACCAGACAAGGCCAGATCTCTTTGGGGTATAGTGTCTGTACTCCCGTCTGGTAATTTAACATGAGCATAGTTGGGGTTGGTAAGCAGTAGCTGAACTGGTTGGACTACGGGGTCTGTTTTATGCGCCCGAGCATGGCTCTTCAGCAGCACGGTTCCAGGCTCAGATAAACAGGCTGGCCAGTCCATCACATTTCCTGATTTCCTAGGAAAGGCAAACATATGTTCATGATGTGTTTGATTTGTTGCAGTACACAATAATGACCGAATAGAATGTAGCGCCTCAGGCAGCACCTCCTGCCACTGGGTAACAGGGTAACCATGTGTTTTTAAAGTAAGATTAACAGTCTTCCAGACTGTATTTGTACCTCATGGTATGGCTGGTGGCGATCCCCTTTCGTAGCAGGGTTCGCCGCAGTTCAGCACTCATAAATGCTGTGCTCCTATCAGTATGAATGTAATTGAGAAAACTAAAAATGCTGAAAATTCTGTTAAGTGACTTAATGACAGATGCTGACGAGACGTCAGGGCAGGGTAGCGCAAAGGGAAACCTGGAATATTTGTCAATTACAGTAAGGAAATATAGATTTTTTGTTGTTGGAAGGTAACAGTCCTTTAAAATCTAAGTTAATCCTCTCAAAAGGTCGAGTTGCCTTGATGAGAGTGGCCTCCGGAGCTTTGAAGTATTGTGGTTTGCATTCTGCACAAATGGGAGAGCTTTTAGTCAGTTTCCTGACTTCCAGAGAGTAAGGAAGGTTGTTAGCCCTTAAGTAGTGGAAGAACCTCATGACTCCTGGGTGGCACAGTCTACTATGGATCTCTTTTAGCCCCTCCAGCTGAGCACCAGCAACAGATTGCGACAATGCATCAGAGGGATCATTTTACCTGCCCGGTCTGTACTGGATCTCATAATTATAAGTTGCGAGTTCTATTCGCCAGCGTGCCATCTTATCGTTCTTGATTTTACTTTTGTGTTTAGTACTGAACTTATAGGCTACAGATTTCTGATCAGTGACAAGAGTAAATTTCCTGCAGGCTAGAAAGTGTCTCCAGTAATGAACAGCTTCAATAATAGCCTGGGCTTCTTTTTCAATGGCATGATTTTTAAGTTCAGGTCCGCGTAATGTGCAGGAGAAGAATGCCACAGGTCTGCCCTTTTGATTAAGGGTTCCTGCCAAGGTACAATCTGAAGTATCAGTTTCCACTTGGAATGGGACATCCTCGTCAATGGACGAGAGTGCAGCTTTGGCAATATCAGCTTTAATTCTCTCGAAAGCCTTCAAGGACATTGGAGAGAGAGGAAAAGATTTAGTGCCAAACAGAGGATGTTTCTTGGTGGCGTAGTCCCGAACCCATTTGCAGTAGTAGGAAAAGAATCCCATACACCTTTTAAGGGCTTTTGCTAAGTCTGGGGGTGTCTTGGGTAAACTTATACCTCTCATTTTGTTCATTTTAGATTGGTCACAGTGTTTGAGCTACCGAAAGAAAATAGACACACACACCGAGAGCAGTTCAGTTTATACAAATGTTTATTACTAATTCAAAAGCTGATTTCACACTACAATATGCAAGCCCTTCCCAACTATACTTATCAACGCTTGGACTGGTCCCAACTGCCGAAGCGAGGCAACGACTGCACACTTGTAGTAGGTTGTCAGGGCGCTGGTAGCAGCTTCTCCACCTCCCCCGACTGGGACGTTGCTCGGACTCTGGCTGTTCTTCCTTCTTGACAAGGGGTGTTCCCACCCCTCGGAGAGTCTAAACTTCAGCAGCAGGACCACAGGCTTATATACCCCAAAAACAATTAATCATGCGCCTACTCCTTCTAATATTTGTCAGTCAAAATCAAAACTGAACATTACATTCTACAATTTAGAAGATTAATTATTATGGAACCAGGATGTTATAATTTCCTGGTTTATCTCGTAGATACAAAGACTTATTAAAACTTCTCGAGCAAGACAGGTTGTGACCAATTCGTCAATTTCAGAGTGTTGCATTTGACAACTGCTTTCCCTGGGCCTCACAGTGGAATTCCATTTCAAAGTGTATCTTCAGATAAGTCCCCATGGCTGAGTTTAATTACATCTGCTAGTTCTGAAAGTAAGGTGACCTGCGTGTGGACCCAGTGTCGTCAGTTCCACATAAGCAAAAAGCATCTGGGTACATGGTTTTAATCCTCCATTACATCCCACCCCTTGGTCACAATCTGTCATTTGCGAGGCCTAATCAGTATTTGAGTACAGAGGGAGCGAAAAAAGAGAAATCAAAACAACAATTACAAAGATAAGCAATGACGCGAGCAACCAACGGAGGATAGTGTGGCCCAGCCCCCCAAATGTAGCAGTTAGCCATGAGAAAGGATTCCAACCAAGGCTCAAATTATCCTTGTTGGCCACAATACCCAGGTACTGGAGCTCACAAACAGATTTTGAAACATGCTGAACAATAACATATTTATATAAGCTGCACTTGAGGCTGGTGACCGAGGACTTCCTTGGTGTAATGCATCGGACCGTGTTTCCCACGGGTAACTCCCTTGGAACGTCCTCGACATTACAAATCCAATTGCTGGCATCAAAGCAGCTGTTAAGCCAGATCACCAGGAGTGTAAAATGGAGAACCTGGAACAAAGAAGCCTGACACATGTCACTCATGATACCATAAGCGTTCAGTGTTTAAACAGACTAAATCATCCTGTCCCTCAATAGCTACCCAGTGAGTGTTACCCTGGGCAGGTGTCACTATTTCCCCTTTTACAGGAGGGCCACTACCTGGTGGTGCCACCCATACCTTTTGTCCAACATTCTCTAGTTCGGGGATGGGGGGCAATGACTGTTATTCCTCTGGAATAGGCTGTAATTCAGGAGCGTGAAGAAGTCGGTGGAAAGGTGTACCTCCTTTTAAAGGGCGATGATTCAAATTGTCGACTGCCTGCTGCAGCACATGGCACCATCCCTTCTGGGTCCCCAGTGATGTTTCCAAACGAATTTGTTCCTTCAGTAAGCCGTTCATTTGTTCAACTAACCCGGCAGCCTGCGGGTAATAAGGAATATGGTGGATCCATAAAATACCATTGTCATTTGCCCAATCACAGACTGCTTTCCTGGAGAAGTGCAAGCCATTATCAGAGTGAATCTCCTCTGGAACATCATAACGATAAATCAAATGGTTTAGTCCTTGGATAGTGCTAGCTTGGTCAGCCGTCTTGGTGGGAAAAGTAAAAACCAGGCCCGAAAAGGTGTCAACCATTACTAGGATGTAATATTTACCCATACAGTCTAGCATGGGGCCTATGTAATCAATTTGCCAGACCGCAGCTGAGTGAGCACCCCGTTTTATTCGGCCATGTGGACCAGGTGGAATGGTATGGAACTTCACAAGCTGACATTCTGGGCATGTACGTACGACCACGCGGACATCATCCTGATGGACGGATAAAGCATGTGTACGGGACCACATAGCTGATCCCTTCTCCCCCAAATGACCACTCTGTTCATGTGCCCATCGAGCCAGGGGGACGGTATCAGCACAGCTGATAGTGGCAAGCTGATCTGCTACTGCATTATGTTGAGCCATGTTAGTCGCCATATTGGTATGGGCATCAACGTGATAAACGGTTATCTCACGATGGTGGGAAGCATCCCACAACAGCTGCCACAACTCTTTGCCCCATACTGGGCGGTCATGTATCATCCAGTTGTTCTTTTGCAAATCAGGCATCCATACCACAAGTCCATTAGCCAAAGCCCAGGAATCAGTAAACAGGCGAAGAGGGTGATCATGGGGATCTAGTGGTAAAGTGACTGCCTTCAACTCAGCATACTGACTGGAGCCACCATCCCCCTCCTCCGATAAGTGAGTTCCTGACCTGGGACGGTAAGCCACCTGTTCGTGTACGTGGCCCACCCCTTCAGGCCCTCTGGTCGCATGACTCTGAATATACCACTTCCATTTAACAATAGAAGACTGCTGAGCCCGCCCGATCTTTAGATTAGCATCATTAGCCAGGACCCAATTCATTATAGGAAGTGCAGGTCGCAATTGAACATCTGCATCACCTGTCATTCTTTCAGTCTCTAGCAGGGCCCAGAAACAGGCTAGTAACTGTTGTTCAAAAACAGAATAACGAGTGGCAGCCTCGGACATGGTACGTGACCAGAATCCCAGTGGGACTCGGCGACCCTCTTGTTTCTGCCAGAGGCTCCAGGAGGCCACATCATCAATATAATGGTGAATTGAGAGGGAAGGCGATACTGGAAGGTGGATGAAGGTATACTGGCGCCCCTTCCAGGTAAAGGCGAACTGATCCTGTGAATCCTCAGCTATAAGAATACTGAAGAAGGCGTTAGCGAGATCAATGACAGCATACCATGTTCCTGAGTTCCCAGTAGCAATGTTTTCAATAAGGGTGACAATGTCCGGAACTGCTGAAGCAAGTGGTGGGGCATGTTTGTTCAAAAAACGATAATCAACTGTCATTCTCCAGGAGCCATCTGGCTTCTGGACCGGCCAAACAGGGCTATTAAAGGGCGACGTTGCGGGCCTCACTACCCCTTCTTCTTGCAGAGCATCGATGGTGGCAGTAATCTCTTCCTGCCCCCCAGGGAGACGATATTGTGGAATGCACACTGGTTTCATGGGGGCTGGCACCATCACAGGATCCCACTTAACCTGACCCACTACTAGTTTTTTTGTAATAGTTCGAATTCCAAATTCAAATCCCCCTTGGCTAGTATTAAGGGCCATACCGGCCAACATATTAATACCCAGGATACACTCGTCAGTAGCAGCCACCAGGGCATGTAACCAGACAGGGGAAGGGCTATCACCCACCATGGCACAGACTTTTATTTCCTTTGCCAGGGTGACCGCTCCTCCCAACCCCTCTATTTGAAAGGCCGGTCCAGTCCAGAGGTCGGGATTACCAGGAATCACCGAGTGCTCTGCACCGGTGTCGACCAAAGCCAAGTATTGGCGATCATTACCCCCACCCCAGTGGATTGTTAACGGTATGTAGGGCCGCGGATCCCCATGTGTGCGCCGTGTCTCGATGGAGTAGACACGGGAATCCTGCCCACACCTTGAGGCTTCAGAAGGGTTCGGGGGCTTCCAGGACCACATGCTATTGTTATCTTTAAGAGCCTGTTTAACCCATTGTTTTACCTCATCATGAGTAACTGGAGCAGGAGAAGCCAGCTCGATAGAAGCAGCAGTGGGAGCAGAAAGCACAGCTGGGCCAGGACTCAGCAGCTGGGGATGATGTTCCCCTGCTTTTTGCCTAAATCGATCTCCAATGGCAGCCAGCTCTTTTACTGAGAAATCACGGATCATTGACTCCTTCCGACCCCTGTTCCCACTTTGACTCACAGGGTCCTCCACCCAGTCTAGGGGAGGAGGTGGAGGCCATCCAACAGAGGGAGTAGGCCATAGAGCATAAGCAGGGGTTTGGGTATTTTCCCCTGGGTCCACATGGGAAACCGGGGTATCTATCCCTTCCATCTCTACCCTTACATCATCCCCCCTTCTGTCTGTTTGGGAAATCTGCTGCCTTATAGGGCGGGCGTGAACAGCAGATGGAGAGGGTAGTATGTTAGACACATGCTGAGGAGTATCTGCATTATTACCATTGTCATTCCAGATATTCCCATCCCAATCCTCAATTACATCAGGATCGTTACCATTCCTTATCATGGCATGAATACGATATGGATCGGGTTCTACTCCATGCCTTTCCTTATCTGCACAGAGCTGCTGCCGGAGTTTAATATTACGGCAAATCATTTGGACATGCTTATCTTCCCATTCTTTGGCTCTGTCCTGACTGGTGCGAACAATCTCGCTCATCATGGAACAGCATTGTCGCAGGACTTCTAGCTCCTCCTCTAATTGCTTTCTTTTGCACTGAGATTCTACTTCTCTTTGAATTAATTCTGCTTCACGCTGAACGGAGTGGCGTAATGCTGTGGCCAGCAACCAAAAACCATTCGTCAGCGTTCCCTTTTTATCAGGAAATTTACTTTCTCGAAGGAGAGTGGCAACCCGCTCTCCCAGAGGTGCACTTGATGAGTCTAACTTCTCATCCCAACTAATGGGTGGTCCCAACAAAGACAGGGTATTGGCCAACATGCCAAACCCATCGTCTTTGGAAGTCCATCCAGGAATCAAGAACTGCTCAGGGCTCACCTCTTTCTTTCGGCGAAACATCTTGAGACCAACCCTGCTCGCAGCGCCAATTGTCTTGGGTAAACTTATACCTCTCATTTTGTTCATTTTAGATTGGTCACAGTGTTTGAGCTACCGAAAGAAAATAGACACACACACCGAGAGCAGTTCAGTTTATACAAATGTTTATTACTAATTCAAAAGCTGATTTCACACTACAATATGCAAGCCCTTCCCAACTATACTTATCAACGCTTGGACTGGTCCCAACTGCCGAAGCGAGGCAACGACTGCACACTTATAGTAGGTTGTCAGGGCGCTGGTAGCAGCTTCTCCACCTCCCCCGACTGGGACGTTGCTCGGACTCTGGCTGTTCTTCCTTCTTGACAAGGGGTGTTCCCACCCCTCGGAGAGTCTAAACTTCAGCAGCAGGACCACAGGCTTATATACCCCAAAAACAATTAATCATGCGCCTACTCCTTCTAATATTTGTCAGTCAAAATCAAAACTGAACATTACATTCTACAATTTAGAAGATTAATTATTATGGAACCAGGATGTTATAATTTCCTGGTTTATCTCGTAGATACAAAGACTTATTAAAACTTCTCGAGCAAGACAGGTTGTGACCAATTCGTCAATTTCAGAGTGTTGCATTTGACAACTGCTTTCCCTGGGCCTCACAGTGGAATTCCATTTCAAAGTGTATCTTCAGATAAGTCCCCATGGCTGAGTTTAATTACATCTGCTAGTTCTGAAAGTAAGGTGACCTGCGTGTGGACCCAGTGTCGTCAGTTCCACATAAGCAAAAAGCATCTGGGTACATGGTTTTAATCCTCCATTACAGGGGGTGCTAACTTCTTAAGGGGGGCCTTTCTTTCCGGGTTGGGGTGGATTTCGCCTTTGCGGACAATGTAGCCCAGAATGGGTAGCTCTGTCGCGTTGAACACACATTTGCCCTCATTAAATGTAAGGTTGAATTCTTTAGCTGTTGCTAAAAATTTCTTTAAGTTGCTGTCGTACTCAGCCTGTGTTTTCCCACAGATAGTGACATTATCCAGATAGGGAAACGTACCCTGTAACTCATACGTCCTAACAATCTTATCCATTTCCCTCTGAAACACGGACACACCATTAGTGACCCCCAAAAGGTACCTTTTAAAACTGGTATAACCCCCCATCAGCCTTAAAAGCTGTATAGATCCGTTCCTTTTTCAAAATGAGGATTTGGTGATAAGCTGCTTTGAGTTCAATAGAAGAGTACACTTTGTATTGCACTATCTGATTAATCATTTCATTGATGTGTGGCGGGGGTAGGCATCCAGGTTAGTGTAGTCAATAGCCAGTCGTCTCTTAATGTGATTTTTCACGACTACTACTTGGGCTCGCCACAGACTCTTACTAGGTTCAATTATTCCCTCTTTAAGCAGTCTCTGGGTCTCCGCTTTGATAAACTTTGATAATCCTCTTTGCTTTAAGAACGGCTCTTAGTGGCAATCGGCTGACACTCAGGATAAATCATTGAAAAGGGAAGGAGCTTTGATCTTTAATGCAGACATACTGCAGTAAGTAGCGCAGGGGATGGTAAATGTGGGTAGTGGCCCACAGAAATTTAACACTACACTGTTCATCTGAGATTAAATATCTAACCTCCGTAACACAGGGGCGCAGAGCTCCTGCATAATAAAGAGCCACACATCAGCAAGGCAATGCCCCTGCAAATTTAAAGAAACTTTACACTTGTCCCGTACAGTTTTTGTAAGTTCACTACAAGCTATCGATATCTTTTGGTTCACTGGATATCTCCGCAAATTTAAGGCTCTGGCAACTTTCTTAGCTGTCAGCACTCCCCGAGTCTATTAGACAATCAAGAGATTCACCATTCACCTCCCCCTTCATAGTCAACCATTCCAGTCCGTAACATCCCCCAAGCTTTGGAGTCAATTGAGCTATCACAGGGGATCTCACCTCGCCGTCACTTGAAGTCGATTCAGCCTGCTTGACTGAAGATTCCCACTTTTCACAGTTGTCTTCCATTCCTGCAGCTCCAGGACGCATTTTCTTGATGCGTCTCTTCTGCTTCTTATCAATGGGAGTACTTTTTGCCTTACACGCTTTAGCGAAGTGGCCGAGTTTCCCACAATAGCTGCAGGTAGCAAATCAAGCAGGGCACTTCTGTCTGGGGTCCCAGCTCTTAACACAGAAGTAGCATTTTTCAGGGGTTCGCCCTTTTCTTTCCTTCTGAGTTCCAGCACTCCTGGATGTTTCATTTTCGGTTTCTAGCATTTTACTGGACCACATGGCACTTCTCAGTGTTTTGGCTAGAGTGACTGCCCGGACGTAGGTTAAGGACTCCATCTCCAGCAGCCTCTGTTGGATGTAACTGGAGTCAATCCTGTTGACTAAAGCATCCAGCTTCAAGGCATTGCGGTGTGGTTGCACATTGACTGCCCTGGCATCACATTCATTTACCAGCGAGTCGAGGGCCAGTGCATAGGCAGCATCACTTTCCCTGGGTTTCTGTCGTCTAGTCAGCATCTGGTGTCGAGCAAGCACTACATTCCGTGGCGCCGCATAGTAAGCAGTCAGACGTTCCCAGGCTATAGCCAGAGTGGTAGCTCCATGCGTTACGGTGAAGGGACCTCACCCAACATAAAGTTCAGGTGGCCCCACTGTATCGCCTCATCGACCACGTTGTTTCAAGCCACGTAGTAATCGAAACAAGCAATCCAGTGGTTGCAAATTTCTCTGGCCCTCGGGGCAGACTGGTCGATTATCAGCTGCTCTGGCTTGAGTGCTGCATCCATTCCTGCTAATAAAATTGAAGTGCCAGTTGATGAACTAGACAAAGACAATGTGGTCAAACAATAATCATGGCTTTTATTAGCAAAAACTCATGATACAATAATGAAAGACAATAGGTGCATATACAGTTATACCCATGGGGAGTGTCCTTAACAGTAGAGATAATGCACAGCCAATGTTAGTAGAGCAAGGCTCGTCAGAGGGGTGACAGGCAGCTTAGCAGACATTCACCACATGTAGATGGCAAGTTCAATCCTCCATCTCAAAATTTTATCATTCTCTAACTTACACCACTTTTGTTAAGCATGAATGCCACATTCCATTGGTCCATGAGCCAGGTAAAACATCTGCTGGACAGGTAATGTCTGCAGTGCCACACCATCTTAATTATTGCCTGAGCCTCTTCCTTGATGGAGGAGTGTCATATTTCTGGGCTTTGGAGGGTATGGGATAAGAAGGCCAACTTGCCTGGTTCAGAGTGACAGCCAGGGTGAAATCGGATGCATTGCTCTCGATCTGAAACCGGGCAGATTCATTCACCGTATACATTGTGGCTTTAGTGATGTCCTCTTTTATCCAGCTGAAGGCTGCCTGAGCCTCTCTTATCAGGGGGAAGGATGTGGACTTGATGTGGGGGTGAGCTTTGTCTGCATAATTAGGGACCCAATGGGCGTAGTTGGAAAAGGAGCCCAGGCACCTTTTCAGAGCTTTGAGGCTGTGGGGAAGGGGAGCTCTAGCAGTGTGTGCATGTGGTCAGGGTCAGGGCCAATAACCCCATTCTCCACAACACAGCTAAGGTTCGCCAGGTGGGTGGTGTAAAAATGCATTTATCCCTGTTGTAGGTGAGGTTTCGGTGTTTGGCTGTTAAGGAATATCTGGAGGTTGCGTCATTATCTTGCAGGTCATGGCTGCAAATCATGATGTTATCCAGATAGGGGAAGGTAGCACACAGGTCATTTTGGTCCACCATCTGGTCCATCTCCTGCTGGAAAACGGAGACACTGTTGGTAACACCAAGGAGACTTTATATAAAAAAAAATATTTAAAAAATGGTAGAGGTGGTTGTCTGCCTCAAAGGCAGTGTACTGGCAGTTCTCTAGGCAGATGGGGAGCTGGTGGTAGGCAGATTTCAGGTCAATCATTGAAAAGACATGATATTGGTCAATTTGATGGACCATGTCTGCAATTCGAAGGAGGGGTACACATCCAGCTGTGTAGAGTGGCTATAATCGATCACCTTCCTGTGTTTACCCCCAACCGTTGATCACCACCACTTGGCCTCTCCATGGGTTGGTACTGGGCTCAATGATCTCCTCATTCAGAAGTCACCAGACCTCTGCTTTAATAAACATCCTGTCCCCTTCACTTTATTGCCAGTTTTTTGTAGCAACTGGCTTATAGGTGGCATTGAGGTTGATTAGCTGTGATGGTGGATTGGTATCGAGAGTAGAGAGACTGTGTGTCGGTTGGGCTGGCAGTGGTGGGGTGGGGGGGGGTACCATGGTGGGAGAGGGTGTGCTGATGAACTGAGAGTTTCTGACCATGAGTGGGGGAGAGGGAACTATCGTATTGCATTGTGACACCCTTGAGATGGCACTTAATGTCCAGCCCTAGTAGCACTAGTGCGCAGACCTGCAGCATGATAAGGAGTTTAAAGTTTTTTTTAAGTCACGCCCTGCATGGTCTAGCATCACAGTGATGTAGCTGTAGGTCTCGGCTGAGTGGATCTTTGAGGCCAGGGTGACTTTACAGCTTGCTGGCTTTTCTTTAATGGAGTAACACTGCACTGTATTGGGTGGATAAAACTCTCAGTGGTCCCTCTATCAAAAAGGTTTCTTGTCGCCTGATCGCTTATTGAGATGTCCATCATAGACGGGAGAGTTGATGTGGACCGTTTTGGTCTAGCACCACAGTGTCAGTTTGTAGTCTAGCCCGTGTTGACACGTAGTCTGGAAACATATGGTTGTGCCCAAGCAGTGATGTGGTTAACCCCAGAAGTTGGATGCATCCAAGGTGACGGCCCCCGTGTTGCAGCGTGGTCATCCCTGGAAGCTGACGGTGGCCAAGATGGCGGCTCCCATGCTGTGCATGTGGCAGCGCTGGGACTGGAACATACCTTCGCGTAGTACCTCTTCTTTCTGCACTTCGAGTATGTAGCATCTTTTGTGTTTTTGGGGATGCTTTGGTTGACTGCAAAAGTAACACTTTGGTGCTCCTGGGACACTGCGGCTGTGGTGGGTTCGATCATCAAATGGAGTATCTTCCATGTTAAAGCGGGAGATTTCCAGTTATTTCACAAGGTTGATCTTAAGTCTAACTTACTCTGCGTGAGTACCCTCTGGCACACATAGTCCAAACTGATATCTGCAACATAGGCATCCTGGATCATATCCTAGGAACATAGGAACATAGGAAGTAGGAACAGGAGTAGGCCAAAAATGGCCCATTGAGCCTGCTCCGCCATTCAATAAGATCATGGCTGATCTAATTTATGACCTAACTCCACCTACCTGCCTTCTCCCCATATCCCCTAATTCCTCTATCATGTAAAAATTTATCTAACCAAATTTTAAATATGTCTAATGAAGCAGCTTCAACCACTTCCCTGGATAGAGAATGCCAAACATTCACTACTTTCTGGGAAAAACTATTTTTCCTCATCTCTGTCCTAAATATACTCCCCTGAATCTTGAGACTGTGTCCTCTCGTTTTAGTTTCCCCGGCCAGCTCAAAAAACCTTCCTACATCTATCCTATCCATACCCTTCATAATCCTATATATTTCTATAAGATCTCCTCTCATTCTTCTGAACTCGAGCGAATACAATCCTAGACGATTTAATCTTTCATCATAAGTCAACCTCTTCATCCCAGGGATCAACCTAGTAAACTTCCTCTAGACCACCTCCAAAGCCAGTATATCCTTCCTCAAATATGGAGACCAGAACTGGACCCACTACTCCAGGTGCAGTCTCACCAGTACCTTATACAGTTGCAACATTACCTCCCTACTCCTGAATTCAATTCCTCTAGCGATGAAGGCCAACATTCCATTTGCCTTCTTAATAACCTGTTGCACCTCCATGTTCTGGGCAGCTGACACTGACTGAAAGTTGCACACTCATGCCAGTCCACACAGGGCCCGGAGGAACTTGTCACTTGATTCACCTGGCTGCTGTCTGTGGGTAGCCTGCATGTGCCTGGCATATACCTCATTAACTTTCTTCCTGTACTGGTCCTTCCTTGAGTATATTCATTGCCTCCATATGCATTGAGGTGTCCCTGAACATCGAGAACACAGGAGAAGAGGAGATGCAGCCTGTTTGCCTCCATGGCCACAAATCCGGTGGAGTTCTGTAGAAAGACATCAAAGCAACATCAAAGCAACATAGTTTGAGTTCTAAGCGGTCTGAGTCTTCTGGCGATTGTTGGTCCATCTCCAGCTTATTAGGCTTTAAGAGTGTTCCATTGTTGGAACAAAATATTATAAATAAAATTGAAGTGCTATCAATAACTCAAAAGACTGGAGTTACAGAACAATAGGCTTTTTTTTATTTACAATAAATTTGAACATCATCCTGTGTTGTGACTGAGGCTTTCTGGGGAGAGGTTAGCCTTTATACAGGTTCAAGAGCGAGGAGCCAAGGGTCCAGTCACAGGATAGGGCGGAACCAGATTAAAGAGTGTGTAACAGTTCACCACATGATCAATTTGCCAATGTATTCATGAATATCTTCAACATCTCAAAAACCAAGGAACTGTGGACTTTTAAGAAGAAAAAACCAAAAGTGAATAACCAAGTTATCACTGGGAGATCCATGGTAGAAAGGGTGAGCAAATTAGTGTGGCAAAAAGGATCACTGGAGTCTTTCCCCCCCATCCTCCCCCATAATTGACATGAGTTACCAGTATGGTTGTCCGATGAGGGTGTGCAAAATCTTTGAGGACCCCTTCCACCCTGCGCACAGCATCTTTTAGCTGCTCCCGTCATGGAAAAGATACAGGAGTATCAGAGCCAGCACCAGCAGGTTGAGGAACAGCTTCTTCCCACTGGCAGTGAGAATGCTGAATGACAGAAGGAACTGCTCTCACTAACCACCTGTCACTGTCATATATACAGAACAATATTTATTCATTTATTTGTAAAGATGAAATACTTGTCCTGCATATGTATTATTTGTCAGTATGTGTGTTGTGTCTTCATGTTTTGTAGCGAAGACACCGTTTCATCAGATTGTACTTGTAC
Source organism: Narcine bancroftii (assembly GCF_036971445.1). Taxonomy (NCBI): domain Eukaryota; kingdom Metazoa; phylum Chordata; class Chondrichthyes; order Torpediniformes; family Narcinidae; genus Narcine; species Narcine bancroftii. Next base: position 390,235,215 of record NC_091469.1, read on the forward strand.
AATCAGATGGCAATAAACTTGTCAAATTTAAATTACTGGGAGTTACTATCTTGGAGGATATTTTCTAGACCCAACACTTAAATGTCATTGTGAATAAAGTACTAATCTCAATATGGTGCAGCTCTCAAGCTTTTTCAATTCTGACCTCACCTTGACCAAGGTCCTTTTCTCTGGTGAATACTGAAGTAAAGTATTCATTTAGGACAGTGGTTTTCAAACTGCCCCCCTAAACTCACATTCCACCTTAAGTAATCCCTATGCCATAAGTGCTCTGTGATTAGTAAGGGATTGCCTAAAGTGGTATGTGAGTGGAAAGAAAAAGGTGAAAACCATTGTTTTAATTGTACCTAATTGACTTGTTATGTTCACGGTTTCATAACTTCAAAGGAAATGGGCCAATGACAATTTTTCTCAAGCAAAATATTTCAGTAACAATTGGGTCGAGAGCAGTGATTCTCAGCCTTCCCTTCCCATTCACATACCACCTTAAGCAAGCCCTTAACAATCACAGAGCACTTACGGCATAGGGATTGCTTAAGGTGGAATGCGAGTTTAGGGGGGACGTTTGAAAACCACTGGTGTAGATGGTTGATGTAGGATACAACAGGATGTGGATAGGAGCAGTAGGGCTAAGAAATAGCAAATGGAGTTCAATACAGTTAAGTGTGAATTGAAGCACTTTATGTGGTTGAACTTGAAGATGGAGTACGTGGTTAATGGTAGGATTCTTAACTGTGTGGTGAGGGGGGGGGGGGGAATGTAATCTTGGGATCTAAATTCCCGCAAGCTTGGCACACAAGTTGATAGTGTGGTTAAGAAGGCATATGGTATGGTGGTGAATTGAGTTCAATAGCCCTATGATAATCGTGCAGCCCCATAAAACTCTGGTTGAACTACAGAGTATTGTGTTGAGTCTGGCTGCCTCATTACAGGAAGGATACAAAAAGTTTAGAGAGGGTGCAGAGGATATTTAGCAGGATGCTGCCTGATTGGAGAAAATATTTTTATGAAGCAAGGTTAACTGAGCTGGGACATCACTTTCAAACGATAAAAGATGAGAGGTAGTAGAAGTATATGATTATGAGGGGATTAGAGAGGGTGAACAGCCAGCACCTTTTTCCTGGGACAACAACGGCAAATACCACAGGGCATCTGTCATGGTGATTGGAGGAAAGTTTAGGGAATCAGGTTTTTTTAACATGGAGTGGAGGGTGCCTGGAATGCATTTCCAGGGGTGGTGGTGGAGGCTGGTACAATAAGTACATTCAGAAAGGCATATTGATTTAAGAAAAAAGTGTTCTGTGCTGTAAGGGAGATAAGAGTTGATGGTGGAATAGGTTAATTTCAGTTGGCACAACATCATGGGCTGAAGGGCCTGTACTGTTCTATTTAAAACAAACAGTATATAGATTGTAGTGACTAGTTGTACTGAGTTCCATCATCTAATCTTCTGATGACTGTGTTAACACATTTTTCAATCATTCACTAACTAATCCACTTTATATGAATCAAGTTTAAAATTGTCATCCTAAACTGAAATGCATCAAGCCTTACTTCACCCAAGGAATCGCAGAAGATCACAACTGCCCTTTATTCATTAATTTTTTTGTCCACCACTTAGCTTAATTCTATCTACAGCTAGCATATCTTGAGACACTTCATTTATTTAAATGGATTTGCCAAGCTAAATAAAAATATTTTCAAAAATGTACCTTTAAATTAAGTGCAATTAAGCAGTTGATTTACATTTGGATTGTTATGGTCTTGGGAGAGGTGAAACTAGGGAGCCATTTACATGTGAGGATAAATTCCATTGAAACTCAGGTCACTGTGGAAATGGAAGCCACAGGTGAACCAGTGAAGACCAAGTAGGTCATGAAGTTTTACAGCATGGAAACTAGCCCTTTCGGCCAACTCCCCAATGCCACCAAAATGTTGCACCCATACTAGTCTCACCTATCTGTGTTTGGCCCATTTCCCTCCAAATGGTTCTGATAAGTTGATAAATTGGTGATAAACAGGAACATGTTTTGAACAAGTTTTGGACCAGTGGTTCTCAATCTTTTTCTTTCCACTCGTATAAGTAATTTATATGGCATATGGGCTCTGTGATTGATAAGGATTGCTTGAGGTGGTATGTGGGTGGAAAGGGAAGGTTGAGAACCACTGCTCTAGATCCAAGTGTTACTGAAATATTTTCCTTGAGAAAAATTGTCACTGGCCCATTTCCTTTGGAGTTTATGAAACTGTCCACATAACAAGTCAATTAGGTACGATTAAAACAGTGGTTTTCAAACCTTTTCTTTCCACCCACATACCACCTTAAGCAATGCCTTACTAATCACAGAGCACCTATGGCATAGAGAATATGGCATGTGAGTGGAAAGAAAAAGGTTGAGAACCATTGTTTTAGGTCTTGAGTTTTTTTTTGTGAGTGGAATTTATTAAATATAATGTGGAAAGGCTATAAAGAAAGGCTTGGAGCCCAAAGGAATAGTTTGGGATTAGCAATCTTTTTCATTTCCAGTACCAATGGACAAATAATTGAAATCAGGTCATATGACGTCCATAAAGAAGTCTCTCTGCAACTTATAACCAGCCCTGCTGTACAATTTTAATGCAATGCATCACTAATGAAATGTACTACTCTTCTTCAATATAAACTGCTGAAAATATGAGGAGAATACTTCTTGGCTTCATAGGACATCATCATTCTTTAGAGTTTCCAGATTATTCTAGAGGCTTTTGGACTTAAACATATCCCAATTGGATGTCTCCCTGAATTCTACAGAACCGGATCATGCTTGAGTTTTCATTCTGTGCTTACATTGCTCATTAATGGATGCTCAGTATAGTTTTTCCCAAGTCAATTGACTCTATAGAAGTGAAAACTTTGATGTATTGCAGAATACGTCACAATTTGAGTAATTATTCAATTCAGGTATTTTAAAGTAAAACAAAAACTTTGAAAATGGCTCCTTTTTAGTAACTTTTGCTCTTCATATTTCACCATCAGAAGTTATTTTTACAGGTATGTTAAGTATTTAAGTTATTCTCTCATTGGGTTGTCTGTTTAGTTTAGCTCAGCAATGATACTCTAGTTTTTCCTTCAATTTCATCAATGTATTCTGAGTCTCAGGTGGAATCAGAACATCTGAAGACTTAGACTGTTGGTGACATTTTCTTTCACATGTACCAGTTGCCCAATCAACCATCCTTCATGAATAACCCTAAGTCCACTGAACGTGCACTCGAACACTTCAGTGTGCTTAAGCAATAATGATGTACTTGATTTTTGCTGCACCTGTTCCCAAGATGAGGTGTTCCAGTCCAGATCATCTAAATCGTCTACCTTTTTCCACACAGATGGCTTCCCTTCCATCAACTCAGCCTCTACTTGCATCTCCTCATTTCCCACTCATTTCCCCTGGCCCTCTCTATCCCCAGATGCAACAACCATTTTGTGCTTATGTGCCACTCCACCAGCCTCTGCATTCAACACATTATCCTCCAAAATTTCCACCTCCTCCAAAATGATCCCACCACGAGACACATCTTACTCTCTCCTCCCCCCTCTGCCTTCTGTAGGGACCACTGCCTCCGTGAATCCCTCACCCACTTATCCCTCCAACCAATCGACCCTGGCACCATCTCCTCTGGCTGCAGGAAGTGCCACCACACTTGCGTTCACACCTCCCTCCTTCACCACAATTCAGGGCCCCAACCAGTCCTTTCAAGTGAGGCAGCCTTTCACTTGTGTATTGGCAGGAGTGATCTAATGCTTCCTTTATGGCCTTCTCTACTGTGCCCTCCCTCCCTTATCCATCTGTTATATCCTGTTTTTGGGACTGTGCTCCTTCCCTACTCCTTTCACCTAATCATTTTGTTCAGACACCTGCCAACACTTTTCCATACCTTGATGAAAGACTTAAGCCTGAAACATTGGTTATGTATGTTTGCTATAGAAACTACACTCTTTGACCTCCTGAGCTTCTCCAGCATTGTGGTGTTCTTTTTTAACTTGATTTTACATTGGTTAAGTGCAGATACCATATTTTGGGTTATACAAGAACACCAGAAAATAGGTGCAATTGCAGGCCACTGCATTGCTCAAGCCTGTCCTGTCAGTAAAAAAAATATAGCTGATCATTGCTGGCCTCAACTACTTTTCTTGGTCAGTTTCCCCATTATCCTCAGATTCTTACAAAAATGCCTTTTACTGATCAGCAATACCTTGAATTTCATGTGTTCTTTGCTCCTGGGCTTCAATATTTTTGTTTGCTCAGTTATTTTGTAGTTTTACAGATGCTACAAGCAACCATTTGTATTTTTCCAGAGCAGAGAAATGTCTGCTGACTGTCTTATGATAAAAGACCCTGTAAAATCAAATTCCATTGCTATTACTACAATGCAAAACGTCAGAAGTGTATGAATTTTAGTTATAGTGGTTGCAAAGGCAATTAAAATAGCTTCAAAAAAGAGATAAAATGCACATTGCACTGCTAAAACATAATAAGTAAGTTTTTTTTTACTCCAATATGTTTATTTCCAGTACTCTTTAAACAATAGGATTTGTTCAATGAGAAATCTGCAGGGTAGGAAGGAAGTTCCTGCTTGTTGAATGAGTTTTCTAGGGAGTGTGAAAAGCCAGCCAATTACATTTATTCATGTACTAAATGGATTTTTGTTAACGTTTGGATCAATACAGTTCTAAATTCTGAAGCACTTTACAAGAAAACCAGTTGTATAATTTGACTTTTACATTTTACATTTGCAGGTGGCTGCATGTCAACAATTGAACAGGATCTTTCCTGAAATGATTTAGCTCTGTATATGCCTGGGATGATTTCCACAGGGGAAGGTCATTTTCAAGACGTAGTGGAACTTGGACCATCTGTATATGATTTGCCAATTGTAGGAAAATTCAATCCGGGGAATGAACCTGGTCAGGTGGCAGACCTCTCAATAGGGAAGCATTTTGGTGAGAGTGACTTCAACTTCCTTAGTGTCAACATGGTTATGGAAAAGGATAAAAACAGTTCAAATTGGAAAAGTGCTTAATTGGGGAAGGGATAATTATGAAGGGATGAGGCAGGAACTAGCAAGAATAAGTTGGAAACAGATGTTTAAAGGTGAAAGCAGAAGTAATGAGGAGGAAGTTTATGGACCACATGTGTTGGGTTCAAGATGGGTTTCTTCCACTGGGATAAGGAAACTTTGGTAGGAAAAGGCAATTGTGGCTGAGGAAACAGATTATGTAACTAGGCAAGAGGAGGAAGGAAACATACATTAGATATGTGAAGTGCTCATGAGAAGAATATGGTAGTCAGGAAGGATCTTAAGAAAGGACTTAGAAGAGCTTGAAGGGGGCCTTGGCATGTAGAATTAAGGTTAACCACAAGGCATTCTATGTTTATGTGAAGAAAAGAAGGATTATGAGAATGAAGGTGGGGCTGCAAAAAAGATAAAGGAAACAACATGTGCCTGGAGGCAGATGAGGTTGGGGAGATCCTAGATGAATACTTTGCATCAGTATTCACAAAAGAAAATAACTTTGATCAAGGTGAGGTTGAAATTGAACAGCCCTGTGTGCTGGACAATGTGGAGATTAATTAAGTAAGTGGAAGTGTTGGATCTCCTTAAAAATGTCAAGATTGAAAGGTCCATGGAGCTGAATGTGATATACCCCAGGCTGCTGTGAAAAATGAGAGAAGAGATAGCTGGGGCAGTAGCTATGATCTATGAATCCTCTTTGGCTGCAGGAGAGATGCCGGAAGATTGGAGAATAGCAAATGTAGTCCCCTTGTTTAAAATGGGTAATAGGGAGAATCCTGGGAATTATCAACCATGGGTCTTGTTTCAGTGGTGTGCACACTAATGAAGAGGATCCTTAGGAGAAGAAGTATAAAATCAGTTTAATTGCAGATGACATCATAGTATACTTAACAGAACCAGAAATATCATTAAAAGAACTACATAAGAAATTGAAGGAATATGAGAAATATCGGGGTACAAGATCAACGCAAATAAAAGTGAAGCGATGCCAATTAATAATGCGCATTACACAGAGTTTAAAAGAGAATCACCATTTAAATGGCAAACACAAGCAATCCGATACCTAGGTATTAGATTAGATAATAATTTGAGCCACCCATACAAATTAAATTATCAGCCATTAATGAAGAAATTACAGGATGACTTAGAACATTGGAAAGAATTGCCACTAATATTGATAGGGAGGGTAAATTGCATTAAAATGAATGTCTTCCCAAGGATACAATAACTATTTCAATTGTTACCAATTCCTTTAACAGAGAAATTCTTCAATTAACTAAAGAGAATGATAAGGAAATACTTATGAAAAGGGGAGAAAACCGAGGATAGCGCTAGATAAATTAACAGAATGGTACAAACAAGGTGGTTTGCAGCTACCAAACTTTAAAAATTATTATAGAGCAGCACAATTAAGGTATCTATCAGATTTTTATCAAACAAGGGAAAAACCAGATTGGACCAAGACAGAGCTAGATAAAATAAGGGAGAAGGTACTGGAACATATACTTTATAAGTGGGATGAAAAACTGGTGCAATATAGAAGTTCACCAGTACTGCACCATTTACTCAACATATGGAAGAAGATTCACGTAGAAAGGAAAAAAACAAATCACCAACTACCAAAATTATTATTGACACAAAATCAACTAATCCCTTTCACAATTGATAACCTTTCCTTTAGAGAATGGGAGAGAAAAGGAATTAAAAGAATAGAAAATTGTTTTATGGGAAATAATTTATTAACATTTGAACAAATGATGTACAAATATGGAATAACTCACAGTACAATGTTTGCATACCACCAACTGAAAACCTACTTAAAGGATAAATTGGGAAACAGACTGAGATTACCAGAAGGAAGCAGCTTTGAATATGTGATTACAGACACAATGATAATAAAGATTTATAACAAACATGTATATCAAGCTGCAAAAGAAGGAAAATGATGAAATAAGCTATAAACCCAAACAAAAGTGGGAAAAAGATTTAAACATAAAGATAAAAAATGAAATATGGGAAAAGTTATGCTCTGGAAATATGAAAAATATAATAAACATGAGGTTACGCATGATACAATATAATTGGTTACACAGGCTATATATCACCCCCCAAAAGTTAAATAAAGGGGTTTCAATATTATCAAAAAGATGTTTTTGCTGTAAGAAGAAAATGGGAACAACAGTACATGCAATTTGAGCATGTGAGAAAGTGAAAAAGTTTTGGGAAGATCTAAATCAGGTATTAAATAAAATCACAAAAAGCAACATACCAAAAAATCCAGAGATCTTTCTTCTAAGTAATAAAAGAAGTAAAGAATTAGGCTTCAAACTGGATGAAGCGCAAAAAAGATTTATTATGATAGCCTTAGCTGTAGCAAAAAAAATGTATAATGTCAACTTGGAAATCAGAAGAGAGCCTGAGAGTACAGCAATGGTACATGGAAATGAATAAATGTATTCCATTGGAAAAAATAACATACAATTTAAAAAATAAAGTCACATTATTTGAATAAATTTGGGAACCGTACATGGAACACAACAGACAGGGCTTGCCTTGGACCTCCACCCCCTAAAATGATAAAATGAGGAGAAGACAAAATGACCTGATCCAGTGTGTAAAAGTAGATGACACAATTTTCTTGTTTATTTTCATTGTGTGTGACATTGTTTAATGGTTTTATTGTATTGTATATGTTGAACGTTTAATGGGTTTGGAGGGGGATGGGAAGGAGGGAGGGAAGGTGGGGGGGGGGGAAGGGGAGAAAATGCCACTGTGTATATTTAAGAGGGAAATGTTTGTATGTATTTTGATTGATATGGTTCATAGTGTGAAAAATATTTAAAAAAAAAATAGCATTATGAGCATTTGGAGCAGTACAGTCTCTAGGATAATCAGCATGACTTTGTGAAGGGAAGGCTGTGCCTCAAGTGTAATTGAGTTTTTTTTGAGGAGGTAACAAAAGAAATTGATGAGGGTAGGGTGGTAGATGTGATCTACATTGATTTTAGCAAGGCATTTGTCAAGGTCCCCCACAAGAGACTCATCCAGAAAATCATGAGACATGGGATAATTGGAACATTGGCTGTGTGAATTAAAAAAAAAAAATGGCTTAGAAAACAGTAGTAGTGGAAGGAAAGTATTCTGCCTGGAATTTAGAGAATAGTGGAGTGCCTTAACAATCTCTTTTGGGAACACTGCTCTTTATGATTTTTTTTTGTTTAATATATAAATGACATGGATGAAGAGGTGATAGGATGGGTCAGTAAGTTTTCGGATGACACAAAAGTTGGAGAAGTTTGCCACACAGGGTAATAGGATAGCTAAGAAGGCCTAAGGGATGCTGGGCTTCATTCATTCAGGGGTTGAGGTAGTGTTGCAACTCTACAAATCTCTGGTAAGACCAGAGTTCAGTTCTGGTCACCTCATTATAGGAAGGATGTGAAAGCTATGGTGAGGGTGCAGAGGAGATTTACCAGGATGTTATCTGTATGGGGAAACAAGTCTTATGAAGCAAGGCTAGCAGAGCTGGGATGTTTTGTTTTGGAGTGTAGAAGGATGAGAGGATACTTGATAAATGTCTACAAGACTATGAGAGGCATAGATAGCATCGGTTTCCCAGGGCTGGATAAGCAAACACCAGAGGATTTATGTACAAAGTGAAGGGAGGGAAGTTTAAGAGAGATATCAGAGGTAAGTGCCTTACCAGGGAAGGTGATCATGGCTGAAACATTAGGGGCATTTAAGAGACTCTTAGGCGCATAGATGGAAGAAAAATAGAAGGTTATGGGGTAGGGATAGTTCAGTACTTCTTTTGGGAATATATGGGTCGGCACAACATCGAGGGCTAAAGGGCCAATACCGTGCTGTATTAATCTACAAAACCCATGAATGTTGATCTCTGTTTGGCAAGTCCTGCACTGTCATCAATTCTTGGCAGAGAAAATGATGAAACTCTGCAGACAGTGTCATTGTAAGGGTACAGGTCTGAAAGGATGGTAATATATCTTTACTGCCTATGAATGCTGTGAGACTGGCTGAGTTCATCCAGCATCTGTGTTTTGATCAATTCTTGGCATGTCTCCTCCATGGACTTCATCACTGATTTTTTTTTTTGTTTCACTCCAAAACTCAATAGACCTAAACCTAATCAGCCACTGTTCCAATTTCCCCTTCATGATTCTGGACATCTCTAACCCCAAAACCTCAACCATAGCACAGATGTTCATAAATGCATTCAATTGCTAGCAGCAATCAACATATTTCAACTCCTATTTTGCTTTGTGAATTAGGCAACCTTTGTCAACATAATCTTAAAATCAGACAGCACCTCAACCTCTGTGATCACTTTCCCTGATTATAACTTTAATTCTTTCGGCTCTAATCCCTCACACCTGCCTCCCTCATGCACCAAACCCTGATTCAATCAAACAAATAGTTAAATCTTCTGCCACATTTCATCAATGTATAAATATAAATTGTTTGCGTTAAGCAACATCAGCAGATAACAGTTGATTAGGCAATTGAGTTCAAGACGAAGGTGTTGCCATAGGAGAGACTCAGCAAATTGAACTTGATTGCCCAATCAAATGCAATGGTTGAAGACAAAGGAGGGAGTGGTCTGAGTCAGACTGGCAAGTAATATTTGGAGTTGAAGTCAGAAAGGATCTCCCTATTTGAGGAACAAAAAAGATTCAGCAGGTATGTAAGGGGGCAGGAGTTTTAGATATTATATATTGTCTATCTAGTCATAGAGAGTGGGAATGGCAATCAAGGCTGGGCAATGCTGCTCTTGCAAAATGTGGATGACAGGGAACCAGCAGTACCCCTAACAACTTCAGCTGCAAGAGGTGCATCCAGCTGCAGCTCCTGACAAGCTGAGTTAAGGAACTGGAGCTGAAATTGGATGAATTTGGATCAATGGGGAGGCAGAGAGGGTGATGCAGGAGTTACAGGGACACTATCACACCTAGGAGGCAGGAGGAGGGTAAATAGGTGACAGTCAGGAAAGGGAACAAGCAGGGCACTCCTATGACTGTCTCCCTCAATAATAAGTATACCATTTTGGATATACTTGGGCATGGAATCTGGTCCTGTGGTGAAGAAGAGAAGGGAGAAGAAGAGGTGAGCTGTAGTGATATGGAATTTCATAGTGGGGGGGGGGGGGTGTGGATAAGTGGTTCTGTAGAAGAGATTGAGTATCCCAGATGGTATGTTTTCTCCCTGATACCAGGGTCTGAGATTGAGTTCATGGCATTCTCTGGAGGGAGGATGAGCAGCCAGATGTCATGGTCCATGTAGGGACCAATAATGTAGGTAGTAAGGGTGAGGAGGTCCTGCAAGGAGATTTCAGGGAGTTAGAAACTAGGTTGAGGACAAAACCTCCAGGGTAATGATCTCCTGATTGCTACCTCTGCTGTGTGCTAGTGAGGTTAGAAATAGAAAGATAATGCAGCCAATTTTGAGGAAATTAGAGGATCTGGAAGGTAGGATGGGATAAATTGGTTTCAGGCAAGGATGTTTGAGGTAAGTGGAGGACCTTCAAAGGTGAAATTTTAGCAGTACAGAGTTTACATATTCCTGTCAGGAGGCAAGGCAAGGTTAGCAGGCAGAGGAAACCTTGGTTCTCGAGAGATAGTGATGATCTGGTTCTGAAGCAGAGAGGTGTATAGGCCATGTGGAGCAAATGAGGTTCTTGAGGACTATGAGAAATAATGATGTGAAGGAAATCCTTGGGTTTTACACAGGTATATTAAGAGTAAAAGGATAGTAAGGGACAAAATTGGTCCCCTTAAAGATCAGAGTGGTTAGCTTTGCATGGAGCCATAATTGATGGGGGAGATCTTAAATGGTTTATTTTAAATCTGTATTCACTCTAGAAAAGGGCAAAGAGTAGTTGGAAGTAGGATGTGTTCAAATTTCAACAAGCAGTTAGGTCATGGAAACTATACAGATTAAACAAAAGGAGATGTTTGTGTCTTAAAGCAAATAAGGGTGAATAAATCCCCAAGGCCTGACAAGATAGTCCCTTGACCTTTAGGGAGGCTATTGTAGAAATTGCAGGTGCTCTAGCAGAAATGTTTAAAATGTCCTTCCTTGGTCATGGATAGATGTGGTGCCAGATGATTGGAGGATAGCTGATAATTTTCTGTTTTTTAATGAAAAAGCTCCAAAAGTAACCTGGAAATTTGTAGGCTAGTGAGCCTGATGGTATTATTGGAAGGTGTTCTAAGAGATTGGATATACAATTATTTGGATAGCCAGAAACTGATTAGGAATAATCAACATGACTTCGAGCATGGTAGGTGGTGTTTAACCAATCTTCTAGAGATTTATGAGGAGAGTTGATGAAGGAAAGGCCATCGATGTTGTCTGCATGGACTTTATTAAAGCTATTGACAAGGTCCAGCATGGGAGATTAGTCAGGAAGGTTAGGATGCAAGGTACAGGTAGTCCTCTATTTCTGACATGAGTTATGTCCACCCACACATATGACCAAATTTATTTTAAAATCTTTATTAAAACTACTGTACAAGTAAATATTTTATATTAAAAGTACTGTTTACAGTGGTCCCCATTCTCCAACTTGCAACCAATCTTTCGGTCCCCATTATGGTCGCAAGTTGGGAACTACCTGTATTCATGATAAAGTAGTGAACTGGATTTGACAATGGTTGGACAGCAGAAACCAGAGTGTACTAGTGGATGATTGCTTCTCAGACTGGAGGCTTGTGATTAGTGGTGTGCCTCAGGGATCAGTGCTGGGACCATTGTTGTTTGCCATCTCGATCAATGATCTGGATTATAATATGGTAAAATGATTCAGCAAGTTTGCAGATTACACTAAGATTAGAGGTGTTATGGACAGCGAGGAAGGCTTTCAAAACTCGCAGAGGGATCTGCATCAACTGGAAAAAATGGGCCAAAAAATGACAGATGGAATTTAACGCAGATACGTGAGAGATGTTGCATTTTGGAACAACAAACCAAGAAAGGACCTATATGGTAAATGGAAGGGCTCTGAGGAGTGCAACAGAACAGAGGGATCTGGAAATACAGATACTTAATTCCCTGAAAGTGATGGCACAGATAAATAGGGTTGTAAAGAAACCTTTTAGCATATTGGCCTTCATAAATCAAAGTATTGTGTATAGAAGTTGGAATATTATGGTAAAGTTGAGTAAGACATTGGTGAGGCTAAATTTGGAGTATTGTGTGTAGTTTTAGTTACCTAACTTTGGGTTCATTGTTGTTTATCAAAAATAACAATTATTTGGATGATAATGTGATAAATTGGATCAGCAGGTTTGCAGATGATGCAAAGATTGGAGGTGTAGTGGACAGCAAGAAAGGCTTTCAAAGCATCCAGAGGGATCTGGGCCAGCTGGAAAAAATGGGTTGCAAAGTTATGAAATTTAATGTGGACAAGTTTGAGCTTTAAGTAATCCCTATGTCATTGGTGCTCTGTGATTAGTAAGGAATTGCTTAAGATATGTGAGTGGGAAGGGAAGGTTGAGAATTGTTACTCTAGACCCAATTGTTACTGAAATATTTTGCTTGAGAAAATTTGTCATTGGCCCATTTCATTTGGAGTTATGAAACATGCACATAATGAGTCAATTAGGTACAATTAAAACAGTGGTTTTTCAACCTTTTTCTTTCAACCCACATATCTTTTACTAATCAGAGCAGCTATTAGCATGGGAAGTACTTAAAGTGGTATGTGAGTGGAAATAAAAAGGTTGCGAACCATTGTGGAAGATGGTGGGGCTGTGAGGATTGCAGTAGAACAGGGGATCTGGGAATACAGATAAATAGTAATTCCCTGAAAGTGGCATCACAGGTTGATAGATTTGTAAAGAGAGCTTTTGGAATGTTGGCCTTCATAAATCAAAGCATTGTGTATAATATTATGAGGCATTTATTTTAGTGTGACTGTCATTTTAAGGATTAACAAATTGATGTCTCGTATAAGTTTCAACCATCTACAACTATGGAGGGTACTGAGTTGGCAACAATCAGGAACAGATTTTACCCAAGGTTTAGCTTCTGGAGGAAGCGAAGGAACATTTGTTGGTTTTATCCACACACAGGTGTGGAGAGACATGTCCATGAAATATTTAAAGGAACAACATACTTGGTGATTGTGGGCCATTTTAAAGGAGCAGCAGCCATTTGAAGGAAGACTGTGCTGGAGTGGCTCTGTGGTGATGGACAATTTGTTTCATTCTCCCTGCCAGGGAAATTATTGAAATACACAGTCCAAAGGAATAGTAATTTTGATTGACCCTTGCCAGGGTTTTTCTTTTTGGAAGCATCATGGAAGTCGTATGTTTCAGTTCCCCTAAGAAAGAAAGAAAAAGGGGAGTTGTGACCACACTCGTCTGAAAGGACATTTGCTCCAGAAATAACTCTACAAGGTTTTGTGAGTTTTTAGCATTCATTCATACTTGCTTCTTTGCATCAATTTGAGAGTCTTCTTGTCAGCATTGGATGCCTAAAACCAACTTGGAGAGGACTTTCTAGAATTTTGCCTAAGCTGTAATGTTTTGGGTATCACACAAACAAGTCTATTTGTGCATAGTTGGGGGTTAAGTTTAGATAAGTTAGATTAGGTGTTGTTATTAGTAATTAATAATAATATTTAAAAAGTAACACTTCCTTGATAAACATCTATGCTGCTGGCCTATGATAACAATAGGAATTGGGACATTATGCTGAAGTTGAATAAGATTTTGAGAATTGTCAGGGTCGGAGCTGTGGGTGCATCCATGGGCATTGCTCCCTAAGTGAGGTGCTGTGCCCCCATACACTTGCAGCATCACTCCCCATCACACTCTCCCTGCCCATGTCACTAGCGTGTGTCAAGTGTCTCTAGTATCTAGCTTGACAACATGCCAGTTACTCTCCATGCAATAAAAGCAGTGTTTTTGGCTGCTTTATCGGAGCATCAGAGGTATTTGTTTGGCAGCTACCAGCACAAGAATGCCCCCCAAGGTTACCCTGATGCCCCCCCAACACTTGTTCTGGCACCAACCCTGAGTATTGGTTGCAGTTTTAACTACAGGAAAAAGATCCATAAGATTGAAAGAGTGCAGAGAAGATTTGCAAGGATGTTGCTGGATCTTGAGGAACTGAGCTAGAGAAATGTTAAACAGATTAGGAGCTTTGGGCAATCTTCAGTTTGATACTTGGAGCATCAAAAGGTGAGGGGAGGTTTGATAGATGTAAACAAAAATTATGAATTGGAATAAATGCAGGCTTTTTTCCACTGAAGTTGGGAGAGACAAAAACTAAAGGATCAAGATTAAGAGTGAAATGTTTAAATGGAACATTAGAGGGAACTTCTTCATGTGTGTGGACTGAGCTGCCTGCTGGTGGTGAATGTGAGTTCCATTTTGACATTTAAGAAAAATTTGGATTGGTACATGGATGGTTATGGAGGGTCATTGGGACTAGGCAGAATAATAGTCCCAACAATAGAATAATAGTTTGGCACAGAACAAATGGGCCAAAGCAATAGTTTCTGAGCTGCAATATTCTATGTTTCAATGGCCATGACTGTGGGCTCAACTACACCATGTGATTATTACATTAAGGTATGTGAAGAATACAATGAAATCCTGTCGAAATGCAGTAAATGGAATTCTTGTGTGCAATTTAGTGAGGAACCTGCATAACAATATTGATTAAAGTACTTAATAAAGGGGTGGATTTGTTTATTTAAAAAAAAAATCACTTTAACCAAAGCCAAGATCGTACAAAGATTTAAATGAGATTCATGGTTAAGAAAAGACTTGGTTTCTATTTGAATGAAAGTAATTGAACAACTGTTATTGTGGCAAAACTCAGAATCTCAGATGCACAATACTGTGTGAAATCATTGATCAGCAGATTCAGAGGGCCGTTGTTATCAGAGGTGATTCTGACCTTTTGAGAACACTGAAGATTGCCCAAGCAGTGGAAATCAACAAGTAGGTATTGTGAGTGAAAGTTTTTTAAATGTTTTAAATTTTATACATGCATTAATATCTAGATACAGAAAATATCCACATGCATCTTGAATCAGTAATACATAATATTATCTCCTCTAACCCTTCCCGCTCCCCCCAATCACAATAGCCCCAAAAACAAAGAAAAAAAAAGAGGAATAAAATAAAAAGATGCAAAAAAATAAAAAAAAAAAGAAATACATCTGGTTACTGAAGTTAACACATTCAAATTTTGCCTTTACAATATTAAACATTAAATTCAAGGAGGATAAGGTTCTTGAGGTTTAGGGGATAGTTTTCATAATGTAATACCTACAATATATAAATATGGGCACCACATTTTTAAGGAAGTATCATTTATTAAATTATGTAATTTTCTTGAGGTATAAAAACTTTATTACAGCATGCCATCTACCCATTCCCAAATAAGAATCAGATTTCCATGTTGCTGATATACATTTTCTTAAAACAGCTAATGCAAATTTAATGAATTTCTTTTGAAACATTTTTCATTTCAGTTTTGGCCTTTCCCAGATATGTTACTCAATAAAATTAACATTGGATCTTGAGGAAATTTAACTTTAGTAACTAGTTCTAAAAATACTCCTAATTTTGTCCAAAAAGGTCTCAATTTTGAATATGACCAAGTGGAGTGTGTTTTTTAAAATATGTCATTGATTGCATCTGGAATATTTATTTGAAAAATCTGATTTCAATTTATTTAATTTCTGTATGGTAAGATATAATTGATGTTGAAAGTTGTATTGAACCGATCTATATCTGACATTTGTTTGTCATACCATCATGGCACACTTCCAAGTGAGTGAGAGTTGCTGTTCCATGTAACAGTACATACAGGAGACTGACAGCAGCACATCCTTCCAAAGAAAAGTGCTCAATGACCTAGTTTAAATACACTTTCTCCACATTTATTAAAATGTGTTAGTGTAGGTACTTGCACATCTTTGGAATGGCCAGACAATCAGTCAATTACCAGAATAATTTTCCAGCCTTTATTTTGAAAGTGAATAAAGAACATCATTATTTCCTGCTGTATTTTAATAGCCTTTAATCAAATTTCAACTGAGCCTATGAAAGAATGATTACAATTGGTTTTCTCAGCCTTTAAGAATATTTTATTCCAAAAACCTTGTAATGGTCAGGTCAGTGCACTAATGACCTTGTTGATACAAGAAGAAAACCTTTCACAGCATATGGAAACTAAATGAATGGTGCTCAGTATACAGCAGCAACATTCACTTGGGACATTGTTGCTGTCAAGTGTTCCTATTTTATTTCAGATTTACAATGTATATGTTTTTTTTTTAAATAGAGCTTGCTTATTTGGGAGCATTTGACATTTTTGGCAAAGATCCGATAATATAGGTTAAAAACGTTGACTATTTTTGTTCATGAGATCATTTTCTCATGAATATTTATGAAATTGACCACACGTTGTGTGGTCATGACACAGTGTTTAAGTTATCTAAATATGAATTCAGAATCCTGGCTAACAATTCAGAGTTCAAATCTCATTTGACAGATGATTTAACTGAAATTTGGGTTCGGTTAACAATGTGGAATTAGGAACAATAACTCAATGACAATGACTACAAAAATCATTGGATTGTGGTAAAGATCCATCCACTTCATTAATGTTTTTCAAGGAAGAAATCAATCATGTGTACCAGCAGATGCACTCCAATTCAGTTGGCTTTGAAAATGCCCTCAGAAATGCTCTAGCAAGTCATTGAATATTTTATTTAAATTAAATTTTAAATTCAGACATGAACAGTAGGATTTTAACAGGCCATATCAGCCCACACCAGTGCTGCCCAATTAACCTCCAGCCATGGTGTTTAGTCTTGGTATTTGTATGTGTGAGTTCCTAAGACAACACATGGATGAAGGAAAAGGTTCTTTACATTAAATTTGTTGTAAACAGCACCATGAGGCAGGTCATGGCTGCAAGCCTCCATTACAGATTCTGCATGCTGTCTCTTGCTCTGTGTCAGCCCCCTGCTGGCAGTCAAGTCTAATCAAACAGGAACTATAATCAAGGCCTTGCTAGTGGCCATGCAAACATGATCACTATCATGACATCTCCCTTTCTTAAAACAAAAGTATCTCACAGTTAACTAACATGTTTTCTTTGTATAACTCTGCAATTTTAACTTTTAATACCAGGAACTTGCATTTTCATTGTTACAAATCAAGTTTAAAAATGTTAGCAATGTTGATGTGTTCATATTTACATACACTAAAATTTACATACACTAAAACTTGAAGAGCGAATAAAATAGCACTACTTCATTCTATAACAGGAGTCTTTAAATTTGCTCAATGAGTCTCTTAGGAGGATTCACATGTCTTGACGATCTCCTAATTGACGTTGTATTGGAGTTGTTTCCTCATATGATGTCTTCTCAGCCATGCATTCAGGTTGTTCAGCAGTACCCATCTTTCCATCTACTGTGGCTGGTACCATTTGAAGATCTTGATGATTTCTTTGCAGAACAGTACCTTCATCTGAATGGTGTATGATCTTGGTTAGACTTCACCAAAGACAGTTCCCTTGTGAGTCCATAAGTTCATTTTGTCTTTTAGCCTTACTTGGTCACCAGAGTGGAGTTCTGGTAGGTTTTTTTGTTCCTCTGGCAAAGTAATACTTTTGCTTTTCTTTCTGTTGTTCTTTGAACTTCCTCACCTTCTTCCCCTCTTTGGTTTTTAGGAGGCTCTCCTGAATGGGTAGGTTTGATCTTAGTCTACATCCCATAAGGAGTTGTGCTGATACCACAGAATGCCTCTCGAGTATGGTATGTTATAGTGGCATGCTCTGGTGGAAGTCCATTCCACTGTCTTTTTCCTTGTTCTTCAGTCTTTTCACTATCTGTACTGATTTTTTCACTAGACCATTGGACATTGATGTGTGTACAAAGTCCCACCCTTTGGCAAACTCTGAACTTTAAATTGCAAAACGTGTTCATTGTCTGTGAAGACCTCACTTGCCACACCATGTCTGGAGAATATGGATTTCATACCTGTTATTACAGCATCTGCAGTAGTGGTGTTCAGTTTGCACACCTCTGGATACAGGGAGTAATAGTCTGTGACTACAAGATAGTTTGTCCCTTGACATTCGAATAGGTCAGCGCCTACCTTCTGGTAAGGTCTATGTGGTGTTGGGTGTGGCTTTAGTAGTTCTGCAGGATTGCTTGCTTGATATTTCCAGGATATTGTACAGTTTGACACTTCATTTGTTATATCATTGTTGATCCTTGGCCATGGTGTAAGTGCTCTTACATTTTTTGATTGAGATGTCCTCCATGGATCCTTTTTAGCATCTCTTTTCACAAACTCTTTGGGATAAGGATTTTGTTTCCTTTGTAGATGATGTCGTCAATCATTGATAGTTCTGCCCTGCAGTTCCAGTACTCTGAAACATTAGGTGAACAGTCCTGCTTCATTTTAGGCCATCCAAGATGTTTTTTCACAATTGTCTGTGTTTCATCTTTATTTATCTCTGACTTTATGATATCCATTTTTGCATCTGATATGGACAGTTCACTTGTGATCATATCCACGAAGGCGTTCACATCTTCATCTATTTTGGTGTTTGCAGGGTCTCTCGTGTCAACATCTCTAGACAGTGTGCCTGCTGTGTACATGATCTTACCTGGATTGTACGTCACATTCAGCGTATAACGTGGCAGCCTAATCATCATTCTTTCTATTCAAAGTGGACATTCATTAATGGCTTTTGGAACAATGCCATCAAGGGCTTATGGTGAATCTTTACACTGATTGCTTGTCCTGACACAAACTGATGAAATTTTTCACAGGAGTATGTGATGCTGAGCAGCTCCTTTTCAATTTGAGCGTGTTGCATCTCCGCATCTGTCATTGAGCATGATGCATATGCAATGGGTTGGCAGTCATATTTTTGCAGAAGAACTGCACCGAGTCCACTATGATATCTTGATGGGTCCTGCTGGGTTGTAAAACCTCAGAACTGGTTCTTCTGTGAGCAGTTTCTTTAGTTCCCTCCATGACTTTTCGTGGTCATGATCCCACTCCCATTCAATGTTCTTTTCTGTTCGTCTTCTCAATGGAGCTGTCTTTTCTGACAGGTTGGATATGAATTTACCCATATAGTTGACCATTCCATTAAACCTCTGTTTGTCCATTTTGCATTGTGCCCTTGGCATGTACCCAATAGTGGTCACCTTTCTGGGATCTGGTCTGATGCCCTCCCTAACAATAATATCTCCTACAAATGTTAGTTCTGTCACCCTGAGCTGGCATTTCTCTATTCAGCTTCAGGTTTGCTTTCCTTGTTGCTTCCAGCACTTTCCTTAGTCTCTCATCATGCTCAATTCTCGTGGTTCCCCATACTATGATGTCATGGATTGAGTTATCAACTCTGTCCAGGTGCTCATAGACTATATGGAGAGTTTTGTGATACACTTCAGGAGCTGAGGCAATTCCAAATGATAACCTTAGGAATCTGTATCTGCCAAATGGACTATTGAACATGTACAGTCTTGAACTTGCTTCAACCAATTTTAACTGCAAAAATCCTGATGATGCATCTAACTTGCTGAAAAACTTTGCATTTGCAAACTGTGACATGATTTCTTCACATGTCAGAAGCTTAAAGTGTTCTTTCTTTATTGCTCTGTTTAGATCTCTTGGATCCAGGCAAATTCTAAGCTTTCCATTCTTTGTGTCTACAATGACGAGTGAACTCACCCACTCTGTTGGTTCATCTATCTTCTGAATCACATTCAGGCTTTCCATCCTGTCCAACTCTGCCTTTAGTTGCTTTTGAAGTGCAAATGGAACTTTTTTGCATGGATTTATTATAATTGGCACAAGTTTATCCACTCTGATCATGTGTTCTCCTGGAAGGCAGCCTTGACATTGAAATAGGTCATTGTACTCTTTCATAAATTCATCATCGACTGTCTCTCCTTCACTTTCCACAACGAGTACTCTTTTTAACCAGGTTCAATTTCTCACAGGCTGTTAAATGTAGTATGGCCTGTACATCCTTTGGTACTATGATGAATGGTAGCATGTGCTCTTTGCCCTTGTGTTTCACTTTGACCATGCATTCTTTTTGCACTGGTATAGCAATACTTGAATATCTTGTCACCTTCACTTCTGTTCCATACATCTTTGGTTTCTGTCTAAACTTCTTATAATCAGTCAGGTTTAGATTTTGTTCTCTTAGCTGTATTTCCCTTAGACTATTATCTGGAATACCATACACCAGTCTGTCTTTCACCAGTGAGTCAGTCAGTCCACCAAGTTGACATGTTTTGCTTCTGTTCCTCAATTCCATCACATACTTTCCTCTGTTTCCTGTTCACGTTAAAAACCTGTGCCTCTCAAATGTCATGTGTTACGTTTAGGTATGCGGTATGCCTCAAACTGTTCCCCTTTTTTCAGTTTCATATTGAGACCAATCTTTTTGACTTGCTTTACTTACCAAGGTGGCAGAAATGGGCCAAAGATCACAGCTCTTACTGACCCAAGCAAGGGTGATTGCACCATAATGATTCAGTATTGATAGATCAAAAAGGTTGGAAATGTTTCTCAGGTAACTGTTGTATCTAAAACCTCATTGGAATGACTGAAATATCTGCTGATTATTTAGTGAATTTTGAACATCAAAGTTAGATTGCAAGATGAAATTATTACAATGACCCTGGCACTCCACTCCACCATTGCAAGGAAGCCAAGCAACACAAAGAAGTTGAGGACTGGTAACATACTTAACAACACTGATTGTGAGACTGGAGAATATAGAGTTCCCTTTCATCACTTTTGTTGCCAAAGCTCATCTGATTTTATCCACTACTCCAACAGCAATAGGAGGTTATGTCAGGGTTGGCACTGGGAGGTGGTGGCAAGGGGGGAATTCAGGGCATTGCCTCCACAAAGTATTGTGAACCCCCCCCACCTGCTCATGACCATCGCGCACCCAAATGAGGTATTGTGACCCCTCACCCACGTCACTAGTCACTAGCGTCACTAGTCTCCTTGCAATACTAGTGCATTTGTTTGTTATATGAGGGGCGGGTGGCAGTGGTGTACGGAGGAGGTTGATGGTAGGCACCACCCCATCCCACCCCTCCCACTGAGCGAGTTTTTGAACTTGAGATTATGGCTGTGGTTACCCTCATGCCCCCTGCTGAGACTTGTGATGCTGACTCTGGGTTATGTACCTGTAGTGTTGGCCTGCTCCTTAGTGCTCCCCACCTGACAGTCAAGTCCATCATGGACTGAAAATCAGGTCAGGTGGAAATCCAATCAAACACCAAGGCTACTTCCAGCATTAGCATATCTGGACATCCACAGACTCCAATCTTTCCTGTATCAGAATCAAATGAAGGTCTCATGATAATGTGGGCCCAGGCCCTATTGAACCTGCCAGACCTTGTATAAATTTTGAACACTGAATCTCTTCCTAAACAGTGTCAGGAAGGCCTGGAAAAGATTCATTAGTCCACAGGCAAGGCCTAATGATAAAAATCCCTGGCAGTCTGGTACAAGAGAACAGTTGGTCTGCGAGCAAGTTCTAGTTTTCTAGGGGTCCTTGTTATTCCTTGACACCCCTGCATCTCTAGGACCCCATGGAATTGTTACAAGAAAAGTTTATTTTATTTATTTACATCTATATATATAAAAAATTGGACAGATTCCTGATAGGAAAGATTTAGAGGGATATGGGCCAGATGCCGGCAAATGAGATGAGTTCAGTAAGGCACCTTGGTCAGCATGAATAAGCTAGGATGTTCCTGTGTGCTGTCAAACTCTATCAATCTAAAGTGATCCAGTTAATGTTGGAGGAATTGAATTCCTCACTAGTGTACATTTCACTGTAATTTGATTTAATGCCTGCACCCCTCCTTCCTGTTGACTGTTAGGAGGCTTGTAGGATTCTCTCACTGGGGTGATCATTCCTTTCTTATTTTTCTTATAAATGCTCATTAGAAAAGCCTTCTGGAATATATTTCCTCATGTCCACTGTTATAAATTTCTCTACCAATATTGCAACAGTTCCATTTCTTTCACTTTACATCCACACACACACATCTATATCACTGTAGAATCTATATCCTAGATTATTTGGTTGCCAGACCTGCCCTTCAGTCATGCCTTTGTGTGCCTACTGGCCTAACATAGATGTTCCTCTACTGTATGTGTGTGGTTGTCTCTCTTCTCCACCTGTACATCTACTCTGTGACCCATTTCCCTTCTGGATGAACTTTAATACTTCCCAGTAGCACTGGAAACCTCCCTGCAAGGAGGCTCAGGTGTGACCCTTCTAGCTTTTACAGGACCTACCTTCCTCAAACACAGTTCAAAGATCAGTCAAAGTACATGTATGACATCACATACTACTTGAGATTACTTTGCCTGTTGGCCAGGCAGAATTTCTACATTCAGTTTTTAAGTGCTACAAACACCATAGCTAAGAGAGCTGCTTTCTCAAAGTTTCAGTTATCTGGACTCTGTACTGACCTCCTGTACAGTTGCAGTTTGCATATTTTCCCTTTGACTGCATGGGTGATGCATCTTGGTGGGCAGCAACCTCCTTTGAAGAAGACCGTAGAGCCCACCTCACTGACAAAAGGCAAAGGAGGAAAAACCCAACACCCAACCCCAACCAACCAATTTTCCCCTGCAACCGCTGCAACCGTGTCTGCCTGTCCCGCATCGGACTTGTCAGCCACCAACGAGCCTGCAGCTGACGTGGACATTTACCCCCTCCATAAATCTTCGTCCGCGAAGCCAAGCGAAAGAAAGCATGGGTGACCTCCAGGTGCTCTAGTTTCCCCCTGCATTTAAAGATTTGCAGGTTGATAGATCAATTGGCCATTGTAAATTACCTCTAACAAAGGTATATGGTTTAATGGGGGAGGGGGTAAGTTAAAGAGAATGGGACAATAAAATAGGATGATTATGGGATTAATGCACATGCATGTCTGCTGGTCAATGAATCTAAAGCTTATTTCTATTCTGACTCAATGACTATAATCTATGACTCTATAACTAAATCTAAAGCCCTGCATCATCCTTTTAGCCATACCCCAATCTACCTTATCCTCCTTTTTCTATATTCATTAGCTCATGGCACTTGAAATAATGTAGAGATGTCTTGCTCTTTAATCTGTGACCCAGCTTGACAGACACTTGTTGCAAGACCTTACCTTTATTATTGACAGGAAATGATGAGCTCTGGCTACATAAAGCTTCTTCCTTTAGATTGCACTTCGACATCTTTGATAACGGCACCAGGGTGCTATTGCTCCTAAACAGCTGGTGTTCCTGGCAGATCAAGCACAGGGTGCTGAAAGACAGCAGTTAGACCATAGTCAGGATAGGAATCCTATCAAAAGCAAGTTGATAAATCTCTCTCCGAGTCCCTTGCTTTTCTTATGAAGGCCCAGCAGAGACCTGTACACCAAGAGAGACCCAAGAAGAGATGACTGGAGGCAACTGAAGGCTCTAGGTGATGTGTCCTTGTCAAAGCCATGGGTGTGGACTTGGAGATTACAATAGGAGGTTGGAAATTTCTGGTGAAGGTTAGGGTGCAAATCCATAATCTTTACATTGTTATTTGTCACATGTAAATGATAGAATTTGGTTTCCAGGCTCAATGAAATATCAGCTAGAGAATATATTGACAGTGGCCAAACTCAGGAAAAGGAAATGTGTCATTTACGTTAATTATAGATGTAATGATCAGAATCTGGTTTATTGTCATGAATGTGTCATGAAATTTGTTGCTTTGTGGCACAATATTGTGCATTACTGATGCAAAATTGCAGTAAATTGTTATGTAAATACAAAATTTAAAAATAATTAGACATTACCTCACATTTTCCTCATTTTTGAACTATTGATTAATTGTCCATTCAGAAATCTGATAGCGGAGGGGAAGAAGCTGTTTTTCTACTGTTGCTGGGCTTCTTCAGGCTCCTGTACCATCTCTCTGATGGTAGCAGTGAGAAGAGGGTGTGGCCTGGGTGGTGAGGGTCCTTCATGATAGAGGCTGTTTTCTTGAGACCCTGCCTCTTTAAGATGTTCTTAATGGAGTAAAGACTAATGCCCATGATGGTGTTGCCTGACTTTACAACCCCCTGTAGCTTTTTCCTGTCCTGTGTGTTGGCACCTCCCTACCAGACAATGATGCAACCAGCCAGAATGCTCTCCATGGAAATTTGCAAGAGTCTTTGATGACGTACCAAATCTCCTCAAACTTCTAACAAAATATAGCTGTTGATGAGCCTCTTCGTGATTGCATTGACACGAAGGTCCCAGGACAGATCTTCAGAGATGTTGACATCCAGGAATTTGAAGTTCTTTTCCCTCACTACTGCTGACCCCTCAATGTTCACCTCATTTTTCCCTTCCTGAAATCCACAATCAGTTCCTTAGTTTTGCTAATGTGGAATGCCAAGTTATTGTTATGATGCCACTCAATTGGCTGATCTACCTGAATCCTGAATGCTTCCTCATTGCCATGTGGTGTGGAGTCATTGGGAAATTTGTAGATTGCATTTGAATTGTGCCTTGCCACACAGTCATGGGTGTTGAGAGAGCAGAGCAGTAGGCTAATCACATATCCTTGAGGTTCACCTTTGTTGTTTCTCAGCAAGGAGGGCCTGTTGTTTCCGATACACACTGGCAGTGGTCTTCCAATCAGGATGTCAAGGATCCAGTTGTATAGGGAGAAAAACAAGAGGCCACCGATTGTGCTGCCCTGTAAACAATTCATATAGTCCCTGGTGATCTCAGGCACTAATTGCATGTAATTTACAATGGATGGGTATCTAAACAAGCATCTGTGCAAAATATATTTAACAAAGTTTATTTTTACATTTACAGTGAATTCCAACAAGTGTCATTTGCCACCAGAGTCTGGAAGGTGCCGCGCTTACTTTAAAAGATATTTCTACAACACCGCAACGGGAATGTGTGAAGAGTTTGTGTTTGGGGGATGCAGTGGCAATGCCAATAACTTCAAAGATATATCAACTTGCCAGCTGGAGTGCAACCCAATTTCATGTAATTCTTCGAGAACATTTTTTTCTTTATTTCATCATTTTAAATTAAATAATGGTTTTGAAGGTCAATAAAAAGTTTCTACTACTTGTGTGATTTCTTTACAGTGATTCCCTCATTCTGTACTGAAATCAAAGATAGAGGAACCTGTGCAGCTAACATCCTACGGTATTACTTCAACCAAGATATCCACCGGTGTGAGAGATTCAGCTATACGGGTTGTGGAGGAAATGACAATAACTTCATTACTCTTAAAGATTGCCGAAAGATTTGTCAACCACGTAAGTTGTGCATTTCCTAATATAGGCCAAGAACAGTACCTTCAGATTAAGAGATCAATTAAAAGACATCAGAAAAATCAAGTAAAGCTTTCCTTGATATTTCTTTGCTGTTAGCTAAGGATATCTTTGATTATTTTGCCTGCAGTTTTATGCCTATCTGATCAGAGTATAAGCTTATGGTCGAAGCTGACTGCCAAGTAGGGTGGCCACTCCAAAAAGAGGCCAAATAACTAGTATGAAATAATAGTAACCTATGACCATGTACTCCTTTTTGGAGGGGCTATCCTAAGTATCAGAGAACCTAGGAGGAGGAAATTCTCATGAGCAAGCATATTAGTGACGACAGGGAGTTGAGGTGGTGGAAGGTACTTTTTTATTTGGACTGTGGGAAGGACTTCTGCTCCTCTTGAACTGCAAGCAGTGTTATAAATATACTTGCATCCCATTAACAGTTGGGTTTCCCAAGCCCACAGAAACCTGGCTGATGCGAACAAAATAATAAGCCTGGAACAATTGAATCAGAGTCTTCCAAACTATTACTAGCCAATCTGTCTCCCAGGTGTAGATCAGGTTTCCCATCCACCTTGTACTCCTGCTGAATCTCTAGATTGGGTGTTGTGAAGCAGACTAGAGATGTTTGAACTTTCAGCTGAGTTGGCCCCAAACTCACCTGTTCTTGGGAATGAAAGTAAGTTTAAAATATTACCCCTATTATAATTGCTGTAATGGTAGTGATGCCACTGTTGTGACCCAGGAAAGCAAGGAAAAGAGACAGCGCTGCTCCACAGGGTTCTACTGCCCAGTCCAAATGCCAACAGCTCCATGCAAGCTTCAAATGGCCTTTTAATGGAGCCAACAGTTTTTTCATTAAATCCAGAAACCACGATCTTTGCCCAAGATTGTAGTGCCTGGGCTGGGCAGCCTACCACGAGGGGTTGCAGAAGCTGGAGGAAAAGCAGATTAGTGCAGGGCACCCGAAATGGGAAGAACGCTCCACCTTGAGAAGCAGACAACCTTATAGGATGGTGAGCATGGCAACAGACTAGCAAGGGTCCCAGTGGTTGAAGGACCCATTCAGGCTGCAGGCTGTTGGTGACTTGCCTATGAAGGACCCACGTAGGCTGTATGCTGCTGAGAACTAGGTAGTGGGAACCAGGTACCAGAACTGGGATTCGAGATGGTGCTGAGGGTTAGAATGCCTCCTGAAGGCCCTCGGGTGCTGAAGGCTTTCTGATCATATCAGAGGTTTGAATCTCATGCTCGTTTTGCTGATAGTTTGAAGTTGAGTCTATGCACCTGTGGAGGATAGTGGGAGAACTGGAGTCAATCTATATACACTCTGTCTCTGAAGGGATTCCGTTTTGCTGCTTTTTCTGATAATTAGGGACTCTGGGCAATGGTCCCGGTGGCTCTTGGTTTATCTAAGAAGGCATTTAAGAGACTTGTTCAGGCACATGGATGAAAGATAAATAGAGGGTTATGAGGCAGAGTGTTTTGGTTTTGGGTATAAATCGGCACAACATTGTGGGCCATGCTGAAATGTTCCATGTTCTATATCATGTATATTACATTAAGATATTATGACAATAAAAGGAATCTTTGAATTTTTAGAATTCTCCAGTAGCCCCTTGCAATTTATTTCTCAAGATGCTTGCAAAACCAAACTAGATTATTAATGCAACAGTGTGCCACATTTTCAGTTCATTCTCAGACCATTATTGGAGACACTTCTTTATATAATTATCTGGCTGATTCACTTGAAATAAAACAAAGTTCAAGAGCTTGAAAATCTTGTGTAATAAAATGCTTCTCATTCAGAATATCCTTTTGTATTACAAGATGCATATATTTAGGTTCAGTTACCTTAAAGATCTATGTTGGGAATTGTGATGAATTTACATCATATTTATGGGGGGAGAAAAAGATCACAGAGCGCTGAAACCTTTTGGTTCTTATTTTCAGAAATTAAGATAGAAATTACATTTATAATTTCCTAACCTACTCTCTTGTCATGGCCTTATCAAATTATGATTCTTCTCAGCATTTGCCTTTCAGTTTTTCAAAATAGTTCTATGTCAGATTTAGGAAATTTCCAAGCTTTAACTCTGTACCAACTTAGTTAATGCAAATGGAAATTTATTTGCAAGTGATAAAATTAACTGTAGACTATCTCATCTCAACATCACTTTTAATTGTTAAGATATGTAGCACAAATATTCCTACTAAAATAAGTATCTATAAACTTTATTGTATGTAGGTATGTTTTTGGGAGATAAATTGGGGCAGTTTTTAAGTGTAGATCAGATACAAACACTTTAGCGTGCGTGCGGGCGGAATTGTTTGGCAGTTTTACACTCAGCACCAGCACCTGGGACTGGAACAGGACAAGCTGGCAAGCTTGTGGGAAAATCCCATTTTGAAGACTGGTTGTGAGTGCTTAGTTCAGCCTGATCAAAGTTTTGTAGTTCATCCAAGAAGAGAGGACTGGCTGTCTAATGTTTCACTTGAAATAAGATAAATAAAAAGGAATTCTGTGATGACATGAAAGAAAGGTTATCATCTGGAAAACCCTGATGGGGCATGTTTCTTCGGCAAGACACTGAAGTGGCCGGTTACAAGGAATCTCTTGTGGGTGTCCAGCGAACAACCAATCTATCTTTGAAAACCAACAAAAAACTTCCTTAGTGGTAACCATTTACTTTTCAAGCTCCAAAGCCTGGTGAAGATTTGCAAATGTTGAATTCTGTGCACAGTATAAGAATTCTCTGATACCGGTGAACTTGGAAGAGTGAGAATGGACTGTGAATCAAAGAACTTTTCTGGGGAGTCACATGATGGAGTAGTTGTCAGTCAGGAAAACCAGCCCTCTCCAGGAAAATAGAAAAAAATGTCGGGAAAAAGCAAAGCATAACAGAAATAAAGTACAAGAAATAGAAGATAAAGATACAGAGAAGAGAAAGAAGATGGCTTCCAAGAAGGAGAAAGTAAGAACAGCTGGAAAAAAAGGTAAAAAAGTTGCCAGAGAAGGATGAAGGTCTTACCTACAGGAAGGTACAGGATGCTGTGGTGACGAGGAACATCCAACCTTCGAGGTCAGTACCTGCCCTGCAGAGTCGTGACCCACCAGCCAGTACACTACAAAAATGACTCTCGGAGCTCAGTGTGCAATCAGAGGAGAAAGAGGATACCAGAAACCAAGATCCGTCTGAGTAAAATTTTTGTGATATACGACAAGAGAAAATATACTGGAATGGGCAAGGAATAAAATTAGAGATGATTGGAGATCATTGGAATACAAGGGTCAAAAAATATTTTTTTACCCAGACACAAATTTTGAACTCTTAAAGAGAAGGAAGGAATTTAATACTGCGAAATCAACTTTGTAGAGAAAAGGTTAAAAATTCATATTAGCCGTGCTTAAATTATTTATACCTGGGCAGCAAAACAGACTGTTCTCGGATCCAGAGAAAGTGCAAGAATTTGAGAACGTTTGCAGGACAGGAAAAGAGATGTAACAAGAATGAAGAATGGCGATAAAGTATATATAAAGATGTAAAAACAATGTATATGTAAAGAACTAAAGAGGGAAAAGAGAAGGGAAGGAAGGGAATAAGGGAGAAAAAAAAGAGAGAGCTTTGTTATGTGTGTTTTTTTTTAAAAAAAAAAAAAGGGTTTCCTGGAGAGGGCTGGGTGGAGGGGGAATAACTGTCCCTGCAAAATCCGTTGACACTGCGAACAAGATCGCAACCCAAATGAAAAGGGGAGTTGTAGTTGCCTGGCAAGGGGTATGGGGCAACTCAGAGGGGGGAACTTTGGGGTTCAGGTATTAGTGGATGTGGGAACTGCGGGGGTACTTTGTCTTAAATATGTTGTTGTATATTAAGTGTAATAAGAGAAAACTAAGAGATGAAAATGGGGAAAAGAGGGATGAAGGTGGCAAAGAAGTGGAAAAGAGGTGTATGCAAGAACATTTTGGGAAGAATTAAATCAGATACTAAATAAAATTACAAAAAATAACATACCAAAAAACCAGAGATATTTATTTTAAGTAACAAGAAGTAGAGAATTGGGCCTCAAATTGGATAAAGTGCAAAAACAAATTCATTATGATAGCCTTAGCGATAGCAAAAAAAAGTATAATGTCAACTTGGAAAATGGAAGAGAGCATGAGTATACAGCAGTGGTATATGGAAATGAATAAATGTATTCCATCAGAAAAATAACATTCAATTTAAAAAATAAAGTCACGACGTTTGAACAAATTTGGAAGCCATAAATGGACGATATCAGAGAGAGCTTGCCTACAACCTCCATCCCCTAAAATGAGAGTGAAAATGATAAAACGACTGGATTCAGTGTGTAATGAATAGATGACACATTTTTCTTGTTTGTTTTCCTTTGTGTGAAAATATTGTTTTATGGTTTTATTGTATAAGTTGAATATTTATGGGTATTGGGAGGGGGGTGGGTAGAGGTGAGGGAGGGAAGGTGGGGCGGAAAAGACCACTTTAAATTTAATGACATATGTTTGTACATATTTTGGTTGATATGGTTCACAGTGTGGAAAATTTAAAAAATTATTTAAAAAATCAAAACTTGCATACAATTACATACACGTGCACTTAGAAGGGACTTAAGTTAATAGTAATAAGTTAAAGTTTGATCCTATTTTCATGTTTAAAGATAATTAAAAACAACTTTTGTTTAACTAACCATTTGTCTTGGTGAATATCTATTGCCACTGGGTTTTGGGGTCTTCTGGGCTCGTAACACTGCAATTAGAAATACATTATCTTTTCTCCCGATGCAATATTACTATTGATCCTTAAACCTAACTAGATCAAAAAATATAAAACAATTTACAAGCTTCAAGCTTTGTGTTTTCTTCCTCGTTAGTATTGTCTGTCACATCACTTCTCATCACTGCAATTGGCCTATCATCGCAATCGCTCTACAGCAGAACCAATATCGCTGGCTCTCCACTCAGCTCTGGATCACCTCGAAAACAGCAACTCATACATATAGCTGCTCTTCAGAGATGACAGCTCCAATGGCCTTCAACCCCATTATTCCCTCAGTGCTGGTCAACAAGCTCTGAAACCAGAACCTCTGTACCCCACTTTCCAACTGCATAATTGACTCCCTCATCATAAGACCACAGCCAGTACAATTTGGAAAATTCCCCTCCTTGCAAACTATCCACACAGGTGCACCTCAAGGATGCATGCTTAGTCCACTGTCCTACTCATTACATACCCATGACTGTGTGGCCAGGCACAATTCCAATGCTATCTACAAATTTGCCAGTGAAACCACAGTTGTCAACAGAATCACAAACTCCAAAGAGGAAGCATAGAGGAGGAAGACAGCAGCTCATTGAATGGTGTAATGACAACAACCTTGTGTCCTGCAGTGAACTGGAATTCACTGTTTATGGTAGATTAGATGGCCAACCCCTCCTTTTGGCTTTGCCCCATCGCTTCTGATATTAAACCCTGTTTTCTCGCCTTGTCTCAAATTTACCTTAAGACCATTGTAGATATCGGCTGTTAATTGTAAGCTAATAAAAGCATATTTGTGCTCCACACAAGTCATGTTTCAATTTTATTAGCTTACTTTTGAAAACCGGATGGAAGCTCTATGGAAGCCAAGCATGCTCCATGGTGACCCTCA
Organism: Narcine bancroftii; assembly: GCF_036971445.1. Taxonomy (NCBI): domain Eukaryota; kingdom Metazoa; phylum Chordata; class Chondrichthyes; order Torpediniformes; family Narcinidae; genus Narcine; species Narcine bancroftii. The sequence continues at coordinate 390,266,293 of NC_091469.1, forward strand.
GTCCCCAGAAGGCCTGGAAGAATTCGCCTACTGGTTGAGTGCTTCAAATCTTGCCTAATGGACACCTAAGAAGTCTTCCACTCCAACAGCCTCCAGAGATCGGCCCTCCTCTTGGAAGTCGGTCCCAAGAGGTACACAGTCATCAGGGACTGCATGACATATGAGATAGCCATCAAAGGCCTGAAGGCCCACTACATGAGGCCTCAGAATGACATGCTGGTGAGACACCAACTCTCAATGTCGCAATGACTGGGTGAATCGCTGGATGGCTATGTTCTGGAACTATGGACACTTGCGACAGAGTGCCACTACAAAGTGGTCTCTTCCCAGGTGAGGAAGAAGAGCAAGTCCAGGATACACTTGTGGCAGAGTGAGATCAATGTATGTGAGGCAGTGATTGCTAGAGTTGGGGAAGATAGACCTTGCCAGTATCCTCGATCTGGCAAAATCTCTTGAACAGGCCCAACTGGGAGTGCGGCGCCTTCTTGGAAGACCAGGCCTGCGGAGCGCAACTATTCCCAGTAAAGACTACTGTGGCCACACACAACCAGGGATGCTACTCCTGTGGACAGACCAAACACCCCTGCACAAGATACCCTGCGAAGGATTCAGTCTTCAGGATGTGGTAAGAGGAGATACTGGGTGAAAGTCTGTTGGGCCAAGGGGAACACCAGGAAGGCGACAGTGTGTGGGACCCTGAACTATTGTATGCCCTATGCTCAAGCCCAGAAGTGTGGGTGTCTGCTTCTCCGTGCTGCTCACTGCTGCAATCTTGCTGCGCCTCATGGTGGGAACAACTACTGGAAATGAAGCATTGAGGAAATTGAGAAGTGAAGCAACAGTGGGAATGGTAGCCATCTTGTTGCTCCTCATGGTTGACACCATATTCCCGGCCCTCAGTACTGGCATCAGTTGTCCTCGACTTTGCAAAAATCCACCAGCTGAACAACTCAACGATGGAGGTGAGGGGAAACAGTCATCTGATGGATAGATACTGGCTCAACTGAGAGCTTAATAAACCTAAAGGTTTACCCAATGGACTACTGTATTTATCTGACATTGCAATCGTATTTAGCAACTATTCAGGGGTATTGCACAGCAAACTTAACTGTAAAGGTGGATGGGGGGGGAAATTTTGTAGGTTCTGATTGTATGTATTGGAGGAGTTGTGTGCTTCTGTGTTGCTGGGCCTTGACTTCCTGTGTTACCTTAAAAGCATGACCACTGAGTACTCAAGCCCACGCTCCCCACCCCCCAATCACAGTGCAGAAGGGAAGGTCCCAAAAGCTAGACACTACATGTGGTCTCTCCATACTGAATATCGAACTGCCCCACACTTGTTTCAGAACCTAACTGTAAGTGGTTCACCACAAAGAGCAAGTGATATAATGCAGGGCACCAAGAATTTATTAGAGCAGAAATACAGCGGATGCTTGAGGAATAAAATCATTGAACACAGTACCAGCCCATGGAGAGCTCAGGTGGTAGTCGGTAGAGGGGGAGAAAAGCCCAGGCTAGTGATTGACTAGAGCCAACTATTAATCGCTTCACTCTGCTGGATGCATATCCCTTCCCCAAATCTCAGATATGGTGAATGAAATTGTGCAGTACCCGGTCTATTTGACCATTGACCTGAAAGCTGCATAATCACCAGCTACTGATCCATTCCGAGGGCTACCCCTACACAGCATTCGAAGGAGATGGACGTCTTTATCAGATCCTGAGGGTCCCTTTTGGTATTATGAATGGGGTCTTGATCTTCCAGAGGCAGATGGTTGAAATGGTAGTTTAGTACGAGCTCAGGGCTACCTTTCCCTATCTTGACAATGTCACCATTTGTGGACACAATCTGGAGGTCCACGACGCCAATCTTCAGAAGTTTCTGCACACAGCCAAATCCCTGAACCTCACGTACAATGTCAGTAAGTGTGTGTTTTGCATTGAACTTCTAGCTATACTGGGTTATGTAGTGGAGAATAGTGTCATTGGCCCAGACCCTGACTTTATGTTCCCCCTGTTAGCCCTCCTGAATTCAAGGACCATGAAAGCTTTAAGGAGGTGCATGGGCTTCTTCTCAATCTATACCCAGTGGGTACCTCATTACACTGAAAAGGTCCTCCACCTTTTAAAATCCATCTCCTTTCCATTATCAGCCAAAGCCCTGGCAGATTTTAGCTAATTCAGGAGTTATATTGCTAAAGCCACCATGCATGTGGTGGATGAAAATGCACCATTCCAGGTAGAGAGTGATTCCTCCAATGTAGCTCTGCCGATGGCCCTTAAGCAGGCAGACAGGCCGATAGCTTTCTTTTCCTGCACTCTACAAGGACACGAGCTCTGAAACCCTTCAGTGGAGAAAGAGGAAAGAGGCTAAAGCCATTATGGAGGCACCTGGCCCACAGGAAATGTACACTACTCATTGATTAGCGATCTGTTGCATTTATGTTCAATAATATCTACAGGGAGTGGTACTTAAATAGGGCTCAGAGAATCATTGAGGACCTTTACTATCTGGCCCATAGAATCTTTGAGATACTATCTTCAAGGAGCTATAAAACTAAGACTACCAGACTGGGAAGCAACTTCTTCCTGTAGGTGGTGTGACAGTTGAACAATCCTAGAGATCAGCAAATTGTTTATATATATAAATACACACACACACACACACACACACACACACTGTTAGAGAACTTTATGGAAAGATGGAATGAGCTGAACAAAGATTGATGAGAATTGTAAAGTTGTGCCATTGAGGATTGGCATTAATGGAGATTAGATGAAGCATTCCTGTGTACAGACAACCACTATTGTCAATAAATAATGCCAGAGGTAATCTAGCGCTTTAGTCCATTCCATCAGGCTATATTTATTTTTAAGAAATAGGAACTAGATGAGACTACTTCACAGATCAGAAATCAAATAAGAATAGAGAAAGAGATAACATTTCAGGTTGATGAATCATAGTTCAGATGAAAGGTCACCAACTGAGACTTGAAATCTTTCCCTCTTCAGAGATGTTACCTAATTTGCTGTGTATTTTAAGACTTTTCTCATTTATTTTACATTTCCCGCAGAGGCAGTGCTAGGGTTTTGTATGTTTGCTTTAATCACCATGGGATTAGCACATCTTTTTCTCATGGACAGAAATGGTGCTGGCACACAAGATGAAGTGTTAGCAGATTCCAAATCCCAGCATGGACTGTAAAAGATGAAACCCATTATGTGATTCCATATGCTATCATAGCTCTTATTCCCAGAATAAAGAGACTAATTGGCAGTAAGATGATCAGCTCTGCAAAATTCTCAGATGTTGGCAAACATTTGACACATTGGATGAAAATTCAAGATTTGCAAACTCCTGCTCCCTCATTGCTAGTCAACAGTCTGGATGCCTAAGCAAGATGGAGTTTCTATTTCTTAAAGCATTAATTTAAAAACTTTAGAAGGAAAGTCACAACTATTCAAACTCAACACCTCCCAAATAAAATCTGAGCATCTCATGGGTTGCTTATTTTAAGGAAATGAGGATTTCTGGGGATTCTTTGTAGCTTGTGTCCTGGGCATATTTTCATTTACTTTTATTTGTTTAACAAAGCTCCCTTAATATTAAAACTTCACAGACTCCTTGTCTGATAGCAACCCATCCCCTGCCTTCCACCTTTAAATCTTGGAAGATGTGAGGCCAATACTTAGTTCATTTTAAAGTTTGCTAATGTTTGTTGAACATTTTTAGCTTCCAGTAACCCTGCCTCCGTTCTTTCCTGAAGCCTGACTAACTGCACTCTTAAGATTCACAGTAGGTCAGATAATTTTCTCTTTTCCCTGAGTTTACAGACTAACAATTATCTGCTTTGACAAAGCATAGCATGACAGCCTATTTTTTTTTTCAAACTTGTTGTCTTCTGCTACAAGCTGGAGGCAAACTAAGCTTTGTGCATTCTCAGAATCAAGATTTGTGGTACACAGAATTACATGCAGAGGCTCAGTTCAAGATGATTAGGAGCCACAAGTCCATTTGAGGGTATGAAATTGGTAGGTTGACTGATGGGAGATTGACTTTGTTTGGATGGTTTAGATGAAGGGAATTTGTGAGCTGCTGAACAGGAACTTAGAGGTGGTCATTTTGGGGCCATGGATGTCATGTCAGAGGTCAGGGCCTGGAAGTTAGCCAATTCCAAGAAGCAGAAATGGGGTGGGGGGGATGGGTGTCAGAATGCCAGTGCTGTAGGCAGTGGGTAGTGATGAATGCAGGGACATGTATAACAGGTCATCAGATACCTGGAATTGATGGGAGAGGATTTCTCCAGGGAAACCAAAGTCTAGGTTCTCTAAGAAGATTCCAACCAGAATATTGTTGTGTGACTATGCAGAAATTGTATTGTGATACAGAGATAACTCATTGCTTGAAATATCTGGTCAAATTTCCCAACTGATCCAAAACAACTCAGGAATGGTCAATACAACAGTTCTTTCCATAAAAGGTAAAGTTTGACACAACTGGAAAGAAAGAACATTGCGATTGATGCTACAAAAGTAGTGAGTAATCCCCAGAATGACTGAACATCTTCTATGCACAGTTTGATGAGAAAAACAGGCTAAAGTCAAAGAATGCTCCATGTACCCCTGATGATCAGTCATCCATTTTGCTGAGGTGAGGAGAACCCCATCCATGGTTAACCCACACAAGGCATGGAACCAGACAACAGACCTAGTCGGGTACTGATGAACTGCACAAACCCTACTGACAGAGGTCCTTACAGATATCTTCAACATGTCACTGCAGCAGTCTATCATCCCTATCAAGACAGCTGCCATCATGCTGATTCCAAAGAGGGTGACAGTAACAGGCCTCAATGACATCTGCCCTGTGACTCAGACATCCAACATTATGAAATTCTTTAAGGTGAACCCATTTCAACTTTCCTAGAAAAGAAACTGTTCTTCTGACAATGCTATAGCTTTATCCCTTTACTATGTCCTGGCCCATCTGGAGAACAATGCCACATCTGCCAGGCTGCTGTTCATTGACCAGTTTGGCATTTGATACATTCATTCCCCAGAAGTTAATGAAGAAGTTGTCTTCACTGGGACTGAACACACCTCTCTGCATCAGGATTTTGGCCTTCCTAACAGAAAGACCAGAGTCTGTCCTGATTAGCAGCGGAACTTTGAGCACCATCACACCTCAGGGGTATGTCCAGCCCCTCCTGTTCATGGTACTGAACCATGACAGTAAAGCCAAATCCAGTTATGATTACAGAGTCATCATATGTAGTTGGCTTCATCAGCAATAGCGATGAGTTGTGTTACAGAGAAGAAATGGAAAATCTTGTAATTATGGTGCAAGAGTAACAACCTGAGTCTCAATGTGGACAAGACAAAGGAGATTATTGTGGACTTCAAAAGGACCAGGGACAACCTCCCTCCATACACATTAATAACTCCATAGAGGAGAGAGTAGAGAGCACCAAGTTCACTTAGTGGACATGCAACATTTCCCTCACTTGAGAGGAAAGTGCAACAGTGACTACACTTCTAGAGAAGACTGAGGTGGGCAAGACCACCAGCAACTTTCTACAGGAGCTCTTTTGAGAGCTTCCTAGTTAGCTGCATCACAGTGTAGTAGGGCTGCTGTAGATATAGAGCATCAGATTAGTGTTCCATCACAGGACCATAAGAGCGGAATAGAATCCATAGGGTCTCCCTCCTCCCTGTCCCCCACCATTAGTGATCTGATTTACCAGGATCGTTGTTTGAAAAAGGCTCACAAAATCATTGAGGACCCCTACCACCCTGTACACAGCATCAACTACTCCCATCAGGGAAAACATACAGGAGCATCAGAGCCGGTACCATCAGGTTGCGGAAAAACCATTCAAGATTCTACAATTTATTAAACAATATTTATATGTATATATATGTGTAATGTGTATGTATCTTTGTATGTATGCTATGTCTGGATTTTGCATTGAAGACCAGGGTGTGTTGTTTTGTTCAGTTATAAAATCAGGTGATAATAAACTTGAATTTGAACTTGTACATGACAAGAAAATCTAGGTGTGGTTAACATCCACAAATCCTTAAACTATCTGCTCACATTCCCAAGTTATCCAAGCTCCACTTTATTCATGTTAGAACCATAGACCACTATTACATAGAAACGGCCCTAGTCCATGTTGTACTATTATCCTGCTATTATAAATAATAACTCAATCATTTTACATTTAATGTTGGCAAACAGTGAATTGATGCATCTATCTTGAATATAGATACATTTTCTGGAGTTCAGACACACCAAACCAAGATCACGGCTAAGATTATTTTGAAAAGTTTATTCAGGGATTGAACCAATTGTGTCCTGCATCCAAAACATATTTATCTTTAATGAACAAAGAACAAAAAAAATGCAGATGCTAGAAATTAAATCAAAAATAGAATAATTAAAGGCACAAAGCAGATTCCAACAGAACATAAGGTCATCATTGTTCCAAGAGAGTTCCCTGAAGCTCTGAATATCAGCTGATTTATTTGAACAGATGTTGTATCAAAGGATTTGATGATTATAGAACCTTCCATGAAATGGCATAAACAAATAGACAAACCCAGAAAACTCCTAATTTCTTTCATTTTCAGTACCTTTAAATCCTATACCGCCTGACCATAGCTTCACCATGTCAGAAATCCACCCATTTCTTCTTATTTCTGTAAGATGAATGATTTACTTTAGCTCAGCACACCTTGACTAAACCACAGGTCATTTAAAATGTTCAAGTCGGCCTTGCCCTAACTATCAGAATCTCAGTAAGGTCATTTAAGTATAATGTAAATGATAACTGGGATTTCTTGATTAAACTACATGGTACTTTATAGATCTAGCTATTCACTTAGACCAGTGGTTTTCAAACTTTTTCTTTCCACTCACGTACCAACTTAAACAGTCCCTTTACTAATCACAGAGCAATTATGGCATAGTGAATATTTAAGGTAGTATGTGAATGGAAAGAAAAAGTTTGAAAACCACTGACTTAAACCATTTAGACCAGGGTTGGGCAACCTTTTTTTAAAACTCACATTTCACCTAAAGTATTCCCTATGCCATAACTACTCTGTGATTAGTAAGGGAATACTTAAAATGGTATGTGAGTGGAAAGTGTGAATAGTTATATTTTATATTATGTATAGATATGTTTTTGGATTGTGGGGTTTTAGGTAGGTCATCAACAGATACAAACACTTCAAAAGAGATCTCATTTTAAAATGCAAGAGTTACGCATAAGATGGTGGCTACTATTCTGCAAAGACAATAGACTTCTATGCTAAAGATTTTCGCAATAAGGTTTACCGCTCAGAGATATTTGTTGCTCATTGGACACACACAAACTGATTCCTTCTGATCAGCCACTTCAGTGTCTTTCCAAAGACACTTGCCCCATTAGAGTTTCCCAGATGATGACCTCTTTCTTTCAGGTCACCACAGGGTTCCTTTACTGTTTCCCTTGTCCCAAGCAGAACATTATACAACCAGCTATCTCCTCTTATATGGACCACAAGGCTTTGAACAGGCTGAACTCAGAACTCACAACCTATCTTCAAAATGGGGTTTCAAACAAGCTTCCAAAAACCACTGCAGAAGACTAGCTCTCTCTCTCTTTATCTCTCTCTCTCTCCTCTCTCCTCTCTCTCCTCTCTCTCTCTCTCTCTCTCTCTCTCTCTCCCTCCCTCTCCCTCTCTGTCATACTTAGAGAAAAATCTGACTATCTCTGCTTGCAAAACTACATGACCTTCCTGAAACAGCACACTCCACCAAAATAGCTTGCTGACTCCCAAAATCATTTAATGAGTTTCCTGAGATGGGCCCTTCCATTTGCACCTTATTGTGAAAATCTCCAACACAGGAGTCTATTGTCTTTGCAGAATACTAGGTACCACCTTATGCATAACTCTTGCATTTTAAAATGAGATCTCTTTTGAAGTGTTTGTATCTGTTTATGACCTAACTAAAAACCTCACAATCTATCTTCCAAAAACATTTGTATACATAATATAAAATATAACATAATATGTCACAAAAGGAAAAGTTTGAAAACCACAGTTTTAATCATGCCTAATTGACTCATTATGTGGATGGTTTCACAACTCCAAAGGAAATGGGCCAATGACAATTTTTCTGAAGCAAAATATTTCTGTAACAATTCGGTCTAGAGTAGTGTTCTCAACCTTTCCTTCCCACTCACATTACCACCTTAAACCCTTACCAATCACAGAGCACTTATGGCATAGGGATTACTTAGGGTGGAATGTAAGTTTTAAAAGTAAAGGTTGCCCACCCCAATTCAGATAATCTAAAATGTGAAGGCGATTTCAACAATGGGAGGACAGATGAAAATATGAATAACAATTTGAAAAAGGCTGGAAAATGGAGTTGAAAAGAAAAGTAAATCAGCCATGAGTTGAATGGTGCAGCAGACTCAATGGGCTGAATGGCCTAATTCTGCTCATGTCTTATGGTTAATAATAACAACTTTACAAACAAATGCCAACTTCAGTTAAATTTATAAGATATTCACATTTGAATTGAATGTGTGGGTATTTTTTAAAAATCAGTCTGCCACATCTACATCAAAATAAAGAGGCCAGATCTCTTTTTTAAACTTGTTACTTTGAGATTAAACTTTGAAATCATAAAGATAAAAAAAATCACAATTTTTGTTTTAATATTATTCCCATTTTAATACAATGTGTATCAATGTTTGACATTGTCTCTTTTTTTGTCAGGAAACAGAAAACCACTGAAGAATAAAGTTTCTGCTGCATTTAAATACAAGATATTTAAACATCGTTGAAGAAGAAACAATATTTTGATGTAGATTATAATCCTTGTTTTCATTTTCATAAACTTTGGAAGCAGGAGTTTATTTTATTCTAATTATTTTTCAATGAATAAAATATATAGCAAACCCTTGAGCTAGAATTAAAACAATTTTGACTCTAGTTTCTGAACATGAAACTAAGGGGTACAATCTATGTCAAAATCTCCCAGAGTGTTCCAAAAGCAGAGATTCTTCCAGATTAACTTTTTTAATACATTTATATGGATGTCATTATTTTTTCTAAAAAGAAACATTCTTAGCAAATGTGGGAACTTAAAAAACACATTAATTTACCTGAAGAAATATTTGATAGACCAAATTATTTCCGTGGGGAAAATGATTAAATAAATTCAAAATTACATGCCTTTAAGATGGAAAAAATAATGAAAGTAGATCATTACTCATTTCTGTGGAGAAGTGTACACACCCTTTTACTCAGGTGATCTCTTGAGCATTCCCCAGAACCTCTTTGTTGTCCTTGCTCTTCATTTCAATAATTTACTAGAATTCATAACAATGTAAAATTCCTTCTTGTGATTTCCTTTCACAATTATGCCTTCTCTTAAAAGCAATAGCAAGTTAATTCCTGTATTCACTGTATTTGTAATTATATGATGCCTACCTTCAACCTATATCTGACATTGAGGTGGCTGAGGCAAACCAGAGAAACAGTGCCAATGAGAACAGAGTTAAAAAAGGGAGATGAAAATGTTTCACATAAAAAAAAGCTTTGCAATTCATTGATATTTTGGAAGCTAATATTATGTTGTGGCTTTGAATGATTAGATTCAGTAGAAATCCATTATATAAATCTCTTCTATTTTTTCTTTTTCATGAGATGCATACTGAATACATTAACTGAATCGATATTGTGATTAATTATACAGAGAACATGAAAAATGCGAGTGTTGTATTGTTCCAAAGAGTTTTTCTTGTATTTCATGCTCTCAAGTGAGTCAAAAATATGTTTGATTTTTCACCATTGTACTAAAACAATAATAAAATGCAAATATTGTGGCTGTAAACCCGTAAGCAGTGTGGTTACCTTTCTGAAATCCCTGGGCACAATATATATAATGATTATTGTGATACTTTTTTCTTTTTAAAATATCTTTATTGAGTTTAATATTTAAAAATCTACCCATATAGATCCACACATACATACATTTGCTAGGGTATGAAAAAATACAAAAATATTTGAACATTTTGAATAAAACCTTGATTATACATAATATAACTTGTGTGTGTACCCTTTTAGATCAAACACACTTTATAAAAAAAAGAAAGCAATCCCCCCAACCCCAAATAATCAAACCCCTCCCTCTAAAAAAGGCAAACTTGCATGTCTAATAAAAATTGGAAACAAAGTTCACGGAGACCAGACAGCACTGGTCTGAAGCATCCAAACACCCTCATTCATTAAATTATGGTCATACTCCATGAATGGGAGCCACATCTTGTAAATGTTCACCTTTACATCTTTTGCATTACGTCTGAATTTTTTTCTAGACCTAGGAAGGACATGATCTCATGTAACCATTGAGTATGGGTAGGTAGAGTACTGCCTTTCCATTTCATCAGAATTGCCCGTCCAACTATTAATGAGGTAAAAGCTAAAATTTGCCTCTGAGATGAGGTCAGAAATATTTCCTCTTCTTGAGAAACCCCAAATAAAGTAATTAAGGGATATGGTTCTAATTTGACCTTAAAATGAAATGATAAAGTTTGAAAGTAATTTTTCAAAAAACTTTTTAAACTAGGGCAATCCAAAACATAGATATCAGTGAGGCCTCAATAATGTAACACTTATCACATAATGGATCAGAATAGAAGCAAGATAACTTAAATTTTGAAATATGTGCTCTGTGTACAACCTTAAATTGTAATAGACAAGGTCATGCACAAAATGAGGATTTATTAATCAAATTTAGAACAACATCTCAGTCCTCACCTGGAAGTGACAAATCTAAGTCATGATCTCTATCACTCTTGATCTTAACTAGAGAAACTGATCTCAAATCCATCAACTTACTATAAATAATTGGTATTGAGCCTCTATGAGAAAATTTTGAAAGTCAAAAAAATAAATCAAGTATGTTTGTTTCAGAAATCCATGGAAAATCAGAAAGCTTGGACTGAACAAAATGTCTGACTTGTAGATATCTGGAAAAAATGACTATTAGGTCATTTAAGTTTTACCTTCAATTGTTCAAAAGAAGCAAAATTATTAATCCCCAGTCTACAACACTCTCTGAAACCTGCATCTGATAGTTTAAAAAAATGATGATGAATTATAATAGGACTGGCTAGAGAAAAAATATTGATTCCAAAAAAAATTTCTAAATTGTGCCCACATTCTCAACCTACGTCCCATTATCTGATTACTGCTTAATTTAGAAAAATGAAGAAGGTAAAAAAGACTCCAGGGCTGCCAATAGAGATTTTTTTTTAAAAATTCAGTTCCATTTCAACCAGTACCAGCATTTTTGTTGAACTCTGAATCTGTACCTCTTAGTCTGTCTAAATTACTACATTATCTAGTACCCTGACATTTACTGTGCAAATCCTGCTCTAGTTTAACTTTCTGAAATCCAACATTTTGGACATGTCCACGTTGAATTCAAAATAAAATAACAAGATATGAAGCTAAATCATATCACTGACAAAAATTATTTCCTGCCGAAAGACATGTACAGTTTACAACTGCTTCTAATCATTTGGTCTTGGCCTCTGAAACTGCTTTATCCACAAGTTGCAGAGAAGGATGTAATTCATGGTGCAGATAGGATAGATGGCATTATCTGGCCTTAAATTTGGCATGAGCCAAGATGTATAGCTTTATTAGATGTTTGTTTCCATCATCAGTTCTGGCTCCTGGATGTTGAACTTTATTCCAAGCTCAGCGAAACTTGTCAAGACAGGATCCAGTTTCATAGAACAGAGAAAAGTGTATCGCAGTAAAGGCCCTTTGAAGCATAATGTTTGCCAACCCTTATAAACCTATTCCACAATCAATCTAACCCTTCCTTCCCTCACAATATTTATCCAAAATCCATGTGCCTATCTAAGAATATTTTAGATATACCTATGGTATCATCCTCAACTACCACATCTAGCAATACATTCCAGTAACCCCCCCCACTCTCTGCGTTAAAAGCCTAACTCTGACATCTCCCCTAAACTTTCCTCTACTCACCTTCAACAGATATCCTCTAGTATTGGTGATTGTCGCCTTGGGAAACTGGTGCTGGCTGTACACTCAATAATCTTATACATCTTTATTAAGTCGCCTCTCATCCTCCATCATTCCAAAGAGATAAGCCCTAGCTCAACCTTTCCTCATCAGACATGTCCTTTAATTCAGCAAGAATCCCAGTAAATCTCCTCTGTACCCTTTTGAAAGCTTCAACATCCTTCCTGTATAGTGAGGCGACCATAACTGAACAAAAATCTGCCATTATTCAATCCCCATAGTCCCTCTGTAAAATATTTTACTGTTGTGGTACCGTGAATCCCAGGAATTTCAAATGCCTGATAATTATGAAAGGCAGCGTGCGTCATTGCCATCTCATGAACTGGTGACAGTTTCCATTGGCTATAAGTGTGGCTTCCTGATTATCTGTTTATACCTCATTTTGTGCAGAAGGAGCAGAGCTGCAAATAGAAAGGCAGGTTTTCAGACAGAGTAGAGCCAGAACATAGTTGGTATCGGAACTAGGTGTGCGCTCAAAGTACGGTGGGGAAGAGTGTCAAGCTCCTAGGTGGGAACCCGAAGCTAGATCATGGATGGAATCAAAATCCTAAGGCAGAATCATGGTGAGGAATTCTGGCAAATGGGTGAGAAGAGAGTCCAGAGCGGTTAAATGGTCTTGATTGAGTGCTGACAAACAAAGTGTGACCAAGTACAGAGGCAGGTGTATGGATGGAGGGAAATTAGTGCAAGGAAGAGGTCAGAAGAAAAGCTTGGGAAAGTCAGAAAATAGGCTAGAAATGGAGAAAAATAATAGTAAAGGGGTTCAAGGACACGGAGAACTAAAAGGTGAGGTTTCAGGGAGAATGATAGGTCAGAGAGCTGGGAAGCAAGGAAGCAAGTTCATGAGCAAGGGCACCTGCACCCAAGTTCATGTGCTCTTGTGACAGTGAGTGAGAGAGAGAGAGAGAGAGAGAGAGAGAGAGAGAGAGAGAGAGAGAGAGAGAGTGTGCGTGTGTGTGTGTGTGTGTGTGTGTGTGTGTGTGTGTGTGTGTGTGAGTGTGTAAGAGAGAGAAAGAGAAGAGTGTATGTGCAGATGATATACTTCCTGTGCTTTTGTATAATATGGAGCACATTTTGTTTCAGTTGCTTGAGTTTCTATTTGACAATGCTCTTTCATTAAACAGTAGTAGAAACCTGATGGTTTTTTTCTTCAAAAAGGCCACATCGTGATTTTTCATAATATGACATCTAAGTTCTATGTACTTTGAAATTGTGTCATCTGTGTCATCTGTTCACATCAAGAAATGCATTAAAATTATATCTGTTGATTTATTCACTTTTTGCACATAACTTTAATGAGGGCAAATTTTACTCCATATCTCAAATTTTAGATATAGTATTGTCAATTGTGTTAGGGCGAATATTCATAATATCGTTAAGTATTTTGCAGAGTAACTGTGTTCAGTTTGCAATGGCCTTTCTAAGCTCCAGGTTGCAGGCTATTTCAACTCCCCATTCCCACAATGACTTGCCCATTCTTGATGATCTCCACTGCCAGAGGGAAGCTTAATATAAACTAGAAGAACATCATCTTGTATACTGCCTGAGTAGACTACAGAACACTGAATTTTCCAATGTCAGGTAATGAGTTTCCTCTCTCTTTTTTCTGAGATATTTCTCTTGTTCCTCTTTCCCGCATCCCATTGTTCTTTCTCCCCACCCATCTCCAGCCAGTCCTACCCATTTTCATTCCCTTCACTATCTGGTTCCATCCTCATCCACGCATATTTTCACTATGGGATTCTTTCCCCACCCCCTCCCCCCACTTTGGTTTCACCTGGTTTCTATCCTCCACTTCTCTTCTAATGGCTTTTATTATACCACTCTCGCCCCACTTTGGTTTCACCTGGTTTCTTCTATCCTTCATCTCCTCTAATGGCTTTTATTATACCACTCTCACCCCATTTTGGTTTCACCTGGTTTCTTCTATCCTTCATCTCCTCTAATGGCTTTTATTATGCCACTCTCGCACCACTTTGGTTTCACCTGGTTTCTTCTATCTTTCACCTCCTCTAGTGGCTTTTATTATACCACTCTCGCCCCACTTTGGGTTTCACCTGCTTATTCTATCCTTCATCTCCTCTAATGGCTTTTATTATACCACTCTTGCCCCACTTTGGTTTCACCTGGTTTCTTCTATCCTTCATCTCCTTTAATGGCTTTTATTATACCACTCTCACCCCATTTTGGTTTAACCTGGCTTCTTCTATCCTTCACTTCTCCTCTAGTGGCTTTTATTATACCACTCTCCCCCCACTTTGGTTTCACCTGGTTTCTTCTATCCTTCATCTCCTCTAGTGGCTTTTATTATACCACTCTCATCACCATTATCAGATTCTGGCAATCTTCCTTTGTCTCCACTTATCATCCTCCCTCCAGCCATCTCCAACTTCTTATTGTATGACTCACCTTTTTCATTTTGAATAATTTTGACTGGGATGGAGGGGCTGGTCAGGAACCAATTGGGGAATAGTTAACCAAGGAGGAATGAAGGATGATGGACAGAGGCAACTGATTGGCAGGAAACAGACAAAGGGGCCAGAGACAGGTTACCAACAAATTTAAAACACTCAGGAGGAGGACACACCATGTCATGGACCATAATGGGAGGAAAGGCACAGATCGCTAGGACTGGCCTTATTTTAATCTTGTTTATAACATCTGGGGTTCAAGCAGGCAGGCGATTCCACTCGTCCTTGTGGGCAACCTTCAGGCTAGGAGGGGGGCTGATGCACGATCCCCTCAAACCAGTTCACAACCTGAGGCAGAGGAGGAGGATGAGGAGGTTGAGGTGCACAAACAGTATGCTCCTGGTGCCCTCCCCTCTCCCAGTACCTCAAACTCTACTACTGCCTCATCTTCTGTCACAACCTTGGCTGATCAGAAGATAGCAACTGACCCGTCATCAACTGGCGATAATGCAGGGATAACACCTCCAGCTGTACCAGGAGTGGTAAGATTCATAATTAATCTGTTCAAAGAAAAATCTTGTTTGAATTAAAGGTGAGGGTGTGGCAGTTAATTCACATACTTGTCTCACTGATATCTAGGTGTGAGAAGGAGGCTGAAATGTAAGAAGTCCACAAAGCCGCAGGAGGCAGCAAATGATATGGGTGTCCTCTTAACCAAAATAGACCAGATGGACCACGAAAGAGAACAAAATAGGCAGGCTGAGACCTTGCAGACCTTGCAGAGGCTGATGCAGGATCAACGGATGGCTCTGTAACAGGCGCACCAGGTGAAAATGAAGGATTGGGATGCCTGATAATGGAGATTTGACAGGAGGTGCATGCACAGACAGCAGTTATAAGCAGACTGGCCTCATCAATCAAAGTGATTGTGTGAGTCCTTCCTTGGCCCTCCACCATTCAGTTTCTTTCCATCCTTGGCAGGCCTCCTGCAACCCCCTTCCCACCAACCTCCCCATCATTCCAACCAATCTCTGCTACCGTGAAGCCACGTGCCTCTTGTGCACCACCATCAGCCCTCCCCATTCCATTCTCCTCCCTCTTGCTGAACTACACTGTCTTCCATCTCCAGTGGTGCACCCAGCCTACATCCCAACCTTTATCAGCCCTTTGGGTGGGATATACTGGACACCCGTAGGTGCTGAGGGTTCAGCTGATCAAGCCATTACTGGCCATTATCTCAGCTCCTACATTCACCTGCTCGAGAATGAGGATGAGAATTTTGAATGATCAGTTTACATCCTTCGTTCTTCACCGAAGTCATAAAGTTTACAATTTTGTAATATGTTCAAGTCAAGTTGAAGGTCAATATCAACAAAAAGTTTCCAAATATTTTTAACGTTCTTAATGTTTTATTCAAGGAAGTTTTTGCACTGCCTTTATTGACAATTATTGTCCATGTTTACATTGATGTTGTACATAAAGTTCCAATGGCTATTATACAGTTGTTATTTTAAAGTTTGGGTTTAACAGTTGCACTATGTTCAAGGACAAGCAATAAAGTTTTATAGCCTTTTATAGCATTCTCTTTCTTTGGCTTGGCTTCGCGGACGAAGATTTATGGAGGGGTAAAGTCCACATCAGCTGCAGGCTCGTTTGTGGCTGACAAGTCCGATGCGGGACAGGCAGACACGGTTGCAGCGGTTGCAAGGGAAAATTGGTTGGTTAGGTTTGGGGGTTGGGTTTTTCCTCCTTTTGTCTTTTGACAGTGAGGTGGGCTCTGCAGTCATTTCCACACAGGACTGTTATAGCCTCATGTATGGCGTGCAGCCCACTGCAAGGGAGACTTTCTGGAATAGCGAGATCAGAGACTTCAGCCTTCCACTCTTCCAGGAAGTGCTCCTTGTTAAACTTGCATATATTATGTAAGAAGCAGCAGGCAACAGCTACATCTGACGCGAAGGTGGTGTTAATATCTATTCATTTGGACAGGCACCTCCAGCAACCTTTGAGATGACCAAAGGCATTCTCCACAGCCATTCTAGTGGAGCTTAGTCTGAAGTTGAATGTGCTATTATGGTGATCAATGACGTGATGTTGCATGAAACCCCTTCATCAGCCATTTTCACAGTGGGTAGGCAGGATCTTCAATCAAATATGCAAATATTTCCACATCATTCACATTTCTGGAGACCTGTGATACAATCAAATAGAGTGTGTGGGTGAGAAGGAGCAGAAGGGAACAGTGGCAAAGCTGGGGTTTATCACACACTTCACAGGGTCACATGCACTTGTTAAGGCATCATAGCGTTCTCACAGAAACCACTTATGTCACTGGGGAAATAGCTGACCACCTGCATCTTCAGCAATTATGTAAATTGGAGAGTTGACAAGTACGCAAGCATCATGGGTGTGACCTGGCCAGCCTGCATAGACATTGTAAAGCTGCAAACACAGAGGGTGACAGCTGGAACCACTTAATGCTTATATTTTCAAGTGAGGGTAAATGCTAATAATGGAAGGATCAACCTTACCAGAAGTTGTGGTCGACAACAACTTGCAGAACAATGGAGTGCCAACTTTTTCGATTGCAGTTGGATGCTAGATTATCCTGTGGGGCAATGAGGGGAATATGTGTGCCATCTATGGCTCCAACACACATTGGATACCCACCCTTCTTTCAAATGCCTCAATAGTCTCCAGAAGACACTCCCCAGTTGGCAACCCTATGAAATGTGGCATGAGGTACATTTTCACTGCCGCAGTTATTTCCCTCACCACTGTGAATACAGTGGAGATAACAACACCAAAAGGCACACTGATGTAATGATACTCTCCAGAAGTGGCATACCACCACAAAGCTAGTGCAAGTCTGATCCGAGATTCCAGAGATCTTCGGCATTTTGTGTTCTTACGCCTCAGGTGTGGCCCCAGTATCCCAACAGTGAAATTAAATGTGTCATGAGACATTCATAGATTCTCATATCACTGAATATCATCATATTTTTCAAAAACTTGATCCAAGAATACAGGTCCCTGAGGTCTCTTCCTCTTCCACATCCTTCTGCTATTATGCAACCTTTCAAGATACTTCATTTAAAAACAAATGCTTTTTACGGCTAACTCTCAGCTCAGCCAATCTCCCCTCCTCAAACACTTCACAGATTATACACAAGAGATTATTGAAATTATGCCACATGAGATCAGGAGTTCTCTGGCCTGTAAGACCAGCCATTCTTTGCACCAATTTGCCAATAAGGAGGCTAATAAGACCTGATTGTGTGGTGATGGATTCATATATCTTCTGGACGTCCGAGGAGATCTGTCTGAGGTCAGCCATCATATAGAATGATATGACATCACTTTGTCTTTTGCGTGCCGCATCATGCAGGCACTTCCGATTAAAGGTAGAACGGACCAAAGGCCGGGGATAAATCTTTGCAAGTGTGAAAGCATTCAGTGTCCCGGTTAAGAGTGGTCTAGTGTGAAAGGCCAAACCCTCATTCCTACCCCAAGACACTGAATAGTGTCAGGTCTGCTTTGTTCATGAATGAGTGAGACAAACACCAGGCTGAGTCGAAATCAGGGTTCTTTGTTCTTTATTACCGGATTGTAACACTTGCGACTAACCATGTTAGTCGGAGAATGCATTCTGCCGTTATCAGCAAAAGGGTGATTTTTTATACCCTTGGATATGTGCTTAGAACATCATCATATCATTACTTGTCCAATGACTAAAACTGTTGCTATCCTTTCCCTGCTAGCTTCCTGCCTCTCAATCCATCAATGTCTCTCTTATCTTGTAAGTACAAGGATGCATTCACATCTTGTTACAGCCCTGCACATTCCCATCTCATGATGTTTTACCTAACAGGAGTACAAGGACACCTCCCCTTCTTGTTACAGCCCTGTACAGGGTAACTCCTTACACATTCCCATCTCATGATGTTTTACCTTACAATCCCTCCTTTGTCCTCTTTAGAGGACAATCTCGCCCTGACTATGCTACCACCGCGTTACATTAGTTCGCCTATTATTGCCAAGCTCTATACGGGTTCTGTTCACAGGGCAGTTCGGCTGGTGGGCGAGGGCTCCCCCAACCCTCCTTTGCGTACACCCCCCATCCGTCACCCCGATCCCATTGCCCGTTTACAAGTTTCATCCCATTTGCCCCCAAGCAAAAAACTAGCTAACCCCCCGTACATTAGTAAATTCCCAAGTTAACATATGGTCTACAATCTAATTCATAATACTTGTTCTACAATCTGATTAATAATGTTTGTGTTACAATCAATGTTATAATATTTGTTCTACAATCAAGGTTATAATATTTAGGTTACAAGCAAGGTTAAAATTATATGTGTAACAATCTAATTCACAATCCCTCCTTCCCATCACATTCCCCTTCAGACTCCAGATCGATCTCAGCAACTTTCTCCGCCTCCTGTAATGTGAGATAGTCTTGCTCCACAGCCTGCACAGCTTGATATTTCGGAGGCAGTTCATCACGGTCAGCAAAGGCTCTCTCTATGGTCCTCGTGACCAGCGTTCGAATGCATGGAATACAACAACAGCCACAAGTGATAAAAATTGATACAGAAATGAACAAACCCAGCAAAAGTTGTCCTAACAATGTGCTCCATCTCCCAAACACTCCCTGTAACCAGGATAAAACAGGATTGGAGACTCCAGACTGGGCTTTTAATTCTTTCGCCAATGCCCTAAGTTTCGTTAACCCCTTAGTGAGTGATCCATCTGGCCCTGTGTTATTAGAGATAGAAGTGCAGCATAGATCTCCAAACATAGCACACACTCCACCTTTCTCTGCCAGGACCATATCAATCGCTATCCTATTCTGAAGTGTCATAAGGGAAGTTTCTGACAGTTGTTGATGTATTGCCTCAACAACGTCCCTGGTCAAATTTGCAAGGTGCTGGACATTATAGTGAATAAGGTTGATCCTATTAACATTTTTATTTACAGTGATGGGAAAAATTGCACTAAAAACAGGAAAACTTTCAAACCCAGCTGCAATCTCATCGGCTAATTTAAATTCGTCCGGAATATTCCGGGCTTGGCCAATGGCATCAATCCATACCCCATCAGGGTTCCTTCCTCCCGGCCCCAAGAGTCCAACACTCCTCCTTTTTCTCCACAGCCAACTCTCTGTGTGGCGCAATTCTAGGGAATCCTCGTCTCCCTCCTGCCTTTTGACAATCAGCACTGGCGCATTAAGGGTTACTAGAGCACACCGACCATCCCAGTTAGCGGGGAGCCAGTTGTACAGCACTCTTCCTCAATATAGTCATTACACTGAGGTGCCTGGACTTGTTGATCACTCTGCCACCCCCCGATTCTCTGGGGCCCATCAATGTGTCCACCCCTACCCCTTGCTTGTCCTCTTAAGTTTCCTCCTCTTCCCCGATAGCCTCTAATAGAGGGTAATCTTTTTCCCCTTGCTCTCCCAGCCTCCGGACAGTTCCGCTGGTAGTGTCCAGGATTTTGGCAGTACCAGCATACTGCATGTTCCCCTCTATACATTGTACCTAGCTGTCTTTCCCAACCATTTCTTACTTGGGGTCCCGGATTTATCACTGGCCCCATGACCTGTGGGACTATCTGTTGGGCCGCTAATTTAACCCCTATATGTTCTATGGCTCTCACCAATTTATCGGTTGTCTTGTCCACCTCCTTCTGGGACGCACTTTCTGACTTAGCATGCTCTGATTGACGATGTCGTTTGATTGCATGTGTCAGGTGTCTTTTCCACAAATCCTCTGACATTGTCTCTAATCCCACAATGTCCCTTAATTTTGCTTGAACCGTAGCAGGTAGTCCGTTTATTATCCCATTACGAAAGTGAGCCCTTCCTAAGGGGCTGTGGTCGGGTCTTTCTCCAGTCCCTGTTTCCCATAAGTCCCATGCTCGAGTGAAATACTCGTGTGCAGTCTCTCCTTCCTTTAGTTGAAGGGTTACCAAGGCATCCAAACTATAGGGTGTAGGAAATGTTTCTCTAAGTGCTTCCCAAAATTTATTCCGAAGTGGGTTAAATTCTATTTCATCCCCCAATTTACTGCTTCTTACAATTCTCTCTATTTGCTTCAGGGCCCCTTCTGCCTTTAATTTTATCATGATAGTTCTGACATCTGCGAGTGCTAATTGTTCTTGGCAGGTTTCTCGCTCAAAACAAGAAATCCATGGACTAGCCCCATTACTCAACGGAGGTAGTTTTTTCATTAAACTCTCTAAGTCCATTCGTGACCAGGGTACATATTTTTGAGTTCCCCGTCCCGTGATCAGTAATGGGCATTGATATCTCAATTTTGGGGATTTCTGCTCCTTCTTTACTCTTGGCATGCATTTATTTATCCCACCTTGTTCTGACTCTTCTTCGTCACTGTCACTGTCCCTATCAGCTTCCAATGTCTCAGGGTCAAAGGTATATTGGTCACGTTCATCTCTAAGATAATCTTTTCGGCCATAGTTTAGTTGTTTCACATCTTTCTCTTTTGTCCTAACTATGTCCAGGTAGGCATGTCTATTTTTCTCCCTCCCGAGTCTTTTCCTTCTACTTTCCTCCCATGGTGGATCGTATCTCGTTTCCTCTTCTGTACTACACTTTTCGTCCTTTACTCCTATTACCATTCCTTCAGCTTTAATTTCTCCTGACAGTGTTGTAGTTATCTTTTCCACTTCCTTAAATACACCTACCATTAATTCTTTTTGATCCTCACTGATCTGCCCCAGCACATTAATATCTCTGTTTAAGTTTTTAATGTTATCCTGAACCTTTTTCATGTTCCATTTCTGTATCTCTAACTCCTTTTCTATTTTCTTGGACTCCAGAGGGGTCTCTACATCTATTACTCCCCCTTCTATTTTTATTAAAGGGGCCTGTACCTCGTCTGATGTGTCCCTATTCCCGAGGTTCTTGTCACACTCCAGTGTCTCAATATCTGGATATAAGGGACGTGACTCCAGGATCCCATCTGGGGTGCCAGGGGCACCTTTTGACGCCACATATGTATAGGGCGGGGGTCTACAAGCTATTTCTACAGGGGCAGTAACAGGTGGGTTACCAGGGAGACCAAATTCTTCAAATAGAGCTAGGACATCGCGGTACTGAATCTCCTTGTCTCTCACCCTCTTTTTTGCTGACTCGCGATTAAAGATTTTGTTTTCTGTGTCCCGTTTTGTTTCTTCCAGCTTGTCTAAGACTCTACGTTTTAAAATTTTGTTTCCCTCACCTGTCAGGAACATCTCAGTGCCCCCGGGTAACCAACCCCTCTTCCTCCAGCGGTCTACACATTTTCGGAGCATTTTTTGTTTTTCCAATGCCGCATTACTGGTATTTCGCTCCTCTAATTCCTGATTAATTTCCTTAATAACTTGGTCAAAAGTCTTAGCAGGCAACTGTACAGCCATAGCTGCGGGACCGCTTTCTAATGCCTGTTTTAATTTAGGTTCTTGTCCGTTTAGGGGATCTATGTCAACGAAAATTGCTTTTAAAAATGTCTCCTTGCAAGCTGGATGACTAATATCTTTTAAAGGAACAGTCTCTAAGTCTTGTCCTCCAATTGACTTCAGACTGTCCTGTATACTCTGATTGCTCGTTTTCCACTCTCTGTTTTCCCAAAGGGGTCTGAAAGTTAAATTACAACTAGAAAACCAAATATTTGGGCTATACTTTTGTCCTGTTTCCCTGTACCAATCTATGAATTTACGTAACTTTATCTCCTTGGTGATGTTGGGAATACCCTCATTTAACTTATCAAAAGTATTTCGAATAAACCGGGTGTCTCTTAGGAGTTTATCAACTTTTTCATTAATATCTCCTACCTGATCCGGACACAGCTGTCGCAGCCTTCTGTCGTCGTTCTTGTTCACCAGGCAGGCGTCCCTGAGTACTTTTTTTGTTGTCTCAAGGTCTCTAGTGTCTGCTGTGGTATTCCACCACGGCGAATTGGGGAAATAAATTCTTAACTTCTCAAGTGTACAGACATTATCATACCTACCGGACATTTATAAGTCAGTCTCTCAGATACAATTGAGGCCAATAAGCCTGAACCTTTGTTTTCTTTCAAAGCCCAACCTTCACGTGGGAGATTTCTCCTCTTAATAACCAGTTTAGGGCAGAAAACTCAGGTCTTCAATTGTTCATAGACCACCTTCTCACTCTATTGGACTTTGCAACGACACAATAAAGACTTTTAAACTCTAGTAGTTTCTTGCGAAGCACTTAATAAATGTCATTCAAACACCTTAAGGACTTTTATCTTGTCTGTAATCACTTACGTGTTACAATCCTGGCATGCGACCTTCAATTGTGGTCGTCTAATTTGTCCGATCTCCAGTTCTTACTGACAATCATAAAGATTTAAAAAAAAAGAGAATTTTGTTAAAACAGGCTTCTCTGGACCTTTTTATCAGCCGGCTGAGATGATTGTCAGAAAAAACAGAAACCGTCGTCCAGTGTTCACTCACCCATCACGTCGGGGTCACCAAATTGTTAGGTCTGCTTTGTTCATGAATGAGTGAGACAAACACCAGGCTGAGTCGAAATCAGGGTTCTTTGTTTTTTATTACCGGATTGTAACACTTGCGACTAACCATGTTAGTCGGTGAATGCATTCTGCCGTTATCAGCAAAATGGTGATTTTTTATACCCTTGGATATGTGCTTAGAACATCATCATATCATTACTTGTCCAATGACTAAAACTGTTGCTATCCTTTCCCTGCTAGCTTCCTGCCTCTCAATCCATCAATGTCTCTCTTATCTTGTAAGTACAAGGATGCATTCACATCTTGTTACAGCCCTGCACATTCCCATCTCATGATGTTTTACCTAACAGGAGTACAAGGACACCTCCCCTTCTTGTTACAGCCCTGTACAGGGTAACTCCTTACACATTCCCATCTCATGATGTTTTACCTTACAATAGCCGATTTAGGTGGATGCAAGTGTGAAAGAGGCTTCAGATTTGATGAAGGGTTCTGTACCAAAATATCAATGATTAATTTTCTCTCATGCACGCACATTGTCCCCAAGATGATTACAGTGGAGTAGAGACATTTGGCCACCTCTTTGCAGAATGCAGATTTGCTAAGAGTGTGTGCTTAGGGAAGTAATCGTCCTTGTCACGGTTCATCTCCAGCAACAATGTGGTAAAGGACTCTCTGGCCTTTGGGCTGTTCCCGGGGACGCACACAGCCAGACATCCAGAACTGGTGGAAGACCATCCACTCAGTGAAAGATTCACTGTTTTACAAAAGATTAAAAGGAATGGAGCACCATCACTTCAAAATTTTAGATTTTATTGCTGGGAGGTCAATATATGCAATCTGCTCATTTTGGTACAGTTTGATAAATTAGCTGACTGCCCTTCTTGGGTAGAAATGGAATTAAATTTTTCGAGAAATTCATCGATGTTGGCAATTTTAGGGTCTTTTTTACCCTTTTCCTTTTCCAAATTGACAGACAATCCAATAATGAGGCTGTACTGGCAATAACGACACCAGCAGTACGAGTATAAGACAGCTTTAATAAACTATTATGTACACTCTGAGGTCTTTCTCTCTGCAAGACGAACCTGGAAAGCTAGACTAGCTCTGGACTGCTTTATATACAAGGTCACTGGAATGACCCCTGCTGACATAGTGGTGTAATTACATATCATCACATTCACCCACATTTTAAAAAAAAATTGTTATTCCCCCTCCCTCCTCCTTCCCTTGTGTGTAAGTTCATAAGTCCAAAATTTTTCATGGCTTCCATTGCCTTCTGGACCTTCTCAGTTATGGTATAGGGGTGGGGAGTGCGGTCTGCCTTTTGGCCTTTCTTGGTGGAGGTGTGGGAGTGGGAAGTACTGGTTGGTCATGTGGCCATATGGGCTGGGCATCCTCTTGTATGGTATTAGGTCCTGCTAGAGTGGTGATATTTTGTGGGGCGGGCGTACCCAGGGTCCTGATTTCCGGGGTGGGTGATATAGTCCTCTGGGGTGACTCGATGGACGACTGTTCTAGTGACTGCTGCTGCGCTCCTTGTTGATCCACAGACATCTGTGTTTCCTCCGTGTTGTTCACGCATCCAGCTGGCATGAGATCCCTGGTGGCCACTGAGTCTTCTCTTCCATCTGGGAATGTGACAAAGGCGTCCTGAGGGTTCATGTGCCTCAACTCCACTTGATGCTCCAGCGGGTCTGCTTTGTGGGGTGCTGTGAAGAGAACAGGTCCCAGTGTCATCATCCATTTAGGCATGGCTTTCCTTGTGAAAGAAAAGATAGGGTCATGTGGGGTCATGTTAGTGGCAGTACACAACAAAGAACGTATAGAGTGTAGGGCTTCTGGCAACACTTCTTGCCATCTAGTAACAGGCAGGTCTTTTGCTTTTAAGGTCAAGAGGACAGTTTTCCAGATAGTGGCATTTTCCCTTTCGACTTGTCCATTCCCCCTGGGATTGTAACTTGTAGTGCGACTGGTAGCAATCCCTCTCTCGTGCAGGTACTGCTGTACTACTGCATTCATGAATGCAGCACCCCTGTCTGTGTGTATGTAGTTCGGGTACCCAAATATGCTGAAGATGGGTTGGAGCCATTTTATAACAGTGGGTGCTGATACATCAGAACACGGGATTGCGAAGGGGAAACGGGAATATTCATCTATTATGTTTAGGAAATAGACATTTCTATTATTGGACAGGAGCGGGCCTTTAAAATCGAGGCTGAGGTGCTCGAAAGGTTTGGTAGCTTTTATTAGGGTGGCTTTGTCTGGCCGGTAAAATTGCGGTTTGCATTCCACACAGATGGGGCAGCTCTTGTTCACTGACCTCACTTCCTCTACTGAAAATGGGAGGTTTTGGGTTTTAATGAAGTGAAACAGTCTAGCGACCAGCTCTTTGGCCCTGCTCATTGTGCAAGCTCTGCAACTGGGACGTGTGATTAAGGATGGCACAAGTGCCTTTAGACAGCGCGTCCGGGGGCTCGATGAGTCTCCCAGGTCGGTATAGAATGTCGTAGTTAAATGTAAACAATTCTATCCACCTGCGCAGGATTTTGTGTTTCTTAATTCTCCCCCTGTTCTGGTTATCGAACATAAAATCCACAGACTGTTGGTCCGTGATAAGGGTGAAGTGTTTGCACGCCAGATAATATCACCAGTGCCTTACTGCTTCCACAATGGCTAGGGCCTCCTTCTCTACTGCTGAGTGTCTTACCTCTGACCCCTGTAGGGTTTGCAACAAAAAGGCCACCGGTTGTCCGTCTTGGCTTAGGGTGGCTGCCAGAGCCACATCGGATGTATCCGTTTCTACTTGAAATGGGATCGACTCACCTATGGACCGCATGGCAGTTTTAGCGATATGGTCCCTAATGTCCTTGAATGCTCTGGTGGCTGCTGGGCACAGTGGGAAAACTAAGGCTTTTATAAGTGGGCGGGTCCTGTCAGCATATTTGGCGATCCATTGGACGTAGTAAGCAAACAGTCCCAAACATTTTTTTAGTGCTTTCAGCATGTGTGGCACTGGGAGGTCTAGGAGAGAGCGCATATGGGCAGGGTCTGGGCTGATTTCCCCGTTCTGCACTATGTAGCCCAGGATTGGCAACTTCCTGGAGCTAAAGACAAATTTGTCCTTGTTGTATGTTAGGTTCCTCTCCTCGGCTGCATGGAAGAAGCATTTTAAATTCATTTCATGATTCTCCTGAGTGTGGCCACAGATTGTCACATTGTCTAAGTCAGGGAACACTGCTTTCATTTGGAACTCATCTACTATTTGGTCCATTTCTCTCTGAAACAGGGACACTCCATTGGTTACACTGAAGGGGAGTCACAGAAATTGATACAGCCTGCCGTCTGCCTCAAATGCCGTGTAAATGTGAGCGCTGTTTCTAATGGGTGGTTGGTGGTATGCTGCCTTCAAGTCTATGGTGGAGAACACCTTATACTGCGCAATATTGTTGACCATGTCTGCTATGCGTGGCAGGAAGTAGGCATCTAGTCGTGTAAATTTGTTGACTGGCTGGCTGTAATCCACTACCATGCGCAGTTTTTCTCCTGACTTTACTACAACCACCTGGGCTCTACAGGGGCTGGTGCTCTGCTCTATGATGCCCTCCTGTAGTAGCCTGCGGACCTCTGTCCTAATGAAGGCTCTGTCCCTTGGGCTGTACCTCCTGCTCTTTGTGGCTATTGGTGTGCATTCTGGGGTCAGGTGTGTGAACAGCAGAGGGGGTTCTATGTTCAGGACAGACAGGCTGCAGTGTTGTTTCTTCGTAAGGTGTAGTGGGGCTTTCTAACTGAAACTGAAAGTCTAATCCCAATAATACCGGTGTACAGAGGTGAGGAAGTACTAGTAATTTGAACCCTTTGTATTTTGTGCCCTAGGATTTCTAGAGTAACCCTGCAAAACTGCTTTACCCCATCTGCAAGGCTGCTGGCTGCTAACAGGATCCGGTTCTCACTCAGTCGTGTGGGGAGGGCAAGGCGGTTGACTAACCCATGGTCAATAAAACTTTCAATGCTTCCACTATCTATTAAGCAATTTACCTTCACCTCATTAATTTTGATGCACACAGTGGCATCAGATAAATTGTGTGGACTTGCCTGATTCATGCGTGGGGAAGTGAGTCCATCCGATAGTACTCGGCATCATATTCGTCTCCTGAAGACTGTGTCCTCTGCTCTGTAGTATTTGTCCAAGATGGCTGGCTGCACATGGCATTCTTCTTCTTCTGTTTGTCTGTGGAGAAAGAAGAGCTTTCCCACCTCTCATTAGCATGAGAATGGGCCTTTGCTGTGACCTTGGGGCTTCTGCAGACTTTTGCATAATGCCCACATTTTCCACAGTTGGAACATTTTCTCTGGCAGGACAGAGGGCTCTGGGGTGCTTCCTTTGTCCACAGAAAAAGTACTTGGGACCCTCAAGGTGTGCTGCTGCTGTTGTGAATTCCTGTGATGCAGCTGTAGTGCGCTGTTAGCCAGAATCAGACACACACAAGGTAAAGACTGTTCAACAGGCTTTAATCCACAGACTTCCACAGAGCCAGACTGGCTGTAGCTGCAGTAACTCTGAGTGAGCTTCAGGAGGCCGACGCAGGCTTATATTCTGGAGGGTGATTGACACCTGACCGGGTGGGGCTTGATCCCTTCAGGCTGATTGATTGACAGCCGACCAGGTGTTGTCCTGTCCCCTTATTCTCCTGCAGGTATAGAGGTTGCCCCCTGCAGTAGGCCAGTGATGTACCACCTCATTAGCATTAGCATACTTTTCTTTTTGTGTGTCCTGTGAATACTCCTCCAGTTCTTTCCTGGTGCTTTCTAAAGCTTCTGCAATAGTCTCTGCCTCATCTAACCCCACCATTCCTTTCTCCAGCAATCGATGTCTTGTCTCAGTGGATCATATGCCCGCAACATTCTGTCCCTAATGAGGTCCTCCGCATACTCCTGGGCTGATACTGCTTTAAAGTTGCAACCTCTCGCCAGGTCTTTCAGAGAGAGTATAAAGTCTCTGGCAGACTCCCCTACTTGTTGTGACCTGGTCATGAGTCTGTACCGGGAGTGGAGTTCACTATGCCCCTTACTGTAATGCCTCTGTAAAGTGCTCATTGCTTCTTGGTAGGACCTGGCATCCTGTATAAGGGAGTAAGGGTGGTCTCCCTGCTATGCTAAAAGCAGCATTAATAGCTCTTTATCTGATGCCTCAGCACCCTCCACAAAGTGCAGAAAGCATCTCTGCCATCAGCCGAAATCCATGGCGACTCCAGGATTTCTGGGGTTGAGCTCCAGCCTGTCTGGTCGCAGCACATGGCTAAGCCGCAGTCTATGGTCCCTTAGGTAATGTGGGGGCACCCCGGAGGTAGTTCCCAGTCTCCACGTGGTCTCTGGGTCTAGGTGTATCAAGGGCGGAACCTGGGGTACTGGGAGCTGCTGGTAGAGCCTCTGTGGGGCTTGTGTCTGCTGGAGGAGTAACCTGGGTGCTTGGGACTGTTGGCTGAATCTCTGTCTTTGGGACGTTTGCAGCGGGCTTAAGGGGTATCCCAGCGGTAGCATCAGGTCTCCGTGGTACTGGGGAAACTGCTGCTGGGGGAGTGACGGTAGTGGTGTCTGCTTTCCCTGGCTCTGGAGTGGTCGGGAATTCTGCACATACATGGCAATCAGGAGCACGACTTGTGGAGATCCTTCCACCTGCGCTTGTAGTGGCCTCTTTCTCATCGGACTGGGGTTTATGGTCGGCAGCACCTGTACCAGTGAAGCCATGGGCAGGTAGGGCTCTTGGCTGTTTCTCACTTGCCCTATCGTATTTCTGTGGTCTTCCTTGCATTCCACAACAATTCCAGTACAGCGGTCCCTCGCCATATATGTCCTCGAATGCACATGTGTGCTGGTCGTCCCCGGATTCCATTCCTCAGGAAGAGTCTCCAGGTGGTCGGGAACATGTGTTGGAGCAGAAGAAGCTTCCATCCTAGTAGCTATTATATTAGTTTATTAAATTGTCCTGACAATAACCACACCAGCAGTGCAAGTATAAGACAGCTTTAATAAACTAATATGAACACTAAGAGGTCTTGTCTCACTGCAAGACAAACCTGGAAGGCTAGATTGTAGCTCTGGACTGCTTTATATACAAGGACACTGGGATTACCCCTGGTGACCTAGTGGTGTAATTACATATCACCACAGAGGCACATGCTGAGAATATGGGGACAACTTAGAAATTTTTTTTTGGATTTCATAGTTTTTCTCTTGCTGGTCCTATTCTACCTAATCATATGTTTCAACCTTCTTTGTGAGATACAGGTTTTAAGGATTGATATAGACTAGGTATTAAAAGTTTTAAAGATCTTTTTATTTGAGATAATTTTGCTTTTTTTGAACAATTGATGGCAAAATTTAAACTACCTAATAGCTATTTTTTTTCAGATATTTCCAAGTTAGACATTTTGTTCAGTCCAAGCTCTCTGATTTTCCACGAATCACTGAAACAAACATTCTTGATTTATTTTTTGACATAACTTTTTCAAAGAGGCTCAATTTCAATTATTTGTAATAATTTTGATGGCCTCGCTAGTTAAGACCAAGAATGATTGTGAATTTAATCTGAATTTTTTACTCTCAGATGAGGATTGGGACACTATTTTTTAATTTGATTAATGAGTCCTCCTTCTGTTCACGACATTGCTGCAAATCAAAGTGGTGCACAGAGTACATATATCTAAAGTTAAATTATCTTGCTTTTATTCTGATATTGATCTATTATGTGACAAGTGTAAAATCTTTGAGGCTTCATTAATCTATATGTTTCGGGCTTGCCCTAATTGAGAAAAATGTTTGAAAAACATTTTTCAAACTTCATCAGTGATTTTTAAGATCAAATTAGAACCATGCTCTTTTATTGCTTTATTTGGTTTTTCTCAATAAAAAGTTACATTGTTGACTTCAACTCAAAGGCAAATATTAGCTTTTACTTCTCTGATAGCTAGATGGGCAATTTTGATGAAATGGAAAGATCTTTGGCATATTCAATGGTTACATGATATTGTGGCTTTCCTAAGTTTAGAAATAAAAATCAGATACAATATTAAAAATGTAAAGTTTAATTTTCATAAGACGTGGAGCCCATTCCTGGATTGCTATCACAATTTAAAGAATTAAGGTGTTTGGATGCCCCAGATATGCATTGTGTGGTTTCTGGAACTTGTTTTTCGATTCATATGTTTATTATTTATCTAAGTTAACCTTGTTTAGAGAGAGGGGTTTGATTATAAGAGGGAGTCTTTTATTTTAGAGGTAAATTAGATAAATGTGAGTATAATTGAGAATTGTAAATATTGATCATATTATAGAAGATGATAACATCTGAAAAGCATAAATTCTTTTTTTTTATAATAAGGGAATTTTATTTATAACATACCTTACATTAAATTAAAATATATTTTTGTCTCAGAGTATTACTGTTTTTTTTTACTCTCCCCTTTACTGGGGGGGGTTATCTTTTCTTTTGGTTTTTCTCTTTTCGTTTCAATATTATCTTTAGATATATTATGTGTTAGCTGTTAATTCAATCCAATCCTCAATTTAATGTTTTGGATAAGTTAAGAATAGAATTATGGTTATGTTTTCGATTTAGAATGTATGTATGTTATGTATATGATATAGTTTATGTCATTTACTAGATTATTATGTGTATCAGTTTTTTAAATTAAATTCAATAAAAATATTTTAAAAAGAAAAGATGCACTGTTATTCCTTCAGCACATGGAGATATCAGTGAGGGAATGCCGTCTCACCATGACTGGCAGAGTCCAAGCCGCAGGAGGACATGCTAAGGGCCACACTGAGGCACAGTGCAGCCAACCCAAGGACTCTGGGGGAAAGGACCATAGTCTAGAGTCCTCCCACTATCAGGCATTGAGGGGCTGAGACCGAGGGGAAGTCTTTCAAACAACAGAGGGAGGAGAAGTGACAAGATGCCACAGTGTTGGTAATGGTGTAAGTCGAATCTAACGTAACAAGTAACGCACGGTTACAGGAATGTATGGATATGAAAGTAAACCGAGGGGCAAAGTAGGGGAAAAGTGCAGGGAAGAGGGTTGGTTGGGTGTGGGGACAGACTCTCAGTGGTTTACCTTTTGCAAATAATTTTGTAAATATGGCCTATTTTTGGTTCAAAAAGATTAATTTTCTCCCACTGATACTGTTCAAACCACTGAGTTCCTCTATCAGATTGTTTATTTTTGTTCCAGATTCCAGCATCTACAGTCTCCCATGTGGCTCTCATATCTTTATCTGTTCCTTCAGTTTAAATATTGAGATAAAATGTAACTCAGTGTGAGACTTTTAATAATACATTCTGCAGGCATCTCACAATATTTCTGAAAACTGATGTCACATTTTTGTACCTTACTCTTGTGCCTTTAATTATTAATCTGATGCCATCTTCTGTTCAATGCACTTCTCTCTTGATTTTTAAATTTTAGTGTTGATTTCCCGTCAGTAAAATCATGCCATTTCGATTTTGCCTATCCTGAATGCTCTGAGTTTGTGTTCACTTTTAACATTAAGACACAGATAACAAATCCACCGGACGCTGCTGAATCATTGAGTGCACATATAAAGTGCTGAATAATAGCCACAAGGCATAAAATGACCTTTTTTCATTAAGTCGGCATCAGTGGGAATTGATCTTTTCAAGCTATGGCAAACTGAATGATAATCTGTAAAGTGCAGTCTTACAATGACAGGATCCTTCTAATTTGATCAAAATAGAACATAAACGAGTACAACATAAGAACAGACCCTGCAGCTCACAATTTTGCACCAGCCACAATTCCAAGGTAAACGACCCATCTGACTACACATTCTTCCCATCCTTCCATTCCCTGCATTGTTGGTTTGCTCTCTGATGCTGCTGCAAAACAACAAATTTGGTGACATGTTCATGACCATAAATTCTGATTCTGATTCTTCATCCGACCATCTAAATGACTCTTAAGCACCACTTTTGTATCATTTTCTAAATCCCTTCCCCACTCACTTCCTGACCATGATGTCCACACACCTGCCACTCTCGGTGTAAACAAGACTCCCCTCACAATTTTTGGGCCTTCCGGCTCTCACGTTAAACCTATGCCCATAAGTATTTGATATTCCCATCCTGTGAAAAAGACTGACTATCTCCCCTATTTCTGAGCTTCCGTCAGCCTCCGACATGCGGGAGAAAACGATGCAAGCTCGGTCACCCCCTGATGGATGAAGGCAAAGATGTCTTAGATTTTATTTAGCGCCCTAACCACTTGCTACTTTCAGGGAGCTCTGGACTTCTACAGCATGATCCTTCTGTACATCAGTGCTCATAAGAAGGTCCTATCCTTACTTTTGACCTACCAATATGCGAAACCTCACACTTGTCCAGATTATACTTTATCTGCTATTTTATATATATGTGGTATACACATATCTAAAACAAATACAGGGGTCCTGAGGGACAACTTGGATACCAAGTATCAAGCAAAAGGAACAGGGCGAGAGGAACATTTGATGGGGTAGGGCTTATGGAGACTGGAAAATTTCATTTCCAGTCATTGACATCTGGACAGATTTGTGTTGTTATATCTACCACATATTTGTCAGCCTGGATGTTGAAGATGAAAATCCACTGACATATGCTTTGAATATGAGCAAATCCCATCATGATGTTTGGCACATTACTTGACCAGATTCAACTCAAATTAACTCTTCCAATAGCTTTGTGATTTATCTTATTCAATATAACTGCATCAAGCCAGACAATTGCAGATAAGAAAATGTACTTCACGTTATTTTAATGTTACTGGTAAATTCAACAGTTCAAAAAAACTCAACATTGGTAAAATCATTTTAGGATCAGATATTCTTCAGTTGTGAATCTACAATGATTCCATTGAATGGCATCTCGTCTTGCTGGTTTTGCTGGAGTTAGTAGACAGCACACGACAAGGGAGATGCAGACAAGAAAAATAAGAGAAAAAGCCAAGGCTCCTTGGGTGCCCAGAATACTCCTTATCATGTGGTGTTAGATGCTATTAGTATTACAACCTATCCAGAAACACTCCTAAGAAGAGATCATTGATTGGGCAATAGAGTTCAACAGTTGAAGACTGGGTTGAAAAATGAAGAGACTCAGTAGATAGCAGTTTATTGGATAATCGAGTTCAAGAGTTGAAGACAAAGGGGAGAGTGGTCATCACTGGAGTGGGCTGAATCAGAGTGGTAAGACTTTGGCACAAAAGGCTTCGGCAAGAACAGGTAAAAGGCGAGGAATAATCGAAGTTGAAGTCAGAAAGGGTCACCCTACTCGAGGAACAAAATGGATTCAGCAGGTAGGTACAGGTAAGGGCAGATTTTTCAGATAATTATTTTGTTCATCTAGTCCAGTGGTTTTTCTTTCCACTCACATACTACTTTAAGTATTCCCTATGCCATCAGAAAAAGTTTGAAAACCACTGTTTTAATTGTACCTAATTGACTTGTTATGTGCATGGTTTCATAACTCCAAAGGAAATGGGTCAATGATAATTTTTCTCAAGCAAAATATTTCAGAAGCAATTGTGTCTAGAGCAGTGGTTCTCAACCTTCCCTTCCCACCCACATAACATCTTAAGCAATCCCTTACTAATCACAGAGCACTGATGGCATAAGGATTACTTAAAGTGGTATGTCAGTGAAAAGAAAAAAAGTTGAGAACCACTGATCTAGTCATAGACAGTGGGGACAGCAGCCAAGGCAAGGGAATGGACTTCTGGTAAAATATGGGTTGTCAGGGAAGCCAGCAATATCCCTGATGACTTCATCTGTAAGAAGTGCATCCAGCTGCAGCTCCAAACAAGCCAAGTTAAAGAATTGGAGCTGGAGTTCAATGAAATCTGGATCATTCAGGAGGTAGAGGACATGGTAGACAGGAGTTGCAGGGTCACAATCACACCTAGGAAGCCAGAGGAGGGTAGATGTGTGACAGTCAGGAGAAGGAAAGGGAACAGACAGGCAGTGCAGTGCAACCTTGTGGCCACCCCCTCAATAGCAAGTATACCATTTTGGAAACTATTTTGAGGGGGGGGGTGAACAACCTAGCAAGGACAAGCCATGGCAATCAGGTCTCTGGCATGGAGTCTGGTCCTGTGGCATAGAAGGGAATGAAAGAAAAGAGGGGATTCCATAGTTAGGGGGACAGATAAAAGGTTCTGTGAAAAATATCAAGTATCCCAGATGATATGTTGCCTCCCTGTTGCCGGGTCCAAGATACGCCAGATCAAGTTTACACCATTCTCAGAAGGGAGGGTGAATGGTCAGATGTTGTGGTCAATAAAGAGACCAATGACATGGGTAGAAAGGGTGAGGAGGTCCTGCAAGGCGATTTAAGGGGGATAGGCACTGCATTGAGGGTAGTGATCTCAGGATTGCAACCCATGCCACATGCTAGTGAAATAAGAAATAGGAGGATAATGCAGCTTAATGTGTGGCTAAAGACATGGTGTAGGAGGGAGGGCTTCAGGATTCTGGATCATTTGGGTGCCTGTTCTGATGAGATGGTTTGAATTTGAACTGGAAGAGGACTAATATCCTTGCAGGAGATTTGGTAGTGCTGGGATTAAACTAGATTTGGAGAGAGAGGGGAACCAGAGTCCTAGAGCAGATAGAGGAGTGGAGGAGGGAACAGTTTATATCAATTTTGCATGTACCGTTATAAGTCAACAGTTGAATGTGATGGAAATGTCTTCAGGTGTATCTATTTCAATGCAAAAAGTATTGTAGGAAAGGAAGACAAACTTAGAGCATGGAATTATGACATTGTGGCCATTAGTGAAACTTGGTTGCAGGAGGGGTAGGACTGGCAGCTCAATGTTCTGGGCTTACGTTGTTTTAGACATGATAGAACAGGGGTGGGGGTGGTGTGGTTGGAATGAAAGTGAGAGGTGTTGCATTGCTAGTCAGGGAAAATATCACAGCTGTTCTCAGGCAGGACAGACCAGAGGGTTCATCTACTGAGACTATAATGAGTGAAGCTGTGGAATGGGTCAGGTATGACCACACTCATGGGGTTATAGACTGCTGAATAGTCAACAAGAGTTGGAGGAGAAAATCTGTAAAAGCTGCAGGAAACGCAAGATTGTGATAGTAGGAGATTTTAACTTTCCATGAATTGACTGGGACATCCATACTGTAAAAGGGCTAGATGGCTTGGAGTTTGTCAAATGTTTTCAGCAAAGTTTTCTAAATCAATATATAGAGGTACCAATTAGAGAGAGAATGCAATTCTGAATCTCCCATTAGGGAACAGGACAGCACAGGTGACAGAAGTATGTGTAGGTGAATATTTTGGGTTCAGCAATCATAATGCAATTGGTTTCAAGTTAATTATGGGGAAGGATAGGTCGTGGCCTTACGTTGAGATTCTAAATTGGAAAAAGGCCAATTTTGAGGAAATAACAAAAGATCTAGAATGCGTGGATTGGGATAAGTTGTTTTCAGGCAAGGATGTACAAGGAAAGTGGAGGCCCTTCAGAGGTGAAATTTTGAGAGTACAGAGTTTATATGTTCCTGTCAGGATCAAAGGCAAAGTTAGCATTCTTAGGACACCTTGGTTCTCAAGGGATATTGGGGATTTGGTTTGGAAGAAGAGAGAGGGGTTTAACAGGTAGAGACAACATGGAGCAAATGAGGTACTTGAGGAGAATGAGAAATGCAAGAAAAATCTCCAGAAAGAAATCAGGAAGGCCAAAGAAGACATGAGGATGTTTTTGCAGCTAATATTAAGGAAATTCTTAAGGAAATCTCCTGGTATATTAAGAGTAAAAGGATAGTAAGGGACAAAATTGGTTCCCTTGAACATCAGAGTGGTTGGCTTTGTATGGAGCCAAAAAAGATGGGAGAGATATTAATTTTTTTCTTCAGTATTCGAGATTACCAGGAAAATTGACAAAGGAAAGTCTGTAGATGTTGTCTACATGGAGTTTAGTAAGGTCTTTGACAAGGTGATGCATGGGAGGTTATTCAGGAAGGATTCAGACGCTAGGTATTCATTAGTGAAGTAGTGAACTGGATTTGATAATGGCTGGACGGGTGAAGCCGGAGCATAGTGGTGGATGATTGTTTCGCAGACTGGAGGCCTGTGACTAGCGAAGTGCCTTAGGGATCAGAGCAGGGACCATTTTTGTTAGTCATCTATATCAATGACCTGGATGATAATGTGGTAAATTGGATCAGCAAGTTTGCAGATGACACTAAGATTGGAAGTTTTATGGACAGCAAAGAAGGTTTTCAAAGCTTGCAGAGGGATCTGGACCAGCTGTAAAAATGGCAGATGGAATTTAATGTAGACAAATATGAGGTTTTGGATTTAGGAAGGACAAACCAAGAAAGGACATACATGTTAAATGGTAGGGCACTGAGGAGTCTGGTAGAACAGAGGGATCTGGGAATATAAATGCATAATTCCCTGAATGTGGTGTCACAGCTGGATAGGGTTGTAAAGAGTGATTTTGGCATATTGGCCTTCAGAAATTAAAGTAATGAGTAAAAGAGTTGGGATATTATGGTAAAGCTGTATAAGACATTGGTGTGACCAAATTTGGAGTATTGTGTGCAGTTTTGGTCACCAAAGTACAGGAAAGATATCAATAAGATAGAAAGAGTGCAGAGAAGATTTGCTCGATGCTGCCTGGACTTCAGGAACTGAGTTACAGGGAAAGGATAAACAGATTCGGACTTTATTCTCTGAAGCATAGAAGAATGAGGAGAGATTTGATAGAGGTGTTTAAGATTATGAGGGGGACTGACAGAGTAAACATATATAGGCTTTTTTCCACTGTGGGTAGATGAGATACAAGCCAGAGAACAGGAGTTAAGAGTGGAAGGGAAAAAGTTTAGGGGGAACATAAGGGGGAACTTTTTCCACACAGGGAGTGGTTGGAGTGCGGAATGATCTTCCAGCTGAAGTTGTGAATGTGGCGTCAATTTTAACATTAAAGAAGAATTTGGACAGGTACATGAATGGGAGAGGTATGGAAGTCTATGTACTGGGTTCAGGCCAGTGGGACTAGGCAAAAAAAAATGGTTTGGCATAGACTAGAAGGGCCGAAGAGGCCTGTGGTCTTCTATGTTTCTTCTTCTTCAAACAACATATTGCCCCGGAGCGGTTGATTTGATAATTGAGATACTGTAGTTCATACATTTAAATTCACTTGTTTCATTTCATATTTTGTTGAGTGCTTTTCCATAGAGACTAAAGTTATACTTCCTGTAGCTTCACCTCTACTGTGAAAGACTGCATAGATTGAAAAAAAAATTGCTCTTCATTGTTTTTATGGTCACTTAGTTTCAAACATTTCTGGAATAGAAATGATGGTCTATCCTTCTGATGCACTTGGATTTCTGGACCAAGTGCTCACATTAAAGCAGAACGCTCCAGCTGATGAGCGGTTAAATCTGACTTACGAGGCGCCAATGATAAATTAACAACAGTGCACTTTTTAATTGCAAAATGTTATAGCTGATTATAGCTGGAAAAATGACTGGAAACAAACTGATAACGCTCCTCTGAGGCAGGTGCATGAACACACTTTGTCAAGACAGTATGATTCAGAGAAGGGATTGGTTAAGAAGAGTGGGCCAATCTAGAGAAAATGGTGTGAGCAGATGGTAAATAATAGTTATGTGCAGTGATGCCACAGAATGGTGATTTCCAAGAATTAGAAGCAAGTCCATTGAAGCATATTATGTACAGCATAGGGGAATCATCCACATGGTCATGTAGCCAGAAGCTGGCCTAAGATTGATCTGACTATGGAACACAACGCAGTTCTGCTCTGTGTGTCAGGACTGTGGGCCAGTACAGCCCATTGTTCTCATGGAAAATCCAAACATAGACATGGCTGCCTCATCTTTTCCAGATGGTGAACCTTGAATTCTTTCACTTAATAATCAACTACTTACAGCAGTGGTTCTCAACCTTTTTTTGCCCTAGGCCCCATTTCAATTTTTCAAAAAATTGTATCCCCCCACCATTAACAAAAAAAAGTTATATATTCAAAAGACGTTTGAATTAAATAATTTACTACAAGTGTATATCAATGCAATTAAGGTTGGGAATACACTGGAATACATATTTCATATTCAACTAGTAGTTCAAAGTGTCAACCATCTCAAACACACATTCAACAATTGTCATCACTTCATTGGGAACCTTGATGCTGGCTGCAGATTTTTTGATTAGAGGGATTAATTTTGTTAGTTTCAACCTTAAATCTTCACATTTTCTCATTTCCAGTCAGAGTCTCTTAGCTTGTCACAAATCACTAACAGCACTGAAGCCATATTCTACTAAATAAGACGATGGAAAGTGTATCAATAGTTCCCTTACTAGTCGAGTTTGGGTATTTCTTTTAGATCTCATTAGACAGCCACATCATGGTTCCTTTCACTTTGAACAGAGTTTTCACAGATTCATCATGTTGAAACTCAGATAACTCTTCTTGGTATTGCACTGGAACTTCAGATAAGTTCACCAGCAATGGCTGAGTTAACCAAGAGGGAAATTCCATTGCCTTTAACCAAGGATAACAACAGTTAAAATAAGAAAAACAATGGAGAACCAACAGAGAAACATCAAAAACACATGTTATGAAAATAAAAAAAGAATGAAGTGATTTTACTTGGAAGTTGCCACAATCGCGTTGTACTGACAATGTCACCAAGTCACAACTTTCACATCAACATAACGAGTTTATTTTTTCAAACCAACTTTTTAATTAGTTCCCAAAATATTCCTACGCCCCACTAAAATATTCTCAAGCATACGCCCTAACTTGAGAATCTATGACTTTGAGGAATAGCTGGCTGGCAGAAAGAGAAATAAATATAATTTGATATTTTGCTGCTTAATAGGATGTAATGTCAAGTGAACTTTATTGTCATCTGGTTGTACAAGTACAACCTGATGAAACAGCGTTCTCTGGTCCTCGGAACAATAAATGCAGACACACAACCAGACAGAACACGCATACAGACAAGCAAAACATATGCATGCATTTTATGCGTACAAATAAATAAATATTGTTTTGTTCATATGACAGTCTCAGATGGTTAGTGTGAGCAGTTCCTTTGGTTGTTCAGCAAGTAGGAAGAAGCTGTTCCTCAGCCTGGTGGTGCTGGCTCTAATGTTCCACAATGTTTGCTGTGTACTAAGATTAGAGTGGAGATTTGACTTTTTACAGTTTATATTAACATTACATCCCTGCTCTTATATCCTATTCCTCTAGAAATGAATGCTAACATTGCATTCGGCTTTTTCACTATCAACTAAACCTGGAAGTTAACTTTTGGGTATCCTGCATGAGGACTCCCAAGACCCTTTGCACATCAGAATTTTGAATTTTCTCCCCATCTGAATAATAGTTTGTGCATCTATTTCATCTACCAATCATAAAACATAGAATATAAAATATTGGAGCAGAGTACAGACCCTATGGTCCTCAATGTTGTGCCAACATATATATTCCTACCAAAAAATATACTAAACCCTTCCTTCCTGGTACCCTTCTATTTTTCTTTCAACCATGGTCTTATTGTTCCAGCCTCCACCACCACACCAGGCAAGGCATTCCAGGCACCCACAATGCTCTGTGTAAAAAATTTAGCCCTGATGTCGCCCCTAAATTTTCCTCCCTTCACTTTCTACATATGTCCTCTGGTGCATGCTAGTCCTGCCCTGGAAAAAAGGTGTTGGGTGTACACCTTATCTATGCCTCCCAGAATCTTGTAGACCTCTAATAAATCATCTCTCATCCCTCTACTTTCCAAAAGAGAAGTATTAGCTCTACTAACCTTGCCTCATAACACTTATTTTCCAATCCAGACAACATCCTGGTAAATCTCCTCTACACCCTCTCCATATTTTCCACATCCTTCCTATAAAGAGGTGACCAGAACTGAACACAATACTCCAAGTGTGGTCTCAGCAGAGATTTGTAGAATTGCAACATGAGCTCGTGAATCCTAAACTCAGTCCTTTGACTAATGAAGTCCAGTATCCCACAAGCCTTCTTAATTATCCAATCAACCTGCATGGCAACCTGGACCCAAGCTCCCGCTGCTCCCCCACACTGTTAAGTATCTGGCCATTAACCCTGTACTCAGCCTTCTGGTTTGACTTTCCAAAATGTATCACCTGACACTTATCCAGATTGAACTCCATCTGCCACTTTTCCACCCAACTCTGCATCCTGTCTATATCCTTTCGTCCACCACTCCTCCAACTTACGTATCATCTGCAAACTTACTGACCAATTCTTCTGCTTCTTCATCTAGGCCATTTATAAAATTCACAAAGAGGAGGGGTCCCAGAACAGATCCCTTTGAAACCCCACTAATCACTGGCCTCCAGGCAAAATACTTTCTGGGTCCACTTCGACTCTCTGCTTTCTACATGTGCCAATTTTTAATCCATGCAGCCAAGCTTCCAAAATGCATGACCATACACTTCCCAACATTGTATTTTGGCAAATACTAGAGCGCATCGGATGTCCCCCAAAGTTCCTCAACATGATTATCCAACTGCACGAAAACCAACAAAGTCGGGTCAGATACAGCAATGAGCTCTCTGAACCCTTCTCCATTAACAATGGCGTGAAGCAAGGCTGTGTTCTCGCACCAACCCTCTTTTCAATCTTCTTCAGCATGATGCTGCACCAAGCCATGAAAGGCCCCAACAATGAAGATGCTGTTTACATCCGGTACCGCACGGATGGCAGTCTCTTCAATCTGAGGCGCCTGCAAGGTCACACCAAGACACAAGAGAAACTTGTCCGTGAACTACTCTTTGCAGATGATGCCACTTTAGTTGCCCATTCAGAGCCAGCTCTTCAGCGCTT
The DNA here is from genome assembly GCF_036971445.1 of Narcine bancroftii. NCBI lineage: Eukaryota > Metazoa > Chordata > Chondrichthyes > Torpediniformes > Narcinidae > Narcine > Narcine bancroftii. The sequence continues at coordinate 390,307,222 of NC_091469.1, forward strand.
GACGTCCTGCTTTGCGGAAACTGCCAAAATGTTTGGCCTGGAAGTCAGCCTGAAGAAATCGGAGGTCCTCCATCAGCCAGCTCCCCACCATGACAACCAGCCCCCCCACATCTCCATCGGGCACACAAAACTCAAAACGGTCAACCAGTTTACCTATCTCGGCTGCACCATTTCATCAGATGCAAGGATCGACAATGAGATAGACAACAGACTCGCCAAGGCAAATAGCGCCTTTGGAAGACTACACAAAAGAGTCTGGAAAAACAACCAACTGAAAAACCTCACAAAGATAAGCGTATACAGAGCCGTTGTCATACCCACACTCCTGTTCGGCTCCGAATCATGGGTCCTCTACCGGCACCACCTACGGCTCCTAGAACGCTTCCACCAGCGTAGTCTCCGCTCCATCCTCAACATCCATTGGACCGCTTTCATCCATAATGTCGAAGTACTCGAGATGGCAGAGGTCGACAGCATCGAGTCCACGCTGCTGAAGATCCAGCTGCGCTGGATGACCATCGCCTTCCCAAGATCGTGTTATATGGCGAGCTCTCCACTGGCTACCGTGACAGAGGTGCACCAAAGAAAAGGTACAAGGACTGCCTAAAGAAATCTCTTGGTGCCTGCCACATTGACAACCGCCAGTGGGCTGATAACGCCTCAAACCGTGCATCTTGGCGCCTCACAGTTTGGCGGGCAGCAACCTCCTTTGAAGAAGACCGCAGAGCCCACCTCACTGACAAAAGGCAAAGGAGGAAAAACCCAACACCCAACCCCAACCAACCAATTTTCCCCTGCAACCGCTGCAACCGTGTCTGCCTGTCCCGCATCGGACTTGTCAGCCACAAACGAGCCTGCAGCTGACGTGGACTTTTTACCCCCTCCATAAATCTTCGTCCGCGAAGCCAAGCCAAAGAAGATTTCATCTGTACCTATTTATACATTTTTCTCATCTTTCTAGGTCATTCTGTAGCCCTTCGGTATCATCAAAACCATCCACCCTACCACCCATTTTGGGTATAATCTGCAATTTTAGCCACAAAGCCATTTATTCAATAATCCAAATAATTTATGTGCAACAAATAAAGAAGTGGCCCCAACATTGACCCCTGCAGAACACCACTGGTAACAAGTAGCCCACCAGAATAGCATTCCCTTATTCCTACTCTCTGTTTCCTGCTGATCAGCCATTGCTCTACCCATGGGCTCTCCTCTTGTTTACCAGTCTTTATGTAGTATCTTGATTAAGGTCTTTTGAATGTCCAAATACACAACATTCACTGCATCTATCCGACTTGTGATCTATTAAAAAAAAATTTCAATAGGTTTGTCAGGCATGATTTTTTTCTCAGGACATCATGCTGACTTGAGCCCGTCTTTTCATGGATCTCCAGGTATTCATAACCTTATCCTTGACAATCAACTCCAACAGCTTCCCAACCACTGATGTCAGGCTAATAGGTCTATAATTTCCTTTCTGCTGCCTTGCTCCCTTCTTAAACAGTGGAGTGACATTTTGATGCTCAGGTCCACTGCAACCCGGCCAGAATCCATTGGTTCTTGGAAGAGCATTACCAATGCCTCCACAATCTCTGCAGCTACTTGCTTCCAAACATGAGGGTGCATTCCATCTGGTTCAGGAGACTTATCCACCACTCGATCATTTAGCTCCCAAGTATCTTCTCTCTCATGATCTTGACTGCACTCACTTCTCTTCCCAGAGTTCCATTAGAGCCCCATATGCTACCAATGTCTTCCATAGTGAAGACTGATCTAACATTCTCATTCAGTTCCTCTTCCATCTCCTTGTCTCCCATTACAATTTCTCCAGTGTCATTTTCTATCAGTCCTATGTTTACTTTGGTCACTGTTTTACTCTTCATATGTTTAAAAAAAGCTTTTAGCATCCTCTTTGATATTATTTGCTAACCTCCTTTCATAATTCATCTTTTCCTTCTTAATCACCTTTTAGTTGTCCTCTCCAAGTTTTTAAAAGTTTCTCAGTTCTCTTTCTTCCCACTATTTCTTTTAATTCCTTATTTTTGCATTTACTTTGGCTTTAACTACCCTTGTCAGCCACAATGCTCTCATTTTTCCATTCACAAATATTTTTCTTTTTTCTTCCTGACCTCCACTTTCCTCATTTCTCACAGAAACTCCAACCTTCCCCATTAGTGTGCTTTTCCACTCAACTTTGGCCAGTTCCTCTCTATTATGACTGTAATTCTTTCACTCCACTGAACTACCGACACATCAGACTTTAGCCTCTCCTTTTCAAATTTAGCAGTGAACTCGAACATATTGTGATCACTGCTTTCCTTAGGGTTCCTTTACCTTAAGCTCTCTAATCACCTCTGATTCATTACACAGCAGCCAATCCAAAACAACTGCTCCAAAAAATAATCCCAGACATTCCACAAACTCTTTCTCCTGAGATCCCACAATGACCTGACGATCCCAATCTATTTTAATATTAAAATCTGAGGAGCCTGGAGGTGTTTAATTTGTTTATAGATTGTGACAGTCTTGCTGCTACTGTAAAAATTAAAAATAATCCCCATGATTATTGTAATGCTATAATTTTTTTGTTTTGAATATTTTATTTAATGCTCCAGACATGCAGTAACTACAATTATTATATCAAAAAAGAACAAATTGATTAGATACATGATGGTTTTCAACCCACCCCAAAACCTTTCCCTCCCACCAAAATATCCCACTCAAAAAGAAAAAAAAAATACAAACTGTAAAATAAAAACTATATATAAACAGATAGAAAAAGAAAAAAATAGCAAAGAATCTTGGATTGCAGAGAGAGAGAGAGAATGTGCAGTACAACTCATCAGTTCTAACATAAACATATAGAGGAGAATTCTGCAGGGCTAGAGGGATTATAAAGGATATGACCACAAATTTAATCCCATTATTTGAGTGTACGGGCACCAATTTCTTAGATTGTAAGTAATTTTTTTACAAAGGAATACAACTTTGAATTTCAGCATGCCACCTATGTTAAATATATATCCACTTTCCAAGGGATTGCAATACATCTTCTCACAATTGCTAATAATAATTCAACAAATTTCTTGTGATAGATTAATCATTTCAATTTAGGGGTTATACCTTCAATATTTCCAAATAAAACAGATCAGGATTTAATGGAAAAAAGCACCTCTGTAACTTGTTGTAGAAAATCACTTATAGTCACCCAAAGGGTCTCACATTTCAACAAGACTACGTTGAATGTATGAAAGACCTTTCATTCTCACCACATCTAAAACATTGATCTGATAAATCTGATTTCAATCTATTCAACTTCTGTGGTAAGATATAATTGACATAAAAATTGTATTGAATTAATCTATAACTTACATTGATCGTATTAGTCATAGAATCTCTACAAATTTGTTGAACTATCATAATATTTAAGTCTTTTTCCCATCTCTGCCTAGATCTATCCAATCCTAATTTAGGAGTTCCTTCTTGCAAAAGCAAATATATCAAAGAAATAAAAAAATTTGACATTCCCACTTCAACTAAGAAGTTCTACCTCAGTGCAATTAGACACAAACATTGTTGGCTCTAATTTATCTCTCAAATATGCCCTTAATTGAAAATAACAAAAAAGAGTAGTATGTGGTATATCATATTTATTTCTTAATTGTCCTCTCTCATAGCAGTCCTCCACATTAACAATCCCTTTACGATTTAAGAACTGATTATCTTTTTGAAAAGACCAAAAGAGGATTAATCAATGGCAGATTAGGTGATAAAGGCCCTCCACCAAAATCTTTACTCATTTTATTCCAAACGTTGAGTAAATGCTTCAATAGTGGTGTTTCTCAATCAGCAACCAACAATTTCAATTCCCACTTATATATAAATTCTTCTGATTTCTTTTCTCCAATTTTTTTTTCAGTTCTATGTTAACTCATGCCGGTTTTACATTTTCAAATAAAGAAGCAAAGAATCTCATCTGTTCCACTCGATAATAATTCTTAAAATTAGGGAGCTGTGCTCCTCCTAATTCATATTTCCACGTTAGCTTTGCTGTCATTCTAATCTATCAAACACCTTTTCTGCATCTAACACCACTGCAATACTCAGATCACCTCTTTTTTGGTGCTAAATGAATTAACATAACATAACATAACAATTACAGCACGGAAACAGGCCATTAGGCCCTTCTAGTCCGCACCGAACCAAACACCCCTTTCTAGTCCCACCTCCCTGCACAATGCCCATAACCCTCCATCTTCTTCTCATCCATATACCTGTCCAACCTTTTCTTAAATAATACAATTGACTCCGCCGCCACTATTTCTCCCGGAAGATGATTCCACACAGCTACCACTCTCTGAGTAAAGAAGTTCCCCCTCATGTTACCTCTAAACCTCTGCCCCTTAATTCTTAACTCATGTCCTCTTGTTTTAATCTTTCCTCCTCTTAACGGAAATAGTCTATCCACATCCATTCTGTCTATCCCTTTCATAATCTTAAATACTTCTATCAAATCCCCTCTCAACCTTCTACGCTACAAAGAATAAAGACCCAATCTGTCCAATCTCTCCCTATACTCCAGATGCTTAAACCCAGGCAACATTCTGGTAAACCTTCTCTGCACTCTCTCCACTCTGTTTATATCCTTCCTATAATTAGGCGACCAGAACTGCACACAGAACTCCAAATTAGGCCGCACCAACGTCTTATACAATCTCAACATCACCTCCCAACTCCTATATTCCATGCAATGATTGATAAAGGCCAGCATACTAAAAGCCTTCTTCACCACCCTATTCACGTGAGTTTCTACCTTCAGGGAACGATGTACCGTTACTCCTAAATCTTTCTGCTCTTCTGTATTCCTCAATGCTCTCCCATTTACCACATATGTCCTATTCTGATTCTTCTTACCAAAATGAAGCACCTCACACTTATCAGCATTAAATTCCATCTGCCATTTTTCAGCCCACTTTTCTAAGCAGCCCAAATCCCTCTGCAATCCTTGAAAACCTTCTTCATTATCCACTATTCCACCTATCTTAGTATCGTCTGCATATTTACTAATCCAATTCACCACCCCATCATCTAGATCATTTATGTATATAACGAACAACAATGGGCCCAATACAGATCCTTGAGGCACACCACTGGTCACCGGCCTCCAACCTGACAGACAATTATCCACTACCACTCTCTGGCCTCTCCCTTTCAGCCAATGTTCAATCCATTTGACTATCTTAAAATTTATACCTAAAGACTGCACCTTCCTAACTAACCTTCCATGTGGTACCTTATCGAAGGCCTTACTGAAGTCCATATAGACAACATCCACTGCGCTACCCTCATCCACATTCCTAGTCACCTCTTCAAAAAATTCAATCAGATTGGTCAAACATGACCTTCCTCCCACAAATCCATGTTGAGTGCTCCTGATCAGACCCTGTCTATCCAGATGTTTATAAGTACTATCTCTAAGAATTTTCTCCATTAATTTACCTACCACAGACGTCAAACTTACAGGCCGATAGTTGCCAGGCTTCTTCCTTGAACACTTTTTAAATAACGGAACCACATGCGCAATGCGCCAATCCTCCGGCACTATCCCCATATCTAATGACATTTGGAAAATTACCGCCAGAGCCTCTGCTATTTCCTCCTTCACTTCTCTCAATGTCCTGGGGAAGATCCCGTCTGGTCCCGGAGACTTATCCACCTTTATATTCTTCAAAAGCCCTAAAACTACATCTTTTGTAATCTCTATATTCCCCATATTTACCCAATTTGCTTTTTTTTATCCCACATCTCCCAATATCCTTCTCCTTAGTGAATACCGAAGAAAAGAAACTGTTCAATATCTCCCCCATTTCTCTAGGCTCCACACACAGTTTTCCACTCTGATTTTCTAAGGGACCAATTTTGTCTCTAGCTTTCCTCTACCATTAACATATTTGTAGAACTCTTTTGGATTAGTTTTCACCCTGCTTGCCATAGTTTTCTCGTACCTTCTTTTAGCTTTCCTAATTCCTCTCTTAAGATTCCTCTTACATTCAATGTATCTTTCAAACATCTCCTTAACTCCATGCTTCTTATATCTAATGTACGCCTCCCTTTTTCTTCGAACCAAGTTTCCAATATTCCTTGAAAACCACGGCTCTCTCAAACCTTTTGCCCCTCCTTTTAACCTAACAGGAACATAAAGCTTTTGCACTCTCAAAATCTGATCTTTATGCTAAGAAGTCTAGCTACATTTTCCAAAGATTGTCTTTTTGTAACAAACCCTGAATAATCCATTTTAATTAATTTAGATTAAAAAATTATTCATTCTATTTGCTAAAACTTGTGTTACTGTTTTATAATCTACACTTAATAATGAAGTAGGTCTATACGATAAAGATTTCAAGGGTGTGATAGTACAGATCTATCACCAATGTACATAGTGTATATAGTTACTGTATCTAGACTGTGCTTACAGCGATTGGCTGAGAGCTAAGCCACACCTATTGTTTGGGCCTTAAAGGGTTGTGTCCCTAGCCAGGTCGGATCATTCCGGACTGGTCGGCCACCTGTGAAGAGCTCCGGTCTTTTGCTAATAAAAGCCTTGGTTTGGATCAACAAGTCTTTGGTTCTTTCGACGAGCTCTACAAAGGGGTCTCTGTCTTTTTATTGCCATAGAAAATTATTCCGCAAGAGCAGAGGTTTGTGAAGCTTGATCCAAAACTTGCATAAATATGGGAATTAATAAATTCTGAAATTCTTTCTAAATTCAGATGGGAATCCATCTTCTTCTGGAGATTTATTGCTGTGTGAATAATTAATTGCTTCTCTTACTTCTGCCTCAGTAAACAGTACATCAAGTTTAGTTTGTTCTTCTAAACTTAATCTCTGCAATGTTATCTGTGATAAATTATCATTTAATTTAGTTTCATCTCCTAAAGATTCCAAAGTATATAGTTTAATATACAAATTCCTAGAAGCTTCATTTATTTCTTGAGGTTTATATGTAATTACATTAGGCATCCTTTTTTATTGTAATAATTAATCTCAAAGTTTGCTCCACTTTTATTTGCCAAGCCACAACTTTATGCAATCTTGCACCCAATTCATAATTTTTTGCCTCATTCTAATAATATCTTTCTCAGTCCTATAAGTTTATAATGTATTATAATCAATTAATCAATTGTCAGCATTTGTCTTCAGAAACAGACTTTTGAAGATCTTTTTCTAAATCTGTAAATTATTTTTCTAACTTATCTACTTTTTAATTTTAGATGTAAAACATAACTTTTTTAAACATCCCATATAATAAATTTATCAATTATCAAATTCAAATTTGTATCACAAAATATTTTAATATGATTTCGAACAAATTCACAAAGATCTTTTTTTTCAACAACAAAGAATTTAATCTCCATCTATATATCAACTTCGCTTTATCAGGCATGTCCATAGTTATTAACAATGGCGAATGATCAGATAAAATCCTCATCTTATAATTCGCTTCAAGAATCTTAGTTTGTATTTGAGCCAAAACCAAAAAGGGTTTAGGTCTCAGAGCCCAATGAGTTCTCTCAATTTCTATCTTATTCTCTATATTGTCTTCTCCAAATATTTTAGGAATCCAGTCTTAAACAAAACGAGCCACATCTGGGCCTTCTTTCTCTTCTGACAGACCCACTATTTTAATATTATTTCTTCTGCTAAAACTCCCTAAAAATATCCACTTTATCAGGAAGTTTTTCATTTTGTGTAATTAAACCAGTAGGTATATCTTCCACATTAGTCACCCTGTCTTCAACATGTTGTACATCCTCTTGCACCTTAGTAATTGTTTCTTTTATTTTCTACAATTCCTTCTTCATTTTATTTACTACATCCTATATTTTATCACTTTCTTCTTTCATCTCCTTAATTTCAGGTTTAATCTCAGTTTTAACTTCCCTTAATCTTTCTTTCATTTTCCCTTTCATTACTTTAACATTATGGATAAGTCCTCTTTTTTTAATATAAGATCCAAATTTAATTTCCTTTACCTCCTCTTTTTGTATCCCTTCTTCCTCACCTTCAGCTGAAGAACCTCTTTTTGAGTCCAATTCTTCCTCCTCCTGTATAGAAGGCAAAGTCCCCGACTTTTCTCCAAGGGACTGTTGCACTCCTAGTAGTGCTTTGGGTTTTGATGCACCATGCATTCATGACTGTAATGCTGTCCTTCTGACATGTGTAAGGTAAAACATCATGAGATGGGAATGTGTAGGGAGTTACCCTGTACAGGGCAGTAACAAGAAGGGGAGGTGTCCTTGTACTCCTGTTAGGTAAAACATCATGAGATGGGACCGGAGAAGGAGTCACCCAGTACTAAGGAGTAACAGAATGCATCCTTGTACTTACAAGATAAGAGAGACATTGATGGATTGAGAGGCAGGAAGCTAGCAGGGAAAGGATAGCAACAGTTTTAGTCATTGGACAAGTAATGATATGATGATGTTCTAAGCACATATCCAAGGGTATAAAAAATCACCATTTTGCTGATAACGGCAGAATGCATTCTCCGACTAACTTTGTTGGTCGCAAGTGTTACAATCCGGTAATAAAGAACAAAGAACCCTGATTTCGACTCAGCCTGGTGTTTGTCTCACTCATTCATGAACAAAGCAGACCTAACAATTTGGTGACCCCGACGTGATGGGTGAGTGAACACTGGACGACGGTTTCTGTTTTTTCTGACAATCATCTCAGCCGGCTGATAAAAAGGTCCAGAGAAGCCTGTTTTAACAAAATTCTTTTTTTTTTAAATCTTTATGATTGTCAGTAAGAACTGGAGATCGGACAAATTAGACGACCACAATTGAAGGTCGCATGCCAGGATTGTAACACGTAAGTGATTACAGACAAGATAAAAGTCCTTAAGGTGTTTGAATGACATTTATTAAGTGCTTCGCAAGAAACTACTAGAGTTTAAAAGTCTTTATTGTGTCGTTGCAAAGTCCAATAGAGTGAGAAGGTGGTCTATAAACAATTGAGGACCTGAGTTTTCTGCCCTAAACTGGTTATTAAGAGGAGAAATCTCCCACGTGAAGGTTGGGCTTTGAAAGAAAACAAAGGTTCAGGCTTATTGGCCTCAATTGTATCTGAGAGACTGACTTATAAATGTCCGGTAGGTATGATAATGTCTGTACACTTGAGAAGTTAAGAATTTATTTCCCCAATTCGCCGTGGTGGAATACCACAGCAGACACTAGAGACCTTGAGACAACAAAAAAAGTACTCAGGGACGCCTGCCTGGTGAACAAGAACGACGACAGAAGGCTGCGACAGCTGTGTCCGGATCAGGTAGGAGATATTAATGAAAAAGTTGACAAACTCCTAAGAGACACCCAGTTTATTCGAAATACTTTTGATAAGTTAAATGAGGGTATTCCCAACATCACCAAGGAGATAAAGTTACGTAAATTCATAGATTGGTACAGGGAAACAGGACAAAAGTATAGCCCAAATATTTGGTTTTCTAGTTGTAATTTAACTTTCAGACCCCTTTGGGAAAACAGAGAGTGGAAAACGAGCAATCAGAGTATACAGGACAGTCTGAAGTCAATTGGAGGACAAGACTTCGAGACTGTTCTTTTAAAAGATATTAGTCATCCAGCTTGCAAGGGGACATTTTTAAAAGCAATTTTCGTTGACATAGATCCCCTAAACAGACAAAAACCTAAATTAAAACAGGCATTAGAAAGCGGTCCCGCAGCTATGGCTGTACAGTTGCCTGCTAAGACTTTTGACCAAGTTATTAAGGAAATTAATCAGGAATTAGAGGAGCGAAATACCAGTAATGCGGCATTGGAAAAACAAAAAATGCTCCGAAAATGTGTAGACCGCTGGAGGAAGAGGGGTTGGTTACCCGGGGGCACTGAGATGTTCCTGACAGGTGAGAGAAAAAAAAAAAATTTTAAAACGTAGTGTCTTAGATAAGCTGGAAGAAACAAAACACAGAAGGGAAAGGAAAAGTGCCTGTTTCCAGTTTCCAGCCACGAAGTGTCCGGGTTTGCTCTCTCCCTCCCTTCTTTCACCCTCCCCCCTCTCTCTTCTCTCCCCCTCTCTCTCTTCTCCCCCCCCTCCTCTCTCACCCACTCCCCCTCCCAATCCCAATCTGTGGCGGTGCTGCCCTGAAATCCCCAGGTTGGGCAGGGCAGAGAAATACAATTTGGTTTTAATTTTGTGCCCACAATTCCAGCTCCGCATCAAATGGGATCCTGTTTTATCCTCTCTCCCTCCCTTTTTTCCCGCACCCCCACCATTGCGGGATCAGGGCAGACATTGTGGGCTGACGTGTAGCTCACTCGAGGTGGGAGGGAAGGAAGGAGTGATAGTTCCCAGTGGTGGGAGACCCAATCTGATCCAGACCAGTGATCACAGGATGAGAACCTTTTAAAACCTTTGAAACGAAAGTGTTAATCTGAAGACTTTTCTCCCAGTGGGGCCAGTGCAAGGCATTTTCTCTCTCTATCTCTTGTGCTCTGTGTATCTGCCTCTCTATCTCTTTCTCTCGCTATGCTCTCTCTCTCTCTCTCTCTCTGGCACCCCAGATGGGACACTGGAGTCACGTCCCTTATATCCAGATATTGAGACACTGGGGTGTGACAAGAACCTCGGGAATAGGGATACATCAGACGAGGTACAGGCCCCTTTAATAAAAATAGAAGGGGGAGTAATAGATGTAGAGACCCCTCTGGAGTCCAAGAAAATAGAAAAGGAGTTAGAGATACAGAAATGGAACATGAAAAAGGTTCAGGATAACATTAAAAACTTAAACAGAGATATTAATGTGCTGGGGCAGATCAGTGAGGATCAAAAAGAATTAATGGTAGGTGTATTTAAGGAAGTGGAAAAGATAACTACAACACTGTCAGGAGAAATTAAAGCTGAAGGAATGGTAATAGGAGTAAAGGACGAAAAGTGTAGTACAGATGAGGAAACGAGATACGATCCACCATGGGAGGAAAGTAGAAGGAAAAGACTCGGGAGGGAGAAAAATAGACATGCCTACCTGGACATAGTTAGAACAAAAGAGAAAGATGTGAAACAACTAAACTATGGCCGAAAAGATTATCTTAGAGATGAACGTGACCAATATACCTTTGACCCTGTGACATTGGAAACTGATAGGGACAGTGACAGTGACAAAGAAGAGTCAGAACAAGGTGGGATAAATAAATGCATGCCAAGAGTAAAGAAGGAGCAGAAATCCCCAAAATTGAGATATCAATGCCCATTACTGATCACGGGACGGGGAACTCAAAAATATGTACCCTGGTCACGAATGGACTTAGAGAGTTTAATGAAAAAACTACCTCCGTTGAGTAATGGGGCTAGTCCATGGATTTCTTGTTTTGAGCGAGAAACCTGCCAAGAACAATTAGCACTCGCAGATGTCAGAACTATCATGATAAAATTAAAGGCAGAAGGGGCCCTGAAGCAAATAGAGAGAATTGTAAGAAGCAGTAAATTGGGGGATGAAATAGAATTTAACCCACTTCGGAATAAATTTTGGGAAGCACTTAGAGAAACATTTCCTACACCCTATAGTTTGGATGCCTTGGTAACCCTTCAACTAAAGGAAGGAGAGACTGCACACGAGTATTTCACTCGAGCATGGGACTTATGGGAAACAGGGACTGGAGAAAGACCCGACCACAGCCCCTTAGGAAGGGCTCACTTTCGTAATGGGATAATAAACGGACTACCTGCTACGGTTCAAGCAAAATTAAGGGACATTGTGGGATTAGAGACAATGTCAGAGGATTTGTGGAAAAGACACCTGACACATGCAATCAAACGACATCGTCAATCAGAGCATGCTAAGTCAGAAAGTGCGTCCCAGAAGGAGGTGGACAAAACAACCGATAAATTGGTGAGAGCCATAGAACATATAGGGGTTAAATTAGCGGCCCAACAGATAGTCCCACAGGTCATGGGGCCAGTGATAAATCCGGGACCCCAAGTAAGAAATGGTTGGGAAAGACAGCTAGGTACAATGTATAGAGGGGAACATGCAGTATGCTGGTACTGCCAAAATCCTGGACACTACCAGCGGAACTGTCCGGAGGCTGGGAGAGCAAGGGGAAAAAGATTACCCTCTATTAGAGGCTATCGGGGAAGAGGAGGAAACTTAAGAGGACAAGCAAGGGGTAGGGGTGGACATATTGATGGGCCCCAGAGAATCGGGGGGTGGCAGAGTGATCAACAAGTCCAGGCACCTCAGTGTAATGACTATATTGAGGAAAGTGCTGAATTTGATTATTGAAGGTGCCCTGGAGAATCAAAAATCACGCCTCCCTGGGAGCCACCAAAAATTTGGGGGACGGTAAATGGAGAAAAAATTGAATTTATGGTTGACACAGGGGCAGCAGTTACGACAGTGATTAAAAAACCCCCAGGGAGCACATTTTCGGGCAAAACATTATCTACAATAGGATTCTCCGGGATAAGGGAAACACAGCCCTATACAGATAACATCGACATGACATTTGGACGACAAAGGGTTAAAACGCCTGTCCTGGTTGTGCCAAGTTGCCCCATTAATTTATTAGCAAGGGACATTCTTACCAAACTAGGAATAACCATACAATGTTCTGAGAAGGGCCTTCGGTTAACATACCCAGGGGATACAATAAGAAGGGGAGGACAGTTTATAGTAATGACCCCATCTAACGCTTCAGAAGACTCTGTGGAGGTTAGTATTTTCTGGAGTCGGCTACTGTATGATGAACCAGGCCCAGGGCTGATTAAACAGTTTTTTGAGTGGAGGGCCAGTATTCCTCGGTATGGGGATTACCATTATCCACTAGATCCTATGCATGTTACATTAAACTACACCATCCACCCGGACCAGGAATATGAGGAGAGGTGGGACTCTCTAAAAGAAGGGAAGACAGAAACGATACATTGTCCATTTATCTTTGTAGGTAAGGAGGGAATAGCTGCTATGGTTGTCATGACAGAAGAAAAAATGGAGTGGTTCTGCTTAGGAGTAGAAAGTGTGCCTCATGTGACCTTGGGTATTGACAAAGATCATCACGCTCGACAGCTGGGTCCGATGGTAAAGGAAGCGATAGGGTGTGAATACAGGCAGACAGAAATCCCGGGATATTCCACCCCGGAGGGAGGAAAATTTGTCAGACTGAATATTGAAGCATGGGACCAGGTAGTGAATGAGAAAGTAGAAAGAGACCGAGCCATAGAAGGAGAAAATATTGATCACAGAGACTCAGACAAATATCTTTCTAATCTGAGTCCACATATATGGACAACGGGGCCCTATGATGTGGGAGTAATAAAAGGAGAGGTATTTCTAGAATTGGCCAACCCCGGGCAGAAACCAATATGGAGAAAACAATACCGCTTGTCGCCCAGTCAGGAGGAGGGTATTAAAGGAACGATAGAAGGGTTAATGGAGTCAGGGGTTTTAAGGGCGGCACCTGACAGTATGTGGAACACGCCCATCATGCCTGTTCCCAAACAGGGTAGAAAAGACTGGAGGATGGTACACGACCTCCGGGAGATTAACTTGGCTACCAAGACCATCGGGAGACCAGTCCCAGACCCATATGTAGCACTTAGGGCTCTGAGTCCGGAGCACGAATACTATACTGTCATTGATCTGGCAAACGCATTCTTCTGCTTGAATTTAGCTGAGGAATGCCAAGACTGGTTAACTTTCACTTACCAAGCACATCGGTACACATACACTAGATTACCTCAGGGTTATAAGGACAGTCCAGGACTGTTCAATCAGGCCCTTAGCGAAATCCTAATGAAATTAAAGCTCCCGGAAGATGTTACACTGATTCAGTATGTAGACGACCTACTATTAGCAGGGAAAACGCCACATGGGTGCCTGACAGGGCAGCCAAACAGGTTACTGGTTATCATGAACATATACAGGGGATGATTTTGAGGTCCCATAACAAAAAAAATGAATCTGAAACTAAGGAGACTTGTAGCAGATTGAATGACTACACAGATGAGTTTTGTGGAAGAAGAGTGCTGTACAACTGGCTCCCCGCTAACTAGGATGGTCGGTGTGCTCTAGTAACCCTTAATGCGCCAGTGCTGATTGTCAAAAGGCAGGAGGGAGACGAGGATTCCCTAGAATTGCGCCACACAGAGAGTTGGCTGTGGAGAAAAAGGAGGAGTGTTGGACTCTTGGGGCCGGGAGGAAGGAACCCTGATGGGGTATGGATTGATGCCATTGGCCAAGCCCGGAATATTCCGGACGAATTTAAATTAGCCGATGAGATTGCAGCTGGGTTTGAAAGCTTTCCTGTTTTTAGTGCAATTTTTCCCATCACTGTAAATAAGAATGTTAATAGGATCAACCTTATTCACTATAATGTCCAGCGCCTTGCAAATTTGACCAGGGACGTTGTTGAGGCAATACATCAACAACTGTCAGAAACTTCCCTTATGACACTTCAGAATAGGATAGCGATTGATATGGTCCTGGCAGAGAAAGGTGGAGTGTGTGCTATGTTTGGAGATCTATGCTGCACTTCTATCTCTAATAACACAGGGCCAGATGGATCACTCACTAAGGGGTTAACGAAACTTAGGGCATTGGCGAAAGAATTAAAAGCCCAGTCTGGAGTCTCCAATCCTGTTTTATCCTGGTTACAGGGAGTGTTTGGGAGATGGAGCACATTGTTAGGACAACTTTTGCTGGGTTTGTTCATTTCTGTATCAATTTTTATCACTTGTGGCTGTTGTTGTATTCCATGCATTCGAACGCTGGTCACGAGGACCATAGAGAAAGCCTTTGCTGACCGTGATGAACTGCCTCCGAAATATCAAGCTGTGCAGGCTGTGGAGCAAGACTATCTCACATTACAGGAGGCGGAGAAAGTTGCTGAGATCGATCTGGAGTCTGAAGGGGAATGTGATGGAAAGGAGGGATTGTGAATTAGATTGTTACACATATAATTTTAACCTTGCTTGTAACCTAAATATTATAACATTGATTGTAACACAAACATTATTAATCAGATTGTAGAACAAGTATTATGAATTAGATTGTAGACCATATGTTAACTTGGGAATTTACTAATGTACGGGGGGTTAGCTAGTTTTTTGCTTGGGGGCAAATGGGATGAAACTTGTAAACGGGCAATGGGATCGGGGTGACGGATGGGGGGTGTACGCAAAGGAGGGTTGGGGGAGCCCTCGCCCACCAGCCGAACTACCCTGTGAACAGAACCCGTATAGAGCTTGGCAATAATAGGCGAACTAATGTAACGCGGTGGTAGCATAGTCAGGGCGAGATTGTCCTCTAAAGAGGACAAAGGAGGGATTGTAAGGTAAAACATCATGAGATGGGAATGTGTAGGGAGTTACCCTGTACAGGGCAGTAACAAGAAGGGGAGGTGTCCTTGTACTCCTGTTAGGTAAAACATCATGAGATGGGACCGGAGAAGGAGTCACCCAGTACTAAGGAGTAACAGAATGCATCCTTGTACTTACAAGATAAGAGAGACATTGATGGATTGAGAGGCAGGAAGCTAGCAGGGAAAGGATAGCAACAGTTTTAGTCATTGGACAAGTAATGATATGATGATGTTCTAAGCACATATCCAAGGGTATAAAAAATCACCATTTTGCTGATAACGGCAGAATGCATTCTCCGACTAACTTTGTTGGTCGCAAGTGTTACAATCCGGTAATAAAGAACAAAGAACCCTGATTTCGACTCAGCCTGGTGTTTGTCTCACTCATTCATGAACAAAGCAGACCTAACACATGCCTTATCAATTTCCAGTTGTATTTTGTAGTCCACATCCTGGCTGCTATTTGGAGGCCTGTATATAACTTCCATTAGTGTTATTTTACCTTTATCATTCCTTAACTCAACCTATAACCTCTTCTGTTGCTATGTCCTTTCTTTCTAATTATTTAATATTGTTGCTTACCAACAGAGTCATTCCACTCCCTCTGCCTACCTGCTTATCCTTATGATACACATGTATCCTTGGACATTCAGCTCCCAATGACATCCATCCTTTAGCCACAACTCAGTAATGACCACAACATCAATCTGTAGCTGTACTGCAAGATTGTCCACATTGTTTCTAATGCTGTGTGCATTTAAGTATAATATCCTCAGTCTAGTTTTTGAATGTACTGTGTGTCTCTGTCATCCCTCTTGCTATTATTTTGTCTCATCACCTGCCTGTCATCCTTGCTGCACATGACCTTACATGTCCATGTAGGCAACATCCACAACCTTTCTTTCATCAACTTTCCTGATAACCTCCTCAAAAAACTCTATAAGATTGGTTAAACATGACCTACCACACAAAGACATGTTGATTATCCCTAATCCATCCCTGGCTATCCATATAATTGAATATCCGATCTCTTAGAACACCTTTCAATAATTTACCTCCTACAGATGTCAGGCTCACCGGTCTATAATTTCCAGGATTACTTTTAGAGCCTTTTTTTAAACAATGGAACAACATAAGTTACCCTGCAATCATCTGGTTCCTCACCCATGGTTAAAGACATTTTAAATATTTCTACCAGAGCCCCTGCAATTTCTACACTAGCCTCCCTTGAAGTCAAAAATGTATAGTCATGTACTTTGATAGAAAAAAATAAATGGACAGATGATATTTTTTAAATGGGGAGAAAATTCAAAATAACCAGATGTAAAGAGACCTGGGAGTGCTGGTGCAGGACAGTCTGAAGGTGAACTTGCAGGTTGAGTTGGTGGTGAAGAAGACAAATGCACTGCTGCCATTCATTTCAAGAGGAATAGAATATAAGAGAAGGAATGTGATGTTAAGGCTTTATAAAACACAGGTGAGACCTCACTTGGAATATTGTGAACTGTTCTGGGCTCTTCATTTAAGGAACAAAGTGCAGACATTGTAAAGAGTTCAGAGGAGATTCACAAGGATGATTCCAGGAATGAAAAGGTTATCATAAGAGGAGCATTTGACAACTCTTGGTCTGTACTCATTAGAATTTAGGAGAATGAGGGTGGTTCTCATTAAAAGTTGAAAGATATGGACAGAGTAGGTGTAGAAAGGTTGTTTCCCATGCTGAGAGAGAGAGTCTCGGACAAGAGGACACAACTTCAGGATCTTAGAATAGAGATGCAGAGGAATTTCTTGAGCAAGAAAATTGTGAATCTATAGAATTTGTTGCCACAGGCTGTTGTGAAGGCCACGTCATTGGGTATATTTAAGGCAGAGATTGATTCTTGATTCACCAGGGCATCAAAGGTTATGGAGCGGAGTGGGAAAATGGATCAGCTCACAATTAAATGACAGGGCAGGTTCAGTGTGCTGAATAGCCTAATACTGCTCCTATGTCCACATTGAGGAGTCAGCTGTGGAAAAGGTTAAGAAGTTCACATTCCTGGATGTCAACATATTTCAAGATCTGTCCTGGGTTCTCCATATCGATCCTATCACCAGCGGCTATACTTTGTGAGAAATCTGAGGAGATTTGGTACGTCACTAAAGATGCTTGCAAATCTCTATAGGCGTACCATGGAGAGCATTCTTTCTGATTGCATTATTGTCTGGCATGGAGGTTCCAATGCACAGGGCAGGAAAAGAATACAGAGAGTTGTGAACTTGGGCAGTGCCAATCATAGTTCACTTCATCGAGGACATCTGCAAGAGGCAGTGTCTTTAAAAAGCAGCCTCTATCCACCAATGCCAAATGTTCCTCACACTGCTACCATCAGGAAGGAGGTCCAAGAGCCTGAAGAGGGACACTCAGCAGCACAAAACCAGCTTCTTCTCCTCTGACATCAGATTTCTGAATGAACAATGAACCCCAGGCACTACCTCACTTTCTCTTCATTTGTACTAATTTATTTATTTTTAAAATGTAATTTATAGCAATAATTCCACCTGCAATGCTGCCGCAAAGCCACACATTTCATGGGACGTTCACGATAATACATCCTGGTTCTGATTCTAAAGAACTGTGAATAAGTGTGAATTCACTAACATCTTGTAAAGTTGTAACCTGAGGTCTCTTCTCATACTGATAAATGCAAGCATGGCAGATACCTTCCTCACCACCCTGTCTTACTATTTTTATGGAACTATGTACCTTTGCCCTAAGTTGCTCTGTTCTTCTAAAATGTTAACTGTTTCTCTCTCTTCAGATGTTGAGTTTTCTGGCATTTTCCATTTCCCGTTCTAAAATCAAGTTCAGCCAGTTTTTCTCATGTCTAGCTTGGCGGGCAGTTCCCACCACTTTACCATTAACAATTCATTAGAGACATCAAGAAAATTAATGTGCTTACAATTAGCATCATTCAGCAGTTTCAACTCAACCCATCTAGACAATCCTGTTGTTACGTACGTCCTTCTGCCACCTTCTCTCCTACTAAAATCTAAACTGTATCTCCACCTTTCCCCAGTCATGATGAAAGGTCACAGACTGACATGGGTTCACTGCTTTGCTTTCTACAGACATTGAAAGTCTTGCTGAGCTTTTTCAGCGTATTTTTGTTTCAGAATTTCAGCATGAGCAGATTATTGTTTTCATTTTCAATTGGGGTTAATTTAGTTGTAGTTATTAGGGAAATATTTCCCCAAACTGCCTCCTCGTGAGAAATTGTGAATGTCAGTGATACACAGCTTCCCAATATAATCTTTTCTACTCAGTTTCAGTATTAAATATTGAGATGAAATGTAACTCAGGCCATTGTTTGACCTGCTGAGCTTCTCCAGCACTTTGTGTTTTTACTTCAACCACAGTGGCTACAGATTTTCATGACATACTTTTAACTCAGGAAGGACTCTTCTGGGACCCAGTGTTTTTTAATAATACATTCTACAGGAATTTCCCAATATGTTTGAAATTTGATATGAGAGTTTCGGACCATTCTGCGCACATTAAAGCTGTAAATGTTAGATCTGATTTTATATTCTATTCAGTAATATTCTCTTTTTTTTTTCGATTTTCAGCATTGATTTTCTGTCAGTTAACTTGTGCCATTTCCATTTAGCCTGCTCTGAAACGCTATGAGTTTTTGTTCAATATTAACATTAAGACAGTGATAACAAATCCATCTCAAGTGCTGCTAGGTCATTGAGATATAGATCAAGTGTTGAATAATAGTCCCAATGTATTATCTGTCCTGAAATGCTCCTGAGAAATGTGACTATTCATTTTTTTATGACGACATCATCAATGGGAATTGAACATTTCAAGTGAGGAGAAGCAAATGATAATCTGTAAGGTTCAATTGAACTGTGATACAATTCTTCTAACTTGATCAAAATGTAAATCATACACATGAGGATTTTTTTTCTCTCTACTGCCTGGATACTAAATGTCAAAAAGAAATAGAGAGAGGAACATTTGGTGGGGCAAGGTTTAAAGAGTCTGAAAAACTTCACTTCCACTCATTAAAATGTTGGTAGGTTCTGTCCACACTGTGCAGTTCTCCCTGCCAGATATATGTCAGATTGATTGTCAAAGAAGAAAGCCCACTGACACATCTTTTGAATATGAAGAATTCCCACCCTGATATTTGACACTGTGGCGCTCTGCGCAGTTGAAGAAAGCACAGCCACCACGTTGAGCGACTATTTATTTGAATTTAGTGCGCGCCCCTTGCCCCTTTAAGGGCAGCGCTGGCTTGGTCACCACGTGTGTGATGACATCATAATCACTGCCCGAGGCACGTGCTGAGAGGGAGGTTTGAGTCAGGAAAAGCCCCTGACAGCGCCATCTTCCCATGGCTGCCCCGCCACGTGGTGTTAAACACAGGGCCGGTTCGCCATGAGAGAATGCGCCGCCACAATATTTCAGAGGCTTTTAGATGGACACATGAAAATGGAGGGAATGGAGTGTGACAGAGTATTGAGAAGTGGTTTGGGAGGAATTGTTAGAGCACCTTGCACATAGACATTTTAAAGCACAGAATATTTGCAGGACTTGCAGAAGGCTTTTTGCAGGATGCAACTGTTTTGCTCCCAGAAAGGGAGGGTGTGAAACAGAGAGAGGAGTCAGAAATTATTTCCAGAGGGACAAAGCTGGCAAACTTTGGAAGGCTGTCTGTCAAAGGAGAAGACTGACGCTCTGAAATGTGACCTGAAAGAAAGAGGATCGTTTGGAGAAACCTGAAGGGGGAAAGTTTCATCAGCAAGACTGATTGAGAAGGAATCAGTTGTGATTTCCTGGGAAAGGAATCTCTCTCTGAAAACCAGCAAGAACCCTCCTGAGTGGTAACCATTTGCCTGTTAAGCACCAAAGACTGGTGAACTTTGTTAATGCTAACAAACTGCACAGTACAAGAATTGCCTGCAACCAGTGAGATTGGACTGTGATCCAAAGAACTTTTCTAATCTTAAATATACATTACACACACCTGCACTTAGTATTGGAGGGGTGATTAAGTAGTTAGGTAGGTTAAGTAATAAGTTAGAGTTCAATTCTGTTTTCTTTTTCGAGTATAATTAAAAACGACTTTTGTTTAAGTAACCCTGTGTTGTGGTGCATTTCCATTGCTGCTGGTTTTTGGGGTCCTCTGGACTCCGTAACAGGAGGTTATGAGATAGGATCAGGTGTGAGCAGAAGAGATTTAATTTAATTGGACATCATATTTAATCCAAACATCGTGAGCCAAAGAATCCATTCCTGTGCTCTACTGTTCTATGTTCTACCTGAAGGGAGCACACCTCAGTTCTGGCTGTAAATCTCCATTCATTCTTGACTTTGGTGTTCCGGACCCTAAGCCCACCTCCAGCCACACTCCAGCTCACAGACCAGAGTAATTAGTGAACTAGATATTAAGCCATCACAATTAGGGAAGGACAAACTAGGAGGCTATAAGGCTTGAACATGCAGGTATAAATTGGGATACCATTTTTGCAGGAAAATGTACTATGGAGATGTGGTTGATGTTTATGGATCTCTTGCAGGATGTTATGGATAAATCTTTCCTGGTGAAGCAGAGAAAGAATGTTAGGGCGAACTATCATTGACAAGAGAGGTGGAAAATCTAGTCAGGTGGACGAAGGCAACATACACGAGATATAGGCAGCAAGGATCAGATAAGTCTCTTGAGGAATATCGGAGAGCAAGAAAGGAGCTTAATAGGGGGTTAGGGAGAGCAAGAAGAGTGTAATGATAGTGATCATATTTGCATTGCCACTAGCAAGATCTTAAGGATCATAGTTCCTGTTTGATTATACTTGGCTGCCAGCAGGGGGCTGATACAGAAGAAGAGACTGCTGAATGGAAGATCTGTAATGGAGGCTTGAAAACCTCATGACATGCTTCATGGGCTGTTTACAACAACTTTAAAGTGAAGAACCTTTTCCTTCATCCATGTGTTGTCTAAGAACTCACACGTATAATATAAGATGAAACAAAGAGGACACGAGAAGGCCTGGGAAGCAGGGTTAAGGAAAACCCCAAGGGGCTTTTCAATTTTGTGAAGAACAGAAGGGTGACAGGAGTGAAGGTACGACCAATTAGAGATAAAGGTGGAAAGATGTGCCTGGAAGCTGTGCAAGTGGGTGAGGTCCTCAGTGATTACTTCTCTTCAGTATTCACCATGGTGAGGGCAATATGGGTGGGGTAAATGTGCTAGAGCATGTTGATATAAAGAGAGAGAATGTGTTGGAGCAGTTGAAATGCATTAGGATGGATAAGTCCCTGGGGCCTGTCAGATATTCTCCAGGCTGCTCTATGAGGTGAGGGAGGAGATTGGTGAGCATCTGGCTAGGATCTTTGTGTTCTCGTTATCCACGGGAATGGTACTGGAGGATTGGAGGGTGGGAAATGTCCCCTTGTTTAAAACAGGTAGAGGGGAAAATCCAGGTAGTTATAGACCAGTGAGCCTTACATCTGTGGTGGGTAAGCTGTTGAAAAAGATTCTTAGAGATAGGATCTATGGGCATTTAGAGAATCATAGTCTGATCAGGCATAGTCATCGTGCCTTTGTGAAGGGCAGATCATGTCTCACAAGCCTGATAGAAATCTTTGAGGAGGTGATCAGACATATTGATGAGGATAATGTGGTGGATGTGGTCTACATGGATTTTACTAAGGCAATTGACAAGGTTCCACATGATAGGCTTATTCAGAAAGTCAGAAGGAATGGGATCCAGGGAAGCTTAGCCATGTGGATTCAGAATTGGCTTGCTTTTAGAAAGCAGAGGGTTGGGGTGGAGGGAGTACATTCAGATTGGAGGGTTGTGTCTAGTGAAGTCCCTCAAGGATTGGTTCTGACACCTCTGCTTTTTGTGATTTTTATTAATGACTTAGAAGGATAGGTTGGCAAATTTGCAGACAACACGAAGGCTGGTGGTGTTGTGCATAGAGTAGAGGATTGTAGACAATTGCAGAGGGATGTTGATAGGATGCAGAGCTGGGCTGAGAGTGGCAGATGGAGTTCAATCCAGAGAAGTGTGAGCTGGTACACTTTGGAAGGACAAACTTCAAGGTAGAGTACAATGTAAATGGCAGGATTCTTGGTAGTGTGGAATAGCAGAGAGGGACCATATCCACAGATTCCTGAAATTGCCTCACAGGTAGACAGGGAACTTAAGAAAGCTTATGGGGTGTTAGCTTTCATAAGTCGAGGGATTGAGTTTAAGAGGTATGAGGTAATGATGCAGCTCTACAAAACTCTGGTTAGCCCACACTTGGAGTACTGTGTCCACTTCTAGTCACCTCATTATAGGAAAGATGTAGAAGTGTTGGAAAGGGTTCAGAGCAAATTTACCAGGATGATACCTGGTTAAGAGAGTATGCATTAGGAGCAGAGATTAAGGGAGCTAAGGCTTTACTCTTTGGAGAGAAAGAGGATGAGAGGAGACATGATAGATGTATACAAGATATTAAGAGGAATAGTTAAGAGTGGACAGCTTGCATCTCCTTTCCAGGGCACCACTGCTCAATACAAGAGGGCATGGCTTTATGGTAATGGATGGAAAATTCAAGGGAGATATTAGAGGAAGGTTTTTTTTTAAAACCCAGAGAGTGGTTGGTGCATGGAATGCACTGCCTGGATCAATGGTGGAGGCAGGTACATTGGTGAATTTCAAGAGATGACTAGACAAGCATATGGAGGAATTTAAACTGGAGGGTCATGTGAGAAACATAGAAACATAGAAACATAGAAGATAGGAGCAGGAGTAGGTCATTCGACCCTTCGAGCCTGCTCCGCCATTCAACGAGATCATGGCTGATCTTAAAGTTCAGTACCCCGTCCCCGCCTTCTCTCCGTAACCTTTAATACCCTTATACTGAAGAAATATATCTAATTCCCTCTTAAATATATTTAATGAACCTGCCTCCACTGCCCTCTGTGGCAATGAATTCCACAGATTCACCACCCTCTGGGTATAGAAATTCCTCCTCATCTCGGTCCTAAATGGTTTGCCTATTATCCTCAAACCATGGCCCCGGGTTCTGGATTTTCCCATCATTGGAAACATCCCATCTGCATCCACTCTGTCCAGTCCTGCCAGAATTTTATATGTCTCTATGAGATCCCCTCTCAATCTTCTAAACTCCAACGAGTACAATCCCAATTTGCGCAATCTTTCCTCACAAGTCATTCCTGCCATTCCAGGTATCAGCCTGGTGAATCGCCTCTGCACTCCCTCCATTGCAAGAACATCCTTCCTTAGATAAGGTGACCAAAACTGCACACAATACTCCAGGTGTGGTCTCACCAAGGCCCTGTACAGCTGCAGTAAGGTATCCTTGTTCCTATACTCAAACCCTCTTGATATGAAGGCCAACATACCATTTGCCTTTTTAACCGCCTGCTGTACCTGCATGCTCGCCTTCAGAGACTGATGTACAAGTACCCCTAGGTCTCTCTGCACTTCCCCATCTCTTAATCTATTGCCATTCAAATAGTAATCTGCCCTCCGGTTTGTATTACCAAAGTGGATAACCTCACATTTATCCACATTGTAGTGCATTTGCCATGTGTCTGCCCAGTCCCTCAATTTATCCAAATCACACTGGAGCTTCCTGACCCCCTCTTCCGTGCACACAACCCCTCCTAGCTTAGTGCCATCTACAAATTTGGAGATATTACATCCAATCCCCTCATCCAGATCATTAATGTAAATTGTGAACAGCTGGGGTCCCAGTACAGATCCCTGTGGTACCCCACTGGTCACCGCCTGCCACTCTGAAAATGAGCCATTTATCCCAACTCTCAGTCTTCTACCTGCCAGCCAGTTCTCAATCCACATCAATACTTTTCCCCCAATCCCATGAGCCTTGATTTTGGAAGCCAGTCGTTTATGCGGGACCTTATTGAAGGCCTTTTGGAAGTCCAGGTACACCACATCCACTGGCTCTCCTCCATCTATTTTACCTGTCACCATCTCAAAGAATTCCAATAGATTTCTCAAGCACGATTTACCTTTTGTAAATCCATGTTGACTCCGTCCGATCCCTTCTCTGCTAGTCATATGCTCCGCTATTACATCCTTAATAATGGATTCCATCATTTTGCCCACTACTGATGTAAGGCTCACAGGCCGATAATTCCCCACTTTTTCTCTACTCCCCCTTTTTAAATAGTTGGGTAACATTAGCTACCCTTCAATCCATGGCTACTGATCCTGAGTCTATCGAGTTCTGGAAAATAATTCTTAAAGCATCTGCTATCTGAATGGACACTTCCTTGAGTACCCTAGGATGTAGATTATCAGGCCCTTGGGATTTATCTGCCTTCAATCCCATCAATTTCCCCAAGACCATGTCCTTAGAGATACTGATTTCTTTCAGTTCCTCCCTTGCATTAGTCTCTATGTTTCCCAACATCCTTGGGAGGTTATTTGTATCCTCTCTTGTAAAAACAGAACTAAAGTAAGAATTTAATTGGTCTGCCATTTCCTTATTCCCCATTATATATTCCCCTGATTCCGACTGCAAAGGACCTACTCTGGATTTCACCAATCTTTTCCTCTTGACATATTTATAAAAGCTTTTGCAGTCGGTTTTTATATTTGCCGCAAGCTTACTTTCATAATTTATTTTTGCTCTCTTGATTAATCCCTTTGTCCTCCTTTGCTACATCTTGAACTGCTCCCAGTCTTCGGTTGCGGTACTTTTTTTGGCCAATTGATATGCTCTCTCTTTGGTCCCAATGCTGTCTCTAATTTCTCTTGTTATCCACAGTTGAGTCACCTTTTTTGGTTTATTTTTATGCCAAACCGGTATAAACGATTTTTGCAATTTCTCCATTAGATTTGTGAATCCTTTCCATTGTTTATCCACAGTCAACTCCCCCATAAACACCACCCAATCAATCTTACTCAACTCCCGTCTCATACCATCATAATTCCCTTTATTTAAATTCAGGACCTTAGTCTCGGTTTTAATTTCATCACTCTCCATGTCGAGTGAGAATTCGATCATATTGTGATCGCTCCTACCCAAAGGGCCTCGCACAACAAGATTGCTGATTAGCCCCTTATCATTGCATAATACCTAATCTAAAATGGCCTGCTCCCGAGTTGGTTCCTCGACATATTGGTCTAGATAACCGTCCCGTAAACATTCAAGGAATTCCTCCTCCTCTGTATTTTTACCAATTTGACTAGTCCAATCTATATGCAAATTAAAGTCTCCCATGATGACAACTGTTCCCTTATTGCACGCTTTTCTAATTTCTCTTTTAATGCCTTCCCTCACCTCTACACTACTATTTGGAGGCCTATATATCACCCCCACTAACGTTTTCCGCCCCTTGCTATTCCTCAGTTCTACCCATATAGATTCCGCATCTTCTGAGTTAATATCCTTCCTGTCAATCGTGTCGGTCCCTTCTCTCACCATCAATACTACCCCACCCCCTTTTCTTTCTTGCCGATCCCTCCTAAATATCGTATATTCCGGGATGAGAGGCAGGGTCTAAAGGTCGGCATAAAATTGTGGGCCAAAGGGCCTGTATAATGCTGTACTTTTCTAGAGCAGATAGAGGTATTTGGTACATTGTAGTCATTTGACTCCTCCAACACTTTTAGATTCAAAGAGTGACAGTCATACAGCATAAAAGCAGGCATTTTGGCCCACCATGTTCACACTGACCATCAAGAGCTAGGAAGAAGCCCCAAGACATCACAGGGAGAACATGAAAACTCCACAAATACAATACTGGAGATCAAGATTAAACCTAGTCACTGGAGTTGTGAGGCAGCACCTCCATTAACTCTGCCACCAGGCTGTTGTCTATCTATGTTTTCATTGTGCTTTTCACTATACTAATCAGAATAATTCACACCTCAACTGAACTATGAATAAATTTCACCTAACATTGAGCCCATGGTTAAAAGACACTATTCTCAGGAGACTGAAGATTCAGTAATGGAGTAATCATTATCCAGAGTGCACCTCGCAACTTTAACCAACTCCTGGTTATCCAACTCTTGTGATTAAATGATTAATAAGTTTGACTCTATGACTACAGGAAGCTGAACAGATATGGGAATTAGTCAAGGGGGTTACTGTAACATCTTCAAGAATATGTTCCTATAAACAAGATTGTAACATGAGTTTACTATGGAGTTAAAAAGGAAGCTCTGCAGATGCTATGATTGTAGTGAAGTACATGAAAGTCCTGGAAAAACTCAGCAGGTCACACAGCAACAAAGGATAAACGACGTTTCAGGCCTGAGCCCTTCGTCAAAGTATGGGGAACTTACAGGCAGGTGCCTGAATAAAAAGGCAAATAGGCAAGAGGTCACAGGTGAATATGTGTGGAAAGGCAGAAGTGTAAGAAACTGAGAAACGAGAAGAGAAGGGCCTTGCTCTCTGAATGGAGTGGGGAGCCGGAGGAAAGGAGACAAAGGTATATGGATAGGGATAAAGAAAGACTGGGAGAGGCCAAACAGAATTTGGGGAAGTCAGTGTTAATGGTTCATTAGTGCCCAGATGGTATACAGTAAAATCAGCATTATCTGGCACCTACAGGGATCGTGGATGCCAGATGTGAATTTTTTGGTTGATTGAAACTTGCTCTTACAATACCTAACTAATACATATTCATTAAAAATACACAGTTTAAAAGACAAGAGACAGTGCAAAGTGTAAATTAATTTGAAAAAAAAAATCAATATTATAGTCCGTAATTTTGTAAAGATTACATTAATTAGGTAATTCTTGTAACATATAAAATTTAAATTTAAATTTGAACCCCAGTCACTGGCGCTGTAACAGCATTGAGTTAACCGTTGCACTAACCATGCTGCCATCATAATTAACCACCACCCCCTCCAAAGTTTACAGATAAAGCCTTAATAACATAGTTAATACTAATTAAAATAAAGACTCTTACCAGACAGGAAGAGGGAGACACTTTTGGAGAGTTCCCCAGCAGCGAGTGGCATCGGCCACTCTTCTTCCTGGGTGGTGCCATTTTATTCAAACGCAGCTTTATTGAAATTTTATTCAACAGCTGCTGTGGGCAGGGCACAACCAGGGCTCTCTGCTGGCTGAATGTTTGCTCCCATCTTCACCAAAGTGTTGTGAGCTGCTTCAGAGAACATTTTATTTTGCAATTTCAAACTTTTATTTAAATGCTTATTTATTTTAATTTTTATTTCCTCAATTTTTTTTGCCAGTTGGTGGGGATGTCATTTGTTTGAGTTACGGATAGCAGGGATTTTACTGTATCAAGTATAGTTCCTCCAGTTTGCAGGTAGCCTTAATTTGGCAGTACATGAAGCCTTGCACAGACATGTCAGCGTGGGAATGGGATGAGGACTTAAATTGGTTGGCCACTGGGAAATTCCCATTATTGCAGCAGAAAGAGTGAAAGTGCTCAACAAAGCAATCTCCCAGTTTGCATCAAGTCTCTCTGATATACAGGAGCCCACAACAGAAGCACCGGACATAGTAGATACCCTTACAGATTCACAAGTGAAACATTGCTTCACTTGGAAGGACTCTTTGGGGTCCTGAATGGTGGTGAGTGAGAGGAGTGTAGCATTTCTTGCAGTCACGGGGGGCAGTACCAAGAGGGTGATTAGTTGGAAGGGAAATGTGAATGAGGGAGTTCTGGAGGGAGTGGTCCCTGCAGAAAGCAGAAAATGGAGGAAAGGGGCAGAGATCACATTTTAAATAGTAGAAATTATAGAATATGTTTGATGCGGAAGATGTGAGGTGGTGGGTGAGGACAAGGGGAATCCTGTTCCTGTACATCTAGGAGTGGAGGGGACCAGGGCAAATGTGCTGGAAATAGAGGAGATGTATAAGGGCTGAATCAATGGTAGTAGAAATGAAGCCATGTTTTTTGAAGGAGGACATTTTGGATGTTCTGGAATGGTGGTCAGATGTGACGGAGGCAGAAGAATTGAGAGAAAGGAATAGAATCCTTCCATTTTTATACAGTTACGTTGTTCAGGAAAAATGCAGAAATGTAACCAAGTAACCTGAAGACACAAATACATTCACAAGGATGCACTTCATTTATTTTATCTTAATTTTGACACATAAGCAATTTGTAAATAGGATTGCAAGAGGTGAAATTCAGAATATGTTATATCATGGCAAAGGCTTTTCAAAAATTACTAGATTTTACTTATTCTAAGAATAAAGTCAAAATCATACAGTATCTACATTTCTTCATTTATTGCATTCAGTGTGTGTTTAATTGTTAAAATAAGCGCAAGGGAATAATACAGAATTTCAACAGATTCTAATCATTAAAATAAATAATGTTGATGTTTTTCAAAGCTATTCCTCTTGAAGAAGAGTTCACATCCACTTTCTTTAACTCTGGCCACAAATTATGTTGACCTCTCTGTCCCGTTTGCCATTACAGAAGCTAATACAGGTATCACTGAGGAAAATTCTGGGAGCAATTGCTAGTTCTTTGAATATAATGCAGAATTAGAGGGGAATAAATAGGATAAATACATTCTTATGAGCTTAACTAAATCAAGACACAGAGATTATTTGAGGAAAAGGGATGCACCTTATTTTGCACTAAAAATGGCAAATAAGCCCATTTAAAATGTAACTGTACACTTTTCCCATTAACTTCAATCAGAATGATTACTTAGTTCATCAGGTTCTACCCCAATCAATATTATTCACAAATTTTATTTTAAAAGGAAAACTGATTTTCTTCAGCAAAGTTAGAGAATCCATATTTGGGCTAATTTATAGATTGTAATCTCTGTTTTCAGGCTCAAAAATGTGGATGCATTTTGGTTTAACTCGAGATTTGTAAACATCATAAAATGTAGAAACTCTGCAGCAGAATTCTTGCAAAGAACAACAAACTCTTAACATATCATTTTTCGACTTGTTTAAATGTTGATTTCTTCTTCAGAATACACATATTTAGGTTCAGCAGGAATGCTCTTGTGTTACATTCCTGCAAAACACAAAAATGGATATATATTGGAATCCTCCATTTGTCCATTAGTTGTAACAATTCTGAACAAAAATAGAGTATTTTGCTCAATATGGAATTGACTTAAGAATTATTTTATGTCATTTGAGAAGTTAAAATGACTATCTGTGTTTGTTGATCTAAATGGCACAGTTGTACATCATTTTATCTTAGTAATGAACAAAATAATCAATCAAAGTTCACGAAAGCAAAGAGTCCAGTCATGCTTCATACCCAAAGGAAGATATAATTGCAACAGATGTAATGCAACAAAGTTCACGAAGAGACCAGATTTGATGGATTCCTGAGAAGAGGATTTTCTTGAGAAGTGAAATTAAACAAATATGGTCTGTATTCCCCTGTATTTAGAAGAATGACAGAATACACTGTACTATTAAAAAGCCATAGAAAAAACTTTGAAAGGGTAAACAGACTTAATGTTTCTCCCAGCTGGAGTATCTAGAATCAGGCATCTTAAAATTGGGGGACCAAACATTCTGGACAGAGAACAAAATAAATTTATTTATGATGAGATTTCATGTGATTTCATTATCCAAGAGGGTTTTGAAACTTAGTCTCTTAATATATTCAGGACAATGACAAAGATGATATGGGAATGGAGAGATACAGCCTCAGTACTGGAAAGTTGCACTGAGGCATTCAGTTGAAAATGCTACTACTGGATGGTTTTCCACTGAAAGTTTAGTACACACATGGAAAGAACATAAGAAAATAGGAGCAGGAGTGGGTGTTCAGCCCTTAAAGGCTGCCATACAATTCATTATGATCAGGGTTAAGCAGCCTCTCTCCTCTTCTTTTCCAGTCCTCCATACCCCTTCGTTCCCTGATCTTTCAAAAATGTGCCTACTTCTTCCTGAAATACCAGCAAGAAGTTAACTCTCCACACATAAATTGGTACAAGATCAACATCATAGTGGGGAGGTTTTCTAGCACTATTGGGGAAGGTTTAAACTCATTTGACATGGGAAGGGGGTGGGGTAGAGTGGATTTTCAGATGAGGAGGTACAGTTACCTGGAGGAGAAGGGTAAATGCTCATGACTAGAATACAAAGGTAAAGTGCATCTATTTCAAAGTAAGGATTCTAATAAATAAAGTAGATGAACCCAAAGCTTTAATTAACAACATTGGCCTTCTTAATTACTGCCGTCACTGAGACACGGTTGAAAAATACTGGCAACAGTATCCCAGAGTACTGAATTTTCAGTCAAGACAGAAGAAGATGCAAAAGACGAGGTGGAATTGCAGAGTTACTTCAGCATTGAGGGAGGAAATCTCCTCAAATGAGGCCAAATGGGTAGAAATAAAGAACAAGAGAGTCCTATCACTTTGCTGTGAGTGTAGCAGTCAACAGTAGATAGAGGAACAGATATTTATGCAAATGACAGAGAGAATAGATAAATAGGATTACAATAATAGAGGATTTCAATTTTTCAAAAATTTACTGGGATTTCCTCAGCATTAACAATTCAGAGGAGGTAGAATATTTCAGTGTGTCCAGGAAAGCTTTTTGATACAGTAGATCAATAGATCAACAAAGGAGCATAACTGGAACTAGTCATGGATAATGTAACCAGTCAGGTGGAAGGAGTGTCAGTGGGGAAATATGCTGGAGATGGAAACCATAACTCCATATATTTCAAAGTGGTTATGGAAAAAGATTGGTATACACCAGGAATAATGGCTTTAAATTGGAGAAAGGAACATTTCATGAAAATTATACAGAACGTATCAAAGGTAGACTGGAAGCATTTGCTTGTAGACAAGTCAACATCTGCACAATAGGAAACATTCAATGGAGAAGAGTCTCGGGCATCATATTTCTCTAAAGGTAAAAGTCAAGTATAAACACATATGGGGAACTCTGGATTTAAAGTGATATTGAAGGTTGCATTATTTAAGAAAAGGAATAATTTTAAAAATGTGCCAAGAAATAAAGATGGGAAGGCTTGTCAAGTAAATAAAAAGTATAGAGAAATACTTATAAAGGAAATTAGGAAGGCAAGGAGGGTCACAAAATATCACTAGCATTTATATATTTATTAAGGATAAAAGAACAACCAAGGAAAGAGCAAGACCCAGTAGGGACAAGAGCGGAAACCTATGGGGAGAGCCAGAAGGTATACATGAGGCGTTAAATGAATACTTACCATAGGCATTCAAAAGGAAACAAATTTGTCAATGAAAAATTCAGTTAAGGGGAATATGAAATCTTCATAAGCATAATTTCAGTAACAAGTCTCATAAACTCGATGCCTTAGTGGACTCAAAGATGGATAAATCCCGAGAACCAAATAAGATTTATCCTTGGTTCCTTTGGGCACAAGGGAAAAGATTTCTGGGTAAATCTTAAGATCAAATAATGCAATATAAGCTTACAATATGATGATTTTGTTAAATATTTAAAAAATTCTGGTGCAGCATTAAACTGAAAAGCATAGTGCTTTACTATAACTTGAAGTTTATCAGCATTGGTTGTGTCTCTGAACTTGTTGGCTGTCAACCTTATTTGAAATTGTTCCACTGTGCAGGAACTTTTTTTGTTTTTTCCCATATTCTCTTGTTAACTTAATACTGTTGGGAATAATTCATTGCTTAAGAGGAAAAGCATGTTGAATTAGAAACTTACTTCAATGTGTTACACATTGCCAATTGCATTTCTCTTTCGTCTCAAAGTTATTTCCATTGGCTTTGCAACCACCAAATATAAATAGCTCACATTTCTGCTTGACTGAGTTGTAATAATAGCGAAGGTATCTGGCTCGGCAGGGTCCTACATACTTTGGATCTGAGCAGTTCATCTTCCTGCCTAAAAATGTACAAGGTTATTAATTGTAGCTTCTGTAAACTGCAAGATGATTCAGCAAATACATTTCTCAATGCCAAGAAACAAGAAAGAATTGAAAAACAAGCCACCACTGATGAGTAAACATATTGCCAGGAATGGAATTCATGACATGATTGTCATATTTATTCAGTGTATAATCATGTTTTCTTACTGCCACAGCACAGAGAGCTTCAAAAAGGAGAAGGTGCAGACTTCCAGTTGTCATCACTACCTATGTTCCTGGGTAAAGAATGGTCTTCAGACTTTTATTGATTAGTAAAATTATTGTCAGAAATTCATAACTCAAAACACTTTCCACTGAGGTTTTATGGGACAAGAACTAAAGGACATGGATTAAGAGTGAAAAGGCAAATGTTTAGAGGAAACATCAGGGGGAACTTCTCACAGTGAGTACTGAGGGTGTAGAATGAGCTGCCAGCTGAAGTGGTGAGTGCAGGCTTCATTTTGACATTTAAGAAGAATTTGGTAGTTACATGGATGGGAGGGGTATGCAGGGGTCTGGTGCAGGTCATTGGGACCAGGAAAAATAATAGTTCGGCACCAACTAGATGAGCTGGATGCCCTGTTTCTGTGCTGCAGTGTTCTATGGTCCGATGTAGTTATTGTCTTCAGATGGTATAAAATTAATGTGCCTTGGGATTCTCACATCTAATCTATCACCTGGGACTTTATCAAATGCTTTGCCAAAGCCCATTAATGATGCATTAAATGCTTTAATTAAGCTCAATTCTTTTATTTCTTAAATGACTTGATTCAATAAGTTTATGTTGATGGTCCTTGCTTAAGCTGTATCACTTCAAATGTTAATTAGCATCTTTATTCAGCATTTGTTCCAACAATTCCCCACAATTGATACCAGACTGAAAGCCTATGGTCCCTCAGCTTCTTTTTTTCACTTTTTAAACATGGCACCACATCAGTCTTCTGATGCTTTGCCTGATGCAAACAAAGAACAGAATTTTGGTCAAAACCTGAAGTATATCCACACTTGCTTCTTATAACACCCTGGATTTAATTTTATTTGGGCCTGTTGATTTATCATTTCGAAAGATGCCGTAAGATCTTGTGAAAGTACTAATAATTTAAATGTTATTTAGTGACAGCTAGTGGATGTTGAGTTAGTCTGATTTGTCATAATTGGAGAATGAATTTTCAAATTTTGGAGCCACTCTTCAAAATTTAACATCAGAAAAAATTCTAAAATTAATTTTGAAATGTTGAAGCAATATCATTGGACATAAACATTCAAAGGTATAATATTCCTGAATATTACATGATGAAATGTTATATTGTGTTCTTCTGACTGGAAGATTATAAGCATCAGGTTTGTCATTCTTGATCAAAAGCTGTTAAAATAACAAGGAAATCTTTCCACTCTTTTCACATTTTCTTTTCCCTTTGTGCTGTTGGAATAGCTCAATTACTAAAGTAAGAAATATATTTGAGAGATAATAATAATCTTGATAACAATGCCAACTGCATCCATTCTCTGAGTAATATCGATTTCTACTGCCTTTGAAGACCACAAACGTAAACCTTGTACGATCTTGTGTGATGGATGGCAAAAATGACAGTGTAACCAGTTCTCAATGCACTAGCTGTAAACAGTCTCTTATCTGTCTAGAAAATGGAAAATAATCCATATTTCAGGGCTTCACATTGGAGAAAACCCTGATTGATTTGGTGAGGACACACTCATCAATAGCTGTTCCAATAAAGTCCAAATCAGCCCTGGTGTAATCATTCATAGCAGAGTTCTTGAACACTGCTAAATCCACGGACTCGAGGCAGTCCTGTCGCCATTCTTCTGCCTCCCACAACCACCGTCTATTTAATTTTGTATTTGTGTGTGTGCATTATTAAGGCAACTCATGGATGAAGTAAAAGGTTCTTTAATTTAAAGTTGATATGAACAGTACCATGAGGCCATGAGACTGCAAGTCTGGAAACTGTGTGCTTGCCCTGTGCCAGCCAAATATAATCAAACAGTAAGCGATTGCTAGTTGCTTTGCAACCATGATCACTATCATTATATCTCCCTTTCTTAAAACAAAAGTAGCTTACTTTTAACAAGCATGTTTTCTTTGTATAACTCTGGAATGTAAACTTAAACACCAAGAATTTACATTTTCATTATTATCAACATTTTAAAACTTGTTTTTTGTGTGTTCACATTTATATACTTTAAAACTTGAAGAGTGAATAAGATAGCACTATTTCAGTCTATACAGGAATCTTTAAATTTGCTCATTGAGTCTCTTAGGAGGATTCACATGTCTAGACAATCACCTAATTGATTGTCCCTGAATCTGAGTTGTTGCCTCAGACAATGTATTCTCAGCTGTGCATTCAGCTTATTCAACAGTATCCAACTTTCCATCTACTGTGATTGGTCCCATTTGAAGATCTTGACAATTTCTTCGCAGAACAGCACCTTCATCTGTCCGAATGGTGTATGATCTTGGTTGGACTTCACCAAGGACAGTTCCCTTCTGAGTCCATAAGTTTGTTTTGTCTTCTAGCCTTACTTGGTTACCAATGTGAAGTTCTGGTAGGGTTTTGTTCCTCTGTCAAAATAATAATTTTTTTCTTTCTGTTGTTCTTTGAACTTCCTCACCTTCTCCCCCTCTTTTGTTTTTAGGAGGTTCTCCTTTATGGGTAGGTTTGATCTTAGCCTACGTCCCATAAGGAGTTGTACTGGTGACAAACCACACTCGAATGGCATTGTGTGGCATACTGGCATGCTCTGGTATAAGTCTGTTCCACTGTCTTTTGCCTTGTTCCTCAGTTTTTTTTCTGTCTGTACTGATTTTTCCACTAGACCATTGGACTGTGGAAAATGAGGACTTGACGTGGTGTTCAGTTTTGTTTGTCTCTGACTTTATGAGCTCCATTTTTGCATCTGATATGGGCAGTGTACTTATGGTCATGTCCACGAAGGCATTCATGTCTTCATCCATTTTGGTGTTTGCAGGCTTTCTTATGTCAACAGCTCTAGACAATGTGACTGCTGTGTACATTAGCTTACCTGGAGTGTCTGCCATATTTAGTGTATAGTGTCGCAGCCTAATCATCATTCTTTGTATCTTAAGTGGACATTCATTTAATGGCTTTGCAACAATGCAATCAAGGACTTATGGTCAGTCTCTACATTGATTCACAGTATGTGATGCTAAGCAGC
Organism: Narcine bancroftii; assembly: GCF_036971445.1. Classification (NCBI taxonomy): domain Eukaryota; kingdom Metazoa; phylum Chordata; class Chondrichthyes; order Torpediniformes; family Narcinidae; genus Narcine; species Narcine bancroftii. Next base: position 390,342,671 of record NC_091469.1, read on the forward strand.
TCCTTTTCAATTTGAGCATATAGTGTCTCCGCATCTGTCATTGAATATGATGCATATGCAAAGGGTTGCCAGTCATCATATTTTTACAGAAGAGCTGCACGGAGCCCTCTCTGTGATGCATCTGATGATATTTTGACAGGTCTCGCTGGGTTGTAAAACCTCAGAACTGGTTCCTCTGTGATCAGTTTCTTTAGTTCCCTCCATGACTTTTCATGCCCATGATTCTTCTCCCAGTCAATGTTCTTTTCTGTTAGTCTTCTCAATGGAGCCATCTTTTCTGACAGGTTTAATATGAATTTACCCATATAGTTGATCATTCCATTAAACCTCTGTTCATCCTTTTGCATTGTGCCCTTGGCATGTTCCAAATAGCGGAACACCGATCTGGGATCTGGTCTGATGCCCCCTCATTAACAATAATATCTCCTACAAATGTTAGTTCTGTCACCCTGAGCTGGCATTTCTCTCTATTCTGCTTCAGGTTTGCTTTCCTTGTTGCTTCCAGCACTTTCTTTTGTCTCTCATCATGCTCCATTCTTGTGATTCCCCATACTATGATGTATCTATCCCAGGTGCTCAGAGACCATATGGAGAGTTTTGCGATACACTTCAAGAGCTAAGGCAATTCTGAATGGTAACCTTAGGAATCTGTGTCTGCCAAATTGACTATTGAATGTGCATAGTTTTGAACTTGCTTCATCCAATTTTAACTGCCAAAATCCTGATGATGCATCTAACCTGCTGAAAAAGTTCGCATTTGAAAACTGTGACATGATTTCTTCATGCACCAGAAGCTTAAAGTGTTCTTTCTTTATTGCTCTGTTTAGATCTCTTGGATCCAGGCAAATTCTAAGCTTTCCATTCTTTTTGTCCATAACAATGAGCAAACTCACCCACTCTGTTGGTTCATCTATCTTCTGAATCACATTCAGGCTTTCCATCCTGTCCAACTCTGCCTTTAATTGCTTTTGAAGTGAAAATGGAACTTTTCTGCATGGATGTATTATCAGTGGCACACATTTATCCACTGATCGTGTGTTCTCCTGGAAGGCAGCCTAGACCCTGAAATACATCATTGTAGACTGTATCTCCTTCACTTTCTTCCACGGACTCTTTTTACCAGGTTCAGTTTCTCACAGGCTGTTAAATGTAGTATGGCCTGTACATCCTTTGGTACCACGATGAATGCTAGCATATGCCCTTCATCCTTGTGTTTCACTTGTGTATCACTTTGACTCCTTGCACTAGTATATCAGTACCTGAATATCCTGTCACCTTCACTTTTGTTCCATACATCTTTGGTCTCAGTCTAATCTTCTTAAAATCAGTCTCTGATTTGTGCTCCTGTATCCAATTTAACTGAAATATACATGTCATTCACTTTTAATCTCAACATTCAGTTTCTATTTTCTTTCATGTTTTGATTCACAACATCTACTCAGAATTCCTCTATCTCCCTTTCATGTACTGCATGATCCTTGTTTTGTTGCACTTGGTTCTCACAGCAACGGACATAATGGTTGCTTTTGTTGACCATATAGCATGTTTTACCATATTCTGGACAATTTTTTGGTAGGTGTTGTGTACTGCATCGACGGCATGGCTTTCGATTGTCCCTTTCATTTTTGTTCGCTGGCCACGCCTCTCTTCCCACTTTGGTGTGCTTTTTGTTAAACAGTTTATGTCCATTCTTGCTCACTACATCCACGTTGCAGCTAGTTTCACTGAACAGCTCTTTTGTCTGCAATTTTACAGATTCTGCAGCCCTATAGAGTTCTATGGCTTTTTCCCAGTCTAAATTTTTCTTTCTTAGCAGTCTTTCCCTTAGACTATTATCTGGAATATCACACAAGTCTGTCTTTTATCAGCAAGTTGGTCAGTCCACCAAATTCACATGTTTTGCTTCTATTTCTCAATTCAGTCACATCCTGTTCAATACTTTCTTCCATTTTCTGTGCATATGTGAAAAATCTGTGCCTCTCAAATGTCACATTACATTTAGGTATGCAGTATGCCTCATACTTTTCCATTAGTTTTTCCAGTTTAATTTTGTCTCCTTCAGCAACAAATGTGAAGTTATTATACACCTCCAGGGCTTCATCACCCATGACACATAAGAAAACTGACGCTTTAACTTTATCACTTTTTCCGTCAGCTCCGACTGCCACTAAATACAATCCAAAATGCTGTTTAAATCTTTTTCAATTTTCAGCCACATTACCTGTCAGCTGAAGTTTCGCTGGTGGATATAATCCTTGCATTTTTCACTGTGTCAGCTTCTCTTCACTGATCAGTTGCTGACTTTAGATTTTACCTTTTAAATATTTCCTTCATCTTACTTCTGACACCATGTTTCATCTTGTATTCATATGTGTGAGTTCTCAGACAACATATTGATGAAGGAAACGGTTCTTTACCTTAAAGTTGATATGAACAGCACCATGTGGCCATGAGTCTGCAAGTCTCCTTTACAACTCTAGTATACTGGATGTCTTGCTCTGTGTCAGCCCCTGGAGGCAGCCAAGTATAATCAAACAGTAAGGCATTCCTAGTTCCCTTGCAACCACGATCACTATCATTTCACCTTCTGGCCTGATCTCTGGACTCTCCCTTTTCAGGATCTGTCTGTATACAAGCAGAAGGAGCATAGCCAGGTGATCCATCTTGCCAAAAGAACATTAGGCCCTCCATATCTTATTGTAGCAGCGATCAAGTATGCCGGAACCCTGGTACAGCAGGTTAAGTGCTGGTGATAATTGGGAAGGATTTTCTTGAGACAGGCCTGGTTAAAGTCACCAACTAAGATTTGTATTGTGTCAGGGTCACTGTCACTTGTTTACCGACTACTTCATTCAGATTCTCAACTGTCTGTTTGTAAGTGGCATCAGGAGTGATATAAACTCCTGTAACAACTCTTGGCTACACAGGAAAATCTCAGAGGACAAACCCACCACTCCCACAGCTAGCTTAACTGCACCACTTGGCAAACTGTTCCCTGTAAGGATTCTATTTCTTTCTCTCAAATTCCTCTGTCTCCATCACATCTACTCCCAGGATGAGCTTTTCCATTCCAGACCATCAAGATGTCCTCTTTCTAAAAACATGGCTTTCCCTCCACCATCAACTCAGCCCATACCCACATCCCCTTTATTTCCAGCACATCTGCCCTGCCCCCCTCGGCCCTGAGATGCAACAAGGACAAGATTCCCCTTGTCCTCACCTAACACTCCATCAGCCTCTGCATCCAACATATGATCCTCAATAATTTCCACCACTTATTATGCATCTCACCACCAGACATCTTTTTTCCCCTCTTTTTCTTCTGCAGGGACCACTCCCTTCATGACTCCTTTGTGTACTCGTCCCTTCCCACTAATTGCCATCTTGGTACTTACTCCTGTGACTGCAGGAAGGGCTATAACTGCACCCTCACCTCATTCAAGACTCCAAACAAACCTTCCAAATGAAGCAAGACTTCAGTTGTGAATCTATAGGAGTCATCTACTGTATGCGGTGCTCCAGTTGTGGTTTCCTCTACATCAGAGAGACTGGACGCAGATTGGAAGATCGCTTCATTGAGAATTCCAACTTGCATCCATTTCGAGATATGACTGATCCTTCAGTCCCAATTACGGTCATAAGTCAGGGAGTACCTGTATTTAAAATGCTGTACTTGAAAGTGTGGTGAAAGCAGAGTAGCTGACAGAATTAAAGAGATATCTCTTTGAACACTTCAATCATGTTCACATTGATTGAATCACTTAGACTGCAGTGAACAATGAGAACCTGGAGTACTCCTGCGATCAGAATCCTCCATGGAGTGACGTAATCAACATTTCAGGTAAAGGCCCTTTGCATTTCCAAGACTATAGGTTTGGAAGATGGAATTAATATAAACTGTTGCTCACTTTTCAGGCTAGATATGGTGGGCTAATTTCAATGCAGTATTACCCTCTGAATCTATATCACTGATATGTTCTTATCAATCTCAGGCTTAAATGATTAATCGCTAATTATGTAACCATGACCCTGTTCAGAATTTTACCACAAATAGAAACATCTCAACATCTTCGATGTCATGCTCCCTTATATATTTCCAATAGATCACGGTTCAATCTTCTGAACTCTAAAGGATATAATGTAGATCTAATTTCTTTAGCAGCTCATTGTAGGATAACTCTCTCATTCGAGGAATTAGCCCATTGAACTGCTACAGAACCATCTCCAATACCAGTTTATCCTTTCTTCAATATGGAGACCAAACCAGTGCACAGTATTTCAGATATGGTGTCAGCAATAACTGTACCATTGTAACAATACTTCTCTATTTCTAAACTCCTGCACTCTTTCAATAAGACCAACATGCCATGGCCTTCCTACTCAGTGACTACACCCACTCAGTAATATATTGCAGTTCATGCACAAGATCAACTATATCATTTCATGCTTTGTTAATTTGCAATCTAAAATAATCTACAGGACTCAATCAGATTCTAACTTATGGTGGAAGGAAGGGGAGAGCAGTCTGAGCTAGTCTACTAAACAAAAACAGTATTCAGTACAACAGCTAGAAAAGATCCATGCATGACATTCAACAGTACATGTAGATCAGTGGTTTTCAAACTTTTTCTTTCCACTCACATACCACCTTAAGTAGTCCCTCTGCCATAGGTGTCCTGTGATTAGTAAGGGATTACTTATGGTGGTATGTGAGTGGAAAGAAAAAGTTTGAAAAACCACTGATATTGTAGATGAATTCACATGTCACTGAACCATAATGGACACAGTCATGCTGATTAGAGAAATATGATGACTTCCCAGATCTTATGCAAAATTAAATCTGCTCACTTTCCACCACCTCTTTCAAAAGATAGTGTCAGGGCTTTGATGGTGGTCAAAACTGAGTTAGACAACTTGCAGCTACCAATATGTACATGTTTTCAAAAAGGAGATTCTCAGATCAGGTAAATTAGGGAAGGCCTATTGCCCTTTCGTGAGACTGAATTTTGGCAAGTTGGACAACCTGGCTGTGCTCATTCTAGCTGTATACAGACAGAGCCTAAAAAGAGAGACCCTAGAGATCAGGACAGCCAGAAAGAGGTTGCGGGAGGCTGGATAATGGCAGCAGGACTGCCTTGAGTCAGTAATTGGGCAGAGCTCTAGAACTCAGCTGAAGATATGAAAGATTACACCTGGGTCATTACGGACTTTATTAGAACAGCTTTGGTCGAGCATATTGATGAAACTAAATGGTACAGGGTTTTCCCCAAACAGAAGTCCTAGATAAACAATGAATTCTGGAAACCTTGGCAAACTTCTACAAGTGTGTAGTCAAGTGTTCTGACCAGCTGCATCACAGTCTGGTATGGGGGCACCAATACCTTTGAGCAGAAAGGCCTACAAAATGTAGTGGACATTGCCCAATACATCATGGGCAAAATTTACCACACCATTGAGAAAATCTATCTAGAACTTTGCCATCGGAGAGCAGTGACAATCATGAAGGATGCACAAGACCCCGCACTTGCTTTGTTCTCACTGCTGTCATCAGGAAAGAGGTATAGATGCCACAAAATTCATACCATCAGGTTCAGGAACAGTTGCCTCCGCTCCACTGTCATCTTCCTAAACAACAGACTCAGTCAGAGACTCATTTAAGGACTCTTTCTTTGCACATTACTTATTAGTGAATATTTAGTTTTTATCTGTATTTGCACAGTTTTTGTTTACATTATTTCTATGATCACTCTTCTCTCTTTTGGATAAATATCTTTTTCTTGAATACAGTTTACACCATCAATAAGTGGAAATTCTGCCTGGCCACAGGAAAAAGAATATCATGTTGTAAGTGATGTCATGTATGAATTCTGACAATAAATTTGAACCTTGACTTTGACTCTTAACTGTGATGTTAGATGAAAAAGAGCCAACATGAGAAATCAAATGGAGGTTAAACATTGTTGTGCAATGAAATAACTGTGGTACAGAGAAGGCTGAAAGGACAGCAGAACAACATAAATAGGAGTAGGATAAGACATTTGCTCTTATTTACTTCCCTTACATCATAAGTCTTGATTCATTTAATATACTGAAATGCAGGAAATACTCAGAAGTTCGTGTAGCATCTTTTGTGAAGAAAGAATTATATATAATGTTATAATGTTTCAAGTGGACCACAAAGAGTCCAGCCATATTCTAGAGGAACACTGGATTTCTGACCCCATTAGATCTAAAGTGGCAGATGGGAGGAGAGTTGGAATTTGCTTTACAATTAAACAGCCTTGTCTCAGCTGGTCCTAACCTATATTTGGAGGTAAAAACTCAATGCTGGAGAAACTCAGCAGGTCAAACAGTGTACCTTATATAGCAAAGATAAACATACATAACCCATGTCTCGGGCTTGAGCCCTTCATCAAGGTATGGGAACAAATGTTACTAGTCTTGGAGTCTGTTAAGTGAATATGGGCTTAATGGTGGGAATGGGAACCATCAGTGGGGAATTAAAGGTACAGGTTCAAGATTCAAAGTGCCCATGAATTCATCTCCAGAGCTCTTTCAGCCCCTGCAGCTGAACAGACCCCAATTCAAACCACTGACAGCCCAATATGCATGTCTAAATCTCCAATATGATCAGGTAGTCTTCAGTTGCCAAAGCCCTTCACAAGCCATTTTGGCTTCAGCACCCTCTCGAGGTGATGTATAGATGGGGCCAAAGGAACCAAATGGGGATCTGGTGGTGATATGTAGAGGTGGGGAATGGATATAATCAGGAGGGGTGGGGGTTGGGGATGACAAGAATAGGGGTATTAGGCACCATGCAGGTCAGTGCAGAATCTGAGGGAAGTTGATGAGAATGTGGAAAAACAATTAAATAGAATTCATGTAGAGGATGGTATGAGAGATACTATCTCAATTGGAATATTTGGGACATTAAAAAGTAAAACTAACTAAATTGAAGCTACAAATAGAAAACTGGCTATCATTTAGTAAATTAAAGAGCAAATTCAAGTAGTATTATTGTTTCTTCCTCCTCTGACATTCTCCAAATATCTTGAATATATCGAATGAATGTCAGTTCTGGAACTGTATTTAACATTTTTCCCCACATAGTTTTTGGAAGTGGAGTAACAGGAGATTCAATTTTTTTTAACGATACTGCACAGTAGAAGACCCTTCCCAGCTATGAAGCTCCTACTGCCCTAATTACATTGAATTAACCTACCAACCTCCTATGTTTTAGAGCGTGGATGAAGCCAGTGAACCCAGAGAAAACCTATGCAGGTCACAGGGAGATCATACAAACTCCTTAAAGATTGTGCCAGATTTGAACCCAGGTCACTGGCACTGTAACAGTGTTCCATTCACTGCTACACTAACCATATCATTTAAGCCTAAATCAATACTGGAAATATGGTACATTTTATAACTAATTCTGTCCTCTACTGGAACTTTTCCCACAAAACTAACTCTTTTCAAAATATGTTACCTCTTGACGGTATAGCCAGCAGCAAGGTGGTGCAGGTCAGGATGAAGAAGCACCACTGCATGTTTGGTCAACCCGAGTGAGTTGCTTTGTTTGCCTTGTCAACTGCAGCTACTGGTTGATCTGGATCAGCGGCAGTGGGTGCACTCACTGACTGGCCACATTTTATAGAGTTAGGTTTCCAATCGCTGCGCTTGGTTGAGTACAGAGATAGTACAGTGTGGTTCCAAATGGAAAACCAATGGCACCAAGCTCATTATGCATTGGGTCAGAATGTACAGAGTTGGGGTTTACGGTTTGGATTTAAAAATGGGTGGGTAATCATTAATTTTCCAAAGTCTATTTTATCTTACTTGTTAAGGTAAATCCATTCTTACAAAAATATGACCTTTCCCCAGAGCCATTACTCTCATTTTTGGGGGTGTGAGATGTCATGTGCTGTGAATGTGTACATTATTGCTTTGTTTCTGATTAGCTGCACACAAGCACAACATATAATTGCAATTAAAATGAATCTTTGGCTAGGTTTAATGTCATATGAAAGAATCAATGTTTGACAGATAAACAAGATCAAGCATTAAGAAAATCAGAAAGAAATCACAAAACTGCAGGCAATGAAATTCAAAATAGAAACAGTTAAAGCTTGGAATACTCAGCAGATCAGTCTACTCTGATGTAAGAGAAAGAATTCATGTTTCAGGTTAATATCCTTTCGTTGGACCTGGACTTTCAACCTGAAATATCGACTCTCCAGAAAGCCTGCCTGACCAACTGAATATGTCCAGTATTTTCTGTTTTATATTTGTAAGCATCATATGGTGCATGGCGCCTGCAGGATATACCATCTACAAAACAGAATGTCGAATTTTTCAGAGCTTCTTCAAAAGGATTTAAGAATGATCATTAAAATGTCATAAGAAGCGCTGCCTTAATTCAGCTATTTTATATTTTACAGAGGCCCTGTTGTACAAAATTGGGGCATTTACTGTATAAAAATATAAATATACATACACAATTCTGGGCAATACCAAGCAAGTCATTAAGTATGAAAACACTGGTCTGGTCTCAACAGGACCAATGAATATTGGAGAAGGTCGGATTCAAAATTGGCTTAGTCCAAGAAGATAGAGAGGGTCATGGTGGAGGGAAGTTATTCAGGCATAATGTTTGTGACTGATGGTACCCCACAAGGTTCATTGATGGGACTTTGGTTGTTTGTATCTATGATGGGGATGAAAATGTAGGTGTTTTAATTGGTAAATTTGCAGAGGACATAAAATTACTGGGATGGCAGATGTTGCAGAAGGTTATCACAGATTTAGGCAGAGAAATGGCAGGTGAAATTTAATCCAGACAAGTATGTGGGGCTGTATGATATGATGGTTAAATCCAAAAGGAAATTATGCAGTAAATGGTAGGACCCTTAAGAGCATTGATGTACAAAAGGATCTTGAGGTGAAGTCCATAGCTCACTGAAAGTGGTGTGACAGATTATGTTATATTTTATATTATGTATAGATATGTTTTTGGAAGATAGATTGTGGTGTTTTTAGTTAGGTCACACACAGATACAAACACTTCAAAACATATCTCATTTAAAATGCTGGAGCTCTGCTCAAGCCAGTCAGTCCAGGCTCTGGGTGCCTTTTCAAAAACTTTGAAGAATGCCTACAAGTAGATATTAATTGGACATGGTGTGGAGTAATGGATTATTGCTTTGGAAAGCAACAGAAGAATGGACTCGAAGATTAGGTCTGGTCCCGCAGCAAGCTTGTGAAAAAAAAAACCATTTTGCAGATGGGTTGTGAGTTCTTAGTTCAGCCTGGTCAAAGCCCTTGCGGTCCATACAAGAGCAGATGGCTGGCTATATAATGTTTCACTTGAAATAAGGGAATCAAAAAGGAACTTTATGGTGACCTGAAAGAAAGGTTATCATCTGGAAAACTTGATGGGGAAGTTTCTTCAGCACTGATGTGGCTGATCAGAAGGAATCAGTTGTGAGTGTACAATGAGCAATAAATTTCTCTCTGAAACCTGACAAGAACCTTCCTGAGCAGTAACCATTTACTTTCAAGCAGCAAAGCCTGGTGGAATTCATAAATGTTATATTCTGTGCACAGTACAAGAATTGCCTGATACCAGTGAACTTGGAGGAATGAGAATTGAGATTGGACTATGAATCAGAGAACTTTTTTTGAACTTATAAACACATTACATACATGTGCGCTTAGAATTAGAAAGGGCTTAAGTTAGGTTAAGTTAATAGTAATAAGTTAAAGTTTGATCCTGTTTTCATGTTTAAAGATAAATAAAAGCTACTTTTGTTTAAGTAACCATTTGTCTTGGTGAATTTTTATTGCTACTGGGTTTTGGGGGCCTCTAGGCTCATAACATTTGGGGGATCATCTTTTTTGGATTGAAAATTGGATTTTGGGATCTTAAACTTTTGGAGTTTTTGTGATTTATTAGTTAATTGATGTTTCCAAGCTAATATAAAGCTTGTGTGTGTGTGGAAAACAGCAGCAATGAATGTTAGTACATTTTTGTCACAGCCATCACCTGTGGAGCTGCAGAGCAAGAGAAAAGAGAACCTGATAGTTATTTCTAAGGCATTAGAGATGTAACCATGGGGTGGAACCAATGAGTTGCTCTGGTGGAGAGTCAGTCTGGGCATTCTGGGCTGTACTATAGCCTTTCTCTAATTGTATGATATTGAATAATCAACTGCCGATGATGCCATTGAATGTCCAGGTATTGTGACATTTTGGGGATGGTCAGTAATTAGCACATACTTTACCTAAATCTACCCTACTTCTGGCACCATGCCAATTGCCCTACTCCAGCATCTATTGTCTGTTGTCTAAGTCTGTGTCTGGTCATGCTCTACTTTACACTCAGAGAAACTGCAAATGGTAGACTTGATAATTATCGGCAACCAGTAACCTTATGATGGAAGACAAGTCACTTAAAGAAACAACTGAAAATGGCTGGGCTGTGAACACAACCCTGAGAGACTCCTGCAGCAATACCTTGGGCCTGTTATGGGAACGTGCATGTGCGCGTGATGTCATATACATGGAGTTACATTGTATGATGAAGTTCAGTTTGCACCATCTCGTCATGAATAAAGACAGCTCCTCTCAAGTAAAGTGTGTTCAAAGGGAAAATACATAACAAAGTGGCAATGAGGATTAAAAAAAAATAAAATTCCACTCTCCGGACAATGGGATCTATAGGATTTTTGGGTAAAAAGAACATCGGAGGTGAAAATTTGGTGAAAAAAAAAGAACAATGACATGACAGGAATGATGTCAAGCTTCAGCGAGACAAAAGCATGTGCTTAGTAACAAAATAAAACCCTAGAGGAAGACCACAAAAAAAGTTAGAAAAGAGAAAAAGAGTGAAAGTGAGAGAGAGAGAAAGTGAGAAAGGGAGCCAGACCCCAAGTGAGTGGCCAAACAGTCAAGGCTCGGACAGCCAATGGCCAGACACTAAGAGAGGGGCCAAACAGCCAGAACCTGGACAGTCAGTCACTGAGTGAAGGGCTGAACAGCCAGGGCCAGGATAACCGAGGGCCAGTTGCCAAGAGAGGGACCAAACATCTGGGTGCCAGATGCCCAGGGGGAGGACGGACAGCCGGAGCCAGCACCCGAACACCCAGGACCGGACAGTTGAGGCCAGACACTGCTACAGAAAAGTGATGCACTAGCCAGGGAGTCCGTCACCTGTTTCAATGCAGCATTTTCCCATCTTTGAAATATCTGAGAAGAGATTGGAATTCCAGAAGATCAAAGACTGCAGAGAACAGAAGTTGTTTAAAAGGCAATATTAAGGGCCTTTTGGATATGAAGATTGCAAAGGACAATCTTCGGCTGAAAAAGAACATTGCTGTGTTCCAGAAAGGGCTCCATGAAGTGTGTCAGGAACTCGATTTAGTTGCATGTCCGCCAGAACAATGCTGCAGATGGAAAAAGATTTGCGGTCACATTTGGAGGTCCTTTTGAAGAAGAAGAAAGAGAGGATGCCAAAATTAAAGTGCCTTAAGGAGGAAGATGAAGAGCTTTTGATATATTGTGTACAACGGGCTACTCCATTGATTATGATGTTGTTCCCATTGTGAACAGCTAGATGCATTTCGCCAGCACATTGATTCATTTAATGAAGGAAAGGACCACAAGGGCTGAGTTTGTAGAAACAAAGAAAAAAACTCAATCAACTGCCTGATACTAACTTTGACAGAGATATTGTGTGTGAGAATGAGGATGTATTGTGTCTGTCCAATGAGGATATTATAGGCCTGAAAACATTACTTCAACGGTTTGAGTTGAAGAGGACTCAGAATGAAACAAAGTGTTCAGAGCTGAGAAGTCAAATAATTAACCCGTGGGACTAGTTGAAGATTTCTGATGAAAAATGAAGACATCAAAGCCATTTACCTGAAGTCTTCAGAAATGAATCATAAGAAACAAAGACTGTTGTGAAGAAACTCAAAATATTTAATGTCTTCAGGGCACATCTGGCAGATGAGATGAACTTTAAAACTTCATGGAAAAGAGAAAAGAAATGGGGAAGCATGAGAGGGAAAGATAAAGATAAAGAAAAAGAGGGAACAGGAGTGAGAGGAACAAGATAAGGCTCGTGGAGAATAGGAAAGGCAGAAACAGTGAGAACAGGAGGAAAAGATTGATGGGAAAGATGGAAAACTTGGATGACAGGGAATCTAAGCGAGACTCACTGAAGGAAGGAGAGCTTCAAGAACACAAGATGGAGATAACCATTCGCAATTCACTACACAGATGAGAAGGATCGATACAGGATCGAGGTGAAGAGGAGATTCTTTGGCAATTAAACCTCCACAAGGAACCTCAAAAACAGTTGAAATGTCAGACTCCAGTTCGGTGTTCTGCATCCCCAAGAAGATCCAAGAGAAAAAGACACTCTTCAGTACATTTAAAAGACCATGCACAGTGACTTTATTCAGTACATCGCAGACTATGGGCAGTGACCTAAGGACTTGGTATGTTTCCAGTTAATACATTTTGTTAGGTAGTGCGGGATTTATAGTTGAAATTCTCTGTAGTGTTTTTAAAAAGTTAAATTTAACTTTACACTTATTTACCAGGAAGCACAAAACATTTTTTTTGAGGGGAAGAGTGCTATGGGGATTTGCATGCACACATGACATCATATACACGGAATTACATTGCATGATGAAGTTCAGTTTGGCGTCATCTTGGCATGAATAAAGATGCTTACAGCTTCTCTCAAGTGAGCTTATTTTCACGGGGAAAATATACAACAAAGATGATTAGCCTCCAACAACCAGAATCAACTTCCTTTGTGTGATTTCTCCTTGTTTGGCACAGGCTTCAATTTTACCAGGGCACATTGATGCTTCACTCTGCCAGAAGCGGTCATGTCATCAGAACCAGTCCTGCTTATCTCACCTATGGATTCAGCTCTTTTGTTTGTATTTGGATCAAGGTGGAAATAAAATTTAGGAACATATGATTATGATAGAAGGCAAACTGACCTTTGTCAATCATTCACTATAATCGTCCACGATACCTTTCTTCCCTCTGATGATGAAATGTGGGGTGATTGGATTTGTCCTGATTATTCTGTGCAGGAGACACCTGGGCAAATATCCATGTTTTCTGTTAGACACCAGCTTTGTGGCTGCACTGGAACAATTTGTCGATGGGAACACCTTGTTCTGGGCAGTCATTGTCGGTACTAAAGGTATGGTGCATGCAGGGCACTCAGCCGTTTGTTGGTATTTCTGTGAAAATTGATAGAAGAGTAGCTTCTTTCATGGCTGGATGGGTGGGGAGGGGTGTACATCTAGGGAAAAAAGACAAACCTAAGCACCAACTCAACACATCTGGTTCAAAATTCTTCAGCTTTTTTTTTGTACTGATATTGCACAGTTGATCCCAGAGTACTGCAGACACAGAGTGAAGGTTTTGGGGAGTGAGCAAGGAAAATATATATTATCTATTGTTTAGCCAAAGCTAATAGTCAAAGCAAGTAATTTCTTTTCATTTAAGTTCTTCTATTGGAGAGGTAAGCTCACTCCCCTGTGGAGATTTAGACAAATTTAAGTCTGAGGGAAAAACATCAACAATCTGTCCTCATGCAACCACATTTGACACGATGACCAGAAACACACACCAGAATCTTTAATTGCTTAAAAATGAGGATATTCAGTATGTCACCTACATCCCTCAACAACTTCTATAATGCACCATTAAAAGTATCCAATCTAAGTGCATTACTATGTGCATGGTACAGGAACTGCTCTGTCCAAGACCAAAAGAAACTGCAGAGACTTATGAATGCAGTTCAGACCTTCATACAACATTGGACATCACCAGGTTCAAGGACAGTTGCTTTCCACTGTTTTCAGGCTCTTGAACAAATCTTACAATTGTAAAAGTATGTTGCCTTTTTTCTGTTCCAACTGATCATTATCTATAAATCTGTAACTCTACAATATATACTGTATGTTTATTATGATAATATATATGGATGATTAACTAGGCTGCCTGCAAAATGAACCCTTTCAGTATCTCAATAAATGAACTTGAACTCCTTGCAGTTTCAGATTGGCCGATAAACAAGGTACCCAGTGCAGTCAAGTATAATTGTGACCATTTCAGTTGAAGTCAATGAGATTCAGCTGTCTGGACTGGAGATTGATGTTACCCCCCCCTCCCCCCCCCCCCCACCAGTGATAGGGTTAGAGATGTCTTCAACCATTCCAGGATATTGTATATGTAAGGGAGAGAGTGAATAGCTAGTAGCTGTGACACATGTTGAAAGAGGGACAGGGTCCTACACTGCAAATTTAGGGTCTTCGGTAGCAAATTAAATAGCAGCATTTTTAATGTTGTAATCTCCAAATTATTTCTACAGTCACATGCTCCTGAATGGATGTATCTGTATTGAGGGCCTGGAGTATTATAAGGGTTCAGTCAAACATCAGGTCAATCCAGAAGGCAAAAGGCAAAAGCTTGGGCAAAAGAAGTGCCCAAGACTAGAAGAAACTCCAGAAATTTGGCCATCAGACAAATCAACTCACCTCCAACCTCCATTACCTCTGTCAACTTCAGGAAAGGAGGAGTTAACATTTTAAAGGAACCTTCCCACTCTGGTCATAATATTGTATATCCTCTCCTCACCACATTGGGTAGAAGATACAAGAGTTTGAAAACATATACCACCAGATTCAACTGTTCCCACTGTTAACTGACTCTTGAATGGAATTCTCAAAAGTAATTGATCTCACTAAACCCTACCAAATCACACTTCTTCCACTACACTTTCTCTCTGTTTTCTGTGACACAAGATTATACACTTTGTTTGTCTTTGCACTATTTTTTGTATTTAAATATGAGTATCCCCTTTGAACTCATTCCTGTTCATTAAAATGAACAGAGTCACCAACCTTGCATCAGATGTACAATGGGAAACTGCAGGATGCAGGAACGCTGCCCTGGAATACTTAAGGAATCCAGCATTAAACAGAGTTATACTGAAATTAGCAAGGGCATTTCAGGATGATGGGGTGTATAAGTCCACTTGAGCAGCCAATAAATGTGTTGTTAAATTGATCTTCCACACAAAAGATTGCATGTCACTCATCTAAACTATGAGGGACATCAATCTATGAACTGATACCTGATAGACAGGTTAACTGATTTGTAGCCTTCATTTGGCCTCTTCATCTTTCACTATCCCCTTGAGATGCTAGTGATCTTGTGTACCCAATTACCAAAGTGGGCACTCCATCCAAAGGGGAAAGGAGAGATCTTCGAAAGACAGATCAACCAAGCTCATGTCAAATGTAGAGGTTTGATTTTGCAGTGGGAAAGGATATAGATAATTCCTGCAAAACATATCCTCCAGCCTCGTCAGTTATCCTTGGTCTGATTCACTTGAGGTATCCAACACCATCTGTGCAGGGAAACCCTTTATGCATCCTTCTTCTTTACGTAGAAATCAATTTTGGATTGCTACCCTCACCAGGAGCTCTCTGAGGGAGGGAAAAAGTAACTGGGACACATTGGCAGGGCATTCCCAATCTTCAGGTCTGCCCAAGAAATTGTCCATGCCTCTGTGATATGGAAGGGAGCCTAGTGTACAGTTTCTACTTAGAACTGTCAGAATGCTAGAAGTTTTATAGAACAGCCAAGTTCATTTAAAAAAAAAATCCATCATCGTCAGAGTGGGCTGAGTCAGATTGGTAAGGTTTTGGCCCAACAGGCTTTGGTGAAAACATGCAAGAGGCATGAGATATTAGGAGTTGAAATAAGAAAGGAGTACCCTATTCGAGAAACAAAAAGGATTAAGCAGGTAGGCACAGAAAAAGGCAGGTTTTAGATATCTCATATATTTTTCTTCTGTCATAAACAGTGAGAATGGCAACCAAGGCTGGGGAATGCTCCACTACAAAATGTGGGTCATGAGGGAAGCCAGCAGTATCCCTGACAACTTCATCTGTGAGAGGTACATCCAGTTACAGCTTCTGACAAGCTGAATTAAGGAATTGGAGCTGGAGTTGGATGAACAGACAGGAGAGGGGGTGATAGAGAGGAGTTACAGGGACATGATCACACCTAGGAGGCAGGAGGAGGGTAGATGGGTGACAGTCATAAGAAGAAAAGGGAACAGGCAGGCAGAGCAGGGCACCTGTAGCCGTTCCCCTCAATAGCAAGAATACCATTTTGGATACCCTTGTGGTGAACGATCAACTAGGGACAAGCCACGGCGATCAGGTCTCTGGCACTGAGTCTGGTCCTGTGGCATAGAGGGGAAGGGAGGAGAAGAGGCGAGCTGTAGTGATAGAGATTCCATGGTTAGGAGGAGAGATAAGAGGTTCTGTGGAAGAGATCAAGTATCCTGGATGATATGTTGCCCAGGTCTGAGATATCTTAGATTGAGTTCACAGCATTCTCAGGAGGGAGGGTGAATTGCCAGATGTTGTGGTCTATATAGAGACCAATAATGTGGGTAGGAAGGGTGAGGAGGTCCTGTAAGGAAAGTTCAGGGAATTAGGCACTAGTTTAAAGGACAGGAATTCCAAGAGTTGTGATCTCAGGATTGCTACCAGTGCTACATGCTAGTGAGGTTAGAAATAGGACAATAATGCAGCTTAACATAACTCAAGACATTGTGCAGGAGGGAGGGCTTCAGGATTCTGGATCATTGGACTCTCTTCCAGAGAAGGTGGGACCTGTTCTAACGGGATGGTTTGCATCTGAGAGAACTAATATCCATGTGGGAAAGTTTGCTACTGCTGCTCTGGTAGGTTTCAACTAGGTATGCAGGGGGGTGGGAATCAGAGTGCCAGAACAGAAAGAGGAGTGGAGGGGGGAAAATATGATGTTAAAATTACATTGCCTATTAGAAGTCAATGGGTTGTATGTGGTGGAAATGTTCTCAGGTGTATTTATTTCAATGCAAAGAGTATTGCAGGAAAGGCAGATGAGTTTAGAGTGTGGATTGGCACATGGAATTATGACTTTGTGGCCATTAGAGAAACTTGGTTGTAGGAGGCGCAGGACTGGTAGCTCAATGTTCCAATCTTTCCATGCTTCAGATGTAATAGAACAGGGGGGGGGGTGGAATGAAAGGGGGGAAAGTGGCATTGCTCATCAGGGAAAATATCACAGCTCTGCTCAAGCAGGACAGAGTAGAGGGTTTGGCTACTGTTAGGTCTGCTTTGTTCATGAATGAGTGAGACAAACACCAGGCTGAGTCGAAATCAGGGTTCTTTGTTCTTTATTACCGGATTGTAACACTTGCGACTAACAAAGTTAGCCGGAGAATGCATTCTGCCGTTATCAGCAAAATGGTGATTTTTTATACCCTTGGATATGTGCTTAGAACATCATCATATCATTACTTGTCCAATGACTAAAACTGTTGCTATCCTTTCCCTGCTAGCTTCCTGCCTCTCAATCCATCAATGTCTCTCTTATCTTGTAAGTACAAGGATGCATTCTGTTACTCCTTAGTACTGGGTGACTCCTTCTCCGGTCCCATCTCATGATGTTTTACCTAACAGGAGTACAAGGACACCTCCCCTTCTTGTTACTGCCCTGTACAGGGTAACTCCCTACACATTCCCATCTCATGATGTTTTACCTTACAATCCCTCCTTTGTCCTCTTTAGAGGACAATCTCGCCCTGACTATGCTACCACCGCGTTACATTAGTTCGCCTATTATTGCCAAGCTCTATACGGGTTCTGTTCACAGGGCAGTTCGGCTGGTGGGCGAGGGCTCCCCCAACGCTCCTTTGCGTACACCCCCCATCCGTCACCCCGATCCCATTGCCCGTTTACAAGTTTCATCCCATTTGCCCCCAAGCAAAAAACTAGCTAACCCCCCGTACATTAGTAAATTCCCAAGTTAACATATGGTCTACAATCTAATTCATAATACTTGTTCTACAATCTGATTAATAATGTTTGTGTTACAATCAATGTTATAATATTTAGGTTACAAGCAAGGTTAAAATTATATGTGTAACAATCTAATTCACAATCCCTCCTTTCCATCACATTCCCCTTCAGACTCCAGATCGATCTCAGCAACTTTCTCCGCCTCCTGTAATGTGAGATAGTCTTGCTCCACAGCCTGCACAGCTTGATATTTCGGAGGCAGTTCATCACGGTCAGCAAAGGCTTTCTCTATGGTCCTCGTGACCAGCGTTCGAATGCATGGAATACAACAACAGCCACAAGTGATAAAAATTGATACAGAAATGAACAAACCCAGCAAAAGTTGTCCTAACAATGTGCTCCATCTCCCAAACACTCCCTGTAATCAGGATAAAACAGGATTGGAGACTCCAGACTGGGCTTTTAATTCTTTCGCCAATGCCCTAAGTTTCGTTAACCCCTTAGTGAGTGATCCATCTGGCCCTGTGTTATTAGAGATAGAAGTGCAGCATAGATCTCCAAACATAGCACACACTCCACCTTTCTCTGCCAGGACCATATCAATCGCTATCCTATTCTGAAGTGTCATAAGGGAAGTTTCTGACAGTTGTTGATGTATTGCCTCAACAACGTCCCTGGTCAAATTTGCAAGGCGCTGGACATTATAGTGAATAAGGTTGATCCTATTAACATTCTTATTTACAGTGATGGGAAATATTGCACTAAAAACAGGAAAGCTTTCAAACCCAGCTGCAATCTCATCGGCTAATTTAAATTCGTCCGGAATATTCCGGGCTTGGCCAATGGCATCAATCCATACCCCATCAGGGTTCCTTCCTCCCGGCCCCAAGAGTCCAACACTCCTCCTTTTTCTCCACAGCCAACTCTCTGTGTGGCGCAATTCTAGGGAATCCTCGTCTCCCTCCTGCCTTTTGACAATCAGCACTGGCGCATTAAGGGTTACTAGAGCACACCGACCATCCTAGTTAGCGGGGAGCCAGTTGTACAGCACTCTTCCTCCACAAAACTCATCTGTGTAGTCATTCAATCTGCTACAAGTCTCCTTAGTTTCAGATTCATTTTTTTTGTTATGGGACCTCAAAATCATCCCCTGTATATGTTCATGATAACCAGTAACCTGTTTGGCTGCCCTGTCAGGCACCCATGTGGCGTTTTCCCTGCTAATAGTAGGTCGTCTACATACTGAATCAGTGTAACATCTTCCGGGAGCTTTAATTTCATTAGGATTTCGCTAAGGGCCTGATTGAACAGTCCTGGACTGTCCTTATAACCCTGAGGTAATCTAGTGTATGTGTACCGATGTGCTTGGTAAGTGAAAGTTAACCAGTCTTGCCATTCCTCAGCTAAATTCAAGCAGAAGAATGCGTTTGCCAGATCAATGACAGTATAGTATTCGTGCTCCGGACTCAGAGCCCTAAGTGCTACATATGGGTCTGGGACTGGTCTCCCGATGGTCTTGGTAGCCAAGTTAATCTCCCGGAGGTCGTGTACCATCCTCCAGTCTTTTCTACCCGGTTTGGGAACAGGCATGATGGGCGTGTTCCACATACTGTCAGGTGCCGCCCTTAAAACCCCTGACTCCATTAACCCTTCTATCGTTCCTTTAATACCCTCCTCCTGACTGGGCGACAAGCGGTATTGTTTTCTCCATATTGGTTTCTGCCCGGGGTTGGCCAATTCTAGAAATACCTCTCCTTTTATTACTCCCACATCATAGGGCCCCGTTGTCCATATATGTGGACTCAGATTAGAAAGATATTTGTCTGAGTCTCTGTGATCAATATTTTCTCCTTCTATGGCTCGGTCTCTTTCTACTTTCTCATTCACAACCTGGTCCCATGCTTCAATATTCAGTCTGACAAATTTTCCTCCCTCCGAGGTGGAATATCCCGGGATTTCTGTCTGCCTGTATTCACACCCTATCGCTTCCTTTACCATCGGACCCAGCTGTCGAGCGTGATGATCTTTGGCAATACCCAAGGTCACATGAGGCACACTTTCTACTCCTAAGCAGAACCACTCCATTTGTTCTTCTGTCATGACAACCATAGCAGCTATTCCCTCCTTACCTACAAAGATAAATGGACAATGTATCGTTTCTGTCTTCCCTTCTTTTAGAGAGTCCCACCTCTCCTCATATTCCTGGTCCGGGTGGATGGTGTAGTTTAATGTAACATGCATAGGATCTAGTGGATAATGGTAATCCCCATACCGAGGAATACTGGCCCTCCACTCAAAAAACTGTTTAATCAGCCCTGGGCCTGGTTCATCATACAGTAGCCGACTCCAGAAAATACTAACCTCCACAGAGTCTTCTGAAGCGTTAGATGGGGTCATTACTATAAACTGTCCTCCCCTTCTTATTGTATCCCCTGGGTATGTTAACCGAAGGCCCTTCTCAGAACATTGTATGGTTATTCCTAGTTTGGTAAGAATGTCCCTTGCTAATAAATTAATGGGGCAACTTGGCACAACCAGGACAGGCGTTTTAACCCTTTGTCGTCCAAATGTCATGTCGATGTTATCTGTATAGGGCTGTGTTTCCCTTATCCCGGAGAATCCTATTGTAGATAATGTTTTGCCCGAAAATGTGCTCCCTGGGGGTTTTTTAATCACTGTCGTAACTGCTGCCCCTGTGTCAACCATAAATTCAATTTTTTCTCCATTTACCGTCCCCCAAATTTTTGGTGGCTCCCAGGGAGGCGTGATTTTTGATTCTCCTGGGCACCTTCAATAATCAAATTCAGCACCTTCCTCAATATAGTCATTACACTGAGGTGCCTGGACTTGTTGATCACTCTGCCACCCCCCGATTCTCTGGGGCCCATCAATGTGTCCATCCCTACCCCTTGCTTGTCCTCTTAAGTTTCCTCCTCTTCCCCGATAGCCTCTAATAGAGGGTAATCTTTTTCCCCTTGCTCTCCCAGCCTCCGGACAGTTCCGCTGGTAGTGTCCAGGATTTTGGCAGTACCAGCATACTGCATGTTCCCCTCTATACATTGTACCTAGCTGTCTTTCCCAACCATTTCTTACTTGGGGTCCCGGATTTATCACTGGCCCCATGACCTGTGGGACTATCTGTTGGGCCGCTAATGTAACCCCTATATGTTCTATGGCTCTCACCAATTTATCGGTTGTTTTGTCCACCTCCTTCTGGGACGCACTTTCTGACTTAGCATGCTCTGATTGACGATGTCGTTTGATTGCATGTGTCAGGTGTCTTTTCCACAAATCCTCTGACATTGTCTCTAATCCCACAATGTCCCTTAATTTTGCTTGAACCGTAGCAGGTAGTCCGTTTATTATCCCATTACGAAAGTGAGCCCTTCCTAAGGGGCTGTGGTCGGGTCTTTCTCCAGTCCCTGTTTCCCATAAGTCCCATGCTCGAGTGAAATACTCGTGTGCAGTCTCTCCTTCCTTTAGTTGAAGGGTTACCAAGGCATCCAAACTATAGGGTGTAGGAAATGTTTCTCTAAGTGCTTCCCAAAATTTATTCCAAAGTGGGTTAAATTCTATTTCATCCCCCAATTTACTGCTTCTTACAATTTTCTCTATTTGCTTCAGGGCCCCTTCTGCCTTTAATTTTATCATGATAGTTCTGACATCTGCGAGTGCTAATTGTTCTTGGCAGGTTTCTCGCTCAAAACAAGAAATCCATGGACTAGCCCCATTACTCAACGGAGGTAGTTTTTTCATTAAACTCTCTAAGTCCATTCGTGACCAGGGTACATATTTTTGAGTTCCCCGTCCCGTGATCAGTAATGGGCATTGATATCTCAATTTTGGGGATTTCTGCTCCTTCTTTACTCTTGGCATGCATTTATTTATCCCACCTTGTTCTGACTCTTCTTCGTCACTGTCACTGTCCCTATCAGCTTCCAATGTCTCAGGGTCAAAGGTATATTGGTCACGTTCATCTCTAAGATAATCTTTTCGGCCATAGTTTAGTTGTTTCACATCTTTCTCTTTTGTTCTAACTATGTCCAGGTAGGCATGTCTATTTTTCTCCCTCCCGAGTCTTTTCCTTTTACTTTCCTCCCATGGTGGATCGTATCTCGTTTCCTCATCTGTACTACACTTTTCGTCCTTTACTCCTATTACCATTCCTTCAGCTTTAATTTCTCCTGACAGTGTTGTAGTTATCTTTTCCACTTCCTTAAATACACCTACCATTAATTCTTTTTGATCCTCACTGATCTGCCCCAGCACATTAATATCTCTGTTTAAGTTTTTAATGTTATCCTGAACCTTTTTCATGTTCCATTTCTGTATCTCTAACTCCTTTTCTATTTTCTTGGACTCCAGAGGGGTCTCTACATCTATTACTCCCCCTTCTATTTTTATTAAAGGGGCCTGTACCTCGTCTGATGTGTCCCTATTCCCGTGGTTCTTGTCACACCCCAGTGTCTCAATATCTGAATATAAGGGACGTGACTCCAGTGTCCCATCTGGGGTGCCAGAGAGAGAGAGAGAGAGAGAGAGAGAGAGAGAGAGAGCATAGCGAGAGAAAGAGATAGAGAGGCAGATACACAGAGCACAAGAGATAGAGAGAGAAAATGCCTTGCACTGGCCCCACTGGGAGAAAAGTCTTCAGATTAACACTTTCGTTTCAAAGGTTTTAAAAGGTTCTCATCCTGTGATCACTGGTCTGGATCAGATTGGGTCTCCCACCACTGGGAACTATCACTCCTTCCTTCCCTCCCACCTCGAGTGAGCTACACGTCAGCCCACAATGTCTGCCCTGATCCCGCAATGGTGGGGGTGCGGGAAAAAGGGAGGGAGAGAGGATAAAACAGGATCCCATTTGATGCGGAGCTGGAATTGTGGGCACAAAATTAAAACCAAATTGTATTTCTCTGCCCTGCCCAACCTGGGGATTTCAGGGCAGCACCGCCACAGATTGGGATTGGGAGGGGGAGTGGGTGAGAGAGGAGGGGGGGGAGAAGAGAGAGAGGGGGAGAGAAGAGAGAGGGGGGAGGGTGAAAGGAGGGAGGGAGAGAGCAAACCCGGACACTTCGTGGCTGGAAACTGGAAACAGGCACTTTTCCTTTCCCTTCTGTGTTTTGTTTCTTCCAGCTTATCTAAGCCTCTACGTTTTAAAATTTTTGTTTCCCTCACCTGTCAGGAACATCTCAGTGCCCCCGGGTAACCAACCCCTCTTCCTCCAGCGGTCTACACATTTTCGGAGCATTTTTTGTTTTTCCAATGCCGCATTACTGGTATTTCGCTCCTCTAATTCCTGATTAATTTCCTTAATAACTTGGTCAAAAGTCTTAGCAGGCAACTGTACAGCCATAGCTGCGGGACCGCTTTCTAATGCCTGTTTTAATTTAGGTTCTTGTCCGTTTAGGGGATCTATGTCAACGAAAATTGCTTTTAAAAATGTCTCCTTGCAAGCTGGATGACTAATATCTTTTAAAAGAACAGTCTCTAAGTCTTGTCCTCCAATTGACTTCAGACTGTCCTGTATACTCTGATTGCTCGTTTTCCACTCTCTGTTTTCCCAAAGGGGTCTGAAAGTTAAATTACAACTAGAAAACCAAATATTTGGGCTATACTTTTGTCCTGTTTCCCTGTACCAATCTATGAATTTACGTAACTTTATCTCCTTGGTGATGTTGGGAATACCCTCATTTAACTTATCAAAAGTATTTCGAATAAACTGGGTGTCTCTTAGGAGTTTGTCAACTTTTTCATTAATATCTCCTACCTGATCCGGACACAGCTGTCGCAGCCTTCTGTCGTCGTTCTTGTTCACCAGGCAGGCGTCCCTGAGTACTTTTTTTGTTGTCTCAAGGTCTCTAGTGTCTGCTGTGGTATTCCACCACGGCGAATTGGGGAAATAAATTCTTAACTTCTCAAGTGTACAGACATTATCATACCTACCGGACATTTATAAGTCAGTCTCTCAGATACAATTGAGGCCAATAAGCCTGAACCTTTGTTTTCTTTCAAAGCCCAACCTTCACGTGGGAGATTTCTCCTCTTAATAACCAGTTTAGGGCAGAAAACTCAGGTCCTCAATTGTTTATAGACCACCTTCTCACTCTATTGGACTTTGCAACGACACAATAAAGACTTTTAAACTCTAGTAGTTTCTTGCGAAGCACTTAATAAATGTCATTCAAACACCTTAAGGACTTTTATCTTGTCTGTAATCACTTACGTGTTACAATCCTGGCATGCGACCTTCAATTGTGGTCGTCTAATTTGTCCGATCTCCAGTTCTTACTGACAATCATAAAGATTTTAAAAAAAAAAAGAGAATTTTGTTAAAACAGGCTTCTCTGGACCTTTTTATCAGCCGGCTGAGATGATTGTCAGAAAAAACAGAAACCGTCGTCCAGTGTTCACTCACCCATCACGTCGGGGTCACCAAATTGTTAGGTCTGCTTTGTTCATGAATGAGTGAGACAAACACCAGGCTGAGTCGAAATCAGGGTTCTTTGTTCTTTATTACCGGATTGTAACACTTGCGACTAACAAAGTTAGCCGGAGAATGCATTCTGCCGTTATCAGCAAAATGGTGATTTTTTATACCCTTGGATATGTGCTTAGAACATCATCATATCATTACTTGTCCAATGACTAAAACTGTTGCTATCCTTTCCCTGCTAGCTTCCTGCCTCTCAATCCATCAATGTCTCTCTTATCTTGTAAGTACAAGGATGCATTCTGTTACTCCTTAGTACTGGGTGACTCCTTCTCCGGTCCCATCTCATGATGTTTTACCTAACAGGAGTACAAGGACACCTCCCCTTCTTGTTACTGCCCTGTACAGGGTAACTCCCTACACATTCCCATCTCATGATGTTTTACCTTACACTACTGAGGCTATATGAGTGGAGATGAGGAAAGGGAAAGGTATGAGCACACTTATCGGGTTGTATTATAGACTGCCCAATAGTCAGCGAGAATTGGAGGAGCAAATCTGTAGAGAGATAACAGACAGCTGCAGGAAACACAAGGTAGGGTAGTAGGAATTATAATTTTCCACATATTGACTGGGACTCCCATACTGTAAAAAAGGGCTGGATGGCTTGGAGTTTGAAAAATGTGTTCAGGAAAGTTTTCTAAATCAATATATAGACATTAACTACCATCTCAAGAGTATGTAATACTGGATCTCCTATTAGGGAATGAGACAAGACAGGTGACAGAAGTATACATAAAGTAGGTAACATTTTGGCTCCAGTGATCATAATGTCACTATTTTAAATTCATTATGGAGAAGTATAGGTCTGATCGTCAAGTTGAGATTTTAAATTGAGGAAATGAGAAAGGATCTAGAATGTATGGATTGGGATATGGATTTCAGGAAAGGATGTGCAAGGTAAGTGAAGGATCTTCAAAAGTTAAATTTTGAGACTACAGAGTTTGTATGTTCCTGCCAGGATTAAATACAAGTTTAGCAGGCAGAGGGAAGCTTGGTTTTTGAGGGTGATGGGGACCTGGTTTGGAAGAAGAGAAAGGCATATAAGCAACATTGAGCAAATTAGGTACTTGAGGAGTACAAAAAATCAAAGAAAACCCTCAAGAAAGAAATCACGAAGGCTAAAAGAAGACATGAGGTTGCTTTGGCAGACAATGTGAAGGAAAATCCTAAGGGTTTCTACAGATATATTAAGAGGAAAATGATGGTAAGGGGAAAAATTGGTCCCCTTGAAGATCAAAGTGGTCAGCTTTGTATCGAGTCAAAAGTGATGGGAAAGATTGTAATGGCGGCTACACTGCTAACTGATGGATCGCACAACCAGATGGGTTGAGTTCAGTGAGCAAAAACTGATTTATTGCAGGCTGCCTGGTTGGTCTTATACTCCCAGCCCGGACCTGGCTGAGAACCAAGCTGGGGGGCCCCGACGTCACCAGGGCGTCATGTGGGTCCCCCAAGTACGGGCTTCTGAGCCCGGTGCCAAGGTCGGGAGGAAACCCCCAACGGTGCCATTTTGGGCGGCTGCTCTGCCGCATGCGTGACAAGTAGGGCTAATTTGCCTGCCTAATGGCGTACCATCACACAGACCCCTCCCCAACCCAGAACCGGTGCCAATGTCCTTTTTTGCCCGGCGGCCTCGCTTCTTGGGTTGGGCCACAACTACTGGTTCAGTGGGGTCGAGGTGGGCTGGCTTTAACCTGTCCACTGTAAACAGTTCCATCTTACCAGCAATCTCCAGTGTGAAAGTGGATTCTGAACACTGGACGACTTTGTACGGCCTTTCGTATGGTCTTTGTAGAGATGCTGTGGATGGGCTCTACTCTGCAGAGTACAGCTCGCTGGGGATGTAAGAGGCCCGTGTGTTGTATCTGGGTGGCGGTGGGGGTGTGAAGGAGTACAACTGGGCCCGGATGCAGGGAAGTAGACCATGTGGTGACTGCTGGAGTTTGTGAGGTGCGTTGATGAACTCACCGGGTAAGGCTAGCGGTGCACCGTAGACCAGCTCGGCTGATGACACCTGTAGGTCTTCTTTGGGTGTCGAGCGGATGCCCAGGAACACCCAAGGCACCTTGTCCACCCAGTCGGGGCCAGTGAGGCAGGCCATAAGTGGCAACTTAAGGTGGCGGTGCAATAGCTCAACTAGCCCATTGGCCTGTAGGTGATAGGCTGTGGTGTGATGTAGCCTGTTGGCGACCTGTGTCCAGAGTGCAGAGGTGAACTGGGTGCCCCGATCACTGGTGAGGTGGTTTGGGACACCGAACCAGGCGGACATCCCAAGCATTCAAAAGTGCTCAGGAGCAGGAGTCCGTGGAGGCGTCTGGCATCGGGATTACCTCAGGCCAATGACTGGTGCGGTCTACCACTGTGAAAAGGTAATGGTTACCTTGGGAAACGGGCAAAGGTCCGACGATGTCCACATGCATGTGGCTGAACCATTCCTGAACATGTTCGAAATCTTGTACGGGCACTCTGGTGTGCCTGTGTACCTTGGAAAGCTGGGAATGGGTGCAGGTTCTGGCCCAGTCTGTAATCTGCTTCCGAAGCCCGTGCCAGACAAAATGTTCTGCCACCATACGGACCGTGGAACTGATGGAAGGGTGGGAAAGGTCATGGATATGGTGGAAGACTTGCCTGTGCCACTGATGGGGAACCACTGGAGACATCGTACAGGACGGTGCTCTCACCGTGAGAAGTCGGGAAGTCCTGAAACCGCAGGCACATGATGGTAGTCCTGAAGGTCCGTGTCTCTTCATTGGACTTCTGGTCTGGGGCGAGCTGGTCGAAGTCGATGCCGGGTGTCAGCGTGCAAATGGCCGGTCATGAGAGTGTATCGGTGACCACATTGTCTTTCCCCGCCTTGTGCCGAATGTTGGTGGTGAACTCTGAAATGAAGGAGAGATGACACTGTTGGCAGGCCGACCAGGGATCTCTTGCCATAGCGAGCGCCTGAGTGAGGGGTTTATTGTCGGTAAAAATGGTGAAAGGTCTCCCCTCCAAGAAATAGCAGAAATTACGCACCGCCAGGTCAATGCCCAGCAACTCACGATCGAAAGAGCTATACTTGCACTTTGGTGGGCGAAGAAGTCAGCTAAAGAATGCCAGTGGTTTCCACTGTCTGTTCATCTGCTGCTCCAGGACAGCGCTGACGGCTGTGACAGAGGCATCAATGGAGAGCACCATATGCAGGTCGGTGAGTGGGTAGCCTTCGCAAGGGCATCTTTCATGGCTTCGAATGCCCTGCTGGCTTCTGGAGTCCAGGTGAGTGCTTTTTCTTTGGCCGCGATAAGGGCGAAGAGCGACTGCATGATGGATGCAGCACCTGGAATGAAGCAGTTATAGAGATTGACCATACCCACGAACTCCTGTAGGCCCTTGAGGTTGTCCGGGCATAGGAACTCCCTGATTGCAGTGACCTTCGTAGCAGCAGATGTGGCTCCTTTTGCCACGATGGAATGGCCCAGGAACTGCATGGACTCTTTCCTGAACTGGCACTTGGCCGGATTGATCGTTAGGCCGAAGTTGGCCAGTCAGGAGAAGAGGGTACACAGATGAGACTTGTGCTGTGCCCGGTCTCTGTTGACGACAAGGATGTCATCCAGGTAAATGAATACGAAGTTCAAATCCCTGCCCACTGTATCCATAAGGCAATGGAAGGTCTGGGCAGTGTTTTTGAGCCCGAACAGCATGCATAGGAACTCAAACAAGCCAAAAGGGGTGATGATGGCTGTTTTGGGTATGTCCTCAGGGTGCACTGGGATTTGGTGATACCTGCACACCAGGTCGACCTTGGAAAATACTCTCGCATCATGCAGGTTGGCCGTAAAGTCCTGGATGTGAGGGATCAGGTAATGGTCAGGTACCATCATGTCATTAAGCCACCGATAATCTCCACAGGTGCACCAGCCACTGGAGGCTTTCGGGATCAGGTGGAGTGGTGAGGACCAAGGACTGTCAGAGCATCGAATGATTTCCGCAGCTCCTGCAGATGCGAGAACTCTTCCTTTGCTATCTGGAGCTTATCCGGCAGGAGCCGGCGTGCCTTGGCATGGACCGATGGGCCTTGGATAAGGATGTAATGAAACACCCCGTGGCGTGGTGAGTTGGCGGAGAACTGCAGCTTGAGGAGAGACAGGAACTTATCCAGGATATGCTGAAGCTCATCCTTGGGCATGCTGACCATGGCCATCTGCAGCTGCCCTAAGTGGGAGGCGTTGAGGTGAATGGATTGGAAGGTATGAGCATCTACCAGTCGCCTACCTCGAATGTCGACCAGGAGTCTGTGGGTAAGGAGGAAGTCGAGACCAAGGATGGTGGTTACGAAACAGTGAACCTCCACGAGAACTTCTACTGGCCAATCTGGAAGTGGACGGTCTTGTCTCCATATGTTTGAATCTCTGTCAAATTGGTTGCATGGAGGGGAGGTCCTGGAGGCCAGTTCCGGGACTCGATGGCTGTGTCTGGGATGATGCTAATCTGGGCCCCGGTGTCAATGAGGAAGTCTCAGCCGCTGACTGAATCCCGCAGGTAGAGAAGGCTGTGTTCTTGGCTAGCCACCACAGCTGTTAACAGTGGATGGCCTGCTCATTTCCCTGGAACGAGCAGGGCTGACGACACTCTGAGCCTTGGCTCCCCAGCGCTGGTGGAAGAAGCAGAGGCCTGAAGTGGATGATGCTTCTGGCTATGCTCTTTGAGGCCCTTGCAGGGCCCAGGTATTCCACGGCAGCGCTAGAGAAAGGCTTGGCATGGTCATTCCTGTAACTCGTAACCTGCTGGACTGCTGAGCCCTCTGGGAATCGTTCAAGCCATAGCTCTTGAGCCTTATGAGCGACTTTCCTAGGGTGAGCATCTCGTCCATCAACTCGATTGGAGTTCTGTCCCCTAAGGCATCGAGGCACAGCATCCAAGCGGAACGCTGGTGCCTGGAGAGATTGAGAGAGACGGTGAGCACCTGCTTGATGGTCCCGTACTTATCTTCCGCGGGTGGGTGCTGAACGAGGTACAGCACTCATTTGTCAGTGGCCTGGTCCAGGTCAAGTGACCACATGGTAAAACTTCGTCGAATCTGATTAAATCTGGTGGAGGTGAAACTGAGGTTCTGTATGGCTGAACCAGGTGTGGCTCCTGAACCCAAAAGTCAGGAAGCTTAATGGCTATAGCATTGATCGAAGAGTCATTCATGTTGGGTTCAAAGACGTTTGAACCTTTTGGGGTCACCAATTGTAGCGGCTTCTGAGCCCAGTGCTGAGGTCGGGAGGAAACTCCCGACTGCACACTTTGGTCGGCTGCCCCGCCGCATGCGTGACAAGCAGGTCTGGTTCACCTGCCTAATGGCGTACCGCCACAATATCTTCATTTTTTTTCATCAGTATTCATTCAAAAAAAGGGCATAGAGTCATGGAAAGTAAAGTAAACAAGCAGTGAGGTCATGGAACCTATACAGATTAAAGAGGAAGAAATGCTTGCTGTCTTAAAGCAAATAAGGCTGGATAAATCCACAGGGCCTGACATGATTTTCCTTTGGACCTTGAGGGAGGCTAGTGTAGAAATTGCAGGAGGTCTGGCAGAAATATTTAAAATGTCCTTAGCCACAGGTGTGGTACCATGGAATGGGAGGGTATCTCGAAAAGTAACCCTGGAAATTATAGGTCAGTGAGCCTGACATCAGTAGAAGGTAAATTATTTGAAGGTGTTCTAAGAGTTCAGATGTACAATTATTTGGATAGCCAGGAAATTATTAGGAATAGTCAACATGGCTTTGTGGATGGTATGTCATGTTCAACCAATCTTTAGAGCTTTTTTGAGGATATTGCCAGGGAAGTTGACAAAGGAAAGGATTTGAATATTGTCTTTATGGACTTTAGAAAGGCCTTTGACAAGGTCCCGCATGGAAGATTAGTCAGGAAGGTTCAGATGCTAGGTATTCATGGTGAAGTAGTGAAATGGTTTCAACAATGGCTGGATGGGAGAAGCCAGAGAGTAGTGGTGGATGATTACTTCTCAGACTAGAGGGCTGTGACTAGTGGTGTGCCTTAAGGATCAGTGCTGGGACCGTCATTGTTTGTCATCTATATCAATGATCTGGATGATAATATGGTAAATTGGATCAGCAAATTTGCAGATTACACAAAGATTGGACGTGTGTGGACAGCGAAGAAAGATCTGGACCAGCTGGAAAAATGGGATGAAAAATGGCAGATGGAATTTAATGCAGACAAGTATGAGGTGTTGCATTTTGGAAGGACAAACCAAGCTAGGACATACACAATAAATGGTAGGTCACTGAGAAGTGTGGTAGAACAGAGGGATCTGGGAATAAAGAAATGAGTGGAAATGATTGTAAAGTGAGATTTTGGCATATTGACCTTCATCAATAAAACTATTGAGCTGAGGAGTTGGGATGTTATGCTAAAGTTCTATAAGACATTGGTAAGGCCATATCTAAAGTATTGTTTTCAGTTTTGATTTCCTACCTACAGGAAAGACATCAATAAGACAGAAGGACTGCAGAGAAGATTTACTAGGATGTAAAACAGAGGATTCTGTTGACACCATGGTAAGTGAAAAAGCACACAGATGCTGGAGAAACTCAGTAGGTCAAACAGTGCCTTCATTTAGCAAAGGTAAAGATACATCCCAGATCCAGGGAAAGGTTAAACAGGTTAGGACTTTATTCCCTGGAGTGTAGAAGAATGAGGGGAGATTTGATAGAGGTATATAACATTATGAAAGTGATGAACAGAGTAAATATAGATAGTTTTTTTTTCCCCCACTGAGGGTAGGTGAGATATAAACCAGATGACATGGGTTAAGAGTGAAAGTGGAAAAGTTTAGGAGGAACATGAGGGGGGACTTCTTCACATAGAGAGTGATGGGGGTGTGGAACGAGCTTCTAGCTGAAGTGGCAAATGTGGGCTCAATTTTAACATTTACGAAGAATTTGGACAGGTATACGGCTGGGAGAGGGATGGACCTGGTGCAGGTCAGTGGGACAAGGCAAAAAAAAAATGGTTGGCCACAGACTAGAAGAGCTGAAGGGATCTGTTTCAGTGATGTAATGCACTACGGTTCTGTTTCCATGACTGGATCCATTATCTTACAGGTATGATGCCAAATTTGGGCTCCTCTAAATCTATCCCATACTTGTAAATTGGCAAAATAAGATGCATCTCCATCCAGTTTCTTGAGAGGATCCGAGTTACTCTCTGATCCCTCCAACTTCTCATTGTTCAGGGAAGATTCCAGCATCTGCCATTTGTGTGTTTCTCCACTTCTGCTCAGTTTTATCACTTGTAAACAAAGCTTCAATAGTTGAGTAAAACTCCACCTTCAACGTTGGATCATACGACTTTATCAAATTAAAGGCATATTTTTGGACTAACCTTCAAGAGATTGGCTATTTTGAGCAAACAAAATGCAATGCTAGATTTGAGTCTATGTTTAGGAGAGCATGGTCGTTAATCCTATTTTAGTTCTTCTGTATACAACGTGCTAATTCAAATGCGTGGTCTATTATAAGTGACTGGGACTGCATGAATCAGCTGGCCAGTCCAACAGATGTTTAAGAGGCGATAAATACTCTGATAACGGACTTTTGCAGCTTAAGGCTACTGACGTCAGTATGATCCACTTTATTAAATAAATGTAATTTTAAAATAAACAAAAAGTGTGTTTACAGGAAAGCTGACGAACCAAAGGAAGGATATATGATGTTTTTAAATATTTATATTTTTTTCTTTGAAAGTTACGTATGCAATTCTAGAAACAATATGCTTGTCAAGAAAGGATTTTCTCTTCTTCCACTTAATGAACAAATCTGTTAAGGCTTGTGATTTAATCATATTACAGATTAAAATATTATGGGCTCCGCTTTAAAAGAGCTGACGCCGGACTGCGGGAGCATTGGCTGCGGCAGTGGACGAGGTAGGTAGAGGCTGTGGTGGGAGCCCATCGTTCGCCAGTGGATGAATCGAACCGGCCCTGAGAGTGGTGAGCCTATCCAATGTCCTGCCAGCCTCTTTCCAGCGTGGCACGCTTTCACCGTTTGCTCCTATTACTAAATCCTGCATTTTATAAATTGCAATGGTTTTTTGACAATAGGATAAACGAAAGTTTGTTTCTTTTTAAGGCGACTATAAAAGATTGGGATGGAAGATCTATCAGATAAGGACCGTTTGAAAATGGAGATAGAGCAACTTAAGAAAGAATTGCCTTTGGAGAGAATGTTGGTAGGAGCTCCTGTTGATGAGTTCAGAACGTTGGCATGCCAGTTCTTGCATTTTCTGTTTAATGTGAGGATTTGCAGATATTTTGAGATTCACTTCAGTATTTCCAAGCAGGTTTCCCAGCAGCAGTGGTGAACTCTGATAAAAGAGTGAGAACATGAGGAACACAGGCTATGTATTACTAACAACTATAATCTTGTGTAACAAGGACTCTTCCATTAGTAATAGCCATAGAGCGATCTGGCTGATCCTGATTAAAATTGGATATTGCTCCTCCTAACTTGCAGCACATGTAATGTAATTCACACATACAAAAAGAAATACAAAGTATATTAATTTGCATCTCATATTTTAGATATACAATACTATTGGTTGTAATGCCTGAAACACAGCCACTAAGGCCCATTCTCATCACTAAAAGATGGGGTGGTACAGCCTAGCGGTTAGCAGAACACCTTTACATCCTGCACTGTCTGTAGTTTGTACATACTCCCCCTGTATGTGTGGGTTTTCCCCGGGGCTCCCACCATTGAAAATGTACCGGGGATATAGGTTAATTGGGGTATAAATTGGGCGGCACAGACATGTTGGCTGAAATGGCCTATTACTGCGCTGTATGTATTCCAAATTTAAATTAAATCTAAATTTAATCTTTGATAATATTGCATTTCCTCAGTCTTACTAATTGTCAACACACCTTTTGGAAACCACTTTGTGATAAATAAGCATAAGTACGATTGAGCGACTCCAGCTGTAGAGTTTACGATGTTCAGAATCTATTCTGATTCCAATGATCTTCTGGCACTTACGGTTTGGCATTGAACTATTTCAGGTATCAAAATGTGCAGAGGAACTGAAGGATTATATTGAATCACAGTCTGCAGAAGACCCTTTGGTCAAGGGAATTCCTGAGGACAAGAATCCCTTCAAGGAGAAGGGAGGCTGTGTGATCTCTTGAATCAGACCGGGCTCTAAAAATCAGGGTATTCAGCCAAGTAATCATTAACAATGAAACACTATAGGTTCACTATCTACAATGGCATGTCATCTTTATGTCAATGCTGAAATTAAAAAGCATTTCTGCACATGTTGCAAATACAGTTTGGAAAATTGAATCATGAATGGTGTTAACATTTGAAATAAAAATACATTCTTTTTATAGCTGATTTGTTGGGGCTAAGCTTGTAAAATCATGAATGTAATATTGTTTTGTGAAGTCACTTATTTTGAAATTGCTTGACAAATGTGCACAGATCCTGATTTTTGTTAACAGTGGCAAGATTAAAAAAAAATAATTTCCACTCCATCATTGTGAAAATTTGTTTGAAAACAATGACCAGATATTGCATGACCTGAATTTTTAAATCATAATTTAAATAAATGACAATGTTACACTGACATATTTTCATATAGAATTTAACAGTTCTTGCATTCAGATTTGATGCATTCCTACCATGCAAAGAACAATAAAGTATCTGAGGAAAATCTCATTCCATTTTCCATTTGTGTATTTATGCATAAAATAAAAGTTTGTCAGTTGAAAATTTTCTGGTATATATTCTAGTTTTACCCACTATGTAGTATTCAAAGAGAATACCAGATTCACAATTCAGAGATGCATGTGGAATAGGGCAAATTTCAGAGGATGAGTGAAAATTTAATGGAAGTTATCTGCTTTGAGAAGACAAACAATGAAACAAATGGAAGAAAAGAAATTGTTTAGAAAATAATTTGAAATGGAAAAGCCAAGGCTCCTGGCAAAAATGGCAGAGAAGTTGCACACCAAGCCAGTGACAGAGGAGTCAACACTTAATCGAGATTTACATAGAAAATAGGTGTAGGAGAAGGTCATCCAGCCCTTCAAGCCTATACAGCCATTCATTTTGATCATGGCTGATCATCTATTCAGTACTCAGTACCTGCCTTCTCCCCATTAGCCCCTGATCTCCTTAATGATAAGGATGAACATTTTAAAATGTATGAGGTGAAGGAAATAACAGGGTCACCTGATCAATATGATAGATGAGCCAGACCTAAAGACATATGAAGCAGAAATTTGGGCAATTTGGAATATCAAGGTAATCCACAAAGAAGGACTGGACGTGTAAGAGTGTCACTGCCAAAGAAACAGGTGATCAACCTTTTGGATGTAATTATTTTTGGAGTGAACAAGAAATGAAGTTAGAAGAGATCTCAAGATCAAAGAGGACAGAGAAACGGATTAAACATCCAGTTCACCTCTAGATAGTGGCAATGATAAAATCAGTCACACATGAAGAAAGTTTGTCTCGTGTCAAAGGCAAAGATTTTAACCTTTCTGTTTGGCCTAAGTAAGAACCTAATTCATTCAGGAGCCAAGGTGAAAAGGTTATATCCCAAATGAGGTATATGACAAGAACCAAGAGCGGTAAGGTCAAGATGGTATTGAGTGCAATTGGTTGACGTGCAGAAGTCTAGCTGACCTAACATTCAATCAAGCAACAACCAGACCACACTTTCCACAATTCTCAACACTTGCTTTTCCTAGGAACCAGATAATCACCCAAGAAAGACAAAAACAGTTCTTCTTTATTTAAATTTAAGGTAAAGATTTGATAATCGAGAAAAAGAGAAATGACTTCCTCCCATGGAATTATCCAGGAAAAGTGGGCACAACCTGAAAATTTGTGCACGATCACTGAGGCTGACATTGGGAATCAGTTCTTCACACAAGGTAAAACATAAATCAGAAATTCTCTTGCCCCCCAAAAAGTTTAAGTAATTTGGTTAAAAATTGAAATTGACAGATTTTTAATGGGCAGAATGGATCGATATATAATCAGCATGGGCAAATTAAGTAAAGGTACAAATTTTTCAGATTCCATTTGAATGGCAGAATAGTTCAAGGAGTTAAATGTACCATTCTGCAAACACGATGGTATACCTTGATGAAGGGTTCAAGCCCAAAACGTCGGTTATGTATTTTTATCTTTGCTATATAAAGTACACTGTTTGACCAGCTGAGTTTCTCCAGCATTGTGTTTTTAAAGGTATGCCA
Organism: Narcine bancroftii; assembly: GCF_036971445.1. Classification (NCBI taxonomy): domain Eukaryota; kingdom Metazoa; phylum Chordata; class Chondrichthyes; order Torpediniformes; family Narcinidae; genus Narcine; species Narcine bancroftii. Next base: position 390,378,317 of record NC_091469.1, read on the forward strand.
ATGAGGTGTTTTTAAAGTGTGACTTATGGAATCCAATAGTTTAGTTATTCTTTTCACAATCCCATCAATATTCCACAACTTGGTATTGAGAAAGTGAACCTAATCAAGTGGTTTAAGTGTCAGTGAAAGAATATTTGACGTAGTAACCACAACTCTGAGCTTCATGGCAGGTATGGAAACCACCCAGTGGCACTGACCTCCACCATTAGGAAATGTTACAAACATCTAATGATGGAATGCATCAAAGCACACTTCTTAGAGACACTGGAATCATTTCACTTCACTTACCATTCCACTGATGGTGCTACAGCTGTGTCCTTCCACTCCATCCTGTCCCACAGGCTGCTGTTCATTGACTGCAGTTAGGCATTTAAGACAATCCTACCTGGGAGGCTCATGGTGAAGCTGTCCATGCTGGGACTCAATGCCACTCTGCGTAACTGGATTCTGGACTTCCTAACTGAAAGACCACAATCTGTTCGGCTTGGCAGCATAACCCTATCCATCATTACACCGAAAACTGGTGCTACTGACCCATGACAGTAACGCCAGAACCAGCTCCAACAGAATCATCAAGTTTGCAGATGACACGACAATATTTGGCCTCATCAGCAACAACGATGAGTCACTACGAAGAAGAGGTGACGAATCTCGTGTTATGATGTGAGAATAACAACCTGAGTCTCAATGCAGACGGGACAAAAGAAATAACTTTGGACTTCAGGAGGTCTAGGGACATCCACCCTCCACTACACATCAATAACACTGCACTAAGTTCCTTAAAGTCCACTTAAGTAGTGACCTACACTCGGCACACACCTCCTCACTTGTCAGGAAGGCACAATAGCAGCTGCACTTCCTGAGAAGACTGAGGCAGGCAAGGCTACCAGCAACTATCCTGTCCACTTTCTACAGGAACTCTATCGAGGGTGTCCTGGCCAGCTGCATTAAAATGTGCTATGGTTGCTGTACAGTATAGAGCATCAGATTGGAGGTCTATGCATTGGAGCATAACAGGTGGCAGAGAGGATCAGTGGGGGTCTCTACCATCAAAGTGATTTATTGGTATCGTTGTCTGAAGAGGGTTCACAAAATCATTGAGGACCCCTGCCAACCAGCACATAGCTTCTTCCAGCTACTCCCATCGGGAAAGAGATACAGATGTATCAGAGCTAGAACTGCCAGGCTGAGAAACAGCTTCTTCCCACAGGCAGTGAGAATGCTGAACAACTGATGAACTGCTCAGACAAACTCTCCTTAACTCTAATATTTATTTAACAATAATATTTAGTTATTTTAATATTTGTATACATGTACTGTGCATATGTATCATTTTTCCGTATGTGTGTTATGTCTGTATGTGTGTTTGAAGTGTTGTGCGCTAAGGACCAGAGAATGGTGTTTCGTTGGGTTGAACTTGTAAAATCAGATGATAAACTTGAACTTGAAAGGGATAAGGATGATCCGGTAATTAAAGGCCTCGGTCCTGATGCACAGTCTGCAACCGAAATTCTGGCTGCCCCACTGCCTCCACTGACTTCAGCAGTTTTATTTCACCTCAATTTTGCTTTCCCACTGACACTTTAACTACTTGCCTAATTACATTCCTTTTGACTGTTCCTTCTTTGGTTAAGACTAATTCAAAAACTTTTCATGGATGCATTTTAAATATCCCACCTCTGAGCCTTTCACAGTGAGGGGAAGTTGAAAACCCCTACAAGTACTATGATAATTGAGGATAATTGCTGTTTAATCCCTCATACAGTAATGTCATACAATACAGAAACAGGTCTTTTAGGCTAATTCATCTATGCTGATTAAGATATCTTCCTGGGCGAGTGCCATTTGCCTGTATTTGGCTTGTATCCCTCTTAACGTTTTCTTTTCAATTTCCTATTCAAATGTCTTTTCAACATTGTAGTTGTACCTGCCTCTACCACTTCCTCTAACATCCAATTAACATCTTCTGTTGGTCTGGACTGCTCCCCCAGCCAGCATTGTCTGTATTCTGAGATTTCTTGCTCATTCTGCTTATTCCTTGAAGAAGGGCTCAGTCCCGAAATGTCGGCAATTGATCTTTGTTTCCTATGGACACTAAAAGACTGGCTGAGTTCCTCCAGGATTTCAGTGTGTTTTTACTACAATAACAGCATCTACAGATTTTTGAGTTTCACCCATGCCCGATTTTCTGCATCGAGAAGCTATTATTGACCTGGCATTGAACTGTTAATGGAGTATTTTGCTGACTGAGCATTCAAGCACTCTCACAATTAAGATTCATTTATTTCCTGCTGTGCTCTCAAATATTGCAGATTGCAATTGAGGCAGATTAGCAAAATTACATTCCTACATTAGCGCCTGCAGTTTCCACATTGTTTAGATCATGTGGTCTGTATTTTGGTTTTTGTCCCATTTATTTCCAAACTATATTAAAGGTTCTCAGTTGGTATAATCTCTTGTGCTAGGAGCAACACATCAAGCATTTCAGCCAGCATGTTACCATCCTCAGCACTGTTCAAGTCATTGAATAGAAAGCTGCTTCCTACAGACCTATGTGCAACAGGAAATCTACTGTCACAGGAAATTTGGCAGTCAATGTCCTTTTGTTTGCTGAATGCCACTTTATTAAGAATGACAGCTGCCTGATAAAGAGCAATATTCAGCCATGCAAATCAGGAAGAGCCTTTGGGGTCCAGAACTCAAAATGATATGTGTTCCTGATGTTATCACCACCATTGAACCATCACTGATGTAGGTTAAAGAAATGTTGAGTTATATTGAAAACATGGGCATTTCAAGTTATTGACAAAGAGTTCAGAGATTCTATATACCAAATCTCAATAGCTTATACAGTCCCTGAGCTGCTTTAGTTTGACCATGGGAGTGCATGTTTAGGGTAGGCCAGCAAAGAACTGCTGTGTTCCCAGTTATTCCAGTCAATAAGACAATAACTAAAGTAGGTAAGGTTCTATGACAACTAAATGTTCCCAACTGGCCCCTTGCTGGGAGAATGCAGGGTGGATTATGGGAGTGACAAACTGTTATTTCCTGAGCAAATTGCTCAGCAGCTCCTTTAAGTACAGAGAACTGTTCTGTCCATCAGAACCCAGCACCTTATAGCAACAGCATCAAATATTTGGCTATATGCAAACTGGTGATCAGTGGAGAATCGCAAAATATATTGCAACTTAGTGATTGAGCAGCCCAAGTCCTGTCCTAATGATCAGGGATCCAAGCATTCTCTGAATGCATATTTAGCATGGAGGGGGATGCCTGCTGCTGTATAACAAAAGTCATTGCATCTCCAGTACAGTGCTTCAGGAGTTTTGGAGGAAAATACTCCTGTGCAAACAATCTTCATAAATTATCTTCAATCCAATATCTAGTTAGCTTCATTCAATCATTTGATAATGAAACCAACAAAAGCCAAGGACCAGAGAATGCTGTTTCGTTGGGTTGTACTTGTAAAGTCAGATGATAAACTTGAACTTGAAAGGGATGAGGATGATCTGGTAGTTAAAGGCCTCGATCCTGATGCACAGTCTGCAACCAAAATGCATCCCATAGGTGGACCTGGATAATGTCCTGGCTTCAGTTGGTAAAGTAAAACTCATTCTGAATTGGTGCCTCAAGCAACAGCCATTTTCAACAAGAACATCCTGGATCTTATACAATGCCAGCAACCAGGACTGGGATTCAAATCCCGCACTGATTGAAAAGAATTGTACATTCGCCCTGTGTCTGTGTGGGTTTCCTCTGAGTGCTCTGGTTCCTTCCACCATTCAAAACATACTAGGTGTTATCAGTCAATTGGGGGTAATTTGGTGGCATGGGCTCATGGGCCAGAAGAGCCTGCTATTATGCTGTATGTCTAAATTTTTAAACATTCCACATAATTTTCAATGGGACTGTATGTATCATTTTAGATTTTATTATTGGGCTATTAATATTTGTTATCGAATTTTGGGGATTTTTTTTTATTCTGACAAATTGGATCATCCATTATGGACAGATTTAGAATTGAAAACTATACAGCAGTATTCAGTGGTGTCTTTAAAGGGTATTTCTCTTCCATTTAGTTTTTCCAAGTTTAATAAGGATATATCTAATCCAATACTCAAAAATATATTGCGAATCTGCTTCTAATTTAGGAATTTTTTTTAATTTAAAAGAATTTGTTTTGTCTAGTGCCAGTTCTCATAATTATTTTTTCAACCATCCATAATTGATCAATCCTTCTATATATGGAAAATCAACGGTTTTCTTTTGCAAATTTATTAGGGAAGGTTGTATAATAGCTTTTCAACAGCTGGCAGGTAAATGTGACTTAACAAATATTCATTTTTTTAGATATTCACAGATTAGAAATTTCTTAAATATATTATTGAATTTTCCTTTCGTACATTCACGAGATCTAGTTGATAATATTTTTCAATTGAATCCTTCTCAGAAAGAATTAATTGGAATTATATATGATAGATTATTAAAATAGCAACCAGTACCTCATAATATGATTAAAAAGGCTTGGGAATTGGAACTTGCAAGATCCTTATCAGAGGATCTATGGGACAAGATTCTTAAAATGATGAATACATCTTCAATGTGTGCCCGACATTCATTAATCCAATTCAAAGTGCTACATCGTGTTCACATGTTCAGATAAGAGGCTTGCATCTTTTCTGATTTTAACCCTCTTGTGACAGATGAAAATCTGACATATTCTTTAGTCTTGTCCATCTTTAGAAATCTATTGCAAAGAAATTTTTAATATATTTTCAACTGTATTTCAGGTGGAGCCACGACCCAATCCCAATTAACTGCTGTTTTAGGGGTGATTGAACCAGATATAGGGAGTTTTTCAGTACTTGCGAAACAGGTTGTGGCCTCTACATTGTTGGCAAGAAGAGCCATCTTAATCAAATGGAACAACTCGACCTCAATAGTGTTTCAATGGTTCTCTCATATTATGTCCTGTTTGTTTAGAAAAAAAGAGATATAATGTATTTGATTCATTGGTGAAATTTGAAGACACATGGTGACCTTTTATGTCTTATTTTCATTTGATGTAAATGTTTTTAATGTGACTACATATACTCACTCTTCCAGATGAGATATAGTTTTACCTTTGTTTTTTGTTTCACGGTATGAATCAAAAGCTACAAAATATATGTAACCCTCAGGATAAGCTGCTCAGATTTATTTTGGTTAGGTTTTTATAATAAAGTAGGTTAGATGGGTTAATACATATAAGAATATATATATATATATATATATATATATACATACATTTTTATATATGAATATTTTTGATGTCTTTTCTGTCTTCATCCAGTGCAGGGGAGGAGGGACCAAATTTATTCTGTTTGCAGTTTTTTCTTGATTCATATATGATATTGTATTTTCAGTTTTGTTCTCTTTTCTTCATTGTACTGTATTTATAATAAAAAGACTGAAAAAGAAAGCACTGTCAGTATCGTGTCCTCACTATCTAGTTACTGATGCAAAACTTAAGTAAACCAGTCATATCAACACTGAGGATACAAGCAAAAAAAGAAATCTGGTGGGTATTCTCCAATCAAAATTGAACTTTAAGATCCTTCAAAACTAGTCTCAAATCACTGTTTAATGGTAACTTCCCATTATGATTCTCAATATGCAACATCATCCAGGATTGCTTAACTATTACTGATTACATTATCTATTTGCCAACGTGGCAGAGCAATGTTCAGGATATAATGCAGCCACTCACAAAGGTTAACTTAATATTGCTTTCCTCTATGACAGTCGCTAGCTTTGAAAAGAATAAGAGAAGCGACGTAGAAATATTATCAACTTGTACGTTCGATTTCAACAATCATTTTAACTTGTCATCAAGCCTCATGCCCACTATCATTTTTACCTAGTATAAGCAAGAGAGAAATATAGTATTAACACATTCAGAAAATTTGAATTTGATATTAAATTGCGAGCCTTGTGTGCACACATAGAACTTCCCTATCAATGCCTCATAGTTGGTCCTCACTGAAGATGAATGAGAGAGTCTGATGATGACCAATGTCAGAAAGGGGCAACCTGAATTTCCAAAATAATGTTAATCAATTTAATGTGCTTGATAGATAATTTGTGCAGATTAGATTACTGTTTATTTGAAATGTTTTGTTTTAGTCAAGAACAATGCTTTTATTATGGTTTTTCTACAAGTACCAAAAACCTAACAATGCTTCCCAAACAGAGGAACAATGGAGGAAAATTAGTTCCCCAAATCAGCAAGGTTAGAACTTAATGGAGAAAAATGAGTATAAAATAACAATGCGGTCTCTGAAATATGACAAATTGTGCAAATTAGAAAAAGAAATTTGAAAGATGTTAAAAATTTGATTTGGCAACCATCTAGGCTTGGAAACTGCTGGAGAGGCATCATAGTTAACATTCAGCACTTTGTGTCCAAAACTTGGTGTCCAGACACTGTGTCTTTGTGAAAATATTAGAAGACAGATTAGATTTTAAATTGTCAGCAAAATTGTCAGCACTCAACATGGATTTGTGGGAGGAAGGTCATGTTTGACCAATCTCATTGAATTTTTTGAAGAGGTGACTAGGAATGTGGATGAGGGTAGCGCAGTGGATGTTGTCTATATGGACTTCAGTAAGGCCTTCGATAAGGTACCACATGGAAGGTTAGTTAGGAAAGTGCAGTCTTTAGGTATAAATTTTAAGATAGTCAAATGGATTGAACATTGGCTGAAAGGGAGAGGCCAGAGAGTGGTAGTGGATAATTGTCTGTCAGGTTGGAGGCCGGTGACCAGTGGTGTGCCTCAAGGATCTGTATTGGGCCCATTGTTGTTCGTTATATACATTAATGATCTAGATGATGGGGTGGTGAATTGGATTAGTAAATATGCAGTCGATACTAAGATAGGTGGAATAGTGGATAATGAAGGTTTTCAGGGATTGCAGAGGGATTTGGGCTGCTTGGAAGGGTGGGCTAAAGAATGGCGGATGGAATTTAATGCTGATAAGTGTGAGGTGCTTCATTTTGGTAAGAAGAATCAGAATAGGACATACGTGGTAAATGGGAGAGCATTGAGGAATACAGAAGAGCAGAAAGATTTAGGAGTAATGGTACATCGTTCCCTGAAGGTAGAAACTCACGTGAATAGGGTGGTGAAGAAGGCTTTTAGTATGCTGGCCTTTATCAATCATTGCATGGAATATAGGAGTTGGGAGGTGATGTTGAGATTGTATAAGATGTTGGTGCGGCCTAATTTGGAGTTTTGTGTGCAGTTCTGGTCGCCTAATTATAGGAAGGATATAAACAGAGTGGAGAGAGTGCAGAGAAGGTTTACCAGAATGTTACCTGGGTTTAAGCATCTAGAGTATAGGGAGAGATTGGACAGATTAGGTCTTTATTCTTTGGAGCGTAGAAGGTTGAGAGGGGATTTGATAGAAGTATTTAAGATTATGAAAGGGATAGACAGAGTGGATGTGGATAGACTATTTCCGTTAAGAGGAGGAAAGATTAAAACAAGAGGACATGAGTTAAGAATTAAGGGGCAGAGGTTTAGAGGTAACATGAGGGGGAACTTCTTTACTCAAAGAGTGGTAGCCGTGTGGAATGATTTTCCCGGAGAAATAGTGGCGGCGGAGTCAATTGTATTATTTAAGAAAAGGTTGGACAGGTATATGGATGAGAAGAAGATGGAGGGTTATGGGCATTGTGCAGGGAGGTGGGACTAGAAAGGGGTGTTTGGTTCGGTGCGGACTAGAAGGGCCTAATGGCCTGTTTCCGTGCTGTAATTGTTATGTTATGTTATGTTATGTTTAATAAATTTGTTTCCCCAAAATATTTCATTCTGTTGAAAACATGCAAATAATCTGACAGCTGATTATAAAATTAATGCAACAAAATCAGAAATGCTGGAAGAACTCACCAAGTGAAGCAACATCTGTGGAAACACAAACAAGTTAACATTTCAGTTCCTCAGGGAAGATTAAAATAAAATTAGTACATTCACTCTAGTTTGGATAACTTGCAAAATAATGATCATGAATGTTCACTTTTAAAATAGTTTTATATGAAAAAGATTTTCCATAATAATATTGAAAAGCAAAAATAATCAATGGCAACCAATGGCGTTAAAGATTGGTGGGGAACGAATGATAAAATAGTAAGTTTTTGAAAGAGCTGAATAAAGAAGTAGACAAATTAGTTAATGAGTATTCCAAAATGGAACAGTATATATAGTTGTAAAACATAGGAAGAATTTTGAAATCAATATATCACAGAACTAAGCTCAAATAAACACACACAGGGATGGGCCAAAAATAATGGAATTGTGAAGGTTAAAACTCAAGGCACCAATAAGGAAAATATTTCAGAATTTTGTACTGTATGTTTTGTAAATAATGTTTCAGTAGCCTTACAAAGAAGCTATGAAAGAAAATAGGTAATGTTTTAATGGCAGAAATAAGGAGTACAGTGTCATGTAATGTTTGCCCATTTCCTACTCAGGAGTACTCAGGAGTACTATGTGTGTGTAAAACTATTTTGGCACCTCTTTAAAACACGGCAGAAAAATAAGATGGGAATTTAAACGACTGCAGCAGGGATTAACAGCGACCATTATAGAGCAGGGATTTTATAGAAATGGATATTGGGATGGGGGATGGGGAGTGTTATGGGAGTCTGCATGCGTGACTCACGTCAGATACACGGGAGTTACATTCTATGGGGAGTTTGGTGCCATCCTCAAATGAATTACAGCTCCTCTGAGTCTCTCGAGCGACCAGCAGTGATATTTCTAAAGGGGTAAAAAATGGTGATGAGGATGAAAAATCCACACCCCAGACAGAAGGATCTACAGGATTTCTGAAAAAGGACGTCAGAAGTGAAAAAAGAATTTCAAAAAGAACAAAGTCAGGTGACGAAAGCATGTGTTCAGCAGCAAGAAAAAAAAAGAAACTCGAGTGGAAAGCAACAAAAAAGTGAGTAAGAGAAACAGTAAAGTGAAAGAGAGAAAGTGAGATGCCAAACTCAAGAGCTAGGGCTGGGGAAACCAGGGCTGGAATAGCAGGTGAGACCAGGGCCAGGACAGCAGGATAAACCTGGGCCAGGACAGTGAGGTGCCAAACTTAAGAACCGGGGCTGGGACAATCGGGGAAACTAGGGCTGGGACAGCTGGGGAAGCCAGGGCTGGAATAGCAGGTGAGACCAGGGCCAGGACAGCAGGATAAACCTGGGCCAGGACAGTGAGGTGCCAAACTTAAGAACCGGGGCTGGGACAATCGGGGAAACTAGGGCTGGGACAGCTGGGGAAGCCAGGGCTGGAATAGCAGGTGAGACCAGGGCCAGGACAGCAGGATAAACCTGGGCCAGGACAGTGAGGTGCCAAACTTAAGAACCGGGGCTGGGACAATCGGGGAAACTAGGGCTGGGACAGCTGGGGAAGCCAGGGCTGGAATAGCAGGTGAGACCAGGGCCAGGACAGCAGGATAAACCTGGGCCAGGACAGTGAGGTGCCAAACTTAAGAACCGGGGCTGGGACAATCAGGGAAACTAGGGCTGGGACAGCTGGGGAAGCCAGGGCTGGAATAGCAGGTGAGACCAGGGCCAGGACAGCAGGATAAACCTGGGCCAGGACAGTGAGGTGCCAAACTTAAGAACCGGGGCTGGGACAATCGGGGAAACTAGGGCTGGGACAGCTGGGGAAGCCAGGGCTGGAATTTGTGGAAGCATTGAACCAACAGTGCTTCAAGTTCTTACATGACTAAGGTGACACAGGAGAGTAAATAAAGTCCTACTGTGCAAAGGAACAGTTCATTTGCTGCATCTCATGAAGTGTGGAAATATATCTGTGAAGCGGGGATCAGCAAAGTGGAACTGTCAATGGAAGATATAGAGACAATTCTGAATACATTGATATAGGATGGGAATGTAGAGATGGCTATTAGAGGAAGGCACTGTTAGTAGAGTGGATGGCAAATGAAGCTGTATAGTGCAGTTAATACAATCATCCAGCCCACTGACCAAATGAGGACACCTTGTGGGATGTGCCCTGTATTTTACGATTGCCACGAAGGTGGAGACATTTCTCCAGCAACTTGTCTATATATGATGGAATGGCTAAAACCTCTGGAAATGTTGGAGAGTCGTGCTCGGGTTTGGTGTTCTTCATTCCTAATGGGATCCAAAAAGGGAGTCACCCTCCAGTGCATTTAGGTGCAGTAAGTTGCAGACTTTATACAGTCCATCTCAAAGACGATGCGCTGCTTTACTTAAGACTTTGAATGTTTCTAGTTAATATGAAAAAGAAAAATTGGGAGCATAACAAGCAGATAAATGGCAAAATTTCTGTTCTCATTGATGAATTAGCAAGCCTGAGCATTAAGACAGCCTCAATAGTTTATTTGATAAGGAAGGTGATCCCCATTTTATGTTTTTAGATTTAATTGAACTGCCTGATCAGAAAGCTACAACTGTTGCTAAGCATCTATTGAACTGTCTCAGTAACCGTGGGTTTGATGACTCTTACTTGAAACAGAACCTTGTAGCATTTGCTAGTGATGGGGCGAGCGTAATGATTGGTGTCAAATCTGGTGTTGCTACAATTCTGATGTGATGATCAGTTGGTGATTTGGTGAGAAAAGTTCATGAAATTAATTATTTTCAATCATTTATGGACAAATTGTACTTTGTTTACAGTAGATCATCTACAACTAGAACAACAAATTTGCAAAATAGGCTGTAATCTGGGCACCAGGTGAGTAACTAGCTTGTTACAAACAGTTACAGCTGTGTGGCAAAATTATGAGGTACTGTCTTTTCATTTTGAAAAAGCAATGAAGGATGAAACAAGATCTGAGAGTGACAGAAAAACCTATGAAGGTCTGTTGAAAAGACTCTCTTCAGAACAGTTTCTATTGGAATTAGCTCTAATGTACGACACGTTGCATGAACTTGGTTTACAGAGTGTTTACATTCATTGGAGTGACTTCTTCTCCAACATCGGAGTACTCAAGATGGCAGAGGCCGACAGCATCGAATCCACGCTGCTGAAGATCAAACTGCACTGGGTAGGTCACGTCTCCAGAATGGAGGACCATCGCCTTCCCAAGATCGTGTTATATGGCGAGCTCTCCACTGGCCACCGAGACAGAGGTGCACCAAAGAAGAGGTACAAGGACTGCCTAAAGAAAGCTCTTGGTGCCCGCCACATTGACCATCGCCAGTGGGCTGATATCGCCTCAAACCGTGTATCTTGGTACCTCACAGTTCGGCGGGCAGCAACCTCCTTTGAAGGTGACCGCAGAGCCCGCCTCTCTGTCAAAAGACAAAGGAAGAAAAACACAACCAACCAATTTTCCCTTGCAACCGCTGCAACCGTGTCTGCCTGTCCTGCATCGGACTTTTCAGCCACAAACAAGCCTGCAGCTGACGTGGACATTACCCCTCCATAAATCTTCGTCCGCGAAGCCAAGCCAAAGAAGAAAAAGAAAAATAGAAATACACTACTATGATTGTTTATGCAGACAAAGTGACCCAATGGAGCACAAGATCATGACATGGACTGAAAGAACAACCTGGTACAAAAACTCTACACACTCAAGAGACAGTTGAAAAAGGGAAGTTTGGGAAAATTGCCTTTACAAGCAACAACAAAATTGTCTCCATTAATTATCTACAGTTTCTTACTAGTCTTATAAACAATTTGCAGTACCGTATGTTCACGACAACATCCTTGAAAAGTTCCAAAATTTCTGAACCTCGAAGTTTGTATAAATCCCTGCTCAATGAAATGTGTGTCCTTGACAAAAGGCAACTGACCTGCTGAAATACTGCCTATTATAGATAAGCTGCAATATCATTTCTCTGTAAGAGGTCTACGTTTTCTTCTTTCCGAATAAGAAATGCCTTCAGAGATTATATGGAGGATCGTGGACACTGTGTCCCCCAAGATTTACGTCTATCACTGAGCTGTTCACAAGTTATTCCTATTGGTACTGCTGAGTGTCACAGGGGGTTCAGTCACATGAATTTGATAATAAAAACAACATACCCAAGAATTCACATAAATCATGTATCAGAACTTATGTTTGTTAAACTACACAGACCTCCTCTAGTTCAGAGGAATCCTAGCCTTATGCCACATCATGGCAGCAGTACCACAGATCAGCAGATGACACCAGGACAAGAGTTGCTTCAGACACCCAAAAACATATTACACCTGACCCTCTGTGGAAATTATTGTGAAACTTCTCATTGGTGACATTTGGTAAGCAAGCAATTGGTTTTAAATTGGTAAAATGCATGATTGCCATATTTTTCTTTACTTGTTGATAATTATACTTTATGAAAATTAGTGAGGGCAACCATGCAATACTTTGTCATATTATTAAATGATACAACCCTCTCAATTATACTACGCCAAATACAATATGGCAGTCACCAAATCCTCCTTGTTGCCATTTTTGGTGAGCTTTGGCACCTAAACAATTACCAATGGTATTGGTGCCAGTTTCATCTGTTAAGCTCATGAATTGTTACAAGATACTACTTAGTCAAAGATTTAGTGACATGCTATGTTAAATTATCTTTTTCTTTGGCTTGGCTTCGCGGACGAAGATTTATGGAGGGGGTAAAAAGTCCACGTCAGCTGCAGGCTCGTTTGTGGCTGACCAGTCCGATGCGGGACAGGCAGACACGATTGCAGCGGTTGCAAGGGAAAATTGGTTGGTTGGGGTTGGGTGTTGGGTTTTTCCTCCTTTGCCTTTTGTCAGTGAGGTGGGCTCTGCGGTCTTCTTCAAAGGAGGCTGCTGCCCGCCAAACTGTGAGGCGCCAAGATGCACGGTTTGAGGCGTTATCAGCCCACTGGCGGTGGTCAATGTGGCAGGCACCAAGAGATTTCTTTAGGCAGTCCTTGTACCTTTTCTTTGGTGCACCTCTGTCACGGTGGCCAGTGGAGAGCTCGCCATATAATACGATCTTGGGAAGGCGATGGTCCTCCATTCTGGAGACGTGACCCATCCAGCGCAGCTGGATCTTCAGCAGCGTGGACTCGATGCTGTCGACCTCTGCCATCTCGAGTACCTCGACGTTAGGGGTGTGAGCGCTCCAATGGATGTTGAGGATGGAGCGGAGACAACGCTGGTGGAAGCGTTCTAGGAGCCGTAGGTGGTGCCGGTAGAGGACCCATGATTCGGAGCCGAACAGGAGTGTGGGTATGACAACGGCTCTGTATACGCTTATCTTTGTGAGGTTTTTCAGTTGGTTGTTTTTCCAGACTCTTTTGTGTAGTCTTCCAAAGGCGCTATTTGCCTTGGCGAGTCTGTTGTCTATCTCATTGTCGATCCTTGCATCTGATGAAATGGTGCAGCCGAGATAGGTAAACTGGTTGACCGTTTTGAGTTTTGTGTGCCCGATGGAGATGTGGGGGGGCTGGTAGTCATGGTGGGGAGCTGGCTGATGGAGGACCTCAGTTTTCTTCAGGCTGACTTCCAGGCCAAACATTTTGGCAGTTTCCGCAAAGCAGGACGTCAAGCGCTGAAGAGCTGGCTCTGAATGGGCAAATTATAGTGTTTATTGATTAGACAGCCTGAGAATGCAATAGCATAAATCTTAGCACATAAATTCTGGCATTGACAAGGAAATGTATCAGCTGAAAATACATTGAGATAAAATAATAGATGAAGATTTTTGAGGAATTTGAATGCCAAAATATTTAAAAAAACACAAAAAAAAATTTGAGGAAAACTCCAAGTTCACTTAATGATTCTGATATGGTTGAAGTTCAATCATTTTTTTCTCTTTTTATATTACACATATTGTATAGATGTGAAAATGAAAGCACTTTATATAGACACAAAATTACATATTTTTAAAAGAATTTTAAATCTTGGCAGGGATCTTCATCCATTAGAGGAACACACAGTATATTGAGTGCTACTGGTGCCACATAACCCAGTACTACCTGTCGCATGGTTGGATGGTCAGTGACTAAACCAGCTCCACCACCAGGCTTGCCTGGTGTGGAGGGTGGCTAGGCATCCTGCAGGATGAAAAACAAGACCTGTCAAAGGGTCTTGTAGGGTCAACGGCCATCTAGCAAACACGTGCTGTGAAGTGTGGAAAGGGCATCCATTACGTTGAAGCTTGGTCTGGCCATTCACTGCAACAGAACTTCTCCCAGTCGTCTTGGACCTCACCGTGCCGCTGGATCCAGGAGAATATGTCAAGAGGGTGGGTCTGGATCTGTGCAGCCCCTACTCACCTAAATCTATTCAAGCATGCTCTTTTCCTTTCTGAGGAGTGGGGTATCCTCATATCAAACCCCACAAACTGACTGAAAGAAAGCATCATCATCCTATGGGATGGATAGCCAGAAGAAGATGAGACCTCAATTAATTTTTCACGTATGACATTATTTAATTAGGTTTAATTAGGGTCTGTTAATTTTTACATCTCAATTGCCAATAAGTCTCCACGATGGCCTGTTATTTTGTAACAGATATACAAATTTGTTAAATTCCCTTGAAGACTCAAATGCATTTTTGAAGGAAGAGGTTCTTTTCGAATAAATTCTGGATGAATGAAGAAAAACTTGTCAATTCAAGATAGAAGAGCTGTTTCTTAAAAAAGTAGGTGTCTTGTTTAATTCTTCTTTTCCTAACAGTGACCCATTTCTTCTAGTGCCTGAGGTTTAAGAAAATTATCATCATTAGCCATTTCACTCTTCCTAAATTGAATCATCTAGAAATATGTGGAGTCATCATTCAACTTCCATTAGCGCCACGCCTTTACAGCGCCAGCGATCAGGACTGGGATTTGAATCCCACGCTGTAAGGAATTTGTATCTTCTCCCCATGTCTGTGCGGGTCTTCCCCAGGGGCTCTGGTTTCCTCCCACCATTCAAAATTTACCAGGGTTGTAGGATAATGGGGTGTAAATTTGGTGGCACCAACTCATGGGCCAAAATAGCCCTATTACTGTGCTGTATGTCTAAATTAAAATTAAATAAATACATCATCGAATTCCAAAGGGGTATTCAAATGCTAGAACTCCAGTCTCCTGCTCACTGGGGACTACAATTATGTAGAGTTCACAAATGATTTCACTCCATTTTCAAAGATATTAGCATTTTCGATGAATGCCAACCCAGCAATTACAGAGGCAATCAAGAAAATGGCTCGCCAGTAGCAATATATTGTGATGAGTTTGAGGAGATTCGGAATGTCACCAAAGACTCACAAAAACTTCTACAAGTGTACCGTGGAAAGTATTCTGTCTGCTTGCATCACCCTCTGGCATGGAGATGCCAATGCTCAGAACAGGAAAAAAACTCCGGAGGGTTGTTAACTCGGCCTGCAGCATCACAGGCATCAGTCTTCCCTCCATCAAAGACATCTACAAAAGGCATTGTCTTAAGAAAATTGCCTCTATCCTCAAGGACTCCCACCATCCAGACCATGCCCCCTTCACTCTGCTACCATTGGGAAAAAAGGTACAAGAACCTGAAGGCAAGTACTCAGTGGCACACGGACAGCTTCTTCCTATCTGCCATCAGATTTCCGAATGAACAATGAACCACAGACACTACCTCACTTTGTCTTCTTGTACTATTTTTATTTATTTTCAAATTTGGTTTATATAAATATTTACACTATGATTCTGGTGCAAAGCAACTAATTTCATGACATTCATGATAATAAATTCTGATTCTGATTCTTGCATAGACTGAATGAAACTGAGCCCTTAACCTTAGTGTTTTGACAGAGCAGAATGTTGCCACTGAAACATGGTTCATATCTTTCATTCACAGAATGGGCATGTGGCTTTTAAACCTCTAATTGGTTTGGAAAAGTTGACGGTAACATGCTTTCTTAAATCACTGCCTGTCTGGTTAACATTCTCCTTTGATATTTCTAGATCAGGAATTCCATGATTTTGATGCAGTAATAGCAAAGGAATCACAATGGTCTAAATCTTTTACTGATATCTCTGCAAGCGCTCAACTGCTCATTTGCTATCTATTGTCAGTTGTCTGCATCCAAGAATGATTTCCTATAGATCCTTGTAAAAACACAAAATGCTGGAGAAGCTCAGCAGGTCAAACAGTGTCCTTTATGTAGCAAAAGTAAAAATACATCATGGACATTTCAGGCTTGAGCCCTTCATCAAGGTATGAGAGAATGCTGGCAGGCGTCCAAACAAAAGGGTTGGGGGGGGATGGGGTGGCAAAGGCAGGAGATGATAGGTGGAGAGAGGAGGGAGGGGACAGCAGCAATAAGGGGGATAAGGGATGGCTGCGTGGGTAAGGGGTGAGGGAGGGGAGAACTAAAAAGACTGGAAAGGGAGAGGGGAAAGAAAAGGCGAGCAAGTTTTGCAGAAAGCAGAGAAGTCAATGTTAAGGCCATGTCGAGAGTGCCCAGATGGAAAATAAGGTCTTGTTCCTCCAATCGGCGGGTGGTCTGGGTGGGATAATACATAAGGCCATGGGCAGACATGTGAGCTTGGGAGTGTGACACAAAATTGAAATGATTGACTACTGGGAGGTCGTTGTTGTTGCAGATGGAGAGGAAGTGCCGAGTGCTGCATATCTCCCAGTCTGTGATCTTTTTCTCTGATGTAGAGAAGGAAACAAAGGGAGCACTGGATGTAGTAAACAAGTCCTGTGGATGTACTGGTGAAGTGTTGCTTCACTTCAAAGGTCTGTTTGGGGCCTTATAGATTCTTCCTCAGCTCACTGTAGACAAGGGTATGTGATTCAATTGCTTGTAGTTAAAGTCACCACTTCTAAAGAGTAGAGGTAAATTTTAGTGCATTGTAGTCTCCTGTCAAGTGAGACGTATCCTTGTAAATTTCATATGTTGTGTTGTAATTTATTAGGTGTACCAGTGGATTAACTCCCACCCAGGCCCCTAGGCTGAGCTTTAATAAGGGAAAAGCCTCCCCCCAGCTTCTCGCTGCCCTCTACTTTCGCTCCTTCCTCCTATTGCTCCCCCCCCCCCACCCCCGACTACAAGAACCCTCAATTACAAACCACGGCACATTGAAGTTTATTATTTTCAGTCGCCAAGACATTGGATGATCCAGACTCCAGCCCACGGTGAAGCCACCCAAACCTTGCGTTTATTTCATGCCATTACCGACTGGAAGCTGCAGGCAAAATGGCTGCCTTCCTTATCTATCATCCCCCCATGCAGCTGGAACCGCTCTGCCAGCACCAGGGAAGTGCAAAGCGGTTCCAGCTGCGTGGGGGATTATGGGTATTGAAGATGGCCATTGCTCAGTTTACCCGTGCTCAGGAATATGTGATTATCTCAATTCAAAATTTAAAAATCGTCACAGAATCCTTTGAATTCAAAACTACAATGTCTTTTCAACTCCATGTTCTTGTCTTCAATGTACACATTTTGATTAGGAATGCATTTTAACAATCTTCACTCACAAGATGACCTGTGCCTGTGTGTGCGATACTTAAACATGTGAAAATACATCTTTAAAAATTGCTTTGCACAAGTATAGATTACTACTTTTTTGTTATAAAAAGCCTTTTTATAACAACAGGTAGCTCCCATGAAAATCAGCTGGTGGTTCTCGCACTCAGAAACACTGGAAACGCGAGTAGACAGCAGAAGTAGCAACCCCCCTCCACTCACCCAGCACCACGGGTGGTCTGCTCGCATTCACACGGTGCCTTGGAAATGCCGAGTCCTTGTCGACCAGAGGGGAGGCAGTGTTGTCAGTGGCCACCTGGAAGAACACACACACACACACACAGGCCAAGCTTGGAGATCATGGCCCAGCACTCAGTAGCGGTGCTGAAGTTGGCCTGACACACAGGCCAAGCTTGGAGATCATGGCCCAGCACTCAGTAGAGGTGCTGAAGTTGGCCTGGCCTCGATGATATTGCTGATTCTCCTGGTGCTGCTGTTTTTCCCTCAGTAAACCACTTTGCCAGTGCTTGGGAGAGGGCAGGAGCGCTGGAGTCAAGCTATCGAATGGACAGCCGCTACTGCACGAAGATCTTCGTCGCCCCGAGCACCAAAGGGCAGCTGATCTTCACCCAGATGAGCAATGGCGTCAAGATGGTCAAAGTCATTTTGTGCACTCCAGCAGATATTAATGCACTGTGTATATGCTTTCTATGTTTTATATTGACTGTACATGTTGAACTGTAAATGCAAATGGCAATCTATTTTCCTGGAAATATTATATGGTAGTATGTATGAAAGTAAAGTATCTCTTCTAATACTCCTAAAATTTGTTTAATAAGGGTAACACCCCCCCCAACTTTTTGCTGCCCTCTCCTCTCACTCTTTCCTCCTCACTAACAAAACCCTCAATACACTTCATGTGTCTCTTAATCGCCTGTTTACAAATCAGTTCAACTTGTTGGCACAGACACTGGGTCGATTTCAATCAGAAATCAAAAAGTGGCAGTGTTATTAAAGAACATCTGACTCATACCTCAAAGTTCTTATGTCGGGCCCTCTCTGCCTGGCAGCTCAGTGTTCTGGGATACAGACTCTATTGCCTTTGCAACGGTGAAAAGAAGAGAGGAGGGTGCATTGCATTTTTGATTGGGAGGAACATCACAGAACTGCTTCAAAGGAATATTCACGAGGCTATATAGGTGAAACTGAAAAATAAGAAGGTGATGATAATTTTCATTGATTGTACCGTCGACACCACCCCACAATTATCAGAAGTAATTAGAGGAGCAAATATGTAGGAAGATCCAGATGTAAAAATAATAGGGATGCAATAATGGATTTCAACTTCTCTTATATTGACAGGGATAACCAGAGTCCAATAGGCTTGGATGGGAAGAAATGTGAAAAAAGTATCAAAGAAAGTTTTCTCAATCAAAATGTAGAGGGCTTTCTAAAGAGGGAGGAATACTGAACCTCCTATTGGGAAATGAGGCAGGGTAAGTAACTAAAGTGACATTGCGGCAGCCCACTGGCCATAATTCTATTAGTATTAAATAGTTATGGAAAAAGATAGGAATTGGGATAAAGAGATGGTGTTCTTAACAAGAGACAGGTTGGGAAGAGATATAATCCATGAGAGTCAGTGAGTTTGTAATAGATATCAGTGGATAGCTTGTTTCCTGAGCTGGAAACAGAGAGGACTAGGAAGAGAGGCATCAAAAATAGTCCAGGTAAATTTAAAGGTTGGATGGAAGTTAGTAGTGAAGTTAATAAAATTGTCAAGTTATGCAGGGGTACAGGAGGTATAACTAATGTAGTTGTTGATGTAGCAGAAGAAGAGTTAAGGAGTGGTACCTGACTACAATTGGAACAGGGTCTGGTCCACACACATAGCCAAACAGCAGGAATAGCTAGGATCCAAGGCTGTACCCTGAATCTGGAGGAAATAGGAGTTAAAATAGATGGTGTTAAGGGTGAGGACAAGTTCTGCCAACTGGAGGAGAGTTTAGTGAACAGCTTTGTGGAAAAAGAAAGATGCAGAGGGTCCTGAGGCATTTCTAATGGAGAATTTGCATCACAGATTCCACATTAATTGAAGCTCTCCCATTATTCCTCATGAATTGCTACCCCTAATTCCCAAATAATATGTAGCCTTTAATAATTCCTCAGTTAACTTGTATGTTCTCAAGTTTAGTATTTATTAGTGATCTCTCCTCATTCCCCAGAAAGTTCAGAGATTCTTTCAGTGGTAAAAATCCAAAATCAGATATGAACCATGTTTAAGCTTAGAATGATTCTGAGTGATTTACAGCATAATTGTGCATAGATAAAGGTATTTGTATATTTTAAAAACTCTACAGATCACTTGAAACTTCCTAAAACATTACAAATTCTTACATGAAAACATATTATGCATGGAAGGGACAAAAGAAAATATATTTAGAACAAATTCCTGAAACAAATATAGACAATTATTTTTCCTGTACAGTTAAGTAAAACTCAGTTGAAGTATTATTGAAATTACATACAGCAAAGTACTACAAATAGCAATGTGTTGATGAAAAATCTGTGTTATTACTGATGGTTGAGGGCCAGTGCACTGGAAATCATGTATATTAAATAGAAATACTGAAAAGATTTTTGAAAGGAAAGGTTAACGGGTAGAGAGAACCTTTCATAAGATATTGAACCCTAGGTACGAAGAAGAAGGTACATGGCAGGTATAGGCAGCAAGGAACAAATGAAGTACATGAGAAGTATAAGAAATGCAAGAAAATACTCAAGGAGGAAATCAGGAAGGCTAAACAAAGACATGAGGTGGCTCTGACAGACAAAGGGAGGGAAAATTCCAAGGCTTCTACAGATATATTAAGAACAAAAGGACAGCAAAGGACAACATTGGTCCTATTGAAGGTCAGAGTTGTCACCTATGCATGGAGTCAAAAGAGGTGGAAGAGATCTTAAATATATTTGTTGCATTTATGTTTACTCGAGAGGTGACACACAATCTATAGAATTGAGACAAACCAAATGTGAGGTCTGGGACTCTATACAGATTATAGAGGAGGAGGTGCTTGCTACGTTGAAGAAAATAAGGGTGGATAAATCCCTGGATCTGACAAGATATTGCCTCAGACCTTGAGGGAGGCTAGTGCAGGAATTGCAGGGGTCTAAGCAAAGGTATTTAAAACATCCTTAGCCACAGGTGAGATCCTAGAGGAATGGAGGATAGCCAATGTTGTTCTGTTGTTTAAGAAATGCTTTAAGGATAATCTGGAAATTTACAGGCTGGTGAAATTGACATTAGTTGTGGGTAAATTATTGGAAAGTATTCTCAGAGACCAAATTTGTATCATGAGGGATAGTTTACATGATTTTGTGCATGGTAGATCATCTAACCAAACTTATAGTTTTTTTTTGAGGAGGTTCCCGAGAACATTGATGAAGAGAGGCAGTAGATGTTGCCCACGTGGACTTTAATAAGGCCTGGGAGGTTGGTCAAGAAAGTTTAGTCACTCATTATTTAGGATGAGACAGTAAAATGGATAAGACACTGGCTTTGTGGGAGAAGCCAGAGAGTGGTAGTGGACAGTAGACAATCACCTGCATAACTGGAGAACTATGACTAGTGGCATGCCTCAAGAATCAGTCCTGGGTCCATTGTTGTTTGCCATCTATAATCTAGATGATAATGTGGTAAAATGGATCAGCAAATTTGTAAATCATTGTAGGTGTAGTGGAAAGCAAGAAAGGCTTTCAAAGCTTGCAGCAGTATCTGGTGCAGCTGGAAAAATGGCAGATGAAATTTATGGTGGACAAGTGTGAAGTAATGTACTATGGGTGGACTTGTACAATAAGCAGTAGGGTACTGAGAAGTGTGCTAGAACAGAGGGATCTGGGAATACAGATATATTATTCCTTAAAAGTGGAGTCACAGGTAGATAGGGTATTAAGAGAGCTTTTAGTCAGAAATGAATATTAAAAACTCTTATCATCATCCATTAATGCCTGTAAACATCTTTATTTCCATTATTTTCTTTGGAAAAAAGAAAAAAAAATAGCATTTTCAATAGAATTTAAATAAATTTTGCAATGGTGTGCCAGTTCTGTTTTCATTAAAAAAAAACAAACACATTGCCACAGAGAGTTGTCAATATTTAGGAAATGGTCTTTGAACTCATTTACAATTTTAAATTGGCAGCTCGAAATAACATTTGTTTTAAAAGAAAATACACCAAAACTAGTTTAAACTAAAAATAATCTCACTGTTTATTTGTCACAACCTTGACATTTTTCAGTTTGTTCCTTCGTGCGTACTACCCTTTCACATGAAATCTGTTTTTGAATCTCCCCATCTAAGTTTCAATCAGCCAAACACAACTCCACTGTATATTTAGTAATCTCACATTTTTAATGAAATCCTTACCAGATTTTTCCAATTTCTCGATTTTTTTTGGTGTGTATTTGTTCTGGAAATAATGCACTTCTGGAACAAACCACACCAGTAACTCACACCAACCAATATTGTAGATTGTATCCCATGAGAGTAAGCTAAATGATCCAGTGTTCCTCCTTTATGTAAATTATTTGCATTAAGAAGTTCATTACAAGTACAGGTATAGACAAATGGATAGCTATGGAAAATAGTCTGGGCTCATGAGCAGTATATATTAAAACTAGAATTGTGAACCTCAACATATTGTTTATCTTTCAAGTCAAGGATACATATTGTAGCTGGTTCAATGACCACGCACAGAAACGAAGCACATGGCCAAAGGTTTTAATATCCTGAAACCTCCAGCATACAACAACATGCTTCTGGCCGGGATCCAAGGCTGAAATTGAGGGAGGAGACTAGGGGTCTTAGCCTTTATTGGGAAACTAGGAAGGAGGGGGGGGTGGGCACCAGGTCGGAGGCGGGCCAGCCTGAGCCGTCCAGTGAGGTCCGTGTTCCACCACACAGATTAACCCAACCCCAGTAACAATAATGATAACTCTATTGATAAAGAAAGACCTCCCCTCTTTCTTATTTTTACCCCATCTACTCTTGCTGCGCCTCCATCCCCGCCCCCGTTTTTCGGTGGCATTGTGTCTGCAAGAACCCTTGAGCAATAGGTACAAAAGCATCTTCAATTTGCCTGATTCCGTGTATTTGTCAAAACCAGCTCAATCCCCAGAGTGAGCTCTTCCTTCTGTGGTATCCATCCTTTAAGCAAAGTATTTTCTGGAAACCATGTACATTTGGGGGCCTTGTTTGTTCCAGATGCATCGACACTTTTACACCTGCTCTTGCATTGACCCTCTTTTGCGATGACCACCTCATCTTGGAATAATCCTATTATTCGCGTCTTTTCCAAGATCCCATAACCCACCCTCTTGTCTCTTTGTCTTTGGCTTGGCTTCGCGGACGAAGATTTATGGAGGGGTAATGTCCACGTCAGCTGCAGGCTCGTTTGTGGCTGACAAGTCCGATGCGGGACAGGCGGACACGGTTGCAGCGGTTGCAAGGGAAAATTGGTGGGTTGGGGTTGGGTGTTGGGTTTTTCCTCCTTTGTCTTTTGTCAGTGAGGTGGGCTCTGCGGTCTTCTTCCAAGGAGGTTGCTGCCCGCCGAACTGCGAGGCGCCAAGATGCACGGTTGGAGGCGAGATCAGCCCACTGGCGGTGGTCAATGTGGCAGGCACCAAGAGCGTTCTTTAGGGAGTCCTTGTTCCTCTTCTTTGGTGCACCTCTGTCTCGGTGGACAGTGGAGAGCTCGCCATAGAACACGATCTTGGGGAGGCGATGGTCCTCCATTCTGGAGACGTGACCTACCCAGCGCAGTTGGATCTTCAGCAGCGTGGATTCTTGTATTGACCCCATTAAGCACATGCTTCCACTGCATTTTGCACTCTTGTCTTCTGCAATGGGCCTCTCTATTGCCCAGTTCCCATTGGCCCTCGCCTCGCTGTCACTTCGACAGCGAAGCGACGACGCATGCGCAGCGTCAGGGGTGATGGCTTTCGGCGGCGGACGGAGCTTGGTGGGGAGTCGGTTGGCAGCATCTTGGTGGCTCGGTCCTGGGTCCAGATTTTATTCCGAGAAAGCGAATCTGCAAGTCCCCTCTTCCCCGCCAATCCGGGATATCATCTACACTCAGGAGCATTACAGTCTGAGAGAGTCGCTCCGGAAGGTAACGCAAGGCTCGGGTCAACGCGACCCGCCTCCTGACGGCTGGTCAACCAGTGCGCCTGGGGGCAGCCAGCAATGAAACCCCGCAGCACAACGAGGTGCTGGACCATCTCAGGCCACGCAGCATTCGTGGAAAGTAAAAGACAGCCTCAGGAGGGCCGAAAACCAGACATGCCCGGTTGATTTGACGGGGGGGGGGGGGAAGAGGTGCAGGACGATGGTTGGGGGGGTATGGTGGGGGGGGGGAGAGGTGCAGGCCGATGGTTGGGGGGGTGGGGGGGGGGGGAGAGAGGTGCAGGCCGATGGTTGGGGGGGTGGGGGGGGGGTTGGAGAGAGGTGCAGGCCGATGGTTGAGAGGTAACAGGTGGATGCAGCTGGGAGGGTGAAGAACAGAAGGAAGCTGAGGAGTTTGAGGGCTAAGATAGAGCTTAGAGAAGGGAAGGAAAGGGGTGGGGAGTTGGAGGAAGGATGACAGAGGGATGAGGGGATTAACAGAAATTGGAGGGTGATATTGGTGCCATGTGGCTGCAGAAGTTGCTCACAAACAATAAGGACCTCTCAGTAGCCAACAGCATCAACTCCTCACCCAATTGACATACTTACATGTCTATGGCCATGTGTCCAGCCCAGCTGAGACCACCCACAAATTGAAGGCACAAGACTTTGTATTGCGTCTTGGCAGTCTCCAAACAGAAGGCATCCATATTGACTTTTTCAATTTCCATTCACCCCCTCCCTTTGGGTTTTCTCTTTCCCTCGTGAATGAGAGAAATAGAAGGGTTTAGTACCCGGATTCCTAAAAACTGGACCGAGAGGTCTTCATTTTTGCCATGATGAAAATGAGGTGGCAATGTAGTCATACTGAGAAATTTGAAAATAAGTGCGCATTTTAATTTCGGCCCAGTGAGAGAACAAAAACAAACCAATGTCGGGAATGAGTGTGGGTCATTGGTATGAGAATAACTGGGGAATTTTGGATATTTTAAGGTAGCGTTAGGTGGTGCAAATGATCATTGAGAAATAGACTTGGAGCTAATGAGAACTTGAAGCACTTTTGTAATTTTGAGGTAGTTTAAACAATATTATTAAAGTAAAAATGAGAGGTTCTGTTAAAGTTAGAAATCTGGTTCCAGTTTAGTCAGGTATTTGATGTTCAGAAAGCACATCACACTTCATTCATTCTTCAATACGGAACTAAAATGGTTCCCCCAGTACGCAGTATATATGAGTGACAACGTCATTATATTGCATTTTCCAAATACCTTGACTTTCTCCCCGTGACTGTTTTTAACAAAGTGTCAGCCTGTTTAATGGTGAGGTGAGGCAGGAGTCGTTGTTTTAGATTTAATGGAATCAGAGAAACTTCTGGTTCTTTGTCCAGTTCTATTCAAAGAGGCTTATTGTTGATTTTCACCTTGACATAGATTTTAGGATTCAATTTATTGTCATAGTGATAAAACAGTATACTATTAAGTGAAATTCTCTTTTGCCTTCTGCAAGGTGACAGATTTGCCACCGGCAGAAATTGCCTTGGCGCCTCTTACATTTCTTATAGTCAGAGAAAGAGAAGCAAAGGATAGTCTCCCCAGAGTCACCGAGAGTCCGAAGATTCACCTCTAGTGCTTCTGCAGCCTCCACAGCCACCCAGAGTCCAGTCCAAATCATTGGCGACCTGAGCTCCAGATCCAAACTTCTGACATGGTCAGGGGCTCTTCGGCTCCCTTAGCACCTCCTCATATCCTGGTTCTGATACCTGGTACTCCTCCAGCCAATTCGAGCCAGTCTCCAGCAGTCTGCAGCCCATCGCAAGTCTCCCGACAGCAGTCTCCACCAGCCTCAACTTCTGTGGGTTCCTAGCCTCGAGTCACCAGCAGCCCACCGCAGAGCCCCCTCACTGGTCCACCTCCATGGTCACCGTCCCATGGTATAATGATTTTCTATCATTAACTCTGCAAATATACCTGGTTTTTTACTGCCTTATCTTCTTCCAAGTCATTTGTTTTGATGCTGGGGCTTTTGTCTTTCTCTTCCATCGTTCTTCTCCAGTGGGGCATTTTTCATATCTCTGTCCCTTTTTATCCTTTTTATCTTTGTTTCTCAGGCAATTGACTTTGATGTGCCCTTCTTTCTCTCATAAATGGCACTTAGACCATCTGAAATAATAGTTATCAAGCCTGTGGTTTCTTTTTCTGGAGTGGAAGCAGTTTTGGCAGGAAAATTTGACCACCAATAGAGGATTGCCTTGGTAGATGTCCACGTTGTTATCAGTTTTCACGGAACCCAAAGTAGTCTCATATGCAGAATTAAGAGTTATGTTTTTTGACTTAGTAATTTCTGTCTGGCACTGTGGTCTCTTAATCCATCGTTTAAGAATTGACCAAATTCACAGTGGTGTGACATTTTATGTAATTCTGCCAAATATTTGCTTACAGATTTGCCTGTTTTCTATTATTAAATCTTTGCCTTTCTGCTAGAACAAGTGGTTTGGGACTTGGATGTTCCCCTATTATAGTACACAACTCTGCATAAGTTTTAGATCCAGAGCTATGAGATTTTTTTTTAACAGCTGAAAAGTCTTACTGCCCATTCAGCTTAAAAATAGTGATTTCTTTCGGTGAATAGGCGCAGTGTCAATAATATTATTGGCTACACAGTGATGATCAAATCGTTCCACATAGTCACACCAATTTTCTTATGAATCCAAGAACTGCCAAACTCTGCCTCCGCCATTTTGAATTTCATTTTCTTTGTTCCTTGTGCTTGAATCTGTGGGGCCCATTGTGGTGAAAATATTGTGTTGCCCTTTTAAATCTTCAGTTCAATGTTGGAACATAGAGGGAGTTTGTTTTCATCCTCGTCGCCAGTCTGTCATGCACTTGATATTCAGAAAGCACTGCATGTAGAGACGTGATGCTTCATTCATTGTTTAATACAGAACTAAAATGGTTCCCCCAGTACACAGTGATGACAACATATGCACACAGGCATTTCGACATAATGTAGTCCAGATTGAAATTGTGAGCAGAGAAAGCACAGGAAATGTGGTATGGCAAAATTATTTTAATATGACTTTGACTTGTTTACACTTAATGATAATCAAGAAGATTGAGAACATTGAAGTAGATGTAAGAGTTACTGAATTCTGCAACGTAACAAAGAACGAACGATGTTAAGATGAGCAAGACATGTTGTACCATTAGTTTATTAGGGGAGCCTCTTTTCCAGTTCAAATTAACTAATCAAAACATGTGTTGGCCATTGGCTGCATTTTGCACTTGACCTTGTTTGGCTGATTTGTGCAGGCATTTTTGGACCTCAAAGTGTGGTCTTTGGTGAGTCATCAATGATGACGGGCTTTACGCAAAACGCACATAGGCTTGAGGCCGTGACATCACCCCCTCAGCCTCAAAGTCATGCGAGGTGGCGACTGTCCGGCTTTGTTCTGCCACATATCGGTCTGATGGATTGACTGTTTGGCCTGTCCTTGTTTGGTACTGAAGTGTGGGCGGTCATCGACAGGAAGAGCTGGGTACTTGTGGCTTTGCTGGTTCTGTGGGTGACATAGCTGGTTCTCGACGTATGCTGGCTTTAATCAGTTGATGCATATGCTATCATTCTTTCTGTTCCTATGAATTATGAAACTTTTGGGTTGGCATTGGATGTCTTGGTATGGGCCATCGTATGCTTGCTGAAGAGATTGGCGAAAAGTGTTGTGTTGTACCAAGACGTGTAGTGTTGTAAATCAGCTCACACATAGACTGTTGTATCTGTTTGCCACCTCAGCGTTGGCCTGAGTAATTGCATTGTTTTCCATAGTTGGTTGACATAATTGCCAGAATATTGTGGTTTGGCCATAGGAACCAATTTGTGAAATTCCCTGGGAAGTGTCAGGGTGGTACTATAGACAATTTCCACTGCTGAACATTCTAGGTAGCCAGCTTGATCATCACTTTGTTGTCCAGATGGGAGAGGTTGTGGAGCACACTAAAGATTTCTTGATGCATCGCTAGAGGCACAAAGGATCTTAGCTTGCCAGTGAATGTGTCACACACAATTGTCTCTCATGTTGCACGTGTGAAAGTCTTTGAGTTTGAAAGCTGTATCATTTTGGTGGTACTGGAGGATCTTGGGATCAGTGTGTTGTGTATGTGCCATTGCATTAAAATCCATCGTTGTAGTTGTGTAAAGAACAGTTTTGATAGAGCATCACCAACAGGATTTGCTTTTCCTTGGATGTGCCTCATGTTACTGGAGAATTGTAGGATGAAATCCAAGTGGTGGATTTAGCACCACTTATTTATACCTCTGTGGTCATGCAAGAGGTATAAATGAACGGTTGGTGGTCCACAAAAATAGTGAAGGGATGGCCTTCCAACTGATGGTGGAAATGTTTGATGCTAAGAGAGGTAGCCAGTTCTTGTCCAAATATACTGTACCTCATCTGAGTGAGTAATTACAGTATTATCTGTACTACCCTGAATTCAAGCAACCAGCAGCCTCAAGCAAATAGGAAAAAAACATCAAGAAAAATAACTTTTAAAAATAAAATAGATAAGAATATAATAATAAGTTAAAAAATAAGCAAGTTTAAATTTTTAAAAATAAATGTTCTTTGAAGTAACATGTAAACCTTTGGTGAAGATGGGAGCAGATGTTCAACCAGCAGAGTGCTTGTGGCAACTGTTTGAATAAAGTTGTGTGAAACAGCAATAGCATCGCCCTGGATGAAGAGAGGTAGCGTACTCTCAGGTAGCATACCTGATACTCAGGTAGATAGAGTGGTGAAGAAGGCATTTGGAATGTTGTCCTTCATAAATCGGAGTATTGAATTGAAGAGTTGGGATGTTATGATTAAATTGTACAAAGCATTGGTGAGGTCAAGTTTGGAATACTGTGTGCAGTTTTGGTCACCGAATTATAGGAAGGATATAAACAAAATAGAGAGAGTGCAGAGAAAGTTCACGAGAATGTTGACAGGATGTCAGGGTTTGAGTTACAGAGAAAGGTTGAGCAGCCTGGGGCTTTTTTCTCTGGAGCGTAGAAGATTGAGGGAGGGATTTGATGGAGGTGTTCAAGATTTTAAAAGGGACAGAGAGAGTCAACGTGGATAGGCTTTTTCAATTAAGAGCGGGAGATATTCAAACCAGAGGCCATAGTTTGAGATTCCAGGGGGAAAATTATAAGGGGAACATGAGGGGAAATTTCTTCACGGAAAGGGTGGTTGGGATGTGAAATAAGCTTCCAGCAGAGGTGGTTGAAGCAGGGATGTTATTTACGTTTAAGGAAAGACTGGATAATTACATGGAGGGGAGAGGATTGGAGGGGAGAGGATTGGAGGGGAGAGGATTGGAGGGGTATGGACCAGGAGCTGGTCAGTGGGACTAGGAGGGTGGGGATTTGTTCCGGCATGGACTAGTAGGGCCAAACTGGCCTGTTCTGTGCTATATATGGTTATATGGGTACCTATGGCTACTCCTTTGAGTTGAAGGAAGAGAGATGAGTGAAAGGAGAAGTTATTAATAGTGAGAATAAGTTCTGCCAGGTGGAGGAAGGTAATGGTGGAGGATGACTGGTTGGAGTCTCTTGTCAAGAAAAAAAAACAAGTGCTTTGTATGTGGGATGGAAGTGTAAAGGGATTGGATGTCCATAGTAAAAATGAGGCAATCCATTTCAGGGAATGGAGGGCATGTGAAGTATCATGGATACTACCCTCCAGGGGAAAGACAAAATTTGTTCAGTGGGGCAAGAACAAGTGGACACAATGGGTCTTCCCGGATGATTGGGTTTATGTATATTGGGTAAAGATTTACATGGAGGGGATAGGATTGGAGGGGTATGGACCAGGTGCTGGTCAGTGGGATTAGGAGGGTGGAGATTTGTTTTGGCATGGACTAGTAGAGGCAAACTGGCCTGTTCTGTGCTTTATATGGTTATATCTGCCATTGACCTGTTGTGATGATAGGCAAATTGAAATGGATCTAGGTCCATCCTGAGACGAGTTGATATGCTCCATAACCAACCACTCAAAGAAACCATTAAAGCGGTATTCTCTATGCCTTGCCTGTTCGTGTATCTATATAAATGGATTTTAGGCAAAGTGAAAGTATCTGATTTCTCCACATGCTCTGGTAATGATTTCCAGATATCAACTACTGTCAATACAAACAAAAGAAAACAAATCTTTTCCTTCAGATCCCCTTTAAAAGTCCTTTCCTTTCACCTTAAACTTTTGACTTGGCTTTTGAGAGTGCCCAATTAAATTAGGTTTCCCTATAATTTTCCATTTACATCTTGCCAAAATTTCAATTTTTTTTCTGACCCTGACATTGAAGGATTCTGAACATCTAGAAGTACAATCTTCCCCACATGACATCTCCAAAAGAAATTCAGTGGTTTGCATCAACTACTATCCATGCCCTTGATTTGACAGTGTAAAAACAAACCTTGATTCCATGAATTAAGAGGGATTAGTCTGGTACATTCATGGTGTAGACTAGTGTCAGGTCATGCTCCATCACCGCCCAACACTATCTTTTTCTCTGCCTATATTGCAGTAGAATTAATTTAAAGGATATAGAAAAACAATTCCACCCATATTCCAGTAAAAACACAGTAATGCTGGATAAACTCAGTAGGTCTCACAGCATACATCAGAGGTAAAGATATATAACTGACGTTTCAGGCTTGAGTCTTTCTTCAAGGTATGAGTAAATAGCTCTCTTCAAGGGATGGCTCCATTCAGCAGCTCCACTGAAAATCGCTTCAAGGTATACTCTCCATTCAGTTGTTTAACTGCGAAATCTCTTCAAGGGATGTGGGCTTTCTGAATGAGGACTCAGGCCCAAAACGTCAGTTACATATCTTTATGGATGCCGTGAGACCTGTTTTGTTTTTATTACAATGCAGATTTTAGTTTTCAATCTGTATTCCACAGTGAATGCATCTACAGATGAGCATCTGCATTTTGAAATCTATCACTTCTGAGGAATAGTTTTATATATTTGATGTCCATCAATCCAGCCCCAGGAAACAACATTGTCATCTGACAATAAAGGTACACAAGGTGAAGAAGGAAATTGTGGACTACTTATATTTCAGGAAAGACAAGTCAAGCAAATTCATCAGTTTTGATGACAAGCCACTGGTTCAAGAAGAAAATGAATGAAGCTTTGATGAATTTGTCTAAAATAAACGTTTGTTGCTTTAATGGTGGTGAATTAATGGTTTTGATCAAAAATAAATTAAAATGTACGAGTTTGCCTTTTAAATTCTATAAAAAATGTGTGCAGCTTAAAGGTCATTATCTAATACCACATTCTATTGTGATTGCTTAGTGAAATAAATCAGTACATTTCAGTTGGTTAATTAAGCATTTTGTGTTATTCGTCATTTCTCCTTCTCGTGTCTGTAATTCCCCTTTGTTGTGTGTATTGGCTGGAAGTCCTCTTTAGTTGATGTGCGTTTTTGGGTCTGTTGAAATTAATTTAAATTTATTGCTATGAAATATTTTAGAACATTTCATGCAGCTTCACAGAGGAGAAAGGGTTTGTCTTTCACCTGACATCAACATGAAAGATTGCAATTACATTTAGAATTTTTTAGATGATACGAGATGATTAATCAATCTTTAATCAGTAATTTACCTCATTAATCCACATTGGAAATGTGGATATCCCACATTGCATAAAGAATTGGAATTCTTTGTCTACAAACAATTAGAAATTGCCTTCATAGCAATTGTTATGTTATTCATTACTGTACTTATGTTGCTGAGATAGTAGTCATTTTTTATCTGTCACTAACTGCCAACGAACTGCTAAAATATAATTTGTCCTATCAAATATCTGTCCTATTTTAACCTTTCGTGCTAAAATATCTGGTTTTAGCTCAGTTCTTGCGAAGAAAATGTCCATTATGCAGGGTGAGTTATGGGGTGGTTGTTTTCCTGGAAAATAGGCTTTATTGTGATTTTTCCATAATGTGAAGCTACGCATGTGCTTCAAGTAACACATTGGAAAAAAAAATACATTTTGTACTAATTTATTTATATTTTTCCCCACACACATTCAGGGTGAGCAAATTTTATTCCTTATTTCAAATTTATGATTTGTGAATTCTAAGGGCAAATTTCAGTAACCCAGTTGACCATAACCAGGGGATGCCAGTGATTTTTAGTAATTGATTTATTAGAATCTCATTATTCCTGAAATGAAAAATTGCTTGACAAGTGTAAAATTACCAGGAAAAAGATAGAGTTGGTTATCATAATTAAGAAGCTGCCTTTTAAACATTTTTTGATTGAGGTTTGATATCAATGTAAATCAGAGTAAACTTGTCATATTTTCCATCTTCCTGTGTACACACTTTCAATGGAAAATGACCATGTACTTTTTGTTACAATCTAATTCTCCATGTGCCTTCTCCACCATACAATAAGGCTACATTATAGCATGACAAGTCTTCTATTTTTTTTGTTCATTTTACCATTTCCAAGTTTGTTATTGCCAGTAATTTTTAATCAATAATTGTCAATAACAAGAAAGAAAAACATGCAGAAGTAACTCTAGCATGTTACCAGCATGTGAGAACATCTCTTTACTTGTACTCTTTTTTTAAAATCAGTACTTTTTTGAACAATATCGTCATACTCGTCATGTGCATGGAGCTTTATGAATCACTATGAAAATCCAAATATATCCACTACGTTCATGTTCACCATATGTTTGGTAATAAAAATAATATAAACAAGTTAGTCCTGCATGATCTCCCACTTACAAATCTACGATGATGTCCATGATTATTCACCCTTTGTTATAGCAATTAAGTTTTCTCATGACGCGAGGTGAAGAAGTCTATAATTATCTGCCATTATTGACAATGATATGAACAAAAAACAGTTTATGCTGTTTGCTTTTTAATTTGTACATAAATGGAAAATAATTGACGCAACATTTAAATAGTGGAGTTAGTGCATATACTGTAGCGCTTCCATTAGAGTTCACTAAAAAAATTAACAGGTCATAATACTCCATCAATGCT
Source organism: Narcine bancroftii (assembly GCF_036971445.1). Classification (NCBI taxonomy): domain Eukaryota; kingdom Metazoa; phylum Chordata; class Chondrichthyes; order Torpediniformes; family Narcinidae; genus Narcine; species Narcine bancroftii. The sequence continues at coordinate 390,410,958 of NC_091469.1, forward strand.
GGCTGACGAAACTCAATTTATTTGCACACGGATGATGATAATTCTAACCATACTAATTTACATAGGAACATAGAAAATAGGAACAGGAGTAGGCCAAAAATGGCCCATCGAGCCTGCTCCGACATTCAATACGATCATGGCTGATCTAATTGATGACCTAGCTCCACCTACCTGCCTTCTCCCCATATACCCTAATTCCTCTATCATGTAAAAATTTATCTAACCGAATTTTAAATATGTTTGAGGCAGCCTCAACCACTTCCCTAGTTAAAGAATTCCAAACATTCACTACTCTCTGGGAAAAACTATTTTTCCTCATCTCTGTCCTAAATCTACTCCCCCCGAATCTTGAGACTGTCATCTCGTTTTAGTTTCCCCGGCCAGCTTAAAAAACCTTCCTACATCTATCCTATCCATTCCCTTCATAATCCTATATGTTTCTATAAGATCTCCTCTCATTCTTCTGAACTTGAGCGAATACAATCCTAGATGATTTAATCTTTCATCATAAGTCAACCCCTTCATCTCAGGGATCAACCTAGTAAACCTCCTCTGGACCGTCTCCAAAGCCAGTATATCCTTCCTCAAATATGGAGACCAGAACTGGACACAGTACTCCAGGTGCGGTCTCACCAGTACCTTATACAGTTGCAACATTACCTCCCTACTCCTGAATTCAATTCCTCTCGCGATGAAGGCCAACATTCCATTTGCCTTCTTAATAACCTGCTGCACCTGCAACCTAACTTTTTGCGATTCATGCACAAGCACTCCCAAGTCCCTCTGCACAGCAGCATGCAGTAGTTTTTCACCCTTGAAATAATATTCAGTTCCTTTATTTTTCTTGCCAAAGTGGATAACCTCACAATTACTAACATTGTACTCCATCTGCCAGACCTTTGCCCACTCATCCAGCTTAACTATATCCCTCTGCAGACTCTCCACATCCTCATTACAATTTGCTCTTCCACTCAATTTGGTGTCATCCGCAAACTTGGCTACACCACATTTTGTCCCCTCCTCCAAGTCATCAATGTAAATGATGAACAGTTGTGGGCCTAACACTGACCCCTGCAGCACCCCACTTACCACTCTCTGCCAACCTGAAAAACTCCCACTTATCCCTACTCTCTGCCTCCTGTCAGACAACCAATTTTCAATCCAGGCCAATATACTTCCCCAGACTCCACTTTCCTGTAACTTACTGATAGTCTCTTGTGCGGCACCTTATCAAACGCTTTTTGGAAATCCAAATATACAACATCAACCTGTTCCCCTCTATCCACCGCACCCATTATATCCTCAAAGAATTCTAACAAGTTTGTCAAACAAGATCTTCCCTTTCTAAAACCATGCTGCGTCTGCCTGATTGAACCCTTACATTCCAAAAGTTTCACTATTTCATCTTTATTTCTGTCCATGTCAGGAACTTTAAGTCAGCCATGATTTGGTCAGCATTGTTCTTGTCTTTTCAATCTGTAGGTTCCTCTAAATGGATTTTTTTTTAAATCCACTAAATTCACGGTCAAGGAATCTGGGACTGGGGTCCCATCTAAACATGAAGGGTGAGACTCAGCAAGAGAAACCTCCCAGAGAGAAATTAAAATAAATAATTAACGAGTCTGTTTCATTGCATAATATGCTACAGAAGTGTTCTTGCTTAGTCAGCAAACAGACATGAATATGCAGGGATTAGAGGGATTACACTTCATGTGCAAGCAGCAGTTTTAGTTCAATTTAGGCATCACGTTTGACACAGACACATGGTCAATGGGGCTGTTCCTTGTTTAACAGATTGTTTGTGAATAAGTGCCATTTGAAGATCCTACTGATTACACCTTGACTCATTGATTTGAAGTAAACAGATGCATTGGTAATTGGACAGATTGGATTTATTCTGCTTTTGATTAACTGGAGATCTCTGGATTGTCAGTGTTGTGCTGGAACATATTGGGTCAAAGTGTATCTAATTCAGGGATACAGTGTTTCGTTGTTTTCATGGAGTAAATTAATCCTACAGAGAACTGGTTTTATGATATGGCTGAGATAGTCACTTTATGTTTTGTTGGAATACCTCAAACAAGCAGTCCCTCTACTGCCAACACAATTCAGAAAATGCAGTATAGATAGATGCTTATTCTATTCTAAAAGCCTCTGATCATGACTGGGAAGAGTCGGAGAGCCATGGGAACATCACTATCTGCAGTTTGCCCTCCAAGTTGTACACTTTCCTGGGTCTAAATCATGGAACATCCTAACAACATTGGGAGTGCCATCATCAGAAGGTCTGCAGCAATTACTTGGATGGCTCATCAGCTTCTCGGGCAGTTAACATTTCTGGAAAGGAGTGCCATTTATGACTGAAGATAGTTGATTTCAATGTCTGCCTAGTTACCATTAACCTTAACTCAGACCATAGCCCTCCATACCTTTCCATCCATGTACAATCCAGTCTCTTGTAGCCTGAAGTCGTCTGATCTTGGAAGCTAAGCAGACTCAGGACTGATCAGTACTTGGAGGGGAATCTCTCTAGGAACACCAGGTACTGTAGGTTTCTGGACAAAGTGGCGACTCTCTGTCTGTCTTACAGTAGACAAAAGAGTTTCATGTATGTTATATTCTAAGTGTAGAATTACGTGACAATAATGGAATCTTTACCTTTAAATGTCAAAATCAAACCTGCATCCACCACCTCACTGCCAGCTTGTTCCACACTGCCTGTGAATTCTAATTAATAATAATATTTAATTCTAACACTTAAGTTAAATTTGCACATTTAATTGTACAAATGGAATGAAAATAGCCTCCATTTTTTAAAAAAAAACTTGCATTTAAGATGAAATTAGAAGGTTTAGAATGCTATTTTGATTGCACAAAAAATGGAAGGGTTTAAATGACCATTATGCTTAATGGACCAGTCTCGACCATGAGGTATCAGTGAATTAATTATTCTACAATAACAAGATCTGTCAGATAAGATAGAAATGGATTAGTGTATCATTAAAACAACATAATAGTGGCTTAATCAGTTGGAGGCAAGAGATACAAACTGAATAAAGACATGCTATATCTGTGTGCTCAAGCAAGGGAAATTCTCCCAAATTATCAGAATGTGTTGATTTTTATACACTTGAATCAAAGGCAACAGTGGATACTTGACAGAGAGTGATGTTGCCATTCATGTTTATTGCCAATGGATAGGTGACTACTTTACCAACCCCTGAAGTTCTTGATACCCTGCACAATGACCAGGTCAAGGTTTTTGTCTTTTAACCAAACCTCAACTTTGAAACCTCTATGCTAGTCATCCCTTTACAGTATTGCTATATTTCCAGTCCTTGAGGTAGGATAATAGTTAACATTCTTGGGTCTGATATTCTTGTCCATATGTCTTGTGTCTATCTATTACAGTATGAATAGCCAGCTAATCACTCCACTATCCCTGGCTTGAAACTTATATCAGTTTGTTATCCTAACATGCTTTGTGAATTTGTGCAGTATTTCAAAATGGAGAATATACTTTTATAAATAATGTATACAGATAGTAGGGTTATATTTTTGCAATTCAAACAGTAAATGATTCTTAATTCCACAACTTTCTATAACATGAAATAAGAATTGTCGAGGCTACTGGTTGTAGTACTATGTTTTTGAAGCCAATATCCCCACAATCTAAGAATCCTCACTACTCTGAATTAATATGAACTTCTGCACTTATTAGCACTTTACTAATAGTCGAAGTTTATTATCATCTAATTGAACAAATACAACCTGATGAAACAGCATCTTTCCAAACCATGGAGCATGCACAAAAAAAAACACATTACACACGTATAATGAACAATAAATAATCACAATAAATGTATCTAAATATTTGGGATGATTTTCATGATCACAGAATACTTCTCACCAATATAAACTTGATTTTGAACTATTTGTAAAATGCTGATAAGTGCAGAAATTCAGATTAATTTAGAATTCAATTGGAGTTATGTTCAGATATTGAAAGAATATATAAACAGGCATGATTTTTATTGCAATTATGTTAAGGTACGTGCATATTTAAACTGGTAGTTTGTAAATGTGGACTTTAGTAGATGAATATCAGCTACGAGAAATATTTCAGAAAAAAAACTGCTTGCTAACTTCCCATTGTTCATGCAATTTCCAGTACTAAATTTTCTTTCTTTCTCTGCGATGTTATGTATCTTATCATTATGAACATTAGGTAATATTAGTGTTGTATAATGTCAGATATCAGCATCTCAAACCTCTTGGATGATAACTAGCTAAAAGTTAATTATATTTAAATAAAAACAAATTAAAACATTATTGTACTCTTCACACAAGGTGATGTGAAACAAAAGTGTACCTATGTAATTGTTGGAAGTGCCAGCATTAATTAAGGAGGACAGAAATAACTGAAAAATGGGGAGAAAATGTGCCAGTATACATTATTGGAAGAATATGCCATCTTTAAAAAGGATAAGGAAAGAGATTGAATACCATTTTTAATGGAGAATGATTTTGGTGCAGGGGAATATGGAATGTTGAGAACATTCACGGTGAATTAGTGGAGTGATGTTTTTAATAGGCTCACTGTTCTTTACTGCTCCTTGTCTTAGTAAAGTTTTCTATCATTATATAAAGTGCAATAGGTGGCCAAAGTGAAGATTGGAAGATGAGAAGGGAGAATTGATATTGGATAATGAGGAAATAGCTGAGGCTTTGAATGACTATTTTGTGTCGATATTCAAGGTGCAGGACACGTCGACCATCCCAAAGACATATGTTATAGATGTGATGGGAAGTGAGGGCCTGAATGTCATAGCTAACGAGGTAGTACTCCAAACATTTGAGGGCCCAAAGATAGATATATCCCCTAGTTTTGATGGAATGCATCCCAGGGTACTGAAAGAAATGGCAGGTTATAGTCAAGGCTTTGGTGATAATTTAACAAAATTCTCTGGACGGTCCCAGTGGATTGGAAGATGGTGAATATTACGCCACTATTTTAAAAAAGGATTCAAAAGGCAGGGAACTAACTATAGGCCAGTTAGTTTAACATCTATAGTTGGGAAAATGCTTGAAGCTATCATTAAAGAAGAAATATTGAGGCATCCGGTGCAAAATGGATCCATCAGGCAGATGCAGCCTGGACTCAGCAAAGGCAGATTATTTTTGACAAATTTACTGAAGTGTTTTTGAGGATATAATGAGCGTGGCAAATGGAGGGGAGCAGGTGGATGTTGTTTATTGGATTTCTGGAAGACGTTCAATAAGGTGCAGTATAAAAGACTTGTACAGAAGATAAGGATGCATGGAATTGGGGCTGATGTATTAGCATGGATAGAGGATTGGTTAACCAAGAGAAAACGGAGTGTTGGGGTGCAGGGGTGTTTTTCTGGTTGGCATTTAGTGGTGGGTGGTGTACTGCAAGAGGGAGTGCTGGTCGCACAGCTGTTCACAGTATACATAAACGATCTGGAAGAGGAGACGAGAGTAATTCATCCAAGTTTGCTGATTACTCTGAGTAGAAAAACAAATTGTATGGAGAATATGGCTGGTCTGCAGAGAGATATAGATAGGTTAAGTGAGTGGAAAAGGTCTGGCAGAAGGAGTATAATGTTGGAAAATGTGAGGTTATCCAATTTGGAATGAAGAATAGAAGATCAGAGTATTATTTAAATGGCAAGCAATTGCAGCATGCTGAAGGACTTGGTGGTGCTTGTACATGAATCACAAAAAGGTTGGTTTGCAGGTGTAGCAGGCTATCAAGAAGGCAACTGGAATGTTGGCCTTCATTGTTAAAGAAATTGAATTTAAGAGCTGGAAGGTTATGTTGCAAATGTAGAAAGTACTGGTGAGACCGTACCTGAAGTACTGCGTGCGGATGTACTCTTTTGGTGGCAGTGCAGAGGCAGTTCACCAGTTTGATTCCAGAGATGAACAAGCTAGCCTTTGAGGAGAGATTGTGTCATCTGGGACTGTGTTGTGAATTTAGAAGAATGAGAGGGATCTTGTTCTTCACTCAACCCTGGATCACCTTGACAATAGCAGTTCATATATACAGCTCTTCATTGACTACCGCTCGACCTTCAATACTATTAGTTCCTCAGTCCTGGATAAGAAGCTACAAACTCTCGGCCTCTGAACCCCACTCTGCAACTGGATCCTTGACTTTGTTGTCAGAAGATCACAGTCAGTACGAATTGGAAACAACGTATCCTCCTTACTGATTATCAACACAGGCGCATCCCAAGAGTGCGTGTTTAGCCCACTGCTCTACTCATTATGCACCTGTGACTATGTTGGCAGAATCACAAATGGCAATGTGGAAGCATACAGGAGGGAAATAGATCAGCTCATTGAATGGTGGAACAACAACCTTGCACTCAATGTCAGCAAAACCAAGGAGATGATTGTGGACTTTAATAGAAAGTTAGGGGAACACGACCCAGTCCTCATCGAGGGCTCAGTAGTGGAATGGGTCAAGAACTTCAAATTCCTGAGTGTCAACATCTCTGAGGATCTGTCCTGGAGCCTCCATGTTGATGCAATCACAAAAAAGGCTCAACAGCGGCTATATTTTGTGAAGCCTTTGAGGAGATTCGGTATGTCACCGAAAACTCTTGTAAACTTCTACAGGTATACCGTAGAGAGCGTTCTAGCTGGCTGCATCACTGCTGGTATGGAGATGCCGACTCTCAGGACAAGAATAAATTCCAGAGACTTAACTCAGCCTATGACATCAATAGGCGCCAGACTTCACTCCATTGAGGACATCTACATGAAACAGTGTCTTTAAAAAAAAGCAGCCTCTCTCCTTCAAGATGTCCACCACCCCAGCCACGCCCTCTTCACTTTATTACCATCAGGGAAAAAGGTACAGGAACCTAAAGACGAGCACCCAGTGGCACAAGGACAACTTCTTCACCTCTGCCTTCAGATTCCTGAATAATCAATGAACCAAATGCCTTACTTTTCATTACTTTTTAAAAAAACTAATGTTGTAAAATGGTTATAATATGAACGTTTGCACGATGATGATTTCATGACTTTGTTCACAATAAATTCTGATTCTGAAACATATAAAATTATGAAAGGCATAGATAAAATAGAGGTAGGTAAGTTGTTTCCATTGGTGCGGGAGACTAAAACAAGGAAGTATGACTTCAAGATTCAGGGAAGTAGATGTAGGACAGAGATGAGGAGGAACTGCTTTTCCCAGAGGATGGTGAATTTGCAGAATTTGCTACCCGTTGAAGTAGTGGAGGCTATTTCTAAATATATTTAAGACAAGGTTGGACAGATTTCTGCATAGTAAGGGAATTAAGGGATATGGGGAAAAGGCAGATAGATGGAGATGAGCCTAATATCAGATTAGCCATGATCACATTGAATAGTGAAGCAGGCACGATGGATGGATGGTCTACTCCTGCTCCTATTTCTTGTATTCTTATCTTCTTAGTCATAAGCCCAGATGGGAATAGTTGCGTGGTAATAATTTTCAGGTTATAATTGCATGTAACCCAAAAGCAACTCAAGATGAATGCTTAAGCTTTTAATATTCAGACCATAGGGTTTTTGACATCAAATGACTGCTGGAAGAAGAAATTCCATCTGCAAAAACACAAAAATGCTGGAGGAACTCAGCAGGTCCTGCTGAGTCCATAGGAGGCAAAGATGTGTAACCAAGGTTTTGGGCCTGAGCAAATGGCAAATGTTGGTTACATATCTTTGCCTCCTGTGGATGTTGTGAGACCTGCTGAGTTTCTCCAGCACTGTTGGGCATTTAGTATAATCATAGATCCTTCAGACTTTCTTGTTTCACAACATCTTCTGCAAGTAGCTTTCTGTGAGGCCATGACCTCCATAGTTTCTTAAGGTGTATAAGTTGCAATTACAAACCAAACCTGCATCAGACTAAAGCTTTAATAAGGCTAATCACTTTTGCTAGGCGTGCGTGACATATTTATGACATGGATTAAGGCCATTGACTCCCAGAATGATTTAAGTACCATGGGGTTTGTATTTGATATGTGGTCAGTTTTTATGTACAGTATATGTTTTTTTTTTGAAAACTCAGAAATTTAATCTACAACAGAAAATAATTAAATGACAGTTTGGTAATTTACTGTTATCTCTAAAATGCTGAAATACAGGTGCCTAGCTTCACACTACCAAGTTCTAAATCCTCTTACAGTACTAGAATATACAGGAAGTGCTTTGCTAGCATTAACCACCTAACACTCTACGTAAGGACACAGATAAATAACTGCATGCACACAACACTGAGATCTCACTCTGCAGAAGAAATAATCTTTATGAATCAAACCACTGATTTGTTGTGATTGGATAATTGTTGGAGCAAATGTTTGAAGTAGCTGCTTTAAAAAAAATTGAACTTAGATAGGTTTTTCTTCTTTGATTTCAAAGACCAAAGGACTAAAGTATGTTTGAACTTTAAACCTTTAGCCTAAACCAATAGCTCTTAATAAGTTGTAGATAGATCAAGTTTTGACAGTGATTTTGGTTACATTCCCATCACGTTATTGCCCTAAGCACCTTTTAAGTTATCTCATATCGGGTGAATATGCTGTGAAGCTCTTAGAGTGGCTGAGGTACATCAATCCTTGAAGTATTGAGACTAAAGTGCATTAGAGGCACTGTGTATCAAACAGAGGAGAAAAAAGACAAGGCATACATTTTTAAATTAAAATTTTATTTACTTCGATGTCTTCCTAACTCGTTTTTGTTTTAATTCAAGTAGATAATTGAAAATAAAATTAATCCTTTTGTTGACAAATGGGAAGAAGCCGGAATATTCCCAGCCCATAGTATTTTCAAACTTCTTGGAGAAGCTGGGTTCTTGGGAATTAACAGATCAAAAGGTAACTGGTGTTTTCAGTTCTATAATTATAGTTATATAATATTTGCTTCCTGTACATGAAACACTGCAGAATGTTAGATTTGGAATCTGTTTCAAAACACAAAAACATCTGAAGTGCACTACACTTTATTTGATCACTTCTTTCTTACTACTTTGGAGTATTGAGTGCAGTTCTGGTCACCTAGCCATAATTAAGCTAGAAAGCAAAAACAATTCACAAGAATGTTACTGGGACTGTTATGCTTGAATTATGAGGAGAGGCTGGCTTGGTTAGGAATTTTCTCATGGTAACATTAGAAGCTGACGAGGAACCTTATGGAGGTTTATAAAATTGTGGGGATCTAGGCAATTAAGTTATCATAGTCTTTTTCCCTAGAATCAGGGAATCTAAAACTAGAGAGTATAGATTTAAAATCAGAGGGACCTGGGTATATGGAAGGAGCCCCCAAAGGAAGTGGATGAGGTGGGTATGAATATAACATTTAAAAGACATTTAGATAGGTGTCCGGATGGATACGAGGCAAATGGGACAAGTATGGGTAGACAACTTGGTTGACGTAAACAAAATGGGCCAAGGGCTTGTTCTTATGCTGTAAAACTCTGACTCTGCTTGAACTTTACTCTCTCACAAAACTATATGTGTTTTCAGATGTACTGTGGTACTTTAAATAAATAATTATGCGTATTCGATGCTGGAGATATTTCAACTGAATGCAGTTCTTTGAAAATCAAATGACCTCGTGAGCAAACCAATATTGTCAGAGTCATTGATACTAGCTGAAATATCCTTTTTTTATGCATTTTGTCTGCATCAATGTAATAATATTAGTAATGTGATGATAAATGTTTATGCGAGAATGCTTTGCTACAGAAAAGGATTGTCTTGGTATTTAAATCAATTGTGCAAAACATTGAAGAGATGGCAAAGCAGTTAATTATTTCAAGTTCTGTGTTTTTCTCTCCATAGTGTACACCAGCCATTCTTACTGAGGCCCATACTGTCACCTAGGACATTTAAGAGGGGGCCTTGGACTGAAATTATAATTTTTTTGTGTAGTTGGTAGGTAAGAAGTACAGAAGAAATCAACTAAACATGACTGCTTTACAGGGAAGAAGGACCATATGAGCAGAGTCCTTAGAGGGCCACAGCCAAAAAATGGTTGAGAATGGCTGGTGGGCACTATTGCAAAGAAACTGACAATGAATGGAGAGCATGTTTGGCCTTCTCTGAAATAGACAGCTTACTCTTTTTTGCAATTTATTTATTATGGGTGAGGTGAGGCTGTATAAAGTATAGGTTCTCCCCGACTTGTGACATATGTGACTTGAGTCCATCTACACATTAAAAAAATGTTTAAAAATTATAAAAAAATATAAAATTTGCACGATTTATGTTGTATTTGACAAACTATGACACTGGTACAGGCCATTTAAGAACCAAAATGTGCATATATTTACCTTGTTAATCGGTGTCCCTGGGTCCATAAACTGGGTGTGCACCAGCTGGTGCATGCGCAGTTTGCATATTGAAGCTCAGTTGGCGCATGGACGAGAGTTAAGGGAGCAAATTCAATATCATTAGGGCGCTAGTTCAGTTTATTCATGATATTTAAAATATATACATACTGCACTACATGTACCTTTTATCTCATTATTGATCAATTATTATTTTAATTTGAAGCTGATGTGAATTTCTTGATTTTTGCACCCCTTTCTGACATATCAACCCTGTAACTGGTTGACCAGAACTGCATGGTACACCATGTGGTCTCACCAGTATCTGGTCCAGCTACATTATGAGGTCTCAGCTTTTGAACTCCGTACCCTGCCCAATAAAGACATGCATGCTAAATGCTGCCTTCTCCACTCTGTATACCTGAGACATAACTTTCATGGAAGTATGCACCTTTACCTTTTTATTTCTCCATTCTACTACATTCTCCAGTCCTCTGCCATTTACCGTGCAAGACCTACCCTGGCTTAAAGAACATAAGTGCAACACCTCACATTTGTCAGAGTTATATTCCATTCCTTGGTTCACCTACCCTGGTGATGGAGATCCTGTTGGAAATTCAATCACCTTTTTCACTGTCCACTACACTACCAATTCTCGTGTCATCTGCAAAGTTACCTATCGTATACAACAAATAATAGTTGACCCAGCCCCAACCTCTATGACAAACCACTGGTCATAGGACTCCAATAAAAAGTGGAAGCTTCCTCTACTACATTCTGACTTCATTCACAAAGCCAATTTTGAAATTGTTTGGCCAGCTCACTTTGAATGCCATGTGAACATGTGATCCTATTCTGATACTCCTAAGCCTCTTGCACTTATGGAGGGCATGTTTGGCCAAGACTATTTTTTTTCCCATGTTTGCTGCCCTGTCCTTCTGAATTTTTCCAACATTTCTGTTTTTTTGCAAGCCTCTGATTTGTTTTTTGAAGTTTTCATTGAAGCATTGTTGCAATGTTAATCTGATTTTCTTTTAACTAAACATATATGCTTAAAATTACATTTCTATACCATTAATAATGTGATTTAGCTGGAATAGCAGCAAGTACTATATTTGTGTGGCGCAGTTAGCACAAAGCACTACAGCGCCAGCGATCCAGGTTTGAATATGGTTCTGTTTGTAAGGAGTTTGTATGTTCGCTTGAGTCTGTGTGGGTTAGTTAAAGCTTCCTCCAACCCTTCAAAATGTACACAATTTGTGAGTTATTTGGACAGCACGAGCTTATGGGCTGGAAGGGCCTGTTACCAAGCTGTATGTCTAAATTTAAATTTAAGTGGGTGCTTTCAGTGGCCTTTGAAATCTGAAAAATCTCATTTTGAAACTCATTCTTTTCATTATTTTTATAAGGGATTTTGAAGAGTTGCTTTTAAATGTTGAGCTTTGAAAGTTTTGTTAAAACACAATGCTGGAAAAACTCAGCAGGTCAAACAGTATCATAGGGCAAAGATAAAAATACATAACTGATGTTTTGGACTTGAGCCCTTCATCAAGGTAAGCAGGAGGTAATAGGTGGAGAAGGGAGGGGAGATCAGCAGAAAGCAGGGAGAGGAGGAGCGGCTAGGTGAATAGAGGGAAGGGGTGGAAAACTGAGGGAAGGAAGACAGGGGGAAGGAAAGGGAGGGAGAGAAGAGAGAGCAGGTTAGCAGAAATTGGAAAAGTCATTATTCATGCCACCTGGCTGGAGAGTGCCCAGACAGAAAATCAGGTGGTCTTGGTAGGGTAGTATAGACATGTGAGTATGGGAGTGGGGCACAAAACTGAAATGGTTGGCCACGAGGAGGTCCCTGTCTCTGGTGTGGACAGAGCGAAGATGGTCAGCAAAGCAATCTCCCAATCTGCACCCAGTCTCTAATGTAGAGAAGGCCATAAAGTAAATCAGTCCTGTGGATGCACAGGTGAAGTTTATGTTCTTGTTTAAAAGATAACTAAAATACTTGTTTCCATATTTAAAAAGAAATATTCTTTAGACTGACTCTTCACTTTTAATACATGGAAGATTCCTGGTCTGGAAGGTTGCAATGCGATCTATGGTTAGATATGGGTTAGACTAGAGTTCTGAACAAAGGAATTAATTAACAGAACAACAACAAACATGTAGTCAAATTTTTAGATTCAATGAATGGAAATTAAAAAGAAAATGAAAATGCTGGACATCTGAAATATAAACAGAAAATGTTAGAAACACTCAGGATCTGTGAAAGAGAAAGTTAATATTTCAGGTTCAATACCCTTAGAACCTTCCATGGGTTTACCATTCAGCATTAACTTTTAGTTTTGTTGAATGAATAAAAGACTCGGAATGGAGTTCCATTTCCTGAACACAAATGATTCTGAAAATGCATTTACATGAAAATGATGTCATCTGTGGAATTTCCATTCATAATTGAGTTGTCTACATAGCATATGGCAACTCCGTGGATGCTGATATCTGTACAGTCATTGCTATGTAATAGGGCACTTCAACAGATCCCATGTAAAGATGAAGCTCTTCCTCTGCATGTTGAAATAACAGATTGTGATAATATTTAGTAAATTTACCTTGATGTTAGTTTAAATAATGAAACCTCTTATGAAAAGTAACTGATGTAATAATGAGTAAATGTGAAATCAGAATGTTTTGCATGAATTATCACAAGAAAGCCATCCATCTAGTTAATATGGCTTCCTTAATTATTAACTCTTGTGATCTTTCAATTTAAATAATATATACTACAGCCAAACCTCTAAATTTTAATTCTATTTGTTGCAAACTTATCACTGCCACGTAAAATATCTTAATTTTTCTGGCAGAATGAAACGATTTAGATTCTTTTTTCAGAATATGGCGGCCTTGATTTGGATTTCAGCTACAATATTGCAGCGGCAGAAGAGCTGGGAAACATCCGGTGTGGTGGAATTCCTATGGCTATTGGTGTCCAGACTGACATGGCAACACCAGCCTTAGCCAGGTATAGTTATATCTTGTAGGGAAACATGCATTATTTTGAATAGTTCATCAATATATTCACCGCACCTGAAGTACTGTGTCCAGTTCTGGTCTCCATATTTGAAGAAGGATATACTGGCTTTGGAGACGGTCCAGAGGAGGTTTACTAGGTTGATCCCTGGGATGAAGGGGTTGACTTATGATGAAAGATTAAATCGTCTAGGATTGTATTCACTTGAGTTCAGAAGAATGAGAGGAAATCTTATAGAAACATATAGGATTATGAAGGGTATGAATAGGATAGATGTAGGAAGGTTTTTTGAGCTGGCCAGGGAAACTAAAACGAGAGGACACAGTCTCAAGATTCGGGGGAGTAGATTTAGGACAGAGATGAGGAAAAATAGTTTTTCCCCAGAGAGTAGTGAATGTTTGGAATTCTCTAACCAGGGAAGTGGTTGAGGCTGCCTCATTAAACATATTTAAAATTCAGTTAGATAAATTTTTACATGATAGAGGAATTAGGGTATATGGGGAGAAGGCAGGTAGGTGAAGTTAGTTCATAAATTAGATCAGCCATGATCGTATTGAATGGCGGAGCAGGCTCGATGGGCCAGTTTTGGCCTACTCCTGTTCCTACTTCCTATGTTCCTAATAAAAGAAAATTAGGAATGCCAACAAAAAACTAGAAGGCAGAACACCAGCAACTTAAGACTAGTGTCTAACATAGATACCAGGAAGTGACGACTTTCTGCCTGACACTGACATTTACATGAATCATTATCCTTTTATTGTTTTTGAGTACTTGCTGTCCAATTTCTGTGGAGGGAAAAAAAATATGAATGTGAATTGGAGATGTAGAATGTGATTAATGATGGCTACGATTTTCAATTTGGGTTCCATTGTGCATTTAACACAAGATTCTGAAGACATATTGACATTCAATAATACTACCTCTGGGATTGCCATTTGTATCTAAGTGGCCTGCATAGTAGAACCAGGAATCTGAAGGTCATCTTAATGTAAGGAAGAGCTCTTCAGTGTATCCTATGTAAAGATGAGGCATTTGATTTGGTATTCATTACATTTGTGTCATGTCAAAAAGTTTGAGGTTAAAATTCCTGCATAGTGCAGAATAATGAAAATATTCAGCTTTATTTCCAAGGATCAAACTTATGTTTTAAGATCTGAATTAACAAAAAACAGAAGAAAGCAATAAACGATCAAACACTATAGTTTTTTTTACCCCAGTTATTCTTGAGTTTGACTCATTGATGTTATTAGTATGCAGGTACATCCACAACAATAGTCACATGCATTAATAGCAAGATTGTGCAGGCTCTTGCAGAGGAATGCACGTGGTCTCTAGCAAAGAAGTCATGGTCTCCTGACTATAAAATCACCTCAGTGAGCATGGAGGTAAATTTCTCCATGTTTCCTATCATTGCCAATATTCAAGCATTGAGGCCTGAGAGTATACCAACTATCTAGCACTAAATCTGAAGTAGCCTTGTCTGCAAACATTCCCCCCCCCCAAAAAAAAATATATATTGCTGTCTCCTCTAGCTATTTTTCCATATTCCTTATGGATGGGATCAAACTCATACCTGCCAATATCTTGTGTTTCCCTGTGGTACGAGGCCCTCTAATCTAATCTATTCATCCTTTTCACTGCTGCTTTTCAGATAGTACTGTTTAGTTGGAAAGTGGAGAGAGTGCATGAAGGAGGTAGTTAGGCACAATGACACACTGCTCAATTAAGATAGGCATCATTTGTCTCCTTGCTCATGTTCCTTTTCCATTGACCCTCTCTGCCTGATTCTCCTGTTTGGTGTTCTGATTCAGGGATGGTGGAGAATATGTTGTATCTAGTTTCAATTTTGCAATGTAGCAACACAGATATTAATGAGGATGTTTTCTGATGATCAAATCAGATTGTTGACACATCAGAGGAAATATCTGTAAGATTACAGTTAGCAACTGCATCGAAGGTGATTTGAAGATCTCATCAGTTGCAGGATGGTCTCATGTTGACTTGTGAGAAGATTGTCAACATAATTTCATCATGTGTAAATATTACAGCAGTCATCTGCCAACAATATTCATGGAAACAGTGCAAATGCTGGAATATGGAGCAAAAAACATTAACTGTTAGAGCAACTTAGTGGGTTCAACAGCATCTCGAGGGTGGGAGAGTATTGGTGGGTTTCCTACCCCACTAATATCCCTATCCCCTACCCCCAGTTAATATGTTCCTCGACATCTGTCTCAATTAAAAGGACTGAATGAAACATGGAACTTTCTTCATCACCCCCATAGCCTTTCTACTCGGGCTGGCATTGTTGTATGTCGGTCATGGGGCATAGATTAATAGTCTTTTGCCTCTGAGTGTGACAGTTCATGTTATATTTTATATTATATATCGATAAGTTTTATAGGAGATAAATTGTGGCAGTTTTTTTTTGTTTAGGTCACATACAGATACATACACTTCAAAACAGATCTCATTTAAAATGCTGGAGCTCTGTTCAAGTCAGACAGTTCAGGTTCCGAATGCCTTTGCAGAAACTTTGAAGAATGCCTATAAGGACTTCACAAGTAGGTGTTAATTGGACATGCTGTGGAGTAATGGATTATTGTTTTGGAATGCAACAGATGAACGAACTCAGAAGATTAGGTCAAGACCCACAGTCTGTCTGAGTGAGGTTGGCTCTTCTAAGAGGGTCATGTGGTTTTCTCTGAGAGAGAGAGAATTCATTTCTCCAGTTCAGCAGCAGCAGCTGGAACTGGAACAGGACAAGCTGGCAAGCTTGTGGAAAAACTCCATTTTGAAGATAGGTTGTGAGTTCTTAGTTCAGCCTGGTCAAAGTCTTTGTGGTCCATACAAGAGGAGATGACTGGCTGCATAATATTTCCCTTGAAATAAGGGAAACAAAAAGGAACTCTGTGGTGACCTGAAAGAAAGAGGTTATCATCTGGAAAACCTGATGAGGCAAGTTTCTTTGGCAAGACACTGAAGTGGCTGATCAGTAGGAATTAGTTGTGGGTGTCCAATGAGCAACAAATCTCTCTCTGAAAACGTACAAGAACCTTCCTGAGTGGTAACCATTTACCTTTCAAGCACCAAAGCCTGGTGAAATTCATAAATGTTAAATTCTATGAATAGTATAAGAATTGCCTAATACTGGTAAACTTGGAGGAGTGAGAAGTAAGATTGGACTCTGAATCAAATAACTTTTTTTGAACTTGTATACGTATTACATACATGTGCACTTAATATTAGAAGGGGGTTAAATTAGGTTAAGTTAATAGTAATGAGTTAAAGTTTGATCCTGTTTTCATGTTTAAAGATAATTAAAAGTAACTTGTTTAAGTAACTATTTTGTCTTGGAGAATTTCTATTGCTACTGGGATTTGGGGTCCTCTGGGTTCATAACACTGAGAAATACACACTAAAGTGGGGACAGCTGTGCTGAATTGGATGACGTCTTATTTTGACTCATGCTGAACTGTATTTTTCAAACAATCTCACAAATTTTTGCAGTGATACCAAATGAGTGCTAGAGTTGTACACAGCATCAATTAGACCACTTGAGACCATTTTCTAAAAAATAGTTTACTCTTGAACATGAACTAACCCAAATCAATCATATTTCCAATTTATTTTAAAATAAATCACATCATTTTAATTCCTGTCAATTTCTATAGGTTATGGAACTTAGTGACTAAGAGTGGAATATAAGCAATGATCCAAAATTATGTTCCATTTTTTTTCACAGATTTGGCTCAGATGAACTGAAACGCCAGTTTCTTCAACCTACCATTGCTGGGGACATGGTAGCCTGTTTGGGAATCAGTGAAGCTGGAGCTGGATCTGATGTTGCAAGTACATAATATATTTGTTTAGTAAAGAATGTGGAATGTTACAATATAAATAATTTAATGTTTATTTAAGCTATTGTGTGACAAGTACTGAAGTAGATTGTTTAGATTTATCGCAGGTTGTGAATGTTAATTAAAACTACTAAAGATTCCAATTTGCTGCGACTGAAGTCCCTTCCCAGACTATGTTTGGGATTTTTGTTTCTTTGGTGGAAGTGTTTTTAAGAATTTATTTCACTTTGTTATATTTAAACGTTGTTTTATATATTTAATTGTTTGTTATATCAGAAACACCAGGTATCACCATGGACTGCCTACAACAAATTACCAACCACCTTTGGTCCACAGCTTACTGGTTCAGAAATGCTGACCCAGAGCATACTGTATATATCGCCTCTGATTATTGCAGCTAATTTTTGCTCATTGAAATACTTCTTTGTCATTAATATAATTATTCTGAAAAATTGAATAAGGGTCAAAAATAAAATGATGCCATTGTTCCATGTCCAACTGGAATTTGACATTGGTTGCATCCAAAGGTTGCAATGCATCTAGGTGAAATCAACAGTTATGTTTCTGCAGTTATTAACTGCTATTTAGTTTGTAGTTATCAGCTACTCAAAATTATTGCCCTAATTTGATTTCTAAAAATCTTTTCCCTCACAGATGAGGGGTAGGTCGTGCCCTACAAGCCTGATTGAGTTTTTCGAGGAAGTGACAAATTGAAAGTAGAGTGATGGATGTGGTGTACATGAATTTTAGTAAGGGGTTTGATAAGGTTCCCTATGGTAGGCACATCCAGAAAGTCGTGAGGTGTGGGATTCATGGAAACTTAGATGAGTGGATTCAGAATTGGCTGGCGCTCAGAAGACCGAGGGTGGTAGTAGATGAAGCGTATACTGCCTGGAGTGGTGTTCTGTGGAGATCTGTTCTGTCCCTGCTCTTAATGATTTTTATAAGGGACATGGATGAGGAAGTGAAGGGATGGGTTAGTAGGTTTGCAGATGATACAAAGGTTGGAGCTGTGAATAATATAGAAGATTATCGTAGGTTACAACAGGATATAGATAGGTTGTAGAGTTAGGTGGAGAAATAAATTTTCAGAATTCAATCCTGAAAATTGTGAAGAGATACACTTTGGAAGATCGTACTTGAAGAAGAAGTACAAAGTTAATGACCGGGTTCTTAGAAGTGTGGTCAAAAAGGGATTGTGGATCTCTCAAGTTGATAGGAAAGTTAAGGACACATATGGTGTGCTGGGCAACTGGTTCATCCACAGTATGTTCAGTTTTGATCACCTCATTATAGGAAGGATGTGGAAGCTTTAGAGAGGGTGCAAAGAAGATGTACCAGGGTGTTGCCAGGTCAGTGGGTCAGCCCAACATCATGGGCTAAAGAATCTGTTGTACTTTGATCTAATGTTTTATGTTCAATATTATTATTTTGCATTTCATATCTTGTAAAGTTGTTCATCTTCACAGATATCAAGACTAAAGCTGTCAAGAATGGAGATGACTATATAATAAATGGAGGGAAAATGTGGATAACTAATGGTTGTCAGGCTGACTGGATGTGTCTTTTAGCAAATACCAGTGATGGGGCTGTTCACAAAGGCAAATCTCTCATATGTGTGCCTATGAAATTACCAGGTAAAAAAGTTAAGAGTCAATATCAAATACAAGATGAAAGGTTTATCAAATGTGCCTCTGTCCAGTGTGGTGCTAACAAATAAATAGACATTAAGGAAAATCTGTGAATCATTTGATCCACACTGTTAAATATGGATCAGATGGTTCACAGACTTTTTTTTCACAGAGCTTCAATGACTGAGACCTGACCTCAACTACTCCATTCCCTCCACTGTCATTTGTGCTTAATAAAATACTCAGTATGAGTAGCAGAGTAATTTTTTAATTATTTCATTAGCTTTCTGCTTTCAAAACCCTGGAGTTGAACAATATTTTGTTCTTCATCTTAAATCATATAATTTCAATATGGAGTTTTATACTTCCAGCATTCAAAATTTAGCTAATGTCTCTGAATGAATTGCTATTACTCAGCTCTACTGATGAATCATTTTCTTTAGCTTTCTAATTTTCAGATTGCATTACTTATGCATTTTTGAAAGTTTATAGAAAATACAAAATAGAAAGGGGTAAATCAAAGAGAATGGATGAGAGATGTGTGCAAACAAGTTGGAAATGGAAGTGGAGAGCTCAATATACTTGAACTTTGACACTTTTTTGTTTACCTATTTTTGTTAATTTTTAATTCTTTACAGCAGTGCAATAAAGAGAAAGACACAATTTCTTTCTTAGTTGTCATTTGATTAATTATAAATCAAGTAACTTGAGCCAACAAGATGCTTCTAAGGAAATAGAATTAGTAGAAATAGGTGAAGGAGGGGTTATTTTGCTGTCCCCTGGTGAGATTGCATGAGCTTGGTGTAGGGTGGATAGAAGTAAACGTTTTGAAAGAAGAAGGTTGACCTGTCATGGATATACATCTCTTGTCAGGAAAGTGCAACAGCGACTGCACTTCCTGAGAAGACTGAAGCGGGCAAGGCTACTGGCCACCATTATGTCAACCTTCTACAGGAGCCCAATCAAGAGTGAGCTGGCATGCTCCATCCATGTCTACTACTGTTGTTGCAGAGAAATGGATCAGAGGTCAATCTACAGGACCATAAGATTGGCAGAGAGGATCGTTGTCTGAAGAGGGTCCGCAAAATCACGGAGGACCCTTCCCATCCCCCACACAGCATATTTCAGCTGCTCCCATTGGGAAAGAGATACAGGAATATCAGAGCAAGCACCACTAGGCTGAGAAACAGCTTCTTCCATGGGCAGTGAGAATGCTGAATGACCAAAGGAAATGCTCACACTAATATTAGTCCACAATATTTATTGTCTGTATGTGTGTTATGTCTGGTTGTGTTTTGCACTGAGGACCTGTTTTGTCAGGTTGTACTTGTGCAATCAGATGACATATTTGATGAGCACTTGAAATAGAAACAATTGATTCTAAGTAGTATGGATAGAGATCGAATTGGCAGGATAGAAAGGATATGAGCGAGTAATGCAAATTGGATGAAAGTGCAAGTTGCAAAGAGCTTTTCAGGTCTGTGTGCATGTGTTGAACAAACACCTGTTCAGATCTACTTTTTTCTTCACAGCCTCGCCCAAAATGTGGCTTTGCATGGGGTGGCTTATTTTCCTCTGACTGTTATGGAACTCCACAATGATCTGATAGTACCAGTGAACATTCTATACATTCTATGTCCATTGAACAAGTTTTGAATCACATGCATAATATTTTTCAGGAATTCGCGTTGCTAGGAAGATTGATAAATTGGGTATGAGATCATCTGATACAGCGGAGATCTATTTTGAAGATGTCAGGGTTCCAAGAAAATATCTCATTGGGGATGAAGGAATGGGCTTCACTTATCAGATGTTACAATTCCAAGAAGAACGTATGTGGGGAGTTGCAGGAAGTAAGTCATTTCTACAAATTGATAAACAAGCTAGCTGCTACTGGCAGATGCACTATAATGGGATTTGTGGAGAACAAAAAATGAGAGTGTACAACTTTTAAAGGTCTGAATTGAAAGGACAACTAGCAAATTGAAAGATAATAGTGTAGTTAAGATACAATGAAAACTACCCGTGGAATGTTGATCATATAAATATTATCTTCAAAACATTCTTCAAGGAGGAAAAATAAAATTATGTATTGTGTTTTTTTAAAATTCAGATTTCTTTAAACATTTACTGTTTTGGGCAGATTGATAAAGAACATGTGATTTTGGTTCCAAGAGGGTTTTGCTGATAATTTATGTTAGTGGCATGGAGTTCAGCCTACATAGACTAAATGTGGAATTAAATGATTGGGGAATCTTAAGGGATGAGCTCCTTTTAAAATTGAGTATTTGATAAACAAGCTAGCTGCTACTGGTAGATGCACTATTAATTGGGTCAACAACAGCTGGGACCTGGTATTGTAAGGGCCAACTCAAAACCTTCAGAATTTTTGCTAATGCATACATTGCAGAATCCATTTTTAAGGAATACTACTTTCACCTGACGAAATGAATATCTTGTGCAAAATGGTCAACAGACTATCTGGTTTCTCTGATGTAGAGAAGACTACCACATGAGCAGCAAATACAAAACTGTAGATTTAAGGCAACTATCTGTCCACTTCACCTGCAATGACTGCTTGAGTTCCTGAATGGTGTAAAGGGATAAGGTAAATGATGAGTTATTGCATGTCCTATTGTTAAATGGAAAAATGCTGTGAGAAGGTGGGCTGGTTAATAGACATAGAAGAGTGAACAAGAGAATTTTGAAGGAAACAATGCCTTTGGAATGCTGAAAGGGTGGGAGGGAAACATTAATTTTGTTTGCAATCTAGTTAAAGACAGCAGAAATTGCAAAAGATAATCCATAGACGTAGAGCAAAAGTCAAGATAAAGAGAAAAAATGAAGTAATCTCAGGCAATGGTCCCAGCATTGTTTCCAGTGGTACGTCACCAATCATAGGCTATAATGTACAAATGTGACTCTTAAAGGTAGACAAATCCCCTGGACCAGTTATGATATTTCCTCACACCTTGAGGGAGACAAGTGCTGAAATTACATGGCCCCTGGCAGATAATATTCAAAATCTCCTTAGAAACAGGGGAGGTGCAAGAGGATTGGAGAGTAGCTCTCTGTTTAAGAAGGGCTCCAAAAGTAAACCAGGCAATTATAGGACAGTGAGCCTGACGTCAGTAGTATGTAAATTATTTGAAAGATATCTGAGAGATAGGATATATAGATATTTGAACCGTCATCAGTTGATTAAGGACAGTCAGCGGGGATTTATGTGTGGTAGGTCATGTTTAACAAATCTTGAGGGAGTTACCAAGAAGGATATGGATGTTGTTTATATGGACTTTAGTAAGGCCTTTGTCAAAGTTCCACATGAGAGGTTGGTTCAGATGTTAGAACATTAGGTGAACATAGAGAGATTGCAAACTGGATTCAAAATTGGCTTGGTGGAAGAAAACAGTAGTAGTGGATGGTTCTTTCTCAGACTGGAGGTCTGTGTCGAGTGGTGTGCCTCAGGGAATCTGTGTTGGGATCATTATTGTTTGTTATCCGTATAAATCACTTAGATGACAATGTGGTGAATTGGCTCAGTGAGTTTGTTGATGTGTAGTGGACTGTGAGTAAGATTTTCAAAGCTTGCAGAGGGATCTAGACCAGCTGGAAAATTGAGCCAGTAAATGGCTGATGGAATTTAATGCAGATAAGTGTGAGGTGTTGTGCTTTGGAAGAGCGAATAAGGGTAGGGTGTACACAGTAGATGGTAGGCCATTGAGGAGTGTGGAGAAGCAAAGAGATCTGGGAATACAGATCTGGGAATACGCCCTGAAGGTGGCGTCGCGTGTGGACAGGGTTGTAAAGAAAGCATTTGGCATTTTAGTCTTTATAAATCAAAGTATTGAGTATAGAAGTTGGGATGTTGTGTTGAAGTTATTCAAGTCAATGGTGAGGCCACACTTAGAATATTGTGTGCAGTTCTGGTCGCCCAGCAGCAGTAAATTTATCAATAAGATTGAAAGAGTGCAGAGAAGATTTATTAAGATGTTGCTGGGTCTTCAGGAGTTGAGTTACTGGAAAAGATTAAACAGGTTAGGACTATACTCCTTGGAATGAAGAAGAATGAGGGGAGACATGATAAAGGTTTATAAGATTATGAGGGGTTTAGACAGAGTAGATGTGAGTAGGATGTTTCCACTTAGATTGGGGGATATAAATACAAGAGGTCATAGCTTTAGGATGAAAGGGGAGAGGTATAAGGGGAACATTAGGGGAAAGTTTTTTACTCAGAGAGTGGTAGGAGTGTGGAATGAACTGCCATCTGATGTAGTGAATGAAGATACAATCTTGAGTTTTAAAAATAAATTGGATAAATACATGAATAGGAGTGATCTGGAGGATTATGGAAGGAGAGTAGGTCAGTGGGACTAGCTAGTTTTATTGCCGGCACAGATCGGAAGGGTCAAATGGCCTGTTTTCTGTGCTATAATGTTCTATGGTTCTCACCATCTCCCTTTTCCTTCTTTTAGCAAACCAATTTTTGAAACAATTTTGTCAAACTGACCTGGATCCCAACGGCAATCACCTGTTGGATCAGTCTCCCAATTGGAACCTTGTCAAAGTCCATACTGAAATCTACTTTTCATCAAACTTAATAACCGTTATGAAAAGTTCAATTAATCACACGGTATCTCCCCAAGCCATATTGATTTCTCTGCTTAATCTTTTCCTTTGCATGTGTAGATTTATCCTGTCCCTCAGATTTATTCTCTCCCAATAGCTTCCTACTGTTCATGCAAGACCAAAGGCCTGCAATATCTAGACCAAGCTTCCACTTTTCTTGAATAAGAATAGTGCATTCACTGACCTCCAGTCTTCTGGTTCCTTTTGTTTGACTAGAGAATATTTGAAGATATCTGTGATTTATAGTGATAATATAATATGGTCTTGACCATTTTAGTGATATGTAGGTACTGAAATGTTGATTGTAGAAATTCAAAGAGGCAAGTGGAGAAGAGATGAGCATGTATAACCTGCTCAGGGACTTTGGAAAGGAGGGGGACATGGACATTAGAATCTCTGAAGTGGTAGGATCTTGAGGGAGCTCACAAATGGCCATTTGTTGAGAATCAATCAGAGGGATTTTATAATCAAAGTTGAAAGAAATTGAAGTCTATTGTCCTACTACCATAAATAATTCAAAATACCACTCATTCACTGTATTAATGTTCAAATGTGCAATATTGGTGCTTTAAAAGCACACTTCAGTTACATAATATTATTTTTCTTTTTTCAGTGTTGGCTCCAATGCAGAACATCATACAGGAAACAATTGAATATACAAATCAACGTAAAATCTTTGGCCAACCTGTATTGCATAACCAGACTGTGCACTATCGCCTTGCTGAACTTGAGACTGAAATTGAACTTGTTCGTTCTCTTCTTTATCGTTGTGTTGGTATGAACTCAATTTCCAAATTCAAGCAGTGTTATTTCAATGGACTGTATTTCATTTATTGTTGCTGCTAATCTTACAAGTACTGTTGTAGGTGTTTGTTGGGCAAAAATGACCAGCTCCATAATCTTCCCCATCCCTCTCTCACCTCTCTTCCAGCTCTCCACCCTTTTCCCTCTCCATTCAAAGAGGTTCAGTGCCCCCATTAATGTTTGGGACAAAGACATAAGTTTGTCCTTCATTTGCCACTGTTTCAAATTTGTAATCAAACAATTCACTTGTGATTAAAGTGCACATTGCAGATTTTATTAAAGGTTATTTGTATACATTTTGGTTTGACTATGTATAAATTACCGCACTTTTTCTGCATACCAGTAGTTTCCCCAATTTCTGGGCACCATATTGTTTTGGATATTTGGCTTCACAGGTGTCTGATTACTCAGGTATATTTAAATGCTTCAGTGGTGCAGTTGTAAGAGAACTATGCTTGCTTCTAAGCTTTTGATCACCTTTGGAGTCTGCAGTTGCTATTTTTATACATGAGGACCAATGTCAAAGAAATCATGATGAGGCTGAAAAACAAGAATAAAACAGTAAGAGACATTGTCCAAACCTTAGGATGATGAAAATCAACTGTTTAGAACATCATTAAGAAGAATGAGCAGACTGATGTGGCTATGTCAATTATTATTGTCTGCAGAAGTCTTCATGAACAGAAATCCAGAGGCTACACTGCAAGATGCTAACCATTACTGTATACATGCATGAAATATTTAAATTTTGTGGACTAATTTTTAGGGTAAAATTCAGGGGGTCAACTATTGCACACATACTACTTTTGACTGTGGTAGGTACCTGCATCACTCGAGGCATTGGGAAGTCGGATTGATGAGTAGGCGGGTGGTAAGTCCACATTTGTGGCATCGGGAGCTCTGAATGGCGGGTAGGCATCCGGGATGGGCTGTTATGTCCACATTTGGGGCATCAGGAGTTTGGAAGGGTGGGCAGGTGGCAAGTCCGTGTTCAGGGCGTCTGGAATTTGGGTGGGTAGGTGGCCGGGACCAGGTTGTAAGTCCGGGATTTGGGTGTTAAGAGCTTGGGTGAAAGTCCATGGTTGGGCCATCGGGAGCTCAGATGTGAGGGCTTCCAGAGCATCAGTAGCTTGGATGGGTGGGCTGCTGGAGCATCAGGAGTGTGGATGGGTGAGTGGTCATGGCCTAGGTGAGAGTCCACTATGGGGGCATTGGGAACTCAGATGGTCAGGGCCTAGGGGAAAGTCTGTTGTTGGGAGCTTGAATGGGTGGGCAGCCGGGAGCTTGGATGTGAAAGAGACTGGCATTTGGAGCTTGGATGGGCGGGTGTCTGGGGCTTTGGGAAATTGAATGAGTGGGCACTGGGATGTCGGAAGCTTGGATGGGGTTGACTTGTACACATGATATATTAGAAAATACTAGATTTTTAGGCCAAAAATAGGGAGGTCAACTTTTACACATTTATATACGGTAGTTAGCCACAGAAACAGGATGGCCATATTACATTTTGCCAAGCAGTATTTAAAAGTGCCAGCAGAATTCAGGAAATAGGAGAAATGAGACGAAGATTAACTTGTATCAGAGTGATGGTAAGCAAAGTTTGGAGGTGTAAAGAGGCTGCCCAAGATCCTAAGCATACTATCTCATTTGTGAAATGTGCTGGGGGTGTTATGGCCTGGGCATGTATGGCTGCCACAGGTACAAGCACACTTCTCTTCATTGATGCAACTGCTAATGGCAATAGCAAAATTAATTCTGAGGTGTTGCAGTGTAGCCTCTTGAAATATCTGCTCAAGTTTGAGCAAATACCTCAAAACTCTTTGGATGGCATTTAATCCTACAGAAAGACAATGATCTCAAACATACTGCTAAAGCAAAAAGAAGTTTTTCAAAGATAAAAACTGGAATATTGAATGGCCAAGTCAGTCGCCTGATCTAAATCCAATTGAGCAAGTCTTCCATAAACTAAATAGAAAACATAAGGGGACAAGCCCCCAAAACAAACAGGAGCTGAAATTGACTACAGTAGAGGCCTGGCAGAGCATCATCAGAGAAGATACTCAGGACTTTACAAGCAAAGGATATGCAATAAAGTACTAAACATAACTAATATACATACCATTGCTATGTCCCAATATTACGGTGCCCTGAAATTAGGGGACTATGTATAAAAAGTGTTGTAATTTCTACATGGTCAAACCAAAATATACATAAGTACCCTTTAATAAAATCTGGAATGTCCACTTTAATCACGTGTGAATTGTTTGATTACAAATTTAAAACTGAGCACAGGAGAAAATAAATGGGAAAAAAAACTGTCTTTGTCTCAAACATTTTTACTCTTTCCTCCCACCCATATCCACCTATGACCTTTTACCTGTGACCCTGTGCTCCTCCCCCTGTCTCCCTCCCTCCAGCATTTTATTCAATCGCCTGTCTGCTTTTTGTTCATAGCTTCATGAAAGACTCAGGCCCAAAACTTGGATTACCTATCTATCTGCATGACTTGCTGAGTTTCTCTAGCATTTTTGTATAAGCTCCAAAGTGGTATATGGATGTCCATTGAAATGAGGGAATGGCTGATCTTATTGCACAGGTCTCTTAGTTTTCATTGGAGCATTTCCAGTCACTGACCCACGGAAATGTTCATTGGACAGCTTGGTCTTGCAGGATTATCCTGTGACTGGTTGGAGCTTGATTCATCAGGAGAATGGAGAGAAAAAAGGCCATGATCTGACTCAGTTTACATAATTTGAAGATTCTGCTAGCTTTGGGCTTGGCCTACTTGACTGGTCAAATATTCAAATTAATAATGGAACTGGGTGGAAAGCAGCAGGATAACTGAACAAGCTGGTCCCAATTTATCCTTCCCCAATGCTGGATTCTTGCCAACTATATGTTTTTAATGCAGACAGGAGTTAGTGAAATTGAACACCATGTGTTTGAGAAAGCAAATTAGTGTCACTGCTATTTTGTTACAAGTAATATTATAGCTATCGAAAATTTCAGATTTCTTGATTGAGAATTGTATTGATTGGTGTGATTTGATAGATTTTTAAAAAGTTTTAGCGGCTACACTGCTCCTGCAATAACACACGCAACCAGACAGGTTAAGCTCAGTGAGCAGATTAGTTTATTGCAGGCTGCTGGGCTGCACTTATACTCCCAGCCTGGACCTGGCTGAGAACCGTGCTGGAGGGCGCTGACTTCACCCAGGTGTCACGTGGTCCCCAAACGCAGGTTTCTGAGCCCCGAGCTGGAAGGAAGGGAAACCCCCCCCAACGGCGCCATTTTGGCCGGCTGCCCCGCCGTGTGGCTTACAAGCGGGGCCGGTTTGCCTGACTTGTGGTGAGCTGCCACTCAGCCCCCCCCCCCCCCCCACAGAACCAGCACCAATGTCCTTCTTTGCCAGGCGGCCTTACTTCTTGGGCTGGGCAATGACCACGGGCTCGGTGGGATTGAGGTGCACTGGCTTCAGCCTGTCCATGGTAAACAGCTCATCCCTGCCACCCACGTCCAGCATGAACGTCGAGCCGGAACGCTGTATAACCTTGTATGGCCCCTCGTATGGTCGCTGCAGAGGTGCTGCGGTCAGGCCCTGCCAAACGAAAACGTACTCCGCGGAAAGCAGCACGCCAGGAACATGAGATGGGCGGGTGCCATGCCTGGGCAGCGGTGGGGGTTCGAAGTAGTTCAAGCATGCCCTGAGGTGTGGAGGTAGTTCATGCAGCGACTGCTGGGGATTGTGAGGTGCGTTCATGAACTCAGCAGGTAGTGCCAGCGGCACATTGTAGACCAGCTCAGCTGATGACACCTGCAGATCTTCCTTGGGAGTGGAGTGGATGCCCAGGAGCACCCAAGGCAGTTCATCCATCCAGTCGGGACTGGTGAGGCGGGCCATGAGAACGGACTTAAGGTGGCGGTGCAGACATTCGACCAGTCCATTGGCCTGTGGGTGGTAGGACTTGATGGATGGATGTGAAAGGACGTGGATGTGACAGAAGACCTGCCTGCACCACTGCTGTGGAACCACTGGCCGCGGGGTGCCCAAGGAGATATCGCACAGGATGGTGCCTTTGCCGCTTGGAGTCAGGAGGTCTTGGAACCACAGGCCGGTGATGGCGGTCTTGAAGACCCTCATCTCCTCATCAGCTTCCTGGTTCCGGGTGAGCTGGTCGAAGTCGAGGCTGGGCGTCAGCGCACAGATGGCTGGTCGTGAGATTGCATCGGCAACCACATTGTCCTTCCCCGCCGTGTGCCGAATGTCGGTGGTAAACTCTGACACAAAGGAGAGGTGACGCGGCTGGCGGGTTGACCAGGGATCCTTTGCCATCGCAAGCGCCTGGGTGAGGGGTTTGTGGTCAATAAAGATGGTAAAAGTCCACCCTTCCACAAAATAGCGGAAATTCCACACTGCCAGGTGCATGCCCAGTAACATGCGGTCGAAGGCACTATAAATGCGGTCCGGCGGGCGGAGCAAGCGGCTCAAGAATGCCAGCGGCTTCCAATGCCCATTTACCTGCTGCTCCAGGATGGCGCCGACAGCTGAGGCAGAGCCATCGACAGAGAGTGCTATATGCAGGTCGGTATGCGGGTGGGCGAGCATGGCGGCCTTCATGAGGGCGTCCTTGGAGGCCTCAAATGCGGTGCAGGCTTCTGGGTTCCAAGTGAGCATTTTGTGGTTGGCTGCGATGAAGGCGAACAGCAGCTGCATGATGCGTGCAGCTCCCGGGATTAAACAGAAATAAAAACGGAAAACTCACCTTGGCTCAATTTCCTGTGCAACTGACATGAACCTTTCAGAAAAAAACAGAGATAATCGAGTTTTGACCAAGAATAAGTACTATGCAATAATTCAAGTCCCAAAGTGAATTGCTGGGCACAGCCATGACTATGTGATTGCCTCAGGGTGACATATATAAACTTTTTGGGTATTTATTGTTTATTCATTTTTAAAAAATTTATATATAGCTAACAATATTGTTGTTCTTTTTCGGTTCCACATCTATTTTTCGACACTTAGCGAAATGTTTCAATTTTGCAATTTTTTCGGGGTTATTTTTTGCACTACTTGTATCGGTGGTCCAGATAAATATGGCACTTTTGCATTGAGTAATGGGCCAGATCTGCAGGTTCCCACCCCTGGTATATAGATATTGGAATGGTACAGAAGTAACATACTTGATTCATATTAACATCCACCTGTTATGGGTTATATTGTCATGGTTATGGATAAATATGCCTTTAAAAGAGATAGATTGTGGGGTTTAGTGTAGGTCACTTCACAAAAGACATCTCATTTAAAATGCAAGAGCTTTGCTGAAGCTCTACATTCAGGCTTCGAGTGATTTTGCAGAGACAATGGAACTGCTTTGGAAAGAACTTCAAATGGAAAAGTCCAGGCTGAAGTGCTGATAAGATCTTTCAAACATTGGGTTTGGAGCCTTGGGAGAGGTTTTGGTTTTTACAAGCAGAGAGAGGAAAGGACAAACAGGATTCTTCTGTGTGTGTGTGAGAGAGAGAGAGAGAGAGAGAGGAGTCAATTCTACAGTAACAGTTGAGGTGCAGAATGGAAAGCTGGCAGGCTTGTTGAAAGATACATTTTGAAGACAGGTTATGAGTTCTGAGTTCAACCTGTTCAAAACCCTTGTAGTCCTTACAAGAGGAAATGGCTGGCTGAGTGTTTTTCCTGAAATAAGAGAAACAAGAGGAACTCTGTGGTGACCTGGAAGAAGAGGTTATCATTTGGAAAACCCATGATGGAGGAAGTTTCTTCAGCAAGACACTGAAGTTACTGGAGGAAATCAGTTTGTGTGTGTCCAACGAGCAACAAATATCTCTCTGAAACCAACAAGAAAACCTTCCTGAGCGGTAACCGTTTAACTTTAAATACCAGAGCCTGGAGGAGATTCATAAATGTTGAATTCTGTGCACAGTATAAGAATTGGAGAAGTGAGAAGTCAATGATTGGACTGTGAAACAAAGAACTTTTCTGAACATATACACACTATATCCATATGCGCTTAGAACTAGAAGGGAGGAGGGGTTAAGTTAGGTTAGTTGTTAATAGTAATAAGTTAAAGTTTTTGTGTTTAAAAAAATAAATAAATAAATAAAAGCAACTTTTGTTTAAGTAACCATTGTCTTGGTGAATTTCTATTGCTGCTGGATTTTGGAATCCTCTGGACTCGTATCACACCTAAACAGTTAATTGAACTTTAAATAGGTGCTTTTCAGTTAATATGAACATTTGAATTTTTTTATATTTTTGTCATTTTTAATTGCATTTAAAAGAATAGTTTTTATTACACAGTTCAAGTAAAATATATAAACTATTTTTATATACTACTACAACATGAGACTGCTTAAATTATTTATTAAAGTACATTGCAGAATTACTATTTGTCACAGGTGCCTGGCTCAATACCATTCATTAAATCACTAGATTTATCATGGGTATTTGTCAGCAGCGGTACACTGGTGCACAAAAATGACAGTCTGTAGCGGCTCGCGCACAGAGACACAGACTGGCCCACAAATGGCCGAAGAACACGCCGACCGCATGGACTTGGGGGTGACACCGGCTGTTGTCCCAGGTGATCTCTGCACAGTGGGAAAATGGGGAACTCTGGCAGGAAACCCAGCCAATCCCAGGCTGGTGCTCAAATGACACAGGGCCTGACGTCAGTGCCTGGGGTCCACATAAGCGTGACGGCCACAGCAATAAACCAGTCTCATTTTCCAAAGCTTTGGTGTGCATGTCGTTCTTCTCCATGCTCGCATAGCACAAAAGCTACAAAGCCACAACAGTAATCATTTGTACGTCACAAAGTAAGTTGGTTTTCTGAAAATGTCAATTCAAATGAAATTTCTCCTAACATCACCTTATAGTTGTAATGTCATGTCAAACATTGTCTCTTTACTACATTCCACCCATAAATACCATCCTGTTTTACAATAGACTTTGCTGCATTTCCTTCATGTATTGTAAGCATAAGATTTAAGTTGAGTGACCATTTTTTTCTTGATTTAGCTCAACATATTCGAGGAGAAGATGCAACCAAATTAGCCTCGATGGCAAAGTTGAAAGCAGGTCGTCTGGTTCGTGAGGTTGCTGATAGCTGTCTTCAGTTCTGGGGAGGAATGGGTTTTACTAATGAAGTGTTGGTCAGCAGAATGTATAGGTAAGAAAAAATTTTTAGAAATTTAAATGAACCGCTTTTATTCGTGTTTTCATACTTATCCAAACAGGCCCTTTGCCCAACTTCTCCATGCCACCCACATTAGTCCCACCTGTCTGTATTTAGGCTATAATCTTCTAAAGTAGTCTAAACTATCCTATCCGTGTATTCATCCAAATTTTCCTTAATTGTTGCAATAGTACCTGCTTTAATCGCCACCTCCAGCAGCCCATTCCATACACTGATTACCCTCCATTTTACAAAAAAGTTACCTCAAGTTCATGTTAAGTTTAAGGTGAAGAGAAAGTAATTTATGTCCTCTGGTTACTAATTCCCAAGTCTGGGCAATTTTGTTTACAAATTCAAAGATGATTATACATATCAAGGTATAATGTGTTCCAAATAGTGGGACATTGAGAAAAGTCCAATCCAATTTTCACAGGTGGATGATTAAAAACAGAAATGGCCAGTTCTAGTACAGGAGGAGAAAGTTCCCCAAGTTTTGTCAGACCATGTTAGGGTAGTGCATAAGGTCAAAGAAATTAGAGTGGGAACCATTTATCAAATAGCATAAGATCATAGATGCATTGAAGTGGCAGGTTTCATCTTGAATGATATCAGCAGTCTTTTCTTGAAAAGTTATTTCCTTTGTTGCCCTTGCACCTCCATCCATTTTTATTTGAAATTTCCAGAATGTTGCTATTTCAAATCATCTGAGGGCAACTTGAATTAGAGGAAGGAATTCCATCTTGTTCAGTCTCATTTAGTATGTTATCTGTGTTGGTAATGAAGAAGACTTTTTTTTAATTTACTCTTGAAATAACATAGAGAAGAGCAGCTGTACCTTCTGATTATTGTTTTGATTTATTACTTTCTTTTCAAGGAGCTGTGTCAAATTTAGGGCCATAGAGCACAGAACCAGATCATTCACCCTAACTGAGTACCTGTCCATCTTCAAGAACCCAATTACATTAATCCCATTTTATTCTCCCTGAATTTCTATCAACTTTGCCCACATTCCTCAACACTTACCTGTACATAAAGTACAATTTAATTTCCATTTAGCTGACCAACACATTGCCTGCAACTATTTACTTAGTCACCAGTTTCCTTTATCTTGAGCCTAATCTTGATGTAATGAATTGTTATCACTGACACAAAAGATGTGAAAAGCCCTGAGATGACATAATTAACTGAATTTCCATATTTGTACTTAATTGTTTTTTACATTTTTTTTGTATCATGTCTATATCTGGTTTTAAAATGTTAAAAAATGTGTCATTAATTTTTAATGGTTTTTGAATGCTTCTAAATGTCAAACACACAAAAATTGAAATTGTCAGCTTTGAAATGCAACCCTGAGGGAAGAATTTTGCTTGCTATCAAAGCATTATAGATGGAGTCCATAATTTATTTTATGGCCCTCAGAGACTGCAATAAACAGGGCCTTTCAGACTGCATTATATTCCGCTTCATTTAGAAAATTGCTAAAAGGTAAATATAGGACAGGGGGAGAGCATATATTCTAGATCATTAATTTGCATGGCAGTAATTTCAACATATTGTGCATGTGGTCAATGAATGATTATTTTCTTATTTTGTCCTTGAGGGATATGAGGTTGATGTCAATTGGAGCTGGTGCAGATGAAGTCATGTTGTCCATCATTTGCAAGCACATGGGGACCTTTCCTGGAAAGAAATGATTGATTAAGACAATACCCAAATCAACACAGGGACGAGAAGAAGAATTATTATATTAATTATTTTAGTGCCTTCTATTTGACATAATTTTATGAAAGATTTAGAAAAAGCTAATGTACAAAAATGTATGTAAATTCTATAATGTATGATGATCTTGCCTTGGATATGAAAGATATTTTTCATTTGTTCCATAAATATTTTTCAAGCCCAATAATGAATAATTATTTTTATCTCGTTGAATCCCTCATCCTGATCTAAGCACAACAACATTTTCAAAGAATTTGTACCTGGCTGTCAATGTGAGAAATTATTAAATGTTGTGAAATATTGGAGCTATTTCAACTCCGTCTATAGTAATTTAATAGATTTTAAAATTATGTAGAGTTTATATAAAATGAATTTTTTATATAAAATCATTTTTGGAGTTGTTAGTTTAAAATTCTGAGTGGTCACTTTGAGGGAAACCCCATTATGCCGAGTGCTGCAGTACAGATAAATAGGTAATTATTTGAATCTGAACTGTTGTGTTGTGAAAATAATGTAGACTGTTTGGATTTAAATTCTAGCTAAAAGCTGGATCAGTTAAAAGTGATATAATCTCTGATTATATAATTTTACTTGTTATGGAAGCATGTGGATTTTGGAGATCCACAGACTTGCTGTAGTTTCAGGTCTACTTAAGATCATTGAAGTTTATTATGGGAAAGCATGGAATGTTGGAGAATGACTGTATTTCGTTTGTGAAAGTTAGCATCTGAAAGGATAGGATCTAGGGCCAGTTAACCGTGTACCATGGGAAAGACATATAGGTGGCAAAGCAAGCCATTCCAAGGCCAACCAAAAATTCTGATAGCATGTTAAACATTAGAGTATCTTTAGCCTTAAGAAATGTTAATTTCCAAAACCGGGATGGTAGTTTCTGCCAAGAAATTATAATGATAATAATTATATTATTAATAGGATTAGTATTGCTGAAATTCACTGTTAAGATCAAAGAAAACATCAATATATCAGATTTTAGGAATTTGGAATTCTAATGTTTTCGCAAAGTATTGGTTGAGAAGAATATGACTGAATGTGAATCAAAATTTATTGTTATGAACAAGTCACAAAATTTGTTGTTTTGTGGCAGCATCTCACAGTACAAACATTCATATAAATCACCTTACAAAATTAAATAAAAATAATGCACGAAAAGTCAAAGTAAGGCCGTGTCTTTGATTCATTTATCATTCAGGAATCTGATGGCAGTGGAGAAGAAACTGTCCTTGTACCACTGAGTGCTTCAGGCTCCTGTATCTTTTTCCCAATGGTAGCAGAGTGAGGAGGGGATGGCCTGGGTTGTGGGGGTCCTTGAGGATAGAGGCTGCTTTCTTAATTAGATTAGATTCAACTTTATTGTCATTGAGCCAAGTAAAATACAAAGCCAATGAAATACAATTAGCATTCAACTGGATGTTAAAAGAAAATAGTGCTGTATACAAGTACAATAACTGTGCAAGCGCATGCAGCAAGCAAACAATTACAAAAATACTGACAGTACAATGCGAGTGCAGTTCCATTCAGTGATGTGATTTAAGATTCAGCAGGGTCACATCCTCAAGGGGAAATAAGCTCTTCTTGTGTCTGATATTTCGAGAGTAAAAAGTCCATATTTTGGGTGTGATGCGTCCTTGATGATGCTCTTCGCCCTGCCCAGACAGAATTCCTGATAGATGTTCTCACTGGTGGGCAATTGAATGCTGATGATCCGATGGGAAGTTTTCACCACCCACTGAAGTGTTTTATGATTCAATACGAGACAATTGCCTTTTTGATTAGGATGGAGGAGTTCAAGGACCAGGTGAGATCATCAGAAATGTGGACACCAAGGAATTTAAAACTTGATACCTGTTCCACCACAACTCCAATGATGTAAATAGGGACATGAACATGGTTTTCTGCATGCCTGAAGTCCACAATGATCTCCTTGGTCTTCTGAGTGTTAAGTGCCAAATTGTTGTCGGCACACCAAACGGCCAAGTCTCATCATCCCGTCTGATCAGGCCAACCACTGTGGAGTCATCTGTGAACTTGATTATGGAATTAGAACCATATACAGGAATGCAGTTGGAGGTGAAAAGGGAATACAGGAGAAGGCTCAGCACACAGCCCTGAAGCATGCCGGTGTTTAAAGTGAGAATAGAAGAGAAGAAATTGCCTCACTTAACAGCAGATTGGGGTCTTTTAGTCAGAAGGTCCAAGATCCAATAACAGAGGAATGAGCTGATACCAAGCTGATGAAGCTTGGCAATCAGTTTGGAGAGAATCACAGTATTGAATGCCAAACTAAAGTCAATGAACAGCATTCTGATGTAAAAGTTGGAACTGTCCAGTTGGGTCAAGGCAGAGTGAAGTACTGTGGAAATGGCATCCTCAGTTGACCTGTTGATACGATAGGCAAGTTGATGAGGTCCAAAGTCATGGGCAGAGTTTCAAATGTGATAAAAACCAGTCTCTCAAAACACTTTGCAATGATGGGGTGAGTGCAACTGGAACGGAAGTCATTCAGACTCATGGCGGTGGGACACTTTGGCATTGGCATGACGGTGGCAATCTTGAAACTCAAGGGAACAACTGCCTGGGCCAGGGACAGATTGAAAATGTCTGTGAAGACCCCGGCCAACGGTTCTGCACAGACTCTAAGCATACGGCCAGATATACCAACTGGACCAGCTGCCTTCTGTACATTCACCTTACTCAAGGTGGCCCAAACATCAGAGAAGTGAGAGGCAGTTCATCAGGTGGAAGGTGACCTCCTTATTCTCTCAATCAAAGCTACCATGGAAATAATTAAGCTCCTCAGAGTGGGAGGAGGGGCACAATACTAGATGGTTTATAGTCTGTAATAATCAGTATGCCATACCACATTAGCCAGGGGTATGAGGAGTTCAGGGTATTATGTTAATGCCTTAAAAGAGGGAATTTAATTGATTTTTAAATCTAATTTTGGGATAGTATTAGGCCTTATAATAATATTGGTTGATCTTGTGTCACATTGAACATCCAGTTTCTGTTTTGCTTATAAAATACTCCAAAGGATTCATGACTGATTCACAAGGTAATATTCAAAACCTGAAGTAATAGCAATAGACTGTCTCCAAAATGTGAAAAAAGTAGATAATAATCTACTTTGTAATATTTTCTCTTAATGTGCTCTTTCCTCCCTGAAAGATGTAGAAATAAACAATAGTACTACCTCAGCAAATGTATTGCTCTAATTGCCTGCAGTATATTAAAAAGAAAAATAATAAGGTGTAGAATTTCTAACTTTGAAATTCATTTTTACTTTTAAATTCATAGGGTCTATGGCATTCTTTTTGGACTTAAAGTGAATGGTTTGTTAAATAAAGAGTGCTCTTTAAAAGAAATGGGAAAGAACTATCCATGTGATGTGTTTTATATATTTTTTTAGGACAATGGGTAGGTATATGTCCAGACAAACTATTTTATTCACATTGAAATTTAGCTTTAAATACTTGAAGTAGGATGTATTCCTTAATTGTCTCTTTTTAGGAATCATTATACCATATTTTTTGTCTTGACTCGTATTCTATATTCTCTTTCAATCCAATTTTTCTTTAGACATATTTTACCTCCTGATCTGGTATCCTATTTTTTCATTTTTTATTATGTTTTATACTGTAAATGTATGGATTAATGTAGTGTAAATGAGTGATGGTCAGTACAGACTTGTTGGGCCGAAAGGCCTGTTTTCATTGCTATTTTTGTGTTTTTAAAATATGCAGAACCACAAAGGGCAACAGATCAAAAGTTTAGTCATAGAAAATGATATTATAGAAGGCTCTGCAGAAAGAGAGATTGGCATACCTGAGAACTTTCCACAATAAATACTTGCAACACAATGCTTGCATCTTGATATACTGTTACCTGTACTATCCAAATGTGCTATTGGATTCTTTAGTTCTTGAAAATGATGCTAACTCTAGGAAAAAAGTACAATTATTCAGGTGTTAAATTTGATAATCTCCAGCAAAATTCTCTCTTTATCAATCACTCTGTCTTCATCTCGGAAGACAAACTCTCAATGGACATCTTCTATAAACTCACCAGCTACCTCGACTACACCTCTTCACAATCTCTACCCTGTAAGGATTCCATTCCTTTCTCTCAATTCTTCTGTCTCCATTGCATCTGCTCCCAGGACAAGGTCTTCCATGCAAGATCATAGAGATGTCCTCCTCCTTCAAGCAACGTGGCTTCCCCTCTCCCTCCAAAACTCAGCCCTCACCCGCATATTCTCAATTTCTCGCATGTCTACCTTAGCCCCTCCGTCCCCATGTGCAGTGGGGACAGGATTGAGATTCCCCTGGTCTTCACCTGCCGCTCCACCTGCCTCCACATCCAACATATCCTCCTCTGCCATTTCCACCACCAAGTATGTGATCCCACTTTTTTGGCTTGGCTTCGCGGACGAAGATTTATGGAGGGTTAATGACCACGTCAGCTGCAGGCTCATTTATGGCTGACAAGTCTGATGCGGGGCAGGCAGACACGGTTGCAGCGGTTGCAGGGGAATTTGTTGGTTGGGGTTGGGTGTTGGGTTTTTCCTCCTTTGTCTTTTGTCAGTGAGGTGGGCTCTGCGGTCTTCTTCAAAGGAGGTTGCTGCCTGCCGAATTGTGAGGCGCTAAGATCACGGTTTGAGGTGATATCAGCCCACTAGCGGTGGTCAATGTGGCAGGCACCAAGAGATTTATTTAGGCAGTCCTCGTACCTCTTCTTTGGTGCACCTCTGACACGATGGCCAGTGGAGAGCTCGCCATATAACACGATCTTGGGAAGGCGATCGTCCTCCATTCTGGAGACGTGACCTATCCAGCGCAGGTGGATCTTCACCAGCGTGGATTCGATGCTGTCGGCCTCTGCCATCTCGAGTACTTCGATGTTAGGGATGAAGTCGCTCCAATGAATGTTGAGGATGGAGCAGAGACAACGCTGGTGGAAGCGTTCTAGGAGCCGTAGGTGATGCCGGTAGAGGACCCATGATTCGGAGCCGAACAGGAATATGGGTATGACAACAGCTCTGTATACGTTTATCTTTGTGAGGTTTTTCAGTTGGTTGTTTTTCCAGACTCTTTTGTGTAGTCTTCCAAAGGCGCTATTTGCCTTGGTGTGTCTGTTGTCTATCTCGTTGTCGATCCTTGCATCTGATGAAATGGTGCAGCCAAGATAGGTAAACTGGTTGACCGTTTTGAATTTTGTGTGCCCGATGGACATGTGGGGGGGGCTGGTAGTCATGGTGGGGAGCTGGCTGATGGAGGACCTCCGTTTTCTTCAGGCTGACTTCCAGGCCAAATATTTTGGCAGTTTCCGCAAAACAGGACGTCAAGCGCTGAAGAGCTGGCTCTGAATGGGCAACTAAAGCGGCATCATCTGCAAAGAGTAGTTCACGGACAAGTTGCTCTTGTGTCTTGGTGTGAGCTTGCAGGCGCCTCAGATTGAAGAGACTGCTATCCGTGCGGTACCGGATGTAAACAGCGTCTTCATTGTTTAGGTCTTTCATGGCTTGGTTCAGCATCATGCTGAAGAAGATTGAAAAGAGGGTTGGTGCGAGAACGCAGCCTTGCTTCACGCCATTGTTAATGGAGAAGGGTTCAGAGAGCTCATTGCTGTATCTGACCCGACCTTGTTGGTTTTCGTGCAGTTGGATAACCATGTTGAGGAACTTTGGGGGGCATCCAAGGCGCTCTAGTATTTGCCAAAGCCCTTTCCTGCTCACGGTGTCGTAGGCTTTGGTGAGGTCAGCAAAGGTGATGTAGAGTCCT
Source organism: Narcine bancroftii (assembly GCF_036971445.1). NCBI lineage: Eukaryota > Metazoa > Chordata > Chondrichthyes > Torpediniformes > Narcinidae > Narcine > Narcine bancroftii. Next base: position 390,449,956 of record NC_091469.1, read on the forward strand.
TTGTTTTGTTCTCTGCACTTTTCTTGGAGCTGTCTGAGGGCAAAGACCATGTCAGTAGTTCCTCTGTTTGCGCGAAAGCTGCACTGTGATACTGGGAGAACATTCTCGGCGACGCTAGGTATTATTCTATTTAGGAGAATCCTAGTGAAGATTTTGCTTGCAATGGAGAGCAGCGTGATTCCCCTGTAGTTTGAGCAGTGTGATGTCTCACCTTTGTTTTTGTACAGGGTGATGATGATGGCATCACGAAGGTCCTGAGGCAGTTTTCCTTGGTCCCAGCAAAACTTGAAAAACTCATGCAGTTTGGCATGCAGAGTTTTGCCGCCAGCCTTCCAGACCTCTGGGCGGATTCCATCCATACCTGCTGCTTTGCCACTTTTCAGTTGTTCAATTGCCTTATATGTCTCTTCCTGGGTGAGGACCTCATCCAGCTCTAGCCTTAGGGGCTGTTGAGGGAGCTGGAGCAGGGTGGAATCTTGGACTGAGCGGTTGGCACTGAAAAGAGATTAGAAATGTTCTGACCATTGGTTGAGGATGGAGATCTTGTCGCTGAGGAGGACTTTGCCGTCTGAGCTGCGCAGAGGGCTTTGGACTTGGGGTGAGGGGCCGTACACAGCCTTTAGAGCCTCGCAAAAACCCCTGAAGTCGCCAATGTCCGCGCTGAGCTGGGTTCGTTTGGCGAGGCTAGTCCACCACTCATTTTGGATCTCCCAGAGTTTGCGCTGAAGATGGCTGCATGCCCGACGGAAGGCTTGTTTCATCTCTGGCCAGGACGGCTTTGTAAGGTGAGCCTGGTGGGCAGCTCGCTTCTTTGCCAGAAGCTCCTGGATTTCCTGGCTGTTTTCGTCAAACCAGTCCTTGTTTTTCCTGGAGGAGAAGCCCTGTACCTCTTCAGTGGATTGCAGTATGGTATTCTTCAGCTGATCCCAGAGGGTTTCTGGGGACGAGTCCGTGAGGCGGATTGCATCCTCGGGCTTTGCTTTGATGTTTGCCTGGAAGTTTCCTCTCACTTCGTCTGACTGCAGGTTTCCAACATTGAACCTCTTTCTGGGGGCTTTACTGTTCCTGGGCTTTGGCTTGAAGTGAAGGTTGATCTTGCAGCAAACCAGCCAGTGGTCAGTGTGGCATTCCATGCTGGGCATGACCCTGGTGTGGAGCACATCTCGTTTGTCTCTTTCTCGCACCAGGACGTAGTCCAGGAGGTGCCAGTGTTTGGATCGGGGATGCATCCAGGTAGTCTTCAGCCTGTCCCTCTGCTGAAAAAGAGTGTTTGTAATGACAAGCCGCTGTTCTGCGCAGAGCTCCAACAGGAGGCGCCTATTGTCATTGCACTTGCCGACACCATGCTTGCCCAGGATTCCTGACCAGGTTTCTGAGTCTTTGCCGATGTGAGCGTTGAAGTCGCCAAGGATGACCACCTTGTCGGTTGTAGGGGTGCGTTGAATGAGGTTGTGCAGGTCAGTGTAGAACTTGTCCTTTTCTGCTGGTTCCGCCTGGAGGGTTGGAGCATAGACACTGATGAGGGTGATGCGACGCTTGTTTTGAATGGGGAGTCGCATGGACATGATCCGGTCCGAGTGGCCTGTCGGGAGGTTTTCGAGTTTGGAGGCAATGGAGTTCCTGACCATGAGGCCTACACCAGATAGGCGTCGTTCATCCATAGGCTTGCCAGACCAGTAGAGTGTGTAGCCCGCGCCGCGCTCTTGGAGGCTGCCTACATCTGTACCAGACACATATTCCCCTCTCCTCCACCTTCTGCCGAGTTCACACCACCCTCCCCACCAATTGCCCCCAGCACCCTCCAACTGGATGGTGTTATCAGTGATTTTTCTGGTTTCCATTAGAACACTCCCCCCCCACCCCATCTTCCACCTGCAGTCTCCCTCTAGTATTTTTCCTCTGTCTCTCTCCCCTTTTTACTGTCTTTTCAGAGCTAAAATCAATTCTCACCTGTCCTCTTAGCACATCCAATGAATGCCTTTCGTCTGTTAGTCTGTACTCCTCCTTCTCCCATTCAAATGCCTGTCTTTTTTTAGGAACAGCTCGAGGTAATCTATCTTGACCTCATTTCTGTGTTTTGACAATCTGCAGACGTTTGTGTTTCACTAGCTGAATTGGATGCATTTGGGAGGTGCAGGCTCATGCAGACGAATGGCCTGTCACCATTGCCATATCTGGAAATGTAAATTGTTAATCAGAATTGGGAAAGGTGGGTTAAAATGGGGAGTTTCACGATTTAGAGAAGGTGGTGGGAGAACGAAAGGAATCTCTGTAATGCAATGAGGCGACTCCTGTTGCAGGGATAGTTCCAGATTCCAGCACCTTTAGCTCTTTTAGCTTTTAGAGACGTGCCCCTTCAGACTTATAATTTCATAGCAGGGAGACAAGAAATTGCAGACGCTGAGATGTGCTAATCGCTAAAGAAGCACCTTCCTTTCTCCATCTGGCTGTTGCTTGATACCTCATTACCCCGAACAGAAAATGTGCTCAAATGAAACAGAGCAGGAAGGTACCGCCTCCCATGGGTGAAGTTAAGACAACTCATATTTCCACGTGTCCATGGGCACGAGCGTGACGTCGATACACTCATGTTGAGATCTGGGAGATGTAGTTCTAACTTGGGGGGGTGGGGTGAACGGCTCGCAGAGCAGTGCTGGTGACCACGGAGGAGGCGGCGCGCGCATGAGCGGCCCCGCGCGCCCACTGGACCGACTGGCACGAACTTCTCCCAGCAGTCGGCGCGCGGCGTTCCCGACCCCAGTGATGTCGTGGCGCTTCCAGGAAGTCAGGCGCCGGAGCGCAGGAAACGGAAAGAAAGGCCTGTGTGAAACATCGTCTACCTGGCGTGCTGTCCTCAGAGGAGGGCGACACTAAATCAGGCAGTCGGCAAAAATGAGACGAGCAGGTTTAGGTAAGAAGAGGATATATTAAAAAAAAAAGCCGTCAAAGTCACCATGAGAGCCCCCAAGTTCGCTGAAAGCAGCGCACCCGCTGCCCTAGAATATGCCCCGAGATCTGGCTTGGCTGGCAGAACTCAACTGGGTGATTTATGGAAAGAATCCGTATTAAAGTAAAGGAGGAGGTAGAACTGTCTGTAAGTCGTTCCCAGAATCTATGAGAACGTATTTTATTGATGGGGGTCAAAATTGCAGGTGGGATATATTTTTTACACTAAGGTAATGTACATAAATGCAGAACTATTAATTTCAATGATCATTCTTCCCTCACCCTTATTTCTGTTGGCAGTCCAGCAAGAACCCTGGATTCCTCAAGTTGATTATCCTTGAATTTAATAATTTCGCCATTGGGGTTCATGGGTCTTCTGTAAATTCCTTTCTAAATGTTCATTTCTCTTCCTTAAAATTCTTCTTTCTTTTCTTTGGCTTGGCTTCGCGGACGAAGATTTATGGAGGGGGTAAAAGTCCACGTCAGCTGCAGGCTCGTTTGTGGCTGACAAGTCCGATGCGGGACAGGCAGACACGGTTGCAGCGGTTGCAGGGGAAAATTGGTTGAGTGTTGGGTTTTTCCTCCTTTGCCTTTTGTCAGTGAGGTGGGCTCTGCGGTCTTCTTCAAAGGAGGTTGCTGCCCGCCAAACTGTGAGGCGCCAAGATGCACGGTTTGAGGCGTTATCAGCCCACTGGCTGTGGTCAATGTGGCAGGCACCAAGAGATTTCTTTAGGCAGTCCTTGTACCTTTTCTTTGGTGCACTTCTGTCACGGTGGCCAGTGGAGAGCTCGCCATATAACACGATCTTGGGAAGGCGATGGTCCTCCATTCTGGAGACGTGACCCATCCAGCGCAGCTGGATCTTCAGCAGCGTGGACTCGATGCTGTCGACCTCTGCCATCTCGAGTACTTCGACGTTAGGGATGAAAGCGCTCCAATGGATGTTGAGGATGGAGCGGAGACAACGCTGGTGGAAGCGTTCTAGTAGCCTTAAAATACTTATTTAGATAATTATTTGAGCAAGGTTTATTGTCAGCCCTTGTATCTTTGTTTCTCCTTCTGTTGCAGGGTATATTTATTTGTTAATCATGCTTCTCTGAAGATTGCTGAAACATATTGCTGTAGTTAAAGTCCTGTACAAATATATACCACTGTAATATCTGAAAATGGCTCCAATCATTTCAGAGAGAGAGAGGAAAAATTAACAATAAATCAAAACAGCAAGCCGTTAGGATGGCATATTTCAAGATTTAGAGAAACTTTTCAAGAAGTTGGCAGCAAGTATTTCCAGAAGATGAGATTGGCACCATTGATGGGAAGAAGGAGGAATAATGAAGGGAAAAGTGGAGAGAAGGTTATGGTGGATGACAGGATTTGAACGCAGGATCAATTTAAATCTCAGACTTTTGTTTGTTACTAGAAATCAATGTAAAACAGTGGGAAAGGGGCAAAATCAGTGTGGAACTATGTGATTTATCGCTGTATGCCAGTGAGATGGCATATACTTTTGACCTATTGAGACGATAGGGAGGGCTGGTATGGTGGAAGTCGGAGCTCAGCTGAGCCAAAGGCTAAGGAGCTTGGGAGGTGGAGAGTCATCCAGGCAGGAAGTCAGCAAGTTTTTCCATGCAGAGTGGGAGCTATGTAGAACAAGCTACCAAAGGAAGTGGTAGAGGGGTACAATTATAACATTTAACAGATATTAGATTAAGGAAGGTTTAAAGGAATTTGGGCAAAACACAAATAAATGGGAGTCAACTCAGGTCGTCAACTTGGTCAGCGTAGATGACTGGGTTGTTTTTGTACTGTATCATTACTTAGGGCTAAAGGCAACAGGAGCATGGAACAGTTTCAGGAAAATATGTACTAACATGATGGTGATGCAGCCAATGTGACACTGGTGGTATGAGATGGACCTTTTGAACACCTGAACAACAAAGATGCAGACATCAGGATGCTCTTTATTGACTACAGTTTGGCATTTAATACCATCAGCCCCTCAAAACTGATCAGCAAACTCTTAAGACCTGTGTAATTGGATCATGGATTTCCTCACTTGGTAAGAACATCTCCTCCACAATCTCTATCAGTACTGGAGCACCACAGACTGCGTTCTTAGCCCTCTACTCATTTTACACCGACGACTGTGTAGCTCAGTACGACAATAACACCATCTGCAAATTTGCTGATGACACCATGGTAGTGGGTTGAATAAAGGAAGGGGATAAGTCAGCATGGAGACTGAAAACTTGGCTGAATGGTGCACCAACAACAATCTTATACTCATTGTCACCAAAACTAAGTAGTTGATAGTTGAATTTCGTATAGGAATGCTAGACATATGCAATGCAGTGATCACTGGGGGAATCAGAGGTGGAGAGGGTGAGCAAACTTATTGGGAGTCACTATCTTGGAGGATCTTTCCTGGACCCACACACTAGGCATCATGAAGAAAGCATGTCAGTGCCTCTACTTCCTCAGGAATTTGGAGGTTTGGTATGACACCAGAAACCTTGGCAAATTTTTACAGATGTGTGGTGGAAACTGGCTGCATAACAGTCTGGTATGGGAACACAATACCCCTGAGCCTCAAGCCCTTCAAAAGGTAGTGGATACAGCCCAGGACATCACAGTAAACTCTCCCCACTATTGAGTACATCACCAGGGAATGCTGCTGTTGGAGGGCAGCAGCAATAATCAAAGACCCAGCACACTCTCTGTTCTCGCTGCTGCTATCAGGAAAGAGGTATAAGTGCCACAAGACTCGCACCACCAGTTTCAGGATCAGCTGCTACCCCTCCACCATCAGACTCCTCAATGACAAAATCAATCAGAGACTCATTTAAGGACTTACTTGTGCACTTTATTGATTTTCTTTGTTCTCTCTGTATTGCGCAGTTAGTTTGTTTACATTAATTATCTGTTTAGTTCTTTTATTTATATGTTTATTATTAAAATTGAACTGGATAAAAGTTATGCTTGTACAATATTTTAAACTGAATATAAGTCTGAAAACTGGTGAAAGGCAACGATGGAAAGGTGTAAATAGGTAATTGCGTCTATTACCTAATTTTTATCCCGAAAGCTAATGGAACAGTGAACCCTTACAAGCTTTCAAAGCCTTCAGTGACACTCTATGCTCCTACTCTCTTCAGGATGGTGAATGGTCAAAAAGCATTTGGCCCAGACAGTGGACTTGGCTGTGTACTTATAACCTGAGCAACAATGGCTGGAGTGTTTCTGGCCATATTTAACCTCTCGCTACAATGGTCAGAGGTCGCCACCTGCTTCGAAAGGACTTGCATTATTCTGATGTCCAAGAAGAGCAAGGTGATTTGCCAATGACAATGACATCGACAGGGATGAAGTGCTTTGAGAGGTTGATTATGGAGTGCATTAACTCCTCTCTCGAGGACACACTTCGATTCTCATATTGCCAAAACAGTTCAAAAGCAGATGTCATTTCAATGACCCTCCACTTTGGAAGGTCACTCCTATCACAGGAACACCTATGTTAGGCTGTTGTTCATTGACTACAGCTTAGTGTTCATAGAACATTGAACTGTATATTGCAGTACAGGCCCTTTGGCCTTCAATGCTGTGTTGAACCATATATTCCTTTAAAAAATTTCTAAACCCTCCCTACCTCCTAACCCTCTATTTTTCTTCCATCTATGTGCCTCTCTAACAGTCTTGTAAATGCCAGCACCATCGTCATGGCAAGGCATTCCAGGCACCCACAAATCTCGGTGTAAAAGAAAAAAAACACCCTGATGTCTCCTGTAAACCTCTCTCCCTTCATTTTGTACATATGTCCTCTGGTATTTGCTTTTCCTGCCCTGGGAAAAAGGCACTAGCTATTCACGCTATCTGCACCTCTCAGAATCTTGTAGACCTCTATTAAGTCTCCTCTCATCCTTCTTCCCTCCAAAGAGAAAAGTCCGTGCTCTGTTAGCCTTACCTCATTAGGCATTTTCGAATCCAGGCAACATCTTAGTCTCCTCTGCACCCTCTCCATAGCTTTCACATCCTTCCTATAAATGAGCTGACCAGAAATGAACGCAATACTCTTGAGTGTGGTCTCACCAGAGATTTGTAGAGATGCAACATGATCTCGTGACTCTTCAACTCAATTCCCCTATTAATGGAACCCAACATCCTATAGACCTTTGTGGTGATCCGGATTCAACTCCATCTGCCAATTTTCAACCCAACTGGATCCTATCTATCCTTTGTTACCTATGACAACATTCATCACCATCCACAACTCCTCCATCCTTTGTATCATATGCAAAATTACTTGCTCATCATTCCACCTCTTCATCTAGGTCATTATAAAAATCACAAAAGGCAGGTGTGCTTTGGAACCCCACCAGTCACTAACCTCCAGGCAGAATGCATTCCGTCCACTACTACTCTCCACACAGCCAAGGTTCCATGGATCCCATGCCTCATGACTTTCAGAGTGAGTCTCTCATGGGGGACCTTGTCAAATGTCTTACTAAAACCCATATAGACCACATCTACTACCCTACCCTCATCAACTTATTTTGTAACCTCCTCAAAAAAACTCAATTAGGTTCTTGAGGCATGACCTTCCCTTCACAAAACCATGCTGACTATTCTTGAGTAGGCTATACTTCTCCAAATTATCCTAGATCCTATCCTTAGAGAATAGTTTGCACACCACTGACATAAGACTCAATGGTATATGATTCTCCCTATTACCTTTTTTAAACTAGGGGAACACATTTGCCATTCTCCAATCCTCTGTCATCTCCCCGCAGCCAAAGAGGACTCACAGATCATAGCCATTGCCCCAGCTATCTCTTCCTTCACTTCCCACAGAAACCTGGAGTATATTACATCTGGCCCTGTTTTTAAGAAGATCCAACACCTTCTCTACCTTGATATCAACATGGTCCAGTACACAATCCTGTTCTATGTTCTATTCTGACCTCACCCTGATCAAGTCCCTTTTCTCGTGTGAATACTGAACCAACGTATTTATTTAGGGCCTCTCCAACCTCCTCTGCCTCGAGGCATATACGGCCTCCTTTATCCTTTAGCAGCACCACCTTCACTGGTGTTATCCTGTTCTTCATAAATGCCTCTTTAATCCTACTTGCCAAGGCCTTCTCATGCCCTTTCCTGTTCAACACAATTATAGCACCAAACCTTATGACCCAACTAAAGAACCTGGAACTCTATTCATCCCTCTGTAACTGGATCCCAAACTTCCTCATTGGCAGCTCATCAACATAGGGTCCCCAAGGCTTACTCCCTGATCTACTCCTTCTGCATTCATGACTGCATAGGCAAGTTTTCCTCTAACGTGTTCTGCAAATACACTGACAATACCATCATTGTTGGCCATTTATTGAAACTGATGAGTCAAAATGAAATGGAGATTGTGAACCTGGTTACTGTTGCTCTCATTGTCATCAAGATCAAGAAGCTTATTGAAGGAGAGGCCAAGGAAGCGCACACCTCTCCATGTTGATGGAATGGAGGTGGAGCTAGATGGAACTTTCGATTTTCCACATCTCATAAGACCTCTCCTGTAGCCAATACATCAAGGCAACTGTGAAGAAGTTACACCAACACCTCTACTTTCTGAGGCATCTGAGAAGATTTTGCGTGTCGTCAAATACACTATCAAACCTCTCTGTGGAAAGTAAGCTGACTGGTTGCATCACACCCTGGTTTGGAAATTCTAATGCCCAGGAATGCAGAAAGTGTCACAAGGTTACAAACATTGCCTCGTCCATCATAACAAGCTCCTACCTCCTATCTATTGAAGATGCTGCCTCAGGAAAGCAGCCAACATTATGAATGACCCCCTCCCCACCCTCTTCTCACTGTTGCCTTCAGGTAGAAGGCTAGCCCTCTAGGTTCAAGTACAGTTTCTTTCCAACAGGTATCAAGGTACAAGGTACTTCTCCTTGTACTAATCATGCACTGATCGAACTCCAGAAAACCTTTTTGCATGATGAAAATTATTTATTAACTTTATTTTTGTTTCTCTTTAATTCAATGAACCATACAATTTTTTAAATTTTATAGTTATTTTTCCAAAGTATCTTTTCAGCTGTAGCAAGTAAGAATTTTAGTGCATATACATTGTATAATGTATATGATAAACTCATTACCATTATTATCTGAAAAATAAAAGTACTGAATTAGTATTTTCACTTAAAATCATCTTATAAATCAACACATTTCCAAATTGTTTTCTGTTGTAAATTAATGATGAAGTTAGTAATGATATATAATGAGGTTGGAAGGTAACATTGACAGAATTTCATGAGGTAAAATAGAATTTGTATTTTTTTTAATAAACACTATCATCTTTTGATATTTCATGTCCTGTAATCCCACCCAGGACTTCATTAATGTTGGAAGAAACATGTATAATGTTCTTATTTTGGACACGATTTGTTATAATACAAATATCTGTTTCATCTCTCCACAATTAATGTTCACGCTCACAGGGGAAGGATACAGTGGAGGTGGTTACAGTGTTTATGAAGAAGAAAATGATAAATTAACGGAGGGACTTCGAGAAAAAGTAACCACATTAAAATCAGTGAGTTCAAATACTTGTGAACAGTTTTTTACATTTTTTGGTTTTGAATTTTAAAATTTTTATTTTTCCTTTTTCTTTCGTTCTGAATAATATTAATGTGCCTTTAAGCACGAATACAACTTGTTCATGTTGCTTTTTGAAAATAGTATTTTTTTAAATAAACGGATTATGTTAAATTGCCAATATTTTAAAGCGTGGAGCTCTATTACTGGTATTTCAGTTTTATATTTCTTCTACATAGATCAGTTTTATCCAACTATTGAGTAATCAATAATATGACAAATCACTAATAAATAAAAACAATTATCCTCTTGAAAGCATTATGAATTTTGTGGTTTGTTGAATTTTAATAATGTATCTTTTATAAAATTCAAGAGAAAATTCTTCTTTGAGTTACAACATATGGCATTGATAATTTTGCTATAAAAAGTAAACAATGAAGTCTTGTCCTGAAGTGAAAAACCTTAGCAACATGGCTTCTATTATGATTTTCATCTCTATTTTCCACCTTTAAGTTACATTAACGTTGTATACACCCTCCTGTTGCACTTGTGATGCAATTAGAGTTTAAATAATTATGTTTTATTATTATATCAAATACATATGCACTCTTATAACTGGATATCAACTTGATTGACTCTTTGAAGTGAGGGATTCAATTAAAATAATTGAACATTCCTTTTGAACATTCATTCATGCTTTGTTTCATACCTTTGGATTTCTCTTTCCAGGTATCTGGATGTAGAGCTAGAAATACAGTAAAAATATACTTAGGATAGACAAAAAAAAACCCTAATCAAATGTCATGGAGGATACAACGGATTGCCTTTTCGAGACAGTTTAAGGGAGTTTAATATATTGTGTAAACATTAGGCACAGCAGTGATTTATCCAAGGTTTTGTATGGAGCCAAAAGAGATGGGAGAAGTCTTAATTTTTTTTTGTGTCAGTATTCACTTAGGAAAAGGGTACAGAGTTGTAGGAAGTAATGAAAACAAGCAGTGAGGTCATGGAACCTATACAGATTAAAGAGGAGGAAATGCTTGCTGTCTTAAAGCAAACAATGGGAAGCTAAATCCCCAGATCCTAAAAGATATTCCCTCAGACCTTGAGGGAGTCTAGTGTAGAAATTACAGGGGCTCTGGCAGAAATATTTAAAATGTCCTTAGCCACAGGTGTGGTGCCGGAGGATTGGAGGATAGCTCACGTTGTTCTGTTGTTTAAAAAAAGGCTCTAAAAGTAACTGGAAATTATAAGATAGTGAGACTGATGTCAGTAGTAGGTAAATTATTGGAAGGTGTTCAAAGAGATCAGATGTACAATTATTTAGATAGCCATGGACTGATTAGAGATAGTCAACATAGCTTTGTGCGTGGTAGGTCATGTTTAACCAATATTACAGAGTTTTTTGAGAAAGTTAATGGAAAATTGACGAAGGAAAAGTTGTGGATGTTGTCTACATGGATTTTAGTAAGGCCTTTGACAAGGTCCTGCATGGGAGATTAGTCAGGAATGTTCAGGTGGTGAAGTAGTGAACTGGATTCAACAATGGCTGGACGGGAGAGGGTAGAGAGTACTGGTGGATGATTGCTTCTCAGACTGGAGGCCTGTGACTAGTGTTGTGCCTCAGGAATCAGTGCTGGGACCATTGTTGTTTGTTATCTATATCAATGATCTGAATGAAAATGTGGTCAATTGGATCAGCAATTTTGCAGATGACACTAAGATTGAAGGTGTTGTGGACAGTGAAGAAGGTTTTGAAAGCTTGCAGAGGGATCTGGACCAGCTAGAAAAATGAGCTGAAAATGGCAGATGGAATTTAATGTAGGCAAGTGTGAGGAGTTGCATTTTGGAAGGACAAACCAAGAAAGGACATACACTGAGGAGTGCAGTAGAACAGAGGGATCTAGAAATACAGATACATAATTCCCTGAAAGCGGTGTCACAGGTGGATAGGGTTGTAAAGAGAACTTTTGGCATATTGGCATTCATAAATCGAAGTAGGAGTTTGAATGTTATGTTAAAGTTGTATTAGACATTGGTGGGGCCAAATTTGGAATATTGTGTGCAGTTTTGGTCATATAACTACAGGAAAGATATCAATAAGATAGAAAGAGTGCAGGAAAGATTTACTAGGATTTTGCCTGGACTTCAGGAACTGAGTTACAGGGTAAACTGGTTAGAACTGTATTCCCTAGAGCATAGAAGAATGAGGGGAGATTTGTTAGAGATATTTAAAATTATGAGGGGGATAAACAGAGTGAATGCAGATAGGTTTCTTCCACTGAGTGAAGGTGAGATACAAGCCAGAGGACATCAGTTAAGAGTGAAAGGGGAAAAGTTTAGGGGGAGCATGAGGGGGCACTTCTTCACACAGAGTGGTGGGGGTTTGGAATGAGCTTCCAGCTGAAGTGGTGAATGCAGGCTCAATTTTAATATTGAAGAGGAATTTGGACAGGTGCATGAATGGAAGAGGTAGGGAGGACTATGGACTGGGTGCAGGTCAGTGGGACTAGGCAAAAAAAAATGGTTTAGTACAGACGAGAAGGGCCAAAGAAGCCTGTTTCTGTGCTGTAATGTTCTGTGGTTCTTTTCTCTTTCACTGACCAGGAGGACCAGCGATATAAGCATACACTGAGTCAGTACTGCACAGAAGCAGGACCTTTGGTCACCAAGCACCCATTAACACAAAACCAATTTATTTTCCACAAAGTTCCCAATATTCTCTTTCTTTTCCAAAACTCCTACCCCTTGAAAGATTCTCGTGCTCACTAAGTTCCTTGAGTAATTTATTGTGGCCAGTTAACCTGCCTTTCTGCATGTCGTTGAGATGCCAGAGGAAACCAGCGTTCCCTGATTTCAGAGTCAGAGACACAATGTACAAGCTGCACTCAGTCAGAATTGAACTGGCGCGATGAGACTTCTGCTTATTTCCATGATGTGAACATCTCAACCTAAATATTGTTTTGTTGTTAAGTAGACAACAGAAATGTGTGATTGGATGAAAATGGCATGTTCGTAATTTGCTGCATACGTGGTATTTTAAAATATAAGATGCCTAAGGACAAATGAACACTTAGTCTTTCCTCTCTGAACAGCTTTCCATTGATATTGGAGCTGAAGTCAAATACCATAACAAAGTGCTGGACGAAATGGTATGTTTTGAGTCTATTCTCAGATATTAATAAAAGTATTTTCTCTGCTTATCTGATCAGAGGAAGTTTGGGAGGATCGGTGAGATTTTTGGGAGTTGAAGTGATTCTGGCTGCGTGTATTAAAAAAGTCAGTATCAGCTGACAAGCGTTAATGGACATTAAGAAATAACATGAATGATAGCACATCCTGTTTTTTGAACCATGTACCATTTTCTAATTTCCACAATTTGTATTTTAGAATTTAAATAAGCATTAATGCTTACATTACACCAAAGCATTATTTCAGGAGGGGGTTGGAAATTATTTTTTCCATTTTTTATTTGTCAAGGAATGTCGCAACATACTTCTGTCACTGTGGTGATTACAACATATATGCAGGTGAAAATTTACCAGTCTATTTCCTTGTGCAGAAAGCCATGTTTAAGTATGCAAATAGGAGATGGGCAGTAAAAGTAGAAGGGCCCTTTGCTGCTTCATTGATTAGTGCAGTATCTGTAAAACCACCAAGTGTCCGCATGTGAAGAAATACTAAGGCACATTGAATTATGTTGGAATAAATGAAAGATTAATTGTGATAAGTGTTTGTGATTTAAAAAGAAATAATCTTACACAATGACTTCTAGGCTCTTGGAACAGATTAATTGATGAAGATCATTTGTTATTTGAAGTAAATAACTGTTGAAGTAGGGTAATTCTTCAAACCTTTGCTTTTTAGATTGGAACTATGAATTGATTTTACATTAAGAAAAAATGCATAATGTGAAAGAACCTATTTATGTTAAGGAATCCAGTGTATACATTTGAGTTGGCTATTTTCAATGATGTATCCATACATTTTTCACAGGATGCAGGATTTGAATCTACAGGTGGACTACTAGGAGCAACTATGGGTAGACTCAAGCATTTATCTCGTGGAAGCCAAACAAAAGTCTTATGTTATATGATGCTTTTTGCATTTTTTGTCTTCTTTGTACTTTATTGGGTAATTAAACTGAGGTGAAATAAATTTGTCTGACTCTAGTATCTGGATCTAATTTATTACAAATTGCTGTACAGAACTTCTTTTGTAAGATCATTTAGATGTGATTAATGTTGAAGACTGTTGTTTTACATTGTGTTAAAGTTGCAAATTGCAGCTTCATGTTCTCTCAGAGTTTGCAATTCAGAACTTACCAGGTTTCTAAAAATGAAAAATGTCAGTAATAGTCATCTTCTGAGGTAATCCCTTGAGGAAATGAATGGCTTTATTTCTACACTGTGTGGGTGCAAAGGAGATTGAATGCCATGTGAGTTCTCTGGAGGTAGTCACAATAATGACTTGACTATTCTGATATTTAAAATTAATATTCCTTTTTTTGTGGAGTGAGTGGACTGCTAATTGCAGGTACAGTACAACCCTGATTATTGGAGATGGTCAGGACCTGGCATATGATGGATAAATGTTTTTACCAAGAACTGGTCATTTTTTAAAAGTAGCCCTGTAGCAGTAGCAAATCACTTGTAACAGTGTTTAAACAACAAACAACAAGGGAAGGCTTTTTAAGCAGTAAAATAATATTTAATTCTCACCAAAAAAAGCTGGTCGCCACCAATCACAGACAGCTCCCCACCAAGGCCCTGCTGCTTCTGGGAGCCCAAGGGTCCCACCCAAGAGCCCGCTGCTGCTGGGAGACCGATAACCCCGCTGCTGCCAGGAGCTCGCTGCTGCCGGGAGGCTGTTCTCCTTGTTGACACTAGAACAAGGGATTCTTCTGATTACTTGCGGCTGAGATTCAGTGGTACGCAGTTTGAGAGGGAGAGTTGGAGAGAAAAGTCAATAGGGGAAAGTAAAAAAGAAACGGAATGAGAGAGAGGAGGGAGTTACCTTAAATGAGGACAATCGTTCTAATTTCATTTCGAGTGATTTTTTTTTTCATCCTGCTCTGAAAACATTTTGGATATATGAGGATTTCTGATTTCGGCCCATAGAGTTGCTCTGCAAATGAGCTAAACTGTCTTGCATCTAGTTCCAAGTTCTGGCCTTTTCTCCATATCTCTTAATACCTTGACTAATTAGATACCTGTCAATCTCCCCTTAAACTCCCCCAATGATCCAGCCTCCGCAGGTGTATGTGGCAACAAATTCCACAAATCCTCAACCCTCTAGCTAAAGAAATTTCTCGTCATCTCGGCTTTAAATGGGTACTTTCTAATTCTAAGACTGTGCCCACTTGTCCTGGATTCGCCCACCAAGGAAAATATCTTATTTACATCTCCATCTTGAATAACTGCACAAAAATTTAGGTTAAATTACTCTAGCTGATGATTGTATAACCATGTATTAATACATTTCAGAAGCTTGTCTGTTTGTCCATTTCTTACACTGAAAAGTGAAATTGCCTCTCAAGATTGTTTCAAACATATTAAAAAAAAAGTGCAGCACTAATGAGGTTGCCTGGATTCCTTTAGCTAAGATAGGAACTTGAGTGGGGCAGGTTTTTTAGAATACAGGTACAACATAATGCAAAAATGTTTTAATAAATAGGAGTATATTTCCTCAAAAATTTACTCAAAATTTTCATTGTAAAATATATTGCTTTACTCATTAAACCAGTTCCTTAGAATTTGGAAATTCTAACATGATCATGGTTAAAAATGGATATGGTGTGGTTGAAAATGACAGGAAACTTGGGTGCATTTCAATAGAGAGCTGTTTTACAGGTTGCAGAAGAAAGTGTGGATACTGAGGCTGAATGCAACATACAAATGTGCTGGAGAAACTCAGCAGGTCACACGGCATCATGAGATCTATAGAGTAACCAACGATTCAGGCCTGGGCTCTTTGTCTGCTTTCAACATAAGCAAGCAGACACCTGAATAAAAAGATAAGTGGTTTGGGGTGGAGCAGAGGAAAGAAGGGGCAGGAAGTGGAGCACAGACCTCTTACGGGTTGGCCTGTGTTCCTCCCCTGCCCCTCCCTCCTGTCTCCTCTTCCCGCACCTCCCCAATCTTTTTATTCAGGCTCCTACTTATTTATGCTTATACCTGACGAAGGACTGTGGTCCAAACTGTTGGTTTATCCTTTACTTCCTAAGGATGATGCATGTTCTGCTGAGTTTCTCCAGCACATTTGTGTATTGATCTAGATAGTTGGATCAGAATTTGAGATAATAAATTTTCTTGTACAACTTATCCTTACTATTTTTGGAAGCAATATAATTTTTAAAACAAAACAAGTTTTGGAGATAATTTTAAGTTAGGTGGTGTGGTAGCGCGACACTATTACAAACACCAGCGAACCAGGTTCAAATCTGGCGCTGTCTTTAAAGAGTTTATACATCCTCCTCTTGTCTGTGTGGAGGTTCAAATCTGGCACTGTCTTTAAGGAGTTTATACATCCTCCTCTTGTCTGTGTGGATCTCTTCCAGGTATTCCGGTTTCCTCCCGCCTTTCAAAACGTATGGGAGTTATAGATAGGTGCATTTGGGTGGCACGGGTTCGTAGACCAGAAAGGCCTGTTACTGTGCTGTATGTTTAAATTAAAAATTCTTAGCATTCCAAAAGTGCTGCAATTGTTCAACCTTGGTTTGCCTCACTTTTAGTATATTATGTTAATTCAATGTGATCAGATTTAATCTGGTTCCTGGTAAATATCAGCCACAGTACAATATTGTAATTAGTATTCCCCTGATTGTTTTCATAAGTTGTACTTTTATAATTTTCTCTCAA
The DNA here is from genome assembly GCF_036971445.1 of Narcine bancroftii. NCBI lineage: Eukaryota > Metazoa > Chordata > Chondrichthyes > Torpediniformes > Narcinidae > Narcine > Narcine bancroftii. The sequence continues at coordinate 390,466,353 of NC_091469.1, forward strand.
GACCAATTAATTCTGCATGATTAAAATTGTAGTCTGTTAGTGAACTGATTTTTTAAATTCATCTATAGAGTACAATTGTTCTTTGTAATTAACATTAAAATTTATGGACCTCTGTTTATTTGTACTGAAATTAGAAAATAAAATATTTAACATATGTCTTACAACCTGATGACAGGGTTTTGATCCTTTTGTAAACCTGCAGCAAAAGTAGTGTCCAAAAATCCAAATGTCCTTTGCATTAGACGCATTTTAATGCATTTAACCATAATTATCTCTGGCTGCAAACAACTTTTGAAAGTTGTGTAGCTGTTTTTTATCTAATAAAACACCCCAAATGGATTGCAAGAGGTAATCAAAGCAGGAATTGAGAGAAAAGTTTTGAGAAGTATCTAGTCTAAAGCTATTGTAGATAAGGCATTGGGATGCATGAGAGGTACAAAGCATTTATTTGATCATCAGGGGGAACTAAAACAGGATCCTGGACTCATTACTGAACAGCAGGAGATTAAGACAGCACCCTTTCATATAAACTAATGATGGAATTACATAATGTTTCAGGAAATAGATGTTTTGATAATCTTCACTGACAATGGAAACAGATGGAATCTGTTAACCAAAATCAACTGAAAAGGGCAGAATGTGTCTATTTAATTTTTTTTAATATCTTTATTTCTGGTTGCTTGACTGTCCCATAATTATTTCCTAAAATATTGTCAAAAACATTATTTGTTGACTCTGTCAATGTAATAGCAATACAAGATTTTGTTTTTCCAGACATGAGCTGATATATCAGGGTGTTCCTGGTGCCATTAACTCAGTTGCATTATCAACACCAGCTGATGCATTTCTCAACAACACCATGATTCATTGAGCTAAATATTGATCAGTTGTTCTTGCACAAAAGTGGAACATAATTTTGTAGCACAAATGATACCCAGATCTTGTTGCCTGACTATGTTCATTTAAGAATAAATATAGAAATATGTATTTGAAATGCTAAGGGATAGTATGAATATCCCTTTATTGTTTTAATCTTTTGAAACTATGTAATATTTTTATTTCACATCATTATTGCAGAACAATGTTGAAGAACATAGAACAAAACAACACAGGAACAGGTCCTTTAGCTCACAATATTTGTGCTGTGCATTAAATTAAATTCAATCTGCAAGTGATCCATAACCCTCCTTTCCTTGCAAATTCACATATTTAAAATCCTCCTAAATGCTATAATTGCGTCTGCTTTCACCACTGCACCTGGCAGCCTCTGTCAGGTGCATAATAACTTCTATATATAAAAAAATACTTCTGCACATCCCCTTTAAATCTTTCCTTTTGTCTTAAAATCATGCCTTCTGATATTTTACATTTTTACGCATGGAAAAAGGTTCTGTCTACCCTATCTAATTTTATAATCTTCATAATTTTATTCAGTCTCTCCTCAGCTTGTGACACTGCAGAAAAAAACAATCTATGTTTGTCCAACCTCTCCTTGTAGCCCAAACCCACTAATCCAGGCAACATCCTGGTAAATCTCTTCTGTACCCTATACAAAGCCTCTACATCCTTCCTGTAATCGCTACAGTGTGTCTTCCTTACTTTCATACTGAATAACCTGACCAATAAAGGCATGCCATCGTGGAATTACGATGTGGCCATTACAGAAACTTGGCTGGAGGGAAGGATAGGTACCAGGGTTTAGGTGTTTTTAAAGGAATAGGATGGGAGGTGAGTTGGGGGGGGGGGGTTGTGTGGAGTAGCATTACAAGTCGGATAATATGGCTGTAGAAAGGAAGGACACTGCAGAGGGAATCTACTGAGATGGTGTGGGTGGAAGTCAGAAGTAGGAAGGATGCAATCACTATACTAAGAGTAGACTGTAGGGCCCCAAATAGCCCTCGAGACACCGAGGTGCAGTTAAGTATGCAGATTCCATAATGGTGCAGGAAATACAGGGATGTAGTTATGGGTGATTTCAATGTCCCTAATATTGACTGACACTCCCTGGCTGCAATAGGGATAGATAGGGCTGAATTTGTCAGGTGTGTTCAAGGGGGGCGTGGCAAGATGGTGTAGAAGACAGACGTGCAAATCCACCTTCCCCCAGCTAGTTTTTTAAAATACCCATTTATAAAAGTGATTAAAGGTAGTATTCACAGTTTTTGGAATACTGAAGGACTGTAATGGCTACTAATGTAAAAAAATATGAAGGCTCAATTACAGAAGAAACTACCTCATAAAAGTGTAAAAGAATTGAGGCCTTCATGTCCAGTTGAAACCACAGTCATCGATGGGAGACCCCAGGCCTCAGAGATTTGGTTCGTCATGTGTTTTCTTTTAATTCTAAGGCGTAGCGATTTTAATTCATAAGAGTTTGCCATTTGAATTACAGTCTTTGGAGGGAAATGCTGGGAGAGTTTTGAGGGTCAATTGTAAAATTTTTGCTGAAGCTTGGACTTTGCTTAATGTTTATGCATCTAACATAGATGATGATTGTTTTATTTCAGAAGCTTTTTTGTTGTTAAATCAGGCTAATGAAAATATTTTAGTCGGGGGAGATTTTAATTGTGATTGAATTTAATTGATCCTATTGGATAGGTCCCTGAAAACTATAAGAAAATCAAAGATGGCGATACAAATTGGGGCTTTGATGAAAGATTTAAATTTGGTGAATATTTGGAGAAGAGTTAATCCTCCGGAGAAAGATTTGTCTTTTTATTCATTTCGACATGATTCATTTTCCAGAATAGATTTTTTTTTTGTTATTGGCACATTTACAGGGTAGAATATTACAGGCTGAGTATAAAAGTAGGGTTATATCAGATCATTTTTTTTCATGTGTAAGTTCCGAAGTGATATGTTCATCCTACAGATGGAGGTTTAATACAATGTTATTGAAAAAAACCAAAGTTTGTTACTTTTGTTAAAGAACAGATTACTTTGTTCTTGGCTGAGAATGTTAATTCTGTAGATAGTTGTTTTGTATTATGGGATGCTTTGAAAGCTTATTTAAGAGGGCAGATTATTAGTTACACTACGAAAGTTAAGAAACAATATATGGGAGAAAGTTTGGAGTTAGAGAAACAAATTGCTGAGTTAGAGGAAGATTTTCAGAAAGATGTGACAGAAGATTAAAAAAAAAGCGGCTTTGGCATATTTAAAATTATGTTACAATACATTACAAACCTATCAATTTGAGCATTTAATTAATCGATCTAAGCAGCGTTATTATGAATTGGGTGAGAGGGCACATAAGGTACTTGTGTGGCAATTTAAAATGGAACAGGTATCGCGGACCATTAATGCTGTTAAAAAGAATTCAATAGTTACCTATAAATCTCAGGAAATTAATGACCAGCTTTATTTATTCTATCAAAGAGAGAAGAGATAGCTGTGATCTTTGAGTACTCTTTGGCCACATGGGAGGTGCTGGAGGATTGGAGAATGTCAAATGTAATCCACTTGTTTAAAAAAGGTAATGGGGAGAATCCTGAGAATTACAGACCAGTGAGTCTTATGTCAGTGATGTGCAAACTATTGGAGAGGATTCTTAAGGATAGGATTTATGAGCATTAGGGATAAGTACAGTCTATTCAAAGATAGTCAGAATGGTTTGTGAAGGGAAGGTCATGCCTCACGAGCCTAATTGAGTTTTTTGAGGAGGTAAAAAAAGAAATTTATGAGGGTAGGGTGGTAGATGAGGTCTATATGGATTTTAGTAAAGCATTTGACTAGGTCCCCCATGAGAAACCTGTTCAGAAGTCATGAGGTATAGAATCCACAGAACCTGGCTGTGTGAATCAAAAAAAAAAGGTTGGCTTGCAGGTAAAAAGCAGAGAGCCATAGTGGAAGGAAAGTATTCTGCCTAGAGGTCAATGACTAGTGGAGTACCGCAAGGATCTTTTCTGGGACCTCTTTGTGATTTTTTTTTAAATGACCTGGAATGAAGAGGCAGAAGGAGGGGTCAGTAGGCTTGCGGATGATACGACGGTTGGAGGAGTTGTGGATGGAGCTGAAGGTTACAAGAGGATATAGACAGGATACAGAGTCGGGCAGAGAAGTGGCAGATGGACTTCAATCCGGATAAGTATGAGGTGATGCATTTTGGAAGGTCAAACCAGAAGGATGTGTACAGGGTTAATGGTTGGTTACTTAAGAGTGTGGATGAACAGAGGGACTTTGGGGTCCAAATCCGTGCATCCCTAAGGTCGTTGCACAGGTTTATAGGATAGTTAAGGCCTATGGGATGCTGGGCTTCATTAATAGAGAGATTGAATTCAAGGGTAGAGAGGTCATGTTGCAACTCTACAAATCTCTGATGAGACTACACAGAGTATTGTGTTCATTTCTGGTCACCTCACTATAGGAAGGATGTGGAAGCTCTGGAGAGGATGCAGAGGAGATTTACCAGGATGTTACCTGATTGGAAAATAATTCTTATGAGGCAAGGTTAGCGGAGCAGGGACTTTTTTTTCTTTGGAGAGTAGAAGGATGAGAGGAGGCTTAATAAAGGTCTACAAGATTATGAGAGGCATAGATAGAATGGACAGCCAGTGCCTGTTTCCCAGGGCAGGAATAGCAAACACCAGAGAATGTGTTCAAAGTGAAGAGAGAGGAGACATATGGGTTATGTTTTTTTTTATGCAGAGAGTTGTAGGTGCCTGGAATGCCTTGCCAGGAATGATGGTGGAGGCTGAAATATTAGGGGCACATAGGTGGAAGAAAAAGAGAGTTATGGTGTAGCAAGGTTTTAGTACTTTTTTAATATATTGATCAGCACAACATTGAGGGTACTGTGCTGTACTGTTCTATGTTCTATATGCTGCCTTTAACACCTGATCTATAAGTGAAGCCACTTTCAGTGAATCATGGACTTGGACCCCTCTGAACGTCAATGCTGTTAAGGGTTTTGTCATTAGTTGTATACTTCCCCCCTATATTTGATTCCAAATGTGCAACAATACCTCATATTTGCTCACTTTAAACTCCCTATGTCATTTTTTTGCCCATATCTGTAATGGTTTCTATGTTCTTTGATTGTCCTCTATTCACAACTTGGCCAGCTGCAGACTTCTAACCTACCCATCTCCGTTTTCATCCCCAATAATTTACATACATCACAAATAATTGGGATCCAAACAATGATCCTCGAAGAACACTATTGGTCACCAACGTCCAGCCCTTGCACAACCACCACCCTCTGTCTTCAATGAGCAAGTCAATGCTGAATTCAAACTATCAAATCACAGTGGATCTTGGGGACTTTTGTCTCTTGCTGTGAAGGATAATTGAAACGAGCAAAAGATTCCAAGAAGTAGAGTTGTCAATGTTAGTGAAGGATAATTAACTAAGCTAGGAATTGAAATTCATAATGGGAACCTTGGTGGCATTCAAAGTATATTAGACTGGTGCCAGGTCCTCAGAGATAACTCCAGATAGTTGTTTCCTGAATTTCCTATTCTCCATTTTCGGAGTAGCTATGCCATCCCCTTCTGTGGAAATATTTTTCTCCACCTGTTGGCTACATAGATAGGCTGTCAGATAGAAATTTGGAGGAACATATCTGCATGCATTCAAAGTACAGTAAATCCCCTGGTATCCAGAATTCAAGCAATCGGCAGCCTCAAGCAAATGAAAATAAATAAGATTAAAATAACAGGTAAAATATTTAAGTTTAAAATTGATGTGCCTCACCATTCGTTCACCAATCCATGCAACCATGCAATATCAAACAACCAGAAAATACACTTATCTGGCATCTTACAATCCCCATGGGTGCTGGATACTAGGGGTTTTACTGTACATGTTTTCTTTAAGATATGCAAACTGCACTTAAGAATATTTGGTGACCTTGGAATTGGAATCCCATTCCCCTCATAAAAAGGGAAAGAAGAATTGGCCTTTGATATGTCACCTGTTGACTCCCAGTCCAAATTGATGTTTGGACCTGTTACCACAGAGATATGTGCTTTACATGTTCTATCCCCTGCCACCCTGGATGAACAATGAAATCCAGAACCTGCTGAAAGTCAGTTACAGGCATTTCATTCTGAGATTCAGACCAATACAGAAGGAGTAGGTATGACCTGCAAAAAGCTATCTCCCGGGTGAAATGGAGATTCCAGATAAAAATGGAAACAACAAGGGACACCCGGCAGCTGTGGCAGGGCCTAAATGCCATAACATCATACAAAACTAAATCCAGTGAAGTAACAGATGGCAAAGCTTCAGTCTCAGAGGAACTCAATACCTTCTACATTTGATTTGACCTTAGTAACACCAAAGAACCACCCCTCAGCACCCCCATGTCCCCTGATCATCCCATCTTGATTGTATCTGAGGATGATGTGTATGCTGCCTTCACGAGAGTGAATTCGAGAAAAGCATCTGGCCTCGACAGAGTACTTAGCCAAGTATTCATAATCTGTGCTGACCAACATACCAATGTATTCACAGATATCTTCAATATCTCACTCACTCGGAGTGTGGTACCCAACTGTTTCAAACAGGCATCAATCATAGAGGTGCTTGAGAAGAGCATAAAAACATTCCCCAATGACAATCAACCAGTAGCACTTACATTAACAGCGATGAAGTGTTTTGAAAGTCTGATAGTAAAACATATCAGCTCCTGTCTGAGCAGCAACATAAATACATTCCAGTTTGCCTATCATAGCAACAGGTCTATGGTGGATCCCATCTCATTGGCTCTACACAATGCCCTGGAACATCTGGACAGTAAAGATACGCTCTTTATTGACTACAGTTTGACATTTAACACAATTTTCCCCTCAAAACTGATCAACAAACTTCAAGACCTGGGACTCAACACCCCATTGTGTAATTGGATCATGGATTCCCTCATCTCCAGACCATAATCAGTAAGAACATCTACTCCACAATCTCCATCAATGCTGTAGAACCACAGGGCTGTGTTCTTAGCCCCCACACTTTACACCTATAACTGTGTGGCTCAGTATGACAATAACACCATTTACAAATGTGCCAATGACAAGTCAGCATAAATGAGAGAGATTGAAAATTTGGTTGAATGGTGCATCAACAACAACCTTGCACTAAATGTCATCAAAACTAAGGAGCTGATTGTTGACTTCAGGAAAGGAAAACCAGAGGTGTACAATCCAGTGATCATTGTGGGATCAGAGGTGGAGAGGTTGAGCAAATTTAAGTTCTTGGGGATCACTCTGTCTGAGAATCTTTCCTGGACCCAACACACTAATGGCATTGTGAAGAAAGCACGTCAGCACCTCTACTTCCTCAGGAGCTTCCGGAAGTTTGATATGAGAACAGAAACCCTGGCAAATTTCTACAGATGTGTGGTGGAAAGTGTGCTGACCAGATGCATTACAATCTAGTATGAGGCATCAATTCCCCTGAGTATAAAACCCTCAAAAAGGAAGTGAACACAGCCCAGGACATCACAGGAAAAACCATCCCCACAATGGAGCACATCTACAGGGAACACTGCTGTCCAAGAGCAGCAGCAATCATCACCACCACCCAGCACATCAGGAAAGAAGTATAGATGCAACAAGACTCGCACCACCAGGTTTAGGAATTGCTGCTATCCCTCCACTATCAGACTCCTCAACAACAAACTCAATCAGGGACTCATTTAAGAACCCTTACTTTGTGCACTTTATTGATTTTTTTGATTTGCTGTTTTGCACAGTTTGTTTACATTCGTTATCTGTTTACAATTCTTTATTTGTTTACATGCATATGCCGCGTACAGTTTTTTTTTTGCCCTAGCAATAAGTGGCAATTCTGCCTCGCCCGCAGGAAAAAGCATCTCAGGGTTGTATGTGATGTCATGTATGTACTCTAACAATAAAGTTGAAATTTGTAACTAGAATTTAAGAAAGGTCACCTCACACAGGTGAATATTCTCTAGATGTTAGTATCTATATATTTGTAAAGTTCCTGACCATCAACCAATAGTACCATAAATAACAATCTACTTTTATAGAGGAAATTGTTTTGTGTCTGGCTAAGCTGGATGGTGCTTAAGATTTTTAAACATAAGAACAGTAGGGATTAAGGTGTTTCAGTATAAATTTCTTCCATAGTGCTTTTATTTTCCATCAGAGCATATGTAATGTAATTTGTATAACAAACCTATGTGCATTTTTATCAGCTTGTTTAGATATTTATTTGCTGAAGAAGAATTTATTTGAATAAATATTTAAGTGCTGCATTTATTTGAAAATGTATGTTTTTGTATGGCCAATGTTCAATAATATCCATGCCTTCCATTATGGTCTTCCTCTAGCTAATATTGAATTTATCACTTTGTATGGCATATTGCCCTATTTGGAGCATACTTAGAAGCAGTTTTCTTCTCATTATTCTTTTTTCAAAACCAAGGTTATCACTCTTTACATTTCTTACAGTTCATCAAATATCTTCACTTCTTACCAAACTGCTTTTCACAAAATTGTGTATTCTAGACTGTTATTGCAGATATCCAGTTCCATTATGTGAAAGAAACTGCATGCACAAGAGGTGAATGTTCAAAGCCATCCATTTTTGGATGTTATTAATGATTTTGTCACCTATAGAGAAAACAGATGTTTCTTCACTAAAATATAAATTAAAATCAAATAAAATGAAAACATTAAAATTAAGTCAAAATCACCAGAAATTTTACAAGGTACATTATTATCCAAGAGGAATAGAATGGAATCTGTTAGCTTTTGGCAGTGTATATACATTAATCATAACACCCACACACAAATTCAGAAAAGGAAACGATATAATAGGACAGCCAGGAAGCAGAATTAGAATGAAAAAAAGGAGCACATTAAAGGGAGAGTGAAACCAAAAAGAACATCATAGATTCAGTTCATTTGGAGAAACTTTCCCTTCCACGTTGCATTAGCAAAGTATGCCCAAGAAATTTAGCACAAATTCGTATGAAACCTTTCTTGAAAGACAGAAACAACATAACATAAACATAAATTCAACATAAAATGAAAAAGGATATACCATCAAAAAATTTAACTTTGAATTTAAGAAATTTATAGCTATTCCTGGATGTTATTTTTGCCAAAAATTGAGCATTGAAGAATGCAACTGCATGCAATCATCCAGTCATTAACATTACCATCACCCATCAACCTTTCTCTCACTGAGCTAAATCTGTCACTGTTCTATAAATCCTAAGAGCTATTACTTTCTTGATCAGTCTGTTACATGGGTCTTTGTCAAATACCTTGTGAAAAATTCATACATGAAGCAATAAATTCCTTAAAAATTCTCTTCAGTGAATTAGATTTGACTTTCCCTCAACAAAGTCACATAGAATGATTTATGCCATCTATCAAGAATTTTTCCCAATAGTTTGCCCAGAATCACTAAGGTCAGACTGACAGTCTGTAGTTAGTTGGTTTATACTGTTCTCCTTTTATAAAATGAGGAAGGTATCAGTTTTCTAGCAGCATGAGAGTAGCCAAAGCGCATCAGAAAATTACTTTCTCCATTGCTTCTTTTCAGTATTCGATACATTTTATCCAGGTCTGGCAGTTTGCACACTGTTCTATATTCTAGATGCATTAATATGCCATCTCTTTGTGTTCATCCTTCCTTACGTTTCTAACTTTTTTGTTAGTTTATAAATTTTTAACTGTACTTTCTCTCTAGAGCTAGCATTATGTTTTTTTGTGCTTTTCTCTACACTGCACTATTTGTAAGAAACACTACTCCCTGCACTGCTGCTTTTTTATGTATTTGTTTATTTGTAACTATTGTAACACGGTCTATGAGATGACTTGCTTGGATAAACATTTCACTGTATATTTTGGTACATCTCACAATAAAACAATCCAATTCAGTTCAATGCATATCATCTTCCTCTTCTGAATAGATGCAAACTATTCATTCAGACGTTTACAAATCCCCCAGTTCTATACATACTATACCACCTTGATTTCCATTGAGACCCATTATTTGCCTTTTAACTCTTATCCTTAATGTATGTGTGGAGCAACTGAGGCTTATGCTCAACCTAGAAGTACAAAATCCTGTTTCACTTGAATCTATTTAATGACACAGCAAGAATTTACAGAAGATACAATAATGTCAGTCCCAGCTTTGTAGAAACTCTCAGATTTCAGGTGTGTCAAGTTTCCATGAAGAAATGTTAAAGTCCAGAATTTCCAAATTGCTTTTGTCACTTCACTTTTGTAGATCATGCATTTTCTGTGAAGTTTCCTTTAAAGTCTGGTAATGTTATAGAAGATCAGTGGAGTACCATCAAACATTTCATACTGATTTACTTCTTTCTTTGGCTTGGCTTCGCGGACGAAGATTTATAGAGGGGGTAAATGTCCACGTCAGCTGCAGGCTCGTTTGTGGCTGACAAGTCCGATGCGGGACAGGCAGACATGGTTGCAGCGGTTGCAGGGGAAAATTGGTTGGTTGGGGTTGGGTGTTGGGTTTTTCCTCCTTTGTCTTTTGTCAGTGAGGTGGGCTCTGCGGTCTTCTTCAAAGGAGGTTGCTGCCCACCGAACTGTGAGGCGCCAAGATGCATGGTTTGAGGCGATATCAGCCCACTGGCGGTGGTCAATGTGGCAGGCACCAAGAGATTTCTTTAGGCAGTCCTTGTACCTCTTCTTTGGTGCACCTCTATCACGGTGGCCAGTGGAGAGCTCAGCATATTACACGATCTTGGGAAGGCAATGGTCCTCCATTCTGGAGACGTGACCCACCCAGCGCAGCTGGATCTTCAGCAGCGTGGACTCGATGATGTCGGCCTCTGCCATCTCGAGTACTTCGATGTTAGGGATGAAGTCGCTCCAATGAATGTTGAGGATGGAGCGGAGACAACGCTGGTGGAAGCGTTCTAGGAGCCGTGGGTGATGCCGATAGAGGACCCATGATTCGGAACTGAACAGGAGTGTGGGTATGACAACGGCTCTGTATACGTTTATCTTTGTGAGGTTTTTCAGTTGGTTGTTTTTCCAGACTCTTGTGTAGTCTTCCAAAGGCGCTATTTGCCTTGGAGAGTCTGTTGTCTATCTCGTTGTCGATCCTTGCATCTGATGAAATGGTGCAGCCGAGATAGGTAAACTGGTTGACTGTTTTGAGTTTTGTGTGCCCAATGGAGATGTGGGGGGGCTGGTAGTCATGTTGGGGAGCTGGCTGATGGAGGACCTTCGTTTTCTTCAGGCTGACTTCCAGGCCAAACATTTTGGCAGTTTCCACAAAACAGGACGTTAAGCGCTGAAGAGCTGGCTCTGAATGGGCAACTAAAGCGGCATCGTCTGCAAAGAGTAGTTCACGGACAAGTTGCTCTTGTGTCTTGGTGTGAGTTTGCAGGCGCCTCAGATTGAAGAGACTGCCATCCGTGCGGTACCGGATGTAAACAGCGTCTTCATTGTTGAGGTCTTTCATGGCTTGTTTCAGCATCATGCTGAAGAAGATTGAAAAGAGGGTTGGTGCGAGAACGCAGCCTTGCTTCACGCCATTGTTAATGGAGAAGGGTTCAGAGAGCTCATTGCTGTATCTGACCCGACCTTGTTGGTTTTCGTGCAGTTGTATAAACATGTTGAGGAACTTTGGGGGGCATCCGATGCGCTGTAGTATTTGCCAAAGCCCTTTCCTGCTCACGGTGTCGAAGGCTTTGGTGAGGTCAACAAAGGTGATGTAGAGTCCTTTGTTTTGTTCTCTGCACTTTTCTTGGAGCTGTCTGAGGGCAAAGACCATGTCAGTAGTTCCTCTGTTTGCGCGAAAGCCGCACTGTGGTTCTGGGAGAATATTCTCGGCGACACTAGGTATTATTCTATTTAGGAGAATCCTAGCGAAGATTTTACAGTAAAGCCCCCAGAAAGAGGCTCAATGTTGGAAACTTGCAGTAAGACGAAGTGAGAGGAAACTTCCAGGTAAACCTCAAAGCAAAGCCCGAGGATGCAATCCGCCATGCACGGACTCGTCCCCTGAAACCCTCTGGGATCAGCTGAAGACTACCATACTGCAATCCACTGAAGAGGTACTGGGCTTCTCCTCCAGGAAAAACAAGGACTGGTTCGACAATAACAGCCAGGAAATCCAGGAGCTGCTGGCAAAGAAGCGAGCTGCCCACCAGGCTCACCAGGCTCTTCTCTGTCCAGAGAAGAAACAAGCCTTCTGTCACGCATGCAGTCATCTTCAGCGCAAACTCCGGGAGATCCAAAATGAGTTGTGGACTAGCCTCGCCAAGCGAACCCAGCTCAGCGCGGACATTGGCGACTTCAGGGGTTTTTACGAGCCTCTAAAGGCTGTGTACGGCCCCTCACCCCAAGTCCAAAGCCCGCTGCGCAGCTCAGATGGCAAAATCCTCCTCAACAACAAGATCTCCATCCTCAACCGACGGTCAGAACACTTCCAATCTCTTTTCAGTGCCAACCGCTCAGTCCAAGATTCCGCCCTGCTCCAGCTCCCTCAACAGCCCCTAAGGCTAGAGCTGGATGAGGTCCTCACCCGGGATGAGACATATAAGGCAATTGAACAACTGAAAAGTGGCAAAGCAGCAGGTATGGATGGAATCCCCCCAGAGGTCTGGAAGGCTGGTGGCAAAACTCTGCATGCCAAACTGCATGAGTTTTTCAAGCTTTGTTGGGACCAAGGAAAACTGCGTCAGGACTTTCGTGATGCCATCATCATCACCCTGTACAAAAACAAAGGCGAGAAATCAGACTGCTCAAACTACAGGGGAATCACGCACTGATTTACTTACAGTTATACTAACAGTGAGGAGAAAGATTTTTTTGGGGAGGGATAGTGTGTAGCTGTTGTGTGTGGAGGAAACATGGCCTCCCTGCCTGTTTGGAATGTATGTATTGTGGGTGGTCATGCTTCCTCCCTGTCTAAAACTTATTCTGAAGTCACATCACCTTTCAATCAAAGTTGGACTCTGGTCACCCTTTAGTGCACACCTTGCTGTTGGCTAATTTAAATCACCTAGGGGTCATTATTTGCTAGAAACACAGATTAGCATTGTATATAACACCAATACACAGCACATTCTTCCTCTCTGCCATGCTGAGGACATCGCTCCACACCAGGTCGCTACTGGGGAGATTGCTGGAAGTGTCGCGGGTAAGGTGCACACTACACTGAAGCTGAGCCATAGAATGCAATAGATCAATACTTGAATAGAGTCACACCCCCATTAATACTGGGAACTGGGTGTATATAAATGTCCCTGTTGTAGTGGGTGTATTCATGTGTGTGAGTATGTTGCGTATAGATTCACTACTGTCAGTCAAGTCTAGGTTCAAGTTGAATGTCTATATTTTTGCTTAAGTGAAATACTGTCATAATCAAGTACCATTTAACGTTCTTCCCTGTTTCTCACCCATGTGTTAAAGTAACATGTAATTGTAAGACTGGTGTCCATACTCATCGCTCTGTGAAGCCTGATATTCTTCCCAGCAGGACAGTAACAGACAGAATTATCATGGTTCTTTGATTTACCCTAAGAGCAAGCTCAAATGAGATTGAAATTTGTCTTGATATAGTACTTCCAATATATTTTTCAGCTTGATAGATTGACTGATGAGCTTACTTTTTAACAAAATGACATGAACTTACCTCAACCTTTTCCTATGCTAATATTTATTTTGCTTGAGTTGTAAAAGTTGACTTGCTCCTGACCTTCCAAGAATAGCTTACAGAAACTGACATATGAATTTAGACCGCTCCCAAAGACAGCAAACAATTCCTTAGGCTGTAGAGTGACAGCTAAGGTTAGGGTTTGCTTCTGTGGGAGTGTAGTCTACTGTTCAGTGATCATAACTGTTGAATCTATATCAAATTATCTTTATTTAAAATTTTATAAATTTAGACATATGAGCCTTGCCACCCAAATACACCCAAATGACCTACAACCCCCAGTACATTTGGAAGAGTGGGAGAACTCTTACAGACAGTGCAGGATTCAAACTCCTTACAGACAGTGCAGGATTCAAACCCCAATCCCAAATGCTAGTGCTCTAATGGCATTGCACTAACCGTAATGTAAGACTTTAAGAAATCTATTGCGACCTGATGCAGACTTGCTGTCAAACCACAGGGCATATGAAAAAAAGAAATGGATCAAATGATAACTGTCATTAATGAGACCTCAATTTTTTCTCAGATAAAAAAAACATTACTAATTCATATGGTTAAAATTATTTTGATTAGTTAAACATTTTTTTAATTTTAGGTGACCATCCAATTCCACTATTTCCCTCTCTTCATTACCTACTCATGTACTTATTTTTCTCTTTCCCACTTTATTCCTCTATTTGTCTCTCCACTTCCTACAATTTCTGTCCTTTGCGGCATCACCTCTGGTCAAACTCCCCAGGACTCTGCCATGGATTGTGTATGTCCTGGAGTCAGTGGCAGAAGGATAAAGCTATAGATATGAAAATTGATATTTTAAAATAATTCACTTCTTGTGTCCATTGGAAAAGAAAGATACAGTTTCAGTTCCATACAAAAAGTTGTTATTTTTTCAGATGGATGTGAATTCTGCAGGTATTTTGTGAACTGTCGTGCCCGTCTCTAAATTGGTGTGGCACTTACAAAAGATAAACGTTCAGTTGTGGTCTCAAATAGGATAAATGATTGGTCATTAATCATATGGGCCATTTGTGGAACTGTGGCTCAAGTTCAAGTGTATTATTATCTAACTGTACATATATAATGAAACAAAATAGTATTTCTCCGGACCAAAGTGTACACATACAGTATACACACACAATATACAGCACTTAATGATCATATAGATGTATAAGAATATAATATAAAATAAATATACCTGTACATAAATTTAGCTATTTTACATTAAAGATGAAGATTTTTTAGACACTAAAATGTTGATAATTGACATTTCCCTATTATTTTCTTAAATATGTTCACAGCAACAAAAGAAAAATTTATAATAACATACATTGAAAAGAGGAGCCTTTGAAGGCCATTCAGCCCTTCCAGCTTGCTCCATCTTTCAATTCGATCATGGGTGATCATACAAATTCAATACCTTATTTTTGTTTTCTTACAAAAGAATTTGCCTCAGTAACTTTATGTGATAGGAAATTCCACAATTTCACAACTCTCTGAGTGAAGAAGTTTCTCCACATTTCAGTCCAAAATGACATCCCTATTTCAGTCCAAAATAATTTATACTTTATCCTTGGAGTGTGACTCCTAGTTCTGGACATTCCCAACACCTGGAACATTCTTCTTGCATCTCACCTCTCTAGTCGTGTCAAGAATTTTATATCTCAATGAAATCGCTCTTTCTTTTACGATCTAATGATTATAACCTGAGTATTTCCAGTTGTTCTTTAAGAAATGATGTGCTGATGTTGGAGAGGGTTCAGAGGAGGTTCCTAAGGATGATACATCTCAGCCTTCAACAACATTATTCCCTCAGTGCTGATCAACAAGCTCCAAACTCTGGGACTCTGCACCTCCCTCTGTAACTGGATCCTTGACTTCCTCATTGGAAGTCCACAGTCAGTATGAATTGGAAACAGCGTCTCCTCCTTACTATCAACACAGGTGCACCTCAAGGATGTGTGTTTAGTCCACTGCTCTACTCACTATACACCCATGAGCTAGACACAATACCAATGCTATCTACATTTGCCAATGACACCACAGTTCTTGGCAGAATCACGAAAAGCAATGAGGAAGCACAACAGTAGGGAGATAGATCAGCTCGTTGAGTGGTGACATGCCAGCAACCTTGCATTCAATGTTAGCAAAACCAAGGAGATGATTGTGGCCTTCAGGAGGAAGTCAGGAGCATGAACCAGTCCTCATCGAGAGGAGAGAGTCAAGAACTTCAAATTCCTGGGTGTCAGCATCTCTGAGGATCTGTCCTTGAGCCTCCATGTCGATTCAATCACAAAGATGGCTCACAAGCAGCTGTGCTTTGTGAGGTCTTTGAGGAGATTCGGAAGGTCACTGAAAACTCTCAAAACCTTCTACAGGTTTACCGTGGAGAGTATTCTGGGTGGTTGCATCACTGACTGGTACGGCGGTGCCAATGCTCAGGACAAGAAAAAAAACTCCAGAGGGATGTTAACTCTGCCTGTGACATCACAGGAACCAGTCTTCACTCCTTCAAGGACATCTACATGAGGCAGTGTCTTAAGAAACCAGCCTCTATCCCCAAGGACCCCCACCACCCAGGCCATGCCCTCTTCACTCTGTTGCCATTAGAAAAAAGGTAAGGAGCCTAAAGACGTGCACTCAACAGCACAAGGACAATTTCTTCTCCACTGCCATCAGATTCCTGAATGATCAATGAACCAAGGACACTGCCTTTCTTTGACTTTTCGTGCACTGTTTTTATTTATTGTTGTAAGGTGGTTTATGTGACGCTGCTGCAAGACAATGAATTTCGTGACTGGCTCATGACAATAAATTCTGATTCTAATCCAGATTCCGGGAATGAAATGGTTATCACATGAGAGGTGTTTCACAGCGTTTGGCCTGTACTCATTGGAATTTAGGAGAATGAGAGAGGGACCTCACTGATAAATTTTAAATGTTGAAAGGCATGGATAGAGTAGATATAGTAAGGTTGCTTCCCAGGTTGGAGAGTCTAGGACAAGAGGACACAACTTCAGGATTGAAGGGTGTCCACTTAGAACAGAGATGTGGAAGAATTTCTTCAGCCAGAGGGTGGTAAATCTGTGGAATTTGTTGCCCACAGGCAGTTGAGGAGACAAGGTCATTGATAGGTTCTTGATTAGACAGGACATCAACGGTTATGGGGAAAAGGCCGAGCAGCTCATGGGAAAATTGATCAGCTCATGATTAATTGGTAAATTCAGCACCAAAACAAGCCCTTGGCCCACTGAGTCTGTGCCAACCATTTACACTATAACATAACATAACATAACAATTACAGCACGGAAACAGGCCATTAGGCCCTTCTAGTCCGCACTGAACCAAACACCCCTTTCTAGTCCCACGTCCCTGCACAATGCCCATAACCCTCCATCTTCTTCTCATCCATATACCTGTCCAACCTTTTCTTAAATAATACAATTGACTCTGCCGCCACTATTTCTCCCGGAAGCTCATTCCACACGGCTACCACTCTCTGAGTAAAGAAGTTCCCCCTCATGTTACCTCTAAACCTCTGCCCCTTAATTCTTAACTCATGTCCTCTTGTTTTAATCTTTCCTCCTCTTAACGGAAATAGTCTATCCACATCCACTCTGTCTATCCCTTTCATAATCTTAAATACTTCTATCAAATCCCCTCTCAACCTTCTACGCTCCAAAGAATAAAGACCTAATCTGTCCAATCTCTCCCTATACTCTAGATGCTTAAACCCAGGTAACATTCTGGTAAACCTTCTCTGCACTCTCTCCACTCTGTTTATATCCTTCCTATAATTAGGCGACCAGAACTGCACACAGAACTCCAAATTAGGCCGCACCAACGTCTTATACAATCTCAACATCACCTCCCAACTCCTATATTCCATGCAATGATTGATAAAGGCCAGCATACTAAAAGCCTTCTTCACCACCCTATTCACGTGAGTTTCTACCTTCAGGGAACGATGTACCGTTACTCCTAAATCTTTCTGCTCTTCTGTATTCATCAATGCTCTCCCATTTACCATGTATGTCCTATTCTGATTCTTCTTACCAAAATGAAGCACCTCACACTTATCAGCATTAAATTCCATCTGTCATTTTTCAGCCCACTTTTCTAAGCAGCCCAAATCCCTCTGCAATCCTTGAAAACCTTCTTCATTATCCACTATTCCACCTATCTTAGTATCGTCTGCATATTTACTAATCCAATTCACCACCCCATCATCTAGATCATTAATGTATATAACGAACAACAATTGGCCCAATACAGATCCTTGTGGCACACCACTGGTTACCGGCCTCCAACCTGACAGACAATTATCCACTACCACTCTCTGGCCTCTCCCTTTCAGCCAATGTTCAATCCATTTGACTATCTCAAAATTTATACCTAAAGACTGCACCTTCCTAACTAACCTTCCATGTGGTACCTTATCGAAGGCCTTACTGAAGTCCATATAGACAACATCCACTGTGCTACCCTCATCCACATTCCTAGTCACCTCTTCAAAAAATTCAATCAGATTGGTCAAACATGACCTTCCTCCCACAAATCCACGTTGAGTGCTCCTGATCAGACCCTGTCTATCCAGATGTTTATAAGTACTATCTCTAAGAATTTTCTCCATTAATTTACCTACCACAGACGTCAAACTTACAGGCCAATAGTTGCCAGGCTTCCTCCTTGAACCCTTTTTAAATAACGGAACCACATGCGCAATGTGCCAATCCTCCGGCACTATCCCCATATCTAATGACATTTGGAAAATTACCGCCAGAGCTTCTGCAGAGCCATTGATGAAGAGTTCCACACCAAAGCATTGACAATTCTTTTTCTCCCACTGATGCTGCTCAACCACTGACTTCCTCCAGCTGACTGTTTATTGCACCACTGTGCTGGCAATGAAAAGTTATTAAAATTAAAAGATTTTTAAAAATAATAAAGATATATTAAATTATTGTAAAATCTCAATTAATTGGAGTAAGTGAATAAAATAATATTTTTAATGTTAAAAAAAACAGTTACTTTCACTCAGTGCTTAAATTAAGTTCATTTGAATGTGACCATGCTAAAGGTGGCATAAAGTTGAGGGTCAGATATCATTGGCTTCTTGGCTCAGGTCATTATGGAATGCCCTCAGCTTCATTGATGGATCCACAGACAGAGCAGGAGGTCAGATACATCTGCATCACTCTAGTGTTCATTTCTGTTGCATAGGGCACAGATGGAAATGAATTAATGCATGGATCACAGCAATAGTTTCTGCTTCAGTTAAACACAGAAGTCTACTGATGCTCCAATGTCTTCTACAACTTTACCTTAGCATCTCAACTCCTATGTTCAATACTTTGATTTATGAAGGCCAATATGCCAAAGGCTCTCTTTACAAATCTATCCACCGGTGATGCCACTTTCAGGGAGTTATGTATCTGTATTTCCAGATCCCTCTGTTCTAACACACTCCTCAGTGCCCCACCATTTCTCCTTCGCAAATAAAACACTTCACACTTGTCTGCATTAAATTCCATCTGCCATTTTTAACCCCATTTTTCCAGCTGGTCCAGATCCCTCTGCAAGCTTTCAAAACCTTCCTCACTGACAACACCTTCAATCTTAGTGTCATCTACAAACTTGCTGATCCAGTTTACCACATCCAGATCATTGATATAGATGAGAAAAACTAATGGTTCTAGCACTGATCCCTGAGGCACACAACTAGTCACAGGCCTCCAGTCTGAGAAGCTATCATCCACCACCACTCTCTGGCTTCGCCCGTCCAGCCATTATCGAACCTTCCTGACTAAGCTCCCGTGCGGGACTTTGTCAAAGTCCTTACTAAAGTCCATGTAGCCAACGTTCACAGCCTTTCCTTCATTAACTTTCCTGGTAACCTCCTCAAAAATCTCTATAAGATTCATTAAACATGACTTACCACATACAAAGCCATGTTGACTATCATTAATCAGTCCCTGGCTATCCAAATAATTATATATCCAAACTCTTAGAACATCTTCCAATAATTTACCTACTACTGACGTTAGGCTCACTTTTTCTCATTTTTTTTTTCTAAAATTAAACTTTATTCCCAACAACATTATTGGCAATAGAAAACAATGCAAAGTCTGTTTGCCTCCTTAGTATCAGATTCATACATTTCCATCCCTGTATATTGTATCATTCTTTATCTACCACATTTGATACCATTATCACCACTGTGGCCCCTTGTAGTTACTCACTCCTCCATTGTTTGAGGAGCTTTACCTCTAGTCTCTGACCCTCAATGTCCAACAGGTTTCAGGCAGACCAAAGAGTATCTTTCACCAAGTTGATGATCTTCCAGCAGCTCTGGATATCTGTCTCTGCATGTGTCTGTAAATCAGAGTCCTCTATCATGCTGCTGCAGGGGGTGAACCATGACAAGGACCCTTGCATCCTTCTCTAGACACCCTTAATTAATTTACATTCAACACAGAGGTGGGCCCCTGTCTCTACTCCACCACAGTCATCTCAGGGGACAATGTGTGTTGTGGGAGATATTCCTGTTGTACTGGAAGCATCTGACTAGGAGATTCCTCTTGTCAAAAGCCAGGTCAAGTCCTGGTGCTTGTTAGTGAGCAATAGCAATGAGGCAGTCCACAGTATCCATTGAGTCATTGTTCCTCAGTGTCTGATAGACCTGTGGTCAAAGGTCTCTGTCTGGAAAAACCTTTCCACAAAGAATAGGTAGTGTTGCAATGTCCAGCTGACTGGGACATTGCAAGGCAACAGGACCAAGCCTGTCCTTCACAAGAACTGGAACAGCACATAGCGGCACTTGCTTCCATCGTACTTTGGTTCCATGCACAGCCTGATGCAGCCACACATGAAGGTGGTGATCAGGATGAGGGCAACACTGGGTATTCCCTTGCACCTGTACATGGGGATCTCTTTCCATTATAGATCTACAGATGAACTGGAAGACTCCATCCCATAGATTTGAGAAAAATCTGGTTTTCCCCCTCAAGCCCCTTCCATCCAGCAAAATCTATTCTCTTCATAAACACTTGGTAGTAACTCTTCAACTATGGATTGACATTTTATGTTATTCTTATGTTCCAGTCTGCAAATAATTGAATTATGTATTGTTATGAATTTGCTTTCTGCCGCTGAGCTTTTAGTGACCATGGCAACATAAAGCAGTTGTCCGATGACAAATATATCATTGGAGGTGAAAGTGAAACAGCAGAAAATGATAATGTGATTCCATAGTGGCTCTAATAATAAAAGGTCTGCCCTCAGTAACAATGGCAGCATATTAAGTGCCATGCTGTCAAATGATAACATCTACCAACTGTTAGCGGATGAGTCTGACCACAAGCCAAGGAGAAGAAATTCCAAAGAGCAATTGGCTTATTGAATGGCCATTCATGTTCATGGCTGGCCAAACCAACAGCGACACAACTCCAAGCATCTTAAGAGCCAACTGGCCAAGGACTATTACTTGACACTTTATCATTCTGGCATTCAAAAATGATGAAAAC
The DNA here is from genome assembly GCF_036971445.1 of Narcine bancroftii. Lineage (NCBI taxonomy): Eukaryota > Metazoa > Chordata > Chondrichthyes > Torpediniformes > Narcinidae > Narcine > Narcine bancroftii. The sequence continues at coordinate 390,487,490 of NC_091469.1, forward strand.
CAAGTCATTTTCAGCAAATAATTGATGTAGTCAACTTAGACTTTCAAAGTTAAAGCAAGTTAGTTCAAAAGTTGGAGTTTATACTTTGGTGAATTAGTTCAGCACTAAGTACGTGCAGTTGCAGATTTCATAAATCGTTAATTAAATCAGGTGGCTGTAATATATTACCCTCTAGTGGCTTAAATCATATAACATCTGCTAGGGAGACATAAAAGCTGTAGATGCTGGAATCTTGAGCAAATAAACACTTGCTGGAAGAACTCAGAAGGTCGTGAAAGTCTGCAGACACTGTGATTGTAGAGAAAACAAACAGAAAACCTGGAGGAACTCAGCTGGTCTCACAGTATCCATAGGAGGTAAACATATATTACCAATGTTGCGGGTCTGAGCCCTTCAAAATACAAGCAAACACCAGGCAGGCATCTGCATTAAAGACTGGGGAGAGAAAGGGGGAAGAATGGGAAGGAGAGGAGTCCAGACCAACAGCCAAAAGATGTTAATTAGATATGATAAGAGGAAAGGTGAGAATTTATTTTGGCTCTTTGAAAGGAGACAGAGGGCAAAGGGAGGAGCGAGAGAGAGAGAGCTAGAGGAAAGGAGAAAGGGAAGAAGATGAGGGAGGGGGAGTTTAATGAAAATCAGAGGTTGATCTTAATGCCATCTGGTTGGAGGATGTCCAGAAGGAAGATGAGATGTTGTTCCTCCAAATTCCAGGTTGTCACGGTCTGGCAGTGCATGAGAACATAGACCAACAGGTTAGATAGCATTAATGGGTGGAAATCATCAATGCTTTGAGTGTAAACCTGCCGGATTTGAACCTGGGTCACTGGTGCTGCAAAAGCATTGCACTAACTGCTATGCTAATTGTGTTGCCCATAGTTGATAAACCCAAAACGGTGACCACTGACCTACTGAGTGCCTCTACAATTCTTCGCTTAACATCCAATACAATTTAGATACCATCATGCACTAAGAGAGGAAATTCCCTTCTTTGTCACTTGTACTTTTATTGAACGAACCAATGAAAGGTGTTTGACAACCAAGGATAGAGTAGGTAAAAGCAATAGATGGGTGTGTGTGGTCACGTGTTCATGCAACTTAATTTTAATAAATTGTTGCAAAACGAATCAAGCCCTCATCTCAGTAATAGTTTCTCATCAGGATTGTTTCACCTTCTTGAAACTCCAACCAAGCTAAACCATTCTTAAGGACATCAAGAGATTAAGTAAAGACAAACTGCAATTGTGTAATTTAGGAGCATAATTTTCACACAAAGCATGTAACTATACTCGCATCTTGAGCATATTTTAAGTGCTGCATGTTATAATAGGCATGATTCCAATGATGAGTATTTTCTGCCGAGGGTTGAGATGTTGCTCCACATTACCAGAAATATCAAGGCTATTTATTTGGCTACCACCAGGTCCTGTTTTGCGGAAACTGCCAAAATGTTTGGCCTGGAAGTCAGCCTGAAGAAAACTGAGGTCCTCCATCAGCTAGCTCCCCACCATGACTACCAGCGGGCACACAAAACTCAAAACGGTCAACCAGTTTACTTGTCTGCATTAAATTCCATCTGCCATTTTTTCGGCTGCACCATTTCATTGGATGCAAGGATCAACAACAAGATAGACAACAGACTCGCCAAGGCAAATAGCGCCTTTGGAAGACTACACAAAAGAGTCTGGAAAAACAACCAACTGAAAAACCTCACAAAGATTAGTGTATACAGAGCCATTGTCATACCTACACTCCTGTTCGACACCGAATCATGGGTCCTCTACCAGCATCACCTACGGCTCCTAGAACGCTTCCACCAGCGTTGTCTCCACTCCAACCTCAACATTCATTGGAGCGACTTCATCTCCAACATCGAAGTACTTGAGATGGCAGAGGCTGACAGCATCGAATCCACGCTGCTGAAGATCAAACTGCGCTGGGTAGGTCACATCTCCATCCCAAGACTCGCCTTGGCGAGTCATCGGCTTCCCAAGATCGTGTTATATGGCGAGCTCTCCACTGGCCACCGAGACAGAGGTGCACCAAAGAAGAGGTACAAGGACTGCCTAAAGAAATCTCTTGGTGCCTGCCACATTGACCACCGCCAGTGGGCTGATATCGCCTCAAACTGTGCATCTTGGCGCCTCACAGTTCGGCGGGCAGCAATCACCTTTGAAGAAGACCGCAGAGCCCACCTCACTGACAAAAGACAAAGGAGGAAAAACCCAACAACCAACCCCAACCAACCAGTTTTCCCTTGCAACCGCTGCAAACGTGTCTGCCTGTCCCGCATCGGACTTGTCAGCCACAAACGAGCCTGCAGCAGGCGTGGACATTACCCCTCCATAAATCTTCGTCCGCGAAGCCAAGCCAAAGAAAAGACCAGGTACTTCTGGCTTGACTGGATTTATATTACTGCCAGCATTGTTCTCAGGATCTTCTTTCCATATTAATCCTGAGTCCTGAAGGAAGATTGTATTTAAATGGAGTAAAAACACAATGCTGCAGGAACTCAGATGGCCAAACAGTTTACTTTATATACTCAACTTCAAGCTGCTGGAGAATAAATATACACAAAATGAAAAGATTCACAAACACACAACACTTTTAAAATTTGAGATGTTCAGTAATTTGGAAGAGCAGATCATACATCAATTTCTCTTTCCTTTGGATAACTAATTGAAATGGAATAGGTTTCATACAAATTCTCTTGAAAATAAAGGATTAATTTCCCCAGATTACAGTTGAGGTAATGGATGTAAAAAAATTCATTTTACATATCCACATTATGACACATTGTGACACAATGTGTTTAAACACATTGGTTACTTAAACACATTAAACACATTCAGATACTTCCTTCACATTTATCTCACTGGTAGGTGCAAAGAGGATCCATTAAACAATTCAAGCATATTTATCTAGGAGAGTGAACTGTGCTGTTTACAATCCCAGCTCTCCAATGTGAAAAACTTTTTCTGTGTGCATGTCACAGCTGAGTTGATATCCTTGAATCACAAAGGCCAAGCTGCCCACCCAGCTAGCAGGCTGGGGAAGAAGGGTATTATGCAAGAATGTTCCCGCTTGCTATTGTTATTCATGTGGGTGATGTCAGCCAACCAAACAACAACTGTATAAAAGGAACTTTTCCAGCTTCAATAAATTTCAGAGTTTAACCTCGCACACTGTGAGTGAGTGTTTCTTTGCAGCAGTCGGCTACAAGAGATATATTTCACAAATGAGCTGCAACTTTATTCAGCTTTGTGAAATGAATGGCATATTTTATATGCCTCTCCAATGCTGCAAGTAACTCTGGCCTTTGGTGCTGTTGCTATGGATTTTCCATGTTCTCTCTATGTTCATATGGAGTAAACCCCCCCAGAGTACTCCCAACTATGAGTCAGTGGGTTAATTGGCCACTGTAACTTCCCCCCAATGTAAGTGGATGGTAGGATAATTAAGGGAAAGTTAATGAGCATATTTGAGAGAATAGGATATAAGGAAACAAGGGAGGTATGTAATTGAACATGTTGGTCTATGAAATGGCATTTCATCAGATGCAAGGATCGACAACGAGATAGACAACAGACTCGCCAAGGCAAATAGTGCCTTTGGAAGACTACACAAAAGAGTCTGGAAAAACAACCAACTGAAAAACCTCACAAAGATAAGCGTATACAGAGCCGTTGTCATACCCACACTCCTGTTCGGCTCCGAATCATGGGTCCTCTACTGGCACCACCTACGGCTCCTAGAACACTTCCACCAGCGTTGTCTCCGCTCCATCCTCAACATCCATTGGAGCGCTTTCATCCCTAATGTCGAAGTACTCGAGATGGCAGAGGTCGACAGCATCGAGTCCACGCTGCTGAAGATCCAACTACGCTGGATGGGTCACGTCTCCAGAATGGAGGACCATCGCCTTCCCAAGATCGTGTTATATGGCGAGCTCTCCACTGGCCACCGTGACAGAGGTGCACCAAAGAAAAGGTACAAGGACTGCCTAAAGAAATCTCTTGGTGCCTGCCACATTGTATACAGCAATAAATCCCCTCCATAAATCTTCGTCCGCGAAGCCAAGCCAAAGAAGAATGGGCTGAAAACCTGTTATATCATCAGGACGTAACATGAAAACGGATTCAAAAATAGCTTAAATGTTATCGATGTTACTTTTCTTCAGTTAGGTTAGTAAAATAATTATTACAATCTACGTTAGCAACTTGAACAGTTATCTACACACATCAGGGATGTCAACCTGAAGGTTTGAAGCACTCAATAAGTAAGGGTCGGCCCATAGATATTTCCGTATTCAGAAAGGTGTAAGCGTGCACATGGTTCAATTTCTGTTTTACTTTCCAAAAGTCATTATTTTCTAAATGCACAAAATATAAAGAGCATATAGTGAAATGATGTAGGTTAATCATCCTTATAATTCCATTTTGACAATTTTTAGAAATTGACACTAAAACGGCTTAGGAACTCAGTTACATCCAACTCTATGGGTTCAAGGCACCACCAGTTCTTGGTGGATGTAGAAATGGGAAATAAATCTACTTCTGACAAGTATGAGCAAAGGATGAAATAAAATTCCATCTGATCCACTCATCAAAGCATTGGCTCTAATAAATTACACTGTAATTTTCCCACAGTGTTAGAAAGGATTGTTTTCAAAGATATAATCCAATTGGTATTATGCCAAGTTTTTTTATACATGTGACAATGCATTAAAGGTGTCATGGTAAACATTCAGTTAATATATGATTTCTCAGGAAATATATTTTGCTAATTTACCAGAAAGACTTCACCCTGTGAAGCAAATGTGATGACCTACACGTAGAATATACTTAGTATAATGCAATAACTTAGTGTGTGTACTCAGCGCTTATAGTAACTTCTTTCTTTGGCTTGGCTTCATGGACGAAGATTTATGGAGGGGTAATGACCACGTCAGCTGCAGGCTCGTTTGTGGCTGACAAGTCCGATGCGGGACAGGCAGACACGGTTACAGCGGTTGCAAGGGAAAATTGGTTTGTTGGGGTTGGGTGTTGGGTTTTTCCTCCTTTGCCTTCTGACAGTGAGGTGGGCTCTGCGGTCTTCTTCAAAGGTGGTTGCTGCCCGCCGAACTGTGAGGCGCCAAGATGCACGGTTTGAGGCGATATCAGCCCACTGGCGATGGTCAATGTGGCAGGCACAAAGAGCTTTCTTTAGGCAGTCCTTGTACCTCTTCTTTGCTGCACCTCTGTCTCGGTGGCCAGTGGAGAGCTCGCCATATAGCACGATCTTGGGAAGGCGATGGTCCTCCATTCTGGAGACGTGACCTACCCAGCGCAGTTTTATCTTCAGCAGCGTGGATTCGATGCTGTCGGCCTCTGCCATCTCGAGTACTTCGATGTTGGAGATTAAGTCGCTCCAATGAATGTTGAGGATGGAGCGGAGACAACGCTGGTGGAAGCATTCTAGGAGCCGTAGGTGATGCCGGTAAAGGACCCATGATTCAGAGCCAAACAGGAGTCTGGGTATGACAACGGTTCTGTATACGCTAATCTTTGTGAGGTTTTTCAGTTGGTTGTTTTTTCAGACTCTTTTGTGTAGTCTTCCAAAGGCGCTATTTGCCTTGGCGAGTCTGTTGTCTATCTCATTGTCGATCCTTGCATCCGATGAAATGGTGCAGCCGAGATAGGTAAACTGGTTGACCGTTTTGAGTTTTGTGTGCCCGCTGGTAGTCATGGTGGGGAGCTGGCTGATGGAGGACCTCTGTTTTCTTCAGGCTGACTTCCAGGCCAAACATTCTGGCAGTTTCCGCAAAACAGGACGTCAAGCGCTGAAGAGCTGGCTCTGAATGGGCAAATAAAGCGGCATCGTCTGCAAAGAGTAGTTCACTGACAAGTTGCTCTTGTGTCTTGGTGTGAGCTTGCAGGCGCCTCAGATTGAAGAGACTGCTATCCGTGCGGTACCGGATGTAAACAGCGTCTTCATTGTTGAGGTCTTTCATGGCTTGTTTCAGCATCATGCTGAAGAAGATTGAAAAGAGGGTTGGTGCGAGAACACAGCCTTGCTTCACGCCATTGTTAATGGAGAAGGGTTCAGAGAGCTCATTGCTGTATCTGACCCGACCCTGTTGGTTTTCGTGCAGTTGGATAACCATGTTGAGGAACTTTGGGGGGCATCCGATGCGCTCTAGTATTTGCCAAAGCCTTTTCCTGCTCACGGTGTCAAAGGCATTGGTGAGGTCAACAAAGGTGATGTAGAGTCCTTTGTTTTGTTCTTTGCATTTTTCTTGGAGCTGTCTGAGGGCAAAGACCATGTCAGTAGTTCCGGTGTTTGTGCGAAAGCCGCACTGTGATTCTGGGAGAACATTTTCGGCGACACTAGGTATTATTCTATTTAGGAGAATCCTAGCGAAGATTTTGCCTGCAACGGAGAGCAGTGTGATTCCCCTGTAGTTTGAGCAGTCTGATTTCTCGCCTTTGTTTTTGTACAGGGTGATGATGATGGCATCACGAAGGTCCTGACGCAGCTTTCCTTAGTCCCAGCAGAGCTTGAAAAACTCATGCAGTTTGGCATGCAGAGTTTTGCCGCCAGCCTTCCAGACCTCAGGGGGGATTCCATCCATACCTGCCGCTTTGCCACTTTTCAGTTGTTCAATTGCCTTATATGTCTCATCCCGGGTGAGGACCTCATCCAGCTCTAGCCTTAGGGGCTGTTGAGGGAGCTGGAGCAGGGTGGAATCTTGGACTGAGCGGTTGGCACTGAAAAGAGATTGGAATTGTTCTGACCATCGGTTGAGGATGGAGATCTTGTCGCTGAGGAGGACTTTGCCATCTGAGCTGCGCTGCGGGCTTTGGACTTGGGGTGAGGAGCCGTACACTGCCTTTAGAGCCTCGTTAAAAACCCCTGAAGTCGCCAATGTCCACGCTGAGTTGGGTTCGTTTGGCGAGGCTAGTCCACCACTCATTTTGGATCTCACGGAGTTTGTGCTGAAGATGGCTGCATGCGCGACGGAAGGCTCGTTTCTTCTCTGGCCAGGATGGCTTTGCAAGGTGAGCCTGGTGGGAAGCTTGCTTCTTTGCCAGCAGCTCCTGGATTTCCTGGTTGTTTTCGTCGAACCAGTCCTTGTTTTTCCTGGAGGAGAAGCCTAGTATCTCTTCAGTGGTTTGCAGTATGGCAGTCTTCAGCTGATTCCAGAGGATTTCAGGGGACGAGTCCATGCATGGCGGATTGCATCCTCGGGCTTTGCTTTGAGGTTTACCTGGAAGTTTCCTCTCACTTCGTCTTACTGCAAGTTTCCAACATTGAGCCTCTTTCTGGGGGCTTTACAGTTCCTGGACTTTGGCTTGAAGTGAAGGTTGAGCTTGCAGCGAACCAGCCGGTGGTCAGTGTGGCATTCCGCGCTGGGCATGACCCTGGTGTGGAGCACATCTCGTTTGTCTCTTTCTCGCACCAGGATGTAGTCCAGGAGGTGCCAGTGTTTGGATCGGGGATGCATCCAGGTAGTCTTCAGGCTGTCCCTCTGCTGAAAAAGGGTGTTTGTAATGACAAACCGCTGTTGTGCGCAGAGCTCCAACAGGAGGCGCCCGTTGTCGTTGCACTTGCCGACACCATGCTTGCCCAGAATTCCTGGCCAGGTTTCTGAGTCTTTGCCGACGCGAGCGTTAATGTCGCCAAGGATGACCACCTTGTCGGCTGCAGGGGTGCGTTGAATGAGGTTGCGCAGATCAGTGTAGAACTTGTCCTTTTCTGCTGGTTCCGCCTGGAGGGTTGGAGTGTAGACACTGATGAGGGTGATGTGACGCTTGTTTTGAATGGGGAGTCGCATGGACATGATCCGGTCTGAGTGGCCTGTTGGGAGGTTTTCGAGTTTGGAGGCAATGGAGTTCTTGACCATGAAACCTACACCAGATAGGCGTCGTTCATCCATGGGCTTGCCAGACCAGTGGAGTGTGTAGCCCGCGCCGCGTTCTTGGAGGCTGCCTACATCTGCAAGGCGGACTTCACTGAGAGCGGCTATGTCGATGTCAAGTCTGAGGAGTTCATGTGCGATGAGGGCAGACCGACGTTCAGGTCATTGGCTGTCAGCCTTATCCAGCATGGTTCTGATGTTCCAGCATGTTAGCTTGAGTTTGTGAGCATCTTTTGAGGGGGAGGACGTGGAGGGGGAGGACGGACATGTCCTCGAGCCTGCGGAAAGGAGCTTTTAGGTGGAGTGCAGTGTGCGCAGTACTGGCCCCACCCTTTACACCCATGGTTCGTGTGCCGTGGCAAAGCAAGCTGGGACGTAGCAGCGAGGTCCTTGGGTTGTAGGTTTTATATCGGAGTGGCCTTCTCCTATGCAGATTTTTTACCCGGGCTGGAGGGGCCTGCCTCCCCTCCTAGGTCGGACCATACCTGGTCGCAAATCACCTGTGGACATGGCCTAGGTAAGTTTAATGTGGACTTATATAGTGTATAATGAAAAATGCACTTATGAATGGTGTGAATATTTGCCTTAAAGACGATTATACCCTTTCATTTTCATCCTTTCATAAAGAAAGCAATGTGCATATCAGATTTTAAATTGGAATCAGAGCAAGATACATTAATGAGGTCAGCTCTTTGGTTCAAATAGTTAATCACTGTGGAAACTTGCAACGTTTTGCTACATCCCAAAGAGAGAGGGATGGCTTCATGGTGTAACGTACATGACCATTATCTGGAAAGTTAGTTCAAGTCTGCATGAAGCATTATTGGTAGTCATGAAGTATCTTAACACTACAAGAATGAAACCCCATAATGTACATGAATATATTGGGTGTTTTGTAATCAACAGCATGGATGTATGCAAGCAATTGCATAGTTGTCCTTATGGTCTAGTTCAAATCAAGTTTATTATCTACTGATAATACAGCCAGATGAAACAGCATTTCTCTGGACCATGGTCCACACACATACATACACAATGCACAGCATATAACAATCACATATAACATAAAGATACAATTTAAAATAAAAATATGTGAATATTTTGTGATGATTTACTTATTTACTGGATACTGATCATCAATTTTCCAGCCTGCTGGAAGAAACCATCCTAGCATTCCTTATTTTGATACTCCTGAACCTCCTTCTTGGTGGTAATAAGTCAAAGAAACTATGCTTGATGGAAAGGGCTCTCAATAATTTGCCCTTTTTAAGCTACACTCCCAGTAAATGTTATTAATGGAGGAAAGGGAGGCCCCAGTGATCTTCTCGGCCATTTTGATGATCCTATTGTCTTTCCATCCGCTGCTTTGTGTACCGCACAATGGCACAGCTAGACAGGACACTCTCGATTGTGCTCCTCCAGAATATTATCAACATGGGGGATGGTAGATTTACCCTCCTCAGCCTTCTTAGGAAATGTAGGTGCTGTGGCATATTCTTGACTAATGAGGGGGTGTTGTGGGTCAAAGATAGATTGTCCTTTATATGCACACCAAGGAACTTTGTGCTCTGCACTCACTCCTTGACAGAACCAATGGTGTATAATGGATAGTGGTTGACCTTCAAACTCCTGAAAGCTAAATCATCATCTTTGTTGAGACTCAGGTTGTAGTTCTCACACCATTTCGCGAGCTGCCCAACCTCCTCAATGAGGTCAACTACTGTTCTATCGTCTGCACATTCGAGATTCTAATTCAACTGAATCTGACAGTGTAGTTAACAGAGTGAACAGTAGCAGGCTGAACACATAGCTCTGAAGTGCACCACTGCTCACTGTGATTGGATGTGAGATTTTGCTACCAACCTGTGGTCCTTAAGTAAAATCTAGAATCCAGTTACAGAGAGGGGTGCTGAGTCCCAGTGAGGACAGTTTATCCAGCAGCCTCTGAAGTACAGTATGATCATGTTGAACACAGAGCTGAAGTTCTCTTGGTGATGAAGCAGAGGGTCAAATCTATTGTATCATCTGTGGACCGTTAGGCAAACTGGAACAGATCCAATGTCGTTGAAAATGCAATTTGATGCATTCAGTTACCAGTTGCTCAAAGCACTTCATGATGGTTGAGGTTAGTGCTGCCAGGCAGAAGTCATTTAATCCAGTTACTGTCGCTGTCTTGGGATGACGGTGGCAATATTAAATCCTGCGTGGACAGTGGACTGCTGCAGTGAAATGTTGAAGATGTCTATTAGGACCTCCATCAACTGAGCCGCACAGTCCTTCAGCACCCATCCAGGTAGGTTTCTGTACCTGCTACTTTGTATGGATTCATCTGGACAGGATCCTCCTCACCTCTGCCGCGTCTATACAGGGGAGATGGCGTTTTCTTTGCTGTCACGTTGTTTTTCTCATTGAACCATGCAGAGAAGGTAATTCATCTTGTCAGGATGGGAACTATCCTTGTCACTGACCAGCAGGGTTGCCTAATAGTCAGTGATGATTTGAATACCCTGCCTCATGTGCTTCTGTACATGCCCTTGCTTTGCCTTCCTGATTGCAAGGGAGAATTTAACTTTATTTGGTCTTAATGCCATCTTTGTTACCTGGCCTGACAGCAGTATCATGAGCTCTAAACAATGGAGGAACATCCCTGTGTCATCATGGTTTCTTGATTTGCTCTGGCTGTGTAGTATTGAGATCTTCAATGTGCTTGTCTCTGAGTTCATATAATCATCAGTGTTGATGTGGCTGTCTCCCTGAATCTACTCCAGTCCATGCTTTCAAAGCAGTCCTGCAGCACAGCTATGGCTTCCTCTGGCCAGGTCCTGATCTTCAAGTGCTCTGGGTAGACTTGTTTAACCTATGTTCTTTATGAAGGGATTGGCAGAATGAATATGCTGTCTGAATATCCAAGGTGGGGGGAATGGGCAGCCGTCAAGATTCAAGATTCCTTTATTGTTGTATTTTTTATCCAAAAATAGACAATCAATTTTTCACAAACTGACAAATGTTCAAAGTCTCTTCTCACCCTTAGTTTCGTATTCATACATTCAAGATTCACGATTCATTTGTTGTCAAGTATTAAAGACAGTGCTATATTACATGGAATTTGTTTTCATCTGCCATAAGACAGACAGATTCGCCATTGGCAGAAATTGTCTGATTTGCTTCTTGCAGTCAGAGAAAGAGAAGCAGAAGAGAACCACTCAGAGTCACCAAGTATACATGGATTCGCCTCCAGTGCTTCTGTACACCCCACAGCCACACAGAGCCCAGTCCAAACCATCAGCAACCCACGCTCCTCTGAATGATCAGGAACCCTTCACTTCACATTCCCATCACTGAACATAATTACATTTATTTCTATTTACATCATTACCATCACTGTGGCACCTTATCATTACTTCCCCCACCCCCCGTCCCCCCTCTGTTGTTTGAGTGGCTTTCCCACAATCTCAGCCCCTCAATGACCAGTATTGGGAGGACTCTAGACTGTGGTCTGTCACTGCAGCACACATCTCCGTGTGCTGAAAGACCAACAGTTCCGGGCAGATCAAAGTGCATCTTTAACTGAGTGGATGGTCTTCCAGCAGTTCTGGATGTCTGACTCTGTGTATGTCTGGGACACACACAGAGCCAGACATCCAGAACTGCTATAACAAATCCAGAAAAAATCAGAGTTCTCTGCGGATCAAGGACACTCTTAGCAAATCTGGATTCTGCAAAGAGGAGAGGGTCTGTCTCCTCTCCACTTTAGTCATCTTGCAGACAACTTGGGTTATGTTCCAGTTGTTTTGGAAGGATCTGACTGGAAGGGCTCCTTTTACTGCCTGCCAGGCCATATCCTGGTGCTTGTCTGTGATCATTACTATGAGGCATTCTGCTAGATGTCTTGGACGACCTGCTCAGGGAACCATCCCACTGTATCCATCGAGTGCTCACCCCTCAGCATCTGCAGGATGTTCCGTGCTCACTGTTCTATTCCTTGAAGAAGAACAACCTTAAGTGGTTTTAATGCTTAAACAACTTTATTTTTCTAGCTGCTTGAAACAACAGCGCACTTGACTTCTGTTGTCATCTACTTTTGTTCCCATGCCAACCATCCGCATTGCCTACTAGTAAATGTAGTTCTTTATTACAGTATACACGCACAATAACACATTTTCTCCTTTTTAAAACCAAGCAAAAAAAACCACAATATGTTGTCTTCATAACAAGGGTAGCTACATTTCATGGCCATTCTCTTACAACTCTGCAGCTTTCAATCAGTTTCTGATGTGGTTTAACAGTCCTTTTTGGTCTGGTATGTGTTTCCACCGGTGCATTGCTTGCATTTGCTGTATTAGTATTTGTCTGTTTCTGTGAACTCTGAACAATGTTCTTTTTCTACATGTGGTGGCCCCTTTGTGGTTGTAGATCCACATGGTTTCTTCTCAGAGGTGTCCCTCCCTCTATCTGGATCTGGTAGAAATGTGGATGTATTTCCTCTTGCACATATCCTTGCATGGGCCATGTGCCAGAATTTTGATCTCAGATTTGCACTTGAACTCCAGGCTTCAGGACTGGGAGGCTTTTCACAGTCTTATCATGGTACTGTTTCTGTTTTACTTTCTCTTTCACTTTAGCCTGCTTGACCTTGTGTGCTCCTTTAGGTGTCAACAAATTCTCATGCATCAACCCATCAGCATTTGGGCAGGAGAAAGGCCATTCTGCAGTGGCGCACTTCTGTGAATCATTAGATTTCTGTGGAAATCCTCTCATTCATCAAGCGCTTTCTTCATGAGGCTCTTCACCACCTTGACAGAACTCTCTGCTAGGCCATTAGACTTTGGATGATGTGAGCTTGAAGTTATATGTCAAACATCCAAGTATTGGCAAAGGACTTTCAGTGCTTGAAAGTTGAGGACCATTGTCTGATACGACTTCACAAGGAACTACATGCCTCACAAACACACTTTTCATGAAAGCGATCACTGCTTTGCTGGATGTTGACTGCAGTATTGCTACCTCTAAGTATTTGAAAAAAAAAGTCTCATTATATGACTCTTCCCTTTACAGACAAACAAAGCTACTTCAACTTTGAAGTATGCCCTGTCTGGTACAGGGTGAGGTGTAAGCGGTTCTTCTTGCTGCTTTGGTCTATAGGTAAGGCATATTTTACATGAAGCAGTGGCATGGCTTAGATCTTGGTTTATTTTTGGCTAGTACATCACCTCTCGAGCTCCACGTTTGCATTTTTCCTCACCAACATGTCCTTTGTGTATTTTCTGGAGCATTTCCTTGCATGACAACATTGTAATCGCAAACCTGTTCCCTTTGAAGATCATATCTTTCACAATAGACAGTTCATCTCCACGTGCTCAGAAATCCTGAATACCCATTGGACAGTCATTAGGCTTCTTCACGTGCATTCTCTGCCAAGAATGCGCCTGCAGAAGCAGATTCAGACCTGTGGAATGGCCGTTCAGATGGCAGCGCTGAAAGCGCAGCGCTGGCCATCTGAAAGGGACAGCTTCATGGGAAGCGCCTCAGGGCACACTCTGGCTCCTGTCCCTTTGGGCTGTCAGGGTTGGGATGGCTGACTGTCAGAGCTAGGACAGCCGGCGTGGGTTGTCAGCACAGGGATGTCCTGTCCCCACACTGATCCCGTTGCCGCGCTCTCTCCCCACAGCCCTATATCAGTCCCCACCAGCAAAGCTGACAGCCCACGCCGGCCGCCCCACAGTGTGAGGACTGTGGGGAGAGAGTGGGGCAATGGGATCAGTATGGGGACAGCCTGCGTTGGCTGCCACTCTGTCCCTTCTTCCAAATTGTTTATGTGTATTGTGAACATTATCGTGCCCAGTACCAACCCCTGTGGCACACCACTTACTACTGAGTGCCAAGAAGATAAACACCCCTCTATCCCAACTCTCTGCTTTCAATCCTCTGGGGTGACAGAGTTAATGTAGTGATTAGCACAATGTTGTTACAGTGCCAGTGATCAGGACTAAAGCTCAAATCCCATACTGCATAAGGAGTTTGTACATTCTCCCAGTGTCTACATGGGTTTCCTTGGGGTGCTCCTGTTTCCTTCCACTATTTGAAATTTACTGGTGGTTGTAGATTAATTGGGAGTAATTGGGTAGCTCAACTCATTGGCAACCTGTTACTGTGCTGTATGTCTAAATTTAATTTTTTTTAAATTAAATAAATCCATTCTAATACATCACCTCACCTCTATACATCCATATCTTCTGTATAAGATTTTTTAGCACCTTATTGAATAATATAGCAAAGATAAGCCAGAGAATTTCTACGACTGATTCCACCTGCATTGAATTCGCCCATCGTTATTGAATGAAGATCTATCGGGACCAATGCCTGAAGAGGGCGCACAAAATCAGTGAACCGGTGCAGACTCGAAAGGCCAACATGGCCTGTTTCCGCTCCGTAAATGGTTATATGGTTATGGTTATGGTTTATGGAAATCTAGGTAAACAATGTCCATCTGCTCCCCTCTATCTACCTCACTTGTTATAACCTCAAAGAACTTCGGTAAATTCGCCAAACAGAACCTGCCTTTGCTGAATCCATCTGCCTGATGGAGCCATTTCACTCCAGATCCCCCACAAAGAACTCTGCAGCAGAATTTATTGGAGAAGAAATCAGATACCTTCTCACTTGAGAGGTCTTTGCTTCAATGAATCCAAGTTTTTCTTTGAAATCTTTCTCTCCTTCACTGTCACACAAAAGAATTTTTCCTCAGACTAAAACACTTCTTTCCATAGGACAATACATCAGGTGGATAGCTGCTCCGATCACCGACACTATGTTACAACAATCTTCATTAATGCCAAACTCACTAAAGAGTAATTATGGTGAAGTACTTGATAATTTTTTTTTAGTTTAGTCTGCAAGTAAATGAAGTCACCATCCAGCTAGACCCATTGTCCGTTCTTGCTCTTACCCCACCAAACTAGTTTCATTTTAACTTGACTCTATCTTTTCTCCTCTTGTCCAATCTCTACCACCAACATCCACAACACCTCACGTGCCCTCCATCTCTTCAATGAGTTCAGATTCAACGAACTGGACTGCCTTATTTTCATGATAGATATCCAATCCCTTTATACCTCCATCCCCCATACAGAAGGTCTTCAAGTACTTTGCTTCTTTCTGGACCAGATACCCTCTATCACCACCCTCCTCCACCTGACAGAACATCCTCACTCTAAACAATTTCTCCTTTGACTCATTTCACTTCCTCCAAATCGAAGCAGTTGCCATGGGTACCTGCATGGGTCCCAGCTACACCTGCCCATTTGTAGGCTTTGTGAAGCAATCCATGCTGCAAGCCTTCACAGGCAAGACTCCTCAACTCTTCCTCTGGTATATTGGTGACAACATTGGGGTTGCCATGATGAAGTTGTCAACTTCATTCACTTTGCTGCCACTTCTACCCTGATCCCAAACTCACCTGGTCCATCTCCGATAACATACTCATCTTTCTGGATCTCTCTGTCTCCACTGATATATACTACAAACCCACTAACTCCCACAACTTCCTCAACTACACTTACTCACACCCTGTCCCTTGCAAGGATTCTATCCCTTTATGCAATTTCTCCATTTCCACTGCATCTGTTCCCATGATGGGGTCTTCCAGTCCAAATCCTTTGAAATGTCTGCCTTCTTCCACAAACATGGCTTCCCCTCATTACCGTCAGCCCCCACCCACATCTCCTCCATTTCCTGGTCATCTGCCCTGAAATCCTCTGCCCCAGATAAAACAAACACATGATTTCCCTTCTCCTTACCTACCACCCCACCAGCCTTCACATCCAACACATTATTATCCTCTGCAATTTCCGGCACGTACAACGGGATCTCACTACCAGACACATCTTTCCCTCTCCTCCCCTCTCTGCCTTCCATAGAGACCTCATCCTCCATGATTCCCTCATGTACTCATCTCTCCCTACAAATTGCGGCCCCCCTCCTCTGATTCCGGCACTGTCCCCTGTGACCACAGGAGGTGCTACACTCTCCCTCATAAGAGTCTGGGGCTCCAAACAGGCATTGACTTGTGTATCCACAGAATTGATTTATTACATCTGGTGATCCCTTTGTGGCCTTCTCTACATCGGAGAAACTGGGCGCAGACTAGGAGATCACTTCAATACTAGGAGATCACTTCACTGAGCACCTTTGCTCTGTCTGCACCAACGACAGGGACCTCCCAGTGGCCAACCATTTCAGTACTTCATCCCATTCCAAAATTCATATGTCTATCCATGGCCTCAGATACCATCCCAACAAGACCACCCTTAAATTAGAGGAATAACACCTGATTTTCCATCTGGGCACTCTCCTGTCAGATGGCATTAACATTAACTTTTCTGGCTTCAGCAAACTGCTCTCCTTTCTCCCCCTCCCTTCCCTTCCCTACCCCTTATCTTCTTTCCCTCAGCTCTCCACCCCCTTCCCTCTCTATTCACCATTCATCCCTCCTTCCCTTTTTACTACTGTGCCCTCCCTTCCTCCTCCACCTATTACTTTCTACCTTTGCTACCATGCCTCCCTCTTTTATTCAGATGCCTGCTGGCATTTTTCCATACCTTGATGAAGGGGTCGTCCAAAACATCAGTTATGTATTTTTACCTTTACTATATACATTAAAAGTGACTGTTCGACCTGCTGAGTTTCTCCAGCATTGTTTTTTTACTTCAACCAGTGTCTGCAGACTTTCGTGTTTTACTTATAGATTATATCTAAAGGTATCATCTGCAAAGAGTAGTTCACGGACAAGTTTCTCTTGTGTCTTGGTGTGAGCTTGCAGGCGCCTCAGATTGAAGAGACTGCCATCCGTGCGGTACCGGATGTAAACAGCGTCTTCATTGTTGGGGTCTTTCATGGCTTGGTTCAGCATCATGCTGAAGAAGATTGAAAAGAGGGTTGGTGCGAGAACACAGCCTTGCTTCACGCCATTGTTAATGGAGAAGGGTTCAGAGAGCTCATTGCTGTATCTGACCCGACCTTGTTGGTTTTCGTGCAGTTGGATAATCATGTTGAGGAACTTTGGGGGACATCCGATGCGCTCTAGTATTTGCCAAAGCCCTTTCCTGCTCACGGTGTCGAAGGCTTTGGTGAGGTCAACAAAGGTGATGTAGAGTCCTTTGTTTTGTTCTCTACACTTTTCTTGGAGCTGTCTGAGGGCAAAGACCATGTCAGTGGTTCCTCTGTTAGCGCGAAAGCCGCACTGTGATTCTGGGAGAATATTCTCAGCGACACTAGGTATTATTCTATTTAGTAGAATCCTAGCGAAGATTTTGCCTGCAATGGAGAGCAACGTGATTCCCCTGTAGTTTGAGCAGTCTGATTTCTCGCCTTTGTTTTTGTACAGGGTGATGATGGTGGCATCACGAAGATCCTGAGGCAGTTTACCTTGGTCCCAACAAAGCTTGAAAAACTCATGCAGTTTGGCATGCAGAGTTTTGCCGCCAGCCTTCCAGACTTCTGGGGGGATTCCATCCATACCTGCTGCTTTGCCACTTTTCAGTTGTTCGATTGCCTTATATGTCTCATCCAGGGTGGGAACCTCATCCAGCTCTAGCCTTAGGGGCTGTTGAGGGAGCTGGAGCAGGGCAGAATCTTGGACTGAGCGGGTGGTACTGAAAAGAGATTGGAAGTGTTCTGACCATCGGTTGAGGATGGAGATCTTGTCGCTGAGGAGGACTTTGCCGTCTGAGCTGCGCAGCGGGCTTTGGACTTGGGGTGAGGGGCCGTACACAGCCTTTAGAGCCTCGTAGAAACCCCTGAAGTCGCCAATGTCCGCGCTGAGCTGTGTTCGTTTGGCGAGGCTAGTCCACCACTCATTTTGGATCTCCCGGAGTTTGCGCTGAAGATGGCTGCATGCGCGACGGAAGGCTTGTTTCTTCTCTGGACAGGACGGCTTTGTAAGGTGAGCCTGGTGGGCAGCTCGCTTCTTTGCCAGCAGCTCCTGGATTTCCTGGCTGTTTTCGTCAAACCAGTCCTTGTTTTTCCTGGAGGAGAAGCCCAGTACCTCTTCAGTGGATTGCAGTATGGTAGTCTTCAACTGATCCCAGAGGGTTTCAGGGGACGGGTCCGTGAGGCGGGTTGCAACGTCGAGCTTTGCTTTGAGGTTTGCCTGGAAGTTTCCTCTCGCTTCGTCTGACTGCAGTTTTCCAACATTGAACCTCTTTCTGGGGGCTTTATTGTTCCTGGGCTTTGGCTTGAAGTGAAGGTTGAGCTTGCAGCGAACCGGCCGGTGGTCAGTGTGGCATTCCGCGCTAGGCATGACCCTGGTGTGGAGCACATCTTGTTTGTCACTTTCTCGCACCAGGATGTAGTCCAGGAGGTGCCAGTGTTTGGATCGGGGATGCATCCAGGTGGTCTTAAGGCTGTCCCTCTGCTGAAAAAGGGTGTTTGTAATGACAAGCCGCTGTTCTGCGCAGAGCTCCAACAGGAGGCGCCCATTGTCGTTGCACTTGCCGACGCCATGCTTGCCCAGGATTCCTGGCCAGGTTTCTGAGCCAGCTCTTCAGCGCTTGACGTCCTGCTTTGCGGAAACTGCCAAAATGTTTGGCCTGGAAGTCAGCCTGAAGAAAACTGAGGTCCTCCATCAGCCAGCTCCCCACCATGACTACCAGCCCCCCCACATCTCCATCGGGCACACAAAACTCAAAACGGTCAACCAGTTTACCTATCTCGGCTGCACCATTTCATCAGATGCAAGGATCGACAATGAGATAGACAACAGACTCGCCAAGGCAAATAGCGCCTTTGGAAGACTACACAAAAGAGTCTGGAAAAACAACCAACTGAAAAACCTCACAAAGATAAGCGTATACAGAGCCGTTGTCATACCCACACTACTCTTCGCCTCCGAATCATGGGTCCTCTACCGGCACCACCTACGGCTCCTAGAACGCTTCCACCAGCGTTGTCTCCGCTCCATCCTCAACATCCATTGGAGCGCTCACACCCCTAACGTCGAGGTACTCGAGATGGCAGAGGTCGACAGCATCGAGTCCACGCTGCTGAAGATCCAGCTGCGCTGGATGGGTCACGTCTCCAGAATGGAGGACCATCGCCTTCCCAAGATCGTATTATATGGCGAGCTCTCCACTGGCCACCGTGACAGAGGTGCACCAAAGAAAAGGTACAAGGACTGCCTAAAGAAATCTCTTGGTGCCTGCCACATTGACCACCGCCAGTGGGCTGATAACGCCTCAAACCGTGCATCTTGGCGCCTCACAGTTTGGCGGGCAGCAGCCTCCTTTGAAGAAGACCGCAGAGCCCACCTCACTGACAAAAGGCAAAGGAGGAAAAACCCAACACCCAACCCCAACCAACCAATTTTCCCTTGCAACCGCTGCAATCGTGTCTGCCTGTCCCGCATCGGACTGGTCAGCCACAAACAAGCCTGCAGCTGACGTGGACTTTTTACCCCCTCCATAAATCTTCGTCCGCGAAGCCAAGCCAAAGAAAGATATCTAAAGGTGAAGAAGGATTTTTGTCAAAGCTGTACATGAAGAGGGTGAAAGATATTGAACTCATAGGGTAAGAAGAGAAGTAAATGAGCGAGAGAGACAGAGAGAGAGGAAGAGAGAAAAAAAAAGTTTCAGCTCAATTACTTCCACCACCCCATCAGATATGTAGGTTGTTTAGTGCTTTTTCAGTGGTTTTTAGGTTATTATTCTTTTAGAAGCATGGCTCTGTTGATTTTAAAGTAGGAGATTTAACTCAATTCCTTGGCATCATATATTCTTGCTTGGTCATATCACTTCCAACAATCTGAACTATTTATATAACCATATAACCACTTACAGCACAGAACAGGCCAGTTCGGCCCTACTAGTCCATGCCGTAACAAATCCCAACCCTCCTAGTCCCACTGACCAGCACCCAGTCCATACCCCTCCAGTCCTCTCCTCTCCATGTAACTATCCAGTCTATCCTTAAATGTAACCAATGTTTCTGCCTCAACCACGTCTTCCGGAAGCTCATTCCACATCCCTACCACCCTTTGCATAAAGAAATTTCCCCTCATGTTCCCCTTATAATTTTCCCCCTTCAATCTTAAACCATGCTCTCTAGTTTGAATCTCCCCCACTCTTATTTGAAAAAGCCTATCCACATTTACTCTGTCTGACCCTTGTAAAATCTTAAACACCTCTATCAAGTCCCCCCTCAATCTTCGACGCTCCAGAGAAAAAAGCCCTTGTCTGCACAACCTTTCCTTGTAACTCAAACCTTGAAATCCTGTCAACATTCTCGTGAACCTTCTCTGCACTCTCTCTATCATTCATTGTATTGAATTACATTATTTATTTTCGGGAGGAAAAATATCAGTATTTACTCTTTCATTAAAAAATACATCGAAAAAACATTTTCTGCAATATGAACACTTTTCTATTGTTCCACCTGTAGACTAAATATTTCATTACTCTGGTGCTTTTATTAGATAAGATTTTGGCATTTTTAAAATCTACCTGAAAGTTATTTGCTACATATTTGAGAAAATCTAAGGTTGTTACATATGTAGCTATTATAGTTGAAAATCTCAGTTTCACCTTACATTGAAACTATTATAAAGGTTTCTTTTTATGCCACCTGTTATTTCATTCCGGCTTGACACATGAAAGAGCAGTGGCAGAATTTGGCAATGATTAAAAACAAGCAAGATTTCTAAAACTTTGTTTTCATTTTTTACAGAATGTTCCAAAGTATTTGACAATCAGTCCAGTATTTTTGAAATTTAAAATTATTTATTCATATCACGTTCTTTGAGTTGAATCCATATTAGTATTTGAATGAGCAAATAGCAACAAGAATCCATCCACTCACCGGATTTACACAACTTCAATCTTTGACAAGATCAAATTAAATATTTAGTATTCTCGAAGGAAGTGTAGACATCAGTGATACCTTCTTTCCTGCCATTAGTTTAATATGCAGCGACAGGCAATTTAAGATCAATTTGCTTGCTTTTTTCCTTTGCGGTGAATGTGTTAGATTGCAAATCTGTCCCCTCAGCTTTATCTTTGATATCTTTATTTAGACTGTTTTTGTTCAAAGCCTAACAGTATTGAGGGATTGGCAAAGAATCATAATATAGAATGATCAATATTATGTAGGGCAATATGGGAAAAGATAAAAATAATAATGAAATTCATGAATCAACTTAAGGAGACTTTGTTGAACAAGCGCAGGTGAACTGCAATACCCCTCAATCTGGACGCAATCGTTTCACTGTCACCACTTATGTAAAGGTGAATTGGATTGTCAGCATAAGGAAGGTATGTCAAGAGCCTGACTGGGACACCCGCATGGAAGTGAGTCGGGTTGGACTGAGGACCTGACCAGGACACTGGTGTGGAGGTGATTTGGGTTGTGCTGAGGGCCTGACTGGGACACTAGGATGAAGAGCCGGTGAATACCGCTCACAATTGGGGCAATTCCCCCAAAGTGTCTCCTTTATTTTAGTATTACGTGCAACACTGTTACAACATCTGTGACTAGGGTTCAAACTTAAATTTAAATTTTGTAGGTTGATTAAAGTGAACTTTGCATAGTTAAAGACTACACTATTGATTTTTTAAAATTACTTTACATTTTGCACTGCTTTTTTTTCTTTTAAATGGTGTATTCTTATTGCAAGTGTATGTTAGGCATTGTAAGAGTGAGTCTCAAGCTGCTTTCAGGTGGCCAGAATACCCCAACATAAAGCCACCTAAAATACCTGAATGTGGCTGTTGGGAGGCCACCTGAAAGTGGAGAACCCTGACCCAAGGAGTACTTACCCAACCCTCCAAGCGCTCCCCCTAGGCACCTGAAAGCGGGCGCGACTACGGCCACAGTCGACAGGAGCCGGCGTTTGCACCACGGCGTCTCTCACCTCTGCGGACATTTCAGGTGCCAGAACAGCGCCTTCAGCGCTGCCACCTGAATGTTGCTTCACACACACCCGCGGCCAGCTCCGAAGCCGCTTTCTCCCAGCTATTCCACCTGAAAGCGCTTCAGCCAACTGGAAAATTCACATATCCGTCATCTGTGATCCCTGTAGGTGCCTGATAATGGGGATTTTACTACAATAATGTAGGTTAGATGCACTGGCTGAGACTTGGGGGTGGGGAACAACAGAACAGCCAATATTCAATCTGAAGTTCCAGACTTGCACATATGCCCTGGCAATCAGACTATTTTTAATTAACTTTAACAATGTAGCACAGAAAAAGGCCTTCCTGGCCCATGAAATCCGTGCCGCACAATTACATCCAATTCATCTACAAACCTCATATGTTTTTGGAGGGTGGGAGGAAACCAGACTATCCAGAGAAAACCCACATAGGTCACGGGGAGAAAGTACATACATTTTTCAGACAGCGCTGGATTTGAATCCAGGTCACTGGAACTGTAGCAGCTTTCTGCAACTGTGCCACCCATGGCCAGAGTTAAAAGGATTTGTTTCTCCTATGGCATCCAATCCTAGTGTGAATAGAAATTCCTAACATTACTATTCAGATCTTTAAATACATCAGATCTGGCCTGTCGATAAGGAGTTAAAGAGTAACGTTTAAAAAAAAAAATTCCTTTAAGGTCATGTTCTCACAATAATCAAGAACTAAAATTTGTAAATGCTAGAAAAATTGTCAAAATATCACAAGTGCAATAGAATTGATGGAACTGATTTTTTAAAAATCTTCTGGAAATAGAAACTACTAAATAGATGGAATTCCTTTTCAAAAAGGATTGCAATTGACTTTGCATATATTCTGTTGAAAAAAATACCTTGAATGTTTTCTTTGTCAATATGGAGTTGTGCATTTGTATGGTTTCTTTTCATTTAAAAAATGATATTAATTCTCTACCCAATCACACATGAAAATACGTTGCTATTCCTTTATCATTGCCAAATCCAAATCTCTGAACTCCTCACCTAGCTATACAGGAACTGGGAATATAATCACCAGATGGTCTGTAACAGTTCAAGAAAGACACTATTATTTTCTCAAGCACAGGTATAAATGGAGAATTTTTTTTGCCATGTCAAATAAATAAATGAAAGTATTTAAACAAATTAAAATGTTTAATTGTTGAAATATTTTAAAATATGGAAGCATATATTTCTGTATTATTTATTTTATGGATAATAAAGCAAAATTCAATGCAGTATAAAACCTACTTGTGATAGACTTGCATATTGCAATCTGGGGTTTCATATTTGTAAATCCAAGCAGCATAAGTAATTTTATAGAATATCTGATCATTAACTATTGCCTGAATTATTTTAAAATGTAAATTTAACTTTCGTGGATTTGAGAGCAGCTGCAATAACATTTCAAGTACTATGAAGGAGCATTGCAGAGAGCTCTTTCATGGGTACATGTCTGAGGGTATTTTTCACCCCCATTGTAATTAAATCAGTTAAGTTGCCAATTAAAGGTGCCAATGAGAAAATGTATTTATTCTAATGGTGATTACAGTTAAACTGGGACTTTGAAGGCCTCTTTAATTGCATTACAAATCTCTCTTCTTCTCTCTTTGTCTTGGCTTCGCGGACGAAGATTTATGGAGGGGTAATGTCCACGCTAGCTACAGGCTCGTTTGTGGCTGACAAGTCCGATGCGGGACAGGCAGACATGGTTGCAGCGGTTGCAAGGGAAAATTGGTGGGTTGGGGTTGGGTGTTGAGTTTTTCCTTCTTTGTCTTTTGTCAGTGAGGTAGGCTCTGTGGTCTTCTTCAAAGGAGGTTGCTGCCCGCCGAACTGTGAGGCGCCAAGATGCACGGTTTGAGGCGATATCAGCCCACTGGCGGTGGTCAATATGGCAGGCACCAAGAGATTTCTTTAGGCAGTCCTTGTACCTCTTCTTTGGTGCACCTCTGTCATGGTGGCAAGTGGAGAGCTCGCCATATAACATGATCTTGGGAAGGCGATGGTCCTCCATTCTGGAGACGTAACCTACCCAGCGCAGTTGGATCTTCAGCAGCATGGATTCGATGCTGTCGGCCTCTGCCATCTCGAGTACTTCGATGTTAGGGATGAAGTCGCTCCAATGAATGTTGAGGATGGAGAGGAGACAACGCTGGTGGAACGGTCAACCAGTTTACCTATCTCGGCTGCACCATTTCATCGGATGCAAGGATTGACAACGAGATAGACAACAGACTCGCCAAGGCAAATAGCGCCTTTGGAAAACTACACAAAAGACTATGGAAAAACAACCAACTGATGAACCTCACAAAGATTAGCATATACAGAGCCGTTGTCATACCCACACTCCCGTTCGGCTCCGAATCATGGGTCCTCTACCGGCATCATTACCAATAACATTTTACATGATGGTATAATGCTACAAATTACTTCCAATGCCAAAAGTCTAATATTTTTCTGGTGAAATGCTGCATACTAGCTTAAATTTGCTTTTCAATTCAACCCAAAATTATGGAAGTTGCCATGAAGGAAAATGTATTGTTTAAACATTTTTGTTCATATTAAGGAAAAATAACCAAATTATCTATTTTGATGACACAAAATATTTTCTTTCTTGTAAAGTAAGTTAACAAGTAACTAAGAATTAAAAATTATCACTTTAAATAGAGGAACTTAACTACCTACTCTAGGAAAATTATGGATAAATTGTTATTCTACTTATTAAAGGAAGTAAATAGATATCAATGCTTCCAAGCAACAGAATGCTATAATTTCCACTTTATGAACTATAGAATGCTTCAGCACGGTACCAGGCTCTTTGGCCCTTCTAGTCTGTGCAAACTTTTATGCTGCCCAGACATGCAGCCATAACATATCCCTCCACTCCGCTCTCATCCATGTATCAGTCCAAAATTTTCTTAAATCCAAAATTGTGCCTGCATTTACCAGTTCAGCTGGCAGCTTGTTCCAAGCTCCCAACACTCTCTGCATTAAGTTCCCCCTAGAGTTCCCTTTAAACATTTCCTATTTTACCTTTAACACATGCCCTCTAGTTTTTAATTCTTCTAATCTCAGTGGGAAAAAAAAGCCTGCTTGAATTTATTCTATCTATGCCCATCATCATTTTGTACACCTCCATTCTTCTATGCTCCAGGGAATAAAATCCTAACCTGTTTAACCTTTTGCAGTCACTAATTTCTTCAAGTTGCAGCAATATCCTTGTAAATCTCCTCTGCACTCTTATTGATATACTTTCTGGAGTTAGGCCTCACAAACTGCGTGCAATATTCGAAATTTGACCTCACCAATGTCTCACACAACATCACCATAACATCCCAACTCCTTTGCTCAGTACTTTGAATAATGAACACCAGTGTGCCAAAAGGTCTCTTTACAACCCTATCCAACTGCAGGCCACTTTCAGGAAATTATGGATCTATATTCTCAGATCCTTCTGCTCTATTGTCAGTGGTTAATGGTGAATCATTGAAAATAAAAGCAAACATTAAAATGATGTGCATGACTGGCACTTAGATAGTTGTCAAATAATCAATAAGCTTTCCAAAATAGCTTTAATGTTGGCTGCTACAATATTTCATTGATTTATAGCACAGTATTTGAAAACAGATTGATTCTTGGAACAATAAAGAGTCTAAAACAGATGTCTGAAAGAAAGATCTTTTATGTAGACAAACTGAAAGTCTGAATAATTTGCATTGAGCCCCTCAGTATTGCAATATCTTTGGCTTGGCTTCGCGGACGAAGGTTTATGGAGGGGGTAAAATGTCCACGTCAGCTGCAGGCAATATATGGTGAGTTTATTCACAGTTAAAGCAATCCTGAGACATGGATTTATTTTAATGTTTTTAACCTTCTGATATTGTAGTGCTAATTCTGGCAAATATTCCTCATTTAAAAAAATATTTTAAGATGTGCCGCTTCATATTGTAGTTACCTTTCAAATTTGGACAATAATTCTGGGTAAAGCGCACAGATTATGAGTTGAGAGTGGCTTCTTCAGTGATCTGAGCATTTTACGTTCTTAGTGTGGACTATTTTATCCTTATGTCCCAGTTGCTCTTCACATGGAATGTGCACCAGTACCTCAGAACCAACTGACATGTAGGAAATTCATTGTGAAACTAAAGAGCTCATCAATTACACTATCAAATTATTAACCATGACTTTTAATTTTTAATCACAGGCTAAAAGTAGATTTTAGCATAACTCACCCAAATATAAAAGGAAAGCAGGAAATGTATCTGTGGTATTTTTCTTTTGGTTCACAATACAGTATATAGTCATCAGATTTCAGACTGTCAGGCTGACACATCAGGTGGTCACCCCGTGACTGATCAAGCAGCTGGATTAGTAGCAATGTAGTGAAGCCTCCTTTGTTATTCATTATCCATCTATCAGCTCATTATTCTCATGAGGCAATCAATTGATAGAACTGTCTCTCTGCTCAAAAACTTTAGACTTGGACTTGTATAAAATAGCCATGAGTCTTGAATTACTTGGAACCTTCTTCAGATATCCTTCCCATGCAATTCAATGTTAGAGGTCTTTGTTACCTACTCTAATATAATTTCCAACTACATCTATTTTATGCTTTGAAATAGATAAATCATAATAGATACCATGCAGTGTCAAAACAGCCCAACTTGCCATCATGCTGACCAATTTCCTTCGATGCCAATTCATTTCCTTAGCTTCAGTTGGCAGTTTGGAAAAGCCAGCGTGGATAAATCATTCAGCAGATGCAAGTTATTAAAGCTACATCTTCCCATTCTACTGCCAGTCATTCTGGGTCATGTCTGAGCATTGTTAGTAATGTGTTGGAGGATACTGCAGGAAAACCAGTTCTGCACACTTGTATCCAAAACCACAATACCAGCAGTCTGCATGTCCACTTCATTACTTGGACATGGAAGGCCACCGACTGCACTGCGTCATGTTTCCATCGACTCTGGGGATGGTTGAATCAGTAGAGTCATCCTTCATTTCTACATGGGCGAGAGGGAGCGACACAAAATTCTGTGCCAAGTTGGTGCCAGAGTCCTCCATGTATTTTGACTCCTCTGTGCCTTTCGACATTAAGCAAATGCTTTCAGCAAGGCTTTCTATTACAATATGCTTCTCCAATAACTTGTCATTGGATGCAGCTGGCAGTCATGGTGGAAAAGCTATCAACGGAAGCAAGCAGTGGTATGTAGTTGGAAAGTATGCAGAAATGCTCTGTGGTGAGATGAGAGGATCTAAATATTATGTTCAAGTCATGATTGACAGAGAATGTTGGTAGATAAGTGAAGGGATGTGATGAACTAGAAAATGTGGAGACTTGTGCTACAAATGCTAGAGCATTTGAAGATCCACTTACTGAGCAGATCATTCATGTGAGGCTATTGAACTTCTGATGACCCTGCTTTCAGCTCCTTGCTGCTTCAGTCCAATCATTCATTTTAAGATTATCATCTTTCACAGCCTTTTGAATATCTGCCTGGAGAGAACCCTGGTTTCCTGCAGATCCTAAAAATCATACCTAACCTGTTGAATTGAACAACACACTTTCCCAGAGCAAGTTCATGTGTAAAGATGCCCTTCCCCCAGACATAATTTAACTCTCACTTAGGAATGGAGGTGAGTTTTATACAATGAAAATTTGGCTTATTTATTACCAGACCATATGGCATATTGCTTTGTGCTTGTCTTATCTCTTGGAGCTGTGGAATGAGTTGTCATTGATTTATCAAGGATTTTTTTTGTTTTAAAATTACTATAAATTATGTTAATAAATGTATACAATTTGCAGTAAAATGAAGTAAAATTACAAATTACTATGTTTGCAAAGCAATTTAGTATTATAATTAATATTTTTTTGCTGTATTCATTTAAATTTCATGTTCTACATATAAGAAGGATTGTAGATTGTGTGGCCATTTTGAACAAAAAGGATTATTGTGTTTACTCGTGTAATCATCGTCATTTTTGGACCAATTTCTGGGGTCAAATTTGAAGGGGTAGACTTTTACACAAGTCATGCATTTGACCTTGTTCAGTACCAGAGTCATTCAAGGCATCGGGAGCTCGGATGGCTGGGACTGGATGGTGAGTCTGGCTCCAGGGTGTTGGGAGCTCAGATGGTCAGGTTCAAGGTGTTAGGAACTTGGACAAGTGTGTGCTTGAGGTGAGGATCTGTGGTTGGGGTATCTATACATTTATACAACCTCATCATTTTTCTTCAACAGAGTTAATGTTGGCTAAAGATGAAAAATTTCTACTCACCTCATCTTGTGGCTTTCAAAAGATTAGTGTGGTATTACTAATAAAGATCCATTCAGTAATTGGCTAGAAAACAAACCAGAACTGTTCTGGAACAGAAAATGTTAAAAGCACTCAACAAGTTGGATAACATCAGTGGAGAAAGAAGAGGAGTTAACCTTCAGGTTAATGATCTTTCATTAGTATAATCCAGAGATATAGTATTGAAGTAAAACATGAAAGTCGGCAGACACCATGGTTGAAGTAACAACACAAAGCTGGAGAAAGTCAATAGGTCAAACAGTGATTTTAATGTAGCAAAGATAAAGATACATAACCAACATTTCAGATTTGAATCCTTCATCAAGGTAGCAATCATCAAGGTGTATCTTGATGAAGGGCTTAAGCCTGAAACATTGGTTATATATCTTTATCTTTGTATAAAATACAGTTTGACCACCTGCATTTCTTCAGTATTGTGTGTTTACAGCTCAGAGATTATACAGCTTAATGTATATGACTTCATTTCTTAAATTTTATGTTGAGATCCCTTATAAATATTCTGCTATAAAGGTAACAATGGTGGTGGTTCAGTCCAGGAGGAGCAGGGGAGAAATTATGCCATCTTCCACTGCTCCTGTGCAGGGTCTTACTGCTCAGCTCTCCCAACCGACAAGTTTAAACCTCAAGGGATGTGGGCTCTGAGGAAATTATAGACCGGCATAGGACTCCAGAGTAAGAGCACAACCCCATTACCGCACCACATGACCCCACACCCCAACCTCCCTGCATTGAGAAGGAAAAGCCTATGTGTGAACTGTACAGGGTAGGAGACCACAGTATCACACCAGCATGGAGTTTGGTGGCTGAAGGCTTCAGACCAGCCAAAATTTGATGTCAACTGGTGCTGTTAGTAAGTAGGGCTCCCTTCCTTCGGGGAGGGCTCCCTTCCTTCGGGGAGGGCTCCCTTCCTTCGGGGAGGGCTCCCTTCCTTCGGGGAGGGCTCCCTTCCTTCGGGGAGGGCTCCCTTCCTTCGGGGAGGGCTCCCTTCCTTCGGGGAGGGCTCCCTTCCTTCGGGGAGGGCTCCCTTCCTTCGGGGAGGGCTCCCTTCCTTCGGGGAGGGCTCCCTTCCTTCGGGGAGGGCTCCCTTCCTTCGGGGAGGGCTCCCTTCGGGGAGGGCTCCCTTCCTTCGGGGAGGGCTCCCTTCCTTCGGGGAGGGCTCCCTTCCTTCGGGGAGGGCTCCCTTCCTTCGGGGAGGGCTCCCTTCCTTCGGGGAGGGCTCCCTTCCTTCGGGGAGGGCTCCCTTCCTTCGGGGAGGGCTCCCTTCCTTCGGGGAGGGCTCCCTTCCTTCGGGGAGGGCTCCCTTCCTTCGGGGAGGGCTCCCTTCCTTCGGGGAGGGCTCCCTTCCTTCGGGGAGGGCTCCCTTCCTTCGGGGAGGGCTCCCTTCCTTCGGGGAGGGCTCCCTTCCTTCGGGGAGGGCTCCCTTCCTTCGGGGAGGGCTCCCTTCCTTCGGGGAGGGCTCCCTTCCTTCGGGGAGGGCTCCCTTCCTTCGGGGAGGGCTCCCTTCCTTCGGGGAGGGCTCCCTTCCTTCGGGGAGGGCTCCCTTCCTTCGGGGAGGGCTCCCTTCCTTCGGGGAGGGCTCCCTTCGGGGAGGGCTCCCTTCGGGGAGGGCTCCCTTCCTTCGGGGAGGGCTCCCTTCCTTCGGGGAGGGCTCCCTTCCTTCGGGGAGGGCTCCCTTCCTTCGGGGAGGGCTCCCTTCCTTCGGGGAGGGCTCCCTTCCTTCGGGGAGGGCTCCCTTCCTTCGGGGAGGGCTCCCTTCCTTCGGGGAGGGCTCCCTTCCTTCGGGGAGGGCTCCCTTCCTTCGGGGAGGGCTCCCTTCCTTCGGGGAGGGCTCCCTTCCTTCGGGGAGGGCTCCCTTCCTTCGGGGAGGGGCGAGTGGTTGGGTGGGGGGGGATGGAGGGAGTTCATAATCAAGGACGGAGAAGCAACTTGAATGCCTGGTGTTACGGAGTCCAGAACACCCCAAAATCCAGCAGCAATGGATATTCACCACAACACAGGATTACTTAAACAAAAGTAGTTTTTAATTATAATTGAACAAGAAAACAGAATTAAATTCTAACATTACTTAACCTACTTAACTAACCTACCTAACTACTCAATTCTGCCCCCCACCCACCCCCCCCCAACACTAAGCACAGGTGTGTGTAATGTAAATTTAAGATTAGAAAAATTCTTTGGATCACAGTCCAATCCCACTGATTGCAGGCAATTCTTGTTCTATGCATAGAAGTTAGCATTAACAAAGTTCACCAGTCTTTGGTGCTTAACAGGCAAATGGTTACCACTCAGGAGGGTTCTTGCTGGTTTTCAGAGAGGGATTCCTTTTCCAGGACATCCCCAATTGATTTTTCCTCAATCAGTCTTGGTGACAAAACTTGTTCCCTTCAGGGTTCTCCAGATGAACCTCTTTCTTTCAGGTCACCTTTCACACCACCAGTCTTACCTTCGACCAGGTAGCCTCCCAAAGTTTGCCAGCTTTGTCCTTCTGGAAATAATTTCTGTCTCCTCTCTCTCTCTGTTTCATACCCTCCCTCTCTGAGAGCAAAAAAGTTCTCCTCTGCCTGCAAAGAATCATATGTTCCCAGGCAAGCTGCTGTCGATACTTTGTTGCCTTCTGCAAAAAGCATTCTGCAAAAAGTCCTGCAAATATGCTTTAAAATGTATGTGTGCAAGCTACTCTAACAATTCCTCCCAAACCTGTCACACAGGAGCGTCTGTTCACCGCTGGACTGGACAAGAGACCTTGTGCATCAGAGGTTATGGGGGTTCAGAAGGTGGTGGCAGCATCCATGGACACTCAATGTCCCAGAAGAGATTCTGTTTTGGTTCTTTCTCTTTCATTTTGATAGGGGTGCTGGATTATTGCCACTGTTTTGTAGCAAACAAAGGAAAACAAATGTTGTGTACTTTTATGGACAGGACAATAAAGGTATATTGAATCTGTTTAAGCTTTGCTGCATTGTTTTTTGAAAATATTTCATGGCAAAAAGATATCCCTTGTAATGTAATCTTTCAAAAGATTATTTGCAAATTTTAATTGTCCATAAATTGGTATTAAATGAAATTTGCATTCACAAAATTGAATTTTCCTATCCAGAATAATCCTATTTGTGAGTGAAGTCAACACTTTGGTTATCCAGCAATTCAAAGCAACAGTGAAGTAATTGTAGAATTGGTGCCCACAGAGTCTTCATTGAAGATTGTGATAGCTGCGCTCCTGTCAAGGTACAAAAGTACAACCAAGCCACACAGTACAATTCAAACAGACTTTATTCAAATAACGCTAGCAGAATGAGCAGCCATTAGTGTTGGGTAGACAAGGTCACCTCACTAACACTGTTTAGTCTCATTCAAAGAACACAATCACAGGGTACAATATTTAAGGCATTTTCCTGCATACAAATTGGATATAATTTTTTGAACGTATTGTTACAATTTATGTTTTGCATTTTGCATATCCTCTTCCTAAAGATAGGGAAATGATTTGTTGTCAGTCATTTATCCTCACCTACAAGTCATAATTAAGAGACATCCTTCTTGTATACAAAAATCAACAGAAATCTAGAAGGGTTGCTCTCAGTACACACCAATATCCATTCTCTGCCTGCCTGATTTCCGGTTTCAAATTAAAAGATGCAAATGGTGAGTTTCACTCTGATCTTAAATTATTAAACAATGGTGACCAAACCTTCTGGGCAGAAAAAATCTCAACCAGGGACTGAGTGGCACTGTCAGTGTTGCTGGACGCTTTGACAATTTACATCACGTCTAACAGGTAGTAACTCTCAATCAGCTGCATTTGGGCAGGAACCAATTTAAGAATGGGCTGCCTTTTGACAGCTTGTTGACTCTATAGGTAATCAGTTAGCACTATTGTTTTAAAGATATCAGGCAGGCATCATTGGGGGGTGGGGCGGGATCTGTAGAAGAAGTTGATTCCTGTATGGGATCTTTGTTAGCTTTAAACTTATAACCTGTTCTCTGGAAGCTTCTGACTGAGTAAAACTTGTGCTGATTTGCTTATAAACGATGTTTGTAGCTATCTTATAAACACAGCTTTTTACATTTCTACATTTATCCTATGAACACAACCTTTTACTTTTCTACAACACTGGAAATTATTGTTTTCTGGCTCTAAGCTACATGCAAATTTTAAATCAAGTATTTTGAATATAAAAGTAATTACCATTTACCAGGTTGGTTTTTTGTATGGATGAATGAAATGAATCAAAAGAGGGCACCAGCTGGAAGGGGCCTCCTCTCCATAATGTCCTGAAAATCACAAATTTCTTAAGTTGCACATGCACATGCTATTCTTTATGTTTGTTAACTTGGATATGAACCCAGTTTGCCTTAGGTAATTAGAAAGATAGCATGAACTAAAAAGCAATTCAACCTGCCATTCCGAGGTCATATATTAGCAGTCCTGTCATTGAGTGCTGTTGCCTGTTCAGTTAGTTTTCTGTCTGAAAGTTTTACATTGCATAAGCTTTGAGAGGAATAAATGCATCACAATTTTGAAATATGAACAGGTACCTACTCTTATGGTATATTAGAAATTATTGATAAAAACAAATTATTTTCTAAGTTGTCACTGCACCAATAATGTAGGCATATATTTTTCTGTATTTTCATCTCCATTATGAGCACATTGCTGAAGCAGATGTAGAACACACTAATATATACTAATATATATATATTTTTTTTAATATTTATATATATATATATATATATATATATATACATTTTGCAACTGACATGGTCAAAATATTAACTCATTGGCTAGGTATTCCAATGAAGACATTTCAGTTGGAAACAATTTTGACAAGCCTTAATCTAATAGAGCCTATTAATGTTAAGCACCAAATCAGGACACTTATAGATGCAAATGGGGTCCAGACAATAGACAATGCCTACAGAATCATAATTAAAAATGACTCCACAGTTTCAGAAGAAAAAAATGAAAATTGAACAAATAACCACACTTTTCTCTTGGGCAAAAAAACTGACAATTAAAAACTGCAGCCTTGGTGTTCTAACGTCAATAAGACCAGCCGAGGCTTTCAAAGAATTACTTGGTACAGGAATTTGTTCATTTACTGTGCTCCCTTTTTTATTGTTGGTTGAACCAGACTCACTTGTCATGGTAAATTTATATATTAGAGCTTGCTGTTTCTGGATAGCTTAATGATTTCATGTGGTATTTCCTCTGGGTGTTCAAAGTCTATGAGGTGCCCTTTAACTGAACTTTAAGGAATTCATTGATTTCTATAGGATATGGCAGCAGGAAGCTCCAGTAGCCTTTCCTGTTACAAACATGTCAAACGACTCTCCATCTAAAATTAAGTGTTAATAGTAATATACATAAATGGAACTGTCATTCTACTTCTAAACATTTCAACAAATATATCAACCTGATTGCTCTTGGGATTTCTTTTGATTTAAAAATTAATGGAACAGCTGGGGTTCTTTGCCATGAGGCAGAAAATGAACTGTCACTGTGAAATGGAAAACAGAAATTACATGCTTGTTGTCTAATTATGAACAATATTGAGAAAATATCAACATTTAGATACTCTTCCTCTTGAGGACAAATAAGTGTAGCACTGGGCACGGTTTCACATTCTATCCATAGCACAGGTATAGCTCAACTTATCAGAGATTGCTCCAACAAACTGAATTTGTGCTAAATGTAAGAGTTTCCTTCTGCTACATGAGGCACGCAGTAATGGACTTGGATATACTGTCCAGTGGGAAATGGAATTCTCTCCAAGCCTTTGCCTCTCCCGATATCTTTAATCTTCTCAAATCCTGGACAACATTTCTGACTTTCTCATCATCTTTGATTTAAACCTTGGGTTGTATGGGTAAGGAATTCACTCTGTCACCCTCTCTATCTCCCTCTTAACTGAGGTCCTGCTCCACCCCACCCCCCACCCCCCCATCATCATGATCTACTGGGATTGTTGTCTGAAGAGCTTGAGAGAAGCTGCTCCAAACCATTAAGGACCTTTCCACCCTGCATATATTATTTTTCAGCTGCTAAGGTCGGGGAAGAGATGCAGGAGTATCAGAGCCAGCTTCTTCCCTCTGGCAGTGAGAATTATGAACGGTCAAAGGAACTGCTGACACTAACCATCCAAGACTCTTATATTCATTAAATAATATTTATTTATTTGTATAGTTGAAATACATGTCCTGCATATGTATTGTTTGACTGTATGTGTATTCTATTTGGTTGGGTAGCTGCATGTTTCGAACCGAGCACTGAAGAAAGCTGTTTCAACAGTTTGTATTTGTACAATCAGATAACGCTAAACTTAACTTTAACCAAAACTTTATGTTCACCCTCTGTGATAGTACAGATCTATCACCAATGTATATAGTGTATATAGTTACAGTATCTAGACTGTGCTTACAGCGATTGGCTGAGAGCTAAGCCACGCCTACTGTCTGGGCCTTAAAGGGTTATGTCCCTAGCCAGGTCGGATCATTCCGGACTGGTCGGCCACCTGTGAAGAGCTCCTGTCTTTTGCTAATAAAAGCCTTGGTTTGGATCAACAAATCTTTGATTCTTTCGACGAGCTCTACACCCTCCTCCTAGCTTCATATCTGTCAATTGTCTCTTAGATTTTGCTCCTGTGCAGCAATATGGAACAGTTTACCAGGCAAATTGTTGTGGCAGCGATAACTCCCAAAATGTTTGAGGTAAGACTAGCTTCTGCCACAACTGTGTCCAGCACATTCCAAGTAATTCTGGAGAAAATAATCACAGGAAAATAATTACCACACATTCTCAAGGTGGCAGGTGGGCACATTGAAAAAAATGGGTGAAACTAGAACAAATACTTTTGGATCCACATTCAGCAAAATAATTGTTAACTCAATATCTTGGATGATAGTCTCCAGCACTCCTTGTATGATCAGTTGAAATTATTAAATTATAATAGCAATGACATTAACCATTATTAAAGAACATTCAAATATCCTGAATACAGTGATTTGATCACAATAATCAAATGCTTTATCAATTTGAGAAAGCAGAACCACACAATACCGAAAGTGAGAATCAACTACACAGGACTATACCATACCTTTTTTAGACTGAAAACCCGTGTTAATTTCGTATATATGACCTGTCTCTGGAGGCTGGCTCATTTGCTCACACCGATCAGAAGAAATACCAGGTTGGTGAGTCCTTTCATACAGCAAGCTGGCTTCCCGGAGCAAAAGAGCCAGGACATGTAGCACAGCTGCATTGGCATCTAATGTGATATAAAACACACATCGGGCAGTGATGTTGCTCTGTACACAATAATGGCATATTTTAATGGAACACCTGAGTTACTTTGAAGCATAAAAGGAGCATAGAATTATCCACAATACTGAACATCTTGGGGTTTTAAAACTTCCAATTGAACTGTAGGTATATGGTAAATTCTCAATGATGCATGTTACTGAAATGAGGACTAATGATAGCTGGCTGTATGCTTAAATATGAATTAAATGTCTTTGGTGAGATATTACAGCTCCCTTGTACAGTTCAATGTGATTTTCTTAATATAGTTTATTTTGTTCTTAAAACCTTTATTCAAAAGCCATTTACACTGAAAATAAACATTACTGGAATGTACACAGCTTAAAGAATGAGGCATTGCACTAAAGTTAATCACTGGATAATGAGAAGGATGGGGATACTAAAAGGACATTAGGAGCATTAGGAGTTCAGATGCTCAGGGCATCAGGAGCTTGGATGTATTGGTGGCAGGGCATCGGGAGCTCAGAGATGGAAAGGAGAGCCAGAGAAAACTGGAGGGGGTGGGGTGTGGTTGAAGGGGGAGCTGGGGATGAAAGGGGGAATTGGGGGGATGGACAGAGGAGCCAAAGATGGGGAAGAAGGGGAAACCTGGGTGGGGGGTTGGAAGAAGGGGAAGAAGGGGAAGTCTGGGTGGGGGGGGGTTGGAAGGGCAAGCCGGGGGTGGAGGGTTTGGAAGGGGGAACCAGGGGTGGGGGGGGGGGGGGGTTGGAAGGGGGAGTCAGAGATTCGCAGATCGAGTTTTTGCATTTTCTATGTCACACACATAAGACAACATCATGATGTAATCTTCCCTTCCTATTTCAACTTGGCAACATGGCTCACCCTTTCAGACTGACCCTGCTCTTGCCTCTGACACTATCTACCTTGGTGGATAAATGCCGGGTCAGTTTCAGACTCCCATCCGCCTTCGACACATTCACACAGTTAGGCGAAGCATTCGAAAGGGGAATAATACCTGGCTTGAATCCTCTGTGTAAAAGGGGTAGTAGATTGGAGTGAAACACAAAAATCTGCAGATATTGTGATTGTAGAAAAAACTGTGTCCTTAGGAGGTAAAGATATATTACTGGCATTTCAGTACTGAACTTTTCCTCAAGATATAAGCAAAAAAGCAGACAGGCATCTGAATTTAAGACAAGATTGAAAGGAAGAATGGGAGGGGAGGAGTCCAGACCAAGAGATAAAATGTGTTAATTGGATATGATAAAGGGAAGGTGAGAATTGATTTTGGCTCTGTGAAAGGAGAGAGAGAGAGAGAGACAGAACTAGAGGAGAGGAGACAAGAGATGGGGAAGAAGGAGAGGAGGGGAGGGGGGAAGAATGTGGTGTTAATGGAAAGCAGAGATGTTAATGCCATTTGGTTGGAGGCCCCAGACAGACTGGATTGGAAGCAGTCTAGAATTAAACTGCAAACAATTTGCACTTTGTGTTTAGGAAATTTGGAACTAAACTATTCATGAGTCAGATCTTGATGAAATGAAGGGAAAAAATGTGTTTCAAAATATTTCTAAACAAACAGAAAATACATGGGCCACAAGAGAACTGCCTACTCTGAACACCTGAAAACAGTTTCAACCACCCTGCATGACATTTTTTCTTCTTTCCACCAGCATGAATCAGTCTATTGATTAAACTTTCCTGACAAAAGGAAAGGAAAAACTGTAACAAATGCTTCTAAGCCTTCAAGAAGCTGCATTATTTAGGACAAGGACATTGTTGCCATTAATAGATCAATAAATAATAAACCTTTTACAGGGATGGTTACTCTGACTTGCTCTGTGTGGTTTTAATTAACTCTGCTGCTCACTACAAGAACAGAACTTATTGCTAATTGACATCTCCCAAATCTACCCTTTCAATCTTTACCTTTGCTGTGCTTTGTGTTTGTTGCATGTCACCTGCTGTAGTTTTGCAGGGGATGAATCAATTCGATTTGTATTTATAAAATCTAAGTGCTGTATTTTCAACTACCATTGCATAATACTGTGGCTGTTTGGAATAATAAAATCTGTCATTTTGAGATTATGATGTCAAGGTAATAGCTTACTGATATTAATTAGTTTTGAGAATTGTAAGAAAATACTTCTGAACTTGAAGGATCAAAATAATATTTGAAAATATGCAAAAATACAACATTTTATGTATTTATTATTACCAGTTGTCTTGAAAAGTGTTTTCTTCTTTTTTTTCTTCTTTGGCTTGGCTTCGCGGACGAAGATTTATGGAGGGGTATGTCCACGTCTGCTGCAGGCTCGTTGGTGAGTGACAAGTCCGATGCGGGACAGGCAGACATGGTTGCAGCGGTTGCAAGGGAAAATTGGTTGGTTGGGGTTGAGTGTTGGGTTTTTCCTCCTTTGTCTTTTGTCAGTGAGGTGGGCTGCCCGCCGAACTGTGAGGCACCAAGATGCACGGTTGGAGGCGAGATCAGCCCACTGGCGGTGGTCAATGTGGCAGGCACTAAGAGATTTCTTTAAGCAGTCCCTGTACCTCTTCTTTGGTGCACCTCTGTCTCAGTGGCCAGTGGAGAGCTCACCATAGAACACGATCTTGGGAAGGCGATGGTCCTCCATTCTGGAGGCGTGACCCACCCAGCGCAGTTGGGTCTTCAGCAGCATGAATTCGATGCTTGCGGACTCTGCCAGCTCGAGTACTTCGATGTTGGTGATGAAGTCATTCCAATGAATGTTGAGGATGGAGCGGAGACAGCGCTGATGGAAGCGTTCTAGGAGCCGAAGGTGATGCCGGTAGAGGACCCATGATTCGGAGCCGAACAGGAGCGTGGGTATGACAACGCCTCTGTACACGCTGATCTTTGTGTGTTTCTTCAGGTGGTGGTTTTTCCAGACTCTTTTGTGTAGTCTTCCAAAGGCGCTATTTGCCTTGGCGAGTCTGTTGTCCATCTCGTTGTCGATCCTTGCATCAGATGAAATGGTGCAGCCGAGGTAGGTAAAAGTGTTTTAATGGTTAAATAAATCAATAGATGAATTTACCAAACTCGCAATCCCTTGAAGAAGTAACAACTAGGCTTCATCAGAAAAATAAAAGGTGCATCCTGTGGAGAAAAGATTAACATTTCATGAAGAGTTCAGTACAAGGGCTAACCACTAAATATGCAGGAAACTGTTTTAAGGGTTGGCTCGAAGAACAAAACTAAGTGAAAATCAAAACATTTGATGACATTAGTTTCTGGAAATCCTTAAGGAGCATGGAAAGACTCAGCAGGTCTAACAGTATGTAGCAAAGACAGCGATACATGACGGACGTTTCGGGCTTAGCCTTTCATCAAAGTAAGAAAAAATGTCGGTGAGCATCAGAATAAAAGAGTGGGGTGGCAGGGGATTGTGTTTTTTCACTTCAACCACAATGTCCACAGAATTCTGAGTTTTACCTCAAGGCCTGCCTAGTAATAAGAATGTTACATCTTCCTCAGCACATTAATTATCATCATGGTCTTTTTCATCCACAAGGGAACAGGGAGTAATGGGAAGAAAGATTGGCCTATGTAGTATTTTGCTTTTCAATGGAAACACTGGGCCATAATATTCTGCATTTATTTGTTAGCAGGCCTGCTGGAAAAGTCAGGTTTTCATGCCGAAGATCCCGGCATTTCTTATTAAGAAATGAAAACTAGATTTGTAACATTGCTATTGACATTACACTTTGGATCCCTGCTCTCATTGTAATATTCAATGGTTCAGAGGTAATTCAACATTGCCGAACAGTTTTATTCTATCATGGAAGTAAAGAAAACATTTGCAACAGCTTCAGAGACAATAAATATTTCATCCACTGACAAAACTGTTGGATTTTGGGAATCCAACCAGATTAAATTTTGGTCTCAGCAGCCACTAACTTAATTCTTAATGAATACTGCTTGTTAACTTAAGATTCATTATGAATCATAGTGTTCAGTACCTCAAAAGGCGAAGGGGAAATGTGATAGAAGTATTTAAAATTATGAGAGGCGAGGCATGGTAAATGATCTTTTTTTGTCAGGATGGGAATATCAAATACTAGAGGCCATCGCTTTAAGATGACAGAGGAAAAGTTTAAGGCAAGTTTTTGTACAGTTGAAGCTGACAGCTTGTAATGGAGGCGGTATCTTCTGCATAAAAATGTCTCCAGTCTGTGCTAAGGTAACTAAGTAACATCACGAGACATTTCATGCTAACTGCAGCAGTTCTATTAAATACCATATGTTAATGTGGGTGTATCATCCTAACATCTAAATCTAGACTAGAAGTATCCTTTTCTCTCTCTCTCTCTCTCTCTCTCTCTCTCTCTCTCTCTCTCTCTCTCTCTCTCTCTCTCTCTCTCTCTTTCACTCTGTCTGTTAGCAATTAGGATATGCAGCTTTTATAACTGAAATTTTAAAAAAACTCCTGGAAATACTCAGGTCAAGTTGAACTTATGGGAATGCATCTCCCACACACCCACAGATGTCCATTCTCTTCAACTCCCTTTTTTCCTAAGTTTTTGGTTTATTGAATACAAAATAAACACCACAACAGATGTGAAATTGAAATAAATGTTCGTCATCTCTTATTTTTATTCTTACAACATAGATCTTCCTTTCTTGAGTGAACCAACAGAAGCTGAAGGGACTCAATGGATCAGGCAGCATCCATGGTAGAAATGGCCAGTCAATGTTTTGGGTCAGGATCCTTTTATTGAGATTATTGGGTTGATTAAGGATCCTGACCCAGATCAGTGACTGACCACTCTACCCATGAATGCTGCCTGACCCACGGAGTCCCCTCCAGCTTTTCCTCGCTCACACAAAATTCCAGCCTCTGCAGTTTTTGTTCTTCCTTTCCTTTTATGGTGTGAATAAAATCCATCTTCTCGTTCTTCAAAATTAGGCAGCAAATTCTGGAGATTTCATAACAGTGTCAGGAGGGTAAGGGTGCATCCAAGCCACAAGCGCATATTCAGTATTCAAAAGAAGAGCTCAATCCAGAACTACCAAATCTAAGCCCAGGCTTTTGGGAGAGGCTGATTAAGGAGACAAAATATTGTGTAAAGGTTTTATATAATTCACATCGAAAGAATAATTTCAGGATGTCTTTTGGCAATTTATAGGAATATAACTGTAAAATTTAGCAATATCCATGTGAAATAAATTCACTGCTATTTACTGCCATAAAACATAGCATTTTTACATTAAAAAGTCTATGAATATATCAGTTACATGAGTTCAAAAATCCAGGTACCTATAATCATTTAGAAATACCAACAAACCCAAGAACTGAATTTAATGCATTATTGGCATAATTAGTATTATTATTTTATATTACTACATGTATCGGAATATTAAAGATTAAAGGGAAAATCATTGTCCAAACCTGTTCTTCAACCATTCTGAAGAACTTGTGTTCAGAACAGAACAGGAGATGGAGTCAGGCGGCTGAATGATGATAAAGTTGTAATTATGTGTGCAATCTATGCGATTAGAGTAAATTAGACAAAGGGAAGCCATTTTAACCAGCCTAATCGACATTCTGTTGGTAAGATTGTGAACCGTTGTTCTTCAAGCTCATTTTAGATTCTGAAGCCTAATTTTTCATCATTTAACATCCAGTATTTTCAAGGAGCTATGGATTAATTGTTCAATGAGGGCCGAATGTTTAAACTGTGTAGCAGATACAATTGCACTGCTCAGTTTAATGGTTCTGAAAGTGTCACAGTCGAGGTCTACACATTGTTGCCTATAAACTGGAGCAAAAAGTAGTTAACTGGAGGTGCCTAATTTGTACTTTCAGAGATGGTCACTTATAAAATTAGGAAGTGTTTAAAATAGTTGCTAAGGGCAGAACTCCATTTCATCAAAAATAATCCTTACATCTATGCATTTGTGAAAATAAATTTTGTGAAATAGTATTCAACTTTCAATAGGATTTTTTTTGGCTTTTGGTTATGTTGTATACATTCATTGTGAAGGCAATAATTATCAGTGTAATGTTGATGCATCTTTCTGAATGTAGGTAGATGCTGCAGTGTCAAGATTTATGCAGTGGGTACAGAGACCGTTTATATTAGTTTTAGTTTATCCATTAAAACTCATACAACTTTCATATCTATAGCCCCTTTCATACTTGTATCCCACTAAATTGGCCATTCAGTGTCCCGAAATAGGAATGGGGGTTTGGCTTTTCACCACTTCTAACTGGGACACTGAATGCTTGCACACTTGCAAGGAGCCATCCCTGGGGTAAGGACTGCTCTACCTTCTACTAGTGATGTCATGACGCATCGAGTGATGGTGGACCTGCGCTAAATCCTGATCAATATATTATGAACATATTTGAACAAAATTAATCATGCCTAATTATAACATAATTAAGCTTTATGTACAGCACAGTATGAGCTCTTCAGCCCTGTTGTTATTGTGCCGACCTATATGAACCTTTATAAAGGACTGTGGGAGATAGTTATGATGGACAATTTTTAAACAGCAAAGGAACGTTTATATTAATTTATATAAATGAAAAAGTTGGTAGCTCTATCACATACAATTTAAACAGCGTGGGAAAGTTGGTAGCACTATTGCGTACAATTAAAATAGTGAGAAAGTTGGTAGTGCTATCGCGTACGATTTATAAATACCATGGGAAAAAGTGATGGTGGACCTACCCTTCCAGAATTCCATGCAGCAGAGAAAGGACTGTATGCCCAGCTGCATGCATGGAGCATTCATAGAGAGGTGTCTCTACCGCACAGCATTCTGGGAAGTCAGGTCTGCCATTGCTTTTTCCCCATGGAATCTATAAATTGTGTGCTATAGTGCTACCAATTTTCCCCATGCTGTTTAAAAACTATCCACTATTGCTAATTATTGCTATTTATTTCCCCTCTCTCTCCCCCACTGTGATTTTCCCATGGCAAAGTTTTTATTTTAATTTTTTCTTTCTGCACTTGCACAAAAACTTGGGTCATTTCAATTCCTTAATGCAATTACCCATTTCACACTTGCCTGATTGCAACGCTGGCATCTGCAGACACCAGGGATTGTACTAGGGATTGAGGCCATCAATGCCCGGCATGAGATGATGTCATTTGACACCGGCGTTCAGCTGATTTGGCTTTCACACTTGCCACTTTAAAGGCCAATTGGCATTTGATTCCTGGGATCACTTGTAAGGGTGAAAGGGGCTTAAATCTTAATCCTAATTAAATTTACGGGATTATGCCAAGGCAAGTAATCAGAACTTTCAGATTAGCTGTAGTGGAAGAAAATCTATCTAATGTGCTGTGTATTCATTGACAAGCACACAGCATAAAGTTTAAATTTTCTCAAACAGCTATCTTTTTTAATCTAACTGGAAACCACTCAATGTCATTGGGCATTGGAATTAGGCTCATGAATTTTCAGCCAGCAAGAAGAGACAACTTTCTGGCAGTGGATTCTTGCCATATTCACTCTTTTGGTTAAAATTCATGTAGAGGTACAATCATTTGTGAAATCTGATAATGTGAAGTTGGAAGTCAACAACTGACAACTAATTTCTCCTGCTTCCATCGATGAGGATCCATTTGGAGCAGGTTTTTTTCAATAGTACAGTAAAACCCCTGATATCCAGAATTCAAGCCACTGGCAAAAAATAGTGGAAATATATTGGTAGGTAAAAAATACAGGAGTTTAAAACTGGCATGCCTCGCCATTAGTTTGTCAATCACACAACACGCAGCCAGAAAATTCACTTATTTAGTATCTATCAATCCCCATAGGTACTGGATATCATGGATTTTACTGTATTTTACCCATTCGTTGCCAAGACTTCCCTGCAGCCCACTTCAGCATTGGAATTATTTTTGTTTGAGTTCTCAAATGCTGATGCTTGACTGGCATCCCCAGGCTTCATATTGATTAGGCCCAGGACCAGTTCTGCTGTGCAGCTTCTCTGCCCTCAAATTGACTAGGATTAGAGGTGACACTAATTTTCAAACAGAATGTGGGCAAAAGGACAGTCAATGAACTTCAAAATGTTCATTCCCAACATGAAACTTGACATTCAGAAAGTTCACATTGGCTGAAAGTGATTTCCTAATTTCCTTCTGGTGCAAGTTCATGTTGATAAGAAACATGCTGAAGTAGATGACCTCTCTTCATGACCTGATCCTGATCTGCAATAATTTGTGGCATATTGTACAAAATAACAAAATTCCAAAGAAATCACAAGATAGAACTGATCATTTAACCACTCAGTCCAATAGGGCTTCATCTTTTGAGACTGACTAGTATTGAGGAGAAAACATATCCTTATCTCTTTAGGTTTCTTTCTGCTCCTGAATCAGTTGAAATTTTTATTTTATGAAACAACAACTTCTGAAAAAAGAATTTTATAAAACACTCTTACTGCAAAAAAAAAGGGAGAAAATGTTTCAATTCAGTTGATTGGAGAGAAATTGACAGGAGAAACATATCACAGGCAAAAGAAGAGACACCAACAACGTTTTCCATCCAGGGAGACGTGCTCTAATTACTCAGTCCTCCACATATTCCTAAGATCTTTGCCTGAACTTTACAGGCAGATTCTCCTGTGGATGATCTTTGAAACTCCCAAGAATACTGAGTAAAATGCGAAGAGTGGCTAATTTTTTCGCAATGTGTTCTTTTGATCTGTAATTAAGGGTAAAGGCCCTGATAATATGATGTTCATCATCAGTTATGAGCATTCTTCCAAATTAAGTTTATGAGTGCGTATATATAACAAAATTTCTGATTAACCTGTCTAATAATGCTCCATAATTTACATTTAACATTTCTACTAAACAATTGAGCTATGAATAACAAATAAGGCTTCTAAGTACAATTAGAATAATTCAAAACACAAATGTGCAGGAGGAACTCAACAGGTCATGCATCATTAATAGGAAGTAAAGGGTAGCCAATATTCGGGCCTGCGGAGTACATCCGGTACCATACCTGACATTCACTCTCTCTAACAATGAAGGCCAACATTCATTACCTGTTGCATCTGCAACCCAACCTTTTTTTGCAATTAATGCACAAGCACTCCCAAGTCCATCTGGACAATATCATGCTGAAACCTTTCACCAATTAAAAAAACTTTTTTTTTTCCTTTCCAATGTGGAAGATTTTGCATTGAAGATTTACCAACACAGTACCCCATCTGCCAGACCCTTGCATACTCATGTAACCGATCGCTATCTTTAATGTCATCAGCAATTCAGATATGTTAGGCAAGGTTAGTTCTTCCAAATTGTCAATGTATTCATGAACAATTGCAGGCCAAGCAATGATTCCTGCAACACTGCTCTCACCACCCATTTATCCCAACTCTCTACCTTCCATTACTCCCGGCGACTTTGCACACGTGAGCTTTTGTTTGATACCTTCCTTTATTTCCCCATCTTTACTATCCTTGCTTTTAACTGGAATATACTTTGGTTGAGCATTGTGAAAAATTTCCCAAATAGTCTTCCATTATTCCTCAATTTCCCACCATATTGCTTGTGTTGCTAACC
This sequence comes from Narcine bancroftii, assembly GCF_036971445.1. Taxonomy (NCBI): domain Eukaryota; kingdom Metazoa; phylum Chordata; class Chondrichthyes; order Torpediniformes; family Narcinidae; genus Narcine; species Narcine bancroftii. The sequence goes on from NC_091469.1 coordinate 390,532,457, forward strand.
TACGTTAGTCAACGTAATCCTGTTGCAGTCTCCTTTGTTTGGGCAGCAATACACTGGTTATCGGATCAAATTAATGCACCCTCCATTTATATGAGAAATGCAGTCATGCTCTGATCGTTCTTTCTGAGAGGATCCCTGACATTAAGATCATTCATTTTACTTGTCTCATTGCACAGGACAAGATTTAAGATTGCATGTTCCCTTGTAGGTTCGGTAGCCTACAGTGCAAGAAAGCTATGGCAGATGCCTTCTATGAAGTCCTCCTCAAGAATCCCATGACCAATCTGATTCACCTAATTTATGTGCAGGCCAAAATCCCCCCGTGACTCTGTTGTTCCATACTTAAATGCATAAAATATTTCTTGGTTTATTGTCTATAGCACTGTAATGTTATTATTTGGTAATAGAATACATAGAAAACTCCCACCAGTGATCTTTTCCCTTTACCATTCCTAATCTCTACCCAGCTGGATTCAACATTCACTATAGCCCTGATCTCACCTTTAATTAAGAGCTGTCCCCCCAACTCCCTTATCTTCTTACCTCTTCCTCCATTTCACCTTATACCCTTAGATATATAATTCCAAATGATTCCTTGCAATCATGTTTCTGTAATGGCCACTATATCATACTACTTTGTACTGATTTTTTACCATTTACAGAGGATTATGACAGGAACACAGTTTCTCAAAAACTGCCAAGGGTAGATCAATTTAAAAATATGAAAACTGAGATTTGAAAGTGCAAGTGCTTCAAGGGTTATATGAGTATAGCTAAGAAATAAAAACACAAGTTGGCTATAATTCAATTTAACAATGATGTAAGCAGAGTAGGCTATTCTTCCTGTCCTCCTACACAGCCTTTTTTTTTCCTCAATATTAATTGCATGCAGTACATTCTCCAATAGAACATGAGACTTAGTACGGTTGAAATTAGTTGGATTGTATGAAGGAGGTACTTTTTAGGGAACTAATAATTTCTAATAACTGAAATCACATTGCATTTAAAATGTTACTGAGAACAAGGTGCAGCTGCCTGAGATTACAAGGCTAGCAATTTGATTTTTTTTCTATCCCTATGTTTTGCCAAAACATTTCCATTATTTAATGCTCAGATTTAAATCAGTTCTCTCACAGTGGATCTGATGACCCACATACTTAATTGGATTTTATTTGTGTTCCTGTCTCTGGAAACTCATTTTTCCTGGAACGTGTAATAATTTCACCGAATTTAGATTAAATATTGTCCATCATTTGACATTGGAGGAAAGTTACCTTCTCAGCTTACTGACCGGGAACAGAAAGTTAATAATTATTTTACAAACAATTGACAGAATTCTGTTTTTTTTTCTTGGTTGTGTATGAAAATAGTAATTCATACCCTTTTAATGTGACTTCTAATTGCCACGTTATATCATGTAGACTGATTAGTTTGTACCATTAAATTTCTAGTTTGGTCTCTCACTTGAGACCAGAATGTAATGTTAAGTGTGTGAGGACTTAAATAGGATGCTGTTTGCTGCATAGATAATTATAATTACTATCCCCAAGGTGACAGCACAATCTGTTAAGGTAGTCTAAACTATCGACTCCACATGGATGGAAAAGCTGGGCCTTGGGCTCTCCAAAAATTAACCAAAGGTGGGCCAAACACAAACTGATTAAATCCCTCTTCAGTGCCCCATGACAACTTGGTTTTAAGATACACGGTTTCCAAAGGTTAGTTTACTGAATAGGATCGTCTGTACTAAACATCTCCAAGAATGAAGCCTCACTGATTCATTCACAAGGGTTCATCTTTTCTCAGTCCACTGAATATATATAAAACTTGCCTGGTTTTTATTCACTTATTTTTGTCAAGAGGCAGAAAGTGAATGATTATGCCTATTGACTTTGCTGAACCAGTATGTTACAATTAATATTAAACTAGGAAGCCAATATGAAAATGCTGCAAAGATGCACATAATGGAAATTATGTCACGTCATTATTTATATCTAATTACAACATCTCTATCATACTCCATTTCCAAGAAATTATGCATCTTTGTTTGTCAATTAATATTGGTTTGCACACCAGTATAACTTGATAATTAGTAAATTTTATCCTTGATCTTTCAGCCTAAATCTCTTGGTCAGAACAAGGCTGACGTGTCTGACTCTTATCATTAACTCTGACTACCAAATGCAATATTTATCCCGTTTAAGTATTTTCCACTAAAATTCTTGCTTAACGACCAATTTTATGAAGGTGGCCAAGTTAATATTTAGAACAATTAGCTTAGTTCAGTGGTTCTCAACCTTTTTAAAATTATTTTATTTTTCATTTTCCATCAACAAAGCAATGAAGCAACATCACACATTGCTTCAAGATGTACAGATTTCCTTTTGGAACAGAATTAAGGAACTTTTAGATGTTTAATTTAAACTTAAAATTTCACTTGAACCTATGGTATTTTTATTGGGTTATATTAAGAAATTGAGTTTGAATTAAAATTTGATAAGTCTCAAATTGCTTTTTTGAGATTGGCATTAGCTGTGGCTAGAAAATGTTTGGCAATTACTTGGAAAAATTAGATTGATTTGAGTATTCAATGGTGGCATTCGGAAATGAGGTCTTGTATTCCACTGGAAAAAGTGACATACAATTTATGTAATAATGATCCCTTCTTTGTTAAAGTTTGGAGCCCATATATGAGATAGATGGGTTTGAATTTGTAATTTTTTTTCCCTACAATTGTTGGGTTGCACTAAACAATTGAAGGCTGTTATGTAAATTAATCTCTTTTATTCTATCTTTTCATTTATTTTCTTTGGGAGGGGTGGGTGGGTTAGGGAGTGGGGGATTATATGGGATAAAATATAATATATTTACTTGTATTCTTATTGTGTGACTTAATTTGATTAATAAATAAAATTTGCAAAAAAAATGTACAGATATCCACCAACAATCTATATACATGTGATGCCCCCCCCCCCCCACTTTTAAAAGAAAATACTGGGTGCAGCTTCGTTGCTTCCATTGAATATCCAGGGAGGCAGTGGAGCCACCCCCTTATATGATTTATTTCATTATTCCATTTTTATCGGGGTGTAGCTACAGCTGTGCTCCTTGTAAGTCAGATATGGCTGCCATATTTTAATAAAGATGCTGTGTTGGTTTCTAAGATTCTACAGATTTATTTTCCCAGGGAATACAGCTTTGCATCTCAGTAATCCACTTACTGATAAGAAGATGGGAGTCAGACTTCCAGGTCATCGCTATACTTTTTTTTGCTATGGACAAAGCAATTAATATGAATTGAACTTGGAATTTGGTTAATTTTTTAACTTATGTCCAAGAGGTTCCCCAGGAGATACAATGTTGGGTCCGGCAGAAAGGTTACTTTCGTTATCTTGTTTAGATATCAGCTAAATCCTGCCAAAATGGGCCCTCCTTTACACAGGAACAAACGTTCCCAAATCCACTCCATACCTGAAACACATCTCCGACACCTCCGGTTTTGCCTTGTGAATCTTTTATGGTGAGGTAGAGCTGGTGTAGAAGTTGTTTTGAACCAGTCTGCATCTAGAATTAATCACTGTTGTCACACTGTCTCTGCACCAGTCTGACTAGCATCTCTTACTAATTGTGATGCCCAAGTCTGATTCCTATCTCTCTCTTGATCTGTGTAGGGTCTCAATCTTTTTTTTCCCATTCACATAACACCTTAAATAATCCCTTACTAACCACTGAGGCACCTATGCCATAGAAGCTCCGCAGTTAGTAAGGGATTACTTAAGGTGGTCTGTGAATGGGAAATAAAGTTCGAGAACCATTGGGCTATACCAATTCCAGAGAAACATTTTGACTATCACAGAGCATATATTCAGAACATATATTGTTGATCTAATTTAATCTTATAAAATTGTATACTTGTAGCAGTAGAAAATAAAATTTGTTGGCCTTTGATTTTCCCCAATGGCTCGGTTTGCAACCAAATGACTAATTACAGCAATTCTTTCTACAATAATTTCCAATTTTATTTGAAATTTTGACTGTATATGGGAGCATGAGAATGGTGACAAAATTACCACTTCTTAAATTTCAAGCGGTAAATAAAAGTTCAAAGTCTGAATGGAAATTCAAAATTCTATACATCAAATTAAAAACACAGATATTTGTCAGTTGTAAAGGATCAAGGATTCAAAGATGATGGAAAAGTCAAATAACAAATCTAATTTCTGGGCGTAGAATCAACCCCAGCGGCACATTCACTGAATGCTGAAAATGAGTTGTTAAAGAAAGTGGACTCCCACTTGGATTCCATAGGTTCACTGCCATTGAATTCAGACTTGCCAGTCATACCCAAGGTTGGATGCATTGACCTTCACCGAGTTCCTCTGCAAATTACTACTAATTATGCACATCTTACATTGACCACCCTTACAACACTAGCTGTAAGGCCACAATTTAAAATGGATGATATTTTAAATAGGATGACTGATTCAAGACCAATGATTAGAATGACAATCTTTTATTAATATTCAAAATAGGTGAGTTTTACTGGAAGTTCAAAGGCAAGTTTTTTTTGAACACCACCCAGCCACCTACTTTAACTTTGAATGAGTGTTCTCAATGCAACAACTTCTGAAAATCTTTACTGTGATTAATATGAATTGTTTCTGTCCTGATTAAAACAAGACTTACATGATAAAGACCTTTGCCATAATGCAATAGATCAAATACAGATTATAGAGGTAGCAAGGAGTTTTTGAGTTTATACAAGATGCAGATTTATATTTCATTTCATCCTCCACTCTCTCCACCATCTATTTCATATTCACATGTGTGTTTGTGAGAATTTGGCAGTTGCTTTTAATGTTTGCATCTCCAATCCTAGATAATTGCAAATTATATTATTGTTAATAATATTATTGCAAATGAATATCAAAGCTTGCATTTCCCTCAAGGAAATCCAATCTTGTTTTAAAAATGCTTCAGGGAATTAAAAGGCCTTTGGGGTTTCCAAAGGTGCTAAATGATGCCTTGGTCATGAAGACTCGAGTGACTGCAGAAATTGACAACTGGAATAAAGAAAGCAAATAGCTGGAAGAACTCAACAGATCAAGCAGAGCCTGTGGAGGGATAGAGCTTTTTGATGTTTTGACTGTGTCAGGATTCAGTGTAGAGGGAAGAGGACCTAAAAGTGAGTGGGAGAGGTGAAAATAGATAAAAAGGAATGATGGGCAGATGGAACTGGGGTGTGAGGAGGGAAACTACATGTAGTGCACTAGCAGTAACAACCAAGACTAGGTGGAGGGAACGATAGGCTTTAATAAACAGAAGAACCTTGCTGGCCCGGATCCAGGTATAAGAATGGCAGGAAGGGAGAGGTGGCTCGACCTTTATGGCCCAGGACCACAGGGGAGGAGTCATAGGGTATGAATCATCAATAGGCAGGCCAGCTCCATATTTCAGATTTATTTTCAGTGTACATACATGACATTATGTACATCCTGAGATTCATTTTCCTTAAGGTCAGGCAGGATTTTTACTTATCAGTAATCTTGTACTCAAGATTCATATACAAGAGAGAAATGTTAACCAAAAAATGTAAACAAACTGCACTACAGAAAAAAATAAATATTCAGTAATAAATAGTGTGTAAATAATAGTCCTTAAATGAGTCTCTGATCGAGTTTGTTGTTGAGGGGTCTGATGGTGGAGGGGTAGCAGCTGTTCCTGAACTTGGTGGTATGAGTTTTGTGACACTTATACTTCTTTCCTCATGGCAACAGCAAGAACAGAGCATGTCCTGGGTGGTGTGGATCCTTAGTCAAACATGAAAGTCTGTAGACACCATGATTGAAGTAAAAACTCACAGGCAAAACAGTGTAATTTATACAGCAAAGATAAAGATACACATCCAAGGCATCAGCAAAGTGTGGATCCTTGATAATTGCTGCTGTTCTCCTTGGGAAATGATCCATGTTGATTTTCTACATTTTGGAGAGAGTGGAGGATGAACTGAAATATAAATCTGCATCTTGTATAAACTCAAAGACTCCTTGCTAGCACTGCAATCTGTATTTGATCTATTGCATTATGGCAAAGGTCTTTATCATGTAAGCCTTGTTTTAATCAGGACAGAAACAATTCATATTAATCACAGTAAATACATAAATATTAATAAATTTGGTCATTAACCTCTATTCCATCATTATTTACTTCTCCTTTAATTAGACATGTTTTATAATTGTTTGTTCCCTGGACATATGGCTGTTTCAAGGCAAGTGCTACATCCAACAAAATTATTTGTCCTCGAAAGTAAATAAACAGAACACAAGAGACCTACTGAACATTTTGAGCATATTTCTTTCTCTGATGCAATAAGGTAAGCCAATGGCTGTTTTAGTTTTCCACTATAATTAGTACAAAGTGAACATATCAAAGAACAACAAAATTCACAAGAGGGGAGCATTTCTGTTTGGTAGTAGCAGAAACCCATTCATTTTGATACTTTTTTTCTGAAGTTCCTGCTGCATCCATTCTGCTTGTTGTTTGGAATAGTGCCCATGGCTTCGTACTGCTGCAGTCTTCTCACCTCAGTGGGGAAGAAAATTTGGAGTTAGAACATAGAACATTACAGCATAGAACAGCCCTTTGATCCATGATGTTGTGCTTATCTATGTAACCTAATCCACAACAATCTGAACTTTGAACACTATACTTTCTTCTTAAAACTAATCTAACAAAGTGTATGTCTTCACTTGGTCCATATGATTCTGGATCAGACATGTGACTCAAGGGATGAAATCAATTCCCCCTCATTAACCTTTATTCTTAACGATTTCCTTTTGTGATGGTAAATAATTAATCTGCTTATTGTAAATTATATAGCAATGGAAGTCACCTCCATTTGATAACATAAGAACAGAGAATATACATCATAAAAATATCCAGGGATTAATCAGAAAAAAACCCAGAACTTATTTCACTTTCTTGTTACCCCTTTATTATTGGAAGGTTGGAAACAAAAGAGACTGCAGATGGTGGAATCTGGAACAAAAATCAAATTTCTGGAGAACTTCAATGGGTCAGCCAGCATCTGCAGAGGGAAATGGAGAGCTGACATTTCAGTTCAAGGCTCTACATCAAGACTGAATATGGAAAGGGAAGATGGCCAGTATAAAGAGGAGTGGATGCTTGAAAGACCAGCTTGTTGTGACATAGGATGCCATGGATGTTCTGTGGTTAGTAAGAGATTACATAAGGTGGTATGTGAGTGGGAAGAAAAAAAGATGAGAACTGCTGGATTGGAGTAAAGGCAGATTGGGGAAAAAATATTTATGCCTTCATCCACAGCTCATGGTTATGAAGTGATGGTGTAGTGGTTTGTGGATTTGGTTTTCTTTTCAGCAGTAGGACTGAAGCACAAGGTCTATGATCAGTGGTCATGTGTAAAGGTGGGCCCATTTTGGCAGGATTTAGCTGATATACTAACCAGGATAATGAAAATAACCTTTCTGCCAGACCCAACATTGCATCTCCTAGAGAAACTCATGGACACAAGTTAAAAATTAACCAAATTCCAAATTCAATTCATATTAATTGCTTTATCTGTAGCAAAATAAAATGTATAGCGATGACCTGGAAGTCTGACTCCCATCTCCTTATCAGCAAGTGGATTACTGAGATGCAAAGCTGTATTCCCTGGGAAAAAAAATTGTATAATCTTAGAAACCAACACAACACCTTTATTAAAATATGGCAGCCATATCTGACTTACAAGGAGCACAACTGTAGCTACACCCTGATAAAATATGATTAATGAAAGAAATTATATAAGGGGGTGACTCCACTGCCTCCCAGGATATTCAATGGAAGCAACAAAGCTGCACCCAGTGTTTTCTTTTTAAAGTGAGTTTGGAATTAATTAGATAAGTCTCAAATTGCTTTTTTGAGATTGCCATTGGCTGTGGCTAGAAAATGTTTGGCATTTACTTGGAAAAATGAAACTGATTTGAGTATTCAATGGTGGCATTCGGAAATGAGATCTTGTATTCTATTGGAAAAAGTCGCATTGTTTCAGAGCAGAACAGGGTATCCTGTCTGTCCAACATCATTGGCAAAACTGTGGTTAGGGGGATTCTTCTGTGTGCTCCTTGGTTGTTGATTTTCCTTTAATTAATCCTACTGCTGCACAGCTCCAGTGTTATGTTCGATCCTGATCTGGCTGCTCTCACTCTGGACTATCATGGGACATGTATGATAGTACATGTGAGATTTATTCCTGAAGCTCTGGTTTCCTTCTTCTTCCTAAAGATGTACTGGTATCTGTGGTGAATCTCTGCTAAGCTGCCTGTCTGTGTATGGATCCATTGTCTTTCATTACTGTACCATAAGTTTCTGCTAATAAAAGCCATCATCTTTGTCTACTTCAACTGGCTCTACAATATCATTAGCCAATGTAAATTGCTGGTACTATTGATGAATGAGCCAGAAAATAGTTTAGAGGGAAGCAAGTCAGGGAATGGGGTTGATGGAGATGCCAGTATAGATTTGATTAGCTAAATGGCCTCCCTCACGTGATTTAAAAAATAGAATTTGATACGGGAGCCATGAATTAAATTGGCTGCATTGTGCATTGGGATGTTGTGAAATGAAAAGTATCAACTGTAAGAAAATCAGGTTAATGCTATCAGGAGACCGAGTTCAGATCAGACAACAGTTAGATGTGGGAAAATTGCTCACTCCACCTTATTCCACCTTTCTCTCTGACCGATGATTAGGTAGAGTGACCCCTTCTCCATATCCAGAAATGTTGCAGGTTCCGAGCTCGATCTCCTGATATAATTAAGCTGGTCTTCTTACAACGATGTGCTTGATAACTCAAAATAATGAAATCCTGATACTAGAATCAGAAAACAGGACAAAAGCAATTTAGAAATAGCTAGCAATTTAACTGACTCGAAGTAGTTTAGGTTAGAGGGGAATAGATAAAGTCAGATCTCCACCTGAACAACAAATGTGCAGCAGGATCACTCAGCTTGATGCAGTCAAAAATGATGGTCCAAAATTACATGGTCTCACTTGCGCACGACACACCTGTGCAGTAACCTTTAGTGGAAGTTTGACCCAAAAACATTGTTCAAAGCCCAGAACATTGAAGTTAGTCTCTTCCTCTGCAGATAAACTGAACTACATAGAGTGAAATAGAGTGTCCTGTTTCAATTTCCTTGTAAATTATCAAACTCGTCAAGGCAGAATTAAACACAAATTTACACCCAGTGCTGCATTTCTTTCTTTCTCTAGCCAGATTCGTAGATTTGCCAGAATTATGTAATCTTTCTTGACACCAGAAGTTGTAGCACCCATCCCATTGCATTTGTTGTAACAAAGTCTTATCAGATCTTAACAGGATCTAGCTGATCGAGGATTGAATTGACAATCTTCAGGTGCAGATTGTCCACAGCCAACTTCCATGGTCCATGATTGCACTGGTCTCAGCCCTTGAAATGTATTCCATTAATTTGAATGAAATTAATTTTCAAAGCTGCGGAAAATGCATTGACATGACTAGTTATTGAATTTGGCACCAGTTACCAGGGATAAATTTCTAGGCAATTCACCACATTTCACTGTATGATATATGGAATGGAACTAAACAATCAGGCCTTTTAAATTACTGACAATTTTCACAAAAGGTGGATAGTACTCCTGGACCCTTTTATTTTCTTGACAAATGTTATTTTGCAGGCAAAGTCCTACGAGAGGAATCAATGAAGCCCCAAAAATCAATAAGTTCTATTGCTTAACTGAGGAAAAATAATGACAAATTGTGTATACAATAAAGGAAACAGTTTTAGATAAGTATCTTTACAGACAAGTCAATAGCATTGTCAAATGGTACAGGTTTTTAGCAGAAAATGTCCACAACAAATAAACGCCCATTGTCACAGAGGAATTATTTTTCATTTATCTAGTGATGCATGATATTTATACAAAATTAAATTTCTGGAGGAGCAGCTAATTAATACAGATGTTACAGTCAAAAACTGTCAATTTATTATTCATTTTAAACTGACTGAGGTGATAATACGAATCAGGATTTCTTAAGCATTTTATTTGACAACTTCCTTAAGGCATTTTGAAGATGGTTTGGCTATTTCTTATCCTAAAAGAGAGAGATAATAGACAGGAGTATAAAACATTGCAGTCAAACATGGCTGGCAAATCAGGCTGTGCCAATGGAGAGAATAAAACTGTGCCATAATATTATTGGAATTGGGCAGTTCTGAGGCAGATAAAAGAAAAATGAGTTTGATGAAGTTTGTGTCCAGAGGTTTCAATGTGCCCAGGTGAAAAATGAGGGAAGGGTTGTTCCTCATGCTAGCATGGGACTGTATAGTAACAGTACAGGAAGCCACAGAGAGATCAAAGGAAAAGTGGGTGGAAAATAGATAACTGGAAGCTCAATGCAACTCAGTGTTTGCATTGGATTTCTCCAATATAGAGGATCTGAACTACATGCCATTAATTTGAATGAATTGAGTTTCAGGATCAATGAAAAATGTAATGACGTCTAGATATTCTATTTAGCTTCTATTACCAGGGACGAATTTCTAGGCAATTCACTTTTGAGACTATTTACTACTGTATGTGAAAAGCAAATGAAGTAAGAAGTACAAGTGAATTTCAGCTCCACCTGGAAGTCTCCTTGAATCACTAGATTGTTGGAAGGAAAGAGGTAAAATGACAGGAGAGCATTTCCTGTGGTTGCCTGAGAAAGTGCTGTAAGAAAGGTAGTAGTGGTGAAATTGGAAGCATTGATCCTTTCAAATGCAGAAAGTGAAGAGAAATAAAGATGAATCTACGGGTGCAGTCATGTTGAAACTGACAGAAAATGTGAAGGATAATCCATTGAATGTGGAGGCTGGTAGATGGAAGATGAAGATATGCAGAACTCTATCTTTATTCTGTTCTGAAGTATACTTCGAGCTCTTCTTCAATGTGCCAGTATACATCAACAGTGCTGAGATGGAAATGGTGGAGAGCTTCAATTCTTGGGAATAAATACTACCAATAACCTGTCCTGGTCAAAACATGTTGTTATAACCAAGGAAGTCTGCCAAATATTCTATTTTCTCAGGAGCTGGTTGACATTCAACATGTTCCCAAGGTCTTTTAGCAGCTTTCACAGATGGTCCATAGAAAGTATCCTGTCTGGATGCACCACAGCTTGGTACAAGAATGCCCTGCACCCAAGTTTGCAAGAAACTGCAGAAAGCTGTCAACACCATTTAAGCCATTATGTAAATCTAACCGACTCCTTCTATACCTCCCACTGTTTCAGGAAAGTAACCAACATATTCAAGGACTCATCACAGTCATACTCTCTTCTTCCTTCAACCTCTACTTTCCCAGATTCAAGGACAGTTTCTTTCCTACTGCTATCTAACTCATGAATGGAAGTCTAATGACAATGATCCTGCTCGTGAACTATTTGGCTTATTTTAACAATGACACAATGTATTAACATTCAGCCTCTCTAATCCAGTACATGTCAGTAAAAATTTCAGTTCAATTTAAATTCTCAAACTTCCCAGATACCACCCTCTCAGGTGCGAGATGCAACAACCACAGCATTCTCCCACCTCACCAGCCTTTGCATCCAACATATTATTCTCTGTAATTTCCACCACAGACCATGTGATACTACCACCACACACATCTTCCCCCTCTCTTCCCTTTTCAGATTTACACAGAGACTGCTCCCTCTGGGACTCCCTCATTTATCCATCCTTTCCCACTAATCCCTCCCTCCATTCCTAACCATGTGACTGCAAGAAATACTACACGTGCCCACATCCCCTCCTTCCCCATGATTCAGGGCTCCAAACAATCCTTCCAACACTTGTGAATAGGTAGGGGTCATCTACTGCATCCAGAGCTCCTGTTATGGCCTTCTCTTCATTGGAGAGACTGGATGCAGTCTGAGTGATCATTTCATTGAGCTCCTTCAATCTGTCTGATGCAATAAAAAGAACCTCCCAGTGGCCAAACATTTTAATTCTACACATCGTTCCCACATTGACATATGTGTCCATGGCCTCGTACACTGCTAAACCAAGGCCACCCATAAATTGGAGGAATAATACCTAACATTCCATTTGGCAACTCTCCTACATGAGGACGTTATCATTGACTTCCACATTTTCTGTTGAACCCATCTCATGAGTCTCTCACTTTCCTTATCCTTCTGTCTCCTTTCCTCCAGCTCCCATCCCCTTCCCTTCCCATTCAAAGTGCTACACCATCCCCCATATTTCTCAGCTTTTTTCCTATTCTACCCTCTCATCCATATCCAATTATGACATCTTACCTGTCAGCCTGTACTACTTCCCCTGCCCCTTTCCTCCCTCCTGTCCTCTCCTCCCCCAACCTTTTTATTCAGGCACTTGCCTGCTTTCTGTTCTCACCTTGACAAAAAGCATAGGTCTGAAATGTTGGTTACTCTTTACTTACTGTTGATACAACATGACCTGCTGAGGTTTTCCAACACTTCTGTGATTTGCACGACAATCACAGCGTCTGTACTCTTCCTAGTTTACGAGTATTCTCACTATTCAGCAAGAGTGTTCAATGAATTAAAGTAATTTAGTTTATAGTAGAAATGTTTATCATGTAATTTTAGAAGCATAAAATTGTATTTCTCCCCATTTTCTTGCAGTAATATGGATCAGATTCGTCAAGCTACAATTTGTATAACATTGGAACACATTACTTTGTGAGGATGGTGGCAATTTATGAACATGGGCGTGTTTTGCCCCCTACTGGATAATTTCTGTATCCCTGTTTTGTATTTTTATAACAAGCCAGATGTCACTTATGAAACGTGTCTTTGCACGCATGAGTTGATTTGCCAGTTATCTAAACAGTAACAATGTAAATAGATATAATAAATGATGATTATCTATTGTTGGCAAGTTGTGGTGCTGAACAGAAGAATTTTGCATCACTGCATGTTATTGGGGTCAGATTGACTTCACATTTTTCACTTTGGCTTCATTCTGTTACTAGTCCATGGTAATCATTTTACAATTTTGGATTCACAATTGGGAAATATAAATCACGTTGGGATGTGTTTGAAAACTAGAAGAAATCCTTTGGACTTCACTCAGACTGCTACCTAAAATGTGGCATGAGCTGGTTTTGCTGCAGTAGATTGTACAGGCAGGGCATATTGGAGCCCAGGCATAACACTATTAGAGGGGCCAAAGGACAATCAGTCCAATTGTGGGTTGCTCACTCCTCGTCCAGGATTATGTTGAGCTGCTCATGTATTGTTCTCACTGCAGATCCAGAGAACAGTAACTTTCTTCAGATTGTTACAACTTGTGCTCGTGGCTGAGGTGAAAACTATGTTTATACAACCGTCTCAGTTTATTATCACATTTATTAAGAACAGCATTCTATTTTAGATTTATTCAGTTAACCTTAAATTAACATTTAATTTACCTTAAGTCTTGTACTCCAGGCTCAGCAATGCTTTCAGTTTATTGCTATACAGGTATAGGACATTGACAGGCTCTTAGAGTGGAATGCTACTTGATTTGCTCTCCAGCACATTGCACTCGAACTCACCATCTTGTTTAACTTCAATTGGAAAGTTATGTTCTGTTCAAAAAAAAGGCACATTTAATCCAATTCACTGTCCATCAAAAAGTAATGAAAGATGTAATTAGCAATGATATAACCTAGTCACTGATGCCCATTTTAACTTTTGCCATGATCACTCATGTGGTGATACCACTAGCCTACTGCAGGGAGCGATCTCTGACCCTGCAGGAAGACTATACCTGGGCAGCTGTCAATCACCCAACCAGGATATAGTCCTGAGCCAACCTCTCCTGAGCCAGTCACTCGGGAGCCACCATCACAGCCACTTCTGTAGCAGAGATTTTTAGCCAAATAAAGCCTGTTGCACAATCTTCAAGTTTGTGTCTGCTCACTCTGCTGCACTGCGTCACAACTAAAATGGTGCTTTTAATCAAAGCCCAGTCCAAGGATCTGTCTTCTAGATGAGGGGGGTTCATTTCACCAAAGGTGACAAAAGGGGGTCCTGTTAAAATGGAAGTCAATAGGCATCAAGGTGTAAACACACTGTTAGCTGGAATCAAACCTTAGAAGAGTGTAAGAAAGTAGTGATTGTATTGGAGAGAGTGCTCAGGATGTTGCCAGGGGTGGGGGGTTTCTGTTAAGAGGAGAGCTTGGATAGGCTGGGTCAGTTTATCTTGGAGACTGGAGGAAAGGTGAGACCTGATGCTGCTACACAAAATGATCAGGAGCAGAGATAAAATGAATAGGAGGCAACTTTTCTTCCTAGTAGCAGTGTTTAAAACCAGAGGACAAAGGTTTTTTGTTAAGGGGGTAGGAAATTTAGAGGGGATTGGAGGAAGATTTTAATCACCCAGAGGGTGAATGGAATCTGAAATATGCTGTTTCATTTGGCCATTAATTCTGCATTGAAACAAAGAGGCTCACCCGCGGGGCTCCACCATGCCCTTGTCTGCCTCCTCCTGGCCTGGCTCCTGTTGGGCTGCTTCCCATCATCTGGTCCCTCTGGACTGGCTTGGCTGCCGAGGTGTTTCCTCAGACCCAGCTCTTGCTGCTGCTCAGGCTTGGATGTTGCCCTGCGTCTCCTTAGCTTCTTGCCTTCTCGCACCACCTTCTCCTTGGTGCCGGTTCACTTCTCTCCTCCTCCTTCCCAGGCCATGGATTGCAGCACCTGGGCCCCTTCACCCTCTGGCCCCAGCAGCCTGTCAGGCTCCAAATCTCCTTGGCACTGCCAGGCCTCCACGCTCTTCTGGCTGGATTCTCTCCTTACTTTTTCCCCCTCTCACCCTCCCAAGTCATGCTGCTGCTCTCTCTCCCCGCTCACCACTTGAGCTGAATTCTCTCCTCGCTCGATGCAGAACACTTGAAAATATTCTGTACATGCAGTAAAAAAAAATGTGCTGTTTTGGTTTTCAGAATCACAGACAAAAGGAATAAGGACCTGTATTGCATATGGCTACAAATAACCTATGATTCATTGAAAAATACACAATGTAAAAAAAAAACCGCTAATAATCTAACCCTTCCCTCATTAAGTTATTGGTTGAACAGGTTTTCCTCTACTGTAAAAGGGAAAACAACCAAATCTCAAAATGGGATCTAAATAATCTTATAAATTATGAAAATAATTAAGAAAAGGACACCATACACTTACAAAGTGTAGAACATCTAATGTTTTCCGAAGTCAGGCATGCCATCACATCTAATATAAATAGAATAAGAGTAGGAGGGACAGCATCTTTCCATCTCATAAATATTGATTTTCTAGCAATAAGGAGAGCAAAGGCTCGCGGGATTGTAGCCCAGACAAATTCATGTCGGTTGGCATACTTGTTCCAAACAGGGCAAGAAAGTGATTAGGAATAAAATTAATATTAAGAACTAAAGACACAATCTGGAAAAAAAATCCCAATTTATGGAAAGAGAAGAACATGATCAAAATATATGAAACAATGTACCTTCTTCAGTCTTGCGTCTGTCACATTTTGAAGAAATATGAGGTTAGAATTTAGCCAACTGAATTTTGGAGAAGTAAACTCAATGTACTATCTAAATTGTAATAATGAGTGTCGAGCACATAAAGAAAATGAATTTACCAATTTCAAAATAGAATCCCATGTAGCATCCAAAAATACTCGTAGAAAGTCTTGCTCCAATAATTTGTTACTCTTGTCCAGGGAATTACCACTAGACAACAGTTACTTGAGTCATTGATATTTTTAACCTTTTATGATTCGGTTTAAATCTTCTCTATCATATATAATTCCAGATCTTGAGGGAGTCTCAATACCAAGGAATTTAAGTAGCTCCTAATCTGTAAATATATATATATTTAAAAAATTATGTTTAGATAGTTTAAGCTTAGAAGATAATTGTTTAAAGAAAGCTAAATTTTGGTCAATAAATACATCTTGAAAGGATTGGATACCTAACTCTATGAAAATCAAAATCTTTTACCAAAAATTTAAAAAAATTAGCTAGAATCTATGGTATCCAAGAGGTTTTCTAAATTGAAACCAAATTCTCAATGTATGCTTAACAAAATTATCGGTTAATTTAGAAGCAGAAAAAAGGTAATAGTGGTCCAACTATTGAAAGGAGAATATTTCTTAGTAGATTCAATTTCCAGATTAATTCAACTTGCAGCATCCTGTATCCTTATGATGAATCTAAAAAGTAATATATCTAATATTAGATGACCAATAATAAAATCTAAAATTAGGCAATGCCAAACTCCCTTTATTTTTAGGGTTTTGGAGAAAAGTTTTGCTAAAATAGGGGCATTTATTTTTCCAAACAAAGAAGATAATTGAATCAAGCAAATCAAAAAATGTTTTGGAAACAAATGCAGGTACAGACTGAAAAAAATGTAGGAACTTGGGTAGGATATTCATCTTGATGACATTAATGCATCCAATTAAGGACATTGAGAGAGCTAAGGACTTCTTGAGAAAGTTCTCCTTGAACAAATTATTAAAATTCTTGGTAACAGCAACATCTAAATATATTAAATTGATTTTTTAAGCAATTTTAGAAGGTCTAGAAAGCTGGAAGAGTTCAAAACAAATCTCACTTTTCTTGAGATTTACACGGGATATACAGAAAATACACGATTTTGGGCCCGAGCAAGTGGGGTCGACTGTTACACAGGATCAACTATTATACTAGTATGTATAGTACTTCCTCCAAGTATTAACAGTTGAGTGAACTATAATTTGATTAAAATTTGCTTTTTTTCCAGTGTATTCTACAGAACATCTGTAGGCTAGGTTATGTGATAAGTGTTCAGAGCATGTTTAAGGTAGGCTAAGTTATGATGTTCGATAGGTGTGTTACTGTTTTTTTTTGACAGGATTTTTACCACTTATGATGGGTATATCGAAACGCAACCCATCAAGGAGCATCTGTACTCCCAATAAAGAGACTGAAGATTCATAGTATCATCTGGATAATCATTCGCTACTTTGAGTTGTGGTGGGCCAGGAATTTCCGTATCATTTAGAATTTTACATTAATTCAAGGCATCTTTGTTGGTATCCCTTGACATATTGAGGTCTGAATCAAGAACTTATTTTGGGCATTGTAACATGGAGGATCACCTACTTGTCAGAGGTGATAAGTCAAAAGTAACATCCCTATGTCAATCAAAATCAGTCTTCCCCACAGACGAAGCCCCCTTCCAACTGGTCATCTTCCAACCTGATGTCACATGGCTCAATGCCCCAGACTAAGCCACCTTCTAATTGGTCATCCTTCTCATCTGAAGTGACTCATCGGTGCCAGCCTCCAGCCCAGAAGTATAAAAACTGAACACGTGTCCAGTTATTTTTTTTTAAATTTTGCTCTCTTCCTCTTGTTTTACAAGGACCCCGAACTCAGATTCAGGCAGTGTAATTTCCTGTGCGGCAGTGTTGAAGCAACTACTGTAAGGTATGTGCAGGCTGGGGGCTCTATTGTGATGCACTCCCTGGGACCATTGGGGGTCAACCAGTTTAAGTGTATATAGATTTAATGTCTTTAATCCATATGCTCTGCATGTACATGGGGAGGGTTTGGGGGGGGTGTGTGTGTGTGGCATGTACTATTTGTTCTATCCCTTAGATAGTTAAAAATATCAGTTATTTGACTCATTGTTGTCTAGTAGTCTAAATATTGTATATACTTGTGTAATAGTTGAGTTTTGCGGACAAATCTTTGGGGTCAAATTTGGGAGGTCGACTTTTACACAGTACTACTTTTGACTGTGGTAAGTACCTGCGTTGTTCAACATATCAGGAGCTCCGATGGCCAGGTCTGGGTGGTAAGTCCATGTTTGAAATTGGATGGTGACCAAGGCAAGGGTTTGCTGTTGGGTCATCGGGAGATCTGATAGGTGGGTGGCTGAGTCAAGGAGTCACGGTTGGGGTGTGAAGAGCTCGGATGGATAGGCAGCTGGGGTGAGGGTTTGCAGTTGAATCATCTGGAGCTTGGATGGACATGTGGGCGATGCAAGGGTTCACAATCAGGGCATCAGGATTTTGTATGGGCGGGCAGACCAAGACAAGGGTTTGTAGTTGGGATATTGGAAACTCTGGTGGGCAAGCAGTTGAGGCCAAAATTTGGTGGGGGGGGGGGGCAGTTGAATTTTACATTGGATATACTGAATATACATGTTTTTGAGCCCAAGAAAGTGGGGTCGACTATTACACAGGATCAACTATTATATTATTATATTATATTATTATATTACACAGGATCAACTATATATGGTATTTCCTCCAAGTATTTCTAGTCCAATCAACTTCTTCTTTCTTCTTTGGCTTGGCTTCGCGGACGAAGATTTATGGAGGGGTATGTCCCTGTCTGCTGCAGGCTCGTTAGTGACTGACAAGTCCGATGCAGGACAGGCAGGCACGGTTGCAGCGGTTGCAAGGGAAAATTGGTTGGTTGGGGTTGGGTGTTGGGTTTTTCCTCCTTTGTCTTTTGTCAGTGAGGTGGGCTCTGCGGTCTTCTTCAAAGGAGGTTGCTGCCCGCTGAACTGTGAGGCACCAAGATGCACGGTTGGAGGCGATATCAGCCCACTGGCGGTGGTCAATGTGGCAGGCACCAAGAGATTTCTTTAAACAGTCCTTGTACCTCTTCTTTGGTGCACCTCTGTCTTGGTGGCCAGTGAGGAGCTCACCATAGAACACGATGTTGGGAAGGCGATGGTCCTCCATTCTGGAAATGTCACCCACCCACTGCAGTTGGGTCTTCAGCAGCGTGGATTCGATGCTTGCGGACTCTGCCAGCTCGAGTACTTCGATGTTGGTGATGAAGTCACTCCAATGAATGTTGAGGAAGGAGCAGAGACAGCGCTGATGGAAGCGTTCTAGGAGCCATAGGTGATGCCGGTAGAGGACTTACATACTAATTAAATTTGTTTGCTGCCAGCTGTTCTGTCTCTGATTTTGTGTTTAGTCCCAGTGGTAAATAAAATTTGCATTTTGATGTGAATATATGTCTCAGGTTGTAACTCCTTGAACCCTTCAGATCTGTTACCTCAACCACTACAGGAGCTTGGTGTCAGGCATATAAGTGATGTGGCCTTCCCAGCAAAGCTGGATGAATATAATTTGAGCATTGTTGCTGGAGAGATTGACCTAGGAGGAAATATTTGTTGGTTCCCTTATTCTGCCAAGGCATTGAAGGATTTTATTGAGCCAGTTTTAGTCATTGCTCTGCTGTAGGTGTTCACCAGCCTACTGCAGGGGGTGATCTCTGTACCTGCAGGAAGACCACCTAAGGGCTGACTCCACCTGGCCAGCTATCAATCAGCCAACCTAAATACACCCCCTAAGGGCTGACTCCACCTGGCTAGCTGTCAATCAGCCGACCTGAGCCAGTTACATGGGAGCCACCGAAGCATGAACTGGTATTCAGACTTTTACCTGAATAAAGCCTGTTGTACAGTCTTTTGAGTTTTATGCTTGCTTGCTACTACCTCAGCGCACCACAGCCTTTATCTCAGAAACACAGGAATTGTAAGGATAATATTACCCTGTAGTCCATTAGATTTTGTGGTATTAATCTTTAAACATTATTTTCCTCACATGGCTAAAGGCAATGGGTAATTTCCTAATCAAATCCCTGTATGAACCATTCCTTGTGGCTGTGCACCAAATGGGCACTGGTGGAATAAAATTATTAGATTCTTACAAATACCCCGTTTGTTTCTGAGGGGGAATGATTACATCCATCCATCTTTGCTTTGCAGAGGCTGAAGTTATTAATTCAAATAGTAGCACTTGTCTGCAGCAAGCTAGTTACTCTCTGCTGGATCTGGTGGACATCTGGTACTAACAAACAAAATACTTGCCCCAGACCTCAAGGATTCTGCAAAGACTTCTCCATGACCTCCAAACTTTTCTACTGTTTTCAGCAGGTCCCATTGTGGCGTGGCCTCCTCTACATGGGTGAGATCAAGTGCAGACATGGGAATCATTTCACATTCTCATTCCCACACCAATCTGTCCATCCTACATGTGTGCATTTGGCACACATCAATAAGACCATGAGGAATAGGTGCAGAATAGGCTCTTCAGCCTATCTAGACTGCACCACATTTAATCATGAGGTGATCCATTTTCCCACAGCCTCACTGCCTGGCCCTCTCCCCATAACCACTGATTCACTAGCTAATCAAGAACCAATCAATTTCTGCCTTAAATAAACCCAATGACAAGCCTTCTCTGTACTAAGCAGACACCCTGCAATCCTGAAGTTGTGCCCTCTTGTCCTACACTCTCCCACCATGGGAAACGACCTTTCTACATCTACTTTTTGTCCATGCCTTTCAACATTAGAAACGTTTCAATGAGAATCCCCCTTCATTCTCTTAAATTCCAACAAGTACAGACCAAGAGCTGTCAAAAGTTCCACATTCCTGGAATCACACTCCCCTGAATCCTTTGCAACTTCAGCACATCCATTCTTAAATGAAGCGAAAACTGCTCACAATGCTCCTAGTGAGGTCTCACCAGTACCTTATAAAGCTTCAACATCATATCCCTGCTCTTTATTCTATTCCTCTTGAACCCATCCTATCCATCTATTCTTCCAAATTTTTATTAAATATTGCAATAGCACCTGCCTCAACCACCTCCTCTGGCAGCTTGTTCCATACACCTACTACCCTGTATGTAGAAAGATTTACCCCTCAGGTTCCTATTGAATCTC
This sequence comes from Narcine bancroftii, assembly GCF_036971445.1. NCBI lineage: Eukaryota > Metazoa > Chordata > Chondrichthyes > Torpediniformes > Narcinidae > Narcine > Narcine bancroftii. Next base: position 390,553,253 of record NC_091469.1, read on the forward strand.
TTCACCCTTTCCTTAAAACCATGTCCTCTGATTCCCCTTCAATGGACAAAGGACTTGGTGCATTTCTTTCATTCCTGTGGGCACAGGCTTCCTATCATGAACACAACCCTCCTCCATCACTTTTTGCTACCCATTAAGAAACATTTTGTGTCCATTTAGCAAATTATATTGGATCTAATGGGCTCTATCTTTATGGACCAGTTTCCCATGTGAGACCTTGTCAAAGTCCTGAATAAAATCCATACATTGCATTGCCCTCATCATAACATTTTGTTACCACACTGAAAACTGCAATCAAGTTGATTAATACATAAAATACACTGGAGAAATTCAGCAGGTCATGCAGCATAGAACATTACTGCACAGTACAGGCCCTTCGGCCGTCGATGTTATGCCAACCTATATATGTCATCCATAGGAAGCAACAGGTAGAAAGCATCAGCAGAGGTTACGGTGAGTTCAATTGATCAGATGACCGGAACTGCTCCTCGTGGCTCAGGTTTCTCAATGAGCAGGTGCAGATATTCCAGATAGCATTAGCTGAGGAATGTCTGTATCCAATGTCACATCATTCTATTATTTTGGTCTTTTGGATGCAGCTGCTGTATCTACATGTTCATCTCTGAGCTGCATATAGGTATGTCACATGATGGATGCTAGTTAAATAAAGCAATCAATTCCATGGTATATTCATCAGTTAGCAAATGAAATTGACCATTCTGCCTAAAGCAGAATGACTTTATACAAGACCTCATTAAAACTTTATTTAATTGTGGATACTGAGGATAGTTTCAGGTAACAGGAAGATATTGATCAGATGGTAAATTGGAGATTTAATTTAATCCTGATAAGATAAAGTGATGGAGGTTGCATAAGTGTAGAACATATGTCTTACTCTAATCCCAACTCAATATAATATCTGTTCCAATTCTCACTCTTAATGGTGGAAATTGCTTCGTATCACAATATAGAGAAAGAGATGCCCTCCTCCATTTCCTTCATCTGCAGAATCCAAAACCCATAAACACTTGATACAGAGGAGCAGAAAACCTCCCCTGACCAGTTTCAAGATAAGGCAGCTGTCACATTTGTGGCCCGAAATGTGAAGTTAATAAAACATCAAACACAAGTTTTATCAGGTAAACTTCTCAGTGTCTTTATTTTCCAGTTTCCTTTGTTCTCCTGCTTGTGCTCTTATCTCTCTCTCATACCACGTGACTTCCGGTACATCTCATACATATTCATTATCATGACATCCCTCCTTTAATCAGAAATGCGCTAAGGATACGATCTTTGGTCTCAATCTTTGCGGTATCACCAATCTGCAACCTCTTAATACACACTGTCCGATGCAACAAAGTTCGTCTCTAACGGGAATGTAAGCCTTGTGAGTACACTTGTCCCATTGTCCACTCTGTATGCATTCTCTTACTTCCATAAGTTCTGGATCACGTTTGGATTCTCTCTCGACTTCCTTCGTAGTCACAGCTTTCGGTGTCGACTGAATAGCTACAAAGCGTACAAAGCTCTCTGTTTCTGTTCCCAATTCTGACTTGGATTGTGGACCACCAACCTTCACCAATCTGGACAATGGATCAGCAATGTTTGCTTTCCCTGCAATGTGGATTACTTTATATTTGTAGGGTTGTAGTCTGAGTACCCATCTCTCTATTCTGGCACATGGTTTGGATCTAGGTGCATAGATCACCTCTAATGGCTTATGATCTGTGATGAGTTCAAATTCAATGCCGTATAAATATGCATGGAACCTCTCACAGGCCCATACAAGTCCAAGTGCTTCTTTCTCTGTCTGAGAGTATCTTCTTTCCACATCTGATAACGATCTGCTGGCATAGGCAATGATTCTTGGTCCTTCATCATGCATCTGGACCAACACGGCTCCTAAACCAACCGGGCTGGCATCCGCTATGACTTTGGTTGATGCCGCCGGATCGTAATATCCAAGAGTTTTTGCATCTGTCAGGCTTTGCTTCAGCGCTGTGAATGCTTTCTTCTGCTCAGATCCTAAATGAAATGGTACACCTTTCCTGGTTAGTTTCCTTAGTTGTTCTGCAACTGTAGCGAAATTAGGAATGAACTTTGCACAAAAATTGACCAATCCCAGGAAACTCCTCACCTCTGTTGCTTTTTGAGGTGCACGTGCCTCTGCAATAGCTTTCACCTTGGCCTCTGCAGGGTTTAGTCCTTCCCGTGTAAGTCTGTGTCCCATGAAGTCCATTTCTGACACACCGAACTGGCACTTGTTTCCATTCACGGTAAGGCCTGCCTCCTGTAGTCTAGATAGTACACGCCTCAACTGTTTGTCATGCTCTTCTTTCGTTGGTGCATGGACTATGATTGTCATGATAATGAATATGTATGAGATGTACCGGAAGTCACGTGGTATGAGAGAGAGATAAGAACACAAGCAGGAGAACAAAGGAAATGGGAGAATAAAGCCACTGAGAAGTTTACATGATAAAACTTGTGTTTAATGTTTTATTAACTTCACATTTCGGGCCACAGATGTGACATTGGCGACGAGGATGAAAGAAGCTTGGAGAAAATTAAAGACTTAGACAACTTCAAGGTGATAAGAATTTTCTCTTTGACTCAGTACTTTTGGGGCTGGAATATTTCCTCATGGCTGGTGCAGACGGTGACTTTCTAACACATAGTGGAATTGCTCATTTTGACCCAATGGGTGATGCAAGCACTGTAAGTGTGAAGTGGAAGGCATGGCTGGAAGAATTTGAATCCTACGCCAACAGTCGTGGCCTATTTCTAGATACCGGTACAGTTGAACAAAAAGCGCAGAGAAGGGCGTTACTTCTTTTCACTGCGGGACCTGCAGTTCGGGAAACATTTAAGACACTTTTGAATACTGGAAGAAAGGATGAGTACCGGAAAGCGGTAGATGCATTAAATGCACATTATGTAGTGACACCGAATGCTACATTTCAACGCCATTTGTTTCGGAGAACGAGACAAGAAGATGGCCAGACAATTGCTCAGTATGTGACGAAACTACGCCAGCTAGCTGTTGGATGCAATTACATGCCAGCTGATTTGGACAACCAATTATTGGATCAAGTCGTACAGCACTGCAGATCAGATAAACTCAGAAGACGTCTACTGGAAAGAGGGAGTGAGTTGGAACTCACTGATGCTTTAACCATTGCTTCTGCATTAGAGGCTGTTGAAGGGCAATTTCATACCATGACCCTGAAAGACAACTCAAGCCAGCAAATTAAGAGGCTCTCACATCGCCATAACCAGCCAAGATATACGCCGACACATGACGTGGAGTGTTATCGATGTGGAAACCGAGCTCACTTTGGAAAAGACCCATATTGCCCGGCCAAAGGCAAAGTTTGCAGAAAGTGTGGAGGTAAGGACCATTTTGCAAAGAAGTGCAAAAGCAAGTCCAATGCAGACCAGAAAAGGAAGAGTACAACTTCCAAAGGCAAAGCCTGGGGGAAAGGAAAGTATCCTGGAAAGAAAGATACCATTCACCAGATAGACGGTGACAATGATGATGCCCAGGAGGGACAGAGTTGTTACCAATTTACGTTGAATGAAGTACATCATGAGAAGGTCCCAGTGATCATTGGTGGAGTGACAGTGCAGGTCATTGTAGACTCAGGCAGTGACAGTAATGTGATTGATCGACATTTATGGGAGAAGTTGAAAAGGAAAAAGATCATCTGTACCTCATGACAGCAGCCACTTTCAAATTGTTACTTTTTTCTAAAAAAAAATAAGTTTTATTTTTCAATTTTTTCTAAAACAAAAAATATCACATCTGACAAAACAATCCTTTTTAACATATTTACACTTTCTTTTAGTATAATTCACTTCTCAGATACAAACACTATATCATCTTATTTATAATTTCCTTCCCTCCCTTGTAACTTTGAAAATTAAACAATTAAAGTGACAAACAGAAAAATGGTAAAAGAAAATTTCAGTATACCGCCAGTCTTTCTAATCTACTTCCACTCCTTGAAGTGCAAGTGCTTCCCTGCTGTTGTCTTTATGTATTTTCTTAGCTTTTTAGAACTGTGGGCTGTTGTTATAACTTTATAGCTGTGCACCAAAGTACTCTAGATAAGGTTGCCATATTTTGGAAAAAGTATTTACTTATTTCTTAAATTATATGTTATTTTCTCCACGGGTACGTAGTGTGCATCTCCATAGACCATTGAGTGATGAGCAAGGGGAAATCGGGCTTCCAGGTGATCGCAAAGCATTTTGTTTTTGCTGACAGGCCAACAGCTACAAATTTAATTTGGAATTTAGTTAATGTTTGCCCACTTCCTCTATGTTTCCCAATAAAAACAGTTCCGGATCCAGTGGGAAGTTTGTTCCTGTAATCCTAGTTAATATATTAGATAATTCCAACCAAAAGGGACTCACCTTCATGCAGGTCCATGTGGAGTGTATAAAGGTAGTAATTTCTAACCCACACCTGAAGCATATTTCTGATATCTGCTTTTTTAATGTAATTTTTGTGGTGTGAGATATAATTGGTGTAAGAAATTATATTGTACAAATCTTAGTCTGGCGTTGATTGCCGATGTTACACTTCCCCTACATAAATCTGACCAACGCTCTTCATTGATCATTATTCCCAAGTCGGATTCCCACCTCTCCCTCAATCTTTGCAGGCCCTGTTTTGTGTTTTCACACTGAAGTACAAATACATTCTGGATATAAATTTGGGAGTGTCTCCCAGTCAAAGTAGTCCTTCCACCTCATTCCCTTCAGGTGGGGTCATGGTTGGCCTCCATTTTTCCCTCAGTAAGGATCTTAACTGTAGAAAGTAGTGAAAGGTTCCATTAGGCAAATCATATTTATCTTTCAGATGTTCAAAGGACATGAGCTGTCTATTCTCATAATAGTCTTCAATAATTCATATCTTCTTTCAGTGCCAAATATCCAGAATTTTGTTACCTAAATACATATGCATCAGTTAGTTATGTATTAAGGGTGCTTTTATTGCTACCCTTTTTGATTCTGCCTGGAATAGCGGTGTTGAATATAAAGGCAACTTTTAAAGCTTGATTCTTTATCTGATTAATAAAGCATAAACAGTTACACTTTTTGCACAATTTATGTTTGAAAACAAAGAATTTTCATTCTTTTTAAACAGTATCTTGATTCAAATGCACTATTGCTGGACTATTAATTTTCCTGTTTATGGACCTAGAGATTACCCTGAAAATAGTCTAAATGAGAGAATTAATTGAAAATGATTCATTCTGGTGTGACGTGATGTCAAATTACTTTTGAAGCCTTGTATCCCTTGCCACCATGCCTTAGCTTCTGAGATTCTTCCTTTGGCAATTACAGGCCAAAATATGGAAATCTGATTTATAATGAGTCATGGATTATCTTAATTATGCACTTGGAGACTAATATAAAAGCGAAAACATCCACCTACCACCCAGAACAATTGTTAAAACTATAATTTTACTAGTTTGCTGAGCACGGTGGTAATAAAAGTTCAAGACAAAATAATTTCTTGTGTTAACTTGTTTAGCTTTGTGTCTGGGAAAACAATATTTATAAGTAGTATGCATAAATGGATAATACAGCTAATCTCAGTTGACATTGTCTAATCTTCAGATACAATTCCTAACAAACTCAATGCAGCAAGACATGTTCACACAATCGGAAGCAGTATGATCCAAATATCCTTATCAGATTGACAGGGTCATAATGAAACCATCACACAAAGTCCATTGTTACCCAGCACCTCTCTTCATTCTCTGATCAGATGCAAAGAAAACTTCAAATATGTTGCAGAAGCAGAGCGTGTAATTTTCCATTGTAATAATTGTCCCCGTTGATCATGGGAAGGGATATGAATGTCCACTGGAGACACATACTAGCATGAATGCAAGTTTCATTTCTTCAGCACCATAATAAAATACATAACAAAATTTAAATATTTGTATGAATAATTTCACCTGACTTAAAAATTCTCTTTATGCCTCTATCCACCCATACAGAAGGTCTCAAAACCCTTTGTTTCATTCTTTTTTTTCCATATATAATTTTTTATTTTGCACATTGCGAAATGTGAAAAATGTTTGTATGTATCAACCAAAATACATACAAACATTTCCCTCTTAAATATAAACAGTGGCATTTTCTCATTTTTTAACCCCCTACCTTCCCTCACCCCTTCCCACCCCCCTCCAAAACCAATAAACATTCAACATATACAATACAATAAAACCATTAAACAATGTCAACACACAATTAAAATAAACAAGAAAAATGTGTCATCTACTTTTACACACTGGATCAGGTCATTTTGTCTTATCATCATTTTAGGGGTTGGAGGTCCACGGAAGGCCCTCTCTGTTGTGTTCCATGTACAGTTCCCAAATTTGTTCAAATAATGTGACTTAATTTTTTAAAATTATATGTTTTGTTTTCCAATGGAATACATTTATTCATTTCCATGTACCATTGCTGTATTCTCAGGCTCTCTTCTGATTTCCAAGTTGACATTATACATTTTTTGCTACAGCTAAGGCTATTATAATAAATCTTTTTTGCGCTTCATCCAGTTGGAGGCCTAATTCCTTACTTCTTATATTACTTTGAAGAAAGATCTCTGTATTTTTTGGTATGTTGTTTATTGTGATTTTATTTAATACCTGATTTAGATCTTCCCAAAAGTTTTTCACTTTCTCACATGCCCAAATTGCATGTACTGTTGTTCCTGTTTCCTTCTTACAGTGAAAACATCTATCTGATACTGTTGGATCTCATTTAAAAAAACAACATTTTGGGGCGTGATATATAACCTGTGTAACCAATTATGTTGTATCATGCGTAACCTTGTGTTTATTATATTCTTCATAGTTTCAGAACATAACTTTCCCCATGTTTCATTTTTTATCTTTATGTTTAAATCTTTTTCTCATTTTGTTTGGGTTTATAGCTTATTTAGTCATTTTCCTTCTCTTGCAGCTTGATGTACATGTTCATTATGAATCTTTTAATTATCATTGTGTCTGTAATCACATATTCAAAGTTGCTTCCTTCTGGTAATCTCAGTCTGTTTCCCAATTTATCCTTTAAGTAGGCTTTCAGTTGATGGTATGCAAACATTGTACCATGAGTTATACCATATTTGTACTTCACCTGTTCAAATGTTAGTAAATTACTTCCCAAAAAACAATTTTCTGTTCTTTTATTTCCTTTTCTCTCCCATTCTCTAAAGGAAAGGTTATCTATTGTAAAAGGGATTAGTTGATTTTGCGTCAATAATAATTTTGGTATTTGGTCATTTGTTTTTTCCTTTCTAAGTGAATCTTCTTCCATATATTGACTAAATGATGCAATACTGGTTAGCTTTTATATCGTACCAGCTTTTCATCCCACTTATATGTGTTCTGGTACCTTCTCCCCTATTTTATCTAGCTCTATCTTTGTCCAATCTGGTTTTTCCCTTGTCTGATAAAAATCTGATAAATACCTTAATTGTGCTGCTCTATAATAATTTTTAAAGTTTAGTAACTGCAAACCACCTTGGTTGTACCTCTGTAATTTATCTAACACTATCCTCGGTTTCTCCCCTTTCCATAAAAATGTCCTTATTATTCTCTTTGGTTAATTAAAGAATTTCTCTGTTAAGGGAATTGGTAACGATTGAAATAAGTATTGTATCCTTGGGAAGACATTAATTTTAATGCAATTTACCCTCCCTATCAAAGTTACCGGTAATTCTTTCCAAAGGTCTAAGTCTTCCTGCAATTTCTTTATTAGTGGCTGATAATTTAATTTGTACTAGTGGCTTAAATTATTATCTAACCTAATACCTAGATATCGGATTGCTTGTGTTTGCAATTTAAATGGTGATTCTTTTTTTAAAATTCTTTATAATCTGCATTACTCATTGGCATCACTTCACTTTTATTTGAGTTGATCTTGTACCCCAATATTTCTCCATATTCCTTCAATTTCTTATGTAGTTCTTTTATTGATATTTCTGGTTCTGTTAAGTATACTATGATGACATCTGCAAATAAACTGATTTTATACTCCTTCTCCTTTATTTTTATCCCTTTTATTTTATTTTCTATTCTTATCAGTTCTACCAAAGGTTCTATTGCTAAAGCAAACAGTGAGGAAGATAATGGACATCCCTGCCTAGTTGACCTACTTAATTTAAATCGGTTCAATACATATCCATTTACTGTTACCTTCGCCAATGGTCCATCATATAATGCTTTAGTCCAATTAATATATTTTTCTGGTAGATTGAACCTTTGTAATACTTTGAATAAATAATTCCATTCTACCCCGACAAAGGCTTTTTCTGCATCTAAAACAACAGCCACTGTTGGCTTCTTTCCTTGAACTGCATGAATTAGATTAATAAATTTACAGTCATTATCCACTCTTCGTCTTTCCTTGATAAACCAGTTTGATCTTGTTTTACTATTTTTGGTACACAGTTGGCCAATCTGTTTGCTAATAATTTTGCTATTATCTTATAATCTGAATTAAGTAGAGATATTGGTCTAAATGATGCTGGTGTTAATGGATACTTCCCCATCTTTGGTATTACTGTAATTATTGCCGTCTTACATGAATCTGGCAAGTTTTGTGTTTCTTCTATCTGGTTCATTATTTCGAGGAGAGGAGGAATTAATAACTCTTTAAATGTTTTATAGAATTCTATTGGGAATTCATCCTCTCCAGGCATTTTATTGTTGGGCAGCTTTTTTAATATATCCTGTACTTCCTCTATTTCAAATGGTTTTATCAATTTGTTTTGTTCCTCTTGCAATTTTGGCAGTTCACTTTTAACTAAAAACTCTTCTATTTTATTATCTTTCCCCTCATTCTCAGTTTGGTTTAATTGTTCATAAAATTCCTTAAAGTTGCCATTAATCTCCATTGAATTATATGTAATTTGTTTGTCCTTTTTCCTTGATGCCAATACAGTTCTTTTAGCTTGTTCTGTTTTAAGTTGCCAGGCTAATATTTTGTGTGTTTTTTTCTCCTAATTGATAATAAGTTTGCTTTATTTTCATTCTGTTCTTCTCCACCTTATACGGTTGTAATGTTTCGTATCTTATTTTTTTGTCTGCCAATTCTCTTCTTTTTGTTATATCATCCTTTTTTACTAATTCCTTTTCTGTACTTACTATCTCCCTTTCCAACTGTTCTATTTCCCGATTGTAGTCCTTTTTCATCTTAGTTACATAACTTATTATCTGCTCTCTAATGAAAGCTTTCATTGCATCCCATAATATAAATTTTCTTTCACTGATTTTGTATTTATTTCAAAGTACATTTTAATTTGGCATTCAATAAACTCTCTAAATTCCTGCCTTTTAAGTAGTATGGAGTTTATCCTCCATCAATATATTCTTGGTTGGATGTCCTCCAGTTCTATTGCTAATAACAGGGGTGAATGATCACATAGCAATCTAGCTTTATATTCAGTTTTTCTAACTCTCCCTTGAATATGGGCCGACAACAAAAACATATCAATCCTTGAGTATGTTTTATGCCATCTCGAATAATATGAATATTCCTTTTCCTTTGGGTGTTGCCTCCTCCATATATCCATAAGTTTCATTTCCTGCATTGATTTAACCATACATTTGGCCACTTTATTCTTTTTGCTAGTCTTTTGTCCAGTTTTATCCAACATTGGATCCAAATTAAGGTTAAGATCCCCTCCTATCAATATATTCCCTCGTGTAACTACAATCTTTAAAAAATATCCTGCATAAACTTTTGAGCCTCCTCATTAGATGCATATATATTGATCAAATTCCAGAATTCTGAATATATCTGACACTTTATCATTACATACCTCCCTGCTGGATCTATTATTTCCTCCTCTATTTTGATTGGTACATTTTTATTTATTAATATAGCTACATCTCTAGCTTTTGAATTATATGATGCTGCTGCTATGTGCCCTACCCAGTCTCTCCTTAATTTATTATGTTCCACTTCGGTTGGATGCATTTCCTGCACAAATGCTATGTCTATTTTTTTTTCAGGAAATTTAATAGCCTCTTTCGTTTAATTTGGTTATGTATTCCATTAATATTTATAGTCATATAATTCAGCGTGGCCATCTCATACCCTATTACACCTCATTTCCGCTTCCTCACCACCACCATTCCCCTTTTCCCCATTTTTATCTTTCAGTTTTCCTTCTTAAACTCAATGTATGACAATACATTTAAAACATAAAATACTTCAACAACTCCCACATCCAATATTCCCTTAGCCCCAAATGTACCCCCCCCTCAGAGTTGCCCCTTATCCCCTGCCACGCAACCACAACTCCCCTCTCCATTTGGATTGTGAACCCGCTCACAAGCATCAACTGATTTCACAGTGACGGTTATTCTCTCCCACTCAACCCCCCCAGAAAAGACTTTTTTCCCCCACATATAACAAAGCTCACCCTCTTTTTTCCTCCTTACTTCCTTTCTTCCCTTTTCTTTCCCTGCTTTAGTTCTTACATATACATTATTTTTACATCTTTATATGTATTTTATCGCCGTTCTTCATTCTTGTTACATCTCTTTATCTCTCCTTCTGTCGTGCAGGCGTTCTGCAAATTCTCGTGCTTTCTCCGGATCCGAGAACAGTCTGTTTTTCTCCCCAGGGATAAATACTTTAAGCACAGCTGGATATCTTAACATAAATTTATAACCCTTTTTCCATGATTTTGCTGTATTAAACTCCCTCTTCTTAAGAGTTCAAAACTTATGTCAGGGTAAAAAAATATTTTTTGACCCTTGTATTCCAATGGATTTTTGTCTTCTCTAATTTTATTCCTTGCCCACTCCAGTATATTATCTCTTGTATATTCCAAAAATTTTACTAAAACATATCTTGGTTTTTGATGTGGTTTCGGAGCTAGTGTTCTGTGTGCCCTTTATGTTTCCATTCCTTCCTGTATTTCTGTCATTCCCAGGACCTTTGGGATCCATTCTTTTATAAATTCCTTTATATCTGTGCCTTCTTCATCTTCCTTTAGGCCCACTATTTTTATGTTGTTTCGCCTACTATACTTTTCCATCATATCAATTTTCTGAGCTAACAACTCTCGTGACTATCTTTTTTGTTACTTTCTTCCAATTTTGTTAACTCATACACTTCCATTTCTACAGCTGTTTCTTGTTCTTCCACATTTTCTAATCTTTTCCCTATTTCTGTCATGACCACCTCTATTCTACTCACTTTTTCTTCTGTACTTTTCATTTTTCTTTTCATTTCACTAAATTCTAATGTCAACCATTCTTTTATTGCTTTCATTTATTCTTGAAATTTTTAAAAATCTATATTCTGTCCATCTGTTTTACCTTCTATTTCTCTGTGCAGATCTTGGTCTTATTCTTCCTCTTCTGTGTCTGCACCTGTGTTTATGTCTTCTTCTTCTCTTCCATGTATCTGTGTCTCTTCTGACTTTCCTGATGAGTTGTTTGTCTCACTTTGCTGGGCTTCTTCTTGCTTGGCCTCTTGCTGTTGGTCCTCTTCTTCTGGGCTCCTCATCTGTTCGGCTTCTTGCTGCTGTTGCTCTTTCCTTTAACTCCCTTTCCTGTCACTTTCTTCTTTTTTCAGCTGAGAGCCCTGGTGTCGGGCATCCCTCAGCTGGTCATGTTGTGTTTGCCCGCTCCTTAGCTGAGCCACCCTCCCCTCGGTGTTCTCCTTCTCCTTAGTAAGTGCACCGCCCACTTTTGTTTGGCTCAAAGAACCATTTTTGGTGGGGGGGGGGTCACGACTCTGTGGGGTTGTCACCAACCTTGGAGAACAGGCTCCGTTCTCCACGATGGTTCCCTGTTTCTTCATGCAGGTAAGGCCTTCTCCTTTTTCTTCCGGCATCTTTTCTTCTTTTTTTCTTTCCCGTTGTTTTTACTTTTTCCTTCTTGGGTGCCATTTTCTTTCTTTTCTCTACAACTTTATTATTTATTTTATGTTTTGTATTTCTTGAACTTTGTATCTTCTTCACTTTATTTCTTCTTTTCTGGAGAGGGCTGGTATTCCCCAGCCAGCTACTACTCCATCACGAGACTCCTCCCTTTGTTTCATTCTTGACAAGTGACTGAACTAGTTTCTCTCCAACACCACCCTTCTCCTCCTGGCAGAACTTATTCTCACCTCCTTTAACTAGTCCCATATTCCATTAACTTTTGAAATTTTACAGGATCTAAGAGCAAAATATTTCAGACAGGACTATGATTAGGAAGTTGATATTGACTGCTGTTGGATAAGTGAGTGAAACAGATATTAAGAGCAAAGATACAAAGGACAATATCCTTAATATACAAGAATAATTATTGGGGATGATTTCTCACCATCATCACTGCTCACACCTCCTCCACTCCTATCCTATCAATGCATCCAACTGTGAATGGTGTGTTTTTTTAACGATTGCATTTCCAGAGATTAATGGAAAATAGATGTAAATTTGCTATTTCATTCATTATGGATATTTCTGCACCTATTATGGTACAATTTATCAAACAAGGATATGATATAGATGGTAATTTTACTGCAGGACCACTCTAGCTCAGAAAACTTATCAACCATGTTTTACCATCTGTTTATTCAATGCAATTTCAATCCCCAGCCCTCCCACTCAGGTGTCCTGCAGCACTTTGCTGCATTTTAAGCGTTTATAAATCATTGCTTCCATTGTTTTTTGCACTCAAAATTGGTTCCTCAATTCATTGCTTCCTCAGAGTGGAAGAAAATGTCTTAAAAATACAATAATAACTATTCAGAGTTAAATAGTTTAGAAGTAGAAATTTCCAACCCAAATATTTCTTTAGTTGATAGTTTTTACACAAATGCAAAGAATTTGCAATGCACTGACGGCAACAGTTTGCCTTTGGATCCATCCAATAACCAGTCTATGCAAACCATTGCTTTAATTTGTAAAAAATGTTAGAAAAGCATACAGCAAATAACATACATTGTTTTACAGCTAAACACATTCTACTCTGAGTCAATATGTGTGAGATGAAACCAACTGTGATGGTAGTTTTGACTGAATCACAAAATTTCTAAAGAATACCCAGCTCCAAGATATATTTACCAAGGTCCCTGTCTAAGCAAATAAATCATCAACCTCCTCACCCCCAATTAGTGATTTGAAATTGATATGAACTAATAAAGGAACAGCAATGGAAAATTCACCAGACAATAGTAAATTCAAAATAATAGTTTCTACTGAACTATTAATAATATAACATCTCTTGCATAGCTCTAAACTTTAATTCTAACTTAATTCCCACTATGCACAAATGTAGATGTGTGTATGTATGTCAATTACAATTTAAGCTTGTCTGAAAGTTAATTTTGAACTTCAGCATCAAACATCTGGTGTTGCCTGAAGATTTTTTAATTTGAAGTTCATAATTATGAAGCACTTCTAAACATCATGTCTTTTTAAACTCACGTCTTTTGATGAGTTGTTTATCAGAGACATTCTTCATACGAGTGTTTTCACAAGTTTCCTCCATATTGTTTGGGTTATAGAACTGTGATCTTCATTATAATCTATTTCTTAATCAAGAATGAAGTGGTCTTACTTATTTAAATATATTTGAGTACTTTCAATGATAAGGGTAACAGAATACAGAACAGCATCTCCTGCTCTCTACAGAGACTATAGTTTTACCCCTGTGTCTTTCACAGTCTTTTCAGTCTGGTATCAAAATGTCTCTTTCAGTTATGTGTTTCTCTGAAATCATGTGAGATGACATCTCCACTGTTTCAGTTTCATTTCTCCAAAACACAAACGTTCCTTCAAATTTTCTCTTCACATCTATAAAAACATCTGACCTCCTCTCTATCCAAGAGATTTAAATGGTAATTATTCTGGAGAGTCTGAGCACATGTCACTCAAGGAAGAACTTGGTTAATTGACTATCTGCCTGCAGTATATTGTGTCTACACACTCATTATCCTGGAATCAAATAAGACCCACTTCAGTTCCATTATGGTCTCATTCTTCCAGACTCAGCAACTCCAAAATGAACTCTCTTTCTGAGTGCAATGGTGTTGCTATAAATGTTATGTGACCTGTGTGTGAGCCTGTTTACTCATAACTAACTTTACTAAGATAAAAAAATGTATGAAATGTAGTTTAATATCAAATGAAAGATTAACACAAATCCATTACTGTAATAAACATACACAACATGATTATTGATCTGAATGGTTTTATTTTCAGAACAAAGCTGATCTTTAGTTTCTGCTTGTTGTTACTGAATAATTAGCAACAAAATTTGTAGGAGCTTCCTTGAGAAAGAGTTGCAAGGATGATGACGATGAGACATTAGTCTTTCGTCTAAGGGTAACAGAGAACAAGTTGGAGGAAAGCTAGGCTATCACTTCCCATACTGGTTGCCCCAGCCCTGACGTCCAGCTGACTGTCATCAGCCCGACCCCTTCTAGGCACCTGAAAACTCCTAGCCACTTTCAGGCTCCAAGGTTGAGTGCTCAGAGGTGGAGTATATACCTCCCCAAGGTGGGTTGAGTAAGTGCTTCTTGGGGATAGGTGTTCTAGGCAGCTTTACATTCGGATATTGTGGTGAGAGCGAGAGCAAGAGCGAGAGAGAAAAAGCTGGGACTGGAACAGGACAAGCTGACAAGCTTGTGGAAAATCCCCATTTTGAAGCCAGGTTGTGAGTGCTTACTTCAGCCTGGTTAAAGCCTTTGTGGTCCATACAAGAAGAGAGGACTGGCTGCATAATATTTCACTTGCAATAAGGGAAACAGATTTTGACTGTTGGCCTCCACTCCTCTCCCTGCCCTTTCTTTCTCCCCCATCCTTTTTATTCAGGTGCTGGACACATACCTTGAATCTGGTCTCAGGCCTGAAATATCAGTTATATATCCTTGCCTCTTATGGACACTGTGAGACCTGCTGAGTGCCTCCAGCATTCTTGTGTTTTCAATACAATCACAGCAATTGCAGATTTTTGTTTAATTTATTTTAATGCTATAACATTTGGTCATATTTTTTGAGCATTTGGGATGTGAATTTGATTAGATTTGGAGGATATGAGTCAGAAATAGTTTGAAATCGAACCAAATCTGACTTTTTTCTTGCCTACGTACACATCAGATTTCAGGATACCTTTCACCACCCCCTTGATAAGGGCACTTATAAGGGCACTTATCAGTTCTACATGCTGGCCTTGCAAGGAACACCCACATCCCCACAATTAATGTAATTGAAAATGTAAGTAGGTAGGGATGTTAGAACACACTGCAAATGCTTTCACTGCATTTTATAAAATCAGAGAATTGGCAACTTCAGAAGGAATTTGTGTAGTTTGTAACATTGGGGTGTGCTGAACTGTGATCTTCTACTATGCTCAAATGTTAATTTGGACAATAAAATTGTAGACCAGACATGTGTCATTTAGAAAGGTATAATTACATTAAATTAAATCCATACAGTGACTGGCACAATAAAAAAAAAAGCTATGAAATGTAACTAAAATCAAATGATGCAGAATGCATTAATAAGGGAAGAATTTATTTTACTTTTACATTTTTTACAACCAACAAGTTACTTTGTTCAACAAATAAATTACTCTGTTGAATAGGCAAATGTGGAGACTAGCCTATCACAAAATACATTACTGAGGTTATTCATTCTGCTGATGCCATTTATTCTTGACCCAGCATCTTTAAATAAAGTGGTGTTTTGCATCCACTGGGACAGGCAGAGAAAAACTGTAATTAGCGTTTCACCTGAAGACAACATTTTAAACAAAGCAGGATTTTTTCCACATTAATTAAAAGATGAGCCTATTGATGTTTAAATCTCTTGTTGCACTTGAAGTTAGAAATGCAGCTCCAACCCTACAACTAGTCTTGTGCAGATCATTCCTTCACAGGGGAAATAAGATAGCCACCTTGAACTCAACACCAACAGATTCAATTAATGCAGAAGTCAATCTTCCACGCAGCATGGGGGAAATGTGAATGCTGCAGTGGAAGTTAAAGCTCTGATTTTCAAGCACAGATTACTCCCATTATGGCTCTGTATACAGATGTCCAAATAGCTCCATTCAGTTCTATGGTGTGTCAGCAATCCAACCTTCAGCCTAAAGCCAACATTCACAGACTCTTCACCACCATCCCTCTTTATTGGGAATGTATTGGAAGGGAAGCCACATTTTTTGAAGCAGGACATCTCAGATTAGTTCTCTTCCACTTTCTTGCCTGTTTTTGTGACCTTAGACCTGCTGAGCTCCTCTAGCAATTATGTTTTTCACAACCCTAGACTTCCCCGTAGACCAAAAATCTGGATATCTCAGTCCATTATTCTGACTCTACAACTCTCTGGGTCAGAGAATTCCAAAGATTCACCATCACCCTAGAGAAGAAATTCTTCCTTTCCACATAACCCCAAATTCTGAAACTCTGTTCCCTGAATTCTAGATCCTCTTAGCATCGACACCAACATGTCTCCTTAAGATTCTGTGTATTTTAATAAGATCAATTTTAATTTATCGAAGCACCAAGGATTACAGGAAAAATCTTCGTTAACTTTTCTTATGGGCCTACCACTTCAGCACAAGAATTAATTGAATAAATTTTGTCTGTACTGCCTGCATTGGAAGTATTAAAGGAAAGCAAAAGTTTCTGCAATACTCCAGATGTGGTCTCGGTAACATCCTGTAATTTGTATTTACTCTTTTATTGTCTTCCTAATTACTCCCTGTATATGCAATGCAAGCTTGTGTTTTTTGCCTGAGAACACTCAGATCCCTTTGTTCAGCCACATTAAGTGGCAGAATTTCTTTGTCTAAAATATATTCCATTTTACCATCCTTAGCAATTGAAATAATCTCATTGCCTCATGTTATACTCAATCTGCTACTTTTTTTTTGCCACTTATTTAACCTATTGTTCTACCTTTCCAAGTTCTGTGTTCTCCTCAAATCTTGCTTTTCCATCTATGTTTGCGCTGTCAACAAATTTGGCTACAACTATGATTGATAGTTTTTCCTTCATTTGAGCTATTAATGTAGATTGTAAATAGTTGATGTAAAGTACATACCCCTGGAATGCACTATCAATAATGGCTTGCTGAATTTAAGATGATCCATATATCCATGCACCCTACTTTCTGTTAGTTAACCAGTTCTCTACCTGTGCTCATACACAAGCCCTCAGTTTGCAATAGTCTTATACATAAGACCTTAATGAATACTAGTATCTTTTGAAAATCCAAACATGCTATATCTGCTAGTTCTTTATCCATTCTGCTCATTACATCCTTAAAGAATTTTGCAGGGGCTCTGTGAAGGGCAATGGGCCTTCTTGCTGGAGCTGTTCTCCCTCTCCTCCCTCTTTGAGAGTATCTCATCCCCTCCCTCCCTCCTATTGATCATACTGGAGACTCAGTGTAACGACTATTATTGTACCTGTATTTTCCCCACAGAAAAAAGTTTCATCATCTCAAAAAGGTCTGAATGCTCCAGGTTCTCATAAATCCAAGGATTTCTGATACCAAGACTATTCATTTTTCTTCAAACTGATTCAAAAATATTCTAAATGATCAATGATCCCTTGAACAGGATAGGTGCAAGACTTGTTCCAATTATCCAGCCCTAATTTTAGTGCAGACTCGCATTGTGCTGGGCCCATATTCGAGTACATAGTAATGCAACATCTAGCTGACAGAATGCTGATCATTGATCCAGAGGTGTGACCTTATGTCCCACCTTTGCAGCTAATTAATAAAAATTCAAGTAAATAAATAAATCTGTAATTTAAAAGGCACTTTCCAAATGTGTCACCTGCTTATTAAGAACGCTGCCCTGTGGTGTTGTGGTGCAGATTGGGGATTGTGGAGGAGTTGTTCTTGCCAATCCTCAATGATTGTGGCCTGGAGGAGAGGAAATACAGGATCCAATTAGACAATGGGGTGATGAGGCCCAGGTCTTGGAGTTTTATCTAGGTCTCTGCTCAGACAGGATCTGATATTCTTCAACACCAGCCTCTCAAGGAGGTGAGTCACGTGATGGAGTAGTGGCCGGACGGTGAACTCCAGCCCTCTCCAGAAAAGTCGGGAAAAACAAGAGAAAATACAAAGGCACAGAAATACAAGTTAAAGAAAAGTGAATATAAAGGTGGAAAGAAGATGGAGACAAAAGGAGAAAAATCAAAATCAACGGAAAGAAGAGAGGAAGAGAAGACAACGGAGGAAAAAGGTGAAGGCCTTACCTGTCCGAAGAGGCCCGCTGTGGAGAGAAGACCTCACTACCTCAGGTCGGTAGAAAGAGAACTACAACAATGGCTCACAGAGCCGAGTAAAAGTGCGCAACCGCGCATACAAAAAAACACACCGACGGGAGGGGGGACCAGCTGGGGAGTCGATCTCCACAGCCGGCAACGACAGCTGCAGAACACCTGCAGCAAGAAGAGACCACAGAAGACAATGGAAACAAGAAAGAAGAGGAGGAAAGGGCAACAAAGAAACAACAGATGGTCAACCTAGAGGAAGAAGAAGAGGAAGAGGAAGAGTACAGGGAAATAGAAGAAGAAAAGATAGGCAAGGTAAAGGAGGTACTTGCTCTTGTTAGAGGATACATGGAGTCATTTAAAGAATGGCAAACACAGGAATTCAATGATTTAAGAAGAAGAATAAACAACACAGAAAAGAAAATAAATAAAATGGATATGACCTTAACAGAAATGGGGAAAAAAATGGACAAGATGGAAGAACGGGCAATAGCAGCAGAAATGGAGGTAGAAGACTTAAAAAAGAAATTGGAGGAATCTAATAAAAAAACTAAAGAGACACAAGAATTACTAGCCCAAAAAATAGATATAATGGAAAATTATAACAGAAGAAATAACATAAAGATAGTGGGCCTTAAGGAAGATGTAGAAGGCAAGAATATGAGGGAGTTTATAAAAGAATGGATCCCTAAGGCCCTAGGATGTCCAGAACTACAGCAAGAAATGGAAATAGAAAGGGCACATAGAGCATTGGCCCCTAAACCACAACCACAACAAAAACCAAGATCTATTGTAGTAAAATTCCTAAGATATACTACAAGAGAAAAGGTACTGGAGAAGACAATGGAAAAAGTAAGAGAGGGCAACAAACCACTGGAGTATAAAGGGCAAAAAATCTTCATTTATCCAGATATAAGCTTTGAACTCCTAAAGAAGAGAAAAGAGTTCAATGCAGCAAAAGCGATTTTATGGAAGAAAGGATATAAATTTACACTGAAGCATCCTGCGGTATTGAAAATATTTATTCCAGGACAACAAAACAGACTATTCTCGGATCCAGAAGAAGCACGAAAATTTGCAGAACAATTACAAAAATAGACTGAGGGATGAAGACGGGTAATGAGAGCAAAAATTATCACGATTGATATGTATGTGGGTAAAGACAAAAATAGACTGAGGGATGAAGACGGGTAAGGAGGGTAAAAATGACCACGATTGATATGTATGCGGGTAAAGAGGTATAAGAGTGAATAGAGACAATGGGCATATGTGAAAGTATCTGTAATTAGAGGAAAACATAGAAAGTATAGACAAGAATTAATAAGGGAAGGTAATGGAATAGAGAGAATAAGGAGGGAACTAAAAGAGTGACCTTTGTGACATATAAAAAACGAAATCTTTTCTGGGGGGGGCTGGGTGGGGGGAAAAGAGCGGTCACTGCAAAATCAGTTGACGCTTGCGAGTGGATTCGCAAATCCAAATGGAGAGGGGAGATGTGGTTGTCCGACAAGGGATAAAGGGCAACTCAGGAGGGGAAGGGGAGATTGGGGATAAAGAAGATAGAAATAGGAGAATAAGGAAAATGTTGGATGTTGTAGGAATGTTGTCTGGTAAAGAGTTGAAAATAAGAAAACAGAAATGGAAAAGGAGGAAAGGTAATGATGGAAAAACGGAAAGAGAAGATAAACAAAATATAAAATGGCTACGCTGAACTATATGACTCTAAATATTAATGGAATACATAACCAAATTAAAAGGAAGAAACTACTAAATTTACTGAAAAAGGAAAAAATAGATATAGCATTTGTCCAAGAAACACATTTAACTGAATTGGAGCACAAGAAATTAAAGAGAGATTGGGTAGGACATGTAACAGCAGCATCGTATAATTCAAAAGCAAGAGGAGTGGCTATATTAATTAGCAAAAATGTGCCATTTAAAATAGAAGAGGAAATAATAGATCCAGCAGGGAGATATGTTATGATAAAATGTCAGATATATTCAGAGCTTTGGAATCTACTTAATATATATTCACCTAACGAAGAAGATCAAAAGTTTATGCAAGATATCTTTTTGAAGGTAGCTAATACGCAAGGGAACATACTAATAGGAGGGGATTTCAATCTGAATTTGGATCCAAATATGGATAAAACGGGGAAAAAAATTAACAGGAAGAACAAAGTAACCAAATTTATAATTAAATCAATGCAAGAAATGAAACTTGTGGACATATGGAGGAAACAAAACCCAAAAGAAAAGGAATACTCATACTACTCGACTAGACATAAAACATACTCAAGGATAGACCTATTCCTGTTATCAGCCCACATACAAGGGAGAGTTAGGAAAACGGAATATAAAGCTAGACTATTATCGGACCACTCACCCCTGTTATTGGCAATAGAGCTAGAAGACATCCCTCCAAGAATGTATAGATGGAGATTAAACCCCATGCTACTTAAAAGACAGGATTTTAGAGAATTTATTGAAAAACAATTAAAAATGTACTTTGAAGTAAATACGGAATCAGTGGAAGATAAGTTTATACTATGGGACGCAATGAAAGCATTCATTAGAGGGCAAATAATAAGTTATGCAACCAAGATGAAGAAGGACTATAATCAGGAAACAGAGCAGTTGGAAAGGGAAATAATAAACATAGAAAAAAAATTAGCAATAAAGGAAGATACAACCAAAAGAAGAGAATTGGCGGATAAAAAAATAAAATATGAAACATTACAAACATATAAGGTGGAGAAGAATATAATGAAGACAAAACAGAAATATTATGAACTAGGGGAAAAAACACACAAAATCCTAGCATGGCAGCTTAAGACAGAGCAAACTAAGAAAATGGTATTGGCAACAAGGAAAAAAGACAAACAAATTACATATAATCCAAAAGAAATTAAGGAAAACTTCAGAGAATTCTATGAACAATTATACCGAACCGAAAACGAAGGGAAAGAAGGGAAAATAGATGAATTTTTGACTAAAATTGAACTACCAAAACTACAAATAGAGGAACAAAATAAATTAACAGAACCATTTGGAACAGTAGAAATACAAGAGATAATAAAAAATTTACCAAATAATAAGACACCAGGAGAGGATGGACTCCCAATAGAATTCTACAAAACATTTAAAGACCTAATAATACCGCCCCTCCTGGATGTAATCAACCAGATTGATGAGACACAAAACTTACCAGATTCATGTAAAACAGCAATAATTACAGTGATACTAAAACAAGGGAAAGATCCACTCTCACCAGCGTCATATAGACCAATATCTTTGCTAAACACAGATTATAAGATAATAGCTAAACTATTAGCGAACAGATTAGCAGAACAGGTACCGAAAATGGTAAATTTAGACCAAACTGGATTTATCAAAAAAAGACGCACAACAGACAATATTTGTAAATTTATTAACTTAATTCATGCAGTAGAAGGAAATAAAGCACCGGCAGTAGCAGTTGCTTTAGACGCAGAGAAGGCCTTCGACAGAGTAGAATGGAATTACTTGTTCAAAGTATTGCAAAAATTCAGTTTACCGGAGAAGTATATTAATTGGATTAAAGCATTATATAAGGGACCGTTAGCGAAAGTGACAGTAAATGGACATGTATCAAAGCAATTTAACTTAAGCAGGTCAACGCGGCAGGGATGCCCACTATCACCATTATTGTTTGCGCTAGCTATAGAACCACTAGCAGAATCGATAAGAAGAGATAAGAATATAAAAGGAATAAAAATAAAAGACAGGGAATATAAAATCAGTCTGTTTGCGGATGATGTGATAGTGTACTTAACAGAACCAGAACTATCAATAAAAGAACTATATAAGAAATTGAAGGAATATGGAGAAGTGTCGGGATACAAGATAAACGTAAATAAAAGTGAAGCAATGCCTATGAATAACGCGGATTTCTCAAAATTTAAGGAGGAATCCCCATTCAGATGGCAAACGCAGGCAATAAGATACCTAGGTGTGCAAATAAACAAAAATCTAGGCCAATTATATAAACTCAATTAAAATCCACTAATGAAAAAATTACAGGACGATTTAGAGCATTGGAAAGAGCTACCACTAACACTGATAGGAAGGATAAACTGTATTAAAATGAACATTTTTCCAAGGATACTATACTTATTTCAGGCATTGCCAATACAACTGACAGAAAAATTCTTCAAAGAGTTAAAGAAAATAATAAGGAGATTTTTATGGAGGGGGGGGAAACCGAGGATAGCACTAGACAAATTAACAGAATGGTATAAACAAGGAGGCTTACAATTGCCAAACTTCAAAAATTATTATAGAGCCGCACAATTAAGGTACCTATCAGATTTTTATCAAACAAGGGAAAAACCAGACTGGACGAGACTAGAATTAGATAAAATAGGGGAAAAGATACCTGAACACATATTATATAAATGGGACGAAAAATTGGTACAACATAGAACTTCTCCAGTATTACACCATCTCCTCAATATATGGAAGAAGATTCATGTAGAAAGAAATAAAATAAATTACCAAATACCAAAACTAATATTGACGCAAAATAAGCTACTCCCTTTTACAATAGACAACCTTGCCTTTAGAAAATGGGAAAAAAAAGGGATTAAAAGAATAGAAAATTGTTTTTCAGGAAGTAGATTCTTATCCTTTGAACAAATGAGAGATAAGTACAATATAACGGGAGATACAGCGCTGGCATATTACCAACTGAGATCCTACTTGAAAGATAAATTAGGAAGCAACTTGAGTTTACCAGAGGGAAGTAACCTTGAATATGTGATTACAGATACAATGTTAATCAAAAGATTTATAAAAAATATGTATATTAAACTGCAAGAAAAGGAAAATGAGGAAACAAATGGTAAAACTAAACAAAAATGGGAACAAGATTTAAATATAAAGATAAAAAAGGAAACATGGGAGAAGTTATGCTCTGGAACGATGAGAAATACAATAAATACGAGGCTGCGTATGATACAATATAATTGGTTACACAGACTATACATTACACCGCAAAAGTTAAATAAATGGGACCCAACAGTATCTGATAGATGTTTTCGATGTAAAAAAGAAAGGGGAACAACAATTCATGCAATCTGGACATGTGAGAGAGTAGAAAAATTTTGGGATGATCTCAATCAGATATTAAATAAAATAACAGAAAACAATATACCAAAGAATCCAGAGATCTTTCTCCTAAGTAACATAAAAAATAAAGAATTTGGAATTGACTTGGAGGATGCACAAAAAAGATTTGTTAAGATAGCCCTAGCTGTAGCAAAAAAATGTATTATGTCAACCTGGAAATTGGAAGATAATTTGAAAATACAACAATGGTATATAGAAATGAATAAATGTATTCCATTAGAAAAAATAACATATAGTTTAAGAAATAATATTGAAATATTCGAACAAGTATGGGAGCCTTACATTAAATACAATAGCGAAAACCTACCGGGAACAAACATTACCTAAGTTGATGGAAGGAGAAGAGAAGAAAAGAATGGACTCAGTAGAATTTCTGGTGTATTTTTGTTGAATGACAACATTGTCTAACTGAATTAATGCAACCTAGATTGTATAACTAAAATGGATGAGAGGGGGGGGGGGATGGGGGGGTGGCTTGGGAGGAGGGAGGGGGGAGGGAGAAAAAGTCACTGTAAATGTGTGGAAAAGAAAAAGTGTATATCATGGCTATTGTGATTTATGGTGTGAAAAATAAAAAATTAAAAAAAAAAAAAAAAAAAAAAACACCAGCCTCTCACAACACCATCACTGTGGATGTGATTGCCACTGGTCAATAATCATTTAAATGGGTTACCACCATCTTTTTGGGCACAGGAATGTTTGAGGCTTGTTTGAAGCAGGTGGGTACCATACTCTGCCAGGGTGAAATGTTAAAGATATCCATGAATACATTGGCAAGGTGGTCGACATAGGTCTTCTGTACTTAGCTGGGTACTCCGTCTTCACTGATGCTTTCCCTTGATTAATTTTCCTGAAGATAGCCTGCATGCCATCTTTGGATATTGACAATAGAGGTTTATCAGGGGACTTGGGGTGCAAAATAGTTCTTCCTTGTACTGGAGGTCAACTTGGTGTAGAAGACAGAGTTTATCTGGGAGTGAAGCTTTGTTGCAGCAGATTTGGGTTTTTTTTTTCAGGTCAAGTCAAGTTTATTGCCATCTGAATGTACAAATACAACCCAATGAAGCAGCATTTTCCGGGATAAGTATTTCAGCTGTACAAATAAATAAATAGTTTTGTATCTGAGAGTCTCAGAAGGTTAGTGTGAGCAGTTCCTTTGGTCATTCACCATTCTCACTGCCCGTGGGAAGAAGCTGTTCCTCAACTTGATGGTTCTAGCTCTGATACTCCTGTATTTTTTTCCTGAAGGGAGCATATGAAAGAAGCTGTATGCAGGATGGAAGCCCTTCAATAGTTTTGCACACCCTCTTCAGACAACAATCCCAGTTGATCACATCAGTGGGGGTGGGGGGGGGGGGAAGAGAAGGGGGAGGAAAACTTCAGTAATCATCTCTGCCACTCCTCTGTTCTGTGGACTGACTTCCAATCCATTTCTCTGCAGCAACCGTATCACACATTGATGCTGCTGGTCAGGCTACTCTCAAAAGAGCTCCTATATAATAGTGCCTGGTAGCCTTGCCCACTTCAGTCTTCTCAGGAAGTGCAGTCACTGTTTTGCCTTCCTGACAAGTGAGGAGATGTTGAATGTTCACGATAAGCCCCTAGTTAAGAGAACTCCCAATGAGCTTGGTGCTCTCCACTGTGTCTGCTACAGAGGTTCTGATGTGTAGTGGAGGGTGGTTATTCCTGGTTCTCCTGAAGTCCATGGTCATCTCCTTCATCTGGTCGATGTTGAGACTCAGGTAGTTACTCTAGCATAATTTCATGAGATTTTCCACCTCCTTCTCTGTGGTGTAACTCATCGTTGTTGTTGATGAAGCCAAATACTGTAGTGTCATCTGCAAATTTGATGACACTGTTGGAGATGGATCTGGTGATGCAATCCATGGGTCCATAGTGTGAACTTAATATTTGAGAATATGGGCACCAAATTTGTAAAAACATAGCATATCTATTTCTCAAATTATGTATTTTTTTCCCAAAAGAATGCAACTTTGAATTTCTGCATTCCATCTTACCATACCCAAATGCCTGTCTGATTTCCAAGCAACTCCAATACATTTCCTTGTCACTGCTCATGCATCTTTAACAAATTTCAATTGATAAGTTGACGATTTTAGTTTAGGTCTTGTTCCTTTAATATTTCCCCCAAAAAATAAATCTGGATTTTGTGGAAATACACCTGTAACTTGTTCCTAAAAGTTCCCTCATCCACTCAAAAAGGTCTTAGCTTGAGACAAGACCAAGTTGAATCCTCACCACACCTAAAACATTGATCTGATAAATCTGATTTCAATCTATTCAACTTTTGTGGCGCAAGATATAATTGATGTAAAATATTATAACTAAATTAATCTATACCATACATTAATAGTGTTAGTCATTAAATCTCTGCAAAGGTCTGTCCATCTTTGCTCATCAATTGCAATATTCAAATCTAGTTCTCCCCTCTGTCTAGATTTATGAACTTCACATTTGGGAGTTCCTATTGGTTATAAAGAATATTATAGAAGTAAACTTCTTAACAATTCCTCTCCTAATAAGAATTTCTGCTTCACTACAACCAGTTAACAACATGGGTGGTTCTAGCTTGTCCCTCAATTATGCTCTCAATTGAAAATAACAAAAATGTATTTTGGGTTATTCCATATTTATTTCTCAATTGTTCAAAAGACATTATTGACCCCTTTCAAAAAAAGTCTTCAACATTTATAATCCCCTTACAAAACCAAATATCTAAAAATTGATTATCTTTTGAAAAAGGGAACAAGAGAATTTTGAGTCAAAGGTATTCTAGGTGATAAACATCCTCTTGCATCAATTTCATCATTTATTTTACTCCAGATATTTATCAGGTGCTTCAACAACGGTGTTTCTTTTACACCAACCATCAATTTTGCATCCCATTTGCACATGATTCTGCTTTTCTCTCTCCTGTTTTATTCAATT
This sequence comes from Narcine bancroftii, assembly GCF_036971445.1. NCBI lineage: Eukaryota > Metazoa > Chordata > Chondrichthyes > Torpediniformes > Narcinidae > Narcine > Narcine bancroftii. The sequence continues at coordinate 390,579,644 of NC_091469.1, forward strand.
TTATTTTAACCCATTCCAGTGTTTCTTCTATTTAAAAAAAAACATTTTTGCCACTGAATAGTAGTTTTTTTTTTAATTAGGAAGCTGTAAGCCTCCCAATTCACATTTCCATGGTGACCTTTCTATAGAAACTTGACATTTTACCTTTCCAGTAGAATTTTCTTACATTCTTGTTCAGTTGTTGAAAAATTAAATTGAGGTATTAAAATAGGTAATGTTTGAAAAAGATTGTAGCCCTTCCCACTAAAGTTATAGGTAAATTGATCCATTTTTTAAACTCTTCCTCAACTTTTTTGAGTTATGATAAATAATTCAATTTATGTAAATTCTTCAGATTGTTATCTGTACAAATCCCTAAATATTTAATACTATCTTTCGACCATTTAAAATAGGTATCACTTTGGCATTGACTATAGTCCCCTTCCTTTAATGGCATAATTTCACTTTCACCCCAATTTATTTTAGAACCTGAAATTTTTCCATATTTTTCCAAGTTAAAATATAGTTCTCATAAAGAAATGTCAAGCTCAGTAAAATATACTAAAATGTCATCTGCAAATAAACTAATTTTCTACTCTTGTTGACCAACCCTAAATCCCTTAATTTCCAAATCACTCTGAATTGCTTCTGCAAGTGGTTTTATAGCCATAAAAGGTTAATTAGGGAGAGAAAAGGCTCCTTAAAAAGCAACAAGGTCATTTACACAAACATGCTGGAGAAACCCAGAAGTCAAGCAGCATCCATAGAAATAAAGTGGAATCAGCACAGTTTTATAGAGTGGAGAGTTGCAGGAATTTGTGTGGGATCCACTGATATTTGTCAGTTATGTTGATGATTGGATGCAATGTAGATGGGATGGTTAGTCAGTTTGCAAGTGGCACTAAAATTGGGAACACAGTGGACAATAAGGCACATTTTTCCTCATGTTTCCTTCAGGCTGAAAATGCATCAACCTGAAATCATAAATCTCCACACATTTTCTTTCCTACAGACTCTTAAATAGATCTCGTTATTAAAAAATTATTCTTTTGCACTGGTTTAACGGTACTTATCTTGAAACCCTGCAGTTTCTCTTTGTAATACAGTACCCTGCATACTTTGAATGTAACTCTATGCCCTGCACTTTTGTTTTATTTTTACACTACTTGCTGTACTTAATTATGAGTTGACTTGTCAGCATTGCATGCAAAACATAGTTCTTCACTGTTCCTGGGTATACATGACAATAAACAATTCAACAATCTAAGATTACAATGGGATCTTGATCAACTGAATTAATGGGCCAATGAATAGTAGATGGAGATTAATTTGAATAGGTGTGAGATGTTGAACTTTGGTAAATCAAACCAGAGCAGGACTTGCACAGTAAATGGGAGAAGTCTGGGGGATTTTGTAGAACAGATGCTTGCGAGGCAAGTAACTACATCACCACTTTCAGGAAACTAAGTGGCGACACAGAGTACAGGCGACACAGAGTACAGGAGTTGCCACATTGTGGTACAGCTGTACTAGACATTGGTAAAGCCAGAGTTTGAATGTTGTGTAAAGTTCTGTTCCCCTTGATCTCATTAATTTTGAAAGGTGCAAAAAAGATTCATATAGATGTTGCCAGAATTGGAGGTTAAAAGGAGAGATTAGATAGACTAGGACATTTTATCCTGGAGAGTAGAAGCCATGGAGTGACTTTGTTTTAAGATAAAGTGACTGTCACATTCTTCCCGCCCCCAGAGGAAGAGAGTCAAAAACTAGGGAGAAACATAAATCTGCAGATGTCGTGATTGTAGCAAAAACACAGAAATACTGGAGAAAATCAGCAGGTCTCACCCACACCTCCTCCCTCCTCCCTCCTCACCATTCAGGGCCTGATTCAGCACCTCAGCTCTGTCTACCACAATCGTGAGGATATCCCAATAGCCAGTGATTTTAATTCTCTCCCCCATTCTCTTGCTGATATGTCTGTCCATGATTTCATGCACAACCAAATTGGAAGAAAAGGACTTCATATTACATCTGGGCACCATCCAACCAGATAGTATTAATATCGACTTCTCCAGTTTCCATTAGCACCCCTGCACCCAGCCATCTTTACCTTTGTCTCCGTTCCTTTCTCTCTTTACATTTTCCTGTCTTCTCCCCAGCTCTGCTTCCACAGAGCCCTTGTCAATTCTCACCTTTCTGCTCTCCTGTGTCCCATCCATATACAATTAACACCTTTTGTCTGTAGGTCTGTGCTCCACACTCTGCAATGTCAATTATCTTTACCATATGGATACTGCAAGACCTGCAAAGTTCCTTCAGCATTTCTCTGTTAAAATAGAGGGCAGAGATTTAAGATGAGGGAAGAAAGATTTAAAAAGGACCTGAGAGGCTTCACTTCCCCTTCCCCTCACACCCACACCGCCAGAGTAGAGGTGAGTACTGCACAACAGTTATATTTCTAAGATTTGGATAGGAAAGGTTTAGAGGTTTATGGGCAAGACAAGACAAATGAAATGGGCTCTGATGGGCAATTTGATCAGCAAAAAAGTTTGGGCCAAAGGGCATTTTCATGCTGAACAATTCTACATGAATCATCTTTGATTTTCAACTAGTTTGGCATTTTTTCAAAAATACAGTTAACCATGAGGTTGTGTACTCACTCAACCTTAAGTATCCTGTTCCTTCGTACCTTTTGATGTATTTCACTAGCTGATTGTACCTGTCACAACCTTTGTTTCTGCTTTTGCTTGTGTTCCAGCCGGTCAACCTCCTCTTCCCGATATGAACACAAAAGAGAACATGTATATTGAGGGGAGATGCAATGCTTTGAGATCTGCAATGGATATTTTGTATAGTATTTTATTGAAATAAGAGCCAAGTCTCTCACTTGCAGTAGATGAGCCAAGAGAAAGCACATATTGCACATTGAAGCAGGTGCAACAATTCAAAAAAATATTGCTGCTGCAAATGGGAAAATTTGAAAGGCCACTGCATTTCACAAATGATTGAACAATCATAATCCAAGAACGTTTTATTCTGGCAGTAGTATACACAATTAAACAACCCATTCCAGACTAGATCTTCACTTGTTGTTTAAATTTTACTTTATATAGTGCATAACAAGCAGAGTTGCTACTTTACTCATAGATGATTTTTTTCCCCCAAATTTTATCCAAAATTATTCCCAATTAACAAAGTATTTGTTGATTTGGCACTTGTGTTATTCACATATTAATGTTCATAACATGTGATTGGAACCAGTGCAACGGGATGATGTTTTAAAGTAATAATATTAGTTTAAAATATATTCCTTGATGAAACTGACTGGGATATTACATTTTGATACTTCAGGTCTACAGCCAGTTGAGTTCGTCATAAAATATAAACATTTTAAAATCATAGTGTTAACCCGCCATCAGTGAGTCACCCAATTTAAAATGACTGAAAATGAGTTTTAAAAATATACAGCATCCTTCTTTAATGGGATTGGAGGAAGGCAATCAGTTTCCAGTCAAGTGTTTGGGAAGGATCGGAGGTAGGGTCATCGGGATCCGGGGGAGATCTGTGGGAGGAGGTTGCTATGAAGTTGATGAGTGTGGGCAATGAAGGATTAGTGGTTTAATAGAGGTGTATAAGATTATGAGGGGCTTAGGTTGGATAGCCTGCACATTTTTTCCTGTAGAGGCAGTAACTGATCCTAGAGGACATATTTTTCAGGTGAGTGGAGGAAAATTTAGAGATGTCAAAGGGAGGCTTTTTACCATGTGGTAGGTGCCTGGAATGCATTGCCTTGGATGGTGGTGATGGCTGATACTACAGGGACATAGATAGGCATATGAATGTAAGAAAGATAAAGGGTTTATGGGCATGAGATAGGGAAGGGTTAGATTAATGTGTAATAGGCTTATATATGCAAGTTGGCACATCATCATGGACTGAAGGGCCTATATGTGCTGTAATAGTTTATGTTCTATAATATTCCCATTAGACCCAAATTAACCTTTATAAACAAATAATGGAAAATTGCAAAAAGCAATAGGATTTTTATGATGGGAGGCTTTAATTTCCCTATTATTGACTGCAACATCCTTAGTTCCAAAGGCTTCAATGTGGCAGAATGCGTTTCTTTTTTTAATTTTTCACACTATGAATCATATTGACCAAGATACACACAAACATTTCCCTCTTGAATGTACACAGTGTCATTTTCTCCCCTTTTCCCCCCTCCCCACCCACTCAACGTTCAACATATATGAATCATTAAACCCATTAAACAATGTCATCACACAATGAAATTTGTGTCATCCACTTTTACACACTGGATCAGTTCATTTCGTCGTCTTCTCCTTCTGTCATTTTAGGGGGTGGAGGTTCTTGAAGCAGCATGCAGTTTGCCCAAACAGGAAGGCAGTTTTGTTCAACCTTGGTGTTTTTGCTGGCAATTCTGTCACCTTGCTGCAAAAAAATGAATTTCTCCAGCGGGAAAGATGAAGGCCAGGATGATGCCATGTCTCCCACCTTCATGCAGATATGTGGTACCGTATTTATAGCTGTGCACAAATATAATTTCAGTTCAAAAAAACATGGATATCATGTGTATCTTATTAATTTATGGGAATGGGTTAAAAAAAAAGTTATACCAGCTTTAAAAAACCAGAGCTGCTCTTTCTAAATACATTTTCCTAACCAGCACATGTGCAACAAGCATTTTTGCAAAGATCACTATTCTGCTTGGTCAGTGTAATTTTCTATACAATTCAAAATTTCTATACTACTTCCATTCCTTGTCTACTTATTTTTGCAGTAGCACAATGTACTTTAATGTGCTGAAATATTCTCAGGGCTTATACTTAAAAGCTCTTAAGAACAGATTTTTTTCCAGTAAAAATTTTGACCTGAAAGCTGTTAGTCAGGCGTTTTTTTTAAAAAAAATCGTATCAAAGACAAGTTGTGCAGGAGTTTCTGTGTTAAGTTTATTCAGCCGGGGGAAAGATGAATAATTGGACTCCATCTGATATATTTTGTGCTTGTTTTCCTCTGGTAAACAGGTTCAAGTCATGGATTGCACAGGTTTGCCTTCTATCTTCATCTCTTCCAAGAAACTGTCTTAATTTGCAGAGAGGAAGCCAAACAACATAAGACACAGGAGTCTCACAGTCAGGAAACTGCTGCATGGTACATTGTAAATAATGGAATATTCTCAGCAAAAATAAAGGAATTTAAAACCACAGCACATCTCATGACAATAGCTAAGTGAGACAAACACATGAATGCGGAGAAATCTAGTTCGCCAGTGCATTGCAATATTTACATCGCATCTCACCCATCTGACAAAATTATATAAACACCATTCAGGTGTGGATGTGCAGTGAAGGGCAAGTTACAAAGAATAAGGAATAGAACACCATGAAAATGTATTAAAGCATGGAATATGAAAATGCTTTTGATCCAGAAATTCCACACATTAGGAGCAAACTTAACACAAGTATCAAAAAGGCAATATCAGATAGTTCATATCTGCCAATTTCATGCTAACATGAAAAGAATATCAGACTGAATACAGTAAAACCCCTGATATCCAGCACCTATGGTGATTGGTAGATGTCAAATAAGTATTTTCTGCTGACTTGAAACTTATTCTTACAATGTCTAACTAATACACCTGCATTAGGAAAACAGTTTAAAAGGCAAAAATACTGTACTTACACTGAACAAACCACTTTAATCAATATATAAACCTTAAAGCACTTTATATTCAGTCACATTCTTTGAAAACATTTAAACATTGCTACATCTGCAGGTTCCTTCCTCTATGAAGCTGCCCAAAAAACAAACAATAATATTTTAGATAATTAACACTCCCTCCCCCAAACTTACAGATAAAACCTTTAAACAGGGATAAGGAAACACTTTAAAAGAGTCAACCCAATGGGGAGCAGCATCAACGAGTTCTTCATTTTGGGGAACGCCATTGTTGTTTAACAGAACTTTACTCAAACAGTTGCTACGACAAGGCACTCCGCTGGCTGAATATTTTCTCCCATCTTCACTCAAGGTTAATGTGTTACTTCAGAGAACAACTACAATTTTAAACACATTTTAACCTATTATTTTATTCTTATTTATTTTAATTTTTTTTAAAATGTATTTTTTTTTGCCTGTTGCTTGAATTCTGGATACCAGGGGGTTTTACTATAGTTTTCTACTGATTTTAGAAGTTGTAAATTAACCCCCAGTCATTTATAACATTTAGCAATTTGAGAGAATGTTCTGCATTAGATATTCCCTCAATCACAAAGGCACATGTGAAAAATTGAAAAAAATCCTCATGAGTACTTACATCACATTTTCAAAACTGTTGAATTTTAACTGTTTCTTCTTATACCCATAGCACATGAAACATTGGACTACACCGCTAACTCTTTGGGAGAGGTGTAGAGAATAGAATGGTTCTAGAATCTGCCAGGATTTCTCTCTCTAGAAAAGAAACTGAGAGATTCTACTTGACCTCTCCTCACCCCACACATTCACAACTCTTCCACATTGATGTTAAAGGTGTGATTTTGGGAACACTCCTAGTATTTGTTAAGATATTCTACCCAACAGGGCCTTTGCCTGCAGATGTTTCAGCTTGGATCTGGTTGAGGCACTGAATTGCTATTTTGCTGAGAAATGATAATAAATTCTAATGAAAATTTGCATTGCAGTAGCTTTCAACAGGGATTTTATCTGAAGGCTGCACCTGGCAATTGGAGTCAGGTGACTCAGGCAGATGGATTTGAAAAGCTCAGATCAGCAGAAAGCTGATTGGTGATTAAGTGACACAGGATGGTAATAATTCATTTCAACAGTCTAGGGAGATGGTGCTATTGATTGGCGTTCCACACAATATGTGCAGCAGTGAGTTGGAAATTTATAACCAATTAGCTTTTTTTCCCCTCCTACAGCATCATTTAACACTGTCACTCTTCATCTTTTATTCCTTATTCTGCTATCTTCCACTCTTGAAAAAGGAAAAGACAGTATTTGTGGCACATTGTTTGTTCAAAAATATGATGTCATCCTGAACCAGGGTCTTGACCTAAAATATTGGCAATTCTACCCTCCCACTTTGCAAGTACTTCTCAACCATTTGGTTTTCTCCAGCAGTTTGTTTTTCAAAAGGGAAGAGCTTGATTATATTGAATTCTGACCATTCATATTTCAACATGTTTGCGTCTTCAACTTCCCTTTGTCCCTTTCAGTTACTGCAAATGATTGAACGTTATCTTTGGAATTTTTCACAATTGGCAGCAAGATAACTTTGAAGTGATTACTTTTCCAAATGTAATGATAGAATGCTAGTGGTAATCCTAGCAGAGGGTGTCAGATGAGTCGTTGTAGGTAGGAGTAGATTCAAATTGGATGTCTCCATTTGTTGTGAGTTCTGTAGCTAATAAAATATAGTTGTTATTTTAAAAAGTTTCTCCTTTACAATAAAAGAAACATCACATGGTACTAGGAGTGGCAGAAACACCAAGAATGTGCAGAGAGAGAATCAGTCAATAGCAGCAGAAAGTATAGAGAATGTAAAGATCCTGATTCTGTTGTGTTGACCATGAGTGAAGGTTGTTCAAACAATTATTTATGTTGTACCCATAAGAAATTGGACTCGATAGCAAACCTAATGCATGGGAGATTGCTCCACTACTTACTGTGACAGGACCTCAAGTACTAGAGATTTTCAATACATTTGTTTTTGCTGAGGCAGAAGATCAGGGCAAGTTCAACAAGGTTATCGAGATATTTGATGAACATAGTCAACAAAGAAAAATGAAATGTTTGAGAGGTATGTGTTTCGCTCATGCATGCAGCTGCAGAGAGAGAGCTTTGATATTATTTTAACAGACTTGAAATTAAAAGCAAGAACATGAAATTTCAAACTGCTGCGAGATTCAATGATCCATGATCAAAATGAGTTCTGGATTATTGATAAGAAAGTGAGAGAGGTTGCTGTGAGAGTCAGACATTACCTTAGCTGGAGCTGTGAAGATATGCCATGCCATTGAACTAGCTCTGCAGCATGAGTAAAAGTCTGATGATCATGCAAAAGCCAGTGAAAATAAAGGCATAGTCATAGCCACAGTGGTTGGATACACGCAAACAAAAATGAGATCTAGGAAACAAAGGTTGAGAGATATTCAATTGTAAACAATGTGGCACTCAACATGCACCAAAACTATGCCCAGCCTAAGGAAAACTCTAATAAGTGCAAAGGGCAGAATTGTTATGCAAAGCAATATTTTTCCAAATGGAGACAAAGCAGGCACACTATAGAAGAAACTGTTCTCAGTGATGCACTCTTCATTGACATGGTAGTGCAGAAAGCTATAAACCAACAGCCAAGTGTGAATAGAGTCAAGCAGGAGATGGACTGTTTCATTCCATACAAATGGAAAAAATATGCTTTCAAGCTGGGCATTGGGAAAAAGGTCAATTTAATCTGTGAGTGTAACATTAGGGAAATGGAGATTAAACCCATACATCTATGGAAATCCTGTGCAGCTCAAAGCCTACAATAGATAGAGCATCAACACGAAAGGTACATGTCAACTCAAGGTGGAAGTTAAAGATTGAGGGCACCACCTCAGGTTTACAGTAGTCCCAGATGGACATAAATCGCTGCTTGGTGACAAAGTATGTGAAAACTTAAGCCTAGTCAAGAGGGTGTACCACATTAACAGCAACAATGCACGGAACGCGTAGAGGTAATCCTGAATCAATTTCCAGATGTCGGAGATGAGTTGTTGCGGCTAGGAGTAGATTCAAAATGGATGCCCCCATGAGGTCATGATTACTATAGCTAATAAAGTATAGTTATTATAAAAGAACCCAAGTTTATTTATTACAATAAAAGGAACATCACACCCAAGACACCTACCTTTAGAAGCAGAGAAGATAAAAAGGTCACATCACAGCCTTCAACAAAAATCTTCATCTTGCATTTTGGTCTAGGGTTCTGTGCACACCATGTGCATTGACTCAACTGTTCAAATGATCTCTAACCAGGGTTTGGCATTATAATTACTATGGTGCTCCAGGCAATGGGAACCCATTCAGTTGCAGTTACAGAAGTGGAGCCAGCTCACAAATGATAAACAATGCAAAAACAACTCACAAGAACACCTTATCAGGTCTTTGTTGACACAAAGATCACCAATTAGTCAATCCCCTATGTGTCCATATATTGTCAGGAGAACTTGCTAATAATGCATAATATCCAATTTATTTCAGTTAGTATAGTATTTACACACTAACGATGAGGATTGTATAATGAAGAAAAAGGTAATTGCTCAAATTACCAGATGATGCTAATCTTCCAAACAATAATCATTCATTGTTTCTGTGACTCAGTGATCCTTTTATTGCTGTGAATTTCAGAGAAACTAAATACTTCAAAAAAAAAGAAAAGTACTTCTACAGCCTGCAGCAGGAATCAGTCACTTTGTCATGCAATCAAATTTGCAACATTAGTGCTTCCAATACATTAGCTCTATTTCGGGTTATTAATTTATTTGATTCCTACTTTTATGTTTTTCTCTGCAGGGCAATTGATTGCACAGGATTCATTAACAGTTAGTGGAGAGTCAAGACTATGGAAGTTGGTATCATAAAGATCCAGAGGATTTCATTGACATTAGGTTAGGATGAGGTGCAGAAAGGTTTTGTTCTAAAGAACAAAGGTATTTCAATGCCCCATGGTCTGGATTCAAGATTTCATGTTGCTTTCATATTTTATAGCAACATAGAAAGAAACTGTTCAGCCCATTGATTTTATGCTGGGTTAACTGCATTGCTGCAATCAGAGGTTCCCACCAGTTTCAAAAGGGCATCAATCATCCCAGAACCCCAGTAGAGTAGTATGAGCTGCCTCGATGACTACCATAAGTAGCACTAACTTCTACTGTGATGAAATGCTTTGAGAGGCTGCCTATCACCAGAATTAACACATATCTAAGTAAAGTTCTGGAACCATTGCAATTCACTTGTCTTCATAATCGCCCCATGGTAGTTGTAATATTTCTGGCTCTCCACTCAGTTCTGGATCACCTCAAATAGCAATTCATACATACGGCTGCTCTTCATAGATTACAGCTTGGCCTTCAATACTATTATTTCCCTCAGTGCTGGTCAAGAAGCAACGAACTCTAGGCCTCTGTACTCCATTCTGCAACTGGATCTTTGACTTTCTCATTGGAAGACCATTGTTAGTGTGAATTGGGAACAGCAGCTCCTCCTCACTGGTCATCAACACAGGTGCATCCCAAGGATCCATGCTTAGCCCACTGCTCTATTCATTATATACCCATGACCATATGCCTAGGCACAATTCCAATGCCATCTACAAGTTTGCTGATGACACCACAGTTGTTGGCAGAATCGCAAATGGCAATGAGGAAGCGTACTGGAGGGAGATAGATCAGCTCTTCAGGAGGAAGTCCAGGGAACACAACCCAGTCCTCATCGAGGTCTTAGTAGTGGAGATGGTCAAGAACTTCAAATTCCTGGGTGTCAACATCTCCGAGGATCTGTCCTCTAGCCTCCACATTGATGCAATCACAAAGAAGGCTCGCCAGTGGCTATAATTTGTGAGGAGTATAAGGAATTCGGTATGTCGTCGAAGACTTTTGTAAATTTCTACAGGTATATCGTGGAGAGCATCCTGACTAGTTACATCACTGCCTGGTATGGAGGCACCAACTCTCAGGACCAGAATAAACTCGAGAGCGTTGTTAACTTGGCCTGTGACATCACAGGCACCAAGCCTCACTCCATCAAAGACATTTACATGAGGCAGTCTTAAAAAAGCAGTCTCTGTCCTCAAAGACCTCCACCACTCAGGGCATTCCCTCTTCACTCTGCTACCTAGAGATACGCACTCAGCGGCACAAGAACAGCTTCTTTCCCACTGCCATCAGATTCGTGAATAATCAATGAACCAAAGACACTCCCTTATTTATAAAGAGTAATGTTGTAAGATGGTTATAGTATGTATGTTTGCACTACAACGCTGCCACAAAACACCGAATTCCATGACTTGTTCATGACAATAAATAACCATATAACAATTACAGAATGAAAACAGGCCATTTTGGCCCTTCTAGTTTGCAGTGAACTAAGTACTCTCCTCTTGTCCCACCTACCTGCAACTTGCTGATAACCCTCCATTCCCCTCATATCCATATACCTATCCAATTTTTCTTTAAATGATAAAATGGACCCTACTGCCACTACTTCTCCCGGAATCTCACTCCACACAGTCACCACTCTCTGAGTAAAGAAGTTCCCCCTCATGTTACTTCTAAACTTTTTCCCCATAACTCTTAACCTTTTGTTTCAATCTCTCCTACTCTCAATGGATAAAGCCTATCCACATCAACTCTATCTATCCTTCTCATAATCTTAATTACCTCTATCAAATCCCCTCTCAACCTTTATGTTCCAAAAAATAAAGACCTAATCTGCTTAATCTTTCTTTGTAATCTAGATGCTGAAGCCCAGGTAACATTTTCGTAAATCTTCTTTGCACTCTCTGTACCTTGTTGATATACTTCCTATAATTCGGTGACCAGAACTGTACACACTACTCTAAATTTGGCCTTACTAATGCCTTGAACAGTCTCAACATCACTTCCCAACTTCTGTATTCTATGTTTTGATTTATAAAGGCCAGCATACTAAATGCCTTCTTCACCACCCTATCCACATGAGATTCTACCTTTAGGGATTGATGCACCATTATTCTTAGATATTTCTGCTCCACTGCATTCCTTAATGCCCTCCCATTTACTATGTGTGTCCTGTTTTGATTATTCCTACCAAAATGGAGCACTTCACACTTATCAGCATTAAACTCCACCTGCCATCTTTCAGCTCACTCTTCTAAGCAGTCCAAATCCCTTTTCAATCTTTGAAAACCTTCTTCATTATTCATATTTCCACCTATATTTACTAATCCAATTTACCATCCCATCATCCAGATCATTAATGTATATGACAAACAGCAATGAACCCAATACAGATCCCTGAGGCACACCGCTTGTCACCGCCCTCCAACCTGACTCTCTGATATCTCCTTTCCAGCCACGGTTGAATCCATTTGACTATTGTTAGGTAAAAACATCATGAGCTGGGAATGTAGAGGGAGTCACCCAGTGCTGGGCCGTAACAAGATGCAGTTGTGACCTTGTACTCTCAAGATAAGAGTGGGGATGACAAATTGATGTGCAGGAGGCTAGCAGAGAGGGACAGCAACAGTTTATTCATTGGACAATGTCATGGTATGATAATTTACTAAGTACGTATCCTAAGGTATATAAAAAACACCACTTGCTGATAACAGCAGAATGCGCCTTCTCCAACTAACACTGTTAGTTGCAAGTGTTACAATCCGGCAATAAAGAACAAAGAACCTTGATTTCGACTCATTCTGGTGTTTGACTCACTCATTCATGAACAAAGCAGACCTAACACTATCTCAAAATTAATACCTAACGACTGAACCTTCCTAACTAACCTTTCATCGGAACCTTATCAAAGCATTACTGAAGTACATATAGATAACATCCACTGCTCTACCCTCATCAACATTCCTAGTCACCTCTTCAAAAAATTCAACAAGATTGGTCAAACATAATATGGTTTTAGTAATTCAGACTCTTGTTTTAGATGTGGTGTATGTACTGGTACCTTTTTTTTTTACATGCTGTTTGGTCTTGTGTTCATGTACAACCATTTTGGGAAGAAATTAAGTTAATTTTGGAAAAATTGTATGATATTAAGTTACCATTAGATCCATCTATTTTTTTAATGGGTTATATGGTTCCTTTAAAAGGCATAGGGTTGGATAAATTTCAAATTGCATTTGTACGCTTAGCATTGTCTGTTGCTCAAAAATGTGTTGCAAGTACATGGAAAGATAATATAGTGATTAACATAATGAGATGGCATAATGAATTCAAAGCTTGTATTGTTATGGAAAAAAATACATATAATCTGCATGAGAATTATTCTATTTTTGTTAATAAGTGGTTACCATATTTGGAATATATGCATTTAGATATACTTTGATTTATTATATATTCTTAGTTTCTGTTTATGTTTTTGGCTCTGCTTAAGAGAGCTGGCTGGTGGGGTGGGAGGGTGGGTGGGGATTTAAAAAATATATTATTTTTTTCTTTTTTCTCTTATCTTTCTTACTGTTTTTTTTCATATATACTTATATAAAATTGACTTTATGTATTATTACTAATGATTTTTCAAATAAATAAGGTTTTAAAAAAATTGGTCAAACATGACCTTCCACACACAAATCCATGTTGAGTGTTCCTGATCAGACCGTGTCTCTCCAGATACTTATATATACTATCTCTACCAATGCTTTCCATTAATTTACATCAAACTTACAGGCCAATAATTGCTAGGCTTGCTCCTCGAACCTTTTTAAACAAAGTAACCATATGTGCAATATGTCAATCCTCCAGCACTATACCCATCTCGAGTGACATTTGAAAAATCACTGTCAGAGCCTCTGCTATTTCCTCACTAACTTCTCTCAAAGTCCTGGGCAAAATCCTGTCAGGACCTGGAGAATTGTCCACCTTTATATGCTTCAAAAGCTCCAGTACTTCCTCTTTCTTAATCATTATAGACTTCATAATTACCCCCTTTGCTTCCTTTATCCTGCACAATTCAGTGTCCTTAGTGAATACCAAAAAAAAAGAACTTGTTCAAGATCTCCCCCATCTTTTTTGGCTCCATGCACAGTTGTCCACTCTGATTCTTTAAGGGACCAATTTTATCCCTCACTCTCCTTTTACTATTAATATATTTGTAGAAACTTTTGGATTTATTTTCAACCTGCCATCTTGTACCTTCTTTTAGTTTTTCTAATTTCTTTCTTAAGATTCTTTTTACATTCAATGTATTCTCCACGCATCTTCTTTATTCCTTGTTTCTTATATTTATTGTAGGTCTCCCTCTTTTGTTCGAACCAAGTTTCCAATATCCTTTGAAAACCATGGCTCTCTCAAACTTTTGACCCTACCTTTTAACCTAACAGGAATGTAAGGATTTTGTACCCTCAAAATCTCACCTTTAAAAGACCTCCATTTTTCTACTATATCCTTCCCATAAAACAAATCATCCAATCCACTCCTCGTAAATCCTTTCTCATCTTCTCAAATCTACTTTTTCCCCAATCAAAAACCTCAACCCTCGGCCCTGACCTATTCCTTCCAATGATTACATTGAAGCTAATGGCATTATGATCACTGGACCCGAAGTGCTCCCCAACACATACCTCCATCACTTGACCTACCTCATTCCCCAATAGTAGATCCAACGCTGCCCCTTCTCTAGTTTGCACCTCTATGTATTGCTGTAAAAAAACCTATCCTGCACATATTTAACAAACTCCAACTCATCCATCCCTTTCACAGAATGGGTTTCCCAATCTATATGTGGAAAATTAAAATCCCCCACAATCACAACTCTGTGCTTGTTACAAATAACTGCTATCTCCCTACAAATCTGCTCCTCTAGTTCGCCTTCCCCATTATGTGATGAATAATACACTCCTATAAGTGTAACTACCCCTTTCCCATTCCTCAGTTCCACCCAAATAGCCTCCCTGGATGAGCCCTCTAATCTATCCTGCCTAAGCACCGCTGTATTTTTTTCTCTGACAAGCAATGCTACGCCACCCCCTCTTGCCCCTCCAATTCTATCACAACTAAAGCAACGAAATCCAGGAATAATTAGCTGCCAATCACATCCCTCCTGTCACCATATCTCACTAATCGCTACCACATCATACTTCCAAGCATCTATCCATACCCTCAGCTTATCCATCTTCCTTACAATGCTCCTAACATTTCAGAGACTTCCCACTTCTTACTCTCTATTTGCCCCTATCTTTACCAACAACTCTATTATGTTCTTTTTCCATCTTTGTACAGAGCATCTCCCTTCTCTATCATCTGCCTTTCTGCCCTCAAACTCTGTCTACAATCTTTCTGTTTGCAATCTAACCTTCTCATTGCTGTTCTCCTCCATTTGGTTCCTTCCCCCAACCATTCTAGTTTAAAGTCTCTCAAGTAGCCTTAGCAAATGTCCCTACCAGGATCCTGGTCCCCCAGGGATTCAAGTGCAACATGTCCTTTCTGTACAGGTCACACCAACCCCAAAGGTGGTCCCAGTGATTCAGAAACTTGAATCCCTTTCCCTTGCTTTGCCCCTTTAACCATGCATTTATCTTCCACCTCATTCTATTCCTGCTCTCACTGTCACATGGCACAGGCAATAATCCTGCTATTGCTCCCTTCGCAGTCCTTCTTTTCAACTCCCTACCTAACTCCCTGTACTCACTTTTCAGGACCTCCTCTCTCTTCCTCCCTACATCATTGATACCTATATGTACAATGACCTCTAGCTCATCTCCCTCCCACTTAGGATATCTTAGATATGAGCAGCAAGATCCAGGTCCCTGGCACTAGGGAGGCATCGAAAGACCAGTCAGTATGAATTGGAAACAATGTCTCCTCCTCACTGACGATCAACACAGGCATAACTCAAAGATGTGTGCTTATCCCACTTCTCTACTCACTCTACACCAATGACTGTGTGGCTAGGCATAATTCAAACGCTCTCTGCACATTTGCTGATGACACCATGGTTGACGGCAGAATCAAAGACGGCAATGATTAACCATACAGGCAAGAGATAGATCAGCTAGTTGAGTGAGGGTATTTTACAGTAGTCAATTAACTTATTATCATGCAGTATGTGAGTTCTTCTGCAGAAAATAAAGGTGACAGCTTTAAAGATTTCAATTCAGGTTTCCTATTTATTGTCAGAGTATATACACGACATCACATACAACCCTGAGATTCCTTTTTCCTGCAGGTGCGGCAGAATTACCACTTACTAGTAGTGTGGAAAAAAACTACACAACATACACATGTAAACAAATAAAGAATTGTAAACAGATAACAAAGAAAGTGCTGGGTGGTGTAGATCCTTGATGATTGCTGTTGCTCTCCAACAGCACTGTTCCTATGGCTGTTCTCTACGTGGTGAGGGTTTTCTGTGCTGACCTGGGCTGTATCCAGTACTTTATGGAGGGCTTTAAGCTCAGGTGTCCCCTACTAAACTGTGATGCAGCTGGTGAGCATACGTTCTACCATACCTCTGTAGAAATTTGGCAGTGTTTCAGGTGTCATACCAAACCTCCGCAAACTCCTGATAGAGGAGCTGATGTGCTTTCTTCAGTAATATCTTTAGTCTGTTGGGTCCAGGTAATATCTTCAAAGATAATGACTCCCAAGGACTTAAATTTGCTCACCCTCTCCACCTCTGATCCCCCCCATTAATCACTGTATCGTATATATCTAGTTTTCTCTTTTTGAAGTCAACAATCAGCTTTGATTTTGATGACACTGAGTGCACCATTCAGCTAAGTTTTCAATCTCACTCCTGTATGCTGACTCATCACTTTTCTTCCTAATAATCCATGACAGTGGTATCGTCAGCAAGTTTGTAGATGGTGTTATCATTGTACTGAACCATTCAGTTGTAGGTGTAAAGTGAGTAGAGCAGGGGACTAAAAACAAAACCCTATGATGCCTTGGTACTGGTGGAGAAGTTCTTACCAATCGTCACTGATTGTGGACTGGAGGTGAGAAAATCCATGATCCAATTACACAGTGGGGTGTTGAGTCCCAGGTCTTGGAGTTTGCTGATCAGTTTTGAGGGGATGATGGTGTTCAATGCTGAACTGTAGTCGATAAAGAGCATCCTGAGGAATGCATCGTTGCTGTCCAGGTGTTCAAGAGCCAGTGAGATGGCATCTGCCATAGACCTATTGTTATGATAGGTGAACTGGAACATATCCATATCACTGCACAAAGGAACAAATTATAGAAGAAGGCTGTTGATCTATTCAAAGCATCTATTCAAAGGGAAGATTACACCATTAACCAAACACAAAACTTTATGTAGAGCTTTACGCAACAATACTGGAGATCTTGATTAGTCACCCACCAAGTGTAGAACGTAAAAGGCAGCAGGGATGTAGTTCTGCTGAGCCTGGAGTTAATGGAGAGCCACACCAGATTGTGGGAGCAATGGCCATCTTCATTACTTATAATCCCCCATGCAGCTGGAACTGCTCTGGCCTGCTTCTCTCCCACCAGGTGCTGGGGCCCAAGAGTTACCTTTCCACCAAAGTTAAGAGAGGGTGCCCACAGGGACGGGGATGACATGGGACTGGAAGGTGGGGGGGGGGGGGTGGATCTCCCTCTGAAAATGGAGAATTTATTACAGGAAATTAATGTTACTTATGTGTAATGACATCTACTGAAAACTGCGCCAATTTTTGAAGGTTGCCAGTGTTTGCAATCCCAGATGAAAGATTAGTCACCTGTATTGCACTTAACCCCAGCATCTGCAGATTTTCTTGCTTACCTTTCTTTCTGTACAGCTTGCACCTTAGACTGGTGGTTAACCTTAAATATGGACCCAATCATGATTCAACATCTGATGGCCAAGTCTCAAGCAGAAACAACCAGGAACAGGACACTGCTCTTGAAAGGTTTCTGGCTGCGGAGGTGGAACAGAGGTGATGCTTTTATACTGGAAATCCACAGATTGTGGCTGACAAGCAAGAGATGTGACTTTTAAAGCTGCTGTGGGGTTAAAGGATAGTTCATTCAATAATCTGGAATGTTTTAATAACTGAGTGAATGAAGCTATCAGAAAGAGGTGTAGAAAATCATGAGTAGCACTGATACGATGGGCAGTCAGAATCTTTTCTCCAGGGCAAAAGTGTCACAAATTAGAGGACATGTTTTGAAGGTGAGGAGGACATTTAAAGCAGTTGTGTAGGACAAATATTATCACAGAGTGTGGTAAGTGCCTGAAATGGGCTGCCAAGAGTAGTTGTGGAAGCAGATACAGCTGTAGCATTTAAGAGACTTCTAGATATAAACACACAAATATTAAAGGGATGGAA
Organism: Narcine bancroftii; assembly: GCF_036971445.1. Classification (NCBI taxonomy): domain Eukaryota; kingdom Metazoa; phylum Chordata; class Chondrichthyes; order Torpediniformes; family Narcinidae; genus Narcine; species Narcine bancroftii. The sequence goes on from NC_091469.1 coordinate 390,597,675, forward strand.
GAATATTTACCAGATGCAAGTAACAGAGTTTTAGTTTTATTTAGGCATCATGTTTGGCACAGACACGTGGGCTGAAGGGCCTGTTCATTTTCTGTACTCTGGCCTATTCTATGATCAATTGCAAAAGGACCCAGTTTCTCTCTCCAAAATGGTTTCTGACCTACTAAGTATATCCAACATTTTTTGTTTTCGTTTCAGATTTATGGTACAGTAAAATCCCCATTATCTGGCAATTAATCAACTGTAAACTCAAACAACCAGCAAAAAAAAATCTGATGAAATAAAATACATTTTAAAATAAATATGTATGAATACATAAAATTTTAAATAAAAGTTTAAAATTGTAAATGTTCTCCAAAGCAACACACAACCCCTTGGGAGCAAACATTCAGCCAACGAGTGCCCCAGTTGTGCCCTGCCCACAGCAGCTGTTTGAATAATGTTTACATAAAGTTATGTTTAAATAAAATGGAGGCATCCAGGATAGAGAGCGGGACAGGGCTGCTCACCATTGGGGTGACTCTCCCAAAGTGTCTCCCTATATTATCAAGTATATTAGTAAAGCTCTATTTGTATACTTGGGGGAGTGGGGGTCAATTATAATGGTGGCATGGATAGCGTAGCAGCTACTGCAATGCTGTTACAGCGCCAATGAATGAGGTTCAAGTTTAAAGGAAGTTGTGCCAAGGGCCTGACTGGGACACTTGAGTGGAAGTGAATTGAGATACACTGAGGAACTGATCAGGATACTGGTGTGGAGGTGAGTTAAATTGCACCGAGGGCCTGACTGGGACACTAGCATGGAGGTGAGTTGGGTTGCGCCAAGGGCTTGACTGGGATACTTGTGTGGAGGTGAGTCAGGTTGTGCTGAGGGACTCACCAGGACACTTGACTGTAGGTGAGTTGGGTGGCACCAAGGCCTGATCAGGACACTTGTGTGAAGGTGAGGGGGTTGCACCGAGGATGTCACCAGGGACACTTGCATGGAGGTGAGTCAGGTTGGACCAAGGGCCTCACCAGGGACACTTGCATGGAGGTGAGTGGGGTTGCACCAAGGGCCTGATCAGGACACTTGTGTGGAGGTGAGTCTGGTTGCGCCAAGGGCTTGACTGGAACATTTGCGTGGAGGTGAGTCGGGTTGCGCCAAGGGCTTGACTGGGACACTTGTGTGGAGGTGAGTCAGGTTGTGCCTAGGGCCTCACCAGGGACACTTGCGTGGAGGTGAGTGGGGTTGTCAGTGTGAGGGGAGGGGGTTAATTATGATGGCGGAACAGTTTTTGCAGCCCTGTTACAGTGCCAGTGACTGGGTTAGAATATAAATTTTGGAAGTTACAGGAATAAGCTGATTAAAATGAACTTTACATAATTAAAGACTACAATACTGATTGTTTTTTTGAATTACATTTTTAACTGTCTTTTGCCTTTTAAATGGTGTATTCTTAATGCACATGTATTAGTTAGGCATTGGAACAGTGAGTCTCAGTCAACCGGAAAATTTGCATATCCATCATCCATAATCCCCGTAGATGCCGGTTATTATGGATTTTATTGTATTTGCACTTTTTTTTTTGTTTTTATTTTCAATAGAGCCAATGTTTAGTTGCAATTCTGACTTCTTTTGTTCAAATTAAGCAATTATAAAATCTTTACATTGATAACCACCAAATGCTCAAATGAGGCATGGTTAGAATAGCAGTTATTGCAATGCACCAGTGACCTGGCTTCAAAACCGGCCCAGTCTGTGAGGAGTGTGTACATTCTCCTCATGACCTGCATGGGTTCCTCTGCAGGCTCCCGCATCCTCCCACCTTCGTAAAACATGTGGGTTGTGTAGGTTAATTGCTGGGTTTGGGTGGCATGAGCTTGTGAGCTACAAGGGCCTGTTACCGTGCTGAATGTCAAAAATTAAAATGTACACCAATAAGGGTGGACCTGAGTCAGACATTACGGCTGCACGTTAGATGTTTGGACTGTCTGCAATGAATCAGTCCTGAAATTGATTTTTAATTTCCCTGGAATAGAGGCAGAAAATCAATCAAAGGGTGCATTTCTAGCCATCATTGTATGTTTCCAGAGAGAGTGTGGATACCTGCTTCAACATTGACAGTCCTATCATCGTCTCCCTTTCAGTAAATGTTCCCATTTGACCCTTCTCCCTGTTCATTATCTCTGATACCACAGAGGGTCATGCGGAGAATAAGTGATATCCTTGAAGATGCATATTGATTCAAAATGATTACAATGGAATTAAAGTTATCAATAAACTCGGAATTTCAGATAATTTGACAATCAAATCTCTGCCAGTCAATAACATTCCTTTGTAAGAGGTGATTCACATGAACAGAGACAACTGAAATATATTTATGTTTAGATAATGTAGAGCTAACGTGTATCAATACTATATTGTGAATGTGTGGAGAATAGGGGATAAAATAATTTAAAAAAAATACTGATGTTTCTGGAAATTCTGAAAATATTGCTCACAATTCATTTCAACATGAACAGTTCTACTCTGAGAAATTCCCTCTTGAAGGGCCATAATGGAACAAATCTATTCCCGGTTCAAGCTACAAATTGCATAAAAATCTTTTCCTCAACTCATTATTCACTCTCTTATTCTTTATTTTGTACAAAGGCTCCATCCCTTGACCCCACCACCAAGGGGAACATTCTGTCCACACCCCTCATTATTTTATGCTCTTCTGTCAAATATATTCTTAACCTCCTCTCTATAAAGGACAGGGTCCCAGCTTCTCTATCTGTCATTGCAATTATTGCCCTCCATCCCAGGAACTTTTCTCTTAAAAAATTTCTGCACCTTCTCTACAAAGATTGATCAGAAATGAACACTTACTTTGAGGTTGGACCTAAAGATTCAGCAAGAATACCCTAGATCTGTGTATGCCTAATAATTGGTTTCTCAACATGCCCCGTGACTTTCAATGCTGAGGATCCACATTCCCTGGTCCCTCTGCACCTTCAATCCTTTTGGAACCCTATTTCTTTTTCTTTATTGTCTTTCTCCATTATTTTATCATCTCATATTGCTCTGCATTAAACTTCATCTGTTGTGCCCATTCCTTCAGTATCGTTACCCTCTTTAATACCGAAAAACTATATTTATTGTCATTTATACCATTAAAAAATTAAGTCTTGCATTCCCATATTCAGGTCATTGATACAGATCAAAGGGCACAGGACTTAATACCAATCAGCAGAGAATATCACCATTTACCATCTTCAAAACTTTATTTATTCGTTCAAAAAACAAATAGTACATAACATATACAACAATTAACCATAAATATGAATTTTATTTTTTATATATAGAAAAAAAAAAGAAAAGAACTCCCCCCCTTCAGCCAACTCTCCTAAGGAGAGCCATAAAGAAAGAAAAAAGAAAAAATATTAAAGAAAAATTAAACATACATATTAAGATCTAATAAACATAAATTGAAATATAAATATTCTGAGTATAACAACCACTTATTAATAAAAAAACTATAATTATCACATGAAACATATGTAATTTTTTCCATTATTAAACAATATTTCATCTCATTATGCCATCTATTAATATCAATCATATTTGTATCTTTCCACATACTAGCAATAGATTGTTTCGCTACACCATCTTCAGTCTAATGAACAATTATTCACCATGACTCTGTTGTCTGTTCATGTTAATATCCATTGGGGGTAAATGTCACTGTTTTAACAAATGTTTCAACTTTGCTCATTAGCCTTTCATGTGACCTTCTGAAAGTCTATACCAGCATCTATTAGATTCAGATTCCTATTCAGATTTATTATCAGAGTACATACATGATATCACATGCAACCCTGAAATCCGCTTTCCTGTGGGACAGGCATCCATTAATCTTTGAAAAATAATTGAAGGATTATATTAAAATCACAGCCACAGAGTAGAACAGAGGAAATTCCATGATTAATGCAGCAAGTAATTCATGTTATTTTCCTTTTTGATCTTCAGAATTTCAGATCCTATGTCCAATACATAACTATGATTTTATCGAATTTTTACTGTTTAGAGTTAGGAAAATCTTAAGTATTATAGCTTCATAAATTTGCATAAAAGTAGTGCATGTAATTCCGCAATTCTTTTGGAATTAATGGACAGTGAAGGTTACTGGTTTTATGTATGGCTGAAGAGTAACTCTCAGATATTTTATAAATGCAAATACTACTCCAGAATATTGATCATTTAATCTCGGCTGACATGTCCAAAGTAAAAATCCTTAAACAAGTCTCTGTTTGAGTCTGTTGTTCAGGAATCTAACTACTCCTGAACCTGCAGGCACCAGTCTTGTGGCACCTGTACCTCTTTCCTGATGGCAGCAGCAAGAACAAAGCATGCCTGGGAGGTGTGGATCCTTGATGATTGCTGCTGCTCTCTGATGGCAGCATTCCATGTACTGAACATGTCCTTGATGGTGGGAAGTGTTTTGCCTGTGATGTATTGGGCTTTCCACTCAGAGGTATTGTTGCCCCCTTTCCAGGCTGGGATGCAATTTGCTATTTGACCTTCAATCAAAGATTGTACACTGCCGTTAACTCTATTATTGTTTTACAAAAGACCAGTGTGCTATAATTGAGAATATACTTTATTATGACTGGTTTATGTAATGGACATAATATTAGGAAATTTGTGCCTTTTTTAGTATGTAAGTATTTGTACAGGAAAATGTCCTTTCACGGTGAGCAATTTCTTATCCAGGAGCTGAAATAATGCTCTTTCTTCATTTCCTGGATTTCTTCCCATTGGTTCCTGTTGAAACTGATACCCCAGATACACTGCTCTCAGCTAATTGCACTCTACATTTCTAAATATTTTGGCTGTCTTCTCTGGTTGTAACCACAGCAGCTAGGACACTTACTAACGTTACATTAATTCTTCCCGATTTCTCCAAGATTCATGTCCAAGATCTAGCAGCAGCAAATGATTTCAAACCCTCAGCTAAGAGTAAATTAAATTTTCAAATGAATGCTTGTCCAAACTGCACTTATTTACCTTATCAAAGATAATGTTCAGTGTTATTGGTGTGTCACCCCCCCCCCCCCCCCCCCCACCATTTCAAACATACAGCAGGTATTAACTTAAGTTTACCTCCCTGGGGACCAATTCAATAGGGTTGTCCTTATAATTGGTAATAGATTAAACCTTTGCTGAATTTAACTCCAGTGAGTCATTTCCTCCCACACCTGTAGTTTATTTGATTCCTTCAAATAAAGAGTTTCTAAACTGCAGAAGATTCATTTATAAAATATTTTCAAACTGGTGATGTTCACATCTTGCCTTTCTCATGGATCACATTGTAATGCTTTTAAATATACAGGACAAACTTCTGTTTCACAAACATTTTAGAAGCTCAGTAATGAGTGTCAGGTCACTCTTCTGAGTGCTACTGGTACCCTATAACCCAGCACTATTGGTCACATGTTTGGATGGTCGGTGACTAAACTGGCTCCTCCACCAGGCGTGCTTGGAGTGGAGGGTGGTTAGACATGCTGCAGGTTGAAGAACAAGACCTGTCAAAGGGTGGATTTACTCTCTTGTAGGGTCAACAGCCATCTAGCCAAACGTGCTGTGAAGCATGGAAAGGGCATCACTTGTATCAAAACTTGGTCTGCCCATTCACTACAACAGAACTTCCTGCAGCTGTCTTGGACCTCATCATGCTGCTGGATCTGGGAGGGGATGTCGAGAGGGTGGGTTTGGACCCGTGCAACTTCCTACTCACCTATAATCCATTCACACACACGCTCTTCCATTCTGAGGAGTGGAGTATCCTCAACTCACCAAAATCCTGTAGCAATGGTTAAGTGGCAAAGCGGTACACTTGACCAGCTGGGAGCCATTGTCACAAGTCTGCATGCAGGCAGCAGGGTGAGAGTGGTCACACATGGATTACAAAGCAGAGATCTGGTGAGGCAGCACCCTTTGCATCCAAGCAGATCTGTTTAGGGAGGCTCTGCTCACCCTACAATAAGGAAAGGGCCTAGAAAAGGTGGCTCAAACAAAGCCCGCTCACACCAAACTTGCCAGTCTGCCGTGGCTGGAGGGTCATCCAATGCTAGTGCTAAGAATCACAAGCAGAATCTCATCGTCGTCTCATGAAATTTATGAACTCAATTGGACAATGCTATTTCTGATCGCCCAGAGAGATGTACTGCACTTGTTGCTCATCTGCTCAAGGACTACAGAGTGGACATTACGGCTCTCCAGGAGTCTTAACTCACTGGAGAGGGTGCACTGTGTGAAGAGAAAGGAGGGTACACATTCTTCTGGTCTGGCAGGCCTGAAGAAGGTGTGTGCTTGGCTGTCAAGAACTGTCTTGCAGCAAAGCTACTAACCCTGACTGTTGCTGTATATGATCAAATCCAGAGCTTGTGTAAACCTCTGCAAGCAATTTGCCTCATCATAGTCAATGTTTAGCCCCAACTCTGACTAATCCCAGTGAAGTCAAGGAGGCATTTTATAGTGAGCTGAAAACTACCATCTGATAAGCTGCTATTGCTGCGAGAATTTAATGCTTGGGTTGGCACAGAGTCCACTGTGTGGCCTGGTGTGATTGGATGCCCTTTTGCAAAATATGATTCCAACATTTATATTCTATGCCCCAAATTGTGAGGGCAAGCATGTCATAGAATTTGGCAGCACAGAAACAGACCATTCAGCCCTTCTAGTCTATGCCAAGCTATTATTCTGCCTAGTTTTACTGACCTGCACCTGGACCATATACCTCTCATCATGTGCCTGTCCAAATTTTTCTTAAATGCCAAAATTTACCTGCATTTACCAATTCAGCTGGTAGCTTGTTCCACAATCCCACCACTCTGTGTAAAAAAATTCCCCCTAATGTACACTTTAAACTGACCCTTTTCACCTTTAACCCATATCCCCTAGTTTTATTTTATCTCTTCTAACCTCAGTAGAAAATGCCTACTTGCATTTACTCTATCTATACTCCTCCTAATTTTGCATACCTCTATCAAATCTCACCTCATTGGTGGAATAAAGTTCTAACCTGATTAACCTTTCCCTGTAACTTAGTTCTTCAAGTTCTAGAAACATCCTTGTGAATCTCCTCTGCGCTCTTTCAATCTTATTTATATGCTTCCTGTAGTTAGGTGACGAAAACTGCAGACAATACTCTAAATTTGGATTCACCATGTTTATGCAATTTCATCATAAAATCCCAGTTGTATTCTAAATACTTTAATGAAAGTCAATGTGATAAAAGCTATCTTTGCAACCCTATCTAACTGCGATGTCACTTACAGAGAATTATTAATGTATTCTCATTGCCCTACTGCCATATGATTTCTTCACTACCCTATCCCTTTCTCCACTCTATCTTTGTAAGTTGCCACTCTCAGAGAACTTGAATATCTTGTTGTGATCCTTCCTTTGGGATCTATTTTGTAATATACATCCACCTCCTCCCCCCCCCCACCCCCACCCCCACCCCCACCCCCATCTCTAATTTGACTTTCCAAATGCATTGCTTCAGTTGTTGGGATCAATTCCATTTGCCTAGGCATTGACCAATTTTCCATCTGATCGCTATCCTGCTGTATCCTTGGACAACCATCCTTGCAATCTATTACCCCATTAATTTTCATTTAATCTGCAAGTTTAACAATCATACCTCCTAGTAAGAAAATTTTCTTAGTTGCCACCTTAAAAAACTTAAAAGTATTGAGTCAGAATCTTTCCCATGCAAAGCCATGTTGACTATTGCCAATAGCTTCTGCCTATCCACATCTATATAAATACTATTCTTTAGTATTATCTCCAATAAATTTCCTATCACTGACCATGAAGTACCAGTGGATGAAGTAGACAAAGATGATGTGGTCGAACAATAATCATGGCTTTTATTAGCAGAAACTCATGGTACAATAATGAAAGACAATAGATGCATACACAGTTATACCCAAGGGGAGTGTCCTTAACAGTAGAGATAATGCACAGCCAATGTTAGTACAGCAAGGCTTGCCAGAGAGGAGACAGACAGCTTGGCAGACATTCACCACAGATCAGTATCTGCAATATCTTCTAATCATGTATTTTTTTAACAAGGTTTATTTTTTTTGTAATTAGTTTGGTAGACACAACAATGCAATGATTTAAATCCCTTCAAAATGAAATAGTGAGTCTCATCTGCACAAACTGAAAACAGTTGATCAGCTGATGCTGATCAGGGAGATTTTCCAAACCATTGGATAATCCTTCCATTAATATCAAAGCACAATTTTAATTAATTGATTTTAGATATTGCACAGTATACAAGTCTCCCAGTGTGTTTAAATTCATATTGGCCCGATTTATTTAACAGAATCATGGGAAATCAGACTCCATTTAGTTTAAAGGGTTTGTGGTTACTCGGACCCTGATAAGTTTAAAATGCACATGAGAAAAAGGGTTCTGGTGGGGGGGGGGGCATGGCAAGATGGCATAGAGGACAGACGTGCAATCCTACTCCTCCTCAGCCAGTTTTTTAAGCACGCATTTTTAAACTTTATCTAAGTGAATAAAAGTTGTGTTTTTATTTTTGGGAACATTACTGGCTCACAATGGCGACTAATATTAAAAAAAAAAGAAACCTCTATTATAGAAGAAACTACCTTTTAAAAGTGCTGAAGAATTGAGGCCTACCTGTCCAGCTGATGCCACAGAATTGTCGTTTGGAACCTCCAAGGCACAGAGAATCCTGCCTAGCCAATATCACACCGACGGCGTCCTTGTTTCCACAAGATGGCACCGGCATGTTGACTAGCTCGGCCGGTGTTGAGTCACGTGTTTGTGATGTCAGACGCACGGGCGACCCGGCTGAGAGACAAACTGCTTCTGTACGGCCTCTGGCCTTGCTGGGCATGCACGGTGCCTCTAGGGTCTGTGAACTATTGGAACATGTGTGGGCCGTTGGGTGTACAAACCCGCAGCCGCACCAGGAAGGGCCCGACAATGTTGGAAGAGGAAGAGGACTTACCTTTAACGAGCAGTTCACAGGAACAATTGGAGGTGGAGTCTAGAGATGGTAGGCCTCAAGGAGTGGAGCTGGAATCTGGAATGGAGTCTATTTGTGCAGTTCTGGAAGGGATTGCTTATCATATGAACAATATATCTAAACAAATGACTCAAGCATTTTTGGAAGTGACAACTAAAATATTTAATATGTCTACACTTAAGAGGGATGTCAATAAATGTATTAAATCAGTGGATACAGTGCAAGAAAATTAAAAAAAATTGAAACAGCTTTTTCTGAATGTAAAGATCAAGTTGTACGTAATAAGGAAAAAATAGAGAAAGTGGAAGATTCGCTTGTGGATTGGGGAATCCAGAAGAAAGACTTACTGAAAAAAATTCACTCATTGGAAAATCAAAGTCGGAGAAATAATGTGAAAATTGTGGATCTTCCAGAAGACATTGAAGGATCTGATCCAATAAAACTTTTCAAGAGTTGGACTCCCGAGGTGTTGGGTGAAGAGTTTTTCTCAGGAGGTCTAGTATTGGAGAGAGCACATAGAGCGTTACAAAGGAAGCTGTTATCGGGACAACCACCACGAGCGGTCTTAGTTCGGTGCCTGAACTGTCAAGACAGAGAAATGATACTACGGTGGGCGAGACAGAAGGGACGACAAAGTCAATCTCCAATGATGACTCAAAATAACGAAGTTTTTTTTAAATGCAGATTTGAGTCAAGAAATTATTAGGCGTTGATGGGAGTTTAATTCGGATAAAGAAGTGCTGTGGTGGAAGGGGTATAAATTTGCCTTTCAATATCTTGCTGTGTTAAAGGTCTTTTAAGGTAAATTTCCATCTCAATTTTTTAGAATGATCATGATGCATTAGTTTTTGCTAATTCATTACCGTATTTACATGGACATGGAAGAGTTTTGCCATCGTCACCTAAAAAGAGTGCAAATAGAAATGGAAATGGACAGAATGGAAAGAATGGGAAAAATGGAAAGAGAGGTTTTAACACAAAGTCTTATTGACATTGAAGATCTGGAACAATCATTGGGAATGGAGTCATTAGGTTGAATATATTTACAGTATTGAATTGTATTATTATGAATGTTGTATTTCTGGCTGGAGGGGTGGATGGCTCTGAAATCTTTGATAGTCATCTGCCTCTCGTGGGGTTTACCACACCCCAGTTTTTTAGGGTGTTACTATCTTTGGGTAGTGTTTATTTGTTTTTATTTGGGGGGAATAATTAAAATTTTTCTATATATATATATTCTTTTAAAAAATATTTATGGGAGGGAGAGTAGTTTTCATTTATTAGAAGGGGAACGATATATTGTAGTAAGTGATTATATTGTTAGTTTGTAAAGATGTCTAGTTTGAAATTTGCAACTTTTAATGTTCAGAGGTTGAATAATCCGATTAAGCGAAAGTGAGTTTTGGTTATATTAAAAAAATGAAAATTGAATACTGTTTTTTTTACAAGAAACACATTTGACTGAAAAAGAACTCTTCAAATTGAAGAGAGATTGAGTTGGGCATGTGTTTTTTTTTTCTTAATTTAATTCTAAGCCAAATGGTGTGGCAATTCTAATTCATAAGAATTTGTCTTCTGAGCTGCATACTATGGAAGGGAATGCTGGAAGGGTTTTAAAGGTAAATTGTAAAATTTTTACTGAATTTTGGACTTTGCTTAATATTTATGCACCTAATGTGGATGATGAGTGTTTTATTTCAGATGCTTTTTGGTTATTAAATCAAGCTAATGAAAATATTTTAGTTGGGGGAGATTTTAATTGCGTCTTGGATCCTTTGTTGGATAGATCCCCAAAAAGTATAAGAAAATCAAAGATGGCAAAACAAATTGGGACCTTTATGAAGGATTTAAATTTAGTGGATATTTGGAGAAGGTTTAATCCTACCAGAGAAGGATTTTTCTTTTTAAGTGTTTTGACATGATTCATTTTCTAGAATATATTTTTTTTTAGTAACAGCACATTTAAAAGGAAGGGTATCACAGGCAGAATATAAAAGCAGGGTTAGATCAGATCATTCTTTATTATTTTTTCTTATGTAAGTTCAGAAGGGGTATGTTCATCTTATAAATGGAGATTTAATACAATGTTGTTGAAAAAACCAGAGTTTGTTATTTTTGTTAAAGAACAGAATACGTTTTTCTTGTCTGAAAATACTAATTCAGTAAGAAGTCATTTTGTGTTATGGGATGCGTTAAAAGCTTATTTAAGAGGGCAGATTATTAGTTATACCATTAAAGTTAAGAAACAGTATATGGTTGAAAGCTTTGAATTAGAAAAGCAAATAGATGAATTGGAGAAGGAATTTCAGAAGGAAGTGACAGAAGATAAAAAAAAGTGGCTTTGACTAAATTGAAATTACATTATAGTACATTGCAGACTTATCAGTTTGAATGTTTAATTAATTGATCTAACCAGTGATATTATGAGTTGGGTGAGAGGGCATATAAAGTACTTACATGGCAGTTAAAGAAGGAACAGGTTTCACGGGTTATTAATGCTGTAAAAAAGAATTCAACAGTTACCTATAAACCTCAGGAAATTAATGACCAGTTCTATTAATATCAGGATAATGGTTCTATTGATTCTTTTTTTAAAATCTAAGTTAATGTTATCAACATTAGAAGAGCAGGATGTTATGGATTTAGAAGCTCTGTTTACAGAATTAGAGATTAAGGTGGCTATGTTGGAAATGCCCAATAGAAAGTCACCAGGTGACGATGGGTTTTTGGTGGAATTTTATAAAACATTTTATGAAGATTTATCTTCGGTGTTCGGGGAGGTATTACAACAAGTTACTGAACATTATGTGATACCAGATTCTTGTTCTAGTGTAATCTACTGTGATTACTGTAATCCCAAAAGAAGACAGAGATCCATTGAAAGTGTTTTCGTATATACCTATTTCTTTATTGAATGTTGATTATAAAATAATAGCAAAAATGCTAGCAAATCGACTTGCTAAGTATTTACCTAAATTGATACATGTTGATCAAACAGGTTTTATTAAAAATAGAAATTCTTCAGGTAATAATCTTTGATTGATTAGTTTGGTCAATGCATATCGACAGCAGCCCAACCACCCAATGGTGGTTGCATTTGATGTGGAAAAAGCCTTTGATAGGGTCGAATGAGATTTTTTAATTATTTAAAGTATTGGAGAAGTTTAAATTTGGCCCTTTTTTATTGGTGGGGCTAAAGCTTTATATATGAATCCGACTGCTAGGGTGGTGACAAATGGTCAAGTTTCATCATTGTTTAAATCGACACATTCAACTCGACAAGGTTGTCCATTGTCATCAGCCCTGTTTGCATTGGCTATTGAACTGTTAGCTCAAACAATAAGGCAGAATGAACAGATAAGAGTGATGAGAGTTATGGATGAAGAGTATAAGATTAATTTATTTGAGGATGATGTTTTGTTATATTTAATAAACCCAGAACAATCATTGCCACATTTACAGGAATTTTTATTACATTATGGAACATTAACTGGATATAAAGTTAATTGGGATAAAAGTGAAATTTTACCAGTTGGAGAAGGAGATTATTCAGAGTATAAAAATATTATAAAATTGAAATGGTCTGATAAAATTAAATATTTAGGAATAATTGTAAACACTGAGTATCAATCTTTATATAAGTTAAATTATTTTCCATTATTAAAAATGATTAAAGCAGATCTAATTAAGTGGAAAGATCTTCCATTAACTTTAATTGGTCGAGTTAATTGTATTAAGATGAATATTTTTCCTCATATCAAATATTTATTTCAATTAATACCATGTTCTCTTACAAAGAGTTTCTTTCAGGACTTAAATAAAGTTATGAGAGAATTTTTATGGAAAGGTAAATTACCATGGGTAGCATTAAATAAACTCACTTGGAAATAAACATTAGGTGGGCTTCAATGACCTCATTTTCAGAATTATTATGAAGCAGCCCAGTTGAAATTTATTAGTAGATTGATGGATTTGGACCAGTCTCCAAGTTGAGCTAAAGTTGAGATGGCCTGTATTCCTGAAGTTGAGGTGTATCAATTTATATTTCAATACAATGTAAATTTGTTGAGGGAATATAATATACCAATATTAAAACATTTATTAAAATTATGGATTAAAAAAATAAGATTTTAGGATCAAAAGGTAAACTGTCAATTTTAACTCCATGATATAATAATCAACTTATTTATTTTTCAATGTTTAATAGTCATTTAAAAAGCTGTGATTTTAAGGGTATAAAAACATTACAGGATTGTTTTGTAGAAGGTCAGTTTCTTTCTTTTACTCAATTGAAAGAGCGTTTTTATATTGCTGAAAATTCTTTATTTATTTATTATAAATTTTGATCTTTGGTGAAAAATAAGTATGGTAGAGAGATGATTTTACCTGTATTGATGGAATTCGAGTCTTTGATTTCTTCTATACCAAAAAGGGGTTATATTTCTGTTATGTATCAAATATTACAAGACAATATGGGTAAGTCGGAATGGGAGAAGTCTAAGCCTAAATGGGAAAATAATTTAGCCTTTGTTTTTCCTGAAGACTATTGGGCAGATATGTGTCATGATAGTGTTACTAAATTGATGAATGTGTGGTATGGAATGGTTAATTATAACTTTCTACATCAGCTGTATTTAACACCAGAGAAATTGAAAAAATATGGTTTTAGTCATTTGGATTCTTGTTTAAGATGTCGTGTATGTACTGGAACTTTTTTTACATGCTGTTTGGTCTTTTATGTATGTACAACCATTCTAGGATGAAATTAAGTTAATTTTGGAAAAATTATATAATTTTAAGTTACCATTAGATCCATCTTTTTTTTTTAATGGGTTATATGGTTCATTTAAGGGGATTAGGGTTGGATAAATTTCAAATTGCATTTATATATTTAGAATTGTCTGTAGCTCAAAAATGTGTAGCAAGTACATGGAAAAATAATATAGTGATTAATATAATGCAATGGCATAATGAATTCAAAGCTTGTATTGTTATGGAAAAAATTACATAAAATCTACATGACCATTATCCTTTGTCCACTGGCCCCTTGACTGTTGGTCTCTGCTCCACCCCCTTCCCCTTCTTCCCTCCTCCCCTACTTTTTATTCAGATGCCTGCCTGCTTTTTGCTCATCCCTTGATGAAGGGCTCCGCGAAACATTGCTATCTATCTTTGACTTCTCTGGGCACTCTGGGACCTGCTGAGTTTCTTTAGCACTTCTGCATATTTACTACAATCATGGCATCTGCAGGCTTCCTCGTTTCAATCTGAGAACCATTTCTTCCTTCTTTTTATCATGTAATTCTAGATAGAACAGTGACTGTAAAGCATTAGAGTGCTCAATTTCCTTTTCCTTTCATGCTACCTGATTTTATTTTAAATAGTCCACTTACCACCAAGATTTTTATTTCTGAGAATTATATGCTAATTCAAATAAAGCAATGAAAACAGGCAATATATAGCATTTACAATGGTTGTAAGGAGCTTTCCTCAAATATTTTGGATCAAACAGATAATTCTGTGACTAAATTCATGTTGGAAAATGTCAAAATAAATTCTGCTGTAATGTCTGCAGCCCAGTCCATTGCCGAACAGTGCAAAGCTGATTTTGTTGACCTTTATGCTCACCTGATTGAATTTAGGAAGATAATTAAAAAGCTAAATCATAGACAAAATAGTTTAATTTCTTCCACAAAACGACTACAAGGGATTTATAGCCGAATCCAAACAAACTACAGTATCGAACAATCTCCTAAAACATAATTTTATTAATAGTTTAAGCAACTGAACATCTGCAGTACATTTAGAGTATTCAATTTGAGTAAATCAGCTCTAGGGTGAAATTAGTGTAAATATTTAATGATCTTGAATACACAGAGGGTTATGGTTTCTCTCCAGGTGAAGGAAACAAAGCTAGCAATGGATACAAAATGAAAGGCAATAAGATTAACAAGTGCACACATATGATGAATGGGTGTTCATTAGAACATGAAAATATGAGGTGGCCATTAATCAAGTGATAAAGTCAGTGTGAATCTCTTAAAGCCAATTTGCAAATATTACCACAGAGCCCAATCGATTCACAAAAAAATCTGAAATTTGTACAATCCTTCTGTTACCATTGACCACAAGCTTACTGGACAAATATATAATGACTGCAGCTGCAAGAGCAAGTTTGAGGTTTGGTATGCTGCAGTGAGTGGGTTAGCTCATGGCTCACAAAGCTATCTGTGTTTCATCTTGTATTTGTATTGTGTGATTTCTTAAGACAACTCATGGATGAAGAGAAAGGTTCTTTAAATTTGTTGTTAGCAGCACCATGAAGCAGGCCATGAGGCTGCAAGCCTCCATGACAGATCTCTCATACTGTGTGTCAGCCCCTTGCTGGCAGCCAAGTATAATCAAACAGTAAAGCATTGCTAGTTGCATTGCAACCATGATCACTATCATCACATCTCCCTTTCTTAAAACAAAAGTAGTTTACTTTTAATTAATATGTTTTCTTTGTATAACTCTGCAATTTTAATTTTAACACCAGGAACTTACATTTTCATTATTATCAACATTGTTAACATTTTTAAAACTTGTTTAGTGGGTTCACATTTACATACACTAAATCTTGAAGAGCGAATAAGGTAGCATTACTTCATTCTATAACAGGTGTCTTTAAATTTGCTCAATGAGCCTCTTAGGAGGATTTATCCTCTTAGGAGGATTCAGGTGTCTTGACGATCTCCTGATTGATTGTCCTGAGTTGTTGCCTCAGTCGATGTCTTCTCAGATGCGTATTCAGGTTGTTCAATAGTATCCATCTTTCCATCTATTATGGCTCATCCTATTTGAAGATCTTGACAATTTCTTTGCAGAACAACACCTTCATCTCTCTGAATGATGTATGATCTTGGTTGGACTTCACTAAGGAGAGTTCCTTTCTGAGTCCATAAGTTTGTTTTGTCTTTTAGCCTTACTTGGTCACCAGTGTGGAGTTCCGGTAGGTTTTATTCCTCTGTCAAAGTAATACTTTTGCTTTTCTTTCTGTTGTTTTTTGAACTTCCTCAATTTCTCCCCCTCTTTTGTTTTAAGAGGTTCTCCTGAATGGGTAGGTTTTATCCTAGCCTACATCACATAAGGAGTTGTGCTGGTGACATACCACACTTGAGAGGCATTGTGCAATATACTAGCATGCTCTGGTAGAAGTTTGTTCCACTGTTTTTTGCCTTGTTCATCAGTCTTTTCACTGTCTGTACTGATTTTTCCACTAGACCCATTGGACTGTGGAAAATGAGGACTTGACTTAATGCGTGCAAAGTCCCAAAGTCCCAAATGTGTGAACAAATGTGTACAAATTTCAGAACTTGCAAAAATTGCAAAACTGGTGTTCATTGTCTGTGAAGACCTTACTTGCCACACCATGTCTAGAGAATATGGCTTTCATATCTGTTATTACAGCATCTGCAGCGGTAGTGTTCAGTTTACACAATTCTGGATACAGGGAGTCTGTGACTACAACATAGTCCTTCCCTTGACATTCGACTAGGTCAATGTCTACCTTCTGGTAAGTTGTGTATGGTGCTGGGTGTGGCTTTAGTGGTTCTACAAGATTGCTTGCTTGATATTTCTGGCATATTGTACAGTTTGACACTTCATTTATTATACCATTGTTGATTCTTGGCCGTACATCACCTCTCATGCTCTTTTCTTACACTTTTCGATTCCGAGATGCCCTTCATGGATCATTTTTAGCATCTCTTTTCTCAGACTCTTTGGGATAGGGATTTTGTTTCCTTTGTAGATGATGTTTTCAAACTCTCATAGTTCTGCCCTGCAGTTCCAGTACTCTGAAACATCAGGTGAACAGTCCTGCTTCATGTTGGGCCATCCATCCAAGATGTTTTATCTCAGTTGTCTCAGAGTTTCATCTTTGTTTGTTTCTGACTTTATGATCTCCATTTTTGCATCTGATAAGGGCAGTTCACTTGTGATCATGTCCACAAAGGCGTTCATGTCTTCATCCATTTTGGTGTTTGTGGGCTCTCTTGTGTCAACAGCTCTAGACAATGTGCCTGCTGTGTACATTAGCTTACCTGGAGTGTACCCCACATTCAATGTATAGTGTTACAGCCTAATCATAATTTTAAAAATTCTAAGTGATCAATCATTTAATGGCTTTTGGAACAATGCCATCAAAGGCTTACGGTCAGTCTCTACACTGATTGCTTGTCCTGACACAAACTGATGAAATCTTTTACAAGTGTATGTGATGCTGAGCAGCTCCTTTTCAATTTGAGCGAATCGCATCTCCGCGTCTGTCATTAGGCGTGATGCATACACAATGGGTTGCCAGTCATCATATTTTTGCAGAAGAACTACACCGAGCCCACACTGTGATGCATCTGATGATATCTTGATGGGTCTTGCTGGGTCATAAACCCTCAGGACTGGTTCCTCTGTGAGCAGTTTCTTTAGTTCCCTCCATGACTTTTCATGGTCATGATCCCACTCCCATTCAATGTTCTTTTTTGTTCGTCTTCTCAAAGGAGCCGTCTTTTCTGAGAGGTTGGATATGAATTTACCCATATAGTTCACCATTCCATTAAACCTCTGTACGTCCTTTTTGCATTGTGACCTGGGCATGTTCCCAATGGCGGACACCTTTCTGGGATCTGGTCTGATGCTCTCACTACCAATATACCTCATACAAATGTTAGTTCTGTCACCTCAAACAGGCATTTCTCTCTATTCAGTTTCAGGTTTGCTTTCCTTGTTGCTTCCAACACTTTCCTTAGTCTCTCATCATGCTCCATTCTTGTGGTTCCCCATATTATTATGTCATCAACTCTATCCAGGTGCTCATAGACCAAATGGATAGTTTTGTGATACACTTCAGGAGCTGATGAATTTCAAATGGTAACCTGAGGAATCTCTATCTACCAAATGGACTATGAACATGCACAGTCTTGAACTTGCTTCATCCAATTTCAACTGCCAAAATCCTGATGATGCATCCAACTTGTTGAAAAATTTTGCATTTACAAACTGTGACATGATTCCTTCATATGTCGGAAGCTTAAATTGTTTTGTCTTTGCTGCTCTTTTTAGATCTCTTGGATCCAGACAAATTCCAAGCTTTCCATTCTTTATGTCCATAGCGACAAGTGAAATCACCCACTCCCTTGGCTCATCTATCTTCTGAATCACGTGCAGGCTTTCCATCCTGTCTAAGTCTGCCTTGACATGCTTTTGAAGTGTAAACAGAACGTTTCTGCATGGATGTATTATCAGTGGCACACGTTTGTCCACTCTGATCTTGTGTTCTCCTGGAAGGCAGCCTAGACCCTGAAATAGGTCATTGTGCTCCTTCATGAGTTCATCATAAACGGTCTCTCCTTCACTTTCCACAGTGAGGACTCTTTTTACCAGGTTCAGTTTCTCACAGGCTATTAAACCTAGAATGGCCTGAACATCCTTTGGTACCACCATGAATGCTAGCATATGCTCTCTGCACTTGTATATCAGTATCTGAATATCCTGTCATGTTCACTTTTGTTCCATGCATCTTTAGTCTGGGTCTAATCTTAAAATCAGTCTGCGATATTACATTAATTTGTGCTCCAGTATCCAATTTAACTGAAATGTATATCTCATTCACTTTTAATCTCAACATCCAGTCTCTGTTTTCTTTCTTGCTTTCAGGCACAACATCTCCATCTCACTTTCATCAACTGCATGAACCTTGCTTTGTTGCACTTGGTTCCAACAGCAATGGGGATAATGGTTGCTTTTGTGGCACATATTGCATGTTTTACCATATGCTGGACACATTTTTGGTAGGTGTTGTGTACCACATTGATGACATAGCTTTTGATTGTCCCTTACATTCTTGTTCACTGGCCACACCTCGCTTTACACTTTGGCACATTTTATTAAATGGTTTATGTCTGTTCTTGCTCACTGCATCCACTTTGCAGCTAGTTTCACTGAACACCTCTTTTGCGTGCAATTTTATAGTTTCTGCAGCCCTACAGAGTACTATGGCTTTTTCCTGGTCTAGATTTTGCTCTCTTAGCAGTCTTTCCCTTAAACTATTATCAGGAATACCACACACAAGTCTGTCTTTTAACAGCAAGTCAGTCAGTCCACCAAAATTCAAATGTTTTGCTTCTGTTTCTCATTCGGTCATGTACTAATCAATACTTTCTTCAATTTTCTATATACACGCGAAAAATCTGTGCCTCACAAACATCACATTACGTTTAGGTATGCAATATGCCTCAAAGTGTTCCATTATTTTTTCCAGTTTCATTTTGTCTCCTTCAGCAGCAAATGTGAAGTTATTATACACCTCCAGGGCTTCGTCACCCATGACATGTAAGAAAACTGATGCTTTCACTTTATCACTTTGCTCATCAGCTCTGACTGCCACTAAATACAATCCAAAATGCTTTTAAATCTGTTCCAATTTTCAGCCACATTAACTCTCAGCTGAAGCTTGGCTGGTGGATGTAACCCTTCCATTTATTTCACTGTGTTAGCTTTTCTTCGCTGATCAGTTGGTGATTTTAGATTTTACCTTTTAAAGTATTTTATTCTAATTTCCTTCACTTCAGATGAAGGAAAAGGTTCTTTACTTTAAAGTTATTGTGAACAGTACATGAGGCTGCAAGTCTCCATTACAGATCTGCATTCTGTGTGTCAGCCCCCTGCTGGCAGCCAAGTCTAATCAAACAGTAAGGCATTGCAACCATGGTCTCTATCAATACAATCTGCAAAATATTAGTCAGGATTGTGATCAAATGACCTCCACCTATCTAGATGAGTGCAATTCCAACAGCAGTTAAGAAGCTCCACACAGCCTACTGGACCACCACCCCATTGACTCACTCCCTCCAGCACTGGCTGTATTCTGTACCAAAATGTTACTACCCATGACTCTTCTCAATATCATCCTCTATCACCTAGAAAGACAATGCACCAAATGTGTAAGACAACACATATGCTTGTTCCCTCCAAGACACATGTCACTCTACTTTTCCTTCATCATGACAGGTTCTAACTACCTGGTTCTTGCTACCCAAAGTTATAGTAGGAGGACCTTCACCAGAAGGCACCCACAAAGGGTCTTTTCCTATTGCACCAGTTCATAAAGCCCATTTCTATGCTTAACTTTCTTGAGGGCAATACAATTAGGTATTAACCTCTGTTCTTGCTTGTTAAATGAATAAAAGGTAAGTCTTGGTTCAAGTATCCTGGGTTCCCTTAAAACCCACAGAGACTCCATTTGCCTCATTCACTTTTTCAATGGGATGAGTTCCATTGCATTCCATTTGTTATGCTCCCATTAAATATACCCATAAAGTGTAATATGCTGCAAACCAAATGTTGTGAATTAAAAGCATATGGAGTTGTTTAGTAGAATAACATCAAATAGTCCAGAAAATGTTGACACCAGTATCACCAAAGTTCTAAGCTGCTGGTGCAGACTGTATGTCCATGACAGACTATTCACATTACTGAACCCTTTATCTTACCAGCTTCAGAGCATGAATGTAAAGATAGAATAGCATATCTATGCTGAAAGATGCATGACAGAGATGTAGTATTGCATTGAAATCAGGCAGTGACCACTGCTTCTTGCATACAATTCCAAATAGAGTTATGATTGGGGTTTTATTGATATAATAGAACTTCAAGCAGCTAATGCACTCTTTCTTTTGTTTGAGCGCTAGGATTTTTATTTTGCTTTAGCATTTATCTGTTGGCAGTTTAGGGTTTGTTCTGAAACTGCAGTCTGTTGCAAGACTTTTTTAGTTGGTTACTGACAAAACAGGATGTGTCAAGGCTTCTGGTTATTGACTACATCTTTGAAACAACAACATATTTTGTTGCTTTACAGGATAAAATTTGACTCGAACATTATTTTTTTCAACCCATTATGCAGTCTTATTCTGAGGGATATTAATTCAGATGAAATTATCAATTGTATTAAACCCTGAAAAGAAAGCGGATTGGTCATTAGATGGGGCAATTAATTGAAATATTTATCCAATTTAAGGTGGAAAGTTACAGAGGTTTGTGACTTGACAGGAAGCTTCCTCCCTCCTCTCAACTTCTCCCCCACTTCCCCTACCATTTTACTCAGGTCCCTGTCTTTCCTTTTCGCAACCCTTGACGAAAGGCTCAGGCCCGAAAAATTGGTTGCCCTTTACTTCCTATAGATGTTGTGTGACCTGCTAAGTTTCTCTAGCATTTGTGTGTATGGCACTTGATCCCAATATGTTCAGGCTTTCTTGTTTAGCAGCTTTAGAGAGAGATCATTTAAGGAAAATAGAATTTCATTCTACTGTAATTTTTAAGCTGTTTCTGGAACAGTCATGTTGAGTCAATGATGGGTGACCTTCAGGTTACACGGCATCAAATCACATTCTAAACTATCCGCATTTACTCAAAACTAATAACTCCGTGCAGTACTCAGGGTGATATGCAGCATCAATATCTCAGGTTGGTTGCTCTGTGGCACTGAATGTCATCTTCAGTGGAAGATGAATGGACTTGCTGAAGTAACTGCAGAGAACCAAAAGGTGATGAGATAGAAAGCTACCCTCACTTGCAACATAATAGTGAATGCACATAGTTCTCCACTGGTGACTTATTATTACAATTATGTCAACTAAGTCTCCCTGGGCAAAGGTATTCAAATGAAATTAAAAATACAAAGACCTTTGGGTCATTCATTTCCCAACAATTAGACAAGTAGTGAGGAGCAAATGGAAAGGCTCCAGAGAGACATACATAGATTAGGAGAATGGGCAAATAAAACCTTTAATATTATTTATTATTAATAAACAAAAACAAAATCTGTTTTTAAATTAACTTGCCAAAGTATTCATGGATATCTTCAACATCTCACTCTTGTTGGGCATGCTACCCACCTGTTTCAAACAGGCCTCAATTGTACCGATGCCCAAGAAGAGCATGGTCACCTGTTCAAATGACTAAGGATCAGTTGTACTAATATCCACCATGATGATGTATTTTTAACGGCCGGTGTTGAGCATATCAGCTCCTATTTGAGCAGTGACATGGATTTGTCTACAGCAGCAGCAGGTTCATGGCAGATGCCACCTCACTGGCTCTACACAAAGCCCAGGAACATCTCT
The DNA here is from genome assembly GCF_036971445.1 of Narcine bancroftii. NCBI lineage: Eukaryota > Metazoa > Chordata > Chondrichthyes > Torpediniformes > Narcinidae > Narcine > Narcine bancroftii. The sequence continues at coordinate 390,619,867 of NC_091469.1, forward strand.
TGGCCTTTGTCAGTCGTGATTGACCATGGGTATTGTGCTTCTGGTAGTCACTGGTTTGTTTAGCAGCATTGACTGTGGCTACTGAGGCCGATCCTAGAACAGCAGGCTCTGCCACCATTGGTCCAAATATAGGACAAATATTGAATTGTTGTCCACTGTGCTCTTCGCTTAGATCTCCACTCCTCAAACTGACTCAAGATCACTCTTTCACCTTGCTCTCGGTGTTGATGAAGAATACCTTGCCATTTGCTGTGGTCGTCTGCTGTATCCTCCCAACATTCTGTGTTGATTTTTAAGGCTTTCATGTCATGCTTGCAGAGGTCCTTGATGCAAAGCTGGGGTCTACCAACATTTCTCTTACCTATTGCTAGTTCTCTATAGAGGATGCCCTTTGGAAGTCTAACATTCTTCATGCAATGGACTTGGCCCAACCAGCACAGTCTGTGTTGTCTTAAAAGCATGAGAAGTCCAGCACGGGAGAGGATCTCAGAATTTGGGACTTTGTCTCTCCAGGTGATGCTGAGCATGCGGCGAAGGCTGTAAAGGTGAAAACTGTTGTGTTTCCTTTCCATGGAGTAGGTGGTCCAAGTCTCACTGCCATACAGGAGGGTGCTGATAACACATGCATTGCACACAGCAGTCTTGGTCTTTGTAGAGAGTTTCTGATTCTCCCAGACCCACAAGGAGAGTAAAGCAAGGATCGATGCTGCTCACCTGATACACCTATTAATTTCAACATCAAGGAAGAGAGTGTCACGAAGAGGAGCCACGTGATGGAGTAGTGGCCGGACGGTGAACTCCAGCCCTCTCCAGAAAAGTTGGAAAAAACAAAGGAAAACACAAAGGCACAGAAATAAAAGTTAAAGAAAAGTGAGTATAAAGGTGGAAAGAAGATGGCAACAAAAAAAAAAATCGAAATCAACGGTAAGAAGAGAGGAAGAGAAGACAACGGAGGAAGAAGGAGAAGGCCTTACCTGTTCGAAGAGGCCCGCGGTGGAGAGAGAAACCCGCTCCCTCAGGTCGGTAGAAATTGGACTACAAAAATGGCTCGCTGAGCCGAGTAAAAGTGCGCAACCGCGCATGAAAAAAAACACACGGACGGGAGGGGTGGCCAGCTGGGGAGTCGATCTCCACAGCCGGCAACGACAGCTGCAGAACACCTGCAGCAAGAAGAGAACACAGAAGACAATGGAAACAAGAAAGAAGAGAAGAAAAGGGCAACAAAGAAACAACAGATGGCCAACCCAGAGGAAGAAGAAGAGGAAGAGGAAGAGTACAGTGAAATAAAAGAAGAGAAAGGCAAGATAAAGGTTGTACTTTCTCTTATTAAAGGATACATGGAGTCATTTAAAGAATGGCAAACACAGGAATTTAATGATTTAAGAAGAATAAACAACACAGAAGAGAAAATGAATAAAATAGATATGGCCTTAACAGAAATGGGAAAGAAAATGGACAAGATGGAAGAGCGGGCAGTAGCAGCAGAAATGGAGGTAGAGGACTTAAAAAAGAAATTAGAGGAATATAATAAAAAAGTTATAGAGACACAAGAACTGTTAGCTCAGAAAATAGATATAATGGAAAATTATAACAGAAGAAATAACATAAAGATAGTGGGCCTTAAGGAAGATGAAGAAGGCAAGAATATGAGAGAGTTTATAAAAGATTGGATCCCTAGGATCCTAGGATGTCCAGAACTACAGCAAGAAATTGAAATAGAAAGGGCACATAGAGCATTGGCCTTTAAACCACAACCACAACAAAAACCAAGATCTATTTTAGTAAAATTCCTAAGATATACTACAAGAGAAAAGGTACTGGAGAAGACAATGGAAAAAGTAAGAGAGGGCAACAAGCCACTGGAGTATAAAGGGCAAAAAATCTTCATTTATCCAGATATAAGTTTTGAACTCCTAAAGAAGAGAAAGGAGTTCAATACAGCAAAGGCGATTTTATGGAAGAAAGGGTATCAATTTATACTAAAGCATCCAGCGGTATTGAAAATATTTATTCCAGGACAACAAAACAGACTATTCTCGGATCCAGAAGAAGCACGAAAATTTGCAGAACAATTACAAAATAGACTGAGGGATGAAGACGTGTAATGAGAGTAAAAATGATCACGATTGATATGTATGTGGGTAAAGAGGTATAAGAGTGTATAGGTATAATGTGCATACGTGAATGTATCTGTACTTAGAGGAAAATATAGATAGTATAGACAAGAATTAATAAGGGAAGGTAATGGAATAGAGAGAATAAGGAGGGAATTAAAAGAGTGACCTTTGTTACATATGAAAAGTGAAATCTTTTCTGGGGGGGGCTGGGTGGGGGGGAATAGCGGTCACTGCAAAATCAGTTGACGCTTGCGAGTGAATTCTCAAACCCAAATGGAGAGGGGAGATGTGGTTGTCCGACAAGGGATAAAGGACAACTCAGGAGGGGAAGGGGAGATTGGGGCTAAAGAAGTTATAAATAGGAGAATAAGGAAAATGTTTGATGTTTTAGGAATGTTGTCTTATAAAGGGTTTAAAATAAGAAAACAGAAATGGAAAAGGAGGAAAGGTAATGATGGAAAAACGGAAAGGGAAGATAAACAAAGTATAAAATGGCTACGTTGAACTATATGACTTTAAATATTAATGGAATACATAACCAAATTAAAAGGAAGAAACTGCTAAATTTACTGAAAAAAGAAAAAATTGATATAGCATTTGTCCAAGAAACACACTTAACTGAATTGGAGCACAAGAAATTAAAGAGAGATTGGGTAGGACATGTAACAGCAGCATCGTATAATTCAAAAGCAAGAGGAGTGGCTATATTAATTAGTAAAAATGTGCCATTTAAAATAGAAGAGGAAATAATAGATCCAGCAGGGAGATATGTAATGATAAAATGTCAGATATATTCGGAGTTTTGGAATCTACTCAATGAAGAAGATCAAAAGTTTATGCAAGATATCTTTTTGAAGGTAGCTAATACGCAAGGGAACATACTAATAGGAGGGGATTTCAACCTGAATTTGGATTCAAATATGGATAAAACTGGGAAAAAAAAATTAACAGAAAGGAAGAGAGTGTCACTAATGGTTGACCCCCAAGTATGTGAACTTTTGGACCACATCTATATCTGAATCACCTGCCCAGAACATGGTGGAGACACCACTCATTACCATCAACAACTACGATTTAGAGGTGGTCCAGGAACAACTGGACAGAAAAAATGCACACATCAGATTGCATTTTGTCAACAACATTTCAGTTTTCAACACTATCAACACAACACCTGGGCGTCAATACATTACTGTGTAATTGGATTCTGCATCCCCTCAACTCCCCCAAATCTCCATCAGGTTTGCATTCTTAGCCCCTGCTCTTCTCACTTTATACCAATGACTATATGGCTCAATACAGCAATAGCACAGTAGTGGGTTGTATAAAAGATGGCAATGAGTCAACATACAGGAAGGAGGGAGATTGAAAACTTGCCTGAATGGCACACGAACAACAACCTCAAACTCAAAACCAAGGAGCTGATTCTAGACTTCAGGAGGGGAAAACCAGAGGTGTACAATCTAGTGATCATTGGGGAGGGTGAATAAATTTCATTTCCTGGGAGTCAATATTTCAAAGGACCTTTCCTGGACCCTACACATCAATGTCATCATCGCTACTTCCTCAAGAATCTGTGGAGGTTTGGTATGACCTCGAAAATCTTGGAAAACTTCTATAGATGTGTAGTGGAAAATGTGCTGACCAGCTGCATTGCGGCCTGGTATGAGCAGCAAAACTCTTCTGACCATTGATCAAATCTACATGGAATGCTGCTGTCAGAGAGCAGCAGCAAACATCAAGAATCTACACCACCCAGGAAAGAGGTGTTGGTGTCACAAGAGATGCTCCACCAGGTTCAGGGACAGCTTCTACTCCTCCACCATCAGACATCTGAACAACAAATTTTTACTTTGCACATTATTGCACATTATTTATTATTGAATATTTATTTTCTGTATTGCACAGTTTGTTTGAACTTCCTTCTTGTTTACATTTCTCTTTTGTATATATTTCTTTTCTTGAGTACAGTTCTCTTTTGCATTACTTATAAGTAGAAATTCTGCCTGGCCTGCAGGTTATATGTGATGTCATGAATGTACTTTCACAATAAATATGAACTTTGATCTTCGAAGTGACAAATGAAATACAATGTTGGAAAGTATACTGTCATGCCCTTTAGTAGAAGGAATGAAAGGGCAATTATTGGTATGAGGAGAAAATTTAAAATTAGGAGGTAGAAATGGACTTGGGAGCCTTCATCCAGGATACTCTAAAGCACACATGTCAAACTCTGGCCCGCGATATAATTATATTTGGCCCGCAAGATCATATCAAAAATGTATTAGAGGTGGCCCGCTGGCCGCCGCGCCAGTATAGCGCATGCACAGTAACCGCTGTGTCCCAGGGTGAGAGAGAGAGAGAAAAATCCTGGTCCTTGAAAAGTAGTGGTGGGTGGTTTTATAAACACGCTGTCGTGTCCCCCAGCCCACCACCCCCCCCACCGCAGCGCGGCCTGGCCGGTGTCAGGGGAAGCCAAGGCCGTTTCCCAGCGCCCGGAACCCCAGTGGCACAGCGTTTCTTGGAGCTGCAGATGGAGTCGGGATGCCAGAGGGAAGATTGGGGCTCCCCGACGGGCGATGGGGGCGCCGGCCACCCTGCGCCTTCCCACCGGACCAGCGGTGGGTGCCCGGAGTACACGTGGAGAGCGAGGCTGGTTGGGCAGGTAGGGTGGAACCCCCCGCCAATCTCGGGAGTGGCGTGGGCTGGATCGGGATTAGCCGCACTCACCTGCTCCTCCACCGCTGACCGGGATCCCAGCGCGGTCCTGAGTGTGGAGACTGCCCTGGAAAGGTCCTGGGACACCGGCACGGAAAGAAGAGCAGGGTCCGTAGAACATTATAGATCAGAAACAGGCCCTTCGGCCCTTTGACTCTACCTTGTGAAAACCCAACACTGGAGAAACTTAGCGGGTTAAACTGTACCCTTTATCCAGCAGAGAGGTACCTGACAATGTTTGGCCCTTGATCCCCCTCATCAATGTATGAGTGAAAGTCTGTGGTTCTCGTAAAAACACCAGAAGGGAGAAACTCAGCAGGTCAAAGGGGGTCCGGGAGAAACTCAGCAGGTCAAAGGGGGATCCGGGAGAAACTCAGCAGGTCAAAGGGGGGTCCAAGAGAAACTCAGAATGTCAAGGGGGAGGGGTCCGGGAGAAACTCAGAAGGTCAAGGGGAGGGGGTCCAGGAGAAACTCAGCAGGTCAAGGGGGGTCCAGGAGAAACTAAGCAGGTCAAAGGGGGGTCTGAGAGAAACTCAGAAGGTCAAGGGGGAGGGGTCCGGGAGAAACTCAACAGGTCAAGGGGGGTCCGGGAGAAACTCAGCAGGTCAAGGGAGTTCCGGAAGATACTCAGCAGGTCAAGGGGGGTCCGGCAGAAACTCAACAGGTCAAGGGGGGTCTGGGAGAAACTCAGCAGGTCAAGGGGGGTCCGGCAGAAACTCAGGGGGGCCTGACCTCGCCAGGACCGTTGCCCACTCCCCTCCCTGCCGCAGGCCGACCCGCGACTCACGGTGACGGGGCCGCTGATCCACTGAGATGCCGCCCTGCAGCGAGAGTCGATGCCTCCGCCCTGTCGTTGTCCAACCCGATCGCCCGCAAACCCCGCCCTCCCGCACACAGGCCTGAGTAAGTATTATGAACTTTAATCTCAGGATAAAACGATCTTCCAATAGTTTCATGTCACAGTGATAAATATATTCCTGGTTAAAAATGGTCCTGCACCTGGATACAAGCTCATTAGGCATAAAACTTGAAAAGTGTGTAAATCAAAGGATATCTGTACCAATGGAAAAAGGGCATGGCAAATAACCCTGCTAGAGTTCATGCCCACAGTCACCCATTTGATTGTTTCAGGAATCATGTTATTCTCCCACATTCTCAATAGCCCTCAGATTTTACTATTCGACAGCACACTAGTAACATTTGACAAATCCTCTATAGAAAAATATTATTTATTGAATATTTTATTTCTCATTTGTTAATGCTTCTGGAAAGAGTTTATCCAAAACTATTATTAAACATTTATTTTAATAAGAAAAAGTTTAACATTACATATGTTGAAAGAAGAGAAAACATGCAGATGTTGTTGAAAATTTTCAATAAATATTTAGTTCGGCCCTCGACTTAGTCCAAGTTTTTAATTTTGGCCCTCCGTGAATTTGAGTTTGACACCCCTGCTCTAAAGGTTACCTCCAGGTTGAGTCGGTGGTTGTATTGGGAAGGGTTATGGCTGACAAGTGACAGCACTGACCCCTACCAAGTTGGTGGACATACCAACTGCCAATCAAGGTTTGATCCCACCCCACCCATTACTGCACATCTTGCCAATGTATCCACATTAATTACCTGGACTGGACCCTCCAGGTTGCCTGTACTTGGCCTAGGACCATTGGCTGTTTTAACTGGATTAACCATCCTAGCACCGAGTCATTGGCTCCTACTAACGACCTGGCTGGACCCTCCAGCACTATAAAGGTGCCATGTGTTTTTTGTTCTCCCTCTTTGCCAGCTTGGGACCACCCTGCTTCACTCCAGGCCTAGAAATGTGAAAGGGCACTGGAGAAACTGTTAGTAAGATTTACACTGTTAAAAGGGTTGAGAGCATTTAATTAGTGCCACTCCTAGCATACTCTACAGAGTCAAGGGGTGGAGGGGCAACATAGTGATTTTTCTTTTCTTGATCATTATGTGTACCCAGTTCGTTCTATGTGTGTGTATACTTTGTTCCCATGCTATATTTCCCACGTTCATTATTAATTGTACGTGTTTCAATGCCACTATTACTTTCCTGCAGTTGCTGTAAACTGTGTGTGTGTGTGTGTGTGTGTGTGTGTGTGTGTGTGTGTGTGTGTGTGTGTGTGCGTGTGCGCTACTTCTGTTACAATTTCCCCCATGTCTTCTGTAAATAAAATCCTTCACTAGCAAAACTGTGTGTCTAGAATCCTTGCCTTTGAGACCTACCAAACCTGTTTCCTCATTTACAACAGTGGTGAATGAAGCAAATGCAATGTTGGCATTCGTATCTTGAGATATAGGATATAAGAGCAGGGGTGTGATGTTGATACTTTAAAGGCACTAATGAGGCCTCACTTGAAGTTTGGGTAAAGTTTAGGGCTCCTTATGTATGTGCAAGCATTGGAAAAGATTGATAATAATGATTCCTTGAATGAGAGGATTAGCATGTGAGGAATGTTTGATGGCTTTTGTCCGTGCACTATAGTTCAGAAGAGACTGCCATCCGTGCGGTACTGGATGTAAACACCGTCTTCATTGTTGAGGTCTTTATTGGCTTGTTTCAGCATCATGCTGAAGAAGATAGTAAAGAGGGTTGGTGCGAGGACGCAGCCTTGCTTCGCGCCGTTGTCAATGGAGAAGGGTTCGGAGGCTGTATCTGACCTGACCTTGTTGGTTTTCGTGCAGTTGGATAACCATGTTGAGGAACTTGGGGGGGCATCCGAGGCACTTTAGTATTTGCCAAAGCCCTTTCCTGCTCATGGTGTCAAAGGCTTTGGTGAGGTCAACAAAGGTGATGTAGAGTCATTTGTTTTGTTCTCTGCACTTTTCTTGGAGCTGTCTGAGGGCAAAGACCATGTCAGTAGTTCCTCTGTTTGCGCGAAAGCCACACTGTGATTCTGGGAGGACATTTTCGGCGACACTAGGTATTAGTCTATTAAGGAGAATCCTAGCGAAGATTTTGCCTGCAATGGAGAGCAGTGTGATTCCCCTGTAGTTTGAGCAGTCTGATTTCTCGCCTTTGTGTTTGTACAGGGTGATGAGAATGGCCTGCAAGCTCACACCAAGACACAAGAGCAACTTGTCCGTGAACTACTCTTTGCAGACGATCCCGCTTTAGTTGCCCATTCAGAGCCAGCTCTCCAGCGCATGACGTCCTGTTTTGCGGAAACTGCCAAAATGTTTGGCCTGGAAGTCAGCCTGAAGAAAACTGAGGTCCTCCATCAGCCAGCTCCCCACCATGACCACCAGCCCCCCCACATCTCCATCAGGCACACTGAACTCAAAATGGTCAACCAGTTTACCTACCTCGGCTGCACCATTTCATCTGATGCAAGGATCGACAAAGAGATAGACAACAGACTCGCCAAGGCAAATAGCGCCTTTGGAAGACTACACAAAAGAGTCTGGAAAAACAACCACCTGAAGAAACACACAAAGATGTGTACAGAACCGTTGTCATACCCACACTCCTGTTCAGCTCTGAATCACGGGTCCTCTACCAGCATCATGTACGGCTCCTAGAACACTTCCATCAGTGCTTCTCCACTCTATCCTCAACATTCATTGGAATGACTTCATCACCAACATCGAAGTACTCGAGCTGGCAGAGTCCACAAGCATCGAATCCATGCTGCTGAAGACCCAACTGCGCTGGGTGGGTCACGACTCTAGAATGGAGGACCATCACCTTCCCAAGATCGTGTTCTATGGTGAGCTCTCCACTGGCCACTGAGACAGAGGTGCACCAAAGAAGAGGTACAAGGACTGCTTAAAGAAATCTCTTGGTGCCTGTCACATTGACCACTGCCAGTGGGCTGATATCGCCTCCAACCATGCATCTTGGTGCCTCACAGTTCGGGAGGCAGCAACCTCCTTTGAAGAAGACTGCAGAGCCCACCTCACTGACAGAAGACAAAGGAGGAAAAATCCAAAACCCATCCCCAACCAACCAATTTTCCCTTGCAACTGCTGCAACCATGCCTGCCTGTCCCACATTGGACTTGTCAGTCACCAACGAGCCTGCAGCAGACGTGGACATACCCCTCCATAAATTCGTCCGCGAAGCCAAGCCAAAGAAAAGATAGTTCAGAAGAATGAGGGGGTAACAGAAGAATTTCAAATGTTGAAAAGCCTGGACAGAGTAGATATGGCAAAGTTGTGTCCCATGGCTTGAGATTCTAGGACAAGAGGACACATCTTCAGGATGAAGGGCTCTCATTAAAATTGAGATGTGGAAGGATTTCTTTAGCAAAGAGTAGTGAACCTGTGGAATTTGCTCCATGAGTGGATGTGGTGGCTAAGTTGTTTGGTATATTTAAAGCAGAGATTGATGCATTTCTGATGTTATGGAAGAAGGCAAAAGAGTAGGAGAATGGATCAGCTCATGATGGAATTGCAGGATGGACTCTATGAGCTGAATACCCTATTTCTGCTCCTATATTATGGCTTTATGGTTTTCATTTTGAATTTAATGCTGTGGCAGACAGTACTTTGGAAAGTAAACTAAAGCAGGAACATCAAATTTATAGCCCTCTGAGAAAATGTTTTTTTGTAAAAATAAATAGAGAAAGAAAGTTTTATGTCTGGTCCTCATTTTGTGTGGAATAAGGTGAAGCCGGCAAAATCCAGAGTGGGGCTTTCATTTACCAAATCTTCTGTCTCACTAATTACCCCTGGTGACATTGATTAGTAGATACCAACAGAAATCAGAGATGCTTCAAATCTTTACTCAGTGTATAGTACATTAATGAAACTCATAAACACTAATAATTCATCCAAAAATTAATGAGATCTTGCTAAATGCCTCTGTCTGCAGCAAAATCAGGTTAAAATATTTTCACTCCATCGAGGACATCTACATGAGGCAGTGATTTAGAAAAAGCAGCCTTTATCCTCAAAGACCCCCACCACCCAGGCCATGTCCTTCTCAGTCTGCTATCATCGGGGGGGGGGGGGGGGAGGAACCACTCAGTGACACAAGGACATCTTCTTTCCCCACTGCCATCAGATTATTGCATAATCAATGTACCAAAGACATTGCCTTACTTTTCATGCAATGTCATTGTAATTTTATTTTTTTATAGTAAGTGGTTATAATATGAACATTTACACCATGACGCTGCTGCAAAGCACTAAATAATGATGACTTGTTCATGACAATAAATCCTAATTCTGATTCATAAAATCTGGGAGACTCTTGAGATACCAACACCAATACTGACAGCAGTTTCATTTGTTGCAACCTGAGCCATACAAGACCTACTGTTGGTAATGCAAACAAAGAATTGCTGGAGGAACTCTGACCTGCTGAGATTCTCCACCAATTCTTTGTTTGCTCAATATGTCCAGCTCTGCAGCTTTTGTGTTTCTGTACTGTAGGTAGTTGGTGGTGAAGATGAGCAGTGCCATCCAGTGGCCAATTCACACAAAGGTCCTTCATGTATCTAGTCAACCTCAAAATTAAAGTTTCAAGTTTCTCTGGTAGAGAAGGAAGGGTTTGTTCTTATGAGCAGACCTGCAGGTTAACTTTAACATTGATACAGCAGTACAAACTAGAAGAGCAAGAGCACATTGTAGCACGCGTAGCATTATAGAAAAAGCTTAATTAGTGCACAGCATGAGATCAGTATCATGAGGTTCATTCGGAAACCTAATGGCTGCTGGAAAGAAATTCTTTGAACCCGCTGCTGCACAATTGGAATCTTCGTCCCAATGAGAGGAGGAACTCAAGATTGTGGCCGAGGTGAGATACGTCCTTCAGTATGTTAGCCTCCTATCTGAGCCAGTGGAGGGAGTTGATGGGGGAGGGGGTGGGAGGTTTATGTGATTCATCATTTTCTGCATCTTCTTCCCATCTTATGTGAGGCAATTTCTGATCCCCGCTGTGATGCATCCAGAAAGGATGTTTTTGATCGTGTTCCTGTGGCTTCCTTGGTGTGCTTTCTTGACTCTCTCATCAATATAATTAGTCTGGTCAGGTCAATAGATAAGTTTACTCCCCAAGAACTTGAAACTTTTCTCTCCACTCCAGTACTATTAACTTGGATAAGGTGTGAGCTTACACCCCAACCCTCTCCCCCCTTCCGCCCAACAAAAGTTCATGATAATTTCCTTTCACTTGCTGATATCGAGAGAGAGGAGATGTAGGTTGCCATCTTCACGGATTGTGATCTGTTAAACAGGAAGTTGAGCATCAAGTTGTAGAAGGCGATTTTGAGACCAACATCCTGAGGTGTAGAAATGAGTTTACTGGGGACTGTAACATTGAATGTAGAGCTGTAGTTGATGAACAGTGGTCTCACATAGGTATCCCTGATGTCCAGATGTTCTCGGGCGAGTGGAGGACAAGAGACATAGCATCTGCTGTGGAGATGTTTTAATAGCAGACAGCTTGAAATTGGTCAAGACTGGCTGGAGACTAGAGTTGGTGCAAGTTCTGCACTGTCTGTAAAGATTTGTACATTCTCCAAGTGTCTGTGTGGGTTTATTCCTGGTGGTTCTGTTTCCTCCCACTGTTCAAAACGTAGGTTAATTTGGTGTGATTGGGTGGCACGGGTGAGGGGGGCGGTGGTTGGTGGTGGGCTGGAATTTTTCAGATATTCATGCTGTTTGTTAGATATTCCCCATGTTCAATTTGTTCACAATAAGTTAAAAAGCTGGTAAAATAATTAAGGAACATTTTCATTTCCCCATCAGACAGTTTCTTTTAAAGATCACTTTCTGCACAATCTGCACAACAGAGTGGATATATCACCCACTGTCAGCCTCTGCTTAGATAATTCAATTCTCTCAATGTGGGAATTAGAGGATAGAGCAGCATTTATTTACCATTCATTTGATCATGATAAATTGGGTGCGAATCAGCTTCTTGAATCATTCTAATTTGTGCATTGAAGGTGCACCCATAGTAACATTGGATTGGGATATTCCAAGATTTTGGCAAAATGATCATGAAGTGTTGGTGACACTTCTCTTTTCCTGCGGGAGAGAGACTGATTTGGGGAGACCTTAGCGAGCCGCATCTTTTAAATGGTACTCTTTGCAACTGCAATGTACCAGTGGTGGAGGGAGTGACAGCACGAGAGACAGAGAGGTACTCATCAAATAAGTGGCTTTTTCTGAGGTGATATCAAACGCTTTAATGTTGCTGAAGCAGCATTTAATGCAGGTGAGTGGACAGTACTTAATCACAGTATTGCTTTATACACGGGTGGTGGTGGTGGTGAGACATTGTCATTGGACACATGGCTTATCCTATGCAGGTGTGTGTTGCAAATGGAAAAATGTAAACTTTAGTTTCCAACACCAGATTGTATTGAGCCATAGGCATGGATATTCAACATTTTCATTTTTGGGGAGTAGGTGTTTAATTTCTGTTTATTACAATCAGGAACCTGCCCTTAATTTCTTCTCAAATGTAACCTGGAAGCAGTGACCAATTTTGAAATGACAAAAACAGTACTGGCTCTGAAGAGAGAGAGAGATCTACTCACTCACAGTAGGGAGTCACAGTAGGGAGTCACTTTAGGAAATTGACCATGAGACATCCTTCTATCCATTAACCAAACATACAGAAAATAGAGCAATATGGATTACATTGGACCAAGCATCAAATACCTGAAATGTTTTGTATTAATTGTGACAGATTTTGGAAATTTCCTGACTGACTATTTTGTCCATTAGCAATCTGATATTTTCGTTATCACTCTGGTTTGTAAATCATGGCTAATCTGGCCATGGACTCAGTTCACACTCCTGTTCCTCACGATGCTTACTTCTTCTGCTATGTAAAAATGTATTTATCTGTGTCTTAAGGGCATTTAATGAAGCAGCCTCTACTGGTTTATTGGACAGAAAATTCCACAGACTCACTACTCTCTGAGACTAGTAAATCTACTCACTGAATCTGGAGGCTGTAACCTACCAGGGTAAACAATCTTTCTGCTTCTTTTATTGAGAGTTTTAAATGTTTCTATTCATCCTTCTTACCGCCAATGAGTATAATCCCAAGCGACTCAATCTTTCCTCACAGGTTAATGCACTCATTTTTGAAATCAACCTTGTGAATCTCCTCTGCTCCACTTCCAAAGCCAGTATATCCTTCATCAATAAAGAGACCAGAATTGTCACAACAATTCAGATGTAGCCTCAGTAGTCCCCTATATATTTGCAGCAGAACCTTCCTGCATTTACAGTCAATCCCTCCAGCAGTGAAGGCCAACATCCTATTTGTCTTCTAGATTACCTGCTGCACCTGCAAACTAGCATTCATGTATGAGCACTCCCAGGTCTCTGCAATTTTTACACCATTTAAACAATAGTCCGATTTACTATTTTACTTTCTAGAGGGGATGACCTCACATTTACCAGTGTTATCATTAATCTGCCATATTATCTATCTTTATTAAGGGTCCCTGTATCCTCTGAAGAATTTGCATCCTATAGATCAACTGGGAAAGTGGGAAAAGAGATGACAGATGGAATTTAAGTGAGATGTGTTTTGTGATGCAGTTTGGGGAGTTAAATCATGCCCGTCATACTTAGTGAATGGTTGGATTCTGGGAATAATTGTTCAATGGAGAGAGCTTGAGGTACAGACACATGAAATAGACAGTGTGATATTTCTTTTATTGTAATAAAGAAAATGGGGTTCTTTTAAAACAGTTACACTTTATTGGCTCAAGTACACACACAACATGTGGAAGCATCCATCTTGAATCCCACCCAAGCTCCAGCAAACTAGTCTCTTGCTCCCCCTAGTGGTCAGGTGGATCACTAGCACTCTATCACTACATCCCCTTTCCTTGAGATGTTTAATCTAACAACATAACATTCATTTCAATTTAAAATTCAACACAATGTAAACACAACATCAGCAGCACAAACCTTTTAAGTGTTCAGTTCTTTTCCTTTTAAAGATTGTCTGTCAGGTGCTTTGATAACATATGTGGGTCTTCTTAACAGATTTTTGTTTCAGCTCTGCTGGTCCTCTGTTGTCTAGCACTGGTGGTGTTTCCTCTGTTGCTGTGCAGACTGAATCTTCTGCATTTTTTTGTTCCTGCAGTGTCTCTTGCATTTTCAGCAGGCTCTTTCAATTCCCCCTCTGTATTTTACCATTCTCTGTTCTGACAGTGTAGGATCTTCCTCCAGAACAATGGCTTTTTCATCCCAGGTGTTGGAATCTCTGAGTCTCACTCTGTCATGTTGTGCCAGTGCCTTCTTGCTGCCTTGCTGTAGTTTTATTTTTGTCTCCATTGAAAACACTTTTGTTTCCATTTGACATCTTCATCATCTCTGCAGAGTAGGAAAGTATGGTACATAGTCTACATCCCATCAGAAGCTCAGCAGGTGACATGCCATGTTCAAGTGGTGAAGATCTGTAACTCAATAGAGCTGGATACGGATCTGAGCTGCTGTCTTGTGCTTTCTTGAGCAACTGCTTAACTCCTTTCTCTGCTTTACTGTTTGACTGTGGATGCAGAGGATATGAAGTCACATGTTAAAAATAACACTCTTCTACAAAGTTCTGTAATTCTCTACAAACTGTACCATGGTGATACCAGGAGTCAAGTGCTCTTTATCTTTAACTTTCACCTTGAATTTACAGGTACCTTTCATGTTGATGCTCTAACCATTGTAGGCTTTGAGCTGTACAGGATTTGCATGGATGTATGGCTTTATCTTCATTGCCTTGATGTTGGGCTCACAGATCAAATGGACCTTTACCCTTGTGTCCAGCTTGAAAGGAAAATCTGTTCCATTTTTATGTGATGACACAGTGTACTTGTCCTGGTCACACTTGGCTGTTCAGTGTCTTTTGAGTTAGAATCTTTTTGCACTACCATATCCATGAAGAGTGCATCACTGCAAGCAGTTTATTCTATAGTGTGTGTTATAGAATGCATACTTTCACTGATTTGTTTCCTTTTGGAAAACATTGCTTTGAGTAATGATTCTGCACTTTGCTACAGACTTTATAGAAACATAGAAGATAGGAGCAGGAGTAGGTCATTCGACCCTTCGAGCCTGCTCCGCCATTCAACGAGATCATGGCTGATCTTAAAGTTCAGTACCCTGTCCCTGCCTTCTCTCCGTAACCTTTAATACCCTTATACTGAAGAAATATATCTAATTCCCTCTTAAATATATTTAATGAACCTGCCTCCACTGCCCTCTGCGGCAATGAATTCCACAGATTCACCACCCTCTGGGTAAAGAAATTCCTCCTCATCTCGGTCCTAAATGGTTTGCCTATTATCCTCGAGCCATGGCCCCGGGTTCTGGATTATCCCATCCTTGGAAACATCCCATCTGCATCCATTCTGTCCAGTCCTGCCAGAATTTTATATGTCTCTGAGATCCCCTCTCAATCTTCTAAACTCCAGCAAGTACAATCCCAATTTGCGCAATCTTTCCTCATAAGTCATTCCTGCCATTCCAGGTGAATTCCAGCCTGGTGAATCACCTCTGCACTCCCTCCTTTGCAAAAACATCCTTCCTTAGATAAGGTGACCAAAACTGCACACAATACTCCAGGTGGGGTCTCACCAAGGCCTTGTACAGCTGCAGTAAGGTATCCTTGTTCCTATACTCAAACCCTCTTGATATGAAGGCCAACATACCATTTGCCTTTTTAACCACCTGCTGTACCTGCATGCTCGCCTTCAGAGACTGGTGTACAAGTACCCCTAGGTCTCTCTGCACTTCCCCATCTCTTAATCTATTGCCATTCAAATAGTAATCTGCCCTCCGGTTTGTATTACCAAAGTGGATAACCTCACATTGATCCACATTGTAGTGCATTTGCCATGTATCTGCCTAGTCCCTCAATTTATCCAAATCACACTGGAGCTTTCTGACCCCCTCATAGGCGGGGCATTGTTTTGGTGCATGTTGAGTGACACATCGGTTGCACTTGAATGTCTTTTCATCATTTGAAAATGATGAAAATGTTTCCTATATCTCATTTTTTGCTTGTGTGTGTGGACAACACTCTGGCTACAGCTATGCCTTCATTTTCACTGTGTTTGACACTCTGAATGTTTTCACATGCTGCCAAGCTAATTCACTGGCATGGCATATCTTCACAGCTCCAGCTAAGGTACGCTCTGAGTCTCGCAGCAATCTCTCTCTCACTTTATTATCAATAATCCCAAACACAATTTGATCGCGGTGAAGTGCCAGTTGATGAAGTAGACAAAGACGATGTGGTCAAACAATAATCATGGCTTTTATTAGCAGAAACTCATGGTACAATAATGAAAGACAATAGATGCATATACAGTTATATCCAAGGGGAGTGTACTTAACAGTAGAGATAATGCATAGCCAATGTTAGTAGAGCAAGGCTTGCCAGAGGGAAGACAGGCAGCTTGGCAGACATTCACCACAGTCTCCCCCTGGCAGAAGAAGGGTTAAAATCAAAAGGACAGCTGCTAGGAAAGACTGAAGCCAGCGATACATCGATACCATGTTTGGCCTTGAGATACTCTAACAGCCAAAATAGGCCAGTATCTAGCAAGCAATTGAAATATATTGAGATGTTTTATGGATATGTCAGCCTATCAGGTTGTTTACGAATTCTGGGGCTTCGTCTCAAAACAGGTATTTGCAAACTTGGGAACTGGTACAGGTCCTGGGTCTGTAGTGTGGGAAGGACTGGCTTCTGGACCCACTCCAGAATCGCCAGCATGAGGCAGTGGAGCCTCAGCTTGGCTATCCGAAAGCTTACTAGGGGTCACAGGCTGGGGGGGTGAGTCCAACCTCTCAGGCTCACTCTAAGTAGGGGTGCGAGGAAGGGGTGAACCAGGCGAGGCCAGATCTCTGAGGTGTACAGTGTCAGTACTCCCATCTGGGAATTTAACATGAGCATAGTTGGGGTTAGTATGCAGTAGCTGAACTGGTTGGACTAGGGAGACTGTTTTACGCGCCCAAGCGTGGTTCTTCAGCAGCACGGTTCCAGGCTCAGATAAACAGGCTGGCCAGTCCATCACAGTTCCTGATATCCTAGGAAAGGCAAACATACGTTCATGAAGTGTTTGATTTGTTGCAGTACACAATAAAGACCGAATAGAATGTAGTGCCTCAGGCAGCACCTCCTGCCACCGGTAACAGGGTAACCATGTGTTTTTAAAGCAAGATTAACAGTCTTCCAGACTGTAGCATTAGCCCTTTCAACCTGCTCATTTCCCTGCGGGTTGTAGCTCGTGGTATGGCTGGTGGCAATCCCCTTTTGTAGCAGAGCTCACCGCAGTTCAGCGCTCATGAATGATGAGCCTCTATCGGTATGTAATTGGGGAAACCAAAAATGCTGAAAATTCTGTCAAGTGACTTAATGACAGATGCTGACAAGACGTCAGGGCAGGGTATCGCAAAGGGAAACCTGGAATATTCGTCAATTACAGTAAGAAAATATACATTTTTGTTTTTGGAAGGTTACGGCCCTTTAAAATCTAAGCTAATCCTCTCAAAAGGTCCGGTTGCCTTGATGAGAGTGGTCTCTGGAGCTTTGAAATATTGAGGTTTGCATTCTGTGCAAACAGGACAGCTTTAGTCAGTTTCTTGACTTCTTCCAGAGAGTAAGGAAGTTAGCCCTTATGTAGTGGAAGAATCTCATGACTCCTGGGTGGCACAGTCTGCTATGGATCTCTTTTAGCCCCTCCAGCTGAGCACCAGCAGCAGATCGTGACAATGCGTCAGAGGGATCATTTAACCTGCCCGGTCTGTACTGGATCTCATAATTATAAGTTGCGAGTTCTATTCGCCAGCGTGCCATCTTATCATTCTTGATTTTACTTTTGTGTTTAGTACTGAACATGTAGGCTACAGATTTCTGATCAGTGACAAGAGTAAATTTTCTGCCGGCTAGAAAGCGTCTCCAGTGGCGAACAGCTTCAATAATAGCTTGGGCTTCTTTTTCAATGGCAGGATTTTTAAGTTCAGGTCCGCATAATGTGCGGGAGAAGAATGCCACAGGTCTGCCCTTTTGATTAAGGGTTCCTGCCAAGGCACAATCTGAGGCATCAGTTTCCACTTGGAATGGGACATCCTCATCAATGGACGAGAGTGCAGCTTTGGCAATATCAGCTTTAATTCTCTCAAAAGCCTTCAAGGCCATTGGCGAGAGAGGAAAAGATTTAGTGTCAAACAGAGGACATACCTTCATGGCGTAGTCCCGAACCCATTTGCAGTTGTAGGAAAAGAATCTCATACACCTTTTAAGGGCTTTTACTGAGGTTGGGGGTGCTAACTTCTTAAGGGGGGCCATTCTTTCCGGGTCAGGGCGGATTTCGCTCTTGTGGAGAATGTGGCCCAGAATGGGTAGCTCTATCACGTTGAACACACATTTACCCTTGTTAAATGTAAGGTTGAGTTCTTTAGCTGTTGCTAAAAAATTCTTTAAGTTGTTGTCGTGCTCAGCCTGTGTTTTCCCACAGATAGTGATATTATCCAGATAGAGAAACGTACCCTGTAACTCATACGTCCTAACAATCTTATCCATTTCCCTCTGAAACACAGACAAAATATTAGTGACTCCAAAAGGTACGCTTTTAAACTGGTATCAACCTCAAAGGCTGTATAGGGTCATTCCTTTTTTTTAAAATGGAGATTTGGTGGTAAGCTGCTTTGAGGTCGATAATGGAGTACACTTTGTATTGCGCTATCTGATTAATCATTTCTTGGATGCGTGGCAGGAGGTAGGCATCCAGGTTAGTGTAGTGGTTGATTTTCTGGCTGTAGTCAATAGCCAGTTGTTTCTTAGTGTGATTTTTCACAACTATCACCTGGGCTCGCCATGGACTCTTACTAGGTTCAATTACTCCCTCTTTAAGCAGTCTCTGGGTCTCCTCTTTGATAAACTTATGATCCTCTTTGCTGTAAGAATGGCTCTTAGTGGCAATCAACTGACACTCAGGGGATAAATCACTGAAAAGGGAGGGAGATTTGATCTTTAATGTGGACAGACTGCAGTAACTAGCACAGGGGATGGTAAGTGTGGGTAGTGGCCCACCAAAATTTAACACTACAATGTTCATCTGAGATTGAATACCTAACCCCAGTACCACAGGGGTGCAGAGTTCCGGCATAATAAAGAGTCACACATCAGCCAGGCAATGTCCCTGCAAATATAAAGTAACTTTACACTTGTCCCGTATAGTTTTTGTAAGTTCACTGCAAGCCATCGAAATCTTTCGGTTCACTGGATATCTCCGCAAATTTAAGGGGCTGGCAACTTTCTCGTGGATGTAGCAGTCAGCACTCCCCAAGTCTATTAGACAATAAAGAGTCTCACCATTCACCTCCCCCTTCATAGTTGATCGTTACAGTCTGTAACATCCCCCAAGCTTTGGAGTCAATTGAGCGATCACGGGGTATCTCACCTGGCTGTCACTTGAAGTCGATTCAGCCTGCTCGTCTGAAGATTCCCCCTTTTTACAGTTGTCTTCCATTCCTGCAGCTCCAGGATGCATTTTCTTGGTGCTTCTCTTCTTCTTATCAGTGGGAGTACTTTTCGCCTTACACACTTTAATGAAGTGGCCAAGTTTCCCACAATAGCTGCAGGTAGCAAATCGAGCCAGGCACTTCTGTCTGGGGTCCCAGCTCTCATCACAGAAGTAGCATTTTTCAGGAGTTTGCCCTTTTCTTTCCTTTGGGGTTCCAGCACTCCTGGATGCTTCCTTTTCAGTTTCTAGCATTACACTGAACCTCATGGCACTTTCTCAGTGTTTTGGCTAGAGTGATTGCCATTCATAGGTTAAGGGCTCCATCTCCAGCAGCCTTTGTTGGATGTAACTGGAGTCAATCCAGTTGACAAAAGCATCCAGCTTCAAGGCATTGCAGTGTTGTTGCACATTGACTGCCCTGACATCACATTAATTTGCCAGCGAGTCGAGGGCCAGTGCATAGGCAGCATCACTTTCCCCAGGTTTCTGGCGTCTAGTCAGCAACTGCTGTCAAGCAAGCAGCACATTCCGTGGCGCTGCATAGTAATCAGTCAGACATTCCTGGGCTATAGCCAGAGTGGTAGCTTCTTGTGTTATGGCAAAAGGGACCTCACCCAGCAGAGCCTTCAGGTGGCTCCATTGTATCGTCTCATTGACCACGTTGTTTCGAGCCTTGTAGTAATCGAAACAAGCAATCCAGTGGTTGAAAATGTCTCTGGCCCTCGGGGCAGACTGGTCAATTATCAGCCGCTCTGGCTTGAGTGCTGCATCCATTTCTGCTAAAGAAAATTGAAGTGCCAGTTGATGAACTAGACAAAGACTATGTGGTCAAACAATAATCATGGCTTTTATTAGCAGAAACTCATGGTACAATAATGAAAGACAATAGATGCCTATAGAGTTATATCCAAGGGGAGTGTCCTTAACAGTAGAGATAATGCACAGCCAATGTTAGTACAGCCAGGCTCGCCAGAGGGGAGACAGGCAGCTTGGCAGACATTCACCACACATGGATCATTGAAATTTCAGCAATCCAAAATTGCATTTTCTTCCTTTTAATTTCACGTCTGTTGAAATAATATCAAAGCTCTCACCCTGCAGCTGTGTGCATGAGCAAAATACATACTTTTCAAATGTTTTATTTTTCTTTGGTGAACAGTGTTAATCAAGCATCTCGATAACCTTGTTGAACTTGTCCTGGTCGTCTACTTCGGCAAAAACAAATGTATTGTAAACCTCTAGCACTTGAGGTCCTGCCACAGTAAGTAGCAGTGCAGTTATCCATGCATCAGGTTTGCTATTGAGTCCAATTTCTTCCAGGTACAGCATGAATCTTTGTTTGAACAACCTTCACTCATGGTTGAAATTTCCAGTCTAATTTACAGCATCAGGAGTCTCTACACTTTCCATTTTTTTGCTGATATCAACTGATTCTCACTCTGCACCCTTCAGGTGCTTCTTCCAATCCTGTTATGCACACTCCTGGTGTTTATTCCACTCCTGGAACTATGTAATGTTTGTTTTATTGTAATAAAGAAACTTGGGTCTTTCAAAACAATTGTACTCGAGATGGCAGAGGCCGACAGCATCGAATCCACGCTGCTGAAGATCCAACTGCGCTGGGTAGCTCACATCTCCAGAATGGAGGACCATTGCCTTCCCAAGATCGTGTTCTATGGCGAGCTCTCCACTGGCCACTGAGACAGAGGTGCACCAAAGAAGAGGTACAAGGACTGCCTAAAGAAATCTCTTGGTGCCTGCCACATTGACCATTGCCAGTGGGCTGATATCATCTCAAACCGTGCATCTTGGTGCCTCACAGTTCAGCGGGCAGCAACCTCCTTTGAAGAAGACCGCAGAGCCCACCTCACTGACAAAAGACAAAGGAGAAAAAACCCAACACCCAACCCCAACCAACCAATTTTCCCTTGCAACCGCTGCAACAATGCCTGCCTGTCCCGCATTGGACTTGTCAGTCACCAATGAGCCTGCAGCAGATGTGGACATTACCCGTCCATAAATCTTCGTCCGCGAAGCCAAGCCAAAGAAAAAATATTTATTAGCTGGTGCACACACACAAATGACCTGGTGGAGGCATCTACTTTGAATCTACCCAAGATGCAACAGCTCATCTCTTGACCCCCTCTAGTGGTCAAGATTATCACTAGTACTCTGTCATTACAGACAGGAGACAAGTTTGTGAAGTAGGTACATGGTATCATTGCCTTCATCAGCAGAGTCATTGAATATAAGAGTTGAGGCACCAGGTGAGACAGTTGCATAAAACATTGATTAGATGAACAAGGGCAGCAAAATTATGTAAACACCACAATCTGGAAGTTGGCATCCAAGCCACACACCATCTAGACTTAGAAATATATTGCTGTTTCTTCAACATTGCTAGGTCAAATTCCTGGAACTTCCTCTCTAAAAGCATTGTTTATAAACTCCAGAGCTCAGCACTGCCTTCTCAATGGTAATTATATGCTGGATCAGCATGTGAAGGCTACATCCTTTAGAAGAAAGTAAAAAAAAAATTGAATAGGTATAGATATTGACAGAAGTTTAGAAAATTGAGAGAGGCATAGAACGACATTTGATAGCCAGAGATTGTTTCCCACAACAACGATATCTAAAGCTAGCGGGCATAAGTTTCAGGAAGGGAGTGGTCATCGTCAGATTGGGCTGAGTGAGAGTGGTAAGGCTTTGGCTCAACAGGCTTTGGCAATAACAGGTAAGAGGTGAGGAATAGTAGTAGTTGAAGTTAGAAAGGGCCACCCTATTCAAGCTACAAAAAGGATTCAACAGGTAGGCATGGGTAAGGTCAGGTTTTTAGACATCATATATTTTGATTCTCTAGTCAGAGACAGTGGGAATGGCAGCCAAGGCAGAAGAATGCTCCTCTTGCAAAATGTGGGGCATCAAGGAAGGCAGCAGCATCCCTGATGACTTCATCTGCGAGAAGTGCATCCAGCTGCAGATCCTAATAAGCCATTAAGAATTTGAAGCTGACATTGGATGAACTCCAGATCATTCTGGAGGCAGACGGGGAGATTGACAGGACTTACAGGGACATGACCACACCTAGGGGGCAGGAGGAGGGTAGATGGGTGACATTTAGGAGAGGGAAAGGGTACAGACAGGCAGTGCAGGGCACCCCTGTGGTCATCCAACTTAATAATAAGTATACTGTAGCTGACCGCTACAAAGAAACACACACACACACACACACACACACACACACACACACACACACACACACACACACACACACACACACACACACACAGGGAGACAGATTAAGCTCACTCACTTTATTAGGGCTGAAAAGGCTGCTTTTATACTGTTCAAATTCCCGCCGTTTTTGCTGATTGACTGAGTCAGCCATATTAATAACCATAGTGGGCGGGAACAGCCATGCATGTGAATTCCCTTCTTCCCCAGCCTGTTTCTGCTGAGTTAACTGGGCAGCTTGACCAACACCATTTTTAGGACTGTTGGTCTGATGTTGCCCCAGCTTCTACCCCCGCTGGTTCATTGTCCTGGGAGTCACTTCAGCGATCTCTGTCCGCGTCTGCTGCCATGCGATGTGCCTTGCGGGCCACCACAATGTCAATTTAGATACTGTTGGGGGTGATGACCTTCTAGGGACAAGCCACAGAGATCAGAAATCTGGCGCAGTCTGGTACTGTGGCGAAGAAGGGAAGGGAGTAGAAAAAGTGAGCTGTAGTGATAAGGGATTCCACAGTTAGGAGGACAGATAAGAGGTTCTGTGGAAGAGATCGAGTCTCCCAGATGGTATATCCCTGGTGCCAGGGATGTCTCAGATTGAGTTAACAACATTCTCAGGAGGGAAGGTGAGCAGCCAAATGTCATGGTCCATATAGGGATAAATTACTTGGGTATGAAGGGTGAGGCAGTCCTGCAAGGGGAGTTCAGGGAGTTTGGTGCTGAGTTGAAGGACAGGGCCTCCAGGGTAGTGATCTCAGGATTGCTATCCACGCCATGTGCTAGTGAAGTTAGAAATAGGAGAATATTGCAGCTTAACATGTGGCTAAAAACATGTGGTGCAGCAGGGAGGGCTTCAAGTTTCTGGATCATTGGGCTCTCTTCCAGTGAAAGTGGTACAGTTTGCATCAGAACTGGAGGTGGACTAATATCCTTGCAGGAAGGTTTGCTGCTCCGGTGGGTATAAACTAGATTTGCAGGGGGAGGGGAACCAGAAAACCAGAGCAGATAGAGGAGTGGAGAAGGGAAAAGATGAAGTGAAAATTCCATGCACCATTAGAAATCATCAGATTACATGTGGTGGAAATATTCTCAGGTGCATCAATTTCAATGCAAGGAGTATTGTAGGAAAGGCAGACATAGGAACATAGGAAGTAGGAACAGGAGTAGGCCAAAAATTGTCCATCGAGCCTGCTCCTCCATTCAATATGATCATGGCTGATCTAATTTATGACCTAACTCCACCTACCTGCCTTCTCCCCATATACCCTAATTCCTCTATCATGTAAAAATTTATCTAACCGAATTTTAAATATGTTTAATGAGGCAGCCTCAACCACTTCCCTGGTTAGAGAATTGCAAATATTCACTACTCTCTGGGAAAAACTATTTTTCCTCATCTCTGTCCTAAATCTACTCCCCCGAATCTTGAGACTGTGTCCTCTCATTTTAGTTTCCCAGGCCAGCTCAAAAAAACCTTCCTACATCTATCCTATCCATACCCTTCATAACCATATATGTTTCTATAAGATCTCCTCTCATTCTTCTGAACTTGAGCGAATACAATCCTAGATGATTTAATCTTTCATCATAAGTCAACCCCTTCATCCCAGGGATCAACCTAGTAAACCTCCTCTGGACCGTCTCCAAAGCCAGTACATCCTTCCTCAAATATGGAGACCAGAACTGAACACAGTACTCCAGGTGCGGTCTCACCAGTACCTTATACAGTTGCAACATTACCTCCCTACTCCTGAATTCAATTCCTCTAGTGATGAAGGGCAACATTCCATTTGCCTTCTTAATAACCTGCTGCACCTGCAACCTAACTTTTTGTGATTCATGCACAAGCACTCCCAAGTCCCTCTGCACAACAGCATGTTGTAGTTTTTCACCCTTTAAATAATATTCAGCTCTTTTATTTTTCTTGCCAAAGTGGATAACCTCACACTTACTAACATTGTACTCCATCTGCCGTAATTTTGCCCACTCATCTAGCTTAACTATATCCCTCTGCAGACTCTCCACATCCTCATTACAATTTGCTCTTCCACTCAATTTGGTGTCATCCGCAAACTTGGCTACACCACATTTTGTTCCCTCCTCCAATCATGTAAATGATGAACAGTTGTGGGCCTAACACTGACCCCTGCGGCACCCCACTTACCACTCTCTGCCAACCTGAAAAACTCCCATTTATCCCGACTCTCTGCCTCCTGTCAGACAACCAATTTTCAATCCAGGCCAATATACTTCCCCGGACTCCACTTTCCTGTAACTTGCTGATAAGTTTCTTGTGCGGCACCTTATCAAACGCTTTCTGGAAATCCAAATATACAACATCAACCTGTTCCCCTCTATCCACCACATCCATTATATCCTCAAAGAATCCTAACAAGTTTGTCAAACAAGATCTTCCCTTTCTAAAACCATGCTGCGTCTGCCTGATTGAACCCTTACATTCCAAAAGTTTCACTATTTCATCTTTAATGACGGCCTCAAGCATTTTTCCAACTACAGACGTCAAGCTAATTGGCCTACATCCCTTCTTAAAAAGTTGCGTGATATTTGCTGTCTTCCAGTCTGCCGGGACCTGCCCAGAATCCAAAGAATTTTGGTATATGACCACCAATGCATCAACTATAACTTTTGCCATTTCCTTCAGAACCCTTGGATGCATATCATCAGGACCAGGTGATTTGTCTGGCTTTAGTCCCATTACTTTCTCCATCACTACTTCCTTTGTAACAACTATTTTATCAAGGCCTTCCCCAACATTCGCATCCTTAACTCCACATTTGGGCATGCTGGACGTGTCTTCCACCGTGAAGACTGACACAAAATATTTGTTTAATGCCTTGGCCATTTCCTCATTTTTTGCTACCAGTTTTCCTTTCTCATCCTCCAAGGGTCCTATGTTAACTCTGGCCACCCTCTTCCGTTTTATATATTTATAAACTTTTTTGCTTTCTGTTTTTATATTTTGTGCCAATTTACTTTCATAATCCTTTTTCCCATTTCTTATTACCCGCTTTGTAACCCCTTGTTGTCTCTTAAAGTTTTCCCAATCTTCCAGTTTCCCACTGCTCTTTGCAGCTTTGTACACCTGCGCCTTCAATTTTATACTCTCCTTTATTTCCTTTGTTAACCACGGTTGATTTTTCCCTCTCTTGCTACCCTTTTTCCTGGACGGAATATATTTTTGTTGAGCATTACAAAATATTTCTTTGAAAATCTTCCACTGTTCCTCAACTGTTTCATCAATTAGCCTGTGCTCCCAGTCCACTCTGCCCAATTCCTCCCTCATCCTGTGGTAGTCACCCCTGTTTAAGCATAATATATTATTTAGATCTAACTATTTCCCCTTCCATCTGAATGAGAAATTCAATCATACTATGATCGCTATTTCCCAGATGGTCTCTGACTATTACATAATTTACTCTACCTATCTCATTGCCCAACACTAGATCCAGGAGAGCATTTTCTCTTGTGGGTTCCTTAACATGCTGCTCAAGAAAACTATCGCGGATGCATTCTATGAAGTCCTTTTCTAGACTCCCACGACCAACTTGATTTTCCCAATCTATGTGGAAGTTAAAGTCCCCCATGACTACTGCTGTATCATTATTACATGCCTCACTTATCTCTCTATTTTTTAGCTGTGCCACTAAACTATTGTTATTTGGTGGGCGATAGATAACACCCACCAATAATTTTTTCCCTTTGTTATTCTTTATCTCTACCCAAATGGACTCAACATTATGCTCTTTAGATCTTATATCATTCCTCACTACTGCCTGGAGCTCATCTTTGATTAAGAGTGCAACTCCACCATCCTGTCTATCTCTTTGCACCACCTGATACCCTTGAAAGTTTAATTCCCATTTAAGGTCATCTTGAGGCCATGTTTCCGTGATGGCTACCAAATCATAGGCATGGTTACCGATTTGCGCCTCAAGTTCACTAACCTTATTTCTAATACTGCGGGCATTCAGATAAAGTGCCCTTATGCTTGTTGTCCTTTTAATATCTAGTGACTTCTGTAACCTTTTCTTTTGATTTTTCTGCCCACTATTTTTCTTTGTAATAAGAAAATTACTATCATTGACCAGAAAACTCACTGCACCATCTGATTTTTTACTTTCTACTCCCAACATTACTTTTCCTATTTTACTTTTCCTGGTCATTACTTTATCTTCCCTACCCTTTTCCCTATCACTCTGGTTCCCATACCCCTGCCAAATTAGTTTAAACGTTGCCCCACTGCTGTACCAAACATACTTGCCAAAATGTTGACACCTTTTGGATTTAGGTGCAACCCATCCTTCTTGTAAAGATCATGCCTTCCCCAAAAGAGATCCCAATGATCCAAGAAGCCAAATCCTTGCCTTGTACACCAGCACCTCAGCCACACATTCATTTTCCTTATCCTTACATTCTTTTCATCACTTGCATTTGGAACAGGTAGTAATCCCGAGATCACCACCCTAGCGTTCCTGTCTTTCAGCTTTTGTCCCAGCTCACTATAATCCGTTTTCATTACCTCCTCCCTTTTCTTGTCAATGTCGTTTGTACCCACATGTACCAAGACATCAGGCTGCTCTCCCTCTCCTCTCAGTATATTTTGGACCCGATTTGTGATATCTCGTACCCTTGCACCAGGGAGGCAGCACACCATGCAGGTATCTGGCTCACAGAACGTCCTGTCTGTACCACTGACAATAGAGTCCTCAATAACTACTGCATTTCCCCTTTTCCTTTTCTTTTGCACCACTCTGCCAGGCTAATTGACCTGGTGCCCATGGCCATCTTCTGTCCGGTCAACTACCTCAACAGAATCCAACACAACATAACTGTTGCTGAGTGAGATAGTCATTAATGTGCTCTCCGTTTTTCTCGCTTTTTTCTTCCCCCCCTGACGGTTTCCCACTTACCTGACACGGGTTCTAGAGAATTTATCGCCCTGAAAGTTGAGTCAATTAACTCCTCACTCTCCCTTACAAGCCGCAGGTCATCAATCTGCAACTCCATATCCCTAATTCACTCCCTTAGTAACTGCATCTCGGTACACCTGGTGCAGATGTGGCCATTTGGGAAGGTGGAGGTCACCCATTGTTCCCACATCTGACACCCAGTACAGAGCACTAACCCTATTGGCATGACTCTGAATACAAAGGCAAATAACTCAGCTTACCTTTTCTCCTTGCCTGCTTTCGCCGAAGCCTGATAAGCCAAAGCCAGGAAGTCTCACTCCTTCACTGCTCCACTCACTCACTGAGCCACTCCTCGCTGGCCGCTCCCTCCCCTTTCACTCTTTTTATTGGCCCCTTGACCAATTAACCCTGTCACTTTCAGCAAGCTCCTCCTCCTCTGATTCACAGCCCGACTCTCTCCAAACTCCTCCTCTGACTCCCAAACGAACCAAGTAGGCCCAAGCCCCAGTAAGCCCCCGACTTTAATAGCTTACCTTCTCCTCACTTTCAGCAAGCTCCTCCTTCTCTGACTCACTTTCAGCAAGCTCCTCCTCCTCTGATTCACAGCCCGACTCTCTCCAAGCTCCTCCTCCGACTCCCAGCCGAACCAAGTAGCTGAGAGTGTGGATTGGTATGTGGAATTATGACATTGTGACCATTAGTGAAACTTAGTTGAAGGAGGGGCAGGACTGGCAGCTAATGTTCCGGGCTTCCATTGCTTTAGGCACAATAGAATGGGATGGATGAAAAGGGGAGGTGTGGCATTGCTTGTCAGGGTAAATATCACAGCTCCACTCAGGAAGGACAGACCAGAAGCCTCATCAACTGATGCTATATGGGTGGAGCTGAGGAACAGGAAAGGTATGACTACACCCATGGGGTTGTATTATAGACCGCCCAATAGGTCATGACAATTAGAGCAGCAGATCTGTACAGAGATAGCAGACAGCTGCAGGAAATACAAGGTTGTGATGGTAGGAGATTTTAAATTTTCCACATATTGACTGGGACTCCCATACTGTAAAATGCCTAGATGGTTTTAGAGTTTGTCAAATGTGTTCAGGAAAGCTTTATAAACAAATATACCAATGAGAGAGAGAGAGAGGGAGAGGGAGAGGGAGAGGAAGAGGGGGAGAGGGGACAGAAGAATTTGTAGGGGAACATTTTGGGTCCAGTGAGCATAATGCCATTCATTTAAAGTTAATTATGGAGAAGGATAAGTCTATGTCTCGGGTGAGATTCTCAATTGGAGAATGGCCAATTGTGAGGAAATGAAAAAGGATCTAGAATGCGTGGATTGGGTTAAGTTGTTTTCTGGCAAGGACATGTGAGGTAAGTTGAGGACCTTCTAAGGTGAAATTTTGAGAGCTCAGAGTTTGTAGGTTCCTGTCAGGATCAAAGGCAAGGTTACAAGGCATTGGGAAGAAGAAGAAGAGAAAGGTATATAGCAGGTATAGACGACATGAAGCAAATGAGGTACTTGAGGAATATAAAAATGCAAGAAAACCCTCAAGAAGGAAATAGGCATATGGAGAAAACAACACCCAAAAGATAGAGATTACTCATATTATTCTAACAGACATAAGAGCTGCTCCAGGGTTGATATGTTTTTACTTTCTGCCCAAATACAAGAGAGAGTCCAAGATCTTGAATATAAAGTGATTGTTATCAGATCACTCACCATAACAGCTAACAATTGCACTGGAGGATACTCCAATTAAAGGATATAAATGGAGACTTAACCCCATCTTGCTAAAAAGACAAGATTTTAGGCCAATTATAGGACAACAAATTTAAATATATTTTGATATGAATGCAAATAATGTTACAGGTAAATTTATATTATGGGATGCAATTAAAACCTTTATTAGAGGGCAAATAATAAGTTATAGAACTAAAATGAAAAAAAAAGAATATTACCAAGAAATAGAAAAATTAGAAAAAGATATAGTAGGTCTAGAGAAAGATTTAATGAAAGGAGAAAATATAGAGAAAAAAAGACTATTGATAGAGAAAAATATGATACGTTACAAACATACCAAGTGGAAAAAAAAACATGAAAACAAAAAAAAGATACTATGAATTAGGAGAGAAAACCCACAAAATCTTGGCTTGGCAATTAAAGACGGAGCAAGTAACTAAAACTATTGTAGCAACAAGGAAGGGAAATAATCAGATTTCATATAAACCACAAGAGATTAATGAAAATTTCAGGAGTTTTGTTTTATAAGCAATTATACCAATCAGAGGTCTTAGAAAAGAATAAGGAAATAGATACATTTTTATCAAATATTGAGTTACCCCAGTTAGATTCAGAAGAACTAAGTAAATTAGCAAATCCCCTAACGATCACAGAAGTATACGACATTAATGACTCTACCAAATAATAAAGCACCAGGCGAATACTGATTCCCTATGGAATCTTACAAAACTTTTAATAACTTATTAATTCCACTCTTTTTAGATATAATAAAACAGGTGGAAGAAACTCAAAACTTACCTGAATCTTGCAAGATGGCAATAATCACAGTCATTCTGAAAACAGGGAAAGACTCGGGGTCATCATCATCCATACAGACCAATTTCCTTATTAAATACTGATTATAAATTAATCACAAAATTATTAGCAAATTTTTTACCGCAATTGGTGAAATCAGATCATTTGGGATTTATTAGGAATAGAAGGGCAGTAGATAATGTATGTAAATGTATCAATCTGATACATACAGCACAAGAAAATAAAGAACCAACAGTGGCAGTAGCTCTAGATGCAGAGAAGGCATTTGATAGGTTTGAATAGAACTTTTTCTTTAAAATACTTCAGAAAATTTAAAATACCAGAAACATTTATTAATTGGATCAAAGCCCTATATAATCCCAAGGCAAGAGTGCTATCTAATGGCAAGGCGGATGGTGCTGAATTCGCACTTCTCTTTATTGTATATGAGATTCAGCTCCTCGGCCGTCCGGAGAAATCTCTCCAGGTTGGCAGCATGGTCCTGCTGGTGTGGCAGCAGATGGTGACATTATCCAGGGACAGGAAGGTCACCTTTAATTTGTGCTGGTCAACCATGCGATCCAACTCCCTCTGGAAGACGGAAACCCTGTGAGTGACCCCAAATGGAACTCAGCGAAACTGATAGAGGCGCCCATCTGCCTCAAAGGTGGTGTAGGTGTTTTTCCGGCGGGTAGATGAGGGGTTGGTGATAGGTCGACTTCAGGTCAATAGTGGAAAAGTCCCTGTAGCGGACTATCTCATTGACCATGTCGGCTATCCTCGATAAATGGTAGGCATCCAGCTGGGTGTGCCGGTTGATGGTCTGACAGTAGTTTATGACCATCTTCGGCTTGCTGCCCCATTTGACCACCAAGACTTGGGCTCTCCATGGGCTGTTGCTGGGCTCTATGACACCTTCCACTAGAACCCACTGCACCTTTGCCTTGATAAAGTCTCTGTCGGCTGCGCAAGGGCTCCTACTTCTGGTGGCTATCAGCTCACAGTCTGGCGTGAGGTGTGTGAAGAGGGCGGGGGGGGCGATGCGCAGTGTGTAGAGGCCGCAGGTTGGTCGGGGCTGGTTGGACGGCATGCTGTGGAGCATGAGTGGGGCTAGGGGCACCCCAAAGTTGAGGGTGATGCTCTGAAGATGGCATTGAAATTCTAAGCCCAGGAGGACTGGGGCACAGAGTTTTGGCATGACCAGGCACCTGAACCCAGTATACGTCTCCCACCCCCCCACAGTCAGATTGGCTGAGCAGTGCCCAAGGGTGTTAATGGTTTAGTCCTGGGCGATGAAGGTGATAGAGAAGGTGGTGGGATTTCATAGAGCTGGTCATGTTCAGGTGAATGAAGCTCTTGGTGCTGCCACTGTCAAGTAGGCACTTTGTTACCTGTCCGTTGATCTCGACGTCCATCATGGAGTTCCCAAGGCCACGAGGGATGTCTATGGACAGTGTGGTGGCTGCTAGGACCATCTCAGAGGGGTCACAGTTCCCCAACGGTGGAGGCGAGTTGTGGCCGGTGTCATCCTCTGCTGGTATGGTGTGCATTGTGAGAGGTGAGTGTTCGCCAGTGGCGTTCTCCATAGGTGGGGGTACAGTGAATGCTGATCAATGGCATCTGCAGGCATTGGGTATGTCGAGAGGGTGGCCTGGTCAGCACTCATGTTGACCACGTCATCATCGTCATTGTCGGTGCTGGTGAGGTCAGCAGTGAGCACAGTGTAGGCTTGAGAGGCCTCGAGTGGCTGTGGAGCCTGTGCCCACCCAGCCCAAGATGGCGGCGCCGTTTGGGGGTGCATGGCACCGGCATGGCTGGCCCTTCAGCTGTGCCAGTCGTGCCGGAGGAAGTGACATCATTGCTGGCGCCGGAAGTGACGTCATTGCAGTACATGGATGTGGCATCTTATCAGGGCTGTGCTTGCATGGCCCGGGGCTGGTCTGAACGCATAGTGAGCACATGGCGATCATTGCCGGCAAAGGCTGGAAGTAGCACTGCCAAGGCTGGGGAGGCCGGAAGTAGCTGCAAGAGCAATGGCGTTGCCCTACAATTGCATGTGGCTGGGACCGGGAGGGAGGGGTTTTGGTTGTAAAGGGCCACTGAGCTGCCGACAGGCTTAGAAGGCATACCTTAGCCTTGTGGCCTTTCTGCCGCATTTCAAGCAGAATTGGTTCCTGGCCGGGCAGTTTCGTCACAACTGCTGATCCGATCCACTTTGAGATCCACAATACTTACAAGGGCATGGAGCACTCGCTGTGGCGATGCTCTCATCCTCTAGCTGGTTTTGGGCCATGGCTGTAGTCTGTGCTGTCCACGAGGAGACCAGGGTGAGTCTGGAGTCAAAGGCTTTGGTGTGTAGGATTGCTGCCTCCAGGGCTTGTATTACCTCCCAAGTCCTGGTGGTCAAAGGGGGCAGCAAGCCATGGATGGTCATAGACTACAGTCAGACCATCAACCGGTACACCCAGTTGGATGCCTATCCTTTATCGAGGATAGCCAACATGGTCAATGAGATAGCCTGCTACAGGGTCTTCTCCAATATTGTCTTCCGGTAGCTTCTGCCTGATGGCTCTTGAGCATAGACCTCAGATGCAGACGCCCCTGATCAGCTTCTGGCTTCTTTCTCAGTCACCCGAGGATCAGCTATGTGCTGTCAGGCCAACTCATGCAGGGCTCTCACGTAGGACTTGGCTGTCTCTCTGGGCTGCTGGGCACAAATGCTTAGGAGGTACCTGGCAAAGACAACATTCATTGGAGGTTTATACATGGTCTCCAAGGTGTTCATTGCCTCAGGGTACTTGGTGCAGTCTTTGAGGGCCTGGAAGGCTCGGGGACACAGCTTCGAACGGAGCAGGACGTGCTTTTACCTGTCGGAGTCTAGGATGTTGGCATGTCTCTCGACGATTGCTTCGACAGTGTGCCTCCAGAATTTGAAGCGTGGTTGCACTTCTGGGTGATGTGGGTTGACTTCGAGGCTCCCGGCACTTAGGAGCTTTTCCATAGCAGCTTAAATTTTAAGTAGAATAATTATGATCCACTGTGGTGACAGTAAGCAGACATAAGATTTGAAAGACTGAACAACAGGTTTTATTCTACTTAAATTCTTCTGCTGTAGTAGGCTGCTACTCCATGTGACTGACCTCGAGGTGCCGGATGTGGCTTATATCCCGGTGGATGATTGACAGCCGGCCAGGTGCGGTCTGTCCTCCGGTGATCTTCCTGCAGGTACACACATCACCCCCTGCAGTAGGCAAGTGGTGTATCACCACACACAGTCCTTCAGTCTGTTTATTCTATTTACTAGTGCACATGCAGAACCCATTATAATGAAAGTCAGTTGGATCTATCTGTAGCTAGAGTGATCCCCCTTGATCTTTGCTTAACAATGCTTTAGTCTGCCTTAATGTAAATATGGAGATATTTCAGACACATGACCTGGCCTACAATATGCAGCAGGGTTGTATTATTGATATGCATAGCTGTTTCTTCATTCTACAATGTGGCTTCGATTATACTGTCATTATCATCCTCCTCAGGTGTGTATTAGATATCACTAAACATCCCTGGCCCTGTTTCCTTATTATCAGATTCTAGTGTGAACAATGCTGAAATAGTTCTATACCCATGCCCCTTTGATACCAAGCCTGATGTCTTAATTGGCTTGTGGTAAACCATTGATGATATTCACAGCTTCCCTGGCTCCTGCATTCATAGGATCTACCATTTCCCCACTGAACTCACTATTTATTGACCATGTGACTCAACCACAATGAAGATGACCCCACCTCATTACACCCCCACCTCATTACACCCCCACCTCATTACACCCCAACTCATTACACCCCCACCTCATGACACCCCCACCTCATTACACCCCTGTGGATTTGTTCCCTGCCTGCCTCTCAGAATTATGTCCTCACTATTATTGTTTTCCATTTTCAAGCTTGATGGTCATTCTAAAGATTCCTTCATGCTGCTAAATACTTTCACCTGAATATTTTCATTCACCAGTCCACACAACAAGTGATCCCGTCATCCCTTATCTGATCCTGTACCATAAACAGATTCTTCTTCTTAACCCTATTCATGTTTATCTCCACAAGGATCTTCATGACTGGATGTTCTCCTCCAGCTCAAGGCACCTCTCTAGATGGGTTGTCTTCCTTAACTGTGGCACTATCATTGGCGCTCCATTCAGTTCTGGGTTACCTAGACAACAGCAACTCTTCATCAACTACAGCTCAGTTTTCAACACTATCGTACCCTTAGTACTGGTCAGCCCTCTGCACCTGGATCCTTGATTTCCTCATCAGAAGACCACAGACAGTATGAATCAGAAACAACATCTCCTCTTCACTGACATCAACACAGGCGTACCTCAAGGATGTGTGCTTAGCCACAGTTCTACTCATTCTACACCCATGATTTGAGACTAGGCACAATTTAAATGCCATCTACAAGTTTGCCGATGAGACCACAGCCATCAGCAGATTCACAGACAGCAATGAGGAGGCATGTAAGATAGAGATTTGTCACAAAAACAACCTAGCGTTAATGTTAGCAAAACTAAGCTGATTGTGGACTTCAGGAAGGGGAAATCAGGAGAACATGAACCAGTCCTCATCAAGGGGTCAACAATAGAAAGGGTTAAATTCCTGGGTGTCCACATCTCTGAAGGCCTTGGGGCCTCAATGTTAATGCAATCACAATGAAGGTTCACCACCTGCTCTACTTTGTGGAGGATTTTGAAGAGAATTGGTATGTCACCAGAGACTCTTTCAAATTTTTATAGGTATGCCATGGGGAGCATTCTGACTGGTTGCATCACTGTCTGATAGA
Organism: Narcine bancroftii; assembly: GCF_036971445.1. NCBI lineage: Eukaryota > Metazoa > Chordata > Chondrichthyes > Torpediniformes > Narcinidae > Narcine > Narcine bancroftii. Next base: position 390,654,692 of record NC_091469.1, read on the forward strand.
ATAGGAAAAGACTACAGAAAGTTATAACTCAACCAGTCCCAACATGGACATCAGACTACACTCCATCATGGACAACTACAAGAGGTGGTGTCTTAAGAAAGGAGCCTCTATCCTCAAGGTCCATCACCACCCACGCCATGCCCTTCTCGCACTGCTACCATCAGGAAGAAGGTAAAGGTGACTGAAGATGAACACCCATCAGCTCAAAAACAGATTCTTCCCCTCGCCCATCAGACTTCTGAATGGACAAAGAACCACAGACATTTTGCTCATAACTTGATGAAGGACTCAAGTCTGAAATGTTGGTTATGTATCTTTATCTTTGTATTAGAAAGTATGCTGTTTGACCTGGTGAATTTCTGCAGTATTGTGTTTATACAACCTCAATTTTCTTTTTTACATAAATTTATTTTTTAAAATGTAATTTAGTGCAATATTTGCACCTGTAATGCTGCCACTAAACAATGAATTTGATGACATGGTCACAACAACAAATTCAGATTCAGATTCAACAACAGCCTTTAGGAGTCATCTTTTCTCCAATTATGATCCACGATCCCTGTCACTAGAATGCCTTCGTTCAGTGCCTTGGTCAGTCTATCTTTCCCCCCCCCCCACCCCCCCCCAGCTCCCCTGGTCAGTCTATCTTTATTTCAGATTCAACATACTGTAACAGTTATGAATCAAGCACTTTGTTGATGGACTGGTATCACATATTAATAGCCAAGTCAGATTGGAAGTTTTCTATCCCTGAAAGTCATTGGTTGAACAAAAAATGAGTTAACAACAGTCCAACAAAAATCAGCCAATTAACCAAATTTAAACTCCAGTTAGTTCACACTTTGGAAAGCTGTTTCAGCCTCGGAGTTATTGAAGAAGGCAAAACAGTGTAAATTATTATTATTCTGCATCTTGTCAGGCAACTTGATTTAATGTAAAATCAGGTGCTTGTCACAGCCAAAGAACCCTGCCACTGGCATGGAGCCATTATTTAAATATCATACCATCAGAAGGTCAAGTCATTTCAACATAAAATCTAAGCTAACACCACAGTGCAGTACTAATGCCCTATGGCACACATGTCAAACTCAGGCCTGCGGGCCAAATTTGGCCCGTGATATAATTATATTTGGCCCGCAAGATCATATCAAATATGTATTAGAGCTGGCCCGCTAGCCGCCGCGCCAGTATAGCACATGCACAGCTAATACTACAAATCCCAGAATGCTTTGCAAATGTGTTGGCACCGGCCTGTCAGCCCGCTAATCGCCCCCACCTCCTCTCTTTACTTTCATTAGCATCTGCGACCTGTCGCCCAACTCACATGTAATAAACCCCTTACGGAAAATGGCCAAACGAAAGACAGAAAACAGGACCTTCCAAGACAGGTGGGAGGCAAACTCTGACCCCACAGTTTGATGAACTTGCATCTAAGAAGAGATGCCAAGTATCTGGTTTAGACCCAGGTGCATCAGAGTAAATCTTTGATTAACTTTGGACTGTTCATAGTTGAAAGATTGGATTTTCATTGAAGCAAGTTGTTATTTTTTTGACTTGTTGGCTTGTAAAAAAAAACATTTAAAAGGAGCTTAAAGACTATAGAGAAATATTATTTATTGAATATTTTATTTCTCATTGTTAATGCTTCTTCTGGAAAGAGTTTAACCAAAACTATTATTAAACATTTATTTTAATAAGAAAAAGTTTAACATTACATATGTTGAAAGAAGAGAAAACATGCAGATGTTGTTGAAAATTTTCAATAAATATTTAGTTTGGCCCACAACTTAGTCCAAGTTTTTAATTTTGGCCCTCTGTGAATTTGAGTTTGACACCCCTGCCCTATGGGAATGTCACAGATGCTGGGGTGGAAATTGTTCCTCTTTTAAATGTGAATATACAGCACAGCCACACTGATAAAAGTAACTTCAATGTTACCGAATTTCAGAAGCAGAATTTAGTGCACGTGCATTACTACATCATGTCTTTGGCACGTGAAACAGAAGATGAATTTTTACACTGAATTTTGACCCACTTGTCAAATGCCAATTAGAACATTCAAAGTAACAATTTAAAAAAGGCAATGGAGTTCTCTCCAAAGACTTGGCCAGTTTTCATCATTCTAAATAGCCAACAAATTATATTTCCAGTCAACCCTATAGTATGCAAATTGGCTGCTGCATTTCCGATAATATATTACTGACCACCTCTCTGATGTTCTTCATTGATTCTAAAGAGTTTTGTGCTAGCATGAGATCATAAATGCATGCCAAAAATGAAAGTTAACTTTTTTTTTAAGTACAGTGGTGGTGGATCTACAAACTACAAAATTCAAACCTATTCCAAACCATAATCTTCCACCTTAGAAGGGTGCTGATAATGAACTGAGGATGATACTAACTAATTAATAATGCAATTTAAATATTGAATTTCATAATTGTTCCATGTGTCTGCCAGTATATTTTTCTTCCTGATTTTCACAAAAAGTAGGCAAAAAAAGATACATTTTTTCATCTCCATATAATGGTTATTGAAAAAGCAAAAAATATAATAAAAATTTAAATCATAAAAAATTCATTATAGAATTAAAAAATTCAAGATTTCCCTTAGTAATTCATTCTTTATTAATATTCAATTGCTCAGTGTAATACAAATAGTTAAAGATATTCACTAGTAATGATCCAGTAATTTCTTATCTTATTCTCACCAGCAGAGGGCGCTACATCAACACCATCACATCAGTGCAAAATATTGGAATGGACACCGCAGAATTAATAATAATGGTTTAACTGTGAATATGAAGATAAGCTGGATACCACCCAGATCTGCTTATTTCACAGCTATCATTAATAGATTTGAATTGATACTTTCTCTGATTGTTCGTATTGAAGGGCTTTATTTTTTTAATTCCACTTTTATTACTGAGCTTTGTTGGCAATGGCTTTGTGGACGTGGACAGTGTGAGCCAATAGAAACACCAGTGTTGTTTAATGTGTTTCTTGTCTGCTTGCTTTGGTCCATTTGAAATCTCCTCACCATGTTTTGAAGTTTTCCTGCTAGAAATGTTGCTTCTTACCTCAATCTGTGGTCACAGTGAGAGCAAATTCTGAGAGCAAAAGACTGGACTCCTGCCAGAACAAGTCTATTTAAGGAGTGAAAAAAGGAAATCTGCAGGCATTGTGATTTCAGAAAACACACAAAAGTGCTGGAGAAATTCCACAGGTCCTACAGGGTCCTTGTAGTGCATGGATGCTGCAGGATGTTCCGAGTTTCACCAGCACTTTTGTGTATTTGACTATTCAAGGTCTAGTTTTCAGGAATCCGAAAGGTACAATGGAAGTAAAAATCCAAACCAAACAGGTAATTCTATTCGCCTCAATCCAAACTTTAAGTGATTAATTTTTCGAACTAGCTGTAAATTTAGCCATGGCACACTGCTGTCAACCAATTCAATATTAAGTAAAAATAGAAAATGCTGAAAATATCAATGAGCTCAGCTGTATCTATAGAGAAATAACCAGCTGTTATTTGAAATGTAATTGATTAGAATAATATTCACTTAACAGGATTAAGGTGAAGAGAAACAGAAGAAGGGAAAAGAAACACAAAGATTTGTGATGTGTGGAAAACCAAAGAGATTATGTGACAAATGTTTGGAGGAAGTGAAAATACAAAAGGTTATTTGAAATTACCAAAGAAAATTGGAAAAATTGCTGGAAATCTGGAATAAAAATGGCCATAACCTGAAATTCTAGAGCTCAAAATTAGCTACAATCTGAAAAGTTGGAAGATGATGGACTATTCCTAGAGCCAACATTGAACTTTGTTGGAACACCGTTGGTCACAGAGGACATAGAGATCAGAGTGGAAATAGGATGGGGCATTAAAGACTATTTGAAAAGCAAGACATTGAAGATCTTGGAAATATGAAACATAAAGAGAAAATTCTACAAATCCTCACATGTTTAAGTGGCATCATTGGAGAGAACTATCTGAACCAGGAATAGATAGTGATAAAATTTTGATGAAAATACTTTGATGTTTAATTATTTTTCTCTTTTCACAGATGCTTCCTGACCCACTGAATATTTCTCTTATTTTCTGCTTTTTATTTTGGTTGAATTCGGTGTTGAATTTAGAAACCACTAAACTGTTCTGTCTGAAAGTGAGGTGATGTTCTTCTCAGGAGAGTTCTATGATAGAGAGGAAGCAGGAGAGAAGAATAGAGGAGAAGGGGGTGGAGGAAGATGAGTATCATTGATGCTGAAATCTGAAAGACCGGCCCCATAGGGATGGGCAGGTCAGATTGCTGGGGTTGGGCTCAGGGTATCTGATGTGGTGGTTCAAGAGAGGATGATTGTGAATCTGTACTGTCGCAGAGGATTTATATGACCCAGAAGATGAATTAGCTGCAGATACACATTTGAGGTGGTCATCGTGTTGGCTTGGCTATGGAAGAAACATGGAGCTCTGGCAGTAGCTTTTATTTAATTTTTTTTATTTTTCACACTGTGAACCATATCAATCAAAATACACACAAACATTTCCCTCTTGAATATACACAGTCATTTTCTCCCCTTTTTTCCCCCTCCCTTCCCTCCCTCCTTCCCACACCCCTCCAAACCCACTAAACATTCAACATATATAATACAATAAACCCATTAAACAATGTCATCACACAATGAAAATAAACAAGAAAATTGTATCATTTACTGTTACACACTGGGTCAGTTCATTTCATTTTCTTCTTATTCTATCATTTTAGGGGGTGGAGGTCCGCGGTAGGCCCTCTCTGTTGTGTTCCATGTACGGTTCCAAAATTTGTTCAAATAAAGTGACTTTATTTTTTAAATTATATGTTATTTTTTTCCAATGGAATACATCTATCCATTTCCATGTACCATTGCTGTATTCTCAGGCTCTCTTCTGATTTCCAAGTTGACATTATACATTATTTTGCTACAGCTAAGGCTATCATAATAAATCTTTTTTGCGCTTCATCCAGTTTGAGGCCTAATTCTTTACTTATATTACTTAGAAGAAAGATCTCTGGATTTTTTGGTATGTGGCTCTTTGTGATTTTATTTAATACCTGATTTAGATCTTCCCAAAACTTTTTCACTTTCTCAAATGCCCAAATTGCATGTACTGTTGTTTCCATTTCTTTCTTACAGTGAAAACATCTATCTGATAATGTTGGATCCCATTTATTTAACTTTTGGGGTGTGATATATAACCTGCGTAACCAATTATATTGTATCATGCGTAACCTCATGTTTATTATATTTTTCATATTTCCAGAGCATAACTTTTCCCATATTTTGTTTTTTATCTTTATGTTTAGATTTTTTTCCCACTTTTGTTTGGGTTTATAGCTTATTTCATCATTTTATTTCTCTTACAGCTTGATGTACATGTTTGTTATAAATCTTTTTATTATCGTTGTTTCTATAATCACATATTCAAAACTATTTCCTTCTGGTAATCTCAGTCTGTTTCCCAATTTGTCCTTTAAGTAGGTTTTCAGTTGGTGGTATGCAAACATTGTACCATCAGTTATTCCCTATTTGTACTTCATTTGTTCAAATGTTAATAAATTATTTCCCAAAAAACAATTTTCTATTCTTTTAATTCCTTTTCTCTCCCATTCTCTAAAGGAAAGGTTATCCATTGTGAAAGGGATTAGTTGATTTTGTGTCAATAATAATTTTGGTAGTTGGTAATTTGTTTTTTTCCTTTCTACGTAAATCTTCTTCCATATATTGAGTAAATGGTGCAGTACTGGTGAACTTCTATATTGCACCAGTTTTTCATCCCACTTATAAAGGATACGTTCCAGTACCTTCTCCCCTATTTCATCTAGCTCTATCTTGGTCCAATCTGGTTTTTCCCTTAAAATCAGATAAAAATCTGATAGATACCTTAATTGTGCTGCTCTATAATAAATTTTAAAGTTTGGTAGCTGCAAACCACCTGTTAATTAATCTAGTGCTATTCTCGGTTTCCCTCCTTTCCAAAAGAATTTCCTTATTATTCTCTTTAGTTAATTGAAGAATTTCTCTGTTAAGGGAATTGGTAACAACTGAAATAAGTATGGTATCCTTGGGAAGACATTCATTTTAATGCAATTTACCCTCCCTATCAATTTTAATGGCAATTCTTTCCAATGTTCTAAGTTATCCTGCAATTTCTTCATTAATGGCTGATAATTTAATTTGTATAGGTGGCCTAAATTATTATCTAATCTAATACCTAGATATCAGATTGCTTGTGTCTGCCATTTAAATGGTGATTCTTTTTTAAACTCTGTGTAATCCGCATTATTCATTGGCATCGCTTCACTTTTATTTGCGTTGATCTTGTACCCTGATATTTCTCCATATTCCTTCAATTTCTTATGTAGTTCTTTTATTGATATTTCGGGTTCTGTTAAGTATACTATGATGACATCTGCAAATAAACTGATTTTATACTCCTTCTCCTTTATTTTTATCCCTTTTGTTTTATTTTCTGTTCTTATCTGTTCTGCCAATGGTTCTGTGGCTAAAGCGAAAGTGAGGGAGATAGTTGACATCCCTGCCTAGTTGACCTATTTAATTTAAATTGGTTCGATACATATCCATTTACTGTCACCTTTGCCAGTGGACCCTTATATAATGCTTTAATCCAATTAATATATTTCTCTGGTAGGTTGAACCTCGTAATACTTTGCATAAATAATTCCATTCTACCCTGTCAATGGCTTTCTCTGTGTCTAAAGCAACAGCCACTGTTGGTATCTTATTTCCTTGTACTGCATGGATTAAATTAATGAACTTACAGAAATTGTCCATTGTTCTTCTTTTCTTAATAAATTCAGTTTGATCTTGTTTTACTATTTTTGGTACACAGTCAGCCAATCTATTTGCTAATAATTTTGCTATTATCTTATAATATGAATTAAGTAGATATATTGGTCTATATGATGCTGGTGTTAGTGGACCTTTCCCCATCTTTGGTATTACTGTAATTATTGCTGTTTTACATGAATCTGGCAAGTTTTGTATTTCTTCTACCTGTTTAATTACTTCCAGGAGAGGAGGAATTAATAACTCTTTAAATGTTTTATTGAATTCTATTGGGAGTCCATCCTCTCCAGGCGTTTTATTGTTCGGCTGCTTTTTTAATATATCCTGTATTTCCTCTATTTCAAATGGTTTTATCAATTTGTTTTGCTCCCATTCTTGCAATTTTGCTAGTTCAATTCTAGTTAAAAACTCATCTACTTTGTCTTCTTTCCCTTTGTTCTCAGTTCGGTATAATTGTTCATAGAATTCCTTAAAGTTTTCATTGATCTCTGTTGGGTTATATGTAATTTTTTTTGTCCTTTTTCCTTGAAGACAATACAGTTCTTTTAGCTTGTTCTGTTTTAAGTTTCCAGGCTAATATTTTGTGTGATTTTTCTTCTAGCTTGTAGTACTTCTGCTTTATTTTCATTATGTTCTTCTCCACATATGTTTATAATGTTTCGTATTTTATTTTTTTGTCCGCCAGTTCTCTTTTTTTGTTGTATCTTCCCTCGTTGCTAGTTATTTTTCTGTACTCACTATTTCCCTTTCCAACTGTTCTATTTCCTGATTGTAGTCCTTTTTCATCTTAGTTACATAACTTATTATCTGCCCTCTAATGAAGGCTTTCATTGCATCCCATAATATAAATTTGTCTTTCACTGATTCCATATTTATTTCAAAGTACATTTTAATTTGGTGTTCAATAAATTCTCTAAATTCCTGTCTTTTAAGTAGCATGGAGTTTAATCTCCATCTATATGTTCTTGGTGGGATGTCCTCCAGTTCTATTGCTAATAACAAGGGTGAATGATCAAATAGAAATCTAGCTTTATATTCCGTTTTCCTAACTCTCCCTTGGATATGGGCTGACAACAGGAATAAGTCACTCCTTGTGTATGTTTTATGTTTGCTCGAATAATATGAGTATTCCTTCTCCTTTGGGTATTGCCTCCTCCATATATCCAAAAGTTGCATTTCCTGCATTGATTTAACCATAAATTTGGCCACTTTATTCTTTTTGCTAGTCTTTTGTCCAGTTTTATCCACCTTTGGGTCCAAATTAAGGTTTATATCCCCTCCATTCAATATATTCCCCTGCGTATCTACAATCTTCAAAAAAATATTTTGCATAAACTTTTGATCCTCTTCATTAGGTGCATACATATTGACCAAATTCCAGAATTCTGAATATTTCTGACATTTTATCATTACATTCCACCCTGCTGGATCTATTATTTCCTCCTCTATTTTGATTGGTACATTTTTATTGATTAATATAGCTACACCTCTGGCTTTTGAATTATATGATGCTGCCATTACATGCCCTACCCAGTCTCTGCTTAATTTATTATGTTCCACTTCAGTTAGATGTGTTTCCTGCACAAATGCTATATCTATTTTTTTCTTTTTTCAGTAAATTTAATAGCCTCTTCCTTTTGATTTGGTTATGTATTCCATTAATATTTATAGTCATATAGTTCAACATGGCCATCTCATACTCTGTTTACATCTCATTTCTGCTTCCTCACTACCACATTTCCCCTTTTTCCCATTTTCATCTCTTAGTTTTCCCTTTTGGATCTCAATGTATGACAACACATCTAAAACATAAAATACTTCAACAAATCCCACATCTAAAATTCCTTTAACCATGCCCTCCCCCCCACTCTCTGAGTTGCTCCTTGTTTCTTGCCGGGCAACCACAACTCCCCTCTCCATTCGGATTGTGAACCCGCTCGCAAGTGTCAACTGATCTCACAGTGACTGTTATTCTCTCCTACCCAACCCCCTCCAGAAAAGACTTTTATCTTCACATTTATCTTCTTTAATTCTTGCTTATAAATTATTTTTACATCTTTATATGTACTTTGTTGTCATTCTTCATTCTTGTTACATCTCTTCATCTCTCTTTCTGTCCTGCAGGCGTTCTGTAAATACTCGTGCTTTCTCTGGATCTGAGAACAGATTGTTTTGCTCCCCCGGAATAACTATTTTAAGCACAGCTGAATATCTTAACATAAATTTATAGCCTTTTTTCCATAGGATCAATTTTGCTGTGTTAAACTCCTTCCTCATCTTTAGGAGTTCAAAACTTGTGTCTGGGTCAAAAAATATTTTTTGAGCCTTGTATTCCAATGGTTTTTTGTCTTCTCAAATTGTCTTCCTTGCCCTCTCCAATATATTTTCTCTTGTCATGTATCTCATAAATTCTACTAAAACGGATCTTCATTTTTGTTGTGTCTGTGGTTCGGGGCTAGTGTTCTGTGTGCCCTTTCTATTTCCATTCTTTCTTGTATTTCTGGCATTCCCAAGACCTTTTGGGATCCATTCTTTTGTAAATTTTTTCATGATTTTGCCTTTTCATCTTCCTTTAGGCCCATTATCTTTATGTTGTTTCGCCTACTATAGTTTTCCATTATATCCATCTTTTGAGCTAACAACTCTTGAGACTCTTACTTTTTTGTCACTTTCTTCCAATTTTCTTCTTAAGTCATTCATTTCCATTTCTACAGCCATTTATCATTCTTCCACATTTTCTAATCTTTTCCCTATTTCTGTCATGACCAGCTCTATTCTACTCACTTTTCCTTCTGTACTTTTCATTTTTCTTTTCATTTCATTAAATTCTAATTCAACCATTCTTTTAATGCTTTCATTTGTTCTTGAATTTTTAAAAAATCTATATACTGTTCATCTATTTTACCTTCTATTCCTTTGTGCAGAGCTTGATCTTCTTCTTCTTCTGTGTCTGTACTTGTGTTTGTGTCTTCTACTTCTCTTCCTTGTATCTGTGTCTCTTCTGACTTTCTTGTTGAGCTGCTTGCCTCAGTTTGTTGGGTGTTTTTTTTTTCATGGCTTCTTGTTGTTGGTCCTCTTCTTCTGGGCTAGTTATATGTTGGGCTTCCTGTTGCTGTTTTTCTTTCTTATCACTCCCTTTCCCGTTGCTTTCCTCTTCTTCCAGCTGAGAGCCCTGCTGTCGGGCATCACTCAGCTAGTTGTGCGGTGTAAGTTCACTCCATAGCTGGGCCCCCCTCCCGACGGTGTTTTCCTTTTCTTTGGTGTGCGCAGTTGCGCACTTCTGTTTGGTTCAGAGAGCCATTTTTGCAGTCCCGCGGTCTGAAGGTCGCGTCCCTGTGGGGTCACCTCGGGGAGCGGGCTCCTCTCTCCACGGCTGCTCCATGCCTCTTCATGCAGGTAAGGCCTTCTCCTTTCTCTTCCGGTGTCTTTCCTTCTTTTTTTCCCATTGTTTTTGCTTTTTCCTTCTTGGGTGCCATTTTCTTTCTTTTCTCCACACCATTATCTTTTATTTGTTGTGTTTTGTGTTTTGAGCTTTACGTTTTCTTCACTTTATTTCTTATTTTCTGGAGAGGGCTGGTATTCTCCTACTGGCCACTACTCCATCACGTGACTCCTTGGAGGTGTCCATTTTTGAGGCCATATGCATTTCCTTGCAAGAGTTTTGCAACAATTCCATCAGCACCTTTTGGTAAAGGTGACAGATAGAAACTGCAGATTTTATCTGCTTCAGTGAAGTTTTGCGCTCTGAGCTCTTGTCAATGGGACCAGCATCAAGTACTTCTGAATCTTTGACATGCTCCCACAAACCATTCAGAAACCAATTCTGTAATTGTAGGACTATTAATGTCCATATTTCTGCTCTCAATGGACAGAGGGATGCAATGGCAACCTCACACTTCTCCCCACTTCCATCAGGCAGCTACATGATCTTGAAAATAGGAATCTCCTGATTCAAAGAGAGTTTTGTTTTTATTGTTATTAGACTCGTAAAATGACCTCTCATTGGTTACAAATGATACCCTTGCAATTTTTAAGTGTTCTTTACCATATGATCCATATGATAGTGTTACTTACTGTAACACTATCTGTGTACTTTTGTTTTATTTTTGCTCTACCTGCTGTACTTAAGTATGGTCTGACTTTCTTGGATAGCACCCCAAATAAAGTATTTCACTGAATCCAGGTAACCAATGAGCAAGCCAGGCTTCCTTGGGATCAAGGGTACAATGCATGTGTGCAGCTGACTCCCATGAACAGGGAGATTCTTCACTTGAGCAAGTCATTGTCCTGTACAACCAGAGGAAACAAGGTATGGCGCAGGTCAGCATGTCTCTTTGTTGAAGTAGACACCTATCCTCTGTACTTGTGCACCTCTCCAACACAAGGAGGGAGCCGACTCTGAGCAGGCAAGTGGTGACAGCAGGCAAAAGATGCCAGTGACTTAGGGGTTATAGCTGTCTCAGCTCCAGTATGGAGATTGAAATGATGATGAAGCAGCCTGGTGCCAGAAGGTCATTGCACCATGTATCCCTCACAAGGGCATGAATTTAACTTGTCGATCAGTACCCCACAGCTATCAATACTGAATGGTCTTTTAATTGGCTGGGACCAGAATTCCAAAACTCACCAGTTCCTGGCAAATGGAAGAACATCTTTGCAAAGAAAACATTGTGATGTAATACCAAGACTTTATGATCCACCAAGTTTATCCATTATGAAAGGTATTAATGTTTTTAACTTTATAGAAAAGTTTATTGATATTCCAAGTATTTTTTTTATAAATTATGCTCAAGACACTTGAACTATTTGAATATGTTCTTATTTAGGTGAAATTACATACTTAATGACATATAGATAAGTCATACTGATCTGGCCACTACTGACATGACCACAGACTCGACATGAGTCATCAAGAAAGGGTTCTAATGTTATGCATTTCAAATTAAGATGATTCAATTAAAGTAAACACAGAAAAGCTGGAAGGACTCAACAGGTCAGGCAGCATTCATGGAGAGAAATGCTCAGTCAATGATTCAGGTCAGGACCCTTTACCAAAATGAAACCTTGATTTTAACTCTATATTGACTGATGCTTTCGCAATGAAAATGATAATTTCCTGCAGAAGGCCACATGTTTATGAAATAATCAGACATTGCTAAGCTGAGTTACGCTGACCATCATTGTACTTGACTGCCAGTGTGGTTGATTATCATCACTCGGTTCTTCTCACTTGTTTGTTCTTCCTTACATGAGCACTTCAGAGGAGAGATCTAATTAAGTAAGGCTGAGAGGTTGCATGGGGAAATGAAACATTGTTCTGTAACCAATGATCTCAGAGACCACTTTATGCAGGGAAATTGAAATAAGTGACAGAACCTGAGTGAAGTGATGGCTTGTGCAAGAAAGCATTACGTTGCTTTGGACAGAAGAAATTATTGAGACTTGAGAGCTTATATGTTTGATAGTTCATCATTTGTACCCTATTGTGTTTCTTCAAGTGACCACTTAGAGTTGCATGAGGGAATTTGTTTTATAATTGCTGGTTGACTGGGGACAATATTTGCATTAAAATTAGTTGTTCAAAACATCTTTCCATGCCATGCAAGATAATCTAATTGGTATGTTGTTATGTCCTTAACATTCAGTTATTCAGGATACAATGCTATCTGGCGGCACGGTTAGGGTAACATTCAGCGCGACGCCATTACAGCGCCAGTGACCCAAGTTTAAATCCTGTGCTGTCTGTAAATAAATTTGTACATTCTCTCTATCTCTGCATGGGTTTCCTCCACTGCTCCAATTTACTCCCAATTTCCAAAACGTACTGGGTTGAAAGTTAATTTGGGTGTAATTAGGCAACCCTGGTTTAATTAGCTGGAATTGGCTTCTACCGTGCTGCAAATAAATGAATAAATACAAAGATAATAAATAGCCACTGGAAAAGTACATAACCTTTACAATGGTTCTGATCAGGGAAGGGTATTTTGTACAGCCGTTATCGTTATTTAGAGAAGAACTAATCAGGAAATTATGAATTGAAATCTATTTAAGTTATAAGATCAACAAATTGTTCATTGATGTGTTAGAGCAAGTTATGAAAGAAGTCTGCATTCTTTGGGCTTTGCCACTGACTATTAGTATTTTGTACAGCCGTTATCGTTATTTAGAGAAGAACTAATCAGGAAATTATGAATTGAAATCTATTTAAGTTATAAGATCAACAAATTGTTCATTGATGTGTTAGAGCAAGTTATGAAAGAAGTCTGCATTCTTTGGGCTTTGCCACTGACTATTAGTTATGACATTACTGGTAACATTGGAGTGTGTAGAGCAGCACTTGGTTGTTTTGGAGACCATGATTTAGCCAGCTCCTTTTGAAAATTGCCTCTTTATGAAGGTAGTCAGACAATGAAGGCATTGTTACTTTCTCCATGCTGCTGGAAGCTGAGTCTATTGCTTGTTCAGCTGGAACTTCCTCCAGAGTCATTCCTTGTCCGCCTCCTCCTCGTGCTCTGTACTTGTGTCTTCATGTTGTGCCTCATGTCCACCAGGCTGCATGTCTGCAAGCTGGTCTCTCTCTAGTGCCAGCTGCTGATTTCAGCTTGCAAAATTATATGGCAAGCTGCACACAATGGTAAAGTTTCCACAGTTGTTAGACTGCAAGTCACACAGACAGCAAATCACATCTTTTAGAGAACAATGGCAGCACACAACACCGCTGCATGGGGGAAATAATGATGTCATAAAGTAAGTGTCTAGTATCAGGAAAATATCAGGCATACACACCACTGTGACCACAGTGGAAATGGTCAGTCCAATTTTGAGGAATGTGGAATCACTGCTGGGGTCATCTTTCTGAATAAAAAAAAATCAATTCCAGAGTGTGTAAGGCTTTAACAAAAATGCAATTTTTTTTCCCACTCTTGTTCACAGTGAAATTGAAAGACGAAAAAAATTGGATATCTTGAATATTTGGATAACTTGAATGCCCAAAGAAAAATAAGAAAATTGAACAAAATAACTGGTACTTTGATCCTTTTTGTTAAGATTAAAATGGAATATTGTTTGCTTCTTCCCTCCTTTAATGCTTTAGAAGAGGAGGAAAGCAGGTTGAGGATGTTCACCAAGCACTGATGGGGTGCATTAATTAGAATAGGCAGCGGATAAAGGAGTAATGGCATATCTTATTCCTGGATTTAAAAAAAATAATAATGTTTCATTTTATTTTTATTTTAATTCATGTTATTTTAAAAATTAGGAATGCAGCAGGTAACAGGCCCTTCTGGCCCGCAAGCCTACGCCACCAAATACACACAATGAACCCTGGATGACTTTGGAACATGGGAGGAAGCTAGAGCACCTGGGAAACACCCACACAGATATGGGGAGAATATACAAATTCCTTTCAGACAGCGGCAGATTTGAGCCTGGTCATTAGCACTGTTATAGCATTGCACTAACTGCTAAGCTCGCCGTGCTGCCCTTGACAAAGCCCTCATAAGCTTACAAATTGGTGATTCTGGTGGAAACAGGGAAGTGAGAGGTGTCTGTTGAGGTACGTCATATGTAGGTGTCAGTCTCCCAGCATCATGCTGTTAATACTTTATAGCCTGTGCCAAACAGCCTGTATTAGAACCTCACTGGCTGCTCAGGAGGCAGAAGAAAGACCAACCCTAATGGAAAGAATTTACTTAAACACAAGCAGTGTGGGAAACTGGGGAATAATGGGTTGATCTGAGCTCTACTCAGCAGCTTTTTGAATGTAGGGGTAAATAATGACTCGGCCAAAGGGAGAATTTGGTGGGGAATTGTTCTCATTAGTTCTACAAACTTCAAAAATTTTTTCCTAATATCTGCACAACACCATTATTGAAAAAATAAAGATATTTTTGTGATGTTGAAGTTTGACTAGAGATTTTCTTAATAAGTAACTGCAGAATAGTTTGTGATTAAATATTATTTTGGCGCATATATGTTCCGTAAGTAGTTATCAAATATATTTTGAACTAGTTATGGTTGATTTGAAAGGGAAATTAATGGACAGTTTGATGCAAGTGATCCTTTTTTTTCCAATTTGTATACTAAGTGATCTCCATTCAAACTCATAATGCATTGTAAAGCCATAGAATAACATTGGGGATTGTGATGCAGTCAATGGGCCAAGTGGTCTCTTTTGTGTTGTAAATTCATATAAATCATCCTTGCATGTAACAAACACAAGTAAAGGATAATGTTCACTGCTGTTGATATTATGAACTGAAAGTACTTAGCAAGTTACTGCAACCTCTGACTGATGCCAAAAAATTCATTTTCTTCCCATCTCAACCTCCACCCCCATCTTCAATGTGTTCAGATCTCAGGCATTTAACTTGCTCTCTACTGAGAGATTATCTTTTAAAATCGTATGGCGATTTATTGCTTCAAGGAAAAATAAGTTTATCCATACATCTATGGCATGTACAGCGACAGAGATCAGTGCCTTGGAACCACCAGGCAGGTATAAACAAGTGAGAATCCAGGTGAGAATTTTTGTTGCAGAATTCAACCTGTTTAACCACAGGCATAAAGACATTACAATTTAAAAAAAATCTTTTCTTTATTCTTAGATGAATTCTTGGAGGTGAAGATAGCTTGTTTTCACTCCAGTTTGAAGTGCCCTGAGGGGGTTGATATGGCTAAGGTGGGATACACAGACATTGTAACAAGTAGGGTGGGACAGTTTGAAGGGGGATTTTGGGAGGAGGTACATTTCGTCCACCATTTCCACTTGGCTAGTGTGTACTTCCAGCAGAAGGGCTCTCAGCATCATTCCAAATATTCCTTCTCTATTTTGAGCAGTTATGGGTCAGGAGTCTGTGTTACATCTCCAAGATTTTGTGGGGATGTTACACTTTGAGGCCTTCATTTTGTAAGCTCTTGCCATGACAGAATTAGGAATAGAGTGACAGTTGTTTCAGACAACTACAGCACAATTTCGGGCCTCTATGCTGAGCCAATCTGTATATTCCATCCAACAAAAAACAAAACTTTTCTTCCCTTGTAACCCTCTATTTTTCTTTTGTCCAGTGTGTCTAAGACTTTCTTAACTGCCCCTCCACCACCACCACTCCAGGCAAGGCATTCCAGACACCCACAACTCTCTATGTAAAAAATCTCGCCACTCATGTCTCCTCTAAACTTTCCTTTCTTCACTTGGAGCAGGTTTCCTGGGAAAGACACTGGCAGTCTACCTTATCTATGTCTGTCAGAATCTTGAAGACTCTATTAAGTCACCTCTCATCATTCTTTGTTCCAAAGAGAAAAGTTCTAGCTCTGCAAACCTTGCCTCATAACACATCTTTCCAATCCAGGCAACATTCTGGTAAATCCCCTCTGCACTCTCCCCATAGTTTCTACATACTTTCTATAATGAGGTGACCAGTTCTGAACACAATATTTCCAAGTATGGTCTCACCAGAGATTTGTAGGTTTGCTACATGACCTCATGAATCCTCAACTCAATCCCCTGACTAATGAAGTCCAGCATCCCATAGACTGCCTTAACTCTCCTATCCACCTGCATAGCAACCTTGAATGATGTATGGATTTGGAACCCAAGGCCCCTCTTAACAGTTCTTCCACACTGTTAAGTTTCCGACCATTAACCCTGTACTCAGCCTTTAGGATTAACCTCACACTTATCCAGATTGAACACCATCTGCCACTTTTCCATCCAACTCTGCATTCTGTCGCTATCCTTTTGTAACCTACAACAACCCTCAATATGATCCACAACTCCTCCAACTTTCATATTCTCTACAAACTTACTGACCCATCCTTCGACTTCTTCATTTAGGTCATATGTAAAAATCACAAAAAGCAGGGGTCCCAGAACATATTCCTGGAGAACTCCATTAGTCACTGACCTCCAGGCAGAATACTTTCCATCCTCTACTACTCTGCTATCTATATGCAAGTCAATTCTGAATCCACACTGCCAAGGTTCCATGGACCCCATGTTTCATGATTTTTTGAACGAGTCTCTCATTACTAAAATCCACAACCACCACATCTATCACCCTACCTTTATCAATTTCTTTTGGAACATCCTCAAAGAACTCAATTAGGCTCATGAGGGATGACCTTCTCATCACAAAGCCATACTGACTATTCCGGAGAAGACTATACTTCTTCAAATACTCATAAATCCTTTCCATAAGAATCCTCTCTGATAGTTTGCCCACCACTGACTAAAGACCCACTGGTCTATAATTCCCAGGATTCTCCCTTTGAACTCAAGCCATTTTTAACCTTTCATAAGATATACTCCAGATTGGGTCATTGGGTAAACTGCAGTATGAACACCAGTACGAACCAACTGGTGGTTAGGTATAAAACCAGTCCTGGAAAACCAGGACATGGAATCCAAAGGGTTAAACACGGGGAACACATTTGCCATTCTCCAATCCTATGGCACCTCCCCTGTGGCCAAGGAGGAAGCAAAAATCTTAGCCCACTTCTAAGCTACCTCTTACCTCGCTTCCATCAGCAACCTGGGATATATCTCATTCAGCCTTGGGCACTTATCAAATTTTAATGTTGTGAGGAAAATCCAGCACTTCCTCTTTCCTAATCTCATCATGGTCCAACTCTCAGGCTTATTCTATTCTGACCTCACCTTGACCAAGCTCATTTTCTTCGGTGAATACTGAAACACTGTATTAGTTTAGGTCAGTGGTTTTTAAAATGCCCCCTTAAACTCACATTCCACCTAAAGCAATCCCTATACCACAGGTGCTCTGTGGGTGGGAAGAAAAAGTTTGAAAACCACTGTTGTAGTTGTACCTAATGAACTCGTTGTGCGCACGGTTTCATAACTCCAAAGGAAATGGGTCAATGACAATTTGTCTCAAGTAAAATATTTCAATAATAATTGGAGCAGTGGTTTCAACCTTCCCTTCCCACTCACATACCAAATGAAGCAAACCCTTACTAATCACAGAGCACCGATGGCATAGGGATTGCTTCAGATGGAATGTGAGTTTAGGGAGGCAGTTTGAAAACCACTGCTTAGGACCTCCCCAATCTCTTCCACCTCCAGGCAAATGTTGCCTCCTTTATTCTTAAGTGGCCCTACCTCCATTCTCGTCATCGTTCTGTTCTTCAAACACTCAATGGTCCCTTTGAGTTCTCCTAAGTCCTTTCCTAAGTTCCTTCCTGACCAGGATATAATTCTCATAAGCCCTTCCTTTTTTTTTTGCTTCCTAAATCTGCTTCATCTTCCTCTTCACTAGTAGTTGTCTCACCTGTTTTGTCAACCCCATTTCCCTTCTTCTCCCACATTTTCCCTATCTCAGCAGGACAAACCTATCCAGAACCCGTGCCAATGCCCCTAACATCCTCCACATGAATCCTGTACTTTCTCCCATGAAGGCCTGTTCCCAATTTACTCTCACTAGATCCTGCCTCATATTATCATGATCAGCCCTTCCACAATTAGGCACTTCACCATTTTGTCTGCTTTTATCTTTGTGCACAACTATGCTAATGCTCAGAGAGTTGTGGTCATTATCACCAAAATGCTCCCCCACCAAGAGGTCTGACACATGACCAGGTTCATTACCCAATACTAGATCCAGTATGGCTATTTCTTTAGTCAGCTGATCCACATACTGTGTCAGGAATCCTTTGACACACCAGACAAATTGTGCCCCATCTATCCCTCTTGCAGTCGGGAGGTACCAGTCAATATTTTGGAAGTTGAAATCTATGATTACAACCCTGTAATTTCTGCACTATTCCAAAATCTGCCAACTAGTCCCGAGTGCTATTTTGGGATCTATAATCTACTTCCAGTGCAGTGATTGCTCCCTTCCTATTTTTGATTTCCACCCACACTAATTCAGTAGATGCTCCCTATACAGTGTCCTCCCTTTCTACAGCCATGATACTATCCCTGACCAGTAATGCTACTTCCCTCACCCCTCTTTTAATTCCCATTGAATTCCTTTTGAAACACGCAAACCCTGGTAGCTGCATCTGCCAAGTCTCTGTAAAGGCCACATGCACTGATCCATGCTCTAAGTTCATCTCCTTTATTCTTCATACTCCTTGTATGGAAATAGACATATTTCAAACCCTCCAACTGACTACCTTTATGTTTCCTCCCCTGCCTGTCCTTCTTCACAAATCCACAACACATTCTGCCTTCTGCCCTATATTCTATACTCACATTTTGATTCCCATACCCCTGCCGTACTTGTTTAAATCCTCCCAATTGCTCTAGTAAACCTACCTGCCAGGATATTGGTCCCTCTCCAGTTCAGGTGCAGCACATCATTTATGTACAGGACAGACCTTCCCCAAAAGAGATCCCAATGATCCATAAATCTGAGCCCCTGCCCCCTGTACCAACTCTTCAGCCACACATTCATTTGCCACGACTTCCCATTCTTACCCTCACTGACATGTGGCACAGGCAGCAATCCTAAGATTACCACCCTTGAGGTCCTGCTTTTTAGCTTCCTTCCTAACACTCTATATTCCCTCTTCAGAATCTCATCCCTACTCCTTCCTATGTCATTACTACCAATGTGGACCATGGCATCTGGCTACTCACCTTCCCACTTCAGAATGCTGTGGTTGAAAAGGACATTGCCTTGCCAATGTAATCAACTGAGTATAATTTGGACTGGGAGAGGTGACAGCCAGTACATGCACAGGATATTGAAGAGGTGGCATTAGTGGAGCCTTTCCAGTACTTTGACATGACTGCTGTAGGTAGTGGATGGAACAGCAGTTAATGCTACTGATCCACAGCTCCAGGCACCAGGTTCCATCCTGACCTCAAACAAGGTACAGATTCTCTGTGATTTTGTGCATGTCCTTTGGGTGCTCTGGTTTCTTCCCCTCTCCTAATGATATGCTCATAGGTTAATTAACAACTGTACATTACCTCCTCGTGTAGGTTAATGGCAAAAGAATTAAGTGGAGAAATTAGTATGCATGTGAGACAGAATTTGTAGTGATAAAGGAGAGTAAAAAGGAAAGGCATGAGACTGATGGGATCCTTCTGCTGTGAGTCAGCATGAACTCAATGGGCAAACAGCCTTTCTCTGTGGCATAATTAGTGTGATGAAATGTTGCAGAAGTGTACAGGACAGGATTATCCAGCTGGAGGACTGACCACAAGCTTAGTTCCAGGTTTGAGATTTTGATCACCAAGCATTAATTTGACAGTGATTAGAGGATGGGCATTATGCAATTTCACTGATATTCAAGACTGTTTATGTGAATATGCTGTGAACATATGAACAAGTATTACACAGACCATAGCAGCAAAAGTGAAACTAGAAGGCTCAGCGGGTCAGGCACCATGCATAGAGTGCAGGGGATAGTCAATATTTTGGGTCAGGACCCTTTATTGAGAGCAAGGTTGGAAAGGGAGGTAAAAGCATACAAAGGAGAGAAAGGCTAAAGCTTTACTTCAGTTGCTCAAGATTTCATCATTTCCAATTTCTTGTCTCCAGAACCCAGACTATTGTCATGGAGCAGTATCTGAATGTGAGCCAGCTGTTTGTTCCTCACTCTGTGTGAAACAGCTTTTATTTCTCCCTCTAGCTAGGGGGTACACACCAGTGTTGCACTTCAAATAGAAATTATAGCTTAAATTTAGCTATTTAAGTAGCTGTTTTACTACTTTGCTATTTCCTTACCCTATGATATATACAGTATTCCCCAGAATACATTTCTTATTTCCCATTCATATCTTCCTGCGACATGGAATCATCAGCCAGGATTTGAATGGTGGAGCAGACTTGATAGGCTGAGTGGCCTAATTGTGTCTTATGGTCTTATTAAGGATATCACTAATAAGTCCATGGGACTTCAGACCCCTTCCACCTAGCTCACAGCACCCTTCAGCTGCTCCCATTGGGGAAGAGATATAGGAGTATCGGAGCCAGCATCACCAGGCTGAGGAACAGCTTCTTCCCACGGGCTGAGTGACAAAAGGAACTGCTCACACTAACCATCCAAGACTCTCATGTGTACAAAACAATATTCATTTATATAGATGAGATATTTGCCCTGCATATGTATTGTTTATCTGTATGTGTGTAGTGAACTGGGATTCACTAGTGGTGTCCTGTACTGATGACTGGTCCCACCACCTGGCTCCTCTCCTGGGAGCCCGTATATAACCCTGGTTTCCTGCCTAAACCCTGAACCTCTCTGAAGCCTGTTCATGAACCCTACCTGTGTTGTAAGCTAATAAAAGTATTAGTTCTCCCTCCAGTCCAGTGTGAGCTTTTATCTATGCTACAATGTGTATTATGTCTGGTTGTGTGTCTGTGTGTTTTCCACTGAGGACCAGAGAACATTGTTTCATAAGGTTGCTCTTGTACAATTAGATGACAATAGACTTGACTTCAGCCCTCTGAATTGCTGCCACATTCAGAGCATCCCTATAATTCTCAGTGCCCTTCTTTCTTCAATAGAAAGTCAGGGGAACAGTACCCAGTCCTCATCGAGGGCTCAGTAGTGGAGAGGGTCAAGAACTTCAAATTCCTGGGTGTCAACATCTTTGAGGATCTGTCCCAGAGCCTCCACGTTGATGCAATCACAAAGAAGGGTTGCCAGCAGCTATACTTTGTGATGTGTCTGAGGAGATTAGGTATATAACCGAAGACTCTCATAAACTTTTACAGGTGTACCGTGGAGAGTATTCTGGCTGGTTGCATCATTGCCTGGTTATAGTGCGTTGAGGTAGTAACAAGCAAGCACAAAACTCAAAGACTGTAAAACAGGCTTTATTCTAGTAAAAGTCTGAACACCAGTTCATGCTTTGGTGGTTCCCATGTCACTGGTTCAGGAGGGGCCGGCTCAGGTCAATATTCAGGTCAGCTGATTGACAGCCGGCCAGGTGGAATCAGCCCTTAGGTGGTCTTCCTGCAGGTACAGAGATCATCCCCTGCAGTAGGCTGGTGGTCATATCAATACACTGGTATGGGGGTGCAAACTCTCAGGACAAGAATAAACTCCAGAGGGTTGTTAATTCAGCCTGCAACATCACAGGCACCAGACCACTCCATCGAGGACATCTACATGAGGCGGTGTCTTAAAAAAGCAGCTTCTATCCACAAAGACCCTCACCACCCAGGCCACACCCTCTTCACTCAACTACAATGGGGGAAAAGGTGCAGGAGCCTAAAAACGAACACACAATGGCACAAGGACAGCTTCTTCCCCGCTGCCATTAGATTCCTGAATAATCAATGAACCAAAGACACTGCTTTATTTTCATGCAATATTGTTGTTTTATTTTTTAGAGTAATGTTGTAAGATGGTGATAATACATATGTTTACACGATGACGCTGCTGCAAAACACCAAATTTCATGACTTGTTCATGATAATAAATTCTGATTCTGATTTCTCTCTCACATCCATCAACTCCCCCAATGATCCTTCCTCTCTCATTCCCAGTACTTGGTGTACTTTACCACACATCCTTTAAACTTGGGAGGAAAGCAGAGTATCCAGAGAGAAACCTATATGGTGACATGGAGAATATGCAATCACCATACAGACAACACCTTAGACCAGGATCAAATGTGATTCTTGAAGCTAAGTGGCACCAGAACTATTGTTCCACTCTGAATAATCCTGTCTCCTTCTGGAAGGGACCCACATTTGTCTGGGTGATGTCACACACCCTGGTTTGAAATCTCTGACATGGACTGAGAACACTGGTTATCTTGCCATCCAAAGCACAGAGTAAGTAATATGGCAAAGGCTAATACTTTGGAAGCACTAACTTGGCATGGGTGCTCAATGAAAAGACTATGAGGTGGGTAGGTATATATGCCCTTACTGTTACCCTTAAAATAGATGAGACAACAAGGAAGATACCAGAGTTTCACCAACCCCCGTGTTCTCCTCTCACTCTCTTAAAGTCGCATTCCTGTGCAGAAGAGGTCAATTGAGGAAGGCCTCCCAGTCATTCCTGAATGAATTTACCAAAGTCATCATCAAAGAACAGCATGGGAATTCTTCAGCCCAAATTCCTGTCCTGAACCATCTCAACTTCAGTATCATTTTCCTTCTCCCTCTGTTCCCCACCCCCTTAACACTCCAGCAGACCCGGAGAATTTTCAAGCTTCTTGTTTTGCCAAAATTCACCAACTTGCTTACACATTTTACTGAGAACAATTCCATGCCACGTATGCCTTCTCATGTTGTTGTTTTCTGATGTCATGTGTTAGTAACAAGTCAAAAGCCAGACATTGAAGAGTTGGCCAAGAACAATCTAGGATCACCAGATCACTTCAAACTCCACACATTTGAGAAAAGAGCTTAAAAAAAATAACGGCGTGTGCAGTTTAAGGGTTTGATACTTGGAGCCACTCCCTGAACTGGGAGGCCAAGGCAGGGACTCATTGTACTAATGTATTTTTTGCCTTGTCTGATTATTATCTTTTTATTCCAACAATATTATTTTTTTCAATGTGCCTTTCTCCTCTTTTATTTTTCTTTTCATTCTTGGTTATGTTTTTCTCCAAGATTGCAACCTCTCAGCCTTCTTCCCTCCCTCTCGTCAGTGGATATTGTAATCTGTCTCATCAAAGGAATTCTTAACTCCTTAACTCTAGCAAATAAACATACGAATTAAGACATTTTCTTGATCCACCCAGATGAAAAGTAAAGTTGTCATGTGATGTCCATTAACATCCTTGCCTGAAATGCTCTCCTCTTTTTTTCGTCTTTTGCTGTTGCCAAGATAACATCTGGTTTGAAAGCTGCTACCCTTCAATAGTTTCCTGACTGGCTGCAAGCAGTCTAGGTAACTGCTGACAGCAATACTGCAGCCTTGAAGCACATATATTTCAGTGATGGGAAAGAACACTAGATGGAGTGCTCAACATGGTCCTGTATCCAGTTGAAGCCTGCTCCAGACCAACAACTGAAACTGAATTTTGTTTTCTGGATAATAAAATTCATCAAAGCGGATGCATGCTATTATAACTATAACGTATTCATTTGGGAGTTCCACGTGGCAAGCTGCACAATACAGCTAGTCTTGAATCGAACGGGATTGAAAAGAAATTGACCTTAACAACAAAATGATTATTGCCCTTCTTTCATTATTCCTGTTCAGTAGAATAACGTTGTTTTTGTCAAATCTGAATTTAAGATCAGGCTTTATATTTTCTGACATTAGATTTATGCAGCTTACTATGTATAAATTTGTGTTGTTTTGCTGTTACATAAAAGCTATGGAAGCAAACTGAATAACCAAAGAACCTTTTTTTTTTATTTAGCACTCACTGTAGCAAAACAAAAAGAGTCAAACTGATGCAACATATTCTAGATGTCCAATAAAACTGGCTAAAGATTGTGCAGCACCTACAGGGTGCAGAACCTATGCACTATTTCAACCAAATGCATTTGTATAGTTTCCCTAATTATTTATGTTGCAATCAGATTGCATTTTTAATGTAACACAACTTATTATTCTCTCACAAAATGCATGCAGTGCAAGAAAAACCTCCATTAAATGCCCCCCAATTCCACTTGGATCTCTGGAAATGCTTAGGACATCCTTTTTGAAAGTACTGCAGTCTCATACTGTGGCTACTCCCATCGTGCTTTTGAGTAGGTTTTCTGGATTTTAGCTCAGTGGCAAAGAGGGATTTAATTCCAAAAACTCCAGATGCTGGAAATCAGAAATTGCTGAAAGCACTGGCAGGCCAACCATTGTTTGTGAGAGAGAAACAGAGATTTCAAGGAGTAAATAATGCAAGGACTGTCTCAGAAATGAAAAAAAAGAGAAAACAAATGTGTTAAATTACAGAGATTGGAGGGGAAGAGAGAATGTCTCTGATAGGAAGCAAGCCAAAATTGTCACAGTCACAATTACAGTAAAACCCCCGTTATCCATTATTAAAGTAATGGGCAGCCTCAAGCAATCAGCAAAAACAGTCATGGAAAATAAATAGATAAAAAATACATAAGTTTAAAATTGGCACGTTTTGCCATTAGTTCGCCAAGCACGCAAAACACAATCTCAAGTAACAAGAAAATTCACTCATCCAACATTTACCGATCCTCACAGGTGCTGGATTCTAGGGGTTTGACTATACTTTGAAAACCAACAGCTAAGAAAAAAAAGAAACAAATGAATGAACAAGGTACAACTGCATAAATAGAGGGAGCGAGAACATCAAACATAGAACATTACAGCACAGTACAGCCCCTTCAGGCCATAATGTTGTGCTACCCATGTAAGCCTACTTCATGATCAATCCATCCCTCGCAGCTCATCACCCCACATTTTTCTTCCAGCAATGCACCTATTTAAGAGTTTATAATGCCCCCATTGGATCAGCCTTCACCACCACCCCCAGCAATGCATTCCAGGCACCCACCACTCTCTGTGGAAAAACAGTACCTTAGACATCTTCCCTAAAATTTACTCTACTCACTTTAAATAGATGTACTCTGATATTGGCCATTGCTACCCTGGGGAGAAAAAAAAAATCTGGCTCTCCACTCTATCTATGTCTCTCATAATTTTATACATCTTTATGAAGTCCCCACTCAGCCTCTACTACTACAAAAAGAAGAGAGAGAGAGAAAAAACTTAAAACCAAACCAGAACAAAAGCAGAGTGGTGACCTGAAATTAAGTTTGCTAATAAGACTCGAGAGCTATTGACGAAATGTAGGAGGCCAAATCCAGAGCAGTCTGAGTTGGAGTAGGGTGGAAAATTAAAAAGAATGGAAGCTCAGGATAACTTTTGGAGACATCCAACTTGCATTTGGTTTCTCCAGTGAAAGGGACAATACAATACATTAAACTGGAAGACAAGCAAATTAATAGTAACTGTGCTTGGAAGTAGATATGTCAAGTCAGAGAAGGGAAAATTCAGATATGGACCATGTGGAAGTGAGAGAAGCACCTATATAATCTTAAATGTAATAGGAAAAGAGTTGAGGGAGGGATGCGGAATAGGACTGTATTGGTATATTTCCAAAACAGGATGATGTGTGACTTCGGGAATGGAGGAGCAGTGACCTGTCAGTGATGGTGTCCCCCAAAAATTCTGGTTGATATTACTATGAGGAAGATAATGATGATAAGTTTATTGTCAGATACAATATACATATGGATTGAAAAATTTACATTTGATAGATGTAGTTCTAAAAACCTTATGTCAATATTTAAAATATAGATGTGGTACTAATCAGATGAACTGCTTTGACCTGGATTGTGACAACCTTCCTAACTTTTTGATGGAATTGCAATTAAAGTGCATTCCATCATTTGTGTCTGGCCTATTGCCAGTTTTTATAGTCATTGATGACCTCCACTCCTTGTGCCTAAACAAGTTGATGTTGAGTGACTTTGTGATGTTAATCCATTTGAATCTTTCTGGTATAACATTGTCATTGCATGGCATTTCTGGTACAAATGTTATTTGCCACGTTTGAGCTCAGACCTAAATGTTAACCGGATCTTGCAATGGGAGGACATGGATAGATTAATTACTTGAGGATTTATCTTTTCTTTTTAAAATATTTTTATTGATTTGATAGAGAGAAATTTTACATGTTTAGATATAAATTAATTATGTAGCTTTTATATAATTAAAAGCTACATAACACAGCTTATATGTAAATTATACCTAGAAAAAGTAAAGAATCCTTCTGAGAATTTCGCCTCATATTCCAATATTGTAATTATCCATCAATTTTACCATCACTATTGTCCCAATTTCTGTCATTATGATATGGGACATAGGAAATAGCTGAGGATATTTCAGGCTAGGACACTGTCCCAGGGAATTCCTGCATTTTCTTGGAGCTGAAATAATATGGCTTAAGTCTTATGTATAATGTCTAGCAATGGTATCCCTCACCCCTCTTGTCCTTTGTATTCAATTTCATGAGGATTTCTTAATTTCACACTTGGTCAAATACTCCCCTGAATTTAAGGTCAATTTCTCCCACCTCTTTTGTAAAAATCACTTTGTTGGTTTGAGCATGCCACCAAAGGCTAACAATTTCCAGAGGTGAACCATGGAGAAGATTTTGACTGGTTGCTTTACTGTCTGGTATGGAGGTGCCAATGCACAGTACAGGAAAAGGCGACAGAGTGGTGGAATCGGTCAGCATGATCATGAGTATTAGCTTCGCTCCATTGAGAACATCTACGAGAGCTGGTGTCTCTGGAAAGCAGCCTCCATCATCAAGGACCCTCACCACCCAGCCATGCCCACTTCTCACTTCTATCATCATGAAGGAGGAACGGGAGCCTGAAGATGAACACCCATCATTACAAAAGCAGCTTCTTCCCCCCCACCATCAGATTTCTGAATGGACAATGAACCACAGACACTACCGCTTCTTTTCCACTTATTTATTTATTTTTATAGAGTGTACTTACAGAAATGTAATTTATATCAATTTTTGCACAATAATGCTGCCACACTCACGACAATAAATTCTGATCCGGATTCTGTTTAGTCAAAGGCGATAATGAGTCCTGGAATTGTTTGGTTCTTGCAAAAAGCCAACTGAACCGGAATGAGCAAATTCCTGCTCTGTAATGACTGACTGCAGATGATCATCCTGGTAATCATCCACATTTTTGTGGATAGGATATCACTGGACAATTTTCTACATTGTCTGACAGATGATTTTCAGCATCAGTAAGATATTGAATCAACATCCGAACCAGGCCTTCCCTTATGAATCTACTTTTCGTTCAAATCTATTGTCACATGTACCAAAATGCAGTGATTGAGTTTGTTCTCTGACAGAGCAGTTGACTTCTCAGGCTTTATACAAGTAAGACAAAGTACAGAAATACAGAGTTACAGGGAGAGATCAATTGCTTCAGAGCAAAAGGAACATAATTTCACTCTTTCGGGGGTAAAACCCGTAAAGTCTGCAGACACAGTGATTGAAGTAAAACCACAATGCTGCAGAAACTCAGCAGGTCAAACCATGTATTTTATACAGCGACGATAAATATATATAACTAATGTTTCTCAAACCCAAAACACAGCTTATGTGTCTTTATCTTTGCTCTATAGGGTATGTTGTTTCACCTGCTGAGTTTCTCCAGCATTGTGTTTTACTCTTTTGGAGTATGATGATGGCAGAAAAGAAATGGTAATTGAATCTGGTAGTGTGTGATCTTTCGCTTGTGAATCTTCTTCCTGGTGGGGTTGGGGTGGGAGAAAGAGCGTGACCAAGGTGGATTGATGCTTTTTAACATGGTTGCTGTTGTGTGTGTGATGCCTTAAGCCACATTCACATCAT
The DNA here is from genome assembly GCF_036971445.1 of Narcine bancroftii. Classification (NCBI taxonomy): domain Eukaryota; kingdom Metazoa; phylum Chordata; class Chondrichthyes; order Torpediniformes; family Narcinidae; genus Narcine; species Narcine bancroftii. The sequence goes on from NC_091469.1 coordinate 390,682,847, forward strand.
TCTGCTGTTTCTTGCAGTCATGAGTGGAGCAATCCCTGTACTAGGCAGTGATGGACCCTGATAGGATGCTTTCAATGGTGCACCTGGTGCACATATTTATAAGAGGAGTTGGAGCTATGTTCGGGTATGCACTCATGGGTGCACAGGGAGGACAGTAGAGAACACATTACACAGCATTGTGATGCTCTGGTGTTGAGCGTGATCGTGGTGGACATGCTGTCACCAATTCTCACTGATTGCGACTGTTGAGTAGAAAGTTATGGATTCATTAGTAGAGAGGAGTGCTGAGACCAAGTTAGTGGGAGGACTTTAAGATGAGAGGCTCTTTTGAGTTGCTTTGCAAAAAAATTATATACCCCTGTCGTTGTTTTACTCTTTCTGGGAAATGTCCAAAACTTGTAGTCACAAGTTTTTTGGTAGTATATTATTAAAAGCAGAGCAGTAGTCAATATAGTAGTCTGACATCAGAGTCCTTGTTGTCCAGGTGATTCAATGCTGAGTGTAAATCCAGGAAAATAGCAACAGCTGTGGACTTGTTTTGGTGATATGCGGACACGAGGGGGTCAAGCCTATCCAGTAGGCTGGAGTACATGTGATCAGTGACCAACGTCTCAAAGCCTTCATGTTGGTGTATGTCAGAGTCACTAACCACAGTCATTTAAGCCCATTACTACATTCTTCTTTGGCACTGGGATGTTAGTGGCCTCATTGAAGTAGGTGGCCAGCTCAGCCTTTTGGAGAGAGAGAATGAGGATGTCTGTCAATACAGCCGAAAGTTAGTCTGTACAGGAACACACAACATATCCAGGGGCACCATCTGGACCAATTGCTTTCACTGTTTCACTTTGCAGAAGTGAAGCCAACATCTGCAGTGGTGATTCTGGGTGTAGATGTCCTCGTGGTAGGAGAGGTATGGCCCCACTAGCTCACTAGCTTCCTGCTCAAAGTGAGGGTAAATGTATTGAGCTCATCTGGGGAGGATGTGTTGAGAGTTACTATTCTCTCCACCTTTGCTTTGTAGTCTGTAATGGCATGCATGCCCTGCAAAAAGGGTCTGGTGTCCAAAAGCTTTGTCTGGTTCAGCCCTGCCTCTTGTCATCTCTGATGACCTTGTGCAGGTCATATCTGGTTTTCTTGAACAGGGTTGAGTTGACTGACTTATATACAATAATTTACAATATTCCTGGCCCCTTCAATAGTGAGTGCACCTTGCCATTCAGACATGATTTCAGGTTGGGGCAGGGGCGGTGGGGGGGGGGGGTGGGGGGAAACACATGGATTATTATTGTCTTTGACACGCAATCTTCAACACACTTGCTGTAGAAGTCAGTTACGGTGGTAGTGATCTCATTAAGGGTGGTTGTTGAGTTCTTTAATACAGACCAGCCTACAGAGTCAAAGCATTCTGAAGTCTGTAACATACTGAGAAATACAAACATCAGCGTAGGTGCCATACCTGGAGCTTAGTGCATAACCACATAATAAATAGCAAGGTCAACATTTAAAGTATAGTAAAACATTGGATCAAACTTCAAATGTATTCCAGTTCTGTGGTTATTTCTTCTTCACACTTTCTAAACAAAACTCTAAAGCAGCAGCTTTGAAGAATTTCCATTTGTGACGGTGGAGCTGAGCAGGGAGAACATTAATTCCCGTTATAAAAATGCTGATTCAGTTAAGGGAACATAAAATGGGGAAAAATAGCATTAGATTTGACAAAAGGAAACCAGTCTCTTGGTTTGCTGAATAATTTCCACCCGTCCATTTATGAGCTTACCAGAAAAGCCCTATTGACTGGCCATAGAGAAAATGTGGGAGGTAACTTGTTCTCGCCAAGAAACTGCACGTATTGGCTTCAGTTTTTGGAAAGCAGCCAATCCTAACATCCACTTTATTTTCAGTTCAAGCAACTCAAAAGAGCCTCTCACCTTAAAGTCCTCCCATTAAATTGTCTTATGGGTGTAAAATGGGAGTGAGTGGCTTTGCAAAAAAATTATATACCCCAGTCGTTGTTTTACTCTTTCTGGGAAATGTCCAAAACTTGTAGTCACAATCATTTTAGCTTATTTATAACTTTTTATATTTCATCCTCAGAGTCATGGAGCATGTAGCATAGACACAGGCCCTTCAGTCCTTCATATCCATGCTGACTCTCAGGCATCCTCTAAAGTTTAGATTCTAAACCAGTGTTTATCAAGCTTCCCCCCAAAACTCACATTCCACCTTAAGCAATCCCTATGTCATAAGTGCTCTGTGATCAGTAGGGGATTGTTTAAGGTGGTATGTGAGTGGAAATAAAGAGGTTGAAAACCACTGTTTTAATCGTACCTAATTGACTCATTATGTGTATGGTTTCATAACTCCAAAGGAAATGAGCCGATGACATATTTTCTCCAGCAAAATATTTCAATAACAATTCGGTCTAGAGCAGTGATCCTCAACCTTCCCTTCATACTCACATACCACCTTAAAAATTCCTTACCAATCACAGAACACTTATGGCATAGGGATTGCTTAAGGTGGAATGTGAGTTTTGGGGGCAGTTTGAAAACCACTGGTCTAAACCAATCCCATTTACCATGACCTCTAGTGTTCAAATGCTCATCTAACTTGTCCTGACTTTTCATCTTACTATTCATAACATGTAAGGTGTCGATCATTGGGAAGTGCAATAATGTATTTGCACTAACTATCCAATTGCATATCTTCTTACTTATTACCATGGAAGACCATGCCATTAGAATAACCTCCACATGCTTAAATTGTCAGAAGATATAAAAGCTCAATTTATCTGAAAAGTTCTTTTGAGACATATTTGGATCAACCAACCATGAATCAGAGTAGAAAAGAAAATGAAGGAATTCTGGCAGCTATGGTGACATATGGTGATGACCAAGGGACAACATGATAAATGCAAACATAGCTACGGCTTTCTGACATCCCCTTTCATCCTCTCCCAGTACTATATCTATCATTCTCATGTGAAGTGAAATTTCCATCAATGGTGCACCTCACTTATTTATTCAATCATTCTGGTTTCCTCCCTGATGGACTGTAGATGAGCTTGCAGTGAAGTTTTGCTCCCTTGTCTTGTAATATAGTCAAGATATGGCAAATATCATATGAACAAAATTAACTCTTGATATGAGCAATTCTTGATAAACTAAAACTTTAGAATAATGGCATATATTCTTCATGATGGATCGGGTCTGAGGGACATGAAGGCTAAAGTTTTAAAAATTATCTTTATCATGGGAGGTGATGTTGAAACTGATCAAGGCATTGTTGAGGCCAAGTTTGGAATATTGGGCACAGTTCTGGTCCCCAATTATAGGAAGGATATTAATAAGGTGCAGAGAAGATTTACTAAAATGTTGCCTGGATTGCAGTATCTAGAATGCAAAGAATGATTGAGTAGACTGGAGCGTAGAAGTTTGAGGGGCGGTTTGATAGAGGTATATAAAATTATGAGGGGGATAGATAGAGTAGATGTGAATAGGCTCTTCCCCTTGAGGGCAGGTGAGATTGGAACAAGGGGTCATAAGTTAAGGGTTAGGGGGCAAAACTTTATAAGTAACAAAAGAGGAAGCTTCTTCACTCAGAGAGTGGTGGCTGAGTGGAATGACCTTCCGGAAGAGGTAGTTGCAGCAGGGTCAATTTTGTCATTTAAGAGAAGGTGGGATGAGTGCATGGATGTGAGAAGATTGGAGGGTTATGGACAGGGAGCAGGTAGGTGGGACTAGAGGAGATCACTTAAATCAGTGTGAACTAGAGGGGCTGATATGGCCTGTTTCCGTACTGTAATTGTTACATGATTATATATTGTTATATGGCAGCCACTAGTGGGGTGGAGTAGGGCTTGTGGTAAGTGGTGAAGGTTCCTTCAATTCATTCTTAACTGTTTGGACTGCATGTTCTGGTTTTCTGGGACAACCAACAAGTGTCCTGGTTTTCCAGGATTGATTTTCATACCCAACCATGTAAAGGTTTACCCACTGACACATTCCAGATTAGATATAATGAAAGGTTAAAATGGCTGGAGTCCAAAGGGTTAAACCCTCATTAGGCCAGAGATAGAGAACAATAAAGCTTTGATTATGGCATACCTGAGATTCATTTCCAATTCAGTGTCTCACCAGAATAATAAAATAAATTTACCTGAATGGTCCCAGAAACAAATAGTTTCAGAGACAAAAAAAAAGAGGCTGTTGCTCCTAAGAAAGTGGGGGTGAACTTTTGCAATTTGAACCATTGCTGACATTCTGATAAATGCACTCCCACCATGTAGCTTCATAGTATATACAAGGTTTTAATTTCAGTGACAATTAATGTACGACTGAATGTGTGAGATCTAAAGGGAGATTTTCAAGAGATTGGTTTTAGCCTTCTTCCCCTCCTTCTTGGAGAAAGAGGTGGTGGGCTCCATAGATGCGGCCAGAATAACACAGGCAAGTAACCAGAGTCTATTTTCTAGATGCTACACACTACAGTTGCATTTTATTTGTGGTTGAAGGATTAAATGTTTGGCTGGTTGTTTGGATTTCAGGTCAGTGGTCTATTTTCTGAATGATAATGAGCACCTTAAATGTTAATGAAGCAGCACACATGTAGGCAAGGGAAGAGTATTCCAGTAATTCCTGTGCCTTGCAAAATGTAGTAAGGCTTTGGGAATCATGAACGGAGTGAATCACCACAGGACGATCAGATAGTTAGAGTATTTATGTGGCTAGTCCAATTGAGATTTTAGTTAATGGTTATCCCAGGATGTTGTGGAGGCTGTTTTAGCAATAGTGATTCCATTGAATATCTCAGGTACAGGAGATTAAACTCTTTTTATGTTAAACCTTTTACTTTTGTGGTGTGAATGTTATTTCTCAGCCAATACCTCAGTGTTGTCTATTCCCCATCTTAGTGTCTGCATTGTACCCGAAGATCTTGTTGAGAAGCAGGTAGTTCTCAAGTATTAATTTTCAGTCCCCGACGTTGTGCTGACCAGTGTAAACCTACTTCACAACAATTTGATTTTCCACTGCCTCACACCCATAACCCTTTGGTTTTACATTCATGTATCTACCTAAGAGTCATTTGAATGTCACCATTGTACCTGCCTCCACCACCATCCCCAGCAATGCATTCCAGGTATGGCACAAATTGTGATATTTCTGGTCCCATGCTCTTTGCCGTATCCAATGCTCGTGACTGTTTCCTGTTATCACATAGAGTAGATTGATTTGGCTGAAGACTAATTTCTTTGATGATTGGGAAGTCAAAATAATCCATTTGGCACACCTGGCTGAACATGGTTACGAATGATCTAGAGATCCAGCTTTGCCTCAAATCCATTCACTTAGAACAGAGATACAAAGGAATTTCTTAAGCTAGAGGGTGGTAAATCTTTGGAATTTGTTGTCACAGGCAGCTTTTTAATTTTTAATTTAGACATACAGCATGGTAACAGGCCCTTTTGGCCCATGAGCCCATCCTGCCCAATTACACCCAAATAATCTACAACCCTCCATATGTTTTGGAGGGTGGAAGGAAATCAGAGCACCCAGGCAAAACCTACACAGACACAGGGAGAATGTAGAAACTCCTTACAGCCTACACGGAATTCGAACCTAGTCCCGATCACTGCTGCGGTAACAGCGTGGCGCTAACCATGCTAACCGTGTGGCAGCGAGGGCATAAAAGGTTATAGGGAGAAGGCCAGGCAGTGGGGCTGAATGTGAAAATGGATCAGTTCATGATTAAATGGTAGGGCAGAATTGATGGGCTGAATAACTGATTTCTGCCCCGATTTCTTATGGTCTTATGGTTATGATCTATTACAGATATTTTTGAGAATCACAAGTTGAGTTAGTCCTGCTCTGTGATAGTCTTTAATTGATTGGCCGAGTTAAGTTTCTGTTTGATGATGAAAATATGCTGCATTCATAGGGCAAATGGAAATTCCTCTCAGATTTAGACCTGTGAGGATGTATAAGGATTCATGGGTGCTCACTTTTTGCTCAATATGAAATTATTTCAGGCCATTCCAGATGAAACATTTTAGAATCAGAAAATTTAGATTGTTAAAAACTCAAACTTCATTAGCACAATTTTCAAGTCACCTCACTGGTCAATTTTGTGGTTTTCTGTTGAATGTAACTGTCTTTTTGATTGGTTTATATAATGTCAATAAAATATCTGAGTCACTCAGCATTGTTAACTCAGTAAGTATCAGTAATCTGAGGTCATTGTAAATATTTTTTCTGAGAATCTGACATCTTTAAGCATGTATAATTTGCAGGATATGAGGCTTTTAATTGCATGGGTGCATGCATTACGTGCCATCTCCCTCAATCATTCTGTTGTTTAAAGAGGAACAGTGCTATCAGGGATAATTTTATTAAAACTAAATATGTGCTGTAATGAGATAAGTACAGGAGATTTACAAATAATACATCAAAACATGAATATAGCATTGACACAGTTAAACTAATTATTTTATAAAGGCCCTTGTAGAAATCTGATGATATGTATATGCCAAATAGTAATGAGAAAGGACTGTGAATGCCGTTTTCATGATCTGCCAACAACTGAAGGAAATTATAGCCTTTATGGAAATACTTACCTAACTGAAACACAGTTAGCATATGGAATGTATTAGTACCAGAAGGGAATTTACTGAATACGAGTCACAATTGGCCTGGTTGCTGAACTTAGTTCCAAGGCAAATATCTCTCTCAAATTATAGTCTCAATTTTTTAAAAAGAAAAGTTGAAAGAGCTGTTTTACTGATAAGACTGCAGCAAATGAAAAGAAAGTAAAGGATATTACAAGTGTTCTTCCCCACCCCCGGACCTTAGACACTCTCATTTACCAACTTCCCCCCTCAACTCTCCACTGGCCTCCCATGCCTGCCACCTCCATCCTCTAGCCTCCCCAGCCCTCAACCCCCCTCCCCCTCTGGCTTCCGCAGCCCCTTACTTCCTCTCCCCTGGTCTCCCCAGCACCCTCCCTCTTGTGCCTTCCCTCTCATATCCACCTATGACCTTGGGCCTGTGGGTTTGTGCTCCATTTTATTCAGTTGCCTGCCTACATATGGGAGGAAATGAGAGCAATAAGGGGATGATATAATGATTGTCATATAGATTGTACAATGACATATGCATTGAGATTCTTATGTGCTGCAGCTGAATACATGGTTGATAAAAAGAAACAATAACATAGTGTATATTAAAGATATAATAATGTCAAAAGATGGGTAGATAATAAATATTCACATTTACCATAGTGCAAGAAAAAAGTGGCATTATAGTAGAGAAGACAGGCCTTTTTGTGGTGTTGGAATAGTTTATGATTTTTGTAACAAGGGAGGTTGAAGATCCTATTAGCAGTTGGAAAGAAACTATTCCTGAACCTTGAGATGTTGATCTTCAGGCTTCTGTACCTTATTCCTGAAGGCAACAGAGAGAAGAGGTTGTGACCAAGGTGATGGGATCCTTTATGATGTTGGCTGTCTTCTTGAGATAATACCTCACATAGTTGTCTTCAATGTCAGAACCTGTGATGGACCTGGCTACATTTCCTATCCTCTTCAGCCTTCTGCGTTCCTGAGCTCTCAGGTTCCCAAACTACGCTGTAATGCAGCCAATCAATACAGTGTTCGAACACATGCAAAGTCTACTTGGGGACCTTGGAAAGTAGTGATGCAGTTTGACTTCTTCATAGTTGCCTTGATGCTGGCTCCAGGAGCAGATTCTAAAATATGGACTTCCAGGAACATGAAGTTACTAATTCTCTCCACCTCTATCGGATCAATATGGGCAGGTACATGATCCCCCTGCTTCTACTTCATAAAACCAATACCTGCTCAGTTTTGGTGATGCTGAGAGCAAGATTGTCGTTCTCAACCAAATTCTTGCTCTCCGTCCCCTATTCCAAGTCATCATTTCCAGTTATTCGACCAACTATGGTGGTCTTGTCACTGAATTTGTGGATTACTTTGGAGGTGAATTTGGCAATGGAGTCTAGAGTGTCCTGAGAGTAGAGTAGGGAATGAAGCACACAGCCTAAGGGAGTCCGTGCTGATTGCATTGATTTGGGTCGGCCGACGATAAAGCCAAAGATCCAGCTGCAGAGGGATGGACAAAGTCTCAGGTCCCTTAGTTTGGTCGTAGCTTTTTCTGGTAAAATGGTATTGAATGCTAAGCTGTAGTCAATGAACAGCAATCTTCCATGCATATTCTTGTGGACCCCGTGATCTAATGCAGTATGATGGGCCAGTGAGGGATGACATCTGCCATTGTCCTGTTGTTATGAGAGATGAATGATCATCTTGAAACCGCAAAGGATTAGAAGTAAAACTAACATAATGGAGGAACACAGATGTTGCAGCAGATATGGCGAAATGGTGTGCTTGCATTTTCAGAAGCCTTTTGATAAAGAGCCACTTAACAGGCTCATTTGTAAAGAAGAAGCATAAAATATATGCATACCAAACTCAGTAAGTTACAGACCACAGACAAGAGCACCATGGTGAATGGTTGTTTCTCAGACTGGATAAAGAGGAATAGTGTCCCCTTTCCTCAGAGATCACTGTTAGGGTTATGCCTTTTGTTGACCTATATTAATAACCTGGACTTGGACATAAACTTCTAACTTTGCAGGTGATACAATATATGACAGAATTGTGAACTGCAAAGTAGATTGCAGCAGGCTATATAAGGGCTGGAAGAAAGGACAGATGAATGCAGATGAAGGGTGATGCAAAAGCAATGTGAGATGTTGAATTCTGATAGAATGAGGAGAGGGAATATAGAATAAAAGAAACCATCCCACAAGGAGTGCAGGAGCAGAGGGATCTCAGTCAATGGGCACAGAAATAATCAAAAGTCACAAGGCTGGTTGAGAAAGCATTTAGTCCATAGAACAGTACCGCAGAGGAATAATATACCCACAATGTCTGTGCCAAACATGATGCTAAATTAAACTAATTTCTGCTACTTGCATGTGATACATTTCCCTCTATTCCCTACTCATCATGTCTATGAGGAAGCCTCTTAAATCTACTATCATATATGATTGCACCATTACCCTGGCAGCCTGTTCCAGGCACATTACCACATTCCATTTAAAAATCATACCCCACACATTTCCTTTAAAATCCTCCCACCCTCATATTAAATGCATGTATTTGACCATGGAAGAAAGATTTTGATTGTCAACCATATCAATGCCTCTCTTAATTTTATAAATTGCTATCAGGTCCCCCATCAGCCTACGATATTCGAAACAAAACAATCGATTTTTGTCCAACCTCTCCCAAAAGCTTATACCGTTTAATCAACATTTAGGCAACATCGTGATAAATCTATTCTGCACCCTTTCCAAACCTTCCACATAATTCCTAGAATGGGACAAGCAGGATTGCACACAGTACTCCAGGTGCAGCTTAACCAGAGTTTTATATAGCTTAAAATAGTTTTATATAGTTTTAAAGCAACATGAGCACTTTTATACTCAATGTCTCAACCAATCTAGTAATCATTTACAATTCTGAGGTATAAAAGCAGGGAAGTTATTTTGAACCCTGGCCCAGCCTCACCTGGAGTATTGTTTTCACCAATGTAATATGGAAGATGTGAGAATCCAGCAAAGATTGACAAAAATGGTTCCTGGGATGAGGGACTACAGTTAATTGAGAGTGTGAAACTGTTTTCTTTAGAGAATAGAGAGATAGTTGAGAAGATTCAGAACATAGAACATGGAACATTACACCAAGTGCAGGCACTTCAGCCTACAATGTGGTACCAATCTATATAAAATTACTTCAAAACAATCTAACCCTTTCCTACCTCACACCCATAACCATTCATTTTTCTTACATCCATGTGCCCATCTCTGAGTTTTTGAATGTTCCTTCTGTTGCAGCCTCCACCACCATCCCCAGCAATGCATTTCCAGCACCCACTACTCTCTGTGTTTAAAAAAAACTTTCCTCTGATATCTCGCCTAAACTTTCCTCCATTTGCCGTAAGCAGATGTTCTCAGGTATTTGCTATTGTTACCCCAGGAACAATTTGATAGAAGCATATAAAATGAAGAGGGGTCGAGACAAAATGGATTGAAGTCAAGAACCAGGTCACAAGTATAAAATAATAAGGAACAGAATTAGAAGCAACACTTTTTTCCAACCTGTTGTGTGGTTGAATTCTATAATGTATTATCTATAGATGAGATGGAAGCAAATGTAATTGTAGTCCTCAAGAGGGAATCAGGTAAATGAAATTTGCTTTGCAAAGCTATAGAGAAAGAACCAATGGGTGGAAATTTTAAGTTGATTTGAGAGTGACACGATGGGCCAATCAGCCTTCTCCTGTAATGTAACAATATGTTAGTATGATTCCATCTATATTTGCATATATTTTAAAAGTTTTCATCAAGGAGGAAAGAGGAGATTTTTGATCTGGAAAAATGAGGCCCACTTAGGATCATCCCAGCTTCATCCTTTGAATTTATCAAGGCCTTTGACAAGGTTCTTCATGGCAAATGGCTCTGGAAAGTCAGATCACATGGCATTGAGAGCAAGCTAGCCAATTAGATGCAAACTCTCTCAGAAGTAAGGGGAACAATGGCTGATTTGAGGTTTGGGGCAAGTGGAGTACCACAGGAATTGGTTCTGGGTCCCCTGTTGTTTGTTATTTATATTAATGATTTCAGGGCAAATGTAGGCATCTCAGGAGTGTAAGTTTGTGGTGGCAACCAAAATTAGTGGTCAGACTGGGATGCCCTGGATGTAGGAGGTGGCAGTGAGGTAGGGTGCTTATAGGAGCATGTCAATTCATGAGAGGCATAGATAAGGTGAATAGTGACAGTCTTTTTTTTCCCAGGGTATAGGAGTCTAAAACCAGAGGGTGAGGTATAAGGTGGGAGCAAATAGATTTAAGAGAGACCTGAGGGACGACTTTTTTGTACAGAGGCTTATAGGTATATGGAACGAGTTACCAAAGGAAGTGGTAGGGATGAGAATTATTACAATGTTTAAAAGGCATGTAGACAAGTACATGGATGTGGAAGGTTTAGAGGGACTCACTCAGGTTTGCACCTTGTACAGCATGGCCAGGTTGAGCTGAAGGGCCCATTTCACTCTGCTACCATCGGGAAAAAGGTACAGGAGCCTGAGACAAGCACTCAGTGGCACAAGGATAGTTTCTTCCCCACCACCATCGCATTCCTGAATGATCAATGAATCAAAGAGATGGCCTTACTTTGACTTTTTGCACATTTTTATTGTTGTAAAGTGGTTTATATGAATGTTTGAATTGTGATGCTTCTGCAGAACGATGAACTTCGTGTCTTGTTCATGACAATAAATTCTGATTCTGAAACACAGAAGTCTGCAGACACTCTGATTGCAGTAAGAGCACACAGAAATGCTGGAGGAATTCAGTCGGTCTCGCATCGTCCATACGAGGTAAAGATATATTATGGATGTTTTGGGTGTGAGCCCTTCTTCAGGAGAGAAGCAAGTGTCTGACTATGGCAGCTTTGACTGCCTTTTAATACTGAGAACATGATGTATCTGATTGTTGAAATATTTCTATAAGGTGGGGAGGAGGGGTTTAATCACATTATATTATTCTGCACATCCTGTTGATGGCATTGGTGCTTGGCTTCAGACAGGAAGTTGCTGCTAGATCCTAGTTCATGTGGAATTAGCAGATAATAGAAAAAAAATCTGAATGATCATTGGGTCCTGGAGCTGATAACAGGTGGTAAAATTAATGTTTAAAAAGCAAGGGTTAATCAGGTAACATTCAAGGCACAGTTCATTTTTGATAAACAGGAAAGTGAACCAATAAAATAAAGGCAATGCAGGGAGTGTTTTATTAGTGTCTGGCAATAGCTACAGTTTTCTAGCAGAATGTTTAATTAAAAAGAATTTGAATTTATATATTACTTGCAACAGAATGTGCCACTTAGTTCTTGAACCGTCAGTCGGAGGTTCGGGCTCTCGAGAGATAGGAGCCCAATGTGTGATGGGTCCAAGCAGCGGACTGACAGAACGAGGCTGGGCGGTTTCTTTTCCTTGCTCTGAGTCAGCAGCTTGGGTTGTGTATTCAATCGTGAATAACTACATTTGAACTGAACTGTTGAATTATTCAACTTAATATTTAAACCGGTTTTTTAAAAATTAGTGCTTGTACAACTCACAAACGACTACAGTGGTGACCCCGACAATCCAAAACGGCTTATTTTGGATTGCAAAATGCTGGAAGGAGACAATTCAGATCTACAGAACGCAGTTTCACTCAAACTGTCCACCTCTGGATATCACAACAGTAAGTATGGTTTGAACAAGCCAAAGCCCAATTCTACATACACCAGATAATTCTGATGCCACAAAGTACTACTACGTGGTCAGTGCACTGGACCAGGAAATCATCGGGTGCATCATCGATTACCTTTACCAACTAACAGCTGATAACACGTACAAAAGGATCCAAATGGTCTTCAAGCAAACATTCCGATGCTCCAGCTGCAAAAGGCATCAAAACTGCTGTACTTGGATGGCCTGGGTGACTGCAAACCATCCACGCTCATAAATGAAATGCTCACCCTGATGAATGGACACAGGACCTGCCTTCGCTTCGAACAGGTTAACCTCAAGCAAATGCCTGAGGATATCTGCCTGCTCTTCTCGGATGACCATTTCATTGACCCCTGACAACTTGCAGCCCAAGCAGATGTACTATGGCAAGCCAAACACCAAGGGGAAGCAACCATCAACCGGGTGGTGGCTTTGCCTCTCCAGGTGAAACAGATGGCTCCAGCCTCCACGGAAAAGGTGACAGCTATATTAGCCTCGAACAGTGCCATTAAGGACCAGTGGTGCTACAACCACCAAAGATGGTGGCCCGCTGATACTGACCACCCTGCAACCATCCAGGAAACACCTTGGCTGGCCACCAGTAGTGGGAATGGCGGCCAGCCAAAAAGATCGACTCCTCTACATCTAGGATCATCATTCGAGGTGGCATTTTATTGTGGACATAGGCATGGAGGTCAATGTGTTGCTCTCCTTGAGCATCGACATTCGTTCTGGAAAGAAGGGACCTCCCCTGACTGCTGCTAACAGCAGCAGCATTAGGACATATGGGTCCGCATGGTCCCACTCAACTTCAACTCCTGCCATTTCAAGTAGACTTTTACCATTACCAACATCTCAGAACCACTGCTGGGTGCCGACTTCTTTTGGGCACACTCCCAGAAGGTCGATTTGAAAGGACATCTCATCAATTCCAAGACATTTGAATTGATCACCTTGCGCCATGCTGAATTAACTGCACTCCACCTCGACTCAGTGACCTTCTCTGACACAAGTTTGCCAGGATCCTAGCCGATTTCCAGGACATCATAACTTCAAAGTTCACAACAGCCATCTTCGAGCATGAGGTGCAGCACCATAGCCCCACCACCAGACCATAACTCCATGCATGCGCATGCAGACTGCCCCCCCCCCCCTGACAAACTACAACTAGCCAAAGATGAGTTCCACAGGATGGAGGAAATGGGCATAGTGCAGCCTGTAGGCATCCCTGCTTCACCTAATCCCCAAAATGTCTGGGGGCTAGAGATCCTGGGGGAATTTTTCAGTAGACACATATGACCACCAGAGCTGAAGTATAGAGCTTTCACCAGGGAACTGCTCAGCATACAACATTTTCAATACTTCCTGGAGGGGAGGCCGTTCACAGTTTTTGAGGACCATAAACCTTTAACTTTCACATTTTTGAAAGTTTCAGAATCCTGGTCAGCCTGCCAACTGCATCACCTTTCCTATATCTCTGAGTTCACAATGACTATCCGACACCTCTCAGGGAGAGACAACGTAGTGACGGATGCCCCATCTAGGCCCATTCAGACGTGGACTCAGGGTGTCAATAACTTGGAGCTTGCACAGGCCCAACAGGTGGATGCTAACACTCACAATTTCTGCACTGCTATCACCGCTTTACAGCTGCAGGAATACCACTAGACTGAGGCGACATGGCGCTGCTCTGCGACATGCCACAGACCACCCCCACCCTGTTGTTCCAGCACCTTGGAGAAAGAGGGCATTCGACTCAGTTCATGACCTTTCACATCCGTCCATCAGAACCACAGTCCACATGGTTTCCTCTTGTTTCATGTGGCACAGCTTGTGAAAACAGGTTAGAGAATGGGCATGAACGTGTACACAGTGTCAAACTGCCAAGGTCCACAGGCATACCAAAGCCCCCCTCCAGCAGTTTGAAACACTAACCTCAGGTTTGCCCACATACGCATCGACATTGTGGGGCCCCTTACCATAGTAGATCGCTTCACTAGTTGGGCTGAGGCTGTCCCAATCACCAAAACCATAGCTGACTCCTGCGCAAGGGCTCTGCTGTCTACATGGGTATCCCGTTTCGGCATTCTGGCACATATAACCACAGAATGGGGAGCCCAATTCACTTCCGCACTTTGGTCTGAATTAGCCAGCCTCCTTGGCCTACAACTACACTACACCACTGCCTAGCAGCCCTAATCCAACGGGCTGGTTGAGTGTTTCCACTGGGACCTCAAATCAGTACTCATGGCCAGGCTGACAAGTCCCAACTGGGTAGATGAGTTCCCATGGGTCCTTCTCAGGATCCACACAGCTCTGAAGGAAGACCTACAGGTGTCGTCAGCTGAGATGGTTTACAGCGCACCCCTGATGTCCCAGGTGAATTTCTGCCGGTAGCTACCGACCCACGGACAAGCCCCCTCCTCCATCCCTAAAGACTTAAAAAACTGCAAGTTTGTGTTAAGTCCACTGGGGCATGCACTGTTTGTCCCTCCAATTACCATATGAGGCCCCTTACAAAGTGATACAGAACAATGGTTCTACTTTCACTCTTGCCATTGGGGGAAAGGAGGAGTTTTTCACCATTAGCCGCCTGAAGCCTGCACACCTGGACTTAAGCCAGCCAGTCCCACTACAGCCAGCCAAGCGCAGAGGTAGACCTCCTAATGAAAGACTGTACAAATTTTGAGCAAGGCAGACACTAGCACAGGTTCAGGGTTGGAGGGGGAGGTTGGAGGTGGTTGTGTGGCGACGCACATATTTGATAGCCAGATCATCCGGCTCTGTGTGTTACGCGTGTGCCATCAGAGCAGCCACATCAAAGATGGCGTCGCGCGGCATTCTTTTCCGGTAGACGCTTGGGGCCTGCATGCGCGCAGATAGCACGCTTACATCACATTGACGTCGTTTCTGGCGCGCAGGGGCAGGAGTTTCGAAAGCCTTAAAAGTGGCAGCGCACTCGTCAAAATAAAATTCATGAGTTCCATCAAGCCCACCGACTGCTGGCCTCGTTCTTTCACTTGGTTTGCACACTCGCTACGCAACACTGAAAAATTTATGAGTTAAATTAAGCGGTTAATGAAAGAAAATCAATAAAGATGCCCTAAAACAAACCACAGAATAGCCAGGGGAGGAAACAATGGCAACATGGACATGAGCACCATGTTACAGAGCCACCAATAGTGTCAAGGGAAATTGGCACGATTGATACAACTTATATAAATCTAACTTGAATTGTTTTCCAACAGAATTTCCTATTCAATGACTAAAAATTATTTACCTTCTGCAATGTTTTAAAAAGCAATTTCAGCATTAAGCAGGAATATACTTTAAAGTAAAATCTAACTGCTAAACCTTAAGGCCACATCCTGAAATACCTTATTATTTTAGATTTTTTTTTTGTTTTGGAAAAGATACCACCCACTTATTATACTTTTCTAAATTTGTGCTGCAGTAATCTTATAAAAATAACTTTGTGGTCTCATACTTATTTTGAACATAATTTTGAAAGTTTCTCTTTGTTTTCAGGTTTTGTTCAAAGATTTGTTGTAATGTCAACAAAAGCTTTGGACAAACTTTCAGAGAAGAATTACCATTTTAATTGTCACCTGGGCTTCACAAGTCACCAAGTTATCTCAATGCAAAAGAACTGTTCCACTGCCATATAAATCAAATTGGGGTGTATCACTATGTTCCATTCACAAGTTGCAAATTCATACAAGAACATAAGGAATAGGCTATTCAGCCCATTGAGCTGCTCCTCCATTCAATTAGATCATGGCTGAACTGACGTAAGGCTCATCTCTACCTACCTACCTTTTCCCCATATCCCTTAATTCCCCAACTATATAATAATCTAACTTTGTCTTAAATATATTTACTGAGGTAGTCTCTACTGCTTCAATGGGCAGCAAATTCCCTAGATTCACCAGCTTTTGGGAAAAACAGTTTCTCCTCATCTCTGACCTAAATCTACTACCCTGAATCCTGAGGCTATGTTCCCTAGTTCTAGTCTCCCCTGCCACTGGAAACAACTTACCTACCTTTATCTATTCATTGATACTTTTCATAATTTTATACATTTCTATAAGATCCCCTCTCAATCTTCTAAATTCCAGTGAATACAGTCTCAGGCAACTTCATCTCTTCTTATAGGCTATCCCCCTCATCTCTGGAATCAACTTGGTGAACCTCCACTGGACAACTCCAATGCTAATAAATCCTTCTTCAAGTAGGGAGACCAGAACTGCATGGAATATTCTAGATGATATCTCTATAGTTCCTTGTACAGTTGCAGCATAACTTCCCTCTAGTAATAAAGACCAACATTCTATTTGCCTTCTTGATAGCCTGATGCACCTGCAGACCAACCATCTGAAATTCATACACAAGCACTTCCAAGTCCTTCTGCATGGCAGCATGCTGCAATTGCTTGTCATTTAAATAATCTAATCTTCCATTTTTCCTTCCAAAGTAGATAACCTCACATTTACCAATACTGTACTCCATCTGCCAGAACCTTGCCCACTCACTTACCTATCTATATCCCTCTGCAGACTCTCTGTAACCTCTGCACAATTTACTTTTCTACTTCATTTAGTTTCATCACCAAACTTAGATACACTACACTCTGTCCCCTCTTCCAGATCATTTTGTATATTGTGAACTGTGGTGGGTCCAGTACTGACCCCTGCAACACCCTGCTCACCATTCACAGAAGGAAGGTCCACCCCTTCAAATACATTTAGTGGAAAATGAGGATTTAGTTCACAGTATGCAATTAACTCTCACCCATTTATTGTATGAGGACTATGTACAGACAACCCAAATCCATAGAATTTAATAGCTGCATATATCAGTGGGATGATACAAGTCGTGATTCTCTCGTGTTATTCAAAGGAAGCCTCTTAAAACAGGCCCACATTATAGCTATGGTATTTGGTGGAAGTTATTTTGGCAAGAGATCCTGGTGGCTGATATTTGAATGATACTGAACATTTGTCAGCATGTGTCCCATGGTTTGCTGTCACTGTACCATGGTCAAGATGGAAAAGGAGTCAAGGAAGAAAGCTTTTTTTCATTCAATTTTGTCTGGGTCTGGTGAGAAGGGAGAAAATTATGGACTGCTTCCATACAGATACTCAGAAATCATTGGAGACTAGTGGAGGTGGGGGGTGGGAGTGGGGGGTCATGGGGAGCATAATGGCAGGAATTTTGCTTCAATGAGATGGAAGAAGTTTAACACAATGATGGTTAAGTCCATATTCAGACTGCATATCCAATCATTTGCACCTCCATCTTTATCTTTTGGTTAATTCATCACACCCCTTCATCAGTCTCCATCAGTCAGTATCCTTTATGACAATTCTCATGTTAAAGCTTGCCAACACTGCTGACCCTTTAAACGTGACACTGGCCTTTTAACCATGACAACTATATCATCCAAATATCTCATAGGTTGCATTCCCTTCTTCTTCTTCAAAAAAATGGCTTCCTCTCTACCACCATCAATTCAGCCCTGACCCACATATCCTCCATTTTCCTGGCCCCATCTTCCCTAAAATGCAACCAGTATTCCCCTTGTCCTCACCAACTACCCCAGCAATCAACGTAATTTCCTCCGCAATTTATGCCACCTACAACATGATCCCATCTCTAAACACGTACTCTCATCTCCTCCCTTCTCCGCCTTCTGCAGAGACTGCTCCTACCATGACTCCCTCTTCCATTCCTCCCTCCCCACAATCGCCCGCTTAGCCCATACCCATATTACCCTTGTGCCCACATCTCTTCCTTCACCACCAATCAGGCCCCCAAACAGTACTTTCAAATGAAGCAACACTTCACTTGTGAATCTAGAAGGGGGTCATCTACTGCATCAAATGCTCCCATTGTGGCCTACTCTACATTGGAGAGATTGGACACAGACTGGGAGATCACTTCACTGAGCACCTTCGCTCTGTCTACATCAATGACAGGATCTCCCAATAAATAACTATTTCAATTCCACACCAACATATTGTCCATTGCCTTATGCACTGCCAAATCAAGGCCACCCATAAATTGGAGGGCAACACACAATATTCCGTCTGAGCACTCAGACTTCTCCGGTTCCTGCTCTTCCCCATCCCTGCCTCCTTTCCTCCAGTCTCCATTCAGAGTCCTGTCCCCTCCCCCATCATCTCTCAGCTTTTTTTCTCTTGCCTTCCCTCCCTCCCTCACAAATCCTCTTCCCTATGGGCATTTATTCCTCCCCTGCCCTTCCCCCACCATGTTATTCTGCTACATAAAAACACTGTTTGCCCTATTGGATTTCTCCAGCAATTTTGTGTAAATTACAGACATTGTTGATTTCTGAATGGACTCTTTCAAACACCATGTAATTTTCTTTTAAGAGTATCAAGCCAGCTGCAAATAGCTATTTGATACATTAGGCTTCCTAATGATGAAAAGCAAGGGATTCCTGACTGCCTGTGATAATCATATAAAGGAGCAGATAAGGGTAATAAAAGACTGCAGATGCTGGAATCTGGAGCACAAAACACACTCAGCCGGTCAGGCAACATCTGCAGAGGCAAGGGAATGATTGACATTTCAGGTGGAGATCCTGCATCAGGACTTAGGGAAAAGGAAATGTAATGTGCACCCTCCAGTTGATGAACTGGGGTGCATGGCAATTGCATGAAACACGATAAGCTGCAGATGCTATGACTGCAGTAAAAATATCAAAATGCTAGAGGAACTCAGCTGGTCTTTTCAGCATCTTCAGGAGACAGAGATATATTGCTGATGTTCCAGGCCTGAGCTCTTCTTCAAGGAAAATCAGGAAAGGCAGAAAGAACCATGATAGATCAGAAAGTCTCAGAATTCAAATGGGGTCGGGAGAGAAGGAATCTACACCAACAAAAGGTGCTAATTGGATGTGATAAGGGACTAGGTAGAATTTATCATGTCTGTGTGAAAAGGAGATAGGAAATGGCGAGACAACAGGAGAAGATGGGGTTGGGGGAGCCAGAGAAGTCGATATTAATGCCATCTGGTTGGAGGTGCCCAGTCGGAAGATGAGGTGCTGTGCCCCCAATTTACGGGTTGTTCTCAGTCAGGCAGTACACGAGACCATGGACAGACACATCGGTAAGAGAATGAGATGGAGAATTGAAATGGGTGGCCACTGGGAGATCCATGCTATTGTGGTGGACAAAGCCGAGATGCTCAACAATGTGATCTCCCAGTCTGCGTCCAATCTCTCCAATGTAGCGGGAGCACAGGATGCAGCAGATGCATAGAATCGGTGGTTGAAAGCAAGGATCCAGTGGTGGATGAAGTGTAGCAGAGGTCCGTGGCAGATAGTGGTGAGTGAGGTTCAGATTTGACATGGAATCGGGGAATGAATGCGTGGATCTGGCAGAGGAGCGTAGAATCATCAAAGTGCAGATCTGGAGGAGGGATCAATTCCAAACAGAAATTCCAGGCCCATGTTTTGGAACTTGCATATTTGTCCAGGAATCTCTCCTGACGTGGCTCCAGCCAGCTGCACCCTTGCAGACATCAGTAGATATGGGAAGCCTTCCTGCTGCAGCCCCTCCTCTTCAAATATTCCAGCGAGTGTGATGGCAGATGCTAAAAAAAAATGTTTCCTATTAACCATCTAAAAGGATGCAGAAGCCCTCGGTCTTTCTCTGCTCCTTTAACAGGCACAAGTGAGCAGAAATATTACTGCTTGATCTTACATGCTCAGATTATTGAGGCCCCAGGACGTAGTCCTGCCTCTGCCCCAAATCAGCCAACAGGAAGAGAAGGCAGCCCCTTGAGTCTTACATTGCTGATGCAGGACCTGAATGTACGTTGTAACTTTGAAAATCTTGACAGCTTGCATAGCTTCTGGTATTTGCTCACTGGCCAGAGAAATGCAGTGAAATGTGGGTGTAACTTTTAAAATCAAGCAGTCTTTTTTTCCTGCAGCTTATTCACAAATGATTTTCTTCCCACTGCTCAGCGGCTCATGACTGAAGGACTTGTCATCCCAGCCTCTATGCCTGTCTACTAAATGGAAAAGAGAGCAAAGATTAGACCAATTTTTCATTTATTCAACTTCTCTTTGCCTTGATCACTCGCGCCTCACTCACTTCCCCTTCCCTGACTGTGCTTACTTGCTCACATTTTCAGCCTCCCTCATTCCCTCTTATTTTTTTCCAATCCTCTTCAGTAACTCACAAGCTGAATTCCTCATTAATCCAGTCTTCCTTTTTCACTTGATCTTATTTTATGATCACCCTTTTAGTCGACTTATTAAATTTGAGATTGTTTGAAGATATTTATAAAAGCCAAAAACTTTGGAAGCGAGCATCCACTGACAGGAATGGAAACAATCTTAATCCTCTTCATTGAATTATTAAATTAAAATGTTTGTTTTATATATATTAGCAAAAAAAATTTTTCATCTATCCTAAAATGCGCCTGCTTTCTGTTACATCTTGCTTTTTAAAAAAAAACTGGATTTTTTTAGTGGTTTGCTAAAACAAGAAAATGGAAAACCTTGGTCAACCAGAGTTAGTGTTTATAGAAGACATGAAGTACAATTATTTTTGGCAGATCACATTGGATTTTAAGTTTGTTCTGGAATTTTTCCACTGACCCAAGGAGCTAGCATGGATTCACAGTTTTGTGCTAATGTAAAGAATTGCTGCATTTCAATGATGGCTGCATTCCCACTGTCTGGATTTCAATTAATGTGGTTTGCTATATAGGAATATAATATTTGCACACAGTTTAAAAAAAATACTTAGGCACAGAGCCTCTGCAACATTGCATTCCAATAAGCATTTTTATGTTGGCCTAGTCAATAAGTGGTACAGGGTTATTATTTTATGATTTTATCAGAACTGCCTAATCCTGAACCCCTTTCCTATCGAAGTTGATATGTAAGCACCTAACAGTTGCAGAACCAGTGGGTAAGGATCCTGGCTTCTTTCCACTTTCTAATCCAGAAGAAATGCGGCCAATTGCCTGTCCTCACTAAAGTTATGATCCCATCATCTTTGATTCCCAGGAACCTTGCTCATGTTGGAGGTGACAGTAATATATCATGATCTTGATTCCAATTAGTTCTTGCACCAGATTTAACTCCCTATACTAAGTACAAGATTACACAGTCACTAATTATTTGAGATGTTATCCAGATTTTTAATCTGATTAATCCAGTTTCCCCTTTCTGTGGTCATTTTCTTTCCCACCTTGCCAGGTTCTCTGAATAGGTGGGAAACCAGAAGTCTGCAGATACTGGAGAAATGGAACAAGCACAAACTCCAGAGGTCAGGCAGCATCCATGGAAAGAAATGGACAATCAATGTTTCAGGCCAGATCCCTTCATCAGGAAGAAAGTTCTTCCCATAACCTGACTTATAATTTTTGGAATCCAGCATTGCCACCAAATTTTGTTTCAGATTTTATCTATTATCTCTTGTTTCATGATTAGAATATATTTGACATTTAATCAGAGCTTACAAATATGAGTTGTCCACACTGGTTCAATTAAGATCAATTATTTTTTTTCTCTCCTCAAGTTATCGTTTTTAATATGGGAGAGCATGTTATAGTCTGTGGCTTGCCAGCTCTTTGAGTCATAGATTAATGCCAGAAGAGTGATTATAATAATGAACTATGCAGTGCAAAGACTTCCCAGTGGGAAGAGCTTGCAGTTTTATAAATGGAAAAGCACCACTTTTACTAACCTATTTAACTGCGCAGACTACTCTATAACTTTTGTTTTACTCTAACTAATTTGTGACTTATTAAAAGTGACATTATTTTGAAATATTTTAAATAATTTAGACCTTTATTTTAACACAGTAAATGCCAGCTGTTTTACAAGAGATGTATTCTCAGTGTTCAGACACTTCCAGTACTTTATCTCCTAAATTTAGATTTAATTCCAATCTTGTCCCCTCCATTCTGACTGCTACGATTCCCACTGAACCACAGTTCAATGCATGTCTGGCCTCTTCTAGTTCTTCATTTAGGTGCCTGTTACCTCTGATTTCCCTTTGTGGAGAGTACATCAGATGAGCCTTCATCTGCTCTCATCTGAATTTCAAATGAGCCCACTTTCTATCAGCAACCACTGGTTAGAGAGCAGAATGATATTTTTTCTTGTGTCTAATCTAGGATGATGGCATTGAAATTTTAATCATATACCTTGGCACAAAACATTGACTATAAATCATAAAAACGATAATCAAATCAAATCTATCAAGGTTAATGAATTTTTATGGATTGTGTAGAATTGTTAACCTGTAAGATTGACAGTATGCTTGGTTTATAATTAAAAGATACATTCAATTATCTGTAAATATGAAAAAAATAGCCTCAGTCTAAAGACAACTTCATGAATACCATGTACAGAACAGACCTAATTGTTATCTTCTAGCTAGAAATGCTCATATGTATGTATGAGAAAATAATCCTGTTCTGTTCAGAGGAATTGCAGTTTTGGACAGTTGGTGTATGGCCTTGACTGACCACCCAGTAGTGCCAAGCTCCTGTACAGGGTAAAAGGCTGGGCACTGAGGAGTGTAGTAGAACAGAGGGATCTGGAAAACAGATACATAATTCCCTGAAAGTGGCTTCACAGACTATAAAAGTCATAAAGGAGCTTTTGGAATGTTATCCTTCATAAACAGAATCAGGAGCTGTGATGCTATGGCGAAGTTGTACAAGACACTGGTGAGGCCAAATTTGGAGTATTGTGTGCATTTTTGGTAACCTAATTACAGGAAAGATATCAATAAGATTGAAAGAGTGCAGAGAAGATTTACATGAATATTATCTGGAATTGAGGAATTTCGTTATAGGGAAAGGATAAACCAGTTAGGTTTTTATTCCCTAGAGCGTAGAAGAATGAAGGGAGATTTGATAGAGGTGGACATAATTATGAGGGGTACAGATAGAGTAAATACAAACAGCTACTTTCTACTGAGATAGAAAGGTCTACTAGGTGAGACAAGAACTAGAGGTGAAGGGTGAAAGGTGAAATGTTTCAGGAAAATATTTGGGGGAACTTCTTCAGTTAGAGAGTGGTGGGCAAGCTGCCAGCTGAAGTGGTAAATTCTGGCTCAATTTTGACATTTAAGAAAAACTTGGACAGGTACATGGATGGGAGGAGTATGGAGAACCATGGTCCGTGTGAAGGTGAAGAAGGTGACTGGGCAAAATAATATTTTGGCACAGACAAAATGGGCCAAAGCATCTGTTTCTGTGCTGTAGTGTTCTATGATTTTATGATTCTGTAGCTGACCATGTATTTTGATACAAACATTTTAATGGATTTCTGTAAAAGGAAAATAGCATTTAAATTTATTACACAATGTTTTTAAATTTCAGCACTTTATTTCTTGTTAAGATCAACTTGGACATTGTGTGTTTATGTAAGTTGAGGGAAGAGGGGAGGAAGGGAATAAGGGGAGGGGGAAAATACTGGACTCTGTAAATTATATTGTACAGCAAGAAAACATTTTGTATTGCTTATCTGCACTTAAATGAGTCTGTGAAAATAAAATATTCAAAACAAAAGATCAATTTGGAAATGGCAGTGGAAGAATTTGACCAGTCCATCCGGGTAGGGTTCTTGAAATGGCATGTTGATACTCCATCAGGAAGAGGCCACACCAGACCTTATACAGGGAAGTGAACCTGGCCAGGTGATTGGAGTTTCACTGGAAGAGTATTTGGGAATAGTGATCATAATTACTTCAGTTTTAAGACAATTATGAATAGTTTGCACCCGGATTTGGTGGTAAAAAAAAATACAGGACAAATCATGGCATAATTGGACAGGAGCTAGGAGTATTTAATTGAGAGCAGCTGTACTTGGGCACAGAAACAACTGACATGTGGTCGTTGTTCCAGAACTAGATCATTAGAATCCAGGACTGGCATTTTCTAGTAAGGAGGAAGGACAGAGAGTTTTGGATGATGGGAGTGGTTGCAATGTTGAATTCACTCAGAAATACAAAGGAGGCTTTTGTAAAGTTTAGGAAGCTAAAATTAGACAAGGCCCTTTAGGGGTATATACAGTAGATAGCTGGAAAGAGGATAAGCAGGGAATTAGGTAGGTCTGAAGGGACCATAAAATGTTCTTAATGGGTACGATTAAATAGAATTCTGTGGCATTTTATATGAATATTAAAAACACGAAGATAGCTCAGGAAAGGTGAAAGCCAGCAAGAACACAGGAGGAAACAGAATCAGAGGAAGTGGGTGAGGTACTGAATGAAAACTTTGCATTGGTATTTGCCAGAGAGAAAGACATGAAGGATAGTGAAAGCAGTGTGGGGAATGCTAATGTAAACTGTCATTTTGTCACATCAAGAAAGAGATGGTGCTGAGTCTTTTGAAGGGCATTAAGGTGGATAAATCTCCACCTTGATGGGATATATGGTAGGGAGCTTGCTCGGGCCATGAGAAAGATCTTTGTATCCTTGCTAGCATCAGGTGAGGTCCTTGAGGAATGGTGTAGCCAGTGTTATTCTTTTCTTCAAGAAGAGATTATCTATGAAATTATAGAACAATGATCTTCATATCAGTGGATGGGAAGCTATTGCTGAGGATACTTGAAAATAGGATTTATGCACATTTGGAAGGCATGGTCAGATTAGGGAAAGTCATCATGGCTTTGTGTTTTTACTTCAATCATAGTCTCTGCAGACATTTGTGTTTTGCTCATGGCTTTGTAAAGGACAAAGGTAAAGTCTTACAAATTTGATTTGAGTTTTTTGGAAGGTGATGAAGGTGGTTAATGAGGGTAAGGCAGTGTATGTTGCCTACATGGACTTTAGTAAGGCATTTGACAAAATCCCTTTATGGTAAGCTGATCCAAAAGCTAAAGGTGCATGGGATCCCTGATGAATTGATAGTTTGGGCTGAGAATTTATGCCTGTAGAAAATAGGTCAAGATGGAAGGGTGTTATTCAGGCTGAAGGCCTGTGGCCAATCATGTTCTGCAAGTACTGGTGTTGAGATTCCTGTTTTTTTGTGAAATGTACAAATGACCTGGATAAAAAAGTAGATGAGTGGCTTAGTAAGTTTACAGATGACACAAAGATTGGAGGAGTTATGGAGAGAGTAGAAGGCAATCAAACAATTCAACAACATATAGATCAGTTACAGAAATGGGCAGAGAACTGGCAGATGGTTTAATCTGGGCGAAAATGAGGTGCTACATTTCAGAGGTCACACCAGACCTTGTACAGGGAAGTGAGCCTAGCCTTGGAGTTTCAGTGGGAGAGTATTTTGGAATAGTGATCACAATTACTTCAGTTTTAAGATAATTATGAATAGGATGCACCCGGATTTGGTGGTAATTACAGGGGAATAATGACAGTTAAGGATAGGATTTAAAAACATTGATGTACAGTGGGTTCTGGGGGAGTTTTAGGTCTATAGTGATATGCTATCAATAACTCAAGTCAGACTAGAAGTTGTGATTAATAGACTTTAATCACCAAAAGCTGTAAGCACATCCCACATGGTGCTGGCCTGGTTCCATGGCAGGTATTGAAGGAGGGGTTTGACCATAACCACCTTTATAGGAATTCTAAAGGGAGGAGTTATAGGTATAGGGGCAGGCCAGTCCATACAATACATTTGTATTAGACAGTTCTAACAGTTACACAGTGGTTCCACCATCCACTCCTTCTTTTAAAACAGAGTCCAGCGGGGTGAAGTGGATCATTACAGGTTCAGTCTCTCCGGTGGTCTTGTCTGTTATTGCAACCACTGTAGTGTTGGCTGTGGTTCAGCTGTTGGTTCCTGAGTGGTGGTTTGCGTGACAGGCTGTATGTTCGGTAGCTGAAAAAGGTTAATTGGGTCGGGTGGGGGGGTGGATGTATTGGTTGTTCGGTCTGTGGATGGGGCAGGGCACTGGGTGCCATTGATGGGGCCGGGTACCCGACTGAGTCACCGGTAGTCATGGAAGGGTTACTGGTTGGTCGGTCATGGTGGTTCCTGAATGCGCCCAGGTCCTGGATGGAAACAGTGTTTTTATGCCCATCTTAGTACTCCACATAAGCGTACTGAGGATTCACGTGGAGGAGGTAGACCTTCTCGACCAGGGCTCCTGGTGTGTATCCAGAGCAGAATAGGCCCTGTGGTTATCACCCAGAATGGCAGCATGGTTTCCAATGCTAACTTCCTGGGAAGGAAAACAGCCTTTCACGTGGGGAAGCGTTTGTAGCAGTACAAAGGAAGGACCTGGTATCACAGAGTGCCTCTGAGAGGACCTCTTGTCACTGGGAAAAGGGCAGGCATTTTGACCTGAGGGCTAGGAGGACTGCCCTCCAAAAAGTGACATTCTCCCTTTCCACCTGACCATTCCCTTGGGGATTGTCGCTGGTGGTCCTGCTCATGGCTAAACCCTTGGCCAGCAGGTACTGGCACAACTTTTCACTCAATGCCCCGGTCACTATGAAAATAGCAGGGGTATCTGAACAGACTAAACAGTTTGCACAGTGACTTGATGACCGTGGCTGTGGTCATGTCCAGGCAGGGATAGCGAATGGGAAATGTGAGTACTTGTCAAGTATTTTATTTATAATAAACACATGCATAGATACAGTTTTCATATGTCTAAAGACTATATAGAGGAAATGATAATACATGTTAAATATATATATAAAAAGAAAAAACAAAAATAAAAACTAACTAAAACACACCGCACCCCATCCCCAAAAATCCCCTACCCACCCAAAAAAATAACTAAAACTAAAAAGAGATATTGTGAGTACTTGTCGACAATGTTGAGAAAGTACACGTTCCGGTTGGTGGAGGGGAGGTGGCTGTTGTAGTCTATACTCAGATGTTCCAAAGGGGTGGGTGGCTTTCTCTGGTTAGTAGAATTGTGGTTTGCTCTCTGTGCAGACCAGGCTGCTCCAGGACAGTTCCCTGATGTCCTTGACCAAGTAAGGAGGTTGCGAGCTCTAACACAGTGGCAGAGCCTGGTGATCCCGGGGTGGCAGAGGTCATTGGGGAGGGTTTGGAGGCAGTTTGTCTGCATGTTCCCTGGGACAGCGTATCAGGGGCCTTGTGGAGCTTCCCAGGCCAGTATAAGATCTCATAGATGTAAATGGATAGCTCATTTCTCCACTTCAGGAACTTGTGATTCTTGATTTTTTCCCCTGCTGTTTGTTGTTAAACATAAAAGCGACTGCACGTTGGTCAGTCAGCAGGGTGAATGGTTTGCCGGCCAAGTAGTGCCTCCAGTGCATAGCTTCCACTATGGCCTGGGTCTCCTTCTCAATAGCTAAGTGCCAGAATTCGTGGCCCTGGAAGATGCAGGAAAAGAATGCCATGGTCCTGCCTGTCTGGTTAAGTGTGGCAGCCACGGCAAAGTCGGATGCATCATTCTCCACCTAGAATGGAATGGATTCATTCCAAGGTAAAAAAAAAGTCACATACAGGAGAACATGTATTTAAAGTGAGAGTGGTGGAGTTGAGGTGGGGGGTGGGGGGGGAAGGACTTTAAAGGAGCTGCATGGGGTAAATTGTTTTACAGAGAATGTTGGTACCTGGAATGAGCTGCCAAGAGAAGTGGTGGAAGCGGATATGATAGAATCATTTAAGAGGCTTTGAGACAAACAAAGAAATAAGCAGAGAAAAGTGGGATGTGGATCACGTGTAAACGACAGAATTTAATTTTAATTTTGATATCATGTTCAGTGCAGATTGTGGGCTGAAGGGCCTATTTCTGTGCTGTACTGTTCTATGTTCTGTGAGAATAGCTGGCAACATTTGAAAAGAGCTTCTATATATAGAGAAAGTAATTGTATAAGAATGTCAAAATGTACGACCATCAGTAGGGACATTTATAATTTTAGACTTTGTGTAACTGTATAATTCACTTTGCGTTTGACGTGGCATACTGAAACTCAAAACAGCTTGGGTGACTTGTGCAAGTCTAAAAGGAGCATAATTTCAGTTTGTTCAGAATGAAACAAATTTGAACTTTAAATCTCTATTTACAATATATCTGTAAACAAATGAATTCATGCACATGTATGTACTATGTTAAAAAGTTTAAATAATAGAAAAATATTTATTCATAAAAAACACCAAAATGCTGGAAGTACCCTGCAAGCTGGAGAAAATGTAAAGAGAAAGCAGCAGGGTTAACTTTCATCAGTTTTCATCTGAAATATTTAAAACTATAAGTATCATTAACCCATGTATCCCCATCTTCTAGATCAAGTTCAAGTTCATAATTATCATACAATTGATCGAAAGTACAACTGGATGAAACAGTGTTCTTCGGTCATCTGAATAAAAAATATGCAACCACACATAAAGGTAGAGCACACATATTTGCAAGAGCTTTATATGCAGTACATATATAAAATAAATAAATGTTGTTAAATAATAGTCGATTCTCAGAGGGATTGTATGAGCAATATGAGCAGGTTCATCAGTCATACAGAAGTCTCACTGCCTGTGGGAAGAAGCTGTTTCTCAGTCTAGTGGTTCTGGCTCTGACAGGAGTAGCTGGAAGATGCTATATGTAGGGTGATAGGGGTCCTTAATGATTTTGTAAGCCCTCTTCAGACAATGATCCCAGTAGATCATGTTGATGGGGAGGAAGAGAGACCCCAATGATCGTATTATGCCACTATTATGGTCTTGTGGATCGACCACCAATACAATGTTCTGCAGCAACTGTACCACACTGTTTTTGATAAAGCTCCTGTAGAAAGTCAAAAGGATGGTAGGCAGGACCCTTGCTCGCTTCCGTCTTCTCAGGAAGTGCAGTCACTGTTGTGTTTTCCTGACAAGTGAAGAGATGTTGTTTGTCCAGCATAGGTCACTACTGAAGATGGCTCCAAGGAATTTGATGCTTTCTACCCTCTCCATTACTGAGTTATCGATATGTAGTAGGGGGTGGTTGTCCTTAGTCCTCCTGAAATCCATAATAATCTCTTTTGTCTTATCCACATTGAGACTTATATTGTTATTCTTGCACCATAACACGAGATTTTCCATCTCTTCTCTGTAGTGCATCTCTTTGTGTTGCTGATGAGGTCAATTACTGTCATATCATCTGCAAAGTTGATGACTCTGTTGGCACTGGATCTGGCATTGAAATCATGGGTTGATAGCGTGAACAGGAGCAGCCTGAGCACACAGCCCTAACGATGCTCAACGTTCTGCTACCAATCTAGACCATCAGTGAACTTTCATTAGGAAGTCCAGAATCCAGTTACAGAGAGGGGGCATTGAGTCCCAGGCAGGACAGCTTCTCCATTAGCCTCTGGGGAATGAGTGTATTAAAGGCTGAAGTCAATGTACAGCAGCCTGGCATATGAGGCGCCATCTCCAGGTGAATAGGGTTGAGTGGAGAGACAAGGCTGTAGTATCATCAGTGGAATGGTCCTTCTATAGGCGAATTGAAATTGAGTCTAGTATCTCTGGCAGGTGCGTTTTGATACGCTCCATCACCAGACACTTGATGTATTTCATAATGGTGGAGGTCAGTGCCACAGGGCGATAGTCTTTGAAGCCTGTTACTGTTCCCCTCTTGGGTAGCGGGATGTTGGTGGCTGTCTTGAAACCCATGGGGACAATTGCTGCAATGACATGTTGAAGATGTCTGTTAGGACCATTGGTCTGCACAGTCCTTCAGTTCCCAACCAGTTACATTGTCTGGTCCTGCTGCCTTGTGTGGGTTCACCTTGGATAGGATTTTACTCACCTTGGCTGTGGTTATGCAGAAATCCTATTTATCAGGGGGACATGGAGCTTTCTTTGGTGTCAGCCTGTTCTTCTTGTTGAACCATCCATAGAAGATATTCAGTTTGTCCGGAAGGAAGGCATCATTGACTTTCACTCACAAGGTTATTTTGTGATTTATTATACTTCTGCTGCCTTGCCACATGTGCCTTATGTCGCTGGTGTCGCACATCCAGCTGTGAATTTTCTGTGCGTGCCTACGGTTTGCCCTCTGGATTGCATAGGAAAGTTCTGCCTTGGTTGAACTTACTGCCATCTTGTCTCCTGTCCTGAAGGCAGCATCTCTAGCTCTGAGAAGTGTCCTGACCTCTGAATCCAACAATGGTTTCTGATTAGCCCTGGTTGTGAAACTTTTGATCTTGGTGACATCCTCAATACACTTTCTGATGTATCCAGTCACTGATCTTGTGTACTCCTTGGTGTTTACATGACCACTGTGGATGGCCACCTCACTGAAATAGCTCCAGTCCATGGTCCTAAAGTAGTCCTGTAGCACCTCTGTGCCTTCCTACCCCTGCCGCATCCTGATCTCCCTGCAAACTGGCTTTGTTTGTTTTCCCAACTTTCTGTATGCTGTGGCTATCATCGGAGTATCCAAAGTGGGGGAGTGAGGTGCAGCCTTGTATGCATCAGGAACATTGATGTTCACCAGTGCAGGTGGTTTTCTCCTCTGGTGGTGAAGTTGAAACCATGGTAGAACTGGCTTTGGGTTGACATGGTTGAAGTTTCCAGCTACAATAATGGTGCCATCATTTTTATGAGTTTCTCATATACAAGTTAGAATACAAGAATAGACCCCAGACCTATTTCTGAATCACCTTTTATTTCAGGAGTCAACATTTAGGGCAGAGATGGTGCTATTCTTTTTCCCAATAAACTGAGTTGCCGTGACTGCCAAAACAAATAACAAAAACCAGGGTTGAGAGGTACAGAAAGATATTCATAAATTAGATCAGCCAATATCGTATTGAATGGCGGAGCAGGCTCGATGGGCCATTTTTGGCCTACTCCTGTTCCTACTTCCTATGTTCCTATATAAGTGAAGAGATTTGGGTGGAATTTTTGTTTTTGTGGCTCTGGAAGTCAAATATCAAAATAATTACATCTTGTTCAATAAAATTAAATCATTTAAGAGAATGTATTTAGTGATATGTAACTGGATCTTTCACTGTAGCACCACCGGCTAATATGCCCTTGCTCTTCTTGTTGGTACTGCTGAATACATGTTACAGTGGAGTTGCTGGACTGCTCACAAAATATGAAACCTTCTGACTACCAGGTATACGGGACAATAAACTTAAAACTTGATATTTGATATTAAAGGTTTTGATACCTGGGATGACTTTTGTGATTAATGCACAGTAATCATAAAATTCACATTAATGTCCTATCCTCAGTTTTGGACTTAATTCCATGAGTAAACCATCATAAAATGTCTGCTATTTTTCAGTATTGTATGCTTGCTACCCCCTTTCTATCATGAATAATTCATAAATAATAAACATGGGCAATAATCATAAGGACTCTGCTATTATTTTTAAAATTAAAACAATAAGATTTAATTGTAAGATACTAGAGTGAACGCGACCGAGGTACATACAAACATATTAATCTGGAGAAGAGCTCAGGCCACTCAGTTCATCAAGTCCATTGATAATAAGATAATTGAGCTGTTTCAGATTTAATTTTGCATTCCTATCTACCCACAACGACACTTCGCTTCCTTGCTTCGCATATGTCTATCTACCTCACCTTAAGCATTAGGGGCTGAAACCTGCCTACATGGGAACATAAGAAACAAGTAATCAATTTACTCCTCAAGTTTGCTGTAATTCAGCAACTTCATGGTTAAGCCGGTGTCTCCATTTCCACTATTTTGTTCAAGTTCAATGTCTTCACTCAAGTCCTATGATTTTACTTCTCTCTAAAATGTTATTGGTCTTTCCTTTAAATATACGCTATATTATGGACAAGCAGAAGACTAATATAATTTTATTCTCCCTGTCATAACTGTTAATCTAGAGGCATGGCCACAAAGGCTCCCATGTTTAGCAGCAGTAAATTTTGGCAAAAGAATGTAACACTGCGACATGAAAATGTCTAAAACTCTAGCTAACTTCAAATAACAAGCAGCGCCTTCCACAACTGCCACATCTCCTCTGTTCCCTATGTTCCAATGTAACCTCATCCTTGAAAATCGGCTCCAACATCTTCCCAACCACTGACATCAAGTTAACTAGTTTTTAATTTACTTTCTACTGCTTTTCTCCCTTCTTGAATAGTGGGGTGACCATTGTAATTTTCAAGTCCTCAAGGATGATACCAGAATCTATTGATTCCTGAAGGACCATTACCAATGCCTCTACAATCTCTACCATTACTTCTGCAATGTGCAATCCATCTGATCTGGGATACTTATCCACTCTTAGACAATTCAGCTTTCTGAGCACCTTTTTCCTTGAAATAGTAATTGCATTCACTTCCTTTCCCTGATATCTTTTGATATCTGGCACACTGCTAATGTCTTCCACAGTGAAGACTGATGCAAAATACTCATTAGTTCCTCTGTCATCTCCTTGTCTCCAGCATCATTTTCTAGTGGTCCTATACCTATTCTCACCTCTCTTTTACTCTTTATATACTTGAAGAAGTTTTTTGTATCCCCTTTGATATTATTTGGTAGCCTATTTTATTTTTTCCCTCTTTAGATAAGTAACCTTCTGTAAATTTTTAAAAATTTCTCAATCTTCTATCTTCCCACTAATTTTTGTTTCCTTGTATGCCCTCTCTTTTGCTTTTACATTGGGATGTCTGAGTTGAGTGCCATGGTGTCAGTTGTGTGGTCAAGGTCCAATATGGCAGGGTCAACATCAAATCAATGTTGTCTAAGGAGTAACAAGTTGCTCTGGCTAATGAGCAAATTTCTGGCAAATACAATGTTCACAATGGAGATGGGAAAGAGTGACATAAACATATACTTCTAGAATGAACCCAACACAAAGTCCCTGCTAAATTGACTCCTTTGGTGCCTATCAGCAGGCATTGCAGAGTATTTAATTACTGACTGAACTATTGCATTTCTTCAAAGAACTTGGAATGGACATTGAAGGCAGATTTATGAATTTAGAATTAAATAGACACCATGCAGGAACATCCCTCACTACGTCTGCAAGTTTTGGGTTTTCTGCACCCAAGCTGCATTAAAACAGTCAAAATATGTTGAAAAATATGTTTCAGATTTGGTCTTTAAATCGTTAAGTGGAATGGATCATGAATGATATTTCAGTCTAATGCCCTTGGATAGTAGAAGTGAAAAGTTTTGTGGGCATTTCATTCGATGTTGAGAGTTATACGTGGCGTTTGGATGAATGAGTTGGCAGTGGAAGCAACCAGGATCTGAGCTAAGAAATAGATTGAAGTTCCAGATGTTTTAGGTTAACGTCAGCCTCTGTCTGATTTGTGTTCTTCAGCTGTTCAGCCCAATCGGTCAGATTAAAAATGTATATTTGTATAAACCAATTATAAAATAAAAATGTATCAGCACAGCAATAAATTGATATCGGGACATATTATTTGAATATATTTTCATTTTGATATATAAAATTCTAATGCTGGAAAGGTTGATCACTGTGAAGATTATTGCTACATCACACCCATTCACCATTTCAGGAGGATAGATTGATCTCCTGTATTTGAACTTATCCTCTGTTAACCAGCTTCCAATGAGCTGTCATTTTTAAATGTCAATGAGGAACAAAACCAGTGCAGTTAACCTCTCTGATATCATTCAGGACACCAACATGCAGGAGGTATGTGTGAGACTGCCTCATGGAGTTGGTTTTATATGTGCTGAACAAACCTGTCCTAAAGCTGGAATTTAATAATGCTGTACAGTCAAGCTGAATCTGCACTGTAGCATTCGAAGGTACACATTGTAACTGGACACATTCCAATAGCTATAGCAAATGGTGGTTGTCACACTAAATACAGACATATTGAAACAATGACATTCAGAAGCAAACACATGAATTACTTGCATGTTACAAAAACTAAATATGTATGCCTTGAATACATAAAATATCTTCATGGTTGATAGCGGGAAAATTCTGCACTCCCCTAAGGATTGGTTGACTGGCAGAGAGTATTATCTTCCTGTTGTAGAATGTGGACTCCACGCTTTTTAATTTTTAAAATTAAAGTTAAGCATTAAAAAAATCATTTTATTGAGATGTTAAATTTTAAGCTAGTTCCTGTTTGGTGAAGATTTCTACAATGGGCTAATGCCTCAGGTTTATTTGAATTTCTGCACTCGATTGCTTTCAAGAGCAAATCATTGTATTTCCTCTTATCATCTTCAAGTCCACTGATTGAAATGGAGACTTCAGAGAAAGCAGATGCTGCAATCTGGAGCAAAAGAAATCAAACTGCCGGAGGAACTCAATGGGACAGGCAGCATCTGTGAGGGAAAGAGGTAGTTGATGCCTCAGATCAAAACCCTGCATCAGGACTGCATCTGACTTGGCACATCAACTATCTCTTTCCCTCCACATGTGCTACCTAACTCAGTGAGTTTCCCCATTCATTGAACTGAAGGTTAGAGATGAATCATTACTTCCAAAGTATGCAATTAATCGCTGTGACGACTGCTAGGAATTACTTCCACATCATGCAATGTTTATGTATTTTACATGTGAAATACATTACAAAGAACTTGAGACTTACCTTGCTGAGAGGAGTAAAACACGAAAGTCTGCAGACACTGTAATTGAAATAAAAACATAATGCTGGAGAAATTCAGCAGGTCAAACCTTATGTAGTAAAGATAAAGATACATAACCAAAGTTGCTGTTTGACCTGCTGATTTTCTCCAGCGTTGCATTTTCCACTTATCTTGCTGATCATGAAGTTGGCAATTTTGATTATATATGTAAAGGCACAGAGACAAATAATGTTTAATGTCTGAATATCTGAATATCACTTCAATATATGTATGGATTGTGGAATATGTGGTCCACTAAAGCAGATGCTGGCCTTTAAAATAGACAGGAGGTCCGCAGTGGAAAAATCTAGATGAAAACCATTTGAGTAGGCCACAGCCCCTTGAATTCAGCGCTGTAAACTAACTTCATGTAAGTTAAAAAGATCTTCTGTGCACCATCCCTCCTTCAGTTCTCCTATAATCCACAATCAATCACACCTCCAACATTACTTCTCAGTCTCGACAACTCTCACAGGGTTGCAATTGTTACTCTTCCCTTTGATCTGCCTCAACTCTTTTAAGGTGCTAACTTCCACCCTTCCAACTGATGCCCTTGCCTGAGTTCTCCCTCCACATCATCCTATAAGCCACAGCTAAAAGATTTCCTCCATTCACTTGATATGAGTAAAATAAAGGCTGATGTGTATCGAACAAGGTCACTTCTATTCCATCAGATTTCTCAGGCCTTGCACACAGAAGAATGTTGCAGCAGCAGGTCTTGAACAAAGCATCTGTGGCTCATCATAATATCACGATTAACATAAAGATAAAAGAGAATGCAACTACTGAAAAAAAATGGTGGTGCTGCCGGAGCTACTGTAAATGCAGCATTACTGCTGGTGCAGACCTAGGAGAGCAGAGAGTGGAGACACGGTGTTGTCCACGGGGTATCGTTGCCTGGTTGTGATGCCGACAGCTCTGTACAGGTTTTAAATGGCCTGATGGAGCTGACAGTCTTCTTTAAATTCTACAATGATGTGGTCAGTGCCCAAGATGGCAGTGCCTGTGTTTGGCAGCATATCATAAGGGGCTGTAGACTTTGGGTGAGCAGCAGACCAGCACAGGATACTAGAAATGGAGAGAACTGTGAAGCTCACCCCCCCCCCCCCCACTTTTGAAGGAGAAGCATTAGAGATGACCCTTCAGGACAGCGACAATTGCAGTGGACCAGCAAGGGACTCAGTAGCAAAAGAACTCACACAGGCTGTGGGCCTGCTGACAACTTGTGGTCAAAGGACCTACTCAAATTATGAGCTGCTGAAGATTCACTCATGGGAGCCAGGTATCAGAACCGGATTCAAGAGTGTACTGAGGCCAAGACGGGCTCCGACTGGCCTCGGGCACTGAAGGCTTCCTGATTGTATCGGAGGTTTGGATCTGGAGCTCCAGTTGCCAATTGGAGGTTTGGATTGGGAGTGCAGAAGGTTTGAACTGGATTCTGTATGGCTGTGGAGGCTTCGGGAGCACTGCAGGTGAATCCATGGACCGTCAGTGTCTCTGAAGGGATTCGCTGCTGTTTCACTTACTCTGATTGTTAGGGGCACTGGGCATGCTCATGGCAACTTTTTGTTTGCCCAACAACAGGCACTGTATTACTTCATGACAATGAAAGGAATCTTTTTTGAACCTTTGAGTCTGCTGGAGGAACTCAGTGGGTCAAGCAACTTCTAAGATATGTGACTACAATACAAACAGATGAACTATTAGCTGACATTTGGATGGATGTCATTATGAGTCAAGGCCACACATAAAGGACTGAATGCAGGTCTCAACTCGAAATGCTGATCATCTTTATCCCTCCACAAATGCTGTTTGATCCTCTAAGTTCCTCCAGTGGATTATTTTCTGATCAAGTTTAACCTGCCTTTGTCTACGTTAAGAAATTTCTCAGCCAAGGTATTTTTCAAGAATGTCATGCATTCATTTTGGGAATGGTAAGTTCTGCTTTTGTTCCTTTGAGAACTACCAATATGTATTTTTGATTTGGTAAGATGTGGAATATCCCAATGGAATCTGTACATTAATCAGAGCTGAAGGACAGAAGACCTCCTTCATCAATCATTTCAACATTTCTTTCTTTTGGAACAGATGTTTGATTTCCTAAAATTTAAATTTCAGGCAAGTGTTTTAGGCAATTACAATACATTATAATTACATTACATAAATAAATACTGTATAAAATATAGCATTAAATATATACAGAAAAAGATATTGAAACTTTGAGGTTGGATACTTTTTGTCAACCATCAGCAAACATCAAGCAGCCAATCAGACGTCATCATTGGAGTGAAGTGATTAGTCAACAATTCTCTTCATGGCCTCACATTTTTTAGGTTGGATTTTTAAGGCACAATGGTTAAAAAAATGATAATCTAATACATTTGCTATTATATATTGATTTATTTCTTATTGGATGTCCAAACTTTTAAATAGACCATATATGGAAATCACTAATTAACTACACTAAACACGTAGGAAAATACCATAGAAAAGATTTAAAACTGTGGCATGTATTTTTATTACCATTAATTGTAACAAGAAGCTTCTTAGACTTGATGCCCAGAACAATATATTTTGTTCCATTTCTCTCCAAACCTGCTAATTCTTCTCACCTGAGGCAAATTCATCACCACTTTCTACCTTATCACTCAGATCATACACTTGTGTTTTGGTCTTCAAACATTTTAAATGTAAGATGTTGCTTGTTACAACCGATGGACATAAAAGTACACGTTGGCTCTCAGTTCCCAGGGTCTTGCTTTCCAAGAAGAGAGTTAACCCTGTTTCCCTCAGGTTCCAATATCCCAACAATTCCTAGATCTATTTCAGGACTTGAAACTCTCATCCCTCAGATATCATCATTTATAAGTATATTATCTGATCTTATTGTAACTTTTGCATTTCAGCTGACTTGCCCATGCTCATCTACCTCTCCCTTATTTCAAACTAACTCATATGCTTGTACACGCTCTAATTAGAGGTAAAAAAATACTGTTGATTATTTATACACTGACCAAAATGGGTTTTTACTGAATTGTCCAATCGTAATGCTATATTTGGCTAAAATGCTATGTTAAATTGAAATGTGATTTAACGCAATTCCCACATAATAGAGGAATAGGTTTTATCAGAAACTTCAAAAAACATTTTAAGATAAAAATGCGAAATAATCACTACCAAGGAAAAGCATTGTTAACAAAAAGTGAAGAGAGAGAATTTTTTTTACTGCCAAGTAAATGGAAAACTGTAAGTGTACTTAAAAAAAAAATCATTGAGATTTGCAATGTTGTGTAAGTTACCTCTTTCTTCGTACAAAATAGTGGAAATTGTTTGTAGGTACAAATTCAGTTGGTAAAAAAATTACCTCTATGTACATATAATTTAGTAGATAGAAGATTCAAGATCCAATGAGTTGGATTCCATCATTCTGGCTTTCACTTAATTGTAGCAGTAATGAAGTTGTTTACTTATCACAGAAACTAAATTTACTAGTTGGACTGTAATACATGAAGTGAGGAAACAAACAGAATACACCATGATACAAAGCTTCTCAGAATCAGAATTTATTGTCATGAACATGTCACAAAATTCATTGGTTTGCATCAGCATCGTAGTCCAAACATTTATAAAAATCACATCACAAAATAAATAAAAATGGTGCAAAAAAAGAAAAAGACAAAGTAAGGGAGAGTCTATGTTTCATTGTTAATTTAGAAATTTGATGGCAGAGGGGAGGAAGCTGTCCTTGTGCTGCTGAGTGCTCGTCTTCAGGCTCATGTACCCTTTTCTCGATGGTAGCAGAGTGAAGAGGGCATGGCCTGGGGTGGTGGGAGGGGGTGGGGGCAGGTCCTTGCGGATAGAAGCTGCTTTCTTAAGACACTGCTTCTTGTGTTACGTCTCAAACCGGCAGCAACGTAAGACGCAGTTCAAAAGGATTAATTTTTAACTCTATATTTATTAATGACTATTAACAATATTATGTCTTAACACAATTAGCCCCACTATAGAAAATACACAGATATATTTTTATAAACAGGGTGTATGTAAAAATAAACCCAGCTCATTGCAAACTGTGCCCAACATTCAAAAAGGAAAAATCCCCAAAAACCTCAGGTCAGTCAGTCAAGTGAGTCAGTCCACAGAATTCATTCTCAAAGTTCAATTTCCAAGTTCAGTTCTTTAACTGATAACAAAGGACTTTATATTGAAAAAAAAAGTTAACTCTAAGGCAGCTAAATAAATAGAATCTGAGCTTGAACAGGGGTGAAGGAAAAGATCCTCCTGATTCTGATTTGCAGGTCACAAAGTTGTGGGCAATTGGTTAGCAGGAAAATATCCCTTATTTCTCACCGAGTTAGGCTGGCAACTGAAGTAAATCAGCTCCACTTCAAAACTCCAGCAGATTCCAAGTCTGAATAATGTTGCTCCTCACGCAGAATGAACAGTGCCTGTTGACTCCACCCAGCATCAGTCTCTGGGAGTTGATGAAAATCTTGGCCAAAGTAAATGCACACCATATGTTTTGTATGATTTTTTTCCTGGGGTGATGAATTTACTTTCTTTGTACAGTCCTACTTTGGCAAATGTACTTCCAGCAGAAGTAGGATCATTTGCATTTTTCCAGTGCTGTGAAGCAGCACATGGTGGATGAAGCTGTTCTTGTTAGAACAAAAAAGGTTGAAGAATATTGGCAAGGTGATTGTTAAACTACAAAGGAAGAGAAGATACAAACTCTTTGCAATGCTGACATTGTGTAGGATAAAGAAGTCTGCATGTTGGGTATTTAGGAGAAAGCCAACAGAATTACTATTAAACTGAGGATTGTGAGGTCTGGAATTACCACAATCATTGAATTGTTTATTGTCACATGTACAGAGATAGAGTGAAAAGGTAAGTTTTGCATGTCATACAGGTAGCTAACTAAATGTCCAGCAATGCTTTGGATCCATAAAAACAATTCACCAATAAAGGTAACTAGACTTCTTATGACAATGGGAGCATTTAACTTTAATATCAACATTAACAGACAACAGGCAAATTAAATTAAAAATTTAAATCTCTAATAAAAGAGGCATCCCAATGAGAATCCGACACAACCATCATCATTTTGTAGTACCATATCTGCCTTGGTCTCCTCTCCCTTTGTCAAACTCTCCATGATGCACTAGCCTCAGTTGTTCCTGCCCTCTACAATGACTGCCACTCTCAGCCTGCTCCTCCAGATGAACTCTTTTCAGCCTTCCTGTTACTGACTGAAAAAGAGGAAAATGAAGAGACTTTTGGAGAATCCTGGTGCATAGAGTTAGTATTCCTCATCTGAAGCAACAGCATTGAAATTGATTCAGTAGCCACAATAATTTTGGTCAGGCAGTGTCAGATAGTGCATTGTTGAAAGGAAACCTGAAAGAATGGGTTTCCTTCCAGCCCAGCAGATTGTCTGGCAACTGAAGTAAATCAGCTCCACTTAAAAATTCCAGCAGATTCCAAGTCTGAATAATGTTGCTCCTCTCACAGAATGAACAGTGCCTGTTGACTCCACCCAGCACCAGTCTCTGAGAGTTGATGAAAATCTTGGCCAAAGTAAATGCACGCCATATGTTTTATATGATTTTTTTTCCTGAGGTGATGAATTTACTTTCTTTGTACAGTCCTACTTTGGCAAATGTACTTCCAGCAGAAGTAGGATCATTTGCATTTTTCCAGTGCTGTCTCCATGCCTAGGTTGCTGCCGGCCAGAATGAGGGGCTAACCAGCTAGGTCTGTGACATTAGAATGAAACAGGGGAGTTTAGGTGAAGGATTGGAAAGGAGTGAGGTGAGGATCAGAGATAGACTGGATGAAATTTAAAAAGTTTAAGGCAAAGATTAAAGGGCTCAAGGGAGATACCAGAAGTTGTTTGGAAGGCATGAATTAAACTGGAAAGTCTGGAGAGAGATCAAAGGCCATTGGTGGAAAGATACTTTGGAATTGTAGGATAACAAAGACATGGATCCATCTGAGAGAAGACAGAGCTGGGCAATGATACTCTGGTGGATAGAAGAAGTCCAAGTGATGTCATGAAAATAAAACTACAATTTTAACCTGAAGTTGAAATGTCACTGAGATTATAAGTACCCTTGTTCATTTTCTTGCAACCATGAGGGAGAAAGGAGTAACCAATGGTTGGGAAGTATAATTTGTGGTGGGGCAGAGGACGCTTTGATCTTGTTGGAAAATGTGTCTTCTTATTTACTATTGAATGTCCTGGAAATAGCTTGATAATTCAGAGACTGTGGTCAATTGAAGAGAGATAGTAGCAAGTTAAGGGTGGGTGAAGCTTACACTGAGCAAGGAGATAGAGCATAGATTCTCAAGTTGGAGCATGGGGCTTGAGAATATTTTAGTGGGGTGTAGGAATATTTTGGGAACTAATTAAAAAGTTGCTTTGAAAAAATAAACTCACTATGTTGGTGTGGAAGTTATGACTTGGCAAAACTCTCAGTACAACACAATTGTGGAACTTCCAAGTAAAATCACTTTGTTCTTTTTATTTTCATAACATGTGTTTTTGCTCTTTCGATGTTTCTCTGTTGTTTCTCTTATTTTAACTGTTGTTAACTTTGGTTAATATTATAATTATATTTCTTCTGACCAGTCTTATTATCATCCATTCCAAATTATCTCACTGGCGATGAGGATTCCAAATTATATCAACAATCATGTTTCCATCCATACCCCTTTACTTTTTCAGTTTAGTACTGAGTGAGACTTGTATCTGTCTGAATCATTGTGCACTAGTATATTGATTGGGGGGGGGGGGGGGCTCCGCCCCAGTTATCAGCTTGAGGGGGATGCCAAAATTGGAAAAAAGGGGCCTCAGAAAGTAAAACATGAGGCTCGTGCAGTTTTGATGCACACTCTGCGAGAAAAATGTAAGAAACTGCGCTAGTAGTTTTTTCATTTTTCTTCTAGAGTCAGTATTCTTCCTTTGATTCAATCATTACTTTTATTACATTTTTCAATTCTAAGACATAATAAAATATTGATTAATCTGTTTCAGGGAGCTTGCGCTGTTGTATATTCAAAATGAGCAGACCAAGCAAGCAAAAGTTTCGTCAATATTCAGTGGAGTTCTTGAAGTTTGGGTTTATACCTGATGTACATGACGAACGTGCACCTTTTTACCTATTATGTCAACAGATTTTGATAAATGAATCAATGAAAGGAGGCAGGCCATCTTGAAGCTCATTTGAGGGTAAAACATCCTAACCATGTCATTTCAAAATTGGAATATTATAAATTATTGTAAGAGAAGTTGGAAAATACATAAAAAATCACTTCATTATTTGCTGCACAAACTATAGCCCTGAATTGTATCCTTGAAACTAGATATGGAATTTCTCCGCTGATAGCAAAACAGGGGCAGAATCATACAATTGGGGAGGAACTGATTAAACCCCCAATATCATTGTTTCTCAAAACAGTTCTGCAAAAGGATGACAAAGGTTTCCAAGCAATGCCATTGAGCAATAGTACTGTCTGCAACAGACTAGATGACATGGGTCAAGATATTGAAAAACATGCAAGTTCTCAATACAACTGGATGAATCTACCATACAGGACAGTGAGGCTCTGTTATTGTACATGAGATATATTGATCAGGAAGAGTTTCAAGAAGAGATGTTGTTTTGTGAATCACTAGAAACAACCACAGTTGATGTCTACAGCAAGCTCAAAAATTATTTGGTGAAAATTAAATACCAAAAGGGAACATTGGATCTTATGCTGCAGATGATGCACCTCCTCTGATAGGTAAAAAAAAACAACCCAGGATGTTTCAAATTAATGAAGGATGAAAATCCAAACATGTTGGTTGCACATTGTGTTATCCACCGAAAAAACTTAGTTGCCAAGAAAGTTTCTCCTGTTCTCCACGAGATACTGAATTCTGTGATCAAGTGCATCAGTGCCATCAAAGCTAATGCCAAATGTGAACATCTGTTTATGCAGTTTTGTGTCGATAAAAATGCAGAACATGTGAGATTATTGCTTCACGCTGAAGAAAGTTGGTTGTCAAAGGGAAACTGCTTCAAAAGGTTCATGAAACTGTTTGATCTCTTCAGTGAGTTTTTGAAGGACAAACCTGAAATGAAGATCTTGCTAACAACAGATGTAAAAGCTTATGTGAGTTACCTGATGGACATTTTTGAGAAATTAAGTACATTGAACAAGCAACTCCAAATATGATGCTCATTGATGCAAAAACAAAGTTATTTGGATTTATGACACTTCTAGAATTATGCCAAAGGAATATTTCTGCAAGAAATTTCAGTC
The DNA here is from genome assembly GCF_036971445.1 of Narcine bancroftii. Taxonomy (NCBI): domain Eukaryota; kingdom Metazoa; phylum Chordata; class Chondrichthyes; order Torpediniformes; family Narcinidae; genus Narcine; species Narcine bancroftii. The sequence goes on from NC_091469.1 coordinate 390,726,046, forward strand.
AATTCTGTTGGTTGAATAAGTGTGAAGTAACTAATGCTGCTACAAATGTCATTGTTGGCCAATTGAAAATGTTGGTTCAGTGATAGATTTTGTGATTTAAAGACAATTGATTTTCCCTCTTGGTTAACTCAGCCATTGCTGGTGGAATTATCTGAAGTCCCAGTGCAATACCAAGAGTTACAACATGATGAATCTATGAAAAATTAGTTCAAATTGAAAGGACCCAAGATGTGGCTGCCTAATGAGATCAAAAAGAAATACCCAAACTTAACTACATTAGTAAGGGAACTATTGATACATTTTCCATTGTCTTATTTAGTAAATTGTGGTTTCAGTGCTGTTAGTGATTTGCTACAAGCTAAGAGAAACCAACGGGAAATTACAAAACATGAGATTTAAGGTTGAAAGTAACAAAATTTGACCATTGAAACGAAAAAATCTGCAGCCAGCGTCAGGGGGTCAAGGTTCCCACTGAAATGATGACAATTGTTAAATGTGTGTTTGAGATGGTTGACATATTGAAGTAGTAGTTGAATATGAAATATATGTTCCAGTGTATTCCCAACCTTCTTTCTTTCTTTGGCTTGGCTTCGCGGACGAAGATTTATGGAGGGGGTAAAAAGTCCACGTCAGCTGCAGGCTCGTTTGTGGCTGACCAGTCCGATGCGGGACAGGCAGACACGATTGCAGCGGTTGCAAGGGAAAATTGGTTGGTTGGGGTTGGGTGTTGGGTTTTTCCTCCTTTGCCTTTTGTCAGTGAGGTGGGCTCTGCGGTCTTCTTCAAAGGAGGCTGCTGCCCGCCAAACTGTGAGGCGCCAAGATGCACGGTTTGAGGCGTTATCAGCCCACTGGCGGTGGTCAATGTGGCAGGCACCAAGAGATTTCTTTAGGCAGTCCTTGTACCTTTTCTTTGGTGCACCTCTGTCACGGTGGCCAGTGGAGAGCTCGCCATATAATACGATCTTGGGAAGGCGATGGTCCTCCATTCTGGAGACGTGACCCATCCAGCGCAGCTGGATCTTCAGCAGCGTGGACTCGATGCTGTCGACCTCTGCCATCTCGAGTACCTCGACGTTAGGGGTGTGAGCGCTCCAATGGATGTTGAGTATTCCCAACCTTAATTCCAATGAAATACACTTGCAGTAAATGATTTAATTAAAATTTCTTTTGAATATATAACTTTTTCCACTAATGGTGGGGGCGTACTTTTTTTGAAAAATTAAAGTGGGGCTTAGGGCAAAAAATGTTGAGAACCACTGAAATATATGACAATGTCAAGAAAGGAATAGTAAAGAAATATTAGCATTACTGGATTTCAGTAAGTTGCCTGGTCCATAGAAAGTGCACCCTAAATTGCTTAAAGAAACAAAAGTATTGTCACAATTTTCTATCCTATTTAGATTTGGACTCTAGGCATGTAATAACATTGTACCAGTTACTATTCAAGAAATGGCAGGGTGATCAAATAGAAAGATACAGGTTGATGGTAGTGAAGTTCATAAAGCTTTTACCAAGAACAAAATCAATATTCATTTGGAAAAGCATGGGCTAATTCAGTGAAGCAGCATGGATTTGTTAAAGGCAAGTCATGTCTGAATAACTTGTTTGTAAAATTTGATGAGGTGACATAGATTATACATGAACTTACTTGTGTATAAAGAAAATAAACTATTTTTAATGCAGTTCTGAAAAAAGCTCTCATTAGAAATATCATAACTGTGTACAATTAATAGGGTGTTTAATCCTGAAATTAGAAAATAAATCCAAAGACAGAACTTCAAACACTACTGCAAAGCTGCAAAATATAAATCCAGTTAATTAATTTGAAGTATATAAAATTTTAAGATACATAATGGTGACTGTGGAATTGTTAGTTTGCTATTGAACCCATTGGTTTTCATAAGTAATTCATCAAAGAAAATTCTAACTGCATCAATAACAAATATGCTTTGACTAGAAGATTATATGAGACTGGGCATTTTGTAATGATATAATAAACTTCTAACTCTCCGTAGTCTGTCCATCTTCACCAAGATAAATGTTTTAGGTTTGCTTCTTTATGTTTAGAATTATTTAAAACAAAATACCTAGAAAATGTTTCTGAGAACAGTTATCTCCAGCATTCATAAATTCATGCAAAGAGCCCAATTTATACAGTATACATTCATAAAGGAAAGGAAGATCATTTAACACTAAGTAAGTACAGCATGAAATCACTGTGATGGAATTCCTTCAATTACCCGATGGCTGCAGGGAAAAAGCTGTCACCTGTTGATGTGTGCTTTCACATTCTTCTGCCATTCTGATGGGAGGAGGTAAAAGTGAATATGTCTTGGGTGTGATAATTTTTTCACTTTGTTGGCTGCCTTGCCTAGACAGCTAGAGATGCAGATTGAGTTCATGGAGCAGAGGGAAGTTGGTTTTATGTTTTGAGCTGCATTCACCACCCTCTGTAGTTTCTTCTGATATTGAGCAGCTCCTTTACCACACTGTGACGTACCAGCAAATCTGTTTGCCATGGTGCACCTGTAGAAGTTGTTGAGGAATAAGAGGGCATGTCCAACTTCCTTTCTGTGCTGTTTTGACAGTTTCATAAATGTGCTTGTCCCAGATCAGGTCATTGCAGATATTTATTCTGAAGAACTAGAAGCTATCTTTTCTTTGGACTCGGTCCCCTCTCTGAGAGTCAATTATTATTTGTTATTTGTTTTATATTATTATTTGTTTTATATTATTATTTATTTTATATTATTGATGCTGAGATGGAGGTTGTTATCTTGGCGCCATGCCCCTAGACTTTATTTCCTGCATTCCATCTCATCATTATTTGATACTTGGCTCCCTACCATAGTGTCACCGGCAAATATGAAGATGGTGTTGGCAGAACACTGAGATTTCAGCCCTGACGTTTTGGAATGAGTTTCTTGGGGACTGTGGTATGGAAGGCAAAGCTGTGGTCTATGAACTGTAGTCTAATGTAGGTATCTTCAGCATTCAGGACACGTGGGGTCAAGTGAAGAGCGAGGGAGATGCCACCTGTCATGGATCCGTTCAACCAATAAACAAATTGAAAGTCAATGATAGCTGGTGGACTAGAGTTGATGTGAGCCATGACCGGCTTTTCAAATCACTTCATCCCAATGGATGTCAAAGCCACTGGTCTGTAGTCATTGAGGCCTGTTATTCTTTTTTTATCGGTTCTGGTGTGATGATGTCCTTCTTGAAGCAAGTGGGAAAGTTGCCCTGTTGCAGGGATGGATAAAAATGTCTGTAAATACATCCACCAGTTGACACATGCAGGCATTCAGGACATATGCAGGGACTCCATCTGGGCCAGTCATTGACTTCAGCAGCAGTGACCATGGGTGCGACATCACTTGAAGTAGTTGATGTGGATATCACCATCCTTCCATCTCGCTGTTCAAACCATACATAGAACACGTTGAACTCAACGGGGAGTTTTGGGCTGTTGCATTCTGTGCTGCTGGGCTTTGCTTTGTATTCTGCGATAGCGTACAAGCCCTTCATGGTCACCATGTGTCCATAATGTTCTCTAGGGACTCGATCTTTGTGCAGGTACCATCTCTTGGCTTCTCTTATGGTCTTGTGGAGATTGAACTTGGAGACTTTATGTCAGGCTGTATCTCCCTACTTGAAGCTTCAAAGCTGGCCTTCAACAGAAACTAAGCTTCTGGTTCATCCATGGTTTCCTATTATCTACTTGGACACACACTGTTCACTTACTGATGTAGACTGCTACATACCACCTCTGGTGAATGTGAAGCCAATGCTAGTCGATTTGTGGGCATGGGATAGATGGTGGTCATTCTTTGTGAAGGTGTAGCAGTGGTTCAGGGTGTTGGGAGCTCTGGTGATGCATGAAACCTGCTGGTGGAGTTCAAGCAGAATGCTGTTCCAGATGCTTGGTCCCCAGCAATTATGAATGTTGCCTCACAATACTTCATTTTGGGATCCTTGCTAAAGTTGAATAGTTGATTTAGCACTAGCTTCACATTCACCAGAGATATCTCTGTGTTTCAAACTGCAGTTCCTATTGAACCAGCTCCACCACCACCCCTGGCAATGCATTCTATGCACCCACCATTCACTGTGTAAAAAAATTACTCCTGATGTCTCCCTTAAACTTTCCACCCTTCACCTTATACAGATGACCTCTGCTATTTGTTACTGTCACACAAGAAAAATATGCTGGCTGTCCATCCTATCTATGCCTCTCACTATCTTATAGGCCTCTATTAAATCATCTCTCATCCTTCTTCACTCCAAATAGAAAAGCCCTAGCTCTGTTAACCTTGCCTCAACAGACATTCTCCAGTTCAAGCAACATCCTGGTAAATATCATCTGCACCCTCTCTAAAGCTTCCACATCCTTCCTGTTATGAGGCGACCAGAACTGAACACATTATTCCAGATGTGGTCTAACCAGAGTTTTATAGAGCTGTAACATTATACCTCTTGGCTCTCAAACTCAGTGAAGGAGAGCATACCATAATCCTTTTTAACTGCAGCCTAGCAGTCACCTTGAGAGATCTACAGATTTGGAACCCTAAGATTCCTCTATTCAACCACACTACGAAGAATCCTGCCAATAACAATATACTCTGCCTTCAGATTCGACCTTCACACTTATCTGGATTGAACTCTATCTCCACTTCTCCACCCATCTCTGCATCTTTTCTATATCCTGTTGTAACCTATGGCAACCTTTTACACACCAACCTTCATGTCATCTGCAAACTTATAGATCTATCCTTCATCCTGGTTGTTTATAAAAATTACAAAGAGCAGTGGTCCCAGAAAAGATCCGTGCAGAACTCCACTTGTCACTGATCTTAAGGCAGTATACATTCCATCTACTACTACCCTCTGCTTTCTTCAAACAAACCAGTTCTGAATCTACCACCCTACCTTCATCAATTTCTTTTGTTTTTTTCCACAAAAAAAAACTTAATTAGTCACATGAGGCATGACCTACCCTTAATAAAATCATGTTGACTATTCCTGTCCAGACTATACTTCTCTAAATGCTTGTAAATCCGGTTCCTGAGAATCCTCTCCAATAGGTTTCACACCACTGACATGAGAGTCACTGGTCTTTGGACACTGGTCTATAATCTCCTGATGACCTTTTTTAAACACATTTTCCATTCTCAAATCCTCCGTACCTCCCTTGTGGCAAGGGAGGATGTAAAGATCATTGCCAACCCCCAGCCATCACTTCCCTTACTTCCTGTCATAACCTGGGGTATATCTCATCTGGTCCCAGGGTCTTGTCAATCCTAATGCTTTTAAAGAGATTGTACACATCCTCTTTCTTAACCTCAACTAGCTCCAGCACTTAAGTTGGTTCATATTTACCAAGAATCCTCTCTCTGGTGAACACTGAAGCAAAGTATTACTTTAGGACTTCACATACCTCCTCTGCTTCCAGGCAGCCCTACCTTTACTCTAGTCAAATCAAGTTTATTGTCATCTGATTGCACAAGTACAACCAACCAAACAGTGTTCTCCAGTCTTGGGGACAAAACATGCAGACACACAACCACATATAACATACATACAGACAAACAATACATTTGCAGATCTATTCATATATACAAATAAATAAATATTGTTTTGTAAATATGAATGTCTCAGATTTAGTGTGAGCAGTTGTTTTGGTTGTTCAGCATTCTCACTGCCCATGGAAAGAAATTGTTTCTCAACCTAGTGGTGTTGACTCTAATACTCCTATATCTCTTTCCCGATGGGAGCAGCTGAAAGATGCTGTGTGCAGGGTGGAAGGAGTCCTCAATTATTTTGCACACCCTCTGATATGCACTAACAATGACTCCAAAGACTGAGTGAGGAACGATAGGCTTTAATACACATTGGACTTCAGCTGGCCCGACTCGATGTTCTTTAATGAATGGAAGAGGGTAGGGAGATCGACCTTTATGGCCAGGTCACAAGGGGAGGAGTTACAGGGGATCAATTCATCAATAGGCCAGCCAGCCACTCACACAAACAGCAGTATATACATATCATTACATTCACCCCCTCTTAAAAAAAAATCCACAGGTTAAAGTTCTAGAGGTTCAGCCAGTCAGGTAGTTTCCTCTTCCTCTATGACCTGCACGGCTCTGCCGGTGGTGTACTGGTCAGCTCTATCTATCGCTGGTTGTATGTCTTGAGGTGGGGGGTGGGGTATGGCTGTCACCGTAGGAGGTGGGGTTTGGTTGTCTGTGGGGGCAGTCGAAGTGGTCAACTCAGCTGGGCGAGGGTCCTGGGCGGGTGCTATGGGTGCCCAAAGGGACGTCCATGGACTCACCAGGTTGCTGTTTCCTCGAGGCCAGCTGGTACCATGAGTACACTTCATTCACCTGGGGTCGGTAGAGATAGAAGAGTTCAGCCATGGCCTCTGGGGAGGTTGTGCAGTTCCTGATGGCCTGGATCACTTGGTGGCCCACTCTTGCTTGCAGGATCTTGAGTCTCTTCTCATCCAAGACCACCAGGCCTGCTCCAATTTCGAGAAAATTTGTGAAGCAGGCAATCCACTGCTCGTATTGCTCAGCAGCTGCAGGCGCCTGTGGATCGATTTCGAGTCTGTCAGGTCACAGTAGTTTGTCCATCCCATGTGAAAAACTAATGTGTATTAAATTGATACACACTATTAATGACTCCAAAGATTCAGCGAAGAACGACAGGCTTTAATATACATTAGATTTCAGCTGCCCCAACTCCATATGCTCAAATGAATGGAAGGGGATAGGGAGGTTGACCTTTATAGCCAGGTCACAGGGGACGAGTTACAGGGGATTGAGTCATCAGTGGGCCAGCCAGCCACTCACACACAGAACAGTATATAGATATCATCACACACTCTTCAGACAACGATCCCAGTAGATCATGTCAATGGAGGGAGGGAGACTCTGGTGATCTTATGGATCCTATGGATTGACTTCTGATCCATTACTCTGCAGCAACTGTACCTCACTGTGATGCAGCCAGCCATTACGCTCTCAATGGAGCTCCTGTAAAAGGCTAACATAATGGTGGTCAGTAGTCTTCTCAGGAAGTGCAGTCACTGTTGCATATTCATGACAAATGAGTGTGTCAGTAATAGGTGACTAGTTAAGTGAACTCCAAGGAACTTGGTGCTACCCACTATCTACACTAAAGAGTTATTTTTATGTATTGGATGGTGATTGTTCCTGATCCACCTGAAGTCCACAATCATCTCCTTTGTCTTGTCCACATTGAGACTCAGGTTGTTACTCTCGCACCATTTCACAAGATTTTCCGCCTCTTTCCACCCCTTCATTTCTGCTGATGAGGCCAATTACTGTTGTGTCATGTGAAAACTTGATGACACTGTTGGGGCTGTAGGAGTCGCTGGTCAGTAGCATGAACAGCCCTGAGGTGCACCAGTGCTCAACGAGATGGTGCTCGCCATTCTGCTACTGACCCAGACAGACTGTGGTCTTTCTGTTAGTAAGTCCATAATCCAGTTATAGAGGGGGGTGTTGAGTCCCAGTGAGGACAACTTCTCCACCAGCCTCAGAGGAATAATTGTATTAAACGTCAAGATAAAATTGATGAACAGCAGCCTGGCATATGAGGCAGCGTTCTCCAAGTTCTCCAAGTCATCTTTTTGTTCTTTACTTATATGTAGAATGCCTTTGGGTTTTCCTTAATCCTACTTGCCAAGGCCTTCTAGCTCTCCTAAATCTTTTCTTCAGTTCCTTGTTGGCTACCAGTGGTGTTACTATCCTTGATCAGTAATGCTGCTAAACTATCTACACTGCCCCTAGCCCCCCCCCCTCACCTTACCTTTACCACCCTTCCTATCTTTTTGAAACAGCTAAACCCAGGAATAGGCATTAGCCAATCCTATCCTTGTGTCAGCCAAGTCTCTGTAATGGCCACAACAACGTAATTCCACATACTGTTCTATGCTCTAAGTTCATCTCCCCTATTCATAATACCTCTAGAAATGAAATAAACACATTTCAAATCCTCTGAATCCATTTATGTTCCCTCCACTGTATCTCCTTCTTAACCATTTCACTATACATTGCACTGACTTTTCCACCATCTGCTCTGTTCTCTGCCCTAACATTCTGTTTTCCATCCCTCTGCCAAACTAGTTTAAACCCACCCCAACAGTTCTAGCAAACCTCTCAGCCGGGATATTGGTCTCCTTCCAGTTCAGCTGTAACCAGTCCTTTTTGTACAGGTCATACTTTCCCCATAAGAGATCCCAAAGATCCACAAATCTGAACTTTTCCCCCTGCTTCAAATCTTCAGCCACGCATTCTTCTGCCACAATTTCCTATTCCTACCCTTCTTTTCCTTGAGGTCCTCTCAAATTCCTATCTACTTCCCTGTATTATCTCTTCAGGACCTCGTCTCTTTTCCTACCAATATTGTTGATATCAATATGTATCACGACTTCTGGCTCCTCACCATCCCTTTACAGGATCCCATGGACCAGATCCACAATGTCCCTAACTCTGGCATCTGGAAGGCAACAAACAATCTGGGTGTCTCTTTTGTGTCCATGGAATCTCCAGTCTGCGCCTCTCACAATTGTATGCCTATCACAACTGCTCTCCTTTTCTCTCTCATTCCCTTCTTAACCATAGGGCCAGACTCAGTGCCAGACACCTCGTCACTGTGGCTTTTCCCTAGTAGATTATTCCCCTCAAATAATACTCAAAGCGTTACATTTATTATTGAGGGCAATGGCCACAGGGGAACCTTGCACTACCTGACTGCTTTCCTTTCCTTTTCCTCTCGTGACAGTCATCCAGCCTCCTTCCTCCTGCAGCTTCAGTGTGACTGTCTCCCTGTAGCTCCTGTTTATAAACCCCCTGTTCTCCCATACAAGCTGAAGGTCATTGAGCTACAGCTTCAGTTTCCTAACACAGTCTGTAAGGAGCTGCATCTCGATGCAGTTCATGTAGATGTATGAGTCATATTCCTACCACCACTACCATCTTTATGATAATTGACCTACAACATGCTTTCTTTGCTATCCCGCTACATCCAATCAATACCTTTTAAACTCCCTTATTTTCCATTTGGACACTCTCCAGCCAAATGGCATTAACATCAACTTTTCCAGTTTCTGCTAACCTGCTTCTTCTTCCCCCTCCTCCCTTCCCTTCCCTTTTCCAGTTCTCCTTTCTCCCTTTCCCCTCACTTCATCTAGCCATCCCTCCTCCCCTTGATATCTGCTGTCCCCTCCCTCCCTTCTCCACCTATCACCTCCTGCCTTGTGACCACCCCTTCTCCCCCTACTCTTTTGTTCATATGCCTACCGACATTTTTCTATACCTTGATGAAGGACTTAAGCCCGAAATATCAGTTATGTATTTTTACCTTTACAATATAAAGGACACTGTTTGCTTGACCTGCTGAGTTTCTCCAGCTTTGTGTTTTTTTTAAGTCAATACCTCTTTGCTTTCAACTATGAGGGCCAGAAGTACACGTGGACTCAATTACCCCAAGGTTTTATCCATTCACCTACACTGTTCTTTCAGATTCTTCAAAAAACATTGGAATCTTTAGAGCTCCTAGAGGGATCCATGGTTATTCAATATATTGATGACCTGTTATTGGCGAGCCTGAGTTTGGAAGCCAATACTATAGATTTTCAGACATTAATAAAAACGTTACATGGCTGCGGATAGGTGATTCCAAGAAGGAAAGTCACACAAGGACAAAGAGAAGTGAAGTTCTCTTTGTGCAAAAGAGTGAAAGGTAACTACGGCATATACAATTCCTATCGCTAACTACCTGGTTCCCCAGTCACCTGAACAAATGTGTCTCATCCTTGGACTTCTTAATTTTTGCAGATAGTGGGTCCCTATTGTAGTAATCCACACAAAAGAGCTGTCTCCACTTGCTTCTGCTAATGCACCACAGAAACTTGAACTATCACCTCAGCAATTAAAGGCTTTTAAAGAACTTAAGGAGGCATTGCATGCCCCACCAGCCTTAGAGCGACCGCTCTGTGATCGCCCCATTCAACTATATGTAACGAGCACTCATGTTTGTGCTACTGCATTACATACACAATACCATGGTCCTGTTTACAGGACTTATTTCTCTGTCAAGCTGGACCCAATGGTGCAGGGTCTACATCCTTGCACACAGATACTGCTAGCATTGCACAAAATCGTCTCTGCTGGAGTACCGAGCTTGGAGGTGTCACAATAATCAGGCAGGAAAGACAGTAAACATCTCATATTGTAGATCTGTAAGCCACTTTGTTTAATAATTGGTACAAGCCTGAACATAACTAGTCTGTTACACCCTCCTACATTAGATTGAACAAGTTTACTAAGGGTGGGAATTGCATATGCAGAGGGAATAATACTTGGACGGGGATTGATCATTGTACAAATGTTACTTCTCAGTTTGGGATAAACCCCTGGGCCTCATCCCAGATACCTACTCAACATTTACTTGCTCTGAATGGGACCTTGCTCAGTGATGGAATAAGAAGTTACCCCTGGTTGCACAAGTATTGGCAGAGGTGCTACTATCTAACTTACGTGGTCCTAGCTATCTGTCACTTTATGCATATAACTAATCATCCGATAATCTGAACAAAAATTAATGGAGCAACATTTGAAACCAAACGATACTTTATGATCATTTTCCCTAATTATGGGTTTGATAGAGCTCCCTAGGAATTCATTGCTATGACAAGTGCCTTAGAAGATCTGACCAATGTTACTGTGACAATTGAAGAAAAAAAATTGAAACACATATCCATGAGCTCACTGCAGAGATGGTGACTCTGGAGACAGTAGCCATGCAAAATTGGATGGCTTTAGACCTCCTGCTTGGCAAGAAGGACAGGACGACTGCAGTACTGGGACAAGAGTGTTGCATCTATATCCTTGATGCCTGTGAAAATAGCATTCATTTGGCCAACCATATACAGGAATAAATACAAGATGTTCAAAGGATTGCAAAACAATTTCATATTTATAACCCACCAGGACCCTCCTGGTGGTCCTTCAAAGGGTGGCTGATTACTTTTATCCAGTGGATATGTATATTAGCAATCATTCTACTTGTGGCTCTGTTATTATCTTGTTTTTGTAAGTTATATTCCTGCATCAAGTTTATCTAAGATTATGATAAAAGGAGAGAAGGAGAAAGAATAAGTTTAACAAATATGTTTAACAAAGGGCTAATTGTGGTGCGCTTTTAGCCAGAATCAGACACACACAAGGTAGACTGTAAACAGGCTTTAATTCACAAAGACTTCCACAGAGCCAGGCTGGCTCTGAAGTAACTCTGAATGAGCTTCGGGAGGCCGGCACAGGCTTATATCCCAGATGGTGATTGACACCCGACTGGGTGGGGCTTGATCCCTTCAGGCCGACTGATTGACAGCTGGCCAGGTGTAGTCCTGTCCCCTTACACTCCTGCAGGTACAGAGGTGGGGCCAGGGTCTACGTATGAGGGTTGATTTGGATGGGTGGGTGGGGCAGGTTCGTCTCCCAGGGCTGAAGCGGGCTCTTGGTGGTCAAGGAGGTCCTGCGCGCCCCATAGCTGCCTGGGGACGGGGATGTATGCCCAGTTGGCGTCGTCCTGGGCTGAAGGACAGTGTGGTGTGGTGGGTGCTCCTACTAGTGCCAGGTCCCTGGTTGAGATGGTGTCCTCCCTGCCACTGCCAAACCTAATGTAGGCATCGTTGTAGTTCGCATGTAAGAGGAAGACCTTGCTCGACCAGGGCTTCAGCCTTGTGTGTCCATACATGCTTATGCAGGAGCACCGGTCCGGGGACGTGAGCCATGCTGGGAGGGACATTCCAGTTTCTGACTTCCTGGGGAATGAGAACAAACATTCATGAGGGGTCTCATTGGTAGCTGTGCACAGCAGCGACCAAATGGCATGGAGCACCTCAGGCAGGGTGTCCTGCCAGTACTCAATGGCCCACCCTTTTGACCTGAGAGCCAGGAGGACTGCCTTCGAGACCACCCCATTTTCACGTTCCATTTCCCTATTGCCTCTCAGGTTATAGCTCATCGTGTGACTGGCCACGATATCCCTCGCCATCAGGTACAGGCGCAACTCATCACTCATGAAACTAGACCCCTGGTCGGTGTGGATGAAAGCTGGGTAGCCAAACATGGTGACGATCTGCCCCAGAAACCTGATGACGGTGGTCGTGGAGGTTTCCAAGCAAGGGATAGCGAAAGGGAAGCGTGAGTACTCATCCACTATCGTGATGAAGTTGACTTTTTGGTTCATGGAAGGCAGGTGCCCTTTGAAGTCCATGCTGAGACGCTCAAAGGGCCGAATAGCCTTTACAATGTGGGCCTGGGGCGGGTTGAAGAAATGGGGTTTACACTCCGCACAGACCCGCCAGGCCTCAGTCATGTCCCTGAAGTCCCTGATGGTATATGGCAGGTTCAAGGACTTAATGAAGTGGTACAACCTGGTGACACCCAGATGGCAGAGGGACTCATGCAATGCCTGCAGCCTGTCGTCATGCATAGACGCGCAGGCGCGTGAGAGGGCATCGGGCGAGTCATTAAACTTCCTGGGGCGGTACTTGATGTCGTAGCTGTAGGTTGCCAGCTCAACTCTCCAGCGCAGGATCTTGTCATTCTTGATCTTGCTCTTGTGGGTAGTGTTAAACATGAATGCCACGGCCTGCTGGTCCGTGAGGAGTGTGAATCTCCTGCTGGCCAGGTAGTGTCACCAGTGGTGGACTACTTCCACAAGCGCTTGGGCCTCCTTTTCAATGGCGGAATGCCCTAGCTCAGAGCCGTGGAGGGTCCTAGAGAAGAGGGTAGCAGCGAGGGCTATCTTGGAGGCATCGGTCTCACCTAGAAGGGGGAGTCCTCATCCACAGCCTACATCATGGCATCTGCAATGTCTTGCCTGATGTGGATGAAGGCTGCCTGTGCCTTGGGTGGGAGGGGAAAAGTTGTAGCTTGGGCCAGTGGGTGGACCTTGTCCGAGAAGCGAGGGACCCAGTACGAGTAATAAGAGAATAGGCCAAAGCACCTGTGGAGGGCCTTTAGCATGGGGGGGAAGAGGTAACTCCATTAATGGGCACATCCTTTCTGGATCTGGGCTGACCCCAAAGGGAACTCAGCAGAACTGGTATAGGCACCCGTCCGCCTCAAAGGTGGTGTAGGGCTTGTCCTTCGGGTGGATGGGGATTTGGTGATACGCCGACTTCAGGTCAATCGTGGAGAAAACCCAGTAGCAGGCTATTTCATTAACATGTCAGCGATCCTCGGCAGGGAGTAGGCATCCAGTTGGGTGTACCGGTTAATGATCTGGCTGTAATCCACAAACATCTTTGGCTTACTTCCCTCTTTGACCACCAAGACTTGGCCTCTCCAAGGGCTGTTACTGGACTCTATGAAACCTTCCTCTAGGAGTTGCCGCACTTCCGCCTTGATGAAGTCTCTGTCTGTGGTGCAATAGCACCTAATTCTGGCAGTGATTGGCTTGCAGCCTAGCGCAAGATGTGGGAAGATCGCCAGTGGAGTGATGGAGAGGCCACAGGTTGGTCGGGGCTGGTAGGTTGGTGTGCTGTGTAACGTGAGTGGAGGTTGGGGCCCCCCGAAGACAAGAGTGACACTCTGCAGGTGGCACTGGAAATATAGACCCAGGAGGACTGTGGTGCAGAGTTTGAACCCTGTGTAAGTCTCCCGTCCCACAGTTAGATCGGCCGAGCAGAGCCGGAGGGTACCAATAGTCTTATCCTTGGTGGCGAGGGCGAGCGAGCAGGTGGTGGGGTGGACTTTTAATCTCAGGGAGTGGGCCACGCTCGGGTGAATGAAGTTCTCAGTGCTGCCACTGTCGAACAGGCACTTTGTTACCTGCCCGTTGACTTGCTCGTCCATCATAGAGGGATGTCCCTGGTCAGCGTGGTGGCGGCTAGGACCATCTCGGAGTCAGAGTCATGTCTCTCCGGTTGTGCACAGCAATTTATGGTGTCTGGAGGCATGGGGAGCGTTGGTAGGGCAGCCTGGTCATCGCCTGTGTTGACCACATCATTCTCATCATCATCGGGAGCCTTCCGTGTTGGCTGCTGCCTGGCCCATGATGGCAGCGGCACATGGGAGCCTGCTGCATGGCTGGCCTCCTTCCCCAGCCATGTTCGTTGCACCTGGAGGAGTGACATCGTCACAGCCGGCAGCAGTGATGTCATTACATCATCCAGAAGTGACGTCACGCCGTGAGCCGGAAGTGACGTCGATATAGTTCTCAACGAGCAGTGCTGGCAAGGGCAGGGTCTGGTCCAGGTGCTCGGGGCACATGCTGCGACCATTGCTGGCAGGACCAGATGCTGCACCATTGAAGTCAGGGAAGGCGGAAGTTATAGCAGGGTCAATGGCGCCACCCAGATCGTGCACCTGGAGGGGTCCGCTGGGAATGTGGGGAGGTCATAGAGGGCTGCTGAGCTGCCAGCTGGTTTTGAGAGGCACACTTTAGCGAAGTGGCCTTTTTTGCTGCATCGGGAACAGTACTGGTTCCTAGCTGGGCAGTTTTGGCACGATCGTCGGTCTGACCCACACCAGGATCCACAGTATTTACAAGGGCACCAGGTGCCTGCTGCAGCGATGTTTTCCTCCCCAGCTCGATCTGGGGCTGCAGCTGCAGTGTGAGAGGGCCTTGAGGGAGCATGGGGGAACCTAGAATCGAAGGCTTAGATGTGCAGGGCTGCCACTTCCAGGTTTTGGACCACTTCCACTATCTTGGTTAGGGCATAGATATTGTCTTCCAGCACCTTCTGCCGGATAACCTTCGAGTGTAGCCCTTGGATGAAGGCATCCCAGATCAGCCTCTCGACCTCCTCTGCGCCTACCCCGGGTTCATCCAGACATGTTTGAGTCAACTCTTGCAGGTGTTTCAGGCAAGACTCAGCCATCTCCCCGGTTTGCTGGGTGTTGAGGTGGTACCTTGCACAGACTGCATTCATGGGGGGCTTATACAAGTTCTCAAGATTGTCCATTGCACTATTGTACATGGAGCAGCCTTGGGTTGCTTGGAAGGCGTGGGGACCCAGGTTTGACCGGAGTAGGACCAGCCTCTTCCTATCTGAGTCCAGTATGCCACCTTCGTCCACCTCGATGATTGCATCGACCGCGTGCTGCC
Source organism: Narcine bancroftii (assembly GCF_036971445.1). NCBI lineage: Eukaryota > Metazoa > Chordata > Chondrichthyes > Torpediniformes > Narcinidae > Narcine > Narcine bancroftii. The sequence continues at coordinate 390,741,193 of NC_091469.1, forward strand.
AGATCTCGAAGCGTGTCTGGGCTTCCGGGTAGTGTGGGTTGACTTCGACGCTCCTTGCGCTCAGGAGTTTTTCCATGGCAGCCATGGGAAAATTTTGTTGATTAAATTATGGTGCTCTGTTAGCCAGAATCAGACACACACAAGGTAAAGACTGAACAACAGGCTTTAATTCACAAAGACTTCCACAGAGCCAGGCTGGCTGTAGCTGCAGTAACTCTGATTGAGCTTTGGGAGGCTGGTGCAGGCTTATATCCCAGAGGGTGATTGACACCCAACTGGGTGGGCCTTGATCCCTTCAGCCCGACTGATTGACAGCCGGCCAGGTTTTGTCCTATCCCCTTACACTCCTGCAGTTACAGAGGTTTCCCCCTGCAGTAGGCTGGTGATGTACCACCATATTATTGAACTGGGTGAGAATATATTTGCCTTGTAATGTAAGTGAGAATGAGACTACCTTCTAACATGACCTTTACCACTGGTATAGTGAGATAGTAACTAGCACCAAGGACATCCTGCTTTTGCCAGCTTATGTGCAAACACCACAAAGGAACATATTTTGTAAAAACAAGAATCATCATCTATGTGAAACTTGTATGGTCTCAAGCAGACCCCTGCCTTAAGATGTAAAAAAAAATGGAATGAATACCATGTATGCTTTGAGTGGTGATCAGTGTAGAGAATGAGTTACTGAACTCTTTCTTTTTACCCTTCACTCCTGCTAGCGTTACAAGGCTGAATAAAGGAAACTGTTGTATGCTTAATTGGTTCCATTGTTTATTATACATGCTGACTTTCACAGAACCTATCAGGGAGGTGGCAAGTCTCCCAGTATTCCCACATCTCACACAACAAACACTCCACTAATCCTGTTGCCATTCTAAATACTTTACCTTGGCACTAATATGTTCAAAGAATAATTAACAATAAACTCTGGCCAGAGTCTTACCTTAGTCTCCACCACTTCTCGCTGAAACCTCTAACTCTGGCCCACTCAAACGATGGCCACTCCTCTTATACCACTCACCTATTTAAAGCAGCCCCTTCTCACACTCTCTGTCCAAATCCCATTTGCTGGAATGTTGCCCTGCAGTTTAGCAATGCATTGCCCACATTCAATATTAAGTACTGTACCACAAGCATAACATGGCTGTAGTGTAACCATGTCTCCAAGGCTATTCAAACAACAATTTCAAACACATAATATCTAGCCATAAGGACAAGGGATTTAACTGATGAAAACATCTTTGCCTTGAAGTTGTACTTTTGACTAATTTGTGCATGATTTTTATTCCTTTATTTTCTATGGGTCATATTCCTCGAAATCCCACTAAACAGATGAATGTAGTACCATGTTCCTGCAGGTCAAAAAGGGAATGAGGAAACACTGAATGAAGGCAGGGGTTTGAGAGACTGAACTGCTTATTCCTTTTCCTTTGTTCCTTTTCATGGATGGAAAAAAGTGCAAAAGCTGCGATTATCAATGAATTTGAATATTCTGACATTTCTGAGATCTAATTGAATACATCACTTGCACTTGTCCACTAGATTTGTGGCCTTGAAATTTCTATGAAGAAGACTTTAAATGTCATAAGAATAAAATTCATACAAGGTGTGTAATGGGGGAGAATGCTTTTATAAGAATTATTGAATTGCTAGATGCCCATATGAAGGCAATGGTTTATATGATGCCATGTGGAACAGATAATATAGTGAGGTATCAAAGAAAGGAATGATGGGTTACAAGATAAAAAAAATCATCCTGAGTACAAAAATTAATAAATGCATAGTCATTCGCAGATACAATGTTATTTTTTAATTAAATTATTCCAAACAAGAAAGATGATCAAGTGTAAAAAACAGGATTTGTAGTCATGGTGATTCTTAAAAAAATACGAAACCTATGTCCTGTCAAAAATCAGATATTTGGAACACAAATAAAGTGATAATTTTCCAAAGCATTTTGGGATTACTGCCATTCAGCTGTGAAAACTCAAAATAAAAAAGGAGAAACCTACTTCAAACTAAGAAGGTACAAGCAGCTTCGTACAGGTATTTCCCTTAAAAACAAGGTAAATGTGCACCAGGAAAAGTATTCATCCCACATTTTTGCCATGGAAACGGTCATCCCAAATAAAAGAAAGCAGCTTTAAACAGCACCAACAACTGCTCTTCAATGACAGTAAAAAATGGCTACAAGTAAAATTTGATCATAAACATATTATACAAGGAGTTTTGATTTCACAAAAAAAAGTTAGTTTTCATTGTTTTCAAGGGGGAAGTACAACCAGAACACCCATTTGTCATTTTTGTCATCAGGCAATGTTGGATTCGAACCAAGGTCAATGGCGCTGTAATAGCATTACACTAACAGTTACACTGACCACTACGCTAACCGCACCACCCTTATTGTTTTAGTAATGTAAATATATCAATATTTTAATCAGTTTGAATTGTTTTTAAATATTCTCAAAGAATACATTCAGTGAGAGCATGAAACTTAATCAGTTCAATCAGTTGTAATCATTAAAATGGTCATCACAATGTTCCTACACTCAAAGTGTTGATTAATAATGGGTTTTTTAATATGAAGATTGATAAAGTCACAGACCTTTTGGAAATATGAAGAGAGTTACCAATCGATTTCACCCAGTTACCAATGCTTTCATACTGAACAGAGTTTTGACAACCACCAGGGCAAATGGAGGGTCCCGTAATTTACTTGTCCATAAATTCATTAAATGTTTCAATATTGGTACATCATAAGTTCGTAACAAATTTTTATTCCATCGAAATAAAAATTCATTTGAAAATTTTTCAGAAATAACTGCCAATTCTATCTGTGCCCAACTAGGCGTATCTTGTGTGGCCATTAATGTGCTAAGAAATCTAAATTGAGCTGCTTCATAATAAAATGAAAGTTAGGTAGCCGTAACCCTCCAAATTGAAAATCCCACATCAATTTTTTCAACGCCACCCTAGGAAATTTTCCTTTCCACAAAAAATCCCTAATTACTTTATATAAATCCTTAAAAAATCTTTTTTGTAAACAACAAGGAATTGATTGAAATAAATATTGTATACGAGGAAAAATATTCATTTTTATAGTATTAATTCTTCCTAATAAACCCAAAGGTAAATCTTTCCATTTAACTAAATCTGCCTTAATCTTCTTCATTAAAGGAAGATAATTAAGTGAATATAAATTTTGGTAGTCAGTATTAACATTAATTCCCAAATATTTAATTTGTTTCGTCCACTTCAAATTCGTAACATTAAATAATCATCTTTACTAATTGATAAAATTTCACTTTTAGTCCAATTAACATTATAACCAGATAATTGACCATAAATCTCTAAGGAATCTTGAAGTGCTGGCAGAGAAACATCAGGATCCACCAAATACAGCAAAACATCATCCACAAATAAATTTATTTTATAATCTTCATTCAAGACTCTCATACCTTTGATACTATCATTCTGACGTATTAATTGTGCTAGAGGTTCAATAACTAAAGCAAACAAGGCGGGTAATAATGGACATCCTTGTCTAGTAGATCTTTTTAAATTAAAGGATTCTGAAAGCAAACCATTAGTAACAACTCTAGCTTTCAGACCATTATACAGAGCCCTAATCATACCAATAAATGAGAGACCAAATGAGAATATGCAACCGTTGATTGATTTAGAATTAGATAATTACTTAGCGCTGGCAGTGGCCAAGAAATGTATAGCGATTACTTGGAAGAATAGAAATGTATTGTCTTTAGATAGGTGGTATTCAGAGATGAAGTTTTGTTTGGTTATGGAAAGAATATCTTTTTCTATACAAGATAAGATGTCTTTTTACGAGTTAAAGTGGACCCCATTCATTGATTATATACAATTTAAATAAGTTTGAATTAGTCATTTTTTTTCTTTAAAAAAACTTTTTAAAAATTATATATTTTTTCTATATATATATGTTTTCTTTTTTTTTCTTTCTTTTTTTCTTTTTTTTCAGTTTTTTTTATTAGCTGTTTTTTTTTCATTTAAGTTCTTTTTGTTTTTGTTTTTTCATATATTTTCTTATATAATAAAATTTTTTTGGATTAATAATTTATACTTAATTATTTTTTTTGGTTTTTTATATATATTGATCATTTTTTAAGATATATATTTTAAATTTTTTTAAAATTATACTAATAATATTAATTCTTCACTTTATCGTGGGGGTGGGGAGGGGGGGGTTAGGGGTTAAAAATAGGTTTTTTTTAATCTTAGTTTTTAGTTGTTAGGAGGAGATGCCGAGATTGGTATTGTATTAACTATGTTATTTTGTACTTGTATTACTTTATATTGTATTTTTTCTGTACGTGAATTACTTACTTTCTTCATATGTTAAAATTAATAAATGAAGTTTTGAAAAAAAAAGGAGATGCCTGGATTTCTTCTCCTACTATGCTTAGTGAGTCCCTCACTACACAGATAAGGGCTACCCCCTCTTAAGTCCACCTTCATTCAGAGCTATATTGCAAAAGTCACCATGTATGCGTTGGACAAGCACGCACCCTTCCAGGTGGAAAGCAATGCCCCTGATATAGCTCTGACCACTACCCTTAACCAGGCAGGCAGGTCGGTTGCCTTTTCCTCCTGCACCCTACAAGGCCATGAACTTCAGAACTCATCGGTGGAGAAAGAGGCTCAAGCCATTGTAGAGGTCATCAGAAACTGGAGGCATTACCTTGCCGGCAGAAATTTACACTGCTCCTCGAGCAGTGATTGATGGCATTAATGCTTAATAATGCAAAAAGGGGCAAAATAAAGAATAAGATCACTAGATGGAGGATCAAACTCTCCATTTATAATTATGACATAGGATACAGGTCCGGTACTCTCAATGAGCCTCCACAAGCCCTGTCAAGAGGAAGCTGTGCCTTTGCACACATCGGCCAGTTGCGGTCACTGCACGATGAGCTTTGCTACCCAGGCATCACCCGCATGGTTCATTTCATCAAGGCAGGCAACCTGCCCTACTCCATTGAGGGCATTAGGGAAATGAAAGGCCGTGAAATTGGCTCTCCAGTCCAAAGGCCTTCCAAACTCATGCTGGCAAAAAGTCGTACCCATGGCACTCCACTCTATAAGGTCACTCCTCTGCATGGTGACAAATGCAACTCCTCACGAGCTTATGATTACATTCCAGATGAAATACACATCTGGGACTATTCTCCTGTCTTGGCTAATGTTGCCAGAGCCAGTCCTGCTGAGAAAACATGTGAGGAGGAGCAAGACAAGACCACCTGATTGAGAGGGTGTCCCTGCTGCGCGCCAACCCAACATATGCCTACATAGCATACCCTGATGGCAGAGAGGACACCGTCTCGATCAGAGACCTGGCACCTGCCAGAACTGAGGATCCGATGCCTCAAGTGTGCCAGGAACTACTGAGTACCCCACTCAGGGTCCCGGAGGACACTGCTTGGGAAGTGGACCAATCCACCCCACAACCTGAGACGGAGCCCTCGAGACCCATTGATTCTGTATCACAGGAACTTCAGGAAGCCCAAAGTCCTCCAGTTCTGCGACACTCGACCAGAATTACCAGACCCCCGACAGACGTAAATATTTGTAAACTATTAGTTTTTTTTAAATGAATGGTCTGCTGTTTTTCACACACAGGCTCAATTCTGAAGGAAGGGGTGAATGCAGGGAACTGCAATTCACTGTTCATGTCACTGTCCTCCCCTGTCTCTACCGTCACCTACCCCAATACGTCTCGGATAGGGTTCAGAGTATCCTGGGGGGGGAAGGAGACCGGCCAGAGGTCCTGATACACGTGGGCACAAATGACGTAGATAGATTGAAGGAGGAGATCCTGAAGAGAGACTACCGTGAGCTCGGAAGGAGGTTGAGAAGCAGGACCTCCAGGATTGTAATCTCGGGGCTGCTTCCTGTACTGTGCGAGGGTGGGGGCAAGAATAATAAAATAAAGAGGTTAAACGTGTGGCTGAGGGAATGGTGCAGAGTGCAGGGATTCAGGTTCATTGACCATTGGGATCTCTTCTGGGGAAGACGGAACCTATACAGGAGGGATGGTTTACACCTGAATGCGAAGGGGGCCAATATACTGGCAGTTAGGATTAATAAAGCTGTCAGAGCTGATTTAAACTAATTTGACAGGGGGAAGGGAACAGGACTGATAGGGAAGTAGATAGGAGAGAGAATATAGGGGTGGTTCCGATAGACGGTGAAACAATAAGGAATAAGGGAGCTAAAAGTGATAGGAGAATAAGAACGAATGCACCAAGAACCAAGGTGGAGGGAGAAAGGAGGTATGGCATCAAGGTATTGTGTATGAATGCAAGGAGTGTAAGGAATAAAATGGATGAGCTTGAGGCGCAAATGGCGATGGGAGGTTATGACATTGTCGGAATAACGGAGACATGGCTGCGGGAAGGGCAGGATTGGGAAATAAATGTTCCAGGGTACACGTCCTTTAGAAAGGACAGAAAGTTAAGAAGAGGAGGTGGGGTAGCTCTGTTGGTAAGAAATGAGATTCAGGCATTTGAAAGGAAGGACATTGAAACAGGTAAGGTAGAGTCTGTTTGGATTGAATTAAGAAATTGCAAGGGCAAGAGGAATATAATGGGGGTCATTTACAGGCCTCCGAAAAGTAGCTCAGATATCGGTAGTAGTATAAATCAGGAATTAAGAGTGGCATGTCAAAGTGGTAGCAATACAGTAGTTATGGGGGACTTCAACATGAAGGTGGACTGGGATAATCAGACGAGGGCAGGAACACAAGAGAGCGAGTTTATAGAATGTCTACGAGATACTTTCTTGGAACAGCTAGTGGAGGAACGTACCAGGGGGAAGTCGATTCTGGACTGAGTGCTGTGCAGCGACGCAGACTTAATAAGTGACCTTGATGTAGGGGAGCCATTAGGGAATAGTGGCCATGGTATGGTTACTTTTAAGCTGCAATTAGAAAGGGAAATGGAAAGGAAGTCGGAAGCATCTGTACTTCAGTTAAATAAAGGGAATTTTGCAGCTATGAGGGAGGAGCTATCCAAAATAAAATGGGAAGATACACTAGCTGGGAGGACAACTGGGGAAAAATGGCAGGTTTTTATGGACATTTTTCACAGGATTCAGGACAAATTTATTCCAAAGTGGAGGAAAGGCTCTAGGAGATGCAAATGGCAGCCCTGGCTAACTAAGGAAATCAAGTGCATTATCAAGTCCAAAGGGAGTAATTATAAGATAGCGAAGCGGAGTGGGAAATTAGAGGATTGGGAAACCTTCAAAGAACATCAGAGGGTAACTAAGAAAGCCATAAGAGATGGGAAAATGAAGTACGAGAGGAAATTAGCAGATAATATTGCGGAGGATAGCAAAAGCTTTTTTAAGTATGTGAAGAGGAAGAAATTGGTTCGGTCTAAAATTGGCCCTTTGAAAATGGGCAAGGGTGAAATTATTACCGGAAACAAGGAGATGGCAGAGGAATTTAACAAATACTTTGCAACTGTCTTCACCAAGGAGGATATAGGTTATAGTCAGTTAGGGGGTAGTGGTCATGCGGTACCAAGAGACTTGGGGAACTTTACTGGGGAGGTAGGGGATCTAATGGATATCCGGATCCAGAAGCAGGAGGTTATGAGTAAATTGTTGGGACTGAGGGCTGATAAATCCCCAGAGCCTGATGGGCTGCATCCTAGGGTGCTTAAAGAGGTGGCTATGGAAATTGTGGAGGCACTGGTCGACATTTTCCAAAGTTCCATAGATTCCGGGGAGGTCCCTGATGATTGGAAAGTGGCTGATGTGGTGCCGCTTTTTAAGAAAGGAGGGAGGGAGAAAACGGGAAATTATAGACCGGTTAGCCTGACATCAGTGGTGGGGAAGATATTGGAGTCCATCATAAAAGGAGAAATAGCAGAACACTTAGTCAGTAATAATAGTATAAGGGCTAGTCAGCATGGATTCCTTAAGGGTAAGTCATGCTTGACTAACCTTCTGGAATTTTTGGAGGATGTGACAAAGAGGGTGGACTCGGGAGAGCCAGTGGATGTGGTGTATTTGGACTTCCAGAAGGCCTTTGATAAGGTACCGCACGGGAGTCTAGTGGGCAAGATCAGGGAGCATGGTATTGGAGGTAAGGTGCTGACATGGATAGGAAATTGGTTAAGAGATAGGAAACAAAGGGTTGGAGTAAATGGGTCTTTTTCAGAATGGCAGGATGTGACGAGTGGAGTGCCTCAGGGATCGGTGTTGGGTCCTCAGTTGTTTGTAATTTATGTTAATGATTTGGATGAGGGGATTATAAATAACATGAGCAAATTTGCAGATGACACAAAACTGGGTGGCGGTGTGGGGTGTGAGGAGGATGTAAGGAAAATGCAGAGGGACTTGGACAGGCTGGAGGAGTGGGCGGCTAAATGGAAAATGAATTTCAATGTGAACAAATGTGAGGTTATTCATTTTGGGGGAAGTAATAGGAAAGCTGAGTATTATTTAAATGGAGACAAGCTAGGGAGTGGGGAAGTGCAAATGGATCTGGGTGTACTTGTTCACTGGTCACTGAAGGCTAGCATGCAGATTCAGAAAGCTGTGAAGAAGGCAAATGGAATGTTGGCTTTCATAAAGAGGGAATTGGAGTATAGGAACAGAGACGCCCTTCTGCAGTTATACAGGGCCCTGGTGAGACCCCACCTGGAGTATTGCGTCCAGTTCTGGTCTCCAAACTTGAGGAAGGACATACTAGCTTTAGAGGGTGTGCAGCGCAGATTTACAAGGTTAGTTCCAGGGATGGCAGGGTTGTCATATGCAGCAAGGCTAGAAAAACTGGACTTGTATCCATTGGAGTTTAGAAGGATGAGGGGGGACATGATTGAGGTATAAAAAATCATCAGGGGGATAGACAAGGTGAAGTCTGATTACTTGTTCCCAATGATGGGGGAGACGAGGACTAGAGGGCATAGTTTAAGAATACAGGGTAGGCCTTTTAGGACGGAGATGAGAAAGCATTTTTTTACCCAGAGAAGTGTGAATCTGTGGAATGCTCTGCCACAGAGGGTGGTAGAGGCGGATTCGCTGACTATGTTCAAAAGAGAGTTAGATAAGACTCTTGTGGGTAACAGAGTTAAGGGTTATGGGAATAAGGCTGGAAAGGGGTACTGATGGTAATGATCAGCCATGATCTAAAATGGCGGTGCTGGCCCGACGGGCCAAATGGCCTACTCCAGCTCCTATTGTCTATTGTCTATTGTCTATTGTCCAAACCATGTTTTTCCCACCTTACCTCAGATTCATCTGAGGATGATTTATTTGTACTCCGGTGGAAGACACGTCCAGCGTGCCCAAGTGCGGAGTTAAGGATGCAAATGTTGGGGAGGGCCTTGATAAAATAGTTGTTACAAAGGAAGTAGTGATGGAGAAATTAATGGGACTAAAGCCAGACAAATCACCTGGTCCTGATGATTTGCATCCAAGGGTTCTGAAGGAAATGGCAGAAGTTATAGTTGATGCATTGGTTGTCATCTACCAAAATTCCTTGGATTCTAGGCAGGTCACGGCAGACTGGAAGACAGCAAATGTCACGCAACTTTTTAAGAAGGGATGTAGGCAGAAGACTGGAAATTATCGGCCAATTAGCTTGACATCTGTAGTTGGAAAAATGCTCGAAGGCGTCATTAAAGATGAAATACTGAAACTTTTGGTACGTAAGGGTTCAATCAGGCAGACGCAGCATGGTTTTAGAAAGGGAAGATCTTGTTTGACAAACTTGTTAGGATTCTTTGAGGATATAATGGGTGCGGTGGATAGAGGGGAACAGGTTGATGTTGTATATTTGGATTTTCAGAAAGCGTTTGATAAGGTGCCACACAAGAGACTTATCAGTAAGTTACAGGAAAGTGGAGTCCGGGGAAGTATATTGGCCTGGATTGAAAATTGGTTGTCTGACAGGAGGCAGAGCCTCGGGATAAATGGGAGTTTTTCAGGTTGGCAGAGAGTGGTAAGTGGGGTGCCACAGGGGTCAGTGTTAGGCCCACAACTGTTCATCATTTACATTGATGACTTGGAGGAGGGGAAAATGTGGTGTAGCCAAGTTTGCGGATGACACCAAATTGAGTGGAAGAGCAAATTGTAATGAGGATGTGGAGAGTATGCGGAGGGATATAGTTAAGCTGGATGAGTGGGCAAAGGTCTGGCAGATGGAGTACAATGTTAGTAATTGTGAGGTTATCCACTTTGGCAAGAAAAATAAAGGAGCTGAATATTATTTAAAGGGTGAAAAACTACAGCATGCTGTTGTGCAGAGGGACTTGGGAGTGCTTGTGTATGAATCACAAAAAGTTAGGTTGCAGGTGCAGCAGGTTATTAAGAAGGCAAATGAAATGTTGGCCTTCATCGCTAGAGGATTTGAATTCAGGAGTAGGGAGGTAATGTTGCAACTGTATAAGGTACTGGTGAGACCGCACCAGGAGTACTGAGTCCAGTTCTGGTCTCCATATTTGAGGAAGGATATACTGGCTTTGGAGACGGTCCAGAGGAGGTTTACTAGGTTGATCCCTGGGATGAAGGGGTTGACTTATGATGAAAGATTAAATCGTCTAGGATTGTATTCACTCAAGTTCAGAAGAATGAGAGGAGATCTTATAGAAACATATAGGATTATGAAGGGTATGGATAGGATAGATGTAGGAAGGTTTTTTAAGCTGGCCGGGGAAACTAAAACGAGAGGACACAGTCTCAAGATTCGGGGGAGTAGATTTAGGACAGAGATGAGGAAAAATAGTTTTTCCCAGAGAGTAATGAATGTTTGGAATTCTCTAACCAGGGAAGTGGTTGAGGCTGCCTCATTAAACATATTTAAAATTTGGTTAGATAAATTTTTACATGATAGAAGAATTAGGGGATATGGGGAGTTAGGTCATAAATTAGATCAGCCATGATCGTATTGAATGGCAGAGCAGGCTCGATTGGCCATTTTTGGCCTACTCCTGTTCCTACTTCCTATGTTCCTATGTTCCTATGTTTGTCTCTGAGTGCATTCAGTCACATTACACAGTGCAGGTGAGCTTGCGCATTATTATCTAGAAAATAAAAGTTATTTACTTAGTTACTGAGATTTCATTCCTTCATTCATATGAAGAGCTTATTGCCAACTTGTTTTTCAGCTTTATAATGTCTTCTTTCATTTTTATTGTCAGAATTTTGGTCCTCATGGTGAATAATGGCCACTGCAGACTCCAAAGGTGATCAAAAGCTTAGAAGCAAGCCAAGCTCTCTTGTACCTGTGCCAATGAAGCAATTAAACATATCTGAGTACTCACAAACACCTGTGAAGCCAAATGTCCCATACATTATGGTGCCCTGAAATGAGGGGACTATGTATAAAAAGTGCTGTGATTTGGTCAAACCAAAATGTGTGTGAATAACCTTGAATAAAATCTGGAATGTGCACTTTAATTACATATGAATTGTTTGATGACAAATGAAAAACTGTGGAGCACAGGGGCAAATAAAGGAAAATAAAAGTGTCTTTGTCCCACATTATGGAGGGTACTGAATGTAGTAGGTGCTGTTGTGTCGCTGAGGTGGACAATTGCTGTGCATTGATGAGAGCATTTGCAGCCACAGTCTTGATAAAGGGTTCCAACCCAAAACATCAACAGTTCTTTTTCTCCCACTAATGCTACTCCACACACTATTCTTAGTTTGGTGCAGTCACAGTCTGATGGTCATGGAAGGAATAAGTGTTTATGAAGGTAAATGGGTAGCCAGTGGATCATGTGAATTGTTAGAATTTTAGTTAGTAAGAGAATCAAAGAGGTATGGGGAAATTGGAGATGAGGAAAAAAGGTTAGCGATTATCATTTTGACCAGGGACAGAATGGCCTAATCTTGGTATTTTTTTTGTTTATTACCTTATATTTAATTAAACAAGCTGTTCTTTCAGATGCTGTCAAGTTCCTTGACTGTTTTTGAAGCTTCACCCATCAAGCCAAAGGGAAGATATTCTATCAGACTCCAAACTTGTACCTTTTTGTTGTTGGAATGCCTTTAGGATTTAGGAGGCAGGTCACTCGTTTCAGAATATACAGTCTCTGATCTCTTTCAGTGTACATGTGACTCATCTAGCTCAGCTTTTGCTTATGGGTTATACCCAGGATATTGATGGTGGAGAACTCAGTGATGGCCTTGCTGCATAAGGTGTGGATTTGATCTTTGTTGAGCTTCCCCATCTTTGACCTTATGATGGAAGAGGCTCATTGTTGAAGAAGGTGACGCTGAGGCATGAGGTGATCCTGAGGATAGAATAATTGGCCTCCAATTATATAATAACCAAACATTTGTGAAATTCCAATAATTCCAACTATTAAAGTATTTCCCTTGATATCCATCCATTTTTATCTTTTCTTCTTGATGTCATAATTATATTTTTCACTTTTATATTTTCCATATGCAATAGGAGACCATTCAGCCCATCATGTCTATGACAATTCTCAAAACAATCCCATCCATCATATTCCTACACTTATTCCCTCCATCCTATTCTCATCAACTTCACCTTCACATTTCTACTGCCCAGTTGGGGTAACTTACAGTGGCTAATTAATCAAACAACTCGTATGTTCTTGGGATATGGGAGGAGACTGGATTGAACCTTGGTCTCTCAAATTGTGATACAGCTGTACAGCTTTGGTTAAACACTGACATCTAGAGTGCACACCTTGGTTTAATCATGGCAGTAAAATGAAAGAGATTCCTAAAGTAACCCAAACTAAATATTAATAAACAGGTTATTGATGAGTCAGTGCCACTTGATTGCACCATCAATGACTTCTTCCATTACCTTGCTGATAATTGGAGTAGTCCAACTGAGAGCCAATGGGATCAACCCAATTTTATGTTTTTGTAGACCTAACCAGTAATCCACAGGTCCAGTATTATTCAGAGAACATGACTACCTTAACCATATAAACTCTTGAGATAAGAAGTAAGAATGATTATAAAGCTGTACGATAGCTTAACAAAATCCGACTTTCCAATCGATTCCAGCCAACGTGATAACTGGCAACAAACATTACAAGATTAAGGAAGGAGACAGTAAGATTCCATACCACATCATTATTCAGAAGTTTGTTTGTAAGTCAGCTGAATAATGTATTATGCCCTATATAGTGGATCAATTGGCTATTGCGATGTACCCTCTTTCACTGAGTAGCCTGTCAATATTTATTGTCAATTCTTAAACTAACATAATTGCCGCTTGGATGGGAGTTTCATGGTGGCCTTCAAACTATGGAACTACAAGAAGTTGGTATAGTCAGGGAAGAAAGCAGGCAAATGAAAATTGGTGTGAAAAAGGATAAATTTCATCCTGTCCAAAGAAAACTACTACAATAGGATTGGAAACAGTCTGCTACATATTGAGAACAGATTAAATGCATGCCTGTGGTTTTTGTGTCTGCCTTCACTTAAGGAAGTTAAGCATTGGTTTCTTCACTAAAATGCATTATATAAACACTGCCAAATTTTAAACTTCAATATATTTTAGCAATTGATTAATTTCAATCTTTGTCAATATTTTCTAATATTTCTGTTTCATCTCAATTTTGACACATATAACCGTTTGAGAAAATAACTTTTTGCAAATTTACACGTGGACTTCAAGAATTTGGTAGGAATTCTGGACCATTTGCCACAAATATAATGAGATCATGCAACTTCCAAAGCTTGGACTGCCCATTAGAAATGTATTAAAAAATTTTGAGACCAAACTTCCCTGCCACTTTGCAAAACACTTTAAAATCTTGCTTATGATCACTTTGATTACAATTTTTAGGTTTTCATACATTTTGGAAGCAAAATAAAACTGAAATCATTATAGATCAGTGGATCTCAACCTTTTTCTATCCACTCACATACCACTTTAAGTAATCTCTATGGCATCGGTGTTCTGTGATAAGTAAGAGATTGCTTAAGGTGGTATGTGAGTGGGAAGGGAAGGTTGAGAATCACTGCTCTCGATCCAATTGTTACTAAAATATTTTGCTTGAGAAAAATTGTCATTGGCCCATTTTCTTTGGTGTTATGAAACCGTGCACATAATGAGCCAATTAGGGACAATTAAAACAGTGGTTTTCAAACTTTTCTCCAATACATTTGCCAACTTTAATAAGATCCCACCACCAGCCACATCTTTCCCTCCCCACCATATTCTGCTTTTTGCCAGGATCATTCTCTCTGTGACACCCAGGTGCACTCTTCCTTCTCCACCCACCTTATACACTTACTGCTCTAATTGAAAAAGGTGTAAAATTCGTCACTCTTTTTTCCCACTCAGCTCTATCCAGGGCTATGAACAGTCTTTCCAGGTGAGATGGAATTTCACATTCACTTCATCCAACCTAATCTGTTGCATTTGGTGGCCCAGGTGTGACCTTCACCTCACACTAGTGAGACCAAACACAGCACCTACACTCTGACTGTATGCCCAAGCTAATCCTCCTCATCATTCCCTCATATACATGTTTGTCCTTGACCTCATCCATTGTCAGGGTGAGGTTAAACATAAACTTGAGGAACAGCACATCATATTCCTCCTGGTCAGTCTTAAACCCAAAGGCTTGAACACACTGAATTTTCCAATTTTAGATAACCCTAATTCACAAAGTAAGACAAAACACAATAGAGTTTGGAAATAAACTTGCAGGGAAAGTGTCAAACTTTCTATAAATGCATAAAGAGAAAAAGATTGGTAAATTTTCCTCCATTACAATCAGAAATGGGAGCAATTATAAGTTAGAACAAAGAATAGGCAAACAATTTAAAACAAATATATTTTGGTTCTGTTTTCACAAAAGATGACATAGATGTATTGGGAAGGGTTGTGGCTGTCATGTGACATCACTTCCTCCTACCTAGTTGGAGGACACACCAGCTGTCAATCAAGGTTTGGTCCATTAGTGCACATCTTTCTATTGGATCCTTGTAAATTACCTGGGCTAGACTCTCCACCCTGTCTGTACTTGGCCTTGGGCCATTGCCTGTTTTACTTAGATTAACCCTCCTGGCACTGAGCTATTGGATCCTGTTAACAATTTGGGAATGGACCCTCTAGAACTATAAAGGTGCCATGTGTTCTTTGTTTTCCCTCTTTGCCAGCTTGGGACCACCCTGCTTCACTCCAAGCCTAGAAATGTGGAAGGGTGCTAGAAAAATTGTTGGTAAGATGTGCACTTTTTAAAAGAGTTGGGGGCATTTAATTAGTGTCCTTTGTTCCATAGAGCCGAGCCTGCACTGAGTTAAGGGGTGGTGGTGGAGATTCATAGTGATCTTTCCTTGATCATTGTATGTACAAGTTTGTTTTGTGTGTGTGTGTGTGTGTGTGTGTGTGTGTGTGTGTGTGTGTGTGTGTGTGTGTGTGTGTGTGTGTGTGTGTGTGTGTGTGTGTGTGTGTGTTTTGTTCCCACACTATTTTTTCAATGTTTATTTTGTATATGTGTTTCAGTGCCCCTATTACTTTCTGATGGCTTGTGTGTGGGTTTCGGGGTGGGTGGGCATTTGGTGGGGGTGTGTATATTGCATCAGTTACTATTTCCCACACTTGCCTTCTGTAAATAAAATCCTTTATTACCAAAACTGTGTGTCCAGAGACCTTGTCTTTGAGACCTTCCAAACCTGTTTCCTCACTCACAACAAGAGCTAATCTAATAAAAGAGAGGAAGAGAAGAGAAGGAAATTGGTGTTAGGACAGCAATACTGCTTAGGAAATTGATTGGACTCAAACTAACACCCCCAGGACCTGATCATCTACATCCTGAGTACTGAAGGAAGGGGTCCTGGACATTAGGGATGGGGTTAGGAATAGGTAGAAACAGCAGATGCTTTGATGGTCATCTTCCAACATTTTTCAACTTTGCAGACTGGAGGGTTGCAAATGTAACTGCATCAGTTCAAAAAAGGGAGGAGAGAAAAGAACAGGGAATTACTGGGCTGTAGTAAAAAGGCTAAAATTTATGGTAAAAGATGGAATAATAGAATGCTTGGCAACTCACAGTTTGAACAAAGTCAGTGTGGATTTATGGTAAAGTGCGGCAAGGTGACCGTAGACGGCGGTACAATTTGCTTAGTGGTTAGTGCAGCGCTGTTACAGCAGCAGGCCAGGGTTAAAATCCAACACTGTCTGTAAGGAGTTTGTACTTTCTCATCGTGTCTGCGTGGGCTTCCTCCAGTGCTCCAGTTTCCGCCCACCATTCAACATCTTTTTTTACTGGGATTGTAAGTCATTTGGGTGCAATTGGGTGGCATGGGCTCATGGGGCAAAAGAGTCTGTTACTGTGCTGTATGAGCATAATTTTATTTTTAATATGCTCAATGTCCACTGGATTTTTTTTAAATAATATAATCAGTAGAATAGATTAGGTGGAATTGGTGGAAGTGGTATATTTGATCATTTAGAGACTTTTTAACCAAGGTTCTATAGAAAAGAATAATGTGTAAAATTAAAGGAGATGAGATTTGGGATAATTTACTGACAGGGATTGAGAGTGGGTTAACAGTCAAGAGATGGCTTTATCTCTAGTAGCAGACTGAGACTAATGTACTGCTAAAGTCAATAGTTGGATCTTAGCTGTGCAAGTCAATGATATGGATGGGGAACTAAGAGTAACATAACATTTCCAAGTTTTCAGATGGCATAGATTTTGGGAGTAACATGAGCTGTGTGGTGAATGCAGAGAGGCTCCAACATGATTGGACAAGTTGAATGAGTGGACAAATGCATGGCACATGCAAATTAACCTGGGTAAAGGTGCAAATTGTCGTCTGATTGGCGTAAAATTGGTGAAAATTTTCTGGGAAAGGAAGAGGTGCAAAGAATCCTATCAGTCAAAGCAAGCATTTTTAAGTGCAGCAAGCTATTTAAAAGGCTTATGGTGTGTTGGCTTTCATTGCTAGAGGATTTTATCTCACTTTTGTTTCTAATGCATTCAGTGTACTCAGCGTGACCTCCTCTGCATTGCTGCACCACTGTGGTGATACATCACTAGCCTACTGCAAGGGGGGGGGGGGGCGACCTGTGTACCTGCAGGAAGAGCACTGGAGGACAAGACTACACCTGGCCAGCTGTCAATCAGCCAACCTGAATGGGCCAAGCCCCACCCGGTTGGCTGCCAATCATCCGCCAGGATATAAGCCACATCCGGCCCCTCGAGGTCAGACACTCAGAGCTACAACTCACTGCAGCAGGGACTTTAAGTGGAATAAAGCCTGTCGATCAGTCTTTAAATTTTGTGTCTGCTTTTCTGTACGACAAGCGCACCCAAACCAACGACTGAGAGATCGCTTCAACAAACACCTGCCTTCTGTCTGTGGGTCGAGGCTGGAACTTTCAGTTCACTTCTAGCACTGTGTCCCACACGTATCTTCTCAGCCTCATCTATCATCAGGGTGAGCCTAAATGTAGACTTGAGGAACAAAACATCATATTTATCTTGGACAGGCTTAAACCTAATAGCATGAAGACTGAATTTCCTAATTTTAGGCAACTCTCACCTTTTCTGTTTCCACTATTTCTATTTCTTTACCAACTGCTGATCTTACTTTTCCATATAACCGTATAACCACTTACAGCACAGAACAGGCCAGTTCGGCCCTACTAGTCCATGCCGTAGCAAATCCTCACCCTCCTAGTCCCACTGACCAGCACCCGGTTAATACCCCTCTAGTCCCCTCCTATCCATGTAACGATCCAGTCTTTCCTTAAATGTAACCAATGATCCCGCCTCGACCACGTCTGCCAGAAGCTCATTCCACATCCCCACCACCCTCTGCGTAAAGAAATTTCCCCTCATGTTCCCCTTATAATTTTCCCCCTTCAATCTTAAACCATGTCCTCTAGTTTGAATCTCCCCCTTTCTTAACTGAAAAAGCCTATCCACATTTACTCTGTCTGTCCCTTTTAAAATCTTAAACACCTCTATCAAGTCTCCTCTCAATCTTCTATGCTCCAGAGAAAAAAGCCCCAGTCTGCACAACCTTTCCCTGTAACTCAGACCCTGAAATCCTGTCAACGTTCTCGTGAACCTTCTCTGCACTCTCTCTATTTTGTTTATATCTTTCCTATAATTTGGTGACCAAAACTGTTCACAGTACTCAAAATTTGGCCTCACCAATGCCTTGTACAATTTCATCATAACCTCCCTACTCTTGAATTCAATACACCGATTTATGAAGGCCATCATTCCAAATGCCTTCTTCACCACACCATCTACCTGAGTATCAGCCTTGAGGGTAATATTTACCATAACTCCTAAATCCCTTTGTTGCTCTGCACTCCTCAATTGTCTACCATTCAATGTATATGACCTATTTAAATTTGCCTTTCCAAAATGTAGCACCTCACATTTATCTGTATTAAATTCCATCAGCCATTTCTCAGCCCACACCTCCAGCCTTCCTAAATCACCTTTTAATCTACGGTAATCTACCTCACTGTCCACAACACCACCAATCTTTGTGTCATCCGCAAACTTACTTATCCAATTCTCCACCCCTACATCCATATCATTAATATATATAACAAATAATAGTGGACCCAGGACCGAACCCTAAGGAACTCCACTAGTCACCGGCCTCCAATTGGACAAACAATTTTCTACCACTACTCTCTGACACCTCCCATCCAACCATTGCTGAATCCATTTCACTACCTCTTTATTTATACCTAATGCCTCCACCTTTTTTCCTAACCTCCTGTGGGGAACTTTGTCAAAAGCTTTACTAAGTCCAAATAGACAACATCCACAGCTTTCCCTTCATCAACCTTTTTTGTAACCCACTCGAAGAACTCAATCAGGTTTGTCAACCCTTTATTTCCATCCCTTCCTCCAAGTCTATCCAACTTTCTCACCACCTGTCCAAAATCCTATTACCTTCATATACATAATATTACGCTGCCTTTCAACTTTAGTCTTGATAAAGGATTCTGACCCAAATTGTTAACTGTCCATTTCTGCTCATGGATGCTGCTTGACCCATTGAGTTACGCAAGCTTCTCAATGTATGATCACAAAGATGAAATTGGAATGGTGGTGAAGGCCAAAGAATGGTCTACTTTTGTTCCTAGTTTTGATTCAAACAAAAATCTGCCATGTCAGCAAATCCAGACAATCTCAACTAATTTGCAAGTAACTCTGCATGGAGTTGAAAAAGTCGAGTGGAGCAGGGAGGTGGTGTGATCAGGTGACCCAGAATTCTAGTCAAGTATTGCCATAAAAGTGAGGAACCATGTCGCAGAGCAGTAATTGTCAGCGTGGTCTGAGTCAGTCATAACGCCTTAGCTCAACAGGCTTCAGCGAGAACAAGTAAGAAGTGAGTAAATAAATTGTTTATTACTTATTGAAGTGTTAATATATTAGGCAATATATCTGGAGGGTTAGTGCTGTGTGTTGAGTGTCAGATATGGGATCCCTGGGAAACTTGAGCCTCCCTGATTTCTGCATCAAGGTGCAGCTCCTAAGAGAAAGTATTAAGGAACTAGACCTGCAGCTTGATGGCCTATGGAAGTGATAGGCAAGAACTACAGTGAGTTAGTTGAGAGCACCTCTGTGTGTCTGTCCCTCTCAGTCACAAGTATATTGTCCTGGAGAGACAGAGGATGACCATAGTGACTGGGTCTCTGACATTGTAGCACTGAGGGTGAAGAAGCATGTAATAATGATGTTTTATAGTGAGAACAGGCTTGTGTGTTGCCTCTCTGGTCGCAGAGTATGGGATGTCTCCCATCAGAGTCTTGGTACCAAAGAAATAAGTAAGTGAAAAGGTCCTGAAAAGAGAATATAGGGAATTAGGAAAAAAGCTGAGAAGCAGGACCTCAGGGGTGGTAATCTCAGGATTACTGCCTGTGCCATGTGTTAGTGAGGGCAAGAATAAGAAATCAGGCAGATAAATGTGTGGATGAAAAACCGGTGGAGAAGGGGAATGGGTTCAAATTCTTAAATGATTGAGATCTTTTTTGGAGAAGGTACACCTGAACCCAAAGGGAAGGAATATCCTTGTGGGCAGGTTTAATACAGCTATGATGGAGGGTTTAAACTAATTTGGCTGGGGAATGGAAACCAGAGTGTTAGGGTTGATGAAGGAGAAAATAGCAGTAAATCAAAGTGTGCATCAAGGATGACAGGCAGATGGAGACAAAATTGTAGCTGGAGGGATGACAGAAACACAGTGCATTCAAAAGCTGGTCTATTATTTTTAAATGCACACAGGATTAGAAACCAGGTAGATGATCTTGAGGTACAACTACAGATTAGAGGGTGTGATATTGTGGCCCTTACTGAGTCATGGCAAGGATGGTCACCATCAGGAGCTGGACATCCAAGGGTACACAGTATATTAGAAGGGTAGGTAGAGGGAATGGTGAAACTCTACTGGTCAGCAACAATATTAAATCATCGGAAAAAAGTGACATAAGGATAAGAAGAGGTAGAATCCTTATGGGTTGAGTTAAGGAATGGGAAAGGTAAAAGGACCCCAGTGGCAGTTATACACAGCCCTCCAAACAGCAGCCAGCATGGATGACAAAAAAAAACCTGGAAGTAGAAAACTCATGTCAGAAGGACAAAGTTACAATAATCATGGGAGATTTAACATGAAAGTCGTCTGGAATAGTCAGGTTAGTACGGGACCTTGAGAGAGTTTATGGGAAGCCTATGGGATGGCTTTTTTGGAGCAGATTGTTGATCAGCTCATCAGGGGATTGGCTGTTCTGGACTGGCTGCTATATAATGAACCAGAGGTGATTAGAGAGCTTAAGGTAAAGGAACCCTTAGAAGACAATGATCACAATATGATCAAGTTCACTTTGAAATTTGAAAAGGAGAGGCTAAAGTCTGTGTCAGGATTTCAGTGGAGTTCAGGAAATTACAGTTGCATCAGAGAGGAACTGGCCAAAGTTAATGGAAAAAGCACACTAATGGGGAAGACAACAGATCAGCAATGGCTGCAGCTTCTGTGAAAAATGAGGAAAGTGCAGGACAGACACTTACCAAAAAAAGAAATTTATGAATGGAAAAATTGGACAATTGTGGCTGAGGGAAATCAAAATAAAAGCCAAAGAGAGGGCAGACAAGGAAGCAAAGATTAGTGGGAAGTTAGAAGACTGGGAATTGTCTAAGGGTGGATAAGTCACCAGGACAAGGTGGATAGCACCCTCATATTCTGAAAGAGGTAGCTGTAGAGATTGTGGAGGCATTTTTAATGATCTTCCACGAATCAATTGATTCTGGCATGGTTCCAGTGGACCAGAGGATCGCAAATGTCACTATTATTTAAGGGAGGGAGGCAGCAGAAAGGAAATTATAGACCTATTAGCCTGATGTTGGTGGTTGGGAAGCTGTTGGAGTCGATTGTCAAGGAAGAGGTTACAGAGTACCTAGAGGCACATGATAAGATAGGCCCGAGTCAGCATGGTTTAAGGGAAAACCATGCCTGACAAATCCACACTCATTTTGAGTAATCTACAAGGAGGCTAGACAAAGGGGATCCAGTGGATGTTGTGTAATTGAACCTTCAATTGGCTTTTGACAAGGTGCCACACAAGGCTGGTAAACAAGATGAAAGCCCATGGAATTAAAGGAAGGATACTAGAATGGGTATATGATTGGCAGGAAACAGAGTGGAAACAAAGGATTCTTATTCTGAATGTTTAACAGTGGTGTTCGGTGCTGGGCCCACTTCTTTTTACATTGTACATAAATGATTTGGATCATGGAATAGATGGCTTTGTGGCTAAATTTGCAGATGATACCAAAATAAGTGGTAGGGGTGGGTTCTTATGATACTGAAAGGCTGCAGAGAGACTTGGATAGGAGAACAAGCAAAGAGGTGGCAGATGAAATACAACGTTGGGAAGTGTACGGTCCTACACTTTGGTAGAAAAAATAGATGGACAGATTTAATTCAGAGGTGCAAAGGGACTTGAGAGTCTTCATGCAGGATACCTGAAAAGTTGACCTCCAGATTAAGTCAATGGTATAGGAGATGAATGCAATGTTGTCATTCATTTCTTGAGGAATGACATATAAGAGCAGGGATGTAATGTTGAGACTCTACAGGGTGCTGGTGAGACTTCACTTGGAGTACTATGCAGTTTTTGAGTGGCTTATTTGAGAAAGGATATGCTGGCAATGTAGAGATTTGAGAGAATATTTACTAGAATGATACCAAGAATGAAGGTGTTAGCATATAAGGAATATTTGTTGGTTCTTGGACTCTACTCATTGGAGTACAGAAGGATGATGGGGATCTTATAGAGACATTTTGAATTATGAAAGGACTGGACAGAGTTGTTGTCCCAAGGTTGTTTCCTGTGGTAGGGGAATCTGGGAAAGGGGGCACAACTTCAGGATCGAAGAATGCCCATTTAAAACAAAGGTGCAGAGAAATATCTTTCGCCAGAGGGTCATAATTCTGTGGAACTTGTTGCCACAGGTGGTGGTGGAAGTGAGGTTGTTGGTCATATTAAAGATAGAGATTGACAGGTATTTGATGAGTTAGAGCATTAAGGGTTAAGAGGAGAAGGACGTGGAGTGGGGCTGAGTGGGAGGATGGATCAGCTCCTGGAAATCATGGATGGATCAGAATAGTGGAATAGACTCGATAGTCCAATTGGCCGACCTCTGCTCTGATATCTTGTGATTTTTACAATAAAAATGCCAGCGCTGTTTATACATTTCCCCCATGATTTTTTTTAATTGTTGGAATCATGATAGTCTGGGTTTGCAATAATCTGCATGGATATTTATCATTAATAAATATCAATAAACAATCATTATTGTTCTTTTACTGATCTACAAATGGTCAAAATTGAGTAATGTAGGAAGTGAGCCCTCTTCAGTGTCCCGATCATTCTCCAATTCAGATAGTTTTGTAAATAACTATGTTTAAGAAAACACAAAAAAAATCAATTGAATTGGGGATTGTATTTGAGGCCTGCTAGTAGAAAGTTAATGGTTCTATCAATTTGTCTGCATTATTCTCCTTGTGGAAAAAAAACATGAACCAGTATAGGGCACCAGAAATGGGGGAATGCCTCCATTGAGAAGAAGAAGCAAAGGAGTCAACTTTATTGGGAAGGTGACGATGCCAGAAGGCCAGCGAGGTGCTCAACAATGCAGGCTGCAGGAAGTTAGAGACTTGCGGTTAAAGGACTCGCATAGACTGCAGCTGCTGGAGATTGACTCATGGGAACCAGATATCAGAAATGGGATTTGAGAAAGTCCTGAGGACAAGAGGTCCAGAAGGGCCTCAGGCGCTGAAGGCTTCCCGATCGTGTCAAAGGTTTAGGCCTGGAGTATGGGCTGTCAATGACTTGAACAGGAGTCTGCAGTTACAGAGACAGCAGGAGTACTTGATGTGAGACCCAACACTTAATGGCTCTAAAGTGACTCTCTTTTGCCACTCTTTCTCTTATTGTCAGGGTGCCAGGCAATTCTTGTGGTGATTCTTTGTCTTGCACCAGACAAAATTTGAAGTAGGGGAGGGCAGGGTGCTAAAAATCTGTGCCAACCAACTAGCTGGAGTGTTCAGACATTTTGAATCTCTCACTGCTGTAGTCAGAGGTTCCCTTCAACTTCAAAAGGTTATCAATCATTCTGGTATCAAAGAAGAGAACGGTGAGCTACATTAATGATTATTACCCAATAGGTCGCATCTACTGTAATGAAATGCTTTGACAGGTCAGTCATGGCCAGAATTTACTCCAACCTAAGCAAAGAGCTGGACCCACTGCAATTTGCCTATCACCACAGCAGACAATCTCATTGTCTCTCCACTCGGCCCTGGACAACCTGAACAACAACAGTACCTAATCGGCTTTTAACACCATTAGTACTGATCAGCAAGCATCAAAACCTAGGCCTCTGTACCTCCCTGTGCAACTGGATCCTTGACTTCCTCACTGGAAAACCAAATTCACTATGGATTGTTACAACATCTCTTCCTCACTGATAATCAAAATAAACTCACCTCAAGAATGCATGCTTAGCCCACTACTTGTTATATACCCATGACTGGATGGCAAGGCACAATTTAAATGTCATCTACAGATTTACTGATAACACTACAGTTGTCAGTAGAATACAATGAGGAAGCATATGGGTATAAGATAGATCAGTCAGTTGAGTGGGGTCACAACAACAACAACTTTGCACTCAACATCAGCAAAAGGAATTGATCGTGGACCAGGAAGGTGCAGTCAGGAGAACACAAACCATTCTTCATTGAGGGGTCAGCAGTGGATAGAATAAAGAACTTCACATTCCTGGGTGTGCCTGCAAGGTTTTTCAAAACAAGTGCACGACTGAGTCAACTAAAAAAATGGTAACAAACTGCACCTGCAAGGTGTTTCACAACGAGTGCACAACCGAGTCAAACTAAAAAACCGGTAACAAACTGCACCTGCAAGGTGTTTCACAACAAGTGCACCACAAAGTCCAACTAAAAAACCGGTAACAAACTGCACCTGCAAGGTGTTTCACAACGAGTGCACAACCGAGTCAAACTAAAAAACCAGTAACAAACTGCACCTGCAAGGTGTTTCACAATGAGTGCTAGAAGACACACCAGTGGCTGTATTTTGTTAGGGGTTTGAAGAAATTTGGTATGTCACCAAAGACTTGCAAATTTCTGTAGGTGTACCATGGAGACCATTCTGAATGGTTGCATCACTGTCTGGTATGGAGGTGCCAATGCACAGGACAGAAACAGGCTACAGAGGGTTGTAAACTTAGCCAGTACCACCATGGCCATTAATCTTCACTTCATTAAGGACATTTTTAAGACAGTGCCTCAAAAAGGCAGCTTCTATCATCAAGGACCCTCACCATACAGGTCACACCCTTTTCTCACTGCTGCCATCAGGAAGGAGGTACAGGAGCCTGAAGATACACAGTCAATATTAAAAATTATAGCTTCTTCCCCTTCTGCTATCAAATTTCTGAACCTATGGACACTACCTCAATTTTTCTCTTTTGCACAAGTTATTTAATTTGTTTAGATCTTGTATTTACAGAACTTTAATTTATAGTAATTCTGCACTTTGTTCTGTGCGATGTTGCTGCCGAAAAACAAGTTTCATGACACGTGTTCATGAAAATAAACTGGATTCTGATTCCTGAAAAAGTATATAATGTATATATATCTTTATGTATTATTACATGACAATAAAAGGAACCTTGAAGTTAGGCTCCTGACCCGAATGCTGGGAGATGTTTTCAAAAATTATTCAAAATTTCTGTATTCAATCTATTTATGCTCGAATTTACAGTCCCTAAACTCCTTGATGGTGACTCACTACTGAAATGGTTTATCATTTGAGCTTGCTCACTGTTGATTTTTGCTCCAAGAAGAATCCCATCCCCCCTCCATTCCAAAAAAGGAAAAAAAATGTTGCTGAAAACCACTGAGGATTGTCAAATATGTTTGATCATTAAGGCTGTTTTTTTTAAAAAAACTGCATATGTACATTCTTAACAACTGCAAAAAAAGTTGAATTGAAACTATTTCTGCTTATGCATAAGATATAGCTAATGGGTAATATGCAGAAAAGTCAGTACTATCTCTGCATGCCTAAATAAGGGGAAGTAATATTGAGACCACAGCCCACTGCAGCACTGTGCAGTTGTGTTTTGTCTCTGGAGTGCATTGATTGTATGTTAATCTGACCAATCTTTGGAATGTGAGGGTAACACTGCCTCATTTTTCAAGCTTCCTATGAGGCTAATAGCTTCATTTGCAGTTGTTCTACATTGCGTACTGTTCTCAAAGATGTTGATGTAGTTCTATACCATTTCCTGCTTTTCAATGTTTGGTGAGACTAGAATGTTAAAATTATTTGAACAAATCTTCAGGTGGGTGTTGCTGAAGTTCACCTAAATTTTCCCAATGAAGGCCAGAACAATAGATCAAGATGATGATTTTGTTCATTTGTCTAACAATACATGGATGTAAATATTCCTCTTTTCCAATCTGGTTGTGGCCCCACACTTTGTAGACTCACACAACACCAAGTTGCCAAAAAGAAAAACAACAAAATATTAATTCAGCTGCTATTTAAAACAATTCAGTTTTTTTCTTTCCTCCCCAGAAGACAGAATTTTTAGACTATTATTCCAAAGGAATAAATATCTGACTGCATCTAATTCACCATTCTTGAGAAGTGAGTTAATTAGTGTTACTGGGCTATTTAACTGGAGAGGGTATTGCAGTTCAGTCCAATCCTGTCTTTGCACAACTATTCTGTATTAATACTATCCAAGAAGCTGCAGTAGACGGTCATTATGCATGAACCTTCAGTAGCCATTGAAACCAATTAGAGGATCTCAGTTACTACACCTGCTGAGATCAGCTATCAGAATGTAAAATATGGAAGAATTGGAGATGCAGCATGGAATGATAATTGAAGACATTACTTTAATTGACAATTTGTTCCTACTGCATGAAAATGAAGAACATTTTGATATGGACAATCCTCAGGCCCACTTGAAGAATAAAAATCATATCTCCAGCAGAAACTAAGCAATTGCATATTGCTCAGATCAGTGACTCTTTTCAATAAAGAGTTGATAAGAGAACAGAAGTTTAATGAGCATTGGCTGATTGGCAGGAAACAGAGTGAAAACAAATAGCCCCTATTCTGGTTGGCTACTAGATACCAGTGGTGTTTTGCAGGAGTTGGTGTTGGGGGAACTTCTTTTTATGTTCTATGTTAATGATTTGGATTGTGGAATAAATGGCTTTGGCTAAGTTTACCAATGATGCAAAGATGGATGGAGAAGCAGGTAGTGATGAGAAAATGGAGCAGCTGTAGTGAGGCTTGGATTAGGAGAATAGGCACAGAAATGGCAAATGACAAACAATGTTGGAAAATATATGGAACTTTGGAAGAAGGAATAAAAAGGCAAACTATAATTTGGATGAGGAGAAAATTCAATTTGGAGGTGCAAAGGGACTTGGGAGTCCTCATTCAGGACACCCTAAAAGTTAACCTCCGGGTTGGGTTGGTGGTGAAGAAGACGAATGCAATGTTTGTATTTATATCTAGAGGAATGGGATACAAGAGCAGGTATGTGATGGTACCTGGTGAGGCCTCACTTAGAGTGTAGAGTACCCTTTTGGGCACTTATTTAAAAATGGATGTGCTGGCATTGGAGTGGGTTCACAAGAATGATTACTGGAATGAAGAGATTATATGAGAAATATTTGACATCTCTTAGACTGCTCCTTGGAGTTCAGAAAAAAGAAGTGGGAACCTCAATGAAGCATTTTAAGTTGTAAGGCTTGGGAAGAATGAATGTGGCCAAGTTGTTTCCCATGGTGGGGGAGTCATGGACAAGAGGGCACAACTTCAAGATTGAAGGGCAGCCAATTAAAATAGATGAGGAGGAATTTCTTCAGCCAAGACAGTGGGGAGCTTCTGGAATTTGCTATCACAATGGCTGTGGAGGTCAGGTTGTTGGGTATATTTAAGGCAAAAATTGATAGGTATCTGAATAGTCAGGGTATCAAAGGCTATGGATAGAAGGCAAGGGAGTGGGATTGAGTGGGGGAATGGATCAGCTCATGATGGAATGGAGGAAAGGACTCAATCTGCCAAATGGCCTGCTTCTGCACTTGTATCTTATGGTCTTATAAATTGGGAAATTGATTTTAAAACATAATTGATTTCAATGGTTGTTGAGGAGAAATGAAGCAAATTTAATGAAGTAGTATATTTCTAAAAATCAAAGAATCTTTTTAAGCATCATTTGTCACTCCAGCCAACCTATTGCTGGAATTTCAGAATTACCAGCAAATCAATTCAATGAACTGATCCTAAATACAAAATAACTGTCAAAAGCAAATTAGAAACATGAAAATGGGAATACTCTGTACAAGTCATTCACTTGTCATGCAACTTCCATTGATTTCTATCCTTTGAAATTGCAGTCATTGTATTGGACTTTATAATTGGCTGAAAAATCATAGTCCCTTCAGGCAGGAATTCCTAAATTTCTAGTTTCTTTGGGGAAAGGTATTAACAAATTTCACTTCTAAATGGATTATCTCTGATCTTAAACTTTTACCGTTATGTCCTAAATTCCCAGTCCAAATAGTTTCTTTCAATGACCACAGAACCCCTTAAAATTTACCATAATTTTGGAAAATCTCTCTGGCTGCTTTACTACTCAAATTTTAGCTGAAAATCTTAAGACCTTAATGTGATGGAGCCTAACATCTAGTTGAAACACGATAGGCTGCAAATGCTGTGATTGTAGTAAAAACACTGAAATGCTGGAGGAACTCGGCTGGTCTTTTCAGCATCATAAGGAACCAAGATCTATTGTTGACGTTTCAGGCCTGAGCACCTTCTTCAAGGAAAAATCAGAAAAGGCAGAAGCTGGATGTATCAGAATGTCTAAAAATTCAAGTAATGGAGAGGAATCTAGACCAACAAAAGGGCGTTAATTGGATTTGATAAGGGACAAGGTAGAATTTATAATGTCTGTGTGAAAGGAGAGAGGGAATGGAGAGATGATGGGGGAAGTGAGGGGTGTAATTTAACAAAAGCCAGGGAAGTCTATATTAATGCCATCTGGTCGGAGAGTGCCCAGTTAGAAGATGAGGTGGTGTTTCTCTCTCAACATCATTCGGGGCCCCCAAACAGTCCTTCCAAGTGAAGCAACATTTCACTTGTGAATCTGCAGGGGCATCAGGTGGTCCAGCTTTCACCTCCTCTACATCAGAGAGACTGGACGCAGACTGGGAGATCTTTGTTGAGCACCTCAGCTCTGTCTGCCACAATAGTGTGGATCTCCCAGTGGCCACTCATTCCAATTCTCCATCCCATTCTCTTGCTGGCATGTCTGTCCATGGTCTCATGTACTTCCAGACTGACACCACCCATAAATTGGAGGAATAGAAACTCTTTTTCCAGATAACATTAATATTGACTTCTCTTTCTCTGGCTTTCATTTAAACCCCCCCCCCCCCCTCACCTTCCCTGTTGTCTCTCTTTTCACACAGACATGGGAAATTCTACTTAGTCCCTTAACATATTCCAATTAAAACCTTTTGTTGGTCTGGATTCCTCCCCCCATTGTTTGAATTCTTGGACTTTCTGATATATCCTGTGTTTCCGTTTCTGATTTTTTTTTCCTTAAAGAAGGACTCGAGCACAAAATGTCTACAATATAGATATAAATATCTCCTATAGATAATGAAAAGACCAACTGAGTTCCTAACATCTAATTACCCTGAAGCAAAGACTTAATTGCCACTTGCCTTTCATAGTTACTTCTTGCTCCAAAGCATTAGGTTTCATCTATTGTTCTGGACAACACAATCCTTTCAGTCCTCTAAAGCCAGAGGCCTCTCATCACTAAATAAATATTCTGAATTATTTTTAGTCAGACTTTTACTGCTTAACCAACGTTTTATATTACTCCAACATGATTTCCTTACTCGCACATTCAATACCCCGATGAATGACAGAGAGACCTTTACCACCCTACCTACTTGTGTGGCCATTTATGAGGAGTTGGGGATCTGAACCCCCCATTGCTCTGCACATGATGATTTTCAGAGTACGATTATAACTGTGTAGCGTGTGCGCTACGCAAAGGGTGGATTAAGAATCACTTTCTCTCATTTGGTCGAAGACTGATTTATTGCACTACCAGCTGTTTATATTCACTCCCTGCCTCTGACGACAGGAGTGATGTCATCACAGCACTGGTCTCTGACAGGTCGACGTTCCCACCGTTGCCCTCTGTTTCCTGTTGTGTTGGAGGTCATGCAAGACAACGGCTGTTGGTCCTTGCAATCACCACATTTGCTAGCCATTTTGTGAGCCGGGTCGTGACTCGGTTTGTGGGCGGCTACAAGTGTACACCTTCTCCTTCCATTTAACCTCCCAAAGCACAATACATCATATTTGTCTGGATTAAATGCCATCCACAATTCCTATATTTAGAGCTGATTTATATCTTCTTGATATATTCAATAGCCCTCTGCGCCATTCATAACTCCACCATTTTTTGTAATATCTGCAAATTTATTAACTTTTTTGTTATTAAAATACTGATAAGCTACATTTTCATCCAAGTCATTGATACATAACTATTATAAATAACAGGGTCTCAATACCAATCCCTGTGGAACATCACAGGTCATGGGCCTCCAGCCAGAATAACACCCTTCCTCCATCACCTTCTATATTCTATGGGCCAGTCAATTTAGAATCCAATCTACCAAGTCAGATTACTTGCTTCTCAGGTACATAAAACACACTAACAATTTAAGTATAATTGACACAAAAGAAAAGAAATAAATTCAATAAGTATAAAAGAAAGATAAAATAAATGAATACAATAAATAATGGTTCACATTTGGCCAGTAGTGCAAAACATGTGCTGTGACTGTGATGCAGACATATATTTTGGTTGTCCAAGAGTACTGTATGGTAGCATGCTGCAGGGAGGTTCAATAGACTATTGGGAAAAATGGTTCTCAAACATAGAGGTGCTGGACTTCAGCTTCTGGACCTGCTGTCTGAAGGTAGAAACAAGGGAGCAAGGTTAGGGTGAAATAGGTCTTTTAGGATATTGGCTGTCTTATTAGTCTCAACCAAAATTGCATACCTAATTTGGCTGCATTCTATGCTAAAGTATTATGGATTTGTATGTTACTTTCAATGGGAATGGCAGTAAGGATTATTTTCTGTCCATTTTTTAGTAACACCAAATATCTTTTAACTGAAACTCGGTGGCTGAATCATTTATTTTAACAGCATTAGATGCTTCCAAACTCAGATTTATCATTAATTTCAGTTAATTGCATTCTAACAGTTGATTCATCCACTCGGGCATAATCCCGTTGTAACTCATTTTCAATCAACAATTTTTAAAATTCTGTAGCTAATTTAACAACAGAATCTGTTGCAAATGTATATAAATCTGATAGTTAGTAAACTAAAACACTCAGCCTCTAAAGAAAAATACATTTTTAGTATAATAATAAATTGTAAAGAATGCAGATGTACTATTGAGGATTTAACAACCCAAATCACAAACTCATGTAGGTGTGAAATACTAGGTATACAATTATACTATACTGGATATAGCATTTGAAGAATCACAAATGCAGCTCACTTTGTTAATTCTTGGCAAACGAGGAGGTATAATGATGTACAAATGCTGTTTATAGAAGCATATGGTTAAATCCCTAGTTTCCTCTAAATTTGGCAACTTCAGAAAACTATAATTGATCGACAAATCCATATTCTTTCTGACCTTTAATTACAAGATTTCCGAGGCAGAAAGGGATCTAAATAACTGAAGCATCTGCTTCTGATTGCAGATAAACACAACTGCCATTCAATCATCACCAATGATATATTTTTTTCAATGATTGGGAATATCACAACTCTTCTACACAGGGTGGCATGGTTAGTGTAGCGGTTGCCACAATGCCATTACAGTGACAACAACCTGGATTCGTATTTGTGCTGTATGGAAGGAATTTTGCGTTCTCCCTGTGACATGCATGGGCTTTCCCCACGTGCTCTGGTTACCTCCCACCTTCAAAAATGTACAAGGTTGGTTGGTTAATTGGGTGCACTGTAATTGGGCAGCATGGATTTCAATGCCCAGAATTGATTGTTGCCTTCTATCCAGTCCCTAGTTCCTACACATGTGACCACAAGTGGTGCCACACTTGTACCTATGCTTCCTCCCTTCGAACAAACTTTGCAAGTGAAGCAGCACTTTACCTGTGAATTTTCTGGAGTCATTACTGCATCTGGTGCTCCTGATGTAGCCTGCTCTATATTAAGGAGTCAGGACATTGAGCACCTTCACTCTGTCCGCTGCAACAGCAAGGACCTCCTAGTGGCCAACCCCTTTAACTCCACACACCATTGCCACACTGACATGTCTGTCCATGACCACTGTTCTGTCAAGTTGAGGCCACTCATAAATTGGTAGAATAATGCCTTATATATACTGTCACAGCAGTCTCCAACCCATCCACATCAATACATCTCCAATTTTCATTAACCCCTCCCTCATTCTCTCACTTTCCCCATACCTCTATCTCTTCCTCCAACTCTCCAGTCCCTTCCCTTCCTTCTCCTATCAGAGAACTATCTCTCTTAGCCCTCTGCCCTCTCCCTATCACATAATAGGTTGATACAGGGGGAAGAAGGACCTATCACCTACTAGCCTTGCTCCTCACTCTTCCCCACCTTCTTAGTTGGGTGGTTACTTGATTCTCAGCATTCCTGAAGAAGGGCTCAGGCCCAAAATCTTTTACTTTCTATACATGTTGCATGAACTCTTTCCAAAGCCTCCACATCCTTCCTGTAACAGGCTGACAAGATTGCAGCCTAACCAGAGTTTTATAAATATGCAACATGACTTCCTTCAGCTTATACTCCATTCTTGGTCCAAATAATGCAAGTGTGCCATATGCTTTATCACCTTATTTACTTGGGTCACCACTTTCAGAGAGGTACAAATGTGGACCCACAGATCCTTCCCTACATCAATGTTGTTAAGGTATTTTCATTAACTGTGTACTTTCCCTTTGCATTTGACCAAGTGCAACACCTCACATTAAACTCCATCTGCCATTTCTCTTCCCACATCTGTAATTGCTCGATGACCTGCTGTTTCCTTTGATATCTCTTCGCACTGTCCACAACTCAAACAATTTTTGTCGACTACAAACCTAATAACTTACCTGTCCACTTTTTCATCCAAGTAATTTATTCTCTGGATATGACAAACTATTGGGCCCTTCACCATAGTTGATGAAGGCCACAGGCCAAAACATTGGTTACCCTGCATGCTGAATGACCTTCTGAGTTTCTCCAGCATATTTGTTTATTGCAGTTATCTTTATTACTAATAGCAAAATGCCTTGAGATTCTCTGTCTACTATTATAAGAACACTCCTATCTGAGACACTGCTACAAATTTGTTTTTCTAATTTAAGCAATGTAATCTTTAAGTTAATAAATATGAAAAAAATCAATAAAACCTTTATCAGTTAGCAAATGATGGTAACTTCTATTATACTATTGTATAACATTTATCAACATCATAATTATTAAATAACCATTACATTAAAGAACTAATTCATGCCAATGCCACTCACTCAAATTTGGATTTACTATCCTTATGACATTCTTGCCACTTTTTAAGTTTACCTTATATACTATAATCAAAAGGGTAAAAGTAAATCAATTGCAAACCTGCTATTTTATCGATCTACAATCAAATATAAAGAATATTTATTAAATAATGCATTGCAACATTAGAAAAACTGTTATTAAACTCTGCCATTGAAGCGTACTTACTAATTTATGAAACCATTCTAATGCATTCCAGATATAATTCATACCCTACCATTGTCTTGGCCAAACTTCAAATAAATTGTACTTGGCTTTGTATATTTCAGATAAATGTAAAATGAAAAGCAGATCACATTGTGCTTTTAAAATTTTATTTCATCTTTGGTGCAGAACTTGTGACTAAAGAAACTCTCAATAAATATAAACATTTAGTGGATAATTTAGGAATGAAAAATTCAGAAGAAAAAGCTTCAGCCTTCATTATTTGCTGCTCACTTCTTAAGGGAAAAAATGTTTAAGATACAATCCTTTTGGTTGCTCTCTGCAGATATCTTGTTCTTCAGAGGTAGATGGAGTGTTTCCATTGGAAGAAGCATGAACCAAAGGGTGTAAAGTGTATACATTCAAATCAGAGAGTAGTTAGAATCTGGATTACATTGCCAGAAGTAAGTAATGAGGGAAAATTAGAGCGTTCAAAACAAAACCCATCTTTAAGAGAGGGCATAGATTTGGAACTACCTAAATTGCACTTGTGTAGTGCCAACCCTGCCTTGATGTGCTGAACAACCATTTGCTGAGCTGTAACTTTTCTGTGATTCTGTGAATTCATGATCCTCTTGTTCAAACGATTTCTCACAATCCACACATTTCAATGTGGAATCTTCCATTCTTGTGATTTCATTGCCACATCATTTATTGCTGAGAAATAGATGTAATATTCTTCCAAAAAAAATCACACAGAAAAGTAATCATCTGCTGTTGCTCAATGAGTAAAACTGTAACGCAGTGTGTTCCCAGGCTTCTATTTCAAAAGATTATTTTAATACACGCAAGTTGAATCTAATAAAGAATTCAATTTCATTATTAAGCTGCTGAAGATAACTTTGTGTAAAATACATACTTAAATGTACAGCAAGTTTAGTCCCAGCTCCAAGGAAACAATATGCATGCTGACCATGAAAGTGCTGGTTTAACACTGAATCTCATCCAGCAGAACTGAGCTAGTGAAGCCTAGTCATGTCAGAATCGTAGCCTGACCTGAAACAGGATTGTAAAAGAATGTAATGGAGTCTCAGGCACATGTTGTTAACAACAAAAAGCTTACCAGAGCAAATGGAAAAACTGAAGACGTGTGCAATTCAATATAGTTTTTGAAAGAATCACATATTGAGGGAATCTACAGCACCATATAGCCTGAATATGCCTGAGATTGTCTGATCTCGGAAGCTAAGCTGGCTCAGGACTTGGAGGGAAGACCACCCAGTGCTGTAAGTTTTTGTAAGTGGCGACTGGCTGCCTTATGGTAGACAAAAATTAAAGAATTTCATGTACGTTACATTCCAAATGTAGTATTACATGACAATAATGGAACCTTTAACTTGTAACACTGTAATATTAAAATTATGCCTGGCTTCTCTAGTTTTAAAGAAAGGATAATCATGCAGTAACTTCACCACCCTGTTGCTTCTATATACATCTAAAGAGCATGTGTGCACTAAATTGACAGGGAGCTGAAACAAAACAAGCCATTGAACTACTTGCAGCTGACTGCAGACTGCCTGCCCAGAGTGATCAACAAAAGAGGGTAAAAATAAACTTTGGAAAAGGATAGACACAACCAGCTACCATGCTATTGTAGCAAAAATAACTCTATAATTTGGGTATGGTTTTCTTCTGTTGTTTGATGAAATGAAATGTTAAATTCATTCTTTATAAAAGTGTTCATGATTTTTGAAACACTTGACATCTTGAAATACTGAGACACCAGTATGCCTGTGTGTCCTATTGAGAGAAAACAGTACTGATTTTATTTTCAAATCCTGTCTTAGTTGTTTAATAATTCTCCAGGAATCTCACAGGAAGAAATTCAACTGCATTTTACAGCCTCTGGTGTGACTCATTGACTTCCATCAGGCTTTTGATGCTTGTAATCAGGAAAATGGCAAATTTGCCAACTCAAATGAAGTAATCACGTAAATCATAAATAATCGCCCTCGTGTGGACACCACTACAGGCAATAGGTGATTATATAATAGCAATACCCTGGCTTCAGCTAAGTGGTAGTTAAGAACAATAAGTCTCACTGAAAGATGACACAAAGAGCATTCCTCTTGTCAGTTTTCCCATTTTCTCCTATTTAACTGTATTTCCATTAAAATCAAGTCTTCACACCTCTTAAAGTTACTATGAACAAGCAGACTGTCTTGTAGAAATCGTCCTGACCTACTCTTGTGTCAGAAGAACCTGCTTCAGGGTGGAAAAGCATAGAATTGTTTTGTTTATATGAATGCTACATTTGTACTTCACTTTTAATGAAAGGTTATTTAATCAAATGACCTCAGACTTAAATTTACAAGTTACATTCATAATTGACATACACTGGTTCACATAGGACTCCCTTATATAACTGAGTGGCAGCAACTTTGTTGCTGTTATTTTCATTTATGATGATCATGTTTGAGAAATTAGATTGTTTTATGATGTTTTCAGTAAATTCAGGAAAATTTCTGATTCATGGATTGTTAGTAGTTTAGTCACACTAAAATCCCTAATGTCTGCAAGTTCACTCTAGTCAGTCCTTATCTAGGTGAAGTAGCAGGAATTCCACAGTTAACATAACAAATATTGTGTCTAGCCATCGTGGGTTAACAAGAGGCCATTATTCAGCCAAATCTATGAAGATTGAAAGTATAAAGCAAATCCAGATGTGGCGCAGTCTTAAGTAGGAGTCACTTTTTCCACATCATAGTTTTTGTTTCATGGATTGTCATTTATACCTATTTATACTCCAGCTTGTTCGCTTTGTGCCTGAGGCAGTCATATTGGGAAGTATATTTTTTAGGAATTATAGTTGCCACTGTATACAGCTTAACAGGTGATCATTAAATGCAACTTTATATAGAAAATGCAGCTGTTTTGTTGGGAGTAAGTTGCTGTGTAAAAGTTTGAAAATATTCTAACTTACTGTATCTGTAGTGTGTCATTATTGAAGTAAAAAGCAGTCAGTCTATACATGTTTAAAACGTAAAATAAAATCGGAGAAACGTGTTGCACAATCTTTTATTTCTCAAACCAAAATCACTGAGGTTCAAAGGATCATCTGGTGGATCATGATGCAGGTTAACTCTGGAAGAAATCTGTCCTCTTCACTGATATCTGCCCCAGTGATGAGAATGTAAACCTCAACAATACAGATATAATCTTCTCTAGATCAGTCTGGAAATTCCCCCAGGATTCATGGATCTGAGCTGGGGTTTGAAAACGTACTCTCAGAAAATCTGCTCTGAAAAGGGCATCCTAATCTGGGCATTCCTTCCCACCTCTTCTTGCAGGTTTCTCTGTGTCATAGCACTTCTCAACATTCTCTCCCAGCTGGAGGCTGAAATGCACAGGCATTCATGTCATCCAAAGTGGTTGCATTAGGATAGGCTTAATTTAAACTCCACCTTAAACCACTGAAATGTCTTACAACTTTACAAGCACTAACAAAGTCCATCATTGCTGGACAATGAACTATCCTTCCAATAAGCAGCATCAAGCTGATGATCCTTTTAAATACAGTAGTCCGAGTGCCAAGACTTCATACTGATCTCAAGCAGTAGGTACTTACATATGATGTTCAATGTATTGTGTCAGGAAGATCAGCCATGCTCTTCCAATGGTCTCAGGAATGACATGCATCTGCCATTATCAACCCATCCAGAGATCCAATCACACTAAAAATGCATATGCTCAAAGCCCAAAAATAGTCCAAAAAATATCAGTGGTCAAAGCACAAAATAACAGAAATGATCTTGGATAGTGAGACTGGGAACTTGCTTTTGATATTGAAATAAAAACATTGCAAACCAATATGTTGATATGTATTCTGATATAATTTAGCATGCAGTGTGAGAGTAAGAAATTAAATGGCATTTTATCATATTAACTAAGAAAAGCTATACTAACATGCAAGTGTCCAAGTATGGTGAGCTTCCATCTACTGTCAATCAATCAAATGAATTGATAACAAAAGTAAGGAAGTTAAGTGCAGCTTTATAAAACTTCAGTTCAGTTTGGAATAATGTGTGCAATTCTGGTCACCCTCCCCCACCCCCATTACAGGAAGGATGTGGAGGCTTTGGAAAGGCCACATAAGAGGTTTACCTGGACCTAGCCTGGATTAAAGGGTATGAGCTATGGTGAGAGGTTGAACAGACTTAGGTTGTTTTCTCTACAGCCTTGGAACCTGAGGAATTACATGATGGAAATTCATAACATTGGGAGAGATATTAATAGGGTAGACAGTCAGAATATTTTCCCAGCATAAAGTCGCATTCTATAGAACACACATTTAAGGGTGGGGTGGTTGGGGGCATGTTTAAAAAAGATGTGTGAAAGGCAGGTTTTCTTTACCTGGAGAGTGATATGTGCCTGGAATAGACTGCTAATTGTAGAGAATGAAGCAGGTGCAATGTTTAAGAAGCTTCATGATGGATATCTGTAGCTGCAGGGGAATAGAATGATATGGATCATGTGCAAACAGCTAAGATTTGGTTTAATTTGGCAATGTGTTTGGCGCAGACATCAAGGATTTAAGGGCCTGTTCCTGTGTTGAATTGTTCTATATTCTATGTTCTTTCACAGTGGTTTTCAAGCTTTCTACTCACATACCTCCTTAAACAATCCTTTACTAATCACAGAGCACCGAGGGCATATGGATTACTTAAAGTGGTATATGAGTGGAAAGAAAAGAGTTTGAGAACCACTGTTCTAACAAATCTACTCATATTATGCATAATATAGCATCATTTTTTACATAATTACAATTTATTTAGATACAGGTATGCCACACCTTGTAAAATCCACTACTACTCCAACTAAACCCCTGACCCTTATCTATAGAAACAAAAATTGTATTTGGATGTTTTTTAATATTTTGATTTTCATAGACTCACAAAATTCAAACAAACAGTATAATTTTCAACGTTCATACAAAATACAGTCTGTGTTTATTCTCCTCCCACCCTGTCACCCTCACTCTACTGAAAAAAGTCAATTAAAAATTGTACAATTCAGAAATCTAGGAAAAATCAACCAGGCTAAGAAAAATTAAAAGAGAAAACTTAAAACTAAACTAAAAGCACATCACCTGCACCATGTCCCAGTTTCTTTGTCACTTTCATTTCCCTGCTAGGATGGATTGTTAATCAATCTGTGTGCCAATATTTGAAGTAAGGTTGTCACACTAGCTGCTTTCAGGTGCATCCTCTGCCAAGAATGCGCCTGCAGAAGCAGATACAGACCTGTGGGAGGGTCGTTCAGGTGGCAGCCCTGAAAGCGCTGCGCTGTCCAACTGAAATGGACAGCGGCAGGTGAGGCATCTTGGAGTGCACTCCAGCTCCTGTCCCTGTGGGACATTGGGGCAGGGTGGCCAGCATGGGACTACGGGGCAGGGACAGCCCAGCCTTGATGTCCCACCTCTGCTGCCTCTGCCCTGGTGTCCCGCACCAGGGGGCAGGGGGAGGAGGGCTGTCAGGCGCGGGGAGTTGGGTCGCTAGCTGATTGTCGTCAGTCTGCCCCCTAGCAGCCACTTTCAGGCAGCTCCATTCAGGTGCCTGAGGGAAATTTCAGTGCTCCGGTGATTATCCCTCTTGGAGGAGGGTTAGAAAGTGTGCCTCGGAGGTGCCTCCTGCTCCTTCAGGTGACCTCCCAACAGCTGCATAGGGGTAGAATATGCCGATTTACATTGGGATATTCTGGCCATCTGAAAGAGCCTTCTCTAACAAATGGGATGTTTTTTTCATTGCATTGTTATGCAATTTTCTCCAGGGAAATGCAACTCTGCATTTCCATATTCCATCATGTGGTATTTAGTTGAGTGTTGAACTTCGTTGAAATTTCTATACACTTCCTGGCTACCACCATGGTGTACTTCACAAACGAAATGTAATCTTTGGTCAATCTAAAACTCGCATCCCCAATATTTCCCAAAAGGTACTATTCCAGATGCTGTGGAAAATCTACTTTTTAAAATTTGTTTCAGAATGTCCCCCAGGTCTTCTCTGAAGGATCATACCTTTATACATAGCCAGGTGGAGTGGACAAAAGTTCCATCCTTCACACTACATCTAAAGCACACTTCTAAATTTCAGGCTTTGATTTGTGTAATTTTTGTGGTGTGAGGTACAGCTGGTGCAATAAATTGTACTGCACCAACCTGTATCTGGTGTTGATTACCCTTGTCACTCTCTCCACTCTTCACTGATGTGCCCAAGACTGACTCCCAGCTCTCCCTTGATCTGTGTAAGCCCACCTTTGGGCCCTCACTTTGGAAAATGTAATAGATCTTGGAAATAAATTTACACACATTCCCCTTTCGAATTTGAATCACCATGTCACTACAGTCAGATAGGGTCATAGCAGGTTTCAATTTTTCCATTAAGAAAGATCTTATTTGCAGATAGCAGAAGAATGTTCCATTGGACTAATTGTATTTGTTTCTCAGCTGCTCAAAAGACATAAGCTGCCCCCTTTTGTAACAATCTTTGATACACCTGATCCCTTCTGGCACCAGGTGTCCAGTATTTTATTACCCAGTGTCAAAGGAATTAAATTATTCCAGGTCAAGGGTGTTTTGGGCGATATCCCCACCTTCCATCCAATACATTCTTTTATTCTTTTCCATGTCTGGAGTACATGCTTTAGGATGGGGTTTTCTCTTTTCTTATATATGAATTCTTCCACTATCTCTTCGCCTACTAAGTGTAATTTAATTTGCGCCCTTGAGGAATGCCCCCTCCCTCAGTGAGTGAGGCAAGAAACCTCACTTGGGCTGTCCAGTAATACATTTATTTATTAATTGGGTTAAGGCACTTTACCACAAGCCCCAGGCGAAAATTATAACAAATGGGCAGATGTCTCCAATATTTCCATTGAGCAGGACAAGCAGGCAAAGTTGCCCATTGTCCCCAGCACTGTTCATATTAGCCACTGAGTCACTGGCAGAACCCATTTGGCAGGATCCAGACATAAAGGGGTTTAAGGTGGGCCAGGTGGAACACAAAATCAACATTTTTGCTGACAATGTGTCAGAATGAAGGTGATTCCAAGGCTCCAATATCTTTTCTAAATGTTACCTGTTTCATTGTCTCGTGTTTTTTTTTAAAGTGCATAATAAGTGTGTCAGAAGGTTCCTGTGGAATGGGAAAGTGGCTGCAATCTCCATAGAAGTTGACATGGGATTACAACTTGGTGGGGGGGGGGGGGGGGGTGGGGGGTTAAAATTACCTGATTTCAAAAAGTCTTGTATTTGGATGTTCCAATAAAAGTAGTCAAATATTAATCTTCACACAAATAATGAGAAGGGCACTGTGAATCAATATGGGGAAAGCATTGGGCCTCTTGGTTGGGATGACTATGCTGCTTTTGGCAAAATCAATTTCTCCGATAGCTTCAGCGATTGACAGGAAGACAACTATTTTATGTTACAAAAAGAACCAAGTTGGAGGCTTGAAAAATATTCTTTATGGAAAGTACAGTTAGAAAATGGAAAAAACATAAAATATAAGAATTAGGAATGGGAGAAAGCTGCTCTACCCATGAGTAAGATTCATCTTCAAACTCAGCATAATCAGCTAAATGCAGGCTGCTATGTTGGGTTCTAGCTCAATTGAAGGCCTCCTGTCAGGCTGCAGATGAAGACAGCCAGCTTCTGGGAACCAGAATTTGGGTCCAGGATTGATGCAGATGGGATGGCATCAGATACCAATAGCTTCCTCACACTTTGGGAATTCAAAACCAGGAGTTGAGGATGTGCAATTTGGATCTGGGGCTTTAAGTTCAGGTTCACCATTAAACAGCAGGTTGTGCAGCTATGGGGTCACTGTAGGCCAGAAGCAGCTACATTGGACAAGGCAGCATGATCCACTTGATTCTCTGAAAGGGCTCTCTTTGCTCCTCTTTCTTTAAAAATGGGAACTATTTGTCATTTAAGGCAGGTTTTCTATTTCTGAGATGTTATATCTGTTCACTCATGATTATGGCTGAAAGTGCTAGTGACCTTTTTAAATTTCTGTGGGTTTTATATCATGCAGAACATGGATTGCTCCACCCACACATCAGTAACAGTCTAATGGCAGTCTTTAATCCCTGGAGTTTACCACTCCGATCGCAGAAATGCAGGCAGGATCAATCCTCATGACACTCTGCCAGGCATCATGTCGGAATTGCTCCCCAGTGGAGAATCTAGTTTAACCTTTCTATTCTGAAGCAAGCTGGGCAGTTTCATGTGACTAATAAAAGACAGCACGATAAATCAGAGATGAAACAGAATCTCTCTCACCTAACTGTGCAACTTAAATTGTGAAGACACGCCAGGTAAAACGAAGATGCATTAAACTGAATTCAACCTGTCTTCTGATCTGTTCAGGGCACAATACAAAAAAAATTAATTAACATTGTCATGAAGACTAATAGTGCTGGACTAAAAATTCAGCCTTAAAGTTTCTCTTGAGAAAATATTTCTTTAACTCAATATTTCTCTTTGAAACTGGTCTGAATTTGTGATCCAGATGTAAAATGCTGGAATGCTCTGATTTCTGGATGAGAACCAAAGTCCCATCTGCTGGAACTCCAATTACATAAAGACCAGTAACCTATGAAAGCACAGTATTAAAGCAGTACAGCCTTTTAGAAAGAATGTTAATAACAACCCCTTTTTAGTCAATAGTTGGTGTTCAGCCATGCTTGGAGCAATAAACCTTCCATTTTATGAACTGAATAATTGGCCCCATACTTGTTCAATAGGATAAATATTAAAATACTAATATAGTTCAATGAGATCAGCAACTTTCCTTCAGGCTTCAGTAATGTCAAACAAAACAAAAAAAACCCAATTTATACCTGTGTAGTTTACTAGAGCTCCCAAATATTTATGGGTGAGATTCGTAGTGAAGAAAAATGTTCTATGACGTTAATCACATCAGTTTTTAAGAATAACTGGGATGAATGATTAACAAGATGGGGTATTTGAAGTATATGAATTAGCCCATAATACAGATTATCTTTATATTGTATTTGATTTGATTAAAATGTACAAGTAAAATTTAGAACAGAAGAACCGATCAATGCTGTAAATCCCTAACAAAAAAATTGTCTCTGACCAGAAAGTATTAAAACTCAGTTTGAAGCAC
This sequence comes from Narcine bancroftii, assembly GCF_036971445.1. Taxonomy (NCBI): domain Eukaryota; kingdom Metazoa; phylum Chordata; class Chondrichthyes; order Torpediniformes; family Narcinidae; genus Narcine; species Narcine bancroftii. The sequence goes on from NC_091469.1 coordinate 390,783,748, forward strand.
CTAGTGCAAAGTATTTTCCATTCGGAAAGTCTGTTGTGCTTTCAAAGCAATTTTTTAGAACACTGCTTAGTGGTAACGTGGCAGCGAGTTTGCCTCTGCCCATGTTAGAACCCGCCCAGTTTTTAGTCGTCTGTTTGTGAGCTCTACCCCTTCAAGTTCCAGCCCACTTTCTCAGTAATACTTCATTTTTGATGGAATGATGAAAGGGGAAATGCTGGACTATTCACTCATCCCACTTCTGCTTCAGACAAGTAGCGACACATTTCAAAAGAATACCTAATTATTATGCTACTGCCTTGAAATCAGGCAGAAATCAAGAGAATTGCCTGTTAGAGATTAGGAGCATCCTGAAATATGTTTTTGTATATGTTTTTCCCCAACTCGGGTCAAACTGAAGGGGTATTGTGGACAAGTGTAGGGAGGTGGAAGTGCTCTGAACTGAATGTACCTCCATAACCCCTGCTTCTTCTCTTGGTTCACTTGCACTTCCTACTACTAAAAAGCTAGAGAACACACGATAGACCAGTGGTTATCAATCTTTTTCTTTCCAGTCACATACCACTTGAAGTAATCCCTGTGCCATAAGTGTTCTGTGATTAGTAAGGGATTGCTTCAGGTGAGTGGGAAGCGAAGGTTGAGAATCACTGCTCTGGACCCATCTGTTATTGAAATATTTTGATTGAGAAAAAATTGTCATTGGCCCATTTCCTTTGGAGTTATGAAACCGTGCACATAATGAGTCAATTAGGTACGATTAAAACAGTGGTTTTCAAACTTTTTCTTTCCACACACATACCACCTTAAGCAATCCCTTATTAATCACTGAACTCCTATGGCATAGAGAATACTTAAAGTGGTATGTGAGTGGAAATAAAAATGTCGAGAACCACTGCGTTAGACTGTAGATGCTTGAATGTGAAGTGAAGACATCTATTGGAAGAACACTCGGGAGAAAAATATCTTGGTAAGGGTTCTAACCTGAAACATCAGCCATTCTTATCCCACTGATGCTGCTTAATATTCAAAGTTCAGATTTATTGTCAAAGTACAAACATGATATCACATACAACCCTGAGATTCTTTTTCCTGCAGGTGGGACAGAATTACCACTTATTGGTAGTGCAAAAAAACTGTACGCAATGTGCGCATATAAAGTAAAGAACAGTAAACAAACTGCAATAAAGTGAGGAAAAATAATCAATAAAGTGTAAAAGTAAGAATCCTTTAACAAGTCGCTGATTGTGTTCATTGTGGAGGAGGAGTAGCTGTTCCTGAACTTGATGGGAGTCCTGATGGTAGCAGCAAGAACAGAATGTTGGGATGGTGTTGATCGTTGATGATTGTTGCTGCTCTCCGCCAACAACATTCCATGTAGGTTTTCTTGATGATGGCAAGAGTTTTGCCTGTTATGTAGTGGGCTATGATCACTATCTTTTGCAGGACTTTTTGCTCATATATTAATGCCATGCTGTGATGTAGCCAGCCAGCCCACTTTCCACGACACATCTGTAATAAGTTTCTCATGATTTTTGATGTCATACCAAACCTCTGCAAACTCCCGATAAAGTAGAGGCTCTGACGTACTATCATCATAACATTTATGTGTTGGGTCCAGGAAAGTTCCTCCGAAATAGTGACTCCCAGATATTTAAATTTCCTCACCCTCTCCACCTCTGATTTCCCCAATGAGCACTAGATCATAGACCTCTGGTTTTCCCCTCCTAAAGTAAACAATCAGCTCAGTGGTTTTGGAGACATTGATTGCAAGATTATTGTTAGTACACCATTCAGTCAAGTTTTCAGTCTCCCTCATCGCCCCTTTTTATACAAACCAATACCATGGTATCGCCAGCATATTTGTAGGTGGTATTCCTGTACTGAGTCACACTGTCTTAAGTGTAAAGTAAGTAGAGCAGGGGTCTAAGAACATAGCCCCGTGATGCTACGACACAGATGGAGATTGTGGAGGAGATTATCTTGCCAGTCCTCACTGATTGTGTTCTGGAGATGAGGAAATGAAGGATCCAATGACGTAATGGGATATTGAGGCCCAGGCCTTGGAATTTGCATATCAGTTTTGAAGGGATGATGGTGTTGAATGCCAAACTGTAGTCAATAAAGAGAATCCTGGTATATATAATTTGCTGTCCAAGTGTTCCAAAGCTTTGTGTGAAGCCAGTGAGATGACATTTGCTGTAGACCTGCTGCTATGGTGGGGAAATTGAAACTGATTCATGTGGCCACTCTGACAGGAGCTAATATGCTTAAACACCAGACTCTCAAAACACCATCACTGTGGATGTTAGTGCCACTGGTTTGAAGTCATTTAAGCAAATTACCCCACTCTTCTTGGGCACAGCTATACTTGAGGCTTGTTTAGAACAGGTGGGTATCCCACAGCAGGAGTAAGATGTTAAAGATATCTGTGAGATATCTACATTGGCAGATTGGTGAGCACAGGCTTTTCAGTACTTGGCCGGGTAATCTGTCTGGACTGGATGCTTTCCTTGGATTTATTCCCCTCAGATACTGACAGTAGAGGATCATCAGGGACATAGGGGTACACAGTGGCTCTGATTTGTTCTGGTGATTAAATCAGGAATAGAGGGCATGAGTCCATCTGGAAGTGAAGCTTTGCTGTCTCCTACTGCATCAAATTTTTGTTTTGTAGCAGCTTATGTCCTTTAGACCTTTCCATAACTGTCGGGTATCCTCCAACCACCAACCAGGCCAAGTTCTGGTGCTTGTTCATGAGAACTGGCAATGAGGCATTTCACCAGATGACCTGGACAGTCTGCCCAGGAAACCACCTCACCTTGTCCATCAAGCCCTTGTCTCTCAGTGTCTGCAGGATACTGCCTGATGGCCTTGTAGTCAAAGGTATTGGTCTGTAAAATAACTTTTCTAATGAAGGATAGATGGTGTGGCAAATTCCAACTGACTGTAAATGTGCATGGCTATGGGGCCAGACACTTCCTTCACAAAACCTAGGACAGGTAGAACCACTGAACATAGCATTAGTTGGTCCCCTCATGGTTTGATTCCACGCACAGCCTGATGTAGCCACACACAAGGGTGGTCATCAGGATGAAGGCTTCATTGGGTATGCCCTTGTCCCCATAGTCTGGTGACTTTTACATTACAACCCTTCAGACCCTTTCCATCTTGGATCCCCATATGAACCAGTAGACTCCTCTGACCATCAAGGCAGAGGTGTGGGGAATGAGCCACACCTGCATCACATATAGCAGTACCAAAAGCACCTCACACCTAATGACCATGTCCTTCCACATTATTGAGAGGGAATGCCATACCCACAGACCAAACTGCTCTGACCAATTCTTGTTGCATGCCTCCATCCCTCCAAACCAGATCCCCAACACCTTCAGGTAGCCAGATCTGATTATGAAGGGGATGGTGGATGGTCAGACCAGTTTCTAAAGAATATTGCCTCACTTTTCATCTGCTTTATCCTGACACCTGATGCAGACTCAAAATAGTTGCAGATACTGATCAGTCTGTGGACCAATCTTGTCTCTGAACACAAGACAGTGGCTTTATCCATGTATAGAGAGACTTTGAACTGAGTGCTTGCATGGTCTGGTAATGCCACTCCTCTCTGCCATTGTCCTTCCTGATGGATTCAGCAATGGGCTTCTTGCAGCACACAAATAAGATTGGAGAAAATGGACTACCCTGCCTGACTCTAAGCAATGGAGAAGCACTCTTTTTCCCAATCCATTGGCTTGGACTCTGCTATGGATGCCCTTAGGAAGCAGTTGAATCCAATTTTGGATCTCCCCACCCTGGCCAAAGCCCATTTTAGAGAGCATGTCAATTATGTATGTGTTCAATATCCATCCAAAAGGCTTTTCCTGGTCTAGGCTGACCAGGCAAGTGACCACCATCCTCTCCTGCCTGGAGGCAATGGTATCTCTGAGCAGCACAAGGCTGCTTAGAACCATGCAGGTTTGGTCTGGATGGACCACTTGCCCTTGGGAGACAACTCGATTGGTAATGGCCTTCGACAGGGTTTTAGTCAACATTTAACTATAATATGGGTCTAAAATTCCCGATATCTTCTTTTTCCCCCTTCTATTTGAAGACGAGCACAATGATGCCATTCCTCATGGAGTTTAACATGCTGCCTGCCAGGAGCAGTGTTATAAACTTCCAACAGGTCTGGGTCCACCCAGTCCCACAGAGCTGCAGAAAACTCAGCCGGTATGCCATCACTTCCAGTAGTTTTACTCAACCCAAAGGAATGAATGAAGTCCGTCAACTTGCCCATGTATTTGGCTGGTCCAGAATCTCCTGCTTGCTGTCATCAAAAATCCTCATGATAGAGGACAGGAAGTTTGGGAGGCTATTCTGTAGCATTGGTGTTGTACATAAAAGGATCTGCTGACCCTGGTATGCTCGTGGGCAAGGATGTGACTGAGCTGTCCTCTTAGGGTTGTAATCACAGACCTCCTTTTGTGAATCTTTTGGAAGAAGCACGTAGATGTCTCATCCTGCTCCACTGTGTAGACTCTGGATCAGAAAATGACCTTGGAGGATTCTGAGGTGAATAACAAGGCTTGCTCTTTCTTGACCAGTTCCCTCTCCCTCTGTTACTCTACAAGCACCTCTGAAGATAAAGTACCTCTTTAAATTTTCCCTGGTTGGTTCCCACTAGTTCACTGGGGAAACAAAGAAGAATTTGCAATTCTCCAAACTGCATTTTTTTTTTGCTTCTTCTCCTGTAGGCACCATCAGATCATCCAGCCACATCAATGATACAGTTGAGGTCACAAGCCAGAATGACTGGCCTGGACTACACCAGGAATGATGGGAACAGCTGGAAAATGGCCAGTATCTCACTCCACAAGGGCAAGGCATACATGTTGATCAACTGGGATGGGTTGTCATGGTACTTTAGGTCCGCCATGAGAAGACATTCCCCAACCACCTCCTTAACCTCAGTGATTACAATGTTTCCTCCCCACAGCAAGATACCCAGATCTGAAGCACAACAATCATTTCCCTCTCCCCACCCTGATCATACAGACAACCCATGGGACCCCTCAAAACTGCCTCCGATAGTTCCAGAGGTGTGGCAGTATGAAAGTCTCCCAGAGCTGGGGGACAATGGTCCATGTTGGCTCCTGGTCTCAAAGAGCTGAGGGTCACTGAGCCTGCATATTGCACAGTCAGGTTGACTCGTAATGCACTGTCCTGCTTTCTTTCTGTTCCCTCTTGGCTCTTTTTGTCACTTCCTCTACCTTCATCGGCACTCATAATGGCTTCATTCTTGGACAATGGGAGGTTATTGGCTTCTGTTTGCACCTTGACCCTTTTCCTCCCACTACTTGCAGTGTCAGTTGCCAGTTTCTTTTGTTTGGTTTTTTGAGTTTTCTTTCTTTTCTTGACCACCTCCCATTTTTCCTCCATAGCTCCCTCAAGAGGGGCCTCCAGCCTTGAAGCAGGGTTGGAGATGGAGGTGATTGAAGTCTCCTCACTTCTCCTGGTCTCAATCTCTATTGGGATCTTTCTCACATTCAAGGTTGATCTCACTGGGGGTGGTGAATTTTGTTGCTTCCCCTCTTATACCTGTGTTTAGATGGTTACACATTTTGGGCAGGTGGAAGTAGACTGCTTCCCCATGCAACTTGCAACACTTGCTTTCTGCATAATCCCAGGTCTGGTGGCCTTCCTACTTGCAATTCTTGCAGATAATTGCAATGCACTGGGCTGCCACATGCCCAGTCCCTGCACATTCTGGCCTGACCAATCTTCAGACAAGTTCCGAATTTGAATCTGACTTCAACTCTCGCCATCAACTTGCAACAATTTCCCAGCAATTAAGCTTCTTTTATTTTGCAAGATATGAATGTCATTGGCAAGACCAGATTTATTGACCATTCCTGATGTCCCCTTGAGTAGGTGATGGTGGGCCACCAAAATTTAAATGGATAATTTTGGAGAGCATTTAAGATGCATCATTTGGGAAGGGGTGTATTTGGATTCACTGGCATCTTTCCTTCTCTGGAGAATATGAAATAATCAAATTTTGTCAATAATCCTAACTTTTTGCATTTTCTAATGTAATTACTAAAACTAGTGGTTGTTTACTCCATATTCTATATTTCATCAAGATACAGAAGTGCATTTGGTCGTCTGTGTCTCTGTCTGCTCACAAAGCAATCCCATTTTCCATTAGTGTTTCCTATCACTCATTCCCACGACATTCATCACGATCCTGCTACTCAGCTGCACCAGGAACAATTTACAATAGTCAATTGAGCCTTCATATCTTTGGGGTGAGGGAGGAAACTTGAGCACCCAGGGGAAATTGATAGGGTTGCAGGGAGAGCATGCAAACTCAACAGTGACAGTCCCCAAGAACAGGAGCTGTGAGGCAGCAGGCCCTGCACAAAGTGTCACATTGCCAACTTTATTATTAACAATTAAGTGATTATCAATTGAATTTAAGCTCAACAGCTGCAGTGCTGGAGGTTGAACTTAAATCTTTGGCCTGTTGGTTCAGGTTCTGATAAATGATCATGAGATTATTATACAATGGACGTGTGCCCCAAAATTTTTGTTGCTGCAGCCAAACAAGTACTTTGTGAAAAGCAAAACAATTACAATAGTAAATATTAAATTACCATACAGAAAGAAATAATAAATACAAAAAGATAGATAGATAAGCACAGTTACCTGAGTGCAAGAAAATAACTGCATTGCAACGGTTCAAAAAGGCCTTTTGTGGTGTCTGAGTAGTTTATGATTAAAGGGAGTTCATGAACCTGATAGCCATTGGAAATAAACTGTACTTGAACCTGGAGGTGCTGGTTTCAGGCTTCTGTGCCATCTGCTTGAAGGTAGCAGCAAGCAGAGGTTGTGACCAGGGTGATGGGGATCCTTTATGATGTTGGCTGCCTTCTTGAGACAGCATCTCATGTAAATATCTTTTGTGGATGGGAAGTCAGAGTCTATAATGGACCAGGCTATGTTTGTTACCTTCTGCAGCTTTTCTGTGTTTCTGGTCACTCATATTACTGACCCAATCTGTGATGGAACCATTATTTCCCACTAGGTGCTCTGGTTTCCTCCAACCCTTCAAAAATACAGGATTTATAGGTTAATTTGTGTATTGGGCAGCACGGGCTCATGGGCTAGAAAGGCCTGTCATTGTTGTATGTCTAAAATGTAAGCTTAACATCTGTGGAGGAAAACGAGAAAAATAGTAGGTTTTACAGTAGGGAAATTTTAGTCAGTTGATTTTTGAGATCAGCAGCCCAAAATCCATAGAATACACTCAGAATGTTCAGGAAGAAAAATCTTCATTATCAAGTGTTATTACAGTTTACATGCTACCTTCAGCAAATAAAGGTAAAGCAATGAAGGAGCTTTATGTTGCATGAGTCATATTTTAAGTCCACTAGTATATTGCCCACAAACTAAGCTGCTTTGGTCAGTTCAATCATGCCTGGACATGCATTCAGTGCAGGTGCTAGGCAAATGTTATCTTAAGCCTGGGCATTCTTAGTCAGCATAGATGAAGACAGGCTTTTGTAAAAAAAAAAGCAGCTCACATATACAGACACTGTGCATTACATTGACCTAGATTGAATGCATGTTGATGCACATGTTCTTCAGGTAATAGCATAGTGAGTGTACTTAACAATAGCATTTATTGTCTTCAGGAATTATTTAATACAGCAGAAATGTATTGTCAATGTTGCAACATCTGTGATACATTCTGATAAATGTGTGGTAAGTATAAAGGCTCAAAGATGCACCATGACATATTAAGAAAGCCTTTGAACTCTACTTCAGTTGTAAAATTGGTGACCAAGATAAATCCTGTGCTCCACACTTTTGATGTGCCGCATGTGCAGTCAACCTGAGAGCTTGGCTCAGCATCATTATACAATTAAACATGTTAAATTGAATAAAATTTAATTTAATGTTTCTTCAACTTCTTACATGATATAGCAAATCTGACATTATTTTTTGTGTTCAGCTTGAAGTTGTCTATCATAATCCACCATTTCTTTTCAGGAAGCAAACCTTCCGAAAAAAAGTTGTAGTCCAGCATGGCCCAGGTAGAAGGGTCTGCATTTCATTATCAGGTTCAGCTGAGCAGAAGGTCTATACAACAGAGATATTTGTGTACCAGTTCCCACTGATGTAAATACATAGACCCCTCTCCTTGAGTCTTTCCAGAAGCAGCAGCATCTCTGCCTGCCCCAAAAAAAGAAAAGGCCATCAAGCTGGATTGCAGTCAGGAATGGAGTCCTAGAGCCACATTTCTTTACCACTAGAGCACAGCAGTCCTGTAGTTCTTTCTGGTTCAGATGCATTTTCAGGTAGTCCATTTTCTTCTCTTGTGATCATATATTTACGAGTAAGATCATCAAGAGTGTTGGGCTGAAGGGGTTAATTAATCTGTTACCCTTTAATCCCAATATTACCCTTAAGTTTCTGCAATTGTTATAATTTTCTCTTCCCTTTTGCCCTTTTACACAATGGTAAGGAAACTTGCTATGCGTCTGTCATAACTCGATTTAGGTTGATTTGGGGAAATCCTGCAGGCTACTTTATGCACCTCATTGCAGAGTGAAAACTTTTCTGCTTCCAACAAAATTACTTTGCTAATCTCAATTCTAAGCTCCAAAATACACTTTGCATTCTACACATTGGATATTCCTTTCTCTTCAGTTTAATTCGCTCAATCAGTGAACAGGTGCGGACTCGAAAGGCCAATATGGCCTGTTTCCGCTCCGTAAATGGTTATATGGTTATATGGCAGCTTCATTGCTGGAACAAAAGCAAGCAGATCATTCACTCCACATTGTCTTCAAACAGTTTAGAATGTATGTACATGTTTATTAAATAAGACCAGAGAGTAAACAAACTTTGTATCATGAAAAGTGTATCAGAGAATTCTGGTTTACATAAAAATAATAATTTGTCATTTTTCCACTATCCACCACTTGAAAATTAAATCATTTAAAACAGAATTTCAAAATTCTATGAATCGTGTAAGGGAAAGCAGTCAGAGTAATCAATAAGTCCCCTTAAAACTGTTCTATTATTCTATTGATGGCTAATCCCTTACTTCAAGTCCACATTCATGACCTATCCCTATTTATCTCAATTTACATAATGGCAGTGAGAATGCTGAACAACCAAAAGAATCACTCACACTAACTATCCAAGACTCTGATACAAGTTAAACAATATTTACTTATTGTGTATATGAATATTGGTTTTGCATATGTATTTGTCTGTATGCCTTTTATGTCTGGCTGTCTGTCTGCATGCTTTTGCACTGAGGACTGGAGAATGTTATTTCGTCAGGTGGTACTTGAGTAGCATTAAAAACCAATTAATCTCAATCTTGAATATCCTCAGTGAATATGCATCCTTAAGTCCTTGAAGCAGGAAGTCCTTGGATTCATATTTCTCAGAATAAAGATATTCCTGAAGACAAAACTGCAGATGCTGGAAATTTGGAGCAGCATACAATCTGCTGGAAGAATTCAATGGGTAGATGAGCATCACAGGGAAAGAAAAGAATTGCCAATATTATGGGCCAGAATCCTTTATCAGGACAAAGATATCCAAATCATTCTTAACCAGCTAACCCCCTTATCCAAGTTAATGCCTCATTAACTACAGACACCAAGTACATTCTTCAACACCATTATTCCCTCAGCGGTGATCGAGAAGCTCCAAACCCTGGGCCTCTACAAATGGACCCTTGATTTCCTCAAGGACAACTCATTCCCCACTGCCATCAGATTCGTGAATGATCAATGGACCAAAGATGCTGCCTTTCTTTGACTTTCGTCCACTATTTTTATTTATTGCTGTAAGATGGTTTATATGAATGTTTACACTGTGATGCTGCCACACAACAACAAATTTTGTGACTTGTTCATGACAATTAATTCTGATTCTGATTCCAATTCTGAAATTATTTTGCAAATATGAATTTTATTCTGCAAGAGTGACTTTCCCACAAGAAAAAAACAACAAAGATGGCTGCTACGAAAATAAACTTATTTAAATATATTTTAACTATTAGTTGAAATGTATTATGAAATTAGTTATATTGATGAAAGTAAATCTTGAAAACATTAAACTTGTAATTTTACCAAAATTGACAAATGGATTGAAAATGTTGGTTGAAAATGAATGTTTATAGCATTTCAAATGATATATTGACACCATTTACTCAAATTCATAGTCAATGTATTTATCTTTATGGCTAATTTTTGAGTTTAGTAGGCAAGAATAGCAATGGAATGACACAAAACAATTGACAATGTCACTTTCATGTTGGATCAACAGCTTTAAAGTTGCTTCTCTTGTGGATGTTGCAGATCTTTTTTCTTCACAGGAATTTCTGGCCGGCACCAACTTCAGAAGTACATTTGCATTAGTCATAAAAGGGTTGGGCATGGGCTATTAAGTTCCTGTCTGGTCTGTGGTCATGCATGTTTCAGTACTTTTACCCAAGGCACAGGCAAACAAAAATAAAGTTGTTCACAATGATACAATTTTTGTTCAGACTGTAAATATGTAACCCTAACTTGTACCTTCATTCAGGCACTTCTAAGAAATTGAAATCAGACTCCTTCCAAACTTACCTTTCGAATCCAATGTTAATTCCATTAGATACTATTTGTCACAAAAGCATGTTGAATTATTTTTTTTTATTTTATTCTTTTTCGAATGTTTTTGACTTTATTTCTGTACCCTCATTAGACACCCATCTATGTCCATCGAGGATTTTATTCATGAGAAAGATATATGAAAACAATAAAAATAAACAGGAAATGGTCATAAATTGTGTTGGTTTACCAGCTAGACTAAACTCTACTCAACTATATTGTATTTATAGATGTTTAAATGCTTTCAAAGCACATTAAAGCTGATATAGCTTTGAAGTGTAGTTACAGATATAGAAAATTCAAAGAAACAACAAACTAACAAATGATCAGACAATCTTTGTTTTACAGTCATGGTTGAATATTAATGTCTGCTACATCTCTGTTTTTTGTTAAAAAACACATATATGTCTTTAGAGCTCTTCATACTCAACAAAATGTATCACAATCAGAGAACGAAGTGGCCACCAAAAAGGAAAGAGGTACCAGAAATCAGGAATGTCAAAATAATAGACAGAAGAAGAGATGAGGTTGAACTTTGGCATATCCTTCAGCATTCTCTCCTTGAACCTTTGAACATGCCAGCCAGTAGCATTTGCTTGCAGAACTCCTGACATCCGAAGACCACAAGTTTCTGACAGACCACAATGCGTCTTTCACCAGGTTGATGCCCTTTCAGCAGCATTTAATGTTTATTTCAGTCTGCATCCTGGAGAACAGACCATGGATCTCAGAGCCCTGTGTTACCCAACTGCCTGGGGAAAATCTTGACAAGGATTACTCCTTGTTCATAAATGCACAAACCACAAGGCAGTGAATAATTGTCTCATCCACACCACAATCATCTTGTGGCTAATGGCCAGTAGGATTGAGGCCCAAATGTGCATGAAGGATCTGACAGGAAGGAGACAAATAAGGTTTTGGTGCTTGTTTATGAGTTCAGATAATGAGGCATTCTGCCAAATGATTTTGATGTCTGCTCGGGGTTCCACTCCACAGACAATGAATGCTGACCACTTGCCCAATGGACCTGTGGTCAAAGAAGTTTCTTTGTATGATCTTTTCTATGATGAAAAGGTGATGCAGCAAAGTCCAATTGAAAGGAACATAATACATCAATGAGACCAGGCTCTTCCTTAATACTGTGATGGGTATAAATTCAAAATATCGTGGAACTTAGTGTTGGCATACTGTAAATGTAGCTTCATGCAGTCACACACAAAGGTGGTCATCAGGGTGAATGCATATCCAGACATTCTCCAGAGACCAGTCCATCATGACACAATGGAAAAAAAATCATTCTGCATCTCCAAATGAAATGGAAGATGGCTCAAGTGCCTATCACAGTATAGGATCAGTGTATTGACTATACTATCACCAAATGAGTGGGTTCTTGTCAACTATTAAAAGAGACTGTAGTTTCACATTCCCAGCTTTTGTAAATGCTCACCATGCATCCCTACTCCTCCAAGCCAGGAAGTTGAACCTGCGTGAATAGCCAGGCCAGTTATAAAAGAACAGGCCTCAAGACAGTAGATCAGCAATGACTGGCATTTCTGTGAGAAATGAGGAAAGTGCAGGACAGGCACTTAACAAAAAGAAAGAAAATTGTGAATGGAAAAATGAGACAATTGTGGCTGACTAGGGAAATTAAAGCCAAAGTAAATGAACAATGAAGACGCTGTTTACATCCGGTACCCCACGGATGGCAGTCTCTTCAATCTGAGGCGCCTGCAAGCTCACACCAAGACACAAGAGCAACTTGTCCGTGAACTACCCTTTGCAGATGATGCCGCTTTAGTTGCCCATTCAGAGCCAGCTCTTCAGCGCTTGACATCCTGTTTTGCGGAAACTGCCAAAATGTTTGGCCTGGAAGTCAGCCTGAAGAAAACTGAGGTCCTCCATCAGCCAGCTCCCCACCATGGCTACCAGCCCTCCCACATCACCATCGGGCACAAAAAACTCAAAGCGGTCAACCAGTTTACCTATCTCGGCTGCACCATTTCATCGGATGCAAGGATCGACAATGAGATAAACAACAGACTCGCCAAGACAAATAGCGCCTTTGGAAGACCACACAAAAGAGTCTGGAAAAACAACCAACTGAAAAACCTCACAAAGATAAGCGTATACAGAGCCGTTGTCATACCCACACTCCTGTTCGGCTCCGAATCATGGATCCTCTACCGGCATCACCTACGGCTCCTAGAACGCTTCCACCAGCGTTGTCTCCGCTCCATCCTCAACATTCATTGGAGCGAATTCATCCCTAACATCGAAGTACTCGAGATGGCAGAGACCGACAGCATCAAATCCACGCTGTTGAAGATCCAACTGCGCTGGGTAGGTCATGTCTCCAGAATGGAGGACCATCGCCTCCCCAAGATCGTGTTATATGGCGAGCTCTCCACTGGCCATCGTGTCAGAGGTGCACCAAAGAAGAGGTACAAGGACTGCCTAAAGAAATCTCTTGGAGCCTGCCACATTGACCACTGCCAGTGGGCTGATATCGCCTCAAACCGTGCATCTTGGCGCCTCACAGTTCGGCTGGCAGTAACCTCCTTTGAAGAAGACCGCAGAGCCCACCTCACTGACAAAAACAAAGGAGGAAAAACCCAACACCCAACCCCAACCAACCAATTTTCCCCTGCAACCGCTGCAACCGTGTCTGCCTGTCTCGCATCGGACTTGTCAGCCACAAACAAGCCTGCAGCTGACGTGAACATTTACCGCTCCATAAATCTTCGTCCGTGAAGCCAAGCCAAAGAAGAAATGCAAAAGAGAGGGCAATAAAGGAAGCAAAAAATAGTGGGAAGATAGAGGACTGGGAAACATTTTAAAAACTTGAAGAAGACAACTATGAAGGTGATTTATAAATAATATTAAAGAGGATACTGTATGAAGTTTCTGATTAACCGAAAACCGATCAACCGAAATTCCAAATATCCAAAATTCCAAATATCCAAATATCTGAAAATTTTCTCAGGTGAGACATAGTGTCACAATTTGAAAAAAAAAGTTGAAAAAAAACTTACCAACCATACTTAAGAGGGGTTACAGGAAATCAATTTTACAGAGGAGACATTTGTCCACAGGTTGCAAATTGAAGGAAAGGATAGTACTGATTATTTATAAATTGTCATTTATTTTTGCTGTGAGTTACTTCAACTTTGTGATAAATTTCATTGTGGCATTGTCAGAATTAGAATTGAATACTGTGCTCTCTCCCCGCTCACCCGCTCAAGCTGCGCTCTCTCTCCGCACGCCCGCCTGAGCCACATGCTCTCTCCCTGCCTGTCTGAGCTGTGCTCTCTCCATGCCCACCCGAGCCACACTCTCTGTCAAATACCCTTTCAGCAGGGTCACTGAAATTTTGCTGAAGGATAATCCCTGTGCAATCTCCTACCACTTACAGGTGAGGTGAGACCTCAGGCTCTCAGGCAGGGGTGGGGACCTCGAGATCCCGGGCAGGATTGGCGACAGTGGTGGGGAGGTGTTGGGGATCAGCAATAGCTGATACAAGTATTCTCCTGATGCTACTGGGCTGCTTCATGAAAAATTCCTAAATATCCAAAAAATCAGCTGAACTGAGATAGATCCAGTTCAAAGCATTTTGGATAATTGGAAATGTACTGTAATAGCTTTTTTTTAAATATATGAAAGTAAAGGAGTGACCAAAGTAGACAGAGAACTAATAGGATACAGCACTGGAGAAATTGTAATGGGAAACAAGGAGATGGCAGAGGAAATGAATTAATATTTTGGATCAATCTTTACTTTGGAAAGCATTCATAGCATACTAGACCCTCATGGCTCTCAAGGAAGAGAAGTGAGTGTAGTCAAGTTCACGAGAGAGAAGGTACTTGGGAAGGTAATTGGTCTATAAGTCTTCCAAAATGGATGGACTGGACCCTTATGTTCAGAAGGAAGTAGTTATAGAGATTGTGGAGCCATTGGTATTGATCTTCCAGGAATCAATCGATTCTGTCATGGTTCCGGTGGACTGGAGGATCGCAAATGTCACTCTGCTGTTTAAGAAGGGAACAAGGCAGCATAAAGTAAATTATAGAACTATTAGCCTGACGTCAGTGGTTGTGAACTGTTGGAGTCAATTGTCAAGGATGAAGTCATGGAATACCTGGAGGTTCATGAAGAGATAAACCCACATCAACATGGTTTCCTTAAAAGAAAATCATTCCTGAAAAACCTATTGCAGTTTTGTTTTTGAGATCATAAATAGGATACAATGGGGAGATGCCCAAACTTCGATAAGGTGCCACATATTTAAGGCTGTTAAACAAGATGAGAGTCCATATAATTACAGGGAGGATACTAGAATGGATAGAGCACTGGCTGATCCCTTTATAATGGAATAAAGGGATCATATTCTGGTTGGCTACTGGTTACCAGTGGTGTTCTGCAGGGGTCAGTGTTGGGGTCACTCCTTTTTACATTGTATGTAAATTATTTGGATCGTGGAATAGGTGGCTTTGTGACTAAATTTGCAGATGATACCAAAATAGTTGGTAGGGTGGGTGGTGCTGAGGATACAGAAAGGCTGCAGTTACTTGGACAGATTAGGAGAATGGGCAAAGAGGTGATGGATGAAATACAATGTTAGAAAGTATATGGTCATGGACTTTGGTGGAAGAAATAGACTGGCAGATTATTATTTAGCTGGGGAGAAAATTCAGAATTCTAAGGTACAAGGGGACATGAGAGACATGGTGCAGGATACCCTGAATGTTAACCTCTGGGAGGAGTCAGTGGTGAAGAAGGCAAATGCAATGATGACATTCATTTCTAGAGGAATAGCATACAAGAGCAAGGATGTAATGTTGAGACTATAGATCACTGGTGAGACCTCATTTGGAGTACTGTGTACAGTTTTAGGTGCCTTATTTTTGAAAAGATTTGCTGGCATTGGAGAGGATTCAGGGAAGATTGACTAGAATGAAACCAGGAATGAAAAGATTAACATATGAGGAATGATTATCAACTCTCGGACTGTACTCATTGGAGTGCAGAAGGATAAGGGGGACCCCATAGAGGCATTTCAAATGCTGTAAGACCTGGACAGCTTTGACATGACAAGGATGATACCAATGGCAGAGGATTCTCAACCAGAGAGTGTAACTTCAGGTTAAAAGGGTATCAAAGTTAAAACAGATGTGGAAAATTTTCTTCAGTTAGAGGTTCTTGAGTCTATGTAACTTGTTGCCACAGGTGGCTAATGGAAGCAAAGTCATTGTGTGTATTTAAGGCAGAGATTGATAGGTATTTGATTCATCAGGACATCAGTGGTTATGGGGAGAAAGCTGGTGAGTGGGGCTAAGAGCGATCAGCTCATGATTAGAATGATGGAGTAGACTCAATGGGCCTATTTCTTCTCCTAGATCTTTTGATAATCTTGCTGTGATTGACTCTGGCCTAAGGCCAGTTCAAACTGTTTCCAGATCTTTTTCTCAGGACCATTTGATTCTCTTAATGCAGTCTGAGCATAACTCTTTATGAAAGGTGGAAATCTTTGGAAAGTCAATGCAAAGATTTATGAGAATGATTCAAGGGATGAGACATTAATTATGTTGATGAAGAGAGAAGCTGCATTTATTTTCCTTGGAGCAGAGAAGATTGTGACAGGTGTATTAAATTGATAAAGGGTAAAGGTGGAGTAGATAGAGAAAAACTGTTTTATGTGGAGGAGGGGTCAGGAAAATAAGACACTGGATGAAGGTAATGTCAAAAAATGCGACGCAAATAACATATTTTTCACTAAGATTGGTTGGTATGTGGATTGCACTGCCAAGGGAAGTGGTGGAAGCAGATTCAATTGCTTTGCAGATTCAAAAGGAGTTGTATGTGTATCTGAGCCAAAGCAAGTTACAGGAGTCTGACGAGAGAGGGTGGAGTGGGATTGTTCTTTCATAGAGCCAGTGCAAGACCTTAATGGGCAGGTATATACCATTCTGGCAATGTATTACAGAGAAAACTTAGGCATTTTTGGCATGAATTGGGAATTAATGGACAGAGGTTGATCGTGATTGAGCTCTCATTCAGGGGCATCTTCTTTCCAAACCATCAAATGTTTTTTTTTGAACAATACAGCACAGTATTAGGCCCTACTACCACATGCAACTCTTTAACATTCAATTACACTCAATTACACCTACCAATCCCGTACTTTTGGAGGTTGGGAGGAAAATGGAGCATCCAAAGAAAATCCATGTAGGTCACAGGGAAAACATAAAAAACTCCTTACAGACAGTGCCAGATTCAAACCTGGATCACTGGTGCTGTCATAGTTTTGCACTATCTGCAACACTAACCATGCTGCCCATCATGCCAGGTGTAGTTTCCCATCGTTGATGGATGAATCCTTTCAGTCTGATGCCAGTATTAATTATATTTCAGATTTCAGATTTATTGTCAGTTTGAATACATACATACCACCCTGAGATTCCTTTTCTGTGGGCGAGGCAAAATTGCCACTTATTAGTCATGCAAAAAAAACTGTACGTATCATAAACATGTAAACACAAGAAGAACTGTAAACAGATAATGAATGTAAACAAACCAACTCTGCAGTCCCTGTTTGAATTTGTTGTTGAGGAGTCTGATCATGGAGGAGTTCCTGAACCTGGTGGTGCTAGACTTGTGGCACTTATACCTCTTTCCTGATGGCAGCAGCGATAACGGACCATGTGTCGGGTGGTGTGGATCCTTGATGACTGCTGCCGCTCTCCAACAGCAACATTCCCCATACATGTTCTCGATAGTTGGTTTTGCCTGTCCAGGACTATGTCCACTACCTTTTACACTGGTTTATGCTCATGGGTATTGGTGTCCTCATACCAGACTGATGCAGCTGGTCAGCACACTTTCCATCACATATCTGTAGAAATTTGCCAGGGTTTCTGGTGTCATACTAAACCTCCACAAACTCCTGAGGAAGTAGAGGTGCTGATGTGCTTTCTTCACTATGCCTTTAGTGTGTTTGGTCCAGGAAAGATCCTCAAAGATAGTGACTCCCAAGAACTTAAATTTGTTCGCCATCTCTACCTCTGATCCCTCAATGATCACTGGATTGTATTCCTCTGGCTTTCCTTTCCTGAAATCAATAATTACCTCCTTAGTTTTGGTGACATTGAGTGCAAGGTTGTTGTTGGTGTACCATTCAGCCAAGTTTTCAATCTCCCTCCTGTATGCTGACTCATTACCTTTATTTATATAACCCACTACTGTGGCATTGTCAACAAATGTGTGGATGGTGCTATTGTCGTACCAAGCCACACATTTGTAGGTGTAAAGTGAGTAGAGTGAGGGCTAAGAACACAGCCCTGTGGTGCTCCAATACTGATGGAGATTGTGGAAGAGAAATTCTTGCCAATCCTCACTGATTGTGGTCTGGAGGTGAGGAAATCCATGATTCAATTACATAGAGGGGTGTTGAATCCTAGGAGTTTCCTGATCAGTTTTGAGGGGATAATGGTGTTAAATCCTGAACTGTAGTCGATAAAGAGAATCCTGGTGAATGCATCTTTGTCCTCCAGGTGTTGCAGGGCTTTGTGTAGAGCCAGTGAGATGGCATCCACCATGTTGTTATGATAGGCAAACTGGAACTTATCCATGTCACCAGTCAGATAAGAGCTGATATGCTTTAACACTAGCCTTCCAGAACACTACATTGCTATTGATGTAAGTGCTACAGGCTGATATTCATTAAGTTGTAATCTGCCTTAATGAATTGATTTATGAGCCAGATGACAAGTGCTAAACAAATTAATGAAGTCCATATGATAATAAGATTGTCTAACACCTGGTTCATACAATTCAGTTAATCTAAATTGCTCAGATTAAAATTCAAAACAAAATGAGATTTTTGGCAGGATACAAATCTACTGCATCCTACCCTTAGTGAGTTGAAAGACACAAAGATTTCCACTTTATTCTACATCATTCAAAAAGAAATGTTTATCATTTTATGGAAACCAAATTATTAGTTAACATGGTAATACACATAGTTAACCATTCAAAATTCTTGAAGTTTGCTACTTTAATGGGAAATTTGGATCATACAGGTACTCCCTGGCATACATGTTCTGTTCTGGATGACTGGTTATATCTCAGAATGGACATATGATAGGGAATTGCTCTACTTATGACACTGAAGACTTCTCTGCAGATCATCATCTTGTTACATTTGGGAAGCTTGTATAGTCCTGTGATCGTGAGAGCTATGCCATCTGGAGCTATGCTCCTGGTAGTAAGGTCGAGGGTGAGGTCCTGACAAGAACAATCCAACGAAGTCCTCAATGGTGGAACAGGCGGACAAAGTTACTCTGAACTTAACAGTTGTGAAGACGGATGAATGCTGCAACAAATCCATCAGCTCCAATGGTCATGGTTTCCATACTGTTAGAACTAGTTGTGAATTATCATGTGCTTCTTGGAGGACAACATTAAGTACATGTTAAACAAATACACATTCAGATATTTTTGCTCTGTAGATTAATGTTACGAAGGCCATCATTCTTAACTACATGGGATAGCCATGATACTGAAGAGTAAAACAATGGATTTCCTTCCATTCTCTATTGCTGAATCCTTCTCATTCTCTCTGTTGCAGTGGACGCTGACCACCCTGCGGATTCTACTGGCCTCTAAAATCTGACTGACTGTCAGAATATTGAGCAACAGAATTGGGGGGAAGAAAAGGGACATAAGGAGATAAAATGCGATGAAATATCTCAACATTGCGGCCACCAAGTCCATGTTTTGCAAAAGGTTGGCCACCAGCCAACTTAGCGGCCACCAAGGCCAGCTCTTGCGAGAGGTTGGCCACCAGCCAACTGGGGGGCCACCATAGATAGGCCTGTCTTTCACTGTAATCACGTAAGTTTTATATTTTTTCTTTATCTTTGAAAAATTTTGGTCATATGTGTGGATGAACATAAGTCACATAGGTTGCAAGTCGGGGAGTACCTGTATAGAAGAACATGACAAAGTGAAAGCAGTATAACTAATGAAGGAACATCATAAACATGCATGTTAAATGCATATTGTTGGGTAATGCATTGGAACTTGTTCTGCCAGTCTTATACATCCGGGATCAGATCTGTTTTTAATTTGTAATTATGTGTACCAAGATCCAGCGAAAAACTTTGACTCGCATGCTACTCCAGGTATATCAAGGTCAAGATCATGGCTTAAGTTTCCTTTATTGCCATGTACACAAAATACACAAAATTAGTTGTCCTTAATTTGCAGAATAAAGGATCACAAAGATGAGCTAATAGTTCAGTGCCACTGTCAAGATGAGAAAGAGAAGCAAAAGAGAATCCCTTCGGAGACATCTAGTGTCAGTCGATCCTGCCATCTCTCCTGATAATCACCACCTCACATGATCTCATAAACTCCATAGTTGCGTGACCTCCTGTCTGGTCTAGCAGTGACACCAAACTTTAGGCATTCAAGTCAACTGCCTTGGCCCCTGGTTCAAAACCCCTGATGCAATTAAGAAGCTGTCGGCAACTGAGGCCCTTCAGGACCCCTGCTTGTCACCAACATCCTAGTGATTCCCAGTCCCAAAAGCCAGTTGTCAGCTAATTGAGGCCTGTTCTGAGGCATTCAACTACTAAGCCCTCACTAGATGACTGTTGTAGCCTTACAGGAATCTCTCCCAGGCTTGTCCTTCTCAGTGGGGTTCGGAGGAAGGCCAGGGGGAAAAGCTGATCTCTTGCTCTGGTGCGCTATGTTTCTCTGTTGCTCCTCTAAAACCCACAAACTTTATGGTCTGGCTGCTGAGAATGGGCACCACCATCTTGGACACAGGCTTCCGTGAGTCTTCAGTTTTAAAAAATACAGCCAGCCACTCATTCTTTAGTCAGTTTAAACCTGAACTTGGCAGTTGGTCAAGAAATCCAGGTAGTAGGCCCTGCAAAGGAACACTGGAAGAAGTATCTTTGCTCCCTTGCTCCTCCTGGGCCCACACAAGTGGCAGCACTGCTGTTGTAGGGGATGCTACAGTGCCACTACTTTGACGATTAGCCCATATTTATGTACTACAGGTAGTGTAAAAATAAAACTAAAGTGTAGAATAGAGGTTAAAAAGTTCAGTTAAAACAAGACTGCAGTTAGGTCAGGTTTGAAAGATTAAGAGATCATCTCATACCAATGAAAAGTCTACTCAAGAGTATAATAACAGTAGGAAAGAAATAGCCCTTGAACTTGGTGGCCTGTATTTTCACATTCATATATCTTCTGTATCATGGGAAGGGAGAGAAGGGTGGGATGGATCCATAAATATGTTGGCTGCTTTCCCAAGGAGTGGGAGATATAGTCAGAGTTGATGGAGGGGAGGTTGGATTGGATGATGGCCTGAGCTGCATTCACAACTCTCTGCAATTTCTTGTAGTCTATTGTCAGTGCAGTGGCTATGGGTTCCAGCAAACATGGCTTTACATTCAATGTTGTGGCCTGAGAATTTGAATTCCCCTCAGTCGAGAAGAATGACATAAGTAAAAATGAAAAAGAGGTTGTTGTATTTTTTTTTATTTGGGAAGGGAAAAGTCAGTCTGCCTCAGGTACCAGTTGAGTGTGGATCAGAGGTGGCTAGAATGTTGCTCATTGCCTCCAGTCTTTATCTTCAAGCAGCAGGCCAGATCTTGGAAATAAATGTTCAGCTTTCCAATGACATCCACATTCTGAGAATGATATATACTGCACCTTTCAGTTCCCTTCACTTAAATATTTATTGTTAATGACATGGGAACCATCTTTGAACGTAAACTACTTAATCTGATCCGTCAATTCAATCAGTTTGACTTAATATCTTCAACATGTCTTGAACAAAAAACAAGAGTGGGAAATAATGGTAATTCATGGGTATAATTGGTGAAAGATGAGTGCAGTTCCCAGGCTCTTTGTGAGAGGGTCGTGGCTGTATTTGCCGTCCACTCTAAAACAATTACAATCCCAGCTTCTTTTCCTGAGTCAGAAACATTTGTGAAACAGATGTTGTATGGTGGTGATTCTTTCAAACTTCCATTGCCCCAAACAAGAGATAGGAAGGTTCCGAAAAATAAACCGTAGATGAAGAAAACCAACAACCTTTCCAGGCTTTGAGAATGACTGATTGATTTGAGGAGGCAGAGAGTTTCACTTACATCCTCTCACCTCCCATATGCAAACAGGAGCATCCATGTTACTAATCTATACATTTCATTGGTTTTTAATTGGTGATTCCTCAAGCAATAATAAGAATGGATGGCAATATAACAAGGGATTCTGATAATGAAGGGCTGGGTTAAGATTACTTTCACGTCACTCTCTTACTCTTTCTGCCTTCTGTTTTGGAGATTTATTTCGTTCCTTTTCTATTTCTATGTTCTTTGGTCACCTTTCAGAAGCTGCTCCCCTCCTCGCAGCTATTGCTGCTTCTTCCTGTCCTATAGATGCACATGGCTATAAACTTACACCCAAAGCAGGCACTCCCATCTTTTTGGTTGGAATAACTTCCAATCAACATCTGGATGTCCTGCCACTTGTCTTTGTGATATTGATTATTGTCAACATCTTGGGTGGCAAGACTAAAAGACTGGATTTCCTAACATGGCAAAACTGCACACATTTCTCCAAATGTACTCTTACAAAAGATCTGTACCATAGTGTCAAGTCTTCTTCACTCTGTAATCAAGTTTGCTTGCAGTAATCTCAAACATACCATTTGTCTTACTAATGACATGAATGGCCAGAACGTCCTTCACAATTTATTTCTCCACTCATCTTGGTGTGATCATAAAACATGTTACATTGCCTGTGATTTTATATAGTTTGTAAATTGCTGAGACCTTTGATCTTTGTGACTTCCAACGATTAACAGATTACCACCCTAAGATGACCCATCTTTGGTTTGTATCTACTGTACATTGTTGGTTACACCAGAACAATCAGGTGCAATCAATTTGGACATTGCCATGACATTGATGCAAGGCTCTATCTGTGAGCAGTATAAGAGGCAGCTGCCAGACTAATATGGTATCAGAGTTTTGCTTCAGACATCTCAATGACAGGTCTGCTGAGAATGACATTTTCATTATGCAAGAATGCCACAGGCAGGCCAAATTTCTGAGAGGTGTTGTAAACAAGATGCGTGCTGGAAAGTTCTCATCCACATTTTGTCAAACTTGAAACTTCAATGAAATATCAAATATACCGGAAAAGGTTTATTCATGCAATACAGCTTTTCAATGGTAGCTGCGTAAAGTATGAGCACAGATCTTCCTACATTAACTGCTTGTGCTTGGAGAAGGCAGCACTGTTATGAGAAGACTGTATCATGTGACATTTGCATTTTCTGCCACACCCAGAATTTGGGAGAATCCTACCATCTCCAAGAACCCTAAAGACATATCCTACTTCCAAGAATCCATGGTGGTGAATCTGTTAATTGCAGCCAACAGGACATCAGGCACCTGATTGATATAAGGATGTACTGCAGAATGGTTGCTATTACTGACATTTCCCAAAGCAGTTGGGAAGAAGCTTGGGACAAATGGTAATATGGCTGATGACCAATGTTGTAAAATGTCTTTGTCATTTTCTGTATATTACATGAACCTGACTTCATTCTATTTATCAGAAAGAGTTTGTTATTATGCGCATAAGTACAATATACATATGCACTTATAGCCTTACTTGCTGCAGACAAACAGGTACTTTGTAAAAGAAAACACTCCAATAGTATATAATAAATTACCCAATTATGGAAAGATATAATAAATAAAAAAGATTGATAGGTAATAAACATCCACAGCTGCAGAAGTGCAAGAACAAAATGGTTTTTCAACAGTGTGGACAGGTCTTTTGATGGTGCTGGATTAGTTTATAGTTAGGATAATTAGGGGAGGTTAGAGTACCTGATAAGTGTTGGGAAACAAAAACTGTTCTTGAACCTTGAGGTGCAGGTCTTCAGGTTTCTGTACATTCTTCCTGAGAGTAGCAGTGTGAAAAGGTTGTATAACTCGGGTGATGGGGATCTTTTAAAGATTCAAGATTCCTTTATTGTCATGTAATAGTATAGAAAATGTAATATTAAACAAAATTGCCTTCTGCCTGCCACAAAGTAGACTATTATTGTTGCCTGGCACCCCTTACAGTAAGAGCGAAAGAGAAGCAAAAGAGAGTCCTTTCAGAGTCACTGAGTGTCCATGGATTTGTTTCCACCATTCCCGCAGCCTCTGCAGCTGCACAGACCCTGTTTGATCCATTGATAACCTGAGGCCCCAGATCCAAACCTGTAGCCTTTCAGCACCCGAAGCCCTTCAGGAGCCCTTCTTCCACACAAATTCTGGCTCCCATACCTGGTTGACTGCATTCTTGAGTTAGTGCCTCTCAAAGATGTCTTCAATAGATAGGATGTCAAAGCCAGTGGTGGGCTTGGCTATGTTTGCTACCATTTGCAGCCTTCTGTGTTCCCAGGCACTCGAGTTTTCAGACCAGCCATGATGCAACCTGTGGGAACACGGAAATGCTGGAGGAATTTATCTGGTCTAGCAGCATCATATGAGATAGATATATAACCAACATTTTGGGCCTGAGCACTCATTGATAAAGGGCTCAGGCCCAAAACGGCAGTTATAAATCTTTTTTTTTAACTTTATTTATTCATTCAAAATACAAATAGTAGATAACATATACAACAATTAACATAAACATGAACATTATTTTTTATATATATAAAAAAGAAAGAAAAAAAAGAAAAGAAAAGAAACCCACCCCCACCCCCTTCAGCCAACTCTCCTAAGGAGAGCCATAAAGAAAGAAAAATAAAATTTAAAGAAAAATTAAACATACATATTAAGATCTAATCAATGTAAATTAAAATGTAAATATTCTGAATATAACAACCACTTATTAATAAAAAACTATAATTATCACATGAAACGTATGTAATTTTTTCCATTATTAAACAAGATTTCATCTTGTTATGCCATCTATTAATATCAATCATATTTATATCTTTCCACGTACTAGCAATACATTTTTTCGCTACAGATAAAGCTAAATATACAAAAGCAAGTTGAAATTTATCTAATCCCAAACCTTTCAGAGGTTGCAAACTGCCCAATAAAAATACTGTGGGATCTAAATGTATTTTAATCTTATACAGGTATTCCAAAAACAATTGAATTTTCTTCCAAAATGATTGTATATATATATATAAATGACCAGACAGCATGAAAAAAAGTTCCAACAGAATTAACACATCGAAAACACAAATCTGATTCATGAAAACCATACTTTTTTAATTTTTCAGGTGTTAAGTATAATTGATGTAGAAAATTATAGTTAATCATTGCATAATGTGCATTTATCAATCTAGTTACACTATCATAACAGATATTTAACCAACCATCCTTGGAAAAAATAAAACCAATATCCGCTTCCCACTTACTTTTGGATTTATCCCAACCCTTTTTATCCATACCATCCTGTAATATTTGATACATAGATGAAATATAACCCTTCTCTGGTACCTTCATAAGAAAAGTCTCAAATTTAGTCATTTCAGGTAAAATCATATCTCTACCAAACATATGTTTTACCAAAGATTGAATTTGATAATAAAGAAACAAAGAGTTCTTATCAATACCACAACTGTCCCTCATCTAATTAAAAGATAAAAATTTACCTTCTTTAAAACGATCTCCAAAGTTTTTCACACCTTTAAATCTCCAATGTAATAAACTTCGATTGTGTATTGAAAAAGAAACAAGTTGATTATTATTCAATGGAGTCAAAGCCGATAATTCACCCCTAGAGCTTATCATTTTATTTTTCTTTATCCATAACTTCATTAAATGTTTTAATATAGGCACATTATGTTGCTCTAACAAATTTATATTCCATCTAACCAAAAATTGATGTATTTCAAATTCAGAAATATTTGCCATCTCAATTTTGGCCCAACTAGGGGGCCTTTCCAAATCCATCAATGAACTAATAAATTTAAGTTGGGCTGCTTCATAATAATTTCGAAAATGTGGTAAAAATAATCCCCCTAACTCATATTTCCAAGTTAATTTATTCAAGGCTACTCTTGAAAATTTACCTCTCCATAAAAACTCCCTAACCATTTTATTCAAATCTCGAAAAAAAAATATTATCAAGTAAATTCGGAATAGATTGAAACAAATATTGCATACATGGAAAAATATTCATCTTAATTGTATTTATCCTACCCAATAAATTAATAGGTAAATCTTTCCATTAATCAAATCAGTTTTAATTTTTTTTATTAACAGAACATAATTTAATTTAATTAATTGATAATTAACATTCAAAATTATACCCAAATATTTAATTTGATCAGTCCATTTCAAATTAATAATATTCTTATAAACTGAATAATCTCCTTCACTTACCGGTAGTATTTCACTTTTTTCCCAATTAACTTTATATCCAGAAAGATTGTATCAGACACTCCTTTAAGTGCAAAAGTGACTGAGCTGGGTTTATTAAATACACCAATACATCATCAACAAATAAATTAATTTTATACTCCTCATCTAAAACTTTCATACCTTGTATCTGTGTATTTTGTTTTATCAACTGTGCTAAAGGTTTGATCACTAATGCAAACAAAGCTGGTGATAAAGGACAACCTTGACAAGTTGATCGAGTCAATTTAAACGGTTCTGAAATCAAGACATTCGTCAATACTCTAGCTACCGGTTTACTATATAAAGCCTTAATCCAACCAATAAAGAAAGTACCAAACTTAAATTTCTCCAGAACTTTAAAGAAAAAATTCCACTCAACTCTATCAAATGCTTTTTCTGCATCTAAAGATATCACCATCGGGTGATCTAAAGATTGTCAAAATCTATTAATCAAACTAATCACATGCAGGATATTATCTGAAGCATATCTATTCTTTATAAAACCTGTTTGATCCATATGAATCAACTTAGGTAAAAATTTAGCCAATCTATTCGCTAAAATTTTAGCTATTATTTTATAATCTACATTTAACAACGAAATTGGTCTATATGAAGATACTTTCAAAAGAACTTTTTTTTGGGATTACTGTAATTAAGACACTGGAACAATACTCAGGTAATTCATAATGTTCTCCAACTTGACATAATGCATCCCAAACACTGTAGAAAAATCATCATAAAATGTTTTATAAAATTCAACTGAAAATCCATCATCACCAGGCGATTTACCATTCAGCATTTCCATCATAGCCATTTTAATTTATGAATCAGTAAATGGTTCTTCCAACTCCTGTATATCTGCATCCTCTAATGTTGGTAAATTCAACTGTGATTTTTTTTAAAAATCATTCTATCCAGTTTCTTGTTTTTCTTCAGATGTAAATAACTTTTTATAAAATGATCAAAATTCATCATTAATCTCACGAGATTTATGTAATGAGAATTCCGTCTAACAGCATTAATAGTCCTCAAAACCTGTTCTTTCTTTAATTGCCTCGCCAGTACCTTATGTGCTTTCTCTCCCCATTCATAATACGTTGTTTAGTCCTATTAATCACAGATTCAAATTGATACGATTGCAAAGTATTATATACCAGTTTCAACCTAGATAATTCTGTTTTCTGATCTTCTGTAGCATCTTACTGAAATTCCTTTTCTAACTCATCAATCTGTTTCTCTAATTCAAGACTGATTTAATCGATTCTTTTTTTTATTTTAGAGGTATAACTAATTATTTGTCCTCTCAAATAAGCTTTCATAGCGTCCCATAATACAAACTTACTTTGAACAGAATTAGAATTTTCTTTCAAAAAAAAGTTAATTTGTTTTTTTCAAAAAATCAATAAATTCCGTATTTTTTAATAGCATTGTATTAAACCTCCAATGATAGGCCACTTGAATTTTCTCAGAAGTTGCATATGTAAAGTATAGCAAAGAATGATCTGAAATCACCCTACTTTTATATTCCGCTTGTTGTATTTTCCCTTGTAAATGTGCCGATACTAAAAAAAAAGTCAATCCTTGAAAACGATTCATGTCTAGATGAATAAAAGGAAAAATCTTTCTCTGTTGGATTAAGACGTCTCCAAATATCTACTAAACTAAGATCTTTCATCAACGCTTGAACCTGAACTGCCATTTTAGATTTCTTAACTTTCTTCGGAAATTTATCTAATAAAGGTTCAAAAACACAATTAAAATCACCACCAACTAAATATTATCATTAGCCTGACCCAGATATAAAAATGCATCTGAAATAAATATTTCATCATCTACATTTGGGGCATAAATATTAAGTAAAGTCCAACATTCACTAAAAATCTTACAATTCAATTTAAGAATACATCCTGCCTTTTCCTCCATTGATTGTAGTTCAAAAGATAAATTTTTATGTATCAAAATTGCTACGCCTTTAGCCCTGGAATTAAATGAAGAAGAATATACATGCCCAACCCAGTCCCTCTTTAATTTCATACTTTCCTTCACATTCAAATGTGTTTCTTGTAAAAAAGCAACATCAATTTTCATTTTCATAATATACGCCAAGACTCGCTTATGCTTGATCGGACTGTTTAAACCTCGAATATTAAAAGTAGCAAACCTCAATTTTGACATATCTACTAATATTATTAAATACCAATAATATCTTTATATGAAAACTCAAATAAATGTATATAGGCCCTCCAATAGGAGAAATAAAATCACAAATTAAAAGCTAACTAAAATGAAAATAAATAAAAAAAAATTTTAAATCCCCCCCCCAAAAAAAACTACCAAAAGGTAGTAATCCCTAAACAAAAATTGGGTGTGGGTCACTCACCAGTGGCTGATGACTAGTAGAACTTAGAGCAAATCTCTCCCTCCCCAGTCAAACAAAGACATAATAACATAAAAAGTAAAATAAGAATAAGAAAATTCTTCTAATCATCCAAGAGATTCCAAACTTGGTGATCCCATTTCAAAAGAAGTTGGACTCTTTGCATTCCCATTTTTCCCATTTCTGCCATTTCTTCCATTTCCAGAACAACCAGATTTTTCTTTAGGAGACAATGGTGGACTACGTCTTTGTCCTCTTATATCTGACAATGAATCAGCAAAAATCATTGCTTCACGATCATTCTCAAAAAACCAAGATTGATAGTCTCTATAAAACACCTTCAACACTGCCGGGTAGCGAAAAGTAGACTTATAACCTTTATGCCACAAAACTTCTTTAACTGGATTAAATCAACATCGATGTTGAATGACCTCTTGACTCAAATCAGAATAAAAAAAACTCTGCTATTCTGAATCAATAACGGAGTTTGTTGTCGTCTCGCATTTTGCACTGTTTGTTGAAGTACTGCTTCTCTGTCCAAATAATTCAAACGTCGAATTATTACAGCTCTTGGTGGTTGAGCAAGTAAAGGTGTTCTTCTTGAAGCTCTATGATCTCTTTCCAATACCAAGCCTCCAGAAAAAAAATTCTTGTCCTAGTACTTGTGGGATCTAGTCTTTAAAAGAACGAAGAGAATCTTGTCCTTCCTTACCTTCTGGCAAACCAACGATTTTCACATTATTCCTTCTGCTTTGATTCTCCAGATAGTCTATTTTCCTCTCTAACTCCTTCTCACGTTCTCGCAATTCTATAACTGATTTTTCAACCTTCAACACTTTTTCTGTATTAGAAACCACTTGCTGTTTACATTCCAAAAAAGCAGACTGAAATTTTTTAAAAATCTTCACAAGATACTTCCACATGTGTTTTAACTGTATTCAGTTCTGAACTTATACTAGCATTCATTTGAGCCAGCTCATTTATTAAAGGTTGAATGACAGCATTTAACTGTATACATTGTAGCTCAGAAAAGCTCAGCCCTGCTTTCTCTGACGTAGTGGCAGAACCAGGTAACTGCAGCTCCTGCTGCAACTCAACAAAAGGCGTTTTACTGTGGGTCTGGACTCCCAGCAACGGCACCCCAACTTCCTCAAGGGGTCGCCGCTGGTCTCCCACCACTCCCCCCCCCCACCCACCCCCCCCCCCCCCCCCGCCCTCCGCAGCTCGTTGTTTTTTTTTGCAAAATCACGGAGGAAATCGATATCTTCAGGTTGAAATGCTTCTTGATGCATTTCAGACAATGGAGTCGTCTTCCTGCGTGCTCCCTCCATTAAAATTGAAAGGCTTCCAGAATCAGGATCCACTTCTTGGGAACACGCACCTTCTTCCAGAGAATGGGTAATTCCAGCACCATCCTTCACTTGGTGAGTAGTAAACATTTTTTTTTCAGCTCCCATAGGCAGTCTTTGTGGTTTAGACACTGAGGAATTTAAACCTGAAGCTGTAACAAGTTGTTTAGGCCCCAAATCTTCAGCACTTCAAAAATGTAACTTCTTCTGCACTTGAGGTTTAATCTTTTAAACTAAAATTTAAGAAGTTTAAACTTGAAAACAAAGAGTTAAAAAACGGGTACTTAAAAGTCCAGCCAGAGAGGTCGAGATTACACGTCTAGACTCTACGCCATCTTGCCACGCCCCTCGGCAGTTATATATCTTTACCTCATATGGATGCTGCAAGACCAGATAAATTCCTCCAGCATTTACTGTTTTTATTAAAAAGCCTGCAGACTTTCATGTTTTACTGCAATGTGCTCAAGTTTGATGCAATATTAAGTGGCCTCTACCTGTTCCATAGATACATATTTCATCTCGGAAGATCTTTCCTGGAACCAACACACCAATGGCATCATGAAGAAAGCCTCTACTTCCTCAGGAGTTTGCGGAGGAGCTAGTGGAGTTGTTCAAGTGAACCGGTACGGACTTGAAGGGCCGACATGGCCTGTTTCCGTGCTGTAAACAGTTATATGGATATATGGTTATATGTGCAGCTCAATACCTATACAAAATAATTAGGGAATATGAGGATCCAGGAAAAATTGGCAGAACTAAATTTAAGTTCAACTTTAGATCCAGACAGGGCAGTAGGGTGAATATTATTTTAAATTTAGACATACAGCACGGTAATAGGTCTTTTTGGCCCACAAGCCCATGATGCCCATTTGACCTGGTGCACCGGTACATTTTGAGCAGTGGGAGGAAACTGGAGCCCTGAGGGTCAACCCACACAGACTTGGGGAGATGTACAAATTCCTTATAGACAGAGCCAGATTTGAACCACGGTTGCTGGCACTGTAATAGCATTGCGCTAACTGCTACGCCTAACATGTAAGTTAAAGAAAACCTGTGATATCATGTAATGTGGATGCACTCTCATTTCTAAATTATTTTAATCATTTGTAATAGCCTTGGGTAATTCTCTACATTTGGAGCTATGACCTTTTCAGATTTTGTTTTTTCCTTCCTTAAATTGTTACTCCATGTCCAAAACTTTAGTCTCAGAGTTCATTTTATTGCAGCAAGGAGAATGCAACTAACACCTGAATTTATTTGTCACTAACCAATATAACTCAAGAGCTGCAAGACAGGTCATAGAAATGGAATGATAAATTGGTGATCCAGGAGATTGAGGCTAATGCGGTAAAGGCAGAGATCCTCACGATGTATTATCCAGTGCCGACCATTTTTGATGCAGAGCTCATGAATGCTCCTGCACATCGCCTGCACCATCATATGGGCTCAGTACCTCAGGTACTGTTCAGCTGCAGACACTGTTGCAGTAACATTATAAGCTTTTGGGTTCAAGCATCACACTGGAGGAGTCGTAGGCACAATTTCCTTCATCTTTAAAACATTGAAGTTCTCTAATTCAGCATTCTTAGACTACTCAGTGCTGATAGTGGTAGAAGCCATTCTGATCAGGAATGTTATGGTACGAAAAAAAAATGGTGCACTACTGGAGTTGCTGTAACAGCTACGACTATGGACCCAGGAGAGTTGGCACCGGAGAAACAACACTTTTCTGCAAGATCCAACTGCCAGCAACCATGAACAGACTTTTAAGACTCTGTTAATGAAGCCAATTATGTTTTTAATTAAAATCCTGCAACTGCGGGGTCTGTAACTAAAATGGCAGTGCCTATGTGCGGCAGCAGGCAAGAGGAGTTGCAGACTCTCGTGGAGCAGTGTACCAGTGCGAGCCACAAGAAATGGAGAAGAACGCACCATGTTGAGAAGGAGAAACAGAGGAAAAGACCTTGGAGGATTGTGTCCATGACAGCAAACCAGTGAGGGGCTCAGAGGCTCTGGGATGCGCATAGACTCCAAGCAGTCAGAGACCTGCAGCTGAGGGACTCACACAGGCTGTGGGCTGCTGGAGGCTGGTTATGGGAGCCAGGCATTGGTATAGGAACCAGGATTCATGAGGGTGCTTCAAGGGCGTTCTCAATGCCACAGACCAGTATGAATTCCAGGCCCTTGGCCATGCACAAAGGATAAGGAAGATCCTGGATGGCACTCAATTGGCACTTATTTGGAAATGTACAAAAGTTGAGGGAATATATCAGAAGGAATATCCCACCTACCAGGTTACTCATCCACCTACTTTTCAGCCACATAAGAACCTCCAGAAGGTAAGTGAAAGTGTTTTATCCTCATTACAGAAGAGCTACTTGAGGAGAGAAGCAATAAGAAGTTTGGGAAATATGAGGGAAAAAAGCAGATCACCTGGGGAAATTCCAAACAGTTACAGGGGGAACTTACAAACTCATTACAGTCAGCATCTGAGGTTAGGGCCAAAACTGAGCTATGTGGAAGCTGCTCTGTCAGCTGCACCGTTGAGCAGCCCCACTGTTCAGTACTTTGTCGTGTGGGTTAATAGTGTTGGATTTTTAACACATTTTATGTATTAGTATTATTAGCAGGTTACTGGATCTGCAGTCAAACGTTTAGAGTATTAATTCAGAAATGTGAATATGAATTCTACTATGTCAGCAGGGGAATTTCAGTTCAAGTAATCAAATCAACTATTTTTTTAAGAAGTTGATCTCAGTGGAAAGGCAACATCATCACAATGTCCACAATGCTATTCTAGACTCTGGATACATGTCACTGGAGTGGGGAATTCCCATTCACTGTCCTAACTAGGAGATGAGAGTGGTGTGTCCTCTGGTTTAGTTTACTAAATAATTTACAACACTTATAAGCTGCACTGCCACACATTTATAGTATTTAAAGGTTCTAAACTAGGAGAAGGAAAATGTTTCAAGACTAAGAAGTGATTCAGGAAAAGGAGACTTAAGGAAGTTCAAGAAGTTCAGGGTAAACATACTCCCACAAAGAAAAGGGGTGGGTCTGCCAAGTCTAGTGCTCCCCACCCCCAACCATGATGACTATGCTCTAGTGGATTGGATAAGACAAGACAGGGAAATTAACATCAGACACCCTGAGGTACACAAAGTATAAAGCTGAAAAACTATTTGAAAATGAATAAGTTAAATTTAACAGAAAAATAGGAATACAAGGAGTTCTTCACTAAACCTATCTTTATCGTATCAATAAGTTTGATTCTGTCTTCCAGTTGTTTTCTCACAAATGGTTTCTAATTTGGATAAAGTTTAAGTTTCAAATGAATCTGGTCTATTGCAATGATTCCCAACTTTTAAACTTCTTTATTATCCAGCACAGTGTCTTTAAGATGCATCATAAATCAACATTAAATGCTTCACTTTTTGAGCTAAATTTATATTAAAACACAAATGAATACTTCCTACCACACTTTTATTTTAAATATACATTCTTTAAAAAAACCAAAGGAATTGCTGACTTTAGTTTGGATTGTGCCGACAGCTGATCCTTCCCTCCCCTTCACTTAATTAAATCCAGATCGCACAAGTATTTTCAATCTTGAATAACTTAATAAGAAACAGACTGCGCTGGGTGGCCACATGGAAACGTGGCTTCAAACACCAACCTTTGGTTTAAAGTAAAAATACATGCCCTTTATACTGAGAAAACAGTTATTATGGACGTGGAATTCTGAACTCTGATCAGATTTTCTAAACTCAGTTGCAACCTAGTTCATAAGGAAGCTGCCTTAAACTTCAAGGTGAAAATGGATCTAGTCTTGTAGTTCTCTGTGTAACTTTTGAGTGGTCAGTTTGTTCTGTTTTACCCGTCACTTTTCTTCATGTGCCTTTCAGTCAGACTAAACTATACCTCACGTATGACTTAATCTTTGAAATATTGTGAATTGTAATTTGATTACAATTGTTCAACTTTCGTCTTTCCTTTGATGTGCACCAAACCATTGCCAAATATCATGTTTGCTTGTGATCTTCCTTTGAATACCTTTAGTCTTCAGTGTTAACTAGTGGCTCCCTTCCAATATAAACCAATAATAACTGGTGAAGTGGAAGGATTGGAGAGTGTACATGAGTAACCTCAAATGATTTTTCCATGCTTTTTTATTCAAGAAAAATGCAGCTTCCACTTTCTGCCCCTCCCTTGATAGCAGAAAGTTGGGAATTTCAATGGAGCCACGTTGTACCATACTGTCATGGTCAATGGTTTCCAATCATGTATCTGTTCTGATGCCATTTTTCTCCTAATTTTCCATGGAATCAATGAACTGTAGGACCCAACATTTTTTAAAACTGCTTTGAAATATTGGAGTAAAACATGAAACCATGAATGGAGTAAAAACACAATGCTGGAGAAACTCAGCAGGTCAAACAGTGAACTTTATGTAGCAAGGATAAAGATACAAAACCAACATTTTGGGCTTGAGCCTCAGGATATCATAACTTGATGAAGGACTCAAGCAATGTTTTTTTATTTGAAATATTGGAATATGAGGATGATGAACCAATCAGATGGAAATGTTTAAGATCATGTAGGAGAGATGCCCGGTTTCTGCATACCACCAGCATAAAATCTGAGGCCAGATGCATTTTGCTGGGGATTTCAAGTCTGCAGATTAGTAAATGAGATAATATGACTTTGTCTTAACTATTTTAATTTTTTGACTCCAGAAGGGCTCAGGCATGAAATGTTGACTGCTTTTTACTTCTTATGGATGCTGCACGGCCTGCTGAGTTTCTCAAGCATTTATTTTGGCTTTGCATTAGACCCTAGCATCTGCAGATGATCTTGTTTACCTTAATGTTTTCTTATATTTTATTGAATTTGACAAAAACCCTTTATACAAGGTATACTAATAATAACATAAATCAAATTGTGTATCAATTATAAATTAGAAGCAGAACTATAATTATTACATAATTTATTTTGTTCAGGGCATCAAATTCCATAATAATAATAATTAACCAATTAAATCATAACTCATACTATGTCCAACAACAATATTGAATACAAAATTATATAAATAATACATGTAAAATTTCCTTGTATAAGATATTTTAAATTTCTCTGATGTGATCATGTTGTTCTGAGATGTGATCCGTGATCTGCAGTTAAATCCCCACTTTACATATTTGTCTTAATAATAAAAAGGGGAAAAAATTAAATTAGCCATTTTGTTCAGCTCAAACTTTCTGATTTTCCTCGAATTTCTGATATCATTTCTTATTTAAGTTGGGAAAAATATTAGATATGATATTGAAGAGGCAAAGTCTGAATTTGATAAGATGTGGGGCCCATTCATGGATTATTATCATAATCTGAGGTTTTAAGGGATGTGGATGCTCTGGGATTCCCTGTCTGGTGTCTGGCAGCCATTATTCAATGCATATTTAGAATATATACAGATAACCTTGTTTAGAGGGAGGGGGGGTAGATTAGTAGGGATATTATTTACCTTAACTTTTTTAGTGTTTTAACTATTCCTCAGTGTTTTTGTTACATTTAATTTTATTTTTTAAATGTTTAACATTTGAATTTACTTTAATATTTCTGAGGCATTGAAAATTTAGTAGAATACCTCACAGATTTAATAGTAAAACTCCATTGATCTCCATCAGGTGGCAAGATAGCACAGTGGTAAGCGCAATGCTGTTACATTTGGGTTCGAATCCCACGCTGTCTGTAAGAAGTTTGCACATTCTCCCCATGTCTGCATGGGCTTCTGCCAGGTGCTCTGGTTTCCTCCCACCATTCAAAATGTACTGGGGTGTAGGTCAATTGGGTATAATCGAGCAGCATGCAGTTGTGGGCCAAAAGGGCCTGTTACCATGCTGTATGTCTAAATTAAATCAAAATTGAAATCTTTGCATTTCAGAAGGGTGTTGTGGGGAACTGATGCTCAGTACCATGCTAATTCCATCCAGTCACAACTGGATTTTACTGCTCACCCAGGATGTATAGAGGTGAGATTGACCCCTTAAATACCTTTGCAACAACACCCTCCACCAACTGCACTGCTCATCCATGTGGTTCAATATTAGGTGGTGCTTTTAGGTGATACGCACCAAAGCACATTCGAGATCTGGGAGCTCACCTGCTGGAATAGTGAAGGCCAAATCTTTCATCTCACTTTAATGATGACCTGGATGTACAGTTGATGTGTTCTTGTATAGATGCTTAGAGGCTGTTCTTTTAATTAGCTGCCATGGGCATTATGAGCTAAATGATCCCTTCTGTGCTATAATTTTTTTTTAAACTGGCAAACTATGATTTCACCCCTTAAGGTAACATACACTCCAGTTATTAAACTGGAGAAACGACAGAGTAGGTGCACTGATTTTCATACACATCTCCTCATATCTTAAAGGAAAAAAGTGACTATGGACTCTGA
This sequence comes from Narcine bancroftii, assembly GCF_036971445.1. Taxonomy (NCBI): domain Eukaryota; kingdom Metazoa; phylum Chordata; class Chondrichthyes; order Torpediniformes; family Narcinidae; genus Narcine; species Narcine bancroftii. The sequence continues at coordinate 390,820,044 of NC_091469.1, forward strand.
AATAATTATGAAGCACTCTTGACAGGAGATGGCTATTAAATTCAACTCTAGCAGTGTTAGACACATGACCTAAATACAATGTGGCATGCAGAAAAAGTTTAATTGATTCACATACGCATTTAAGATATAACAATTCCCACCCCTAAATAAATATTGCACTGGCTCACGTTACTCCTTACCAAGCTTCTCCAGCTTTCATCTCCCTTGTGTACTTAACATCCACATATCCCCTGCAGCCGCATGCACTTAACACATCTCTAATACTCACATAACCTCTCAGAATCTATACACATTGATAGCTATTCAACCATGGGATACACCACAGGACTACATTGCAACATGATGTCTACAGATTCTCACTCCTTACAGGATAAGAAGACATACAATTGCCAACATAAACAACCAACAGATGGCAATAAATGTAGAGTTCCTTGCCTTAGCAGCAGAAAGGTGAGAGAGCTCAATATCAATGCAGCATTTGTCACAATCAATGATAATAACAGCAAAGAGATCATTTTGACAAGATATACTTTTACATTTCCTAATTTACATTCTTTCCACAAACTTATCTAGTTTATTAACTGAGGGTTCTTTCACGAGGTTCCTTTTACATGACTAAGTATAGTAAAATTGAGAAAGCGAGAAATCTGAAGTATAAACAGAAACCTCAATGAGTTAGGTAGCTTCTGTGAAGAGAGATAATGTTACACCAGATCTCAGTTAACCCTGTTTCTCTTTCCACAGGAGTTGACTAACCTACGGTGCATTCTAATCCAATTTGCACTGCACTGGCTCAGTTGAGGAAGAGGGTAGTTTAAATGAGTTCTGCAAATGGCAAGTCACAGAGATCGAATGGTCCACCATCAGGGCAGGATTAAGAAGAGGCCACTTACAAGTTGTCTGCAGGGCAAGGTCCCAGTTACAATCGATTTCTTCTGCAGATGAGGTGGCATGGTTGGCGTAGCGGTTTGCACAACTCCTTTACAACGGCAGCGATTGGGACCAGACTAGGTTTAAATCCCGCACTGTCTATAAGGATTTTGTGCGTTCTCCCCATGTCTGTGTGGGTTTTCCCTGAGGGCTCTGGTTTCCTCCCATCATTCAAAAGGATATCCGGGGTGTATGTCAATCAGGTATAATTAGGCGGCATTGGGCTGAAATGGCCTGTATGTCTAAATGTGTTTTTTAAATGATTCATTAAGCACTAATAGAGCACCCTGTAGAAGCATTGGCCATGGACAACCTGATGCCCAAAATATCACCATGTTAAGGAGCCTGACAGTGGGGGAGTCCAGCTGTGATCGTGATATCATTGCCAGCGAGGAGCAGAAAACTTAATGTTGATGTTTAACTGAAATCACCAAGATATAACTTCAGTGAGAACGTGATTTTTTTTTCCCTTGAATGTTATGGTCCTTCTCTACGGAATGTAAATGATGGCAAGATCACAGTGCTGGCAGACAATCAAGGAGCAACATCAAATGGAAGACATCTCAGCTTCTACTTTAGGGATGGGTGTAGAGGCACCCTCCCCATCTCTCCTCAGAGTTTCCAGCAATTTTTGTTTTTGTGGCAGCATCAATATTCACAACATTGTGCTGTTGCCTTTTGTCACCCATCTTTTCTGGAAAACCACCTCTCCAGGGCACCTCATTTAGATGCCATGAGACACCTCCTACCAATGCTTCTCCAGCTATCATCTCCCTTGTGTACTTAACATCCGCATATCCCCTGCAGCCGCATGCACTTAACACATCTCTAATACTCACATAACCACTACCAATAGTACTTATAATATCATTGGTGGTCAGGAGCAGGAGGCATAATGTGCTGTTTACCTGAAAGTGCCAGGTTATAATTTCAGTGAGAATGTGATTTTTGGAAACATTTTTCCATGTACCACTGAGTTATGGACATCATTATGTACCAAGTTTCAGTAAATAACGACAGCAATGGTGGGGCATTCAATTGGCAGCTGCAAAGGATCTGAGTAAGCTCTAATAAACTCTGGGTAACTCAGAGAAACAAATCAAATGAGCTCATTTCTGAGTTCAAGCCAAGGGCATTCAACAGATTGCACACAAAACCCTGAGAAGATGTGGATTGTCACATGACATAGTTGATGTTTGATCATGATAGAAGATGTCATCGAAAGTATTATCAAGCACCAGATATTCTCCAGTAAACTCTTCCCTAATGCTCAGCCAAATTCCACCAAAGATAGCAGACCTCATTGGTCCAGAGGGACAGATTCCAGGAAGAAGGTTGATATGATTCCCTTGATCATAAGACAAAGGCCCTTCATCAATCTGTCCTCACCATACAATGCTGTCCCAAACAATAAAAATCCATGGCAATGTTCACATCAAAACGGATCCATTTACCTAGAAGGAGCATCTCAAACAAGAAGACGTAATCACAAGATGAGAATCAGTCATTTAAAATTGAGGTACATAGAATTATCCTCCTGCAGAAGGTGGAAAATAGTGATTTTCCATGTTGATGTTCTCTTGCCTGGTTTGACTTGGAGTCTGCAGATCCCACCCCTCAGGAGGCAAGCCTCCCTAAGGAGCTCTTCCTGGTTGTTCAAGTGCCTGTGAAATTGCCTTTCTTTCCTGTTTCCTAAGAGCTGTCAATGAGGTTTGTCATCCATTTTGTGGATAATACACACTTCAGCCAAAAGTATTGTTAGCAAATAAAATGAATACCCAGCAATGCTACTGGGATGTCCAGAATGAACTGCTTTGACCAGAATGAACTCAAGTTTCTTAATGTTCATCATAGTTGGTCCACCACAACCCTAAAGTATGTTTTGTGGATGATGAAAAGACTTTGGCAGCACAATTTCAAGCATCTCAGCTCCAGCAATCCTGACATTGGGTGCTGAATGTGTGGAGTTTGCATGTTCTCCCTGCAACTGTGGATTTCTCCATGTAATGTGTAATTGAGCAGTGGAAATGGTTTTAATGTAAGGAGGTGGCTGGTCAATCAAAGGAGGAGGGGGATGCTAATTGAAGGAAGGTATCACTGTGGATGACTGTTTGATATTTATTGTGTTCACAGTGGTCTGTCAGTCCTGTTCCCGTCCTATATGGCTCTGTAAAGAGCTCAATTCCTCACTGTGCCAATCCCATAATCTAAAGTGTATTAACAATCATAGTAATTAAATATTTGATCAATGGTGAATTAAAGGGTAGTGAATGTGAAGAGATTGGCAATGGTTAGGGTAAGGCCTGAGGAATGTGAGTGGATGTTCATTTAATGCTAATTACCTCCTGACATTTTTCTGCTCAAATAGCATTTGTTAATTATCAGACCAAAACAGAATGATTAAAGTCTTACAAACCACTCACCTCCACCCCTCAATACCAAAGAAACCTGCAAGTAATTATGGATCCCTTTGAATAGTATAGTTATTGAGGGGGTTCTCCTTGACTGTGTGTGTGGTCCTCAGGGTGGTAGCTAGACAGATGCATCTCAATCCAACAGGACAATTGTCAACTAAACACTGCACGAGGGCTGACATCACCACCTGTTTACTCTGAACACTTCTGCTGTGCACGGAACTACATAATTAAATGCAGTCCTAGTGTTGCCCATTCACAATTCATGATCAAAATTCCAAAAACAAACGACTTCTCTGACAAATAAAATTATGCATATTATCCAGTTTTTAAAAAAAATACTTAGGGTTTTATTGAATACAAGGTGCATCAGGTGGCTGGAACATTTATATATGCTATATATGCTTATGTATATTTAGAGAGCTGTCATCTTATACAAGAAAAAAGATCATCAAATCGGTGACTGAACGTCATGAAAGAAATTATTGCTTGACAGAAGACCTTTAGAAACAAGTTAAAGCAATAATATAAAATGTGTGCTGAAATAAAAGGATAGAACTGAGCTGAAGAATAGAAGATAAAATCTAACAGAGTAAAGAAGCTGTCTCTAATGTATTAAGTCTGAGACAGACCAGCCTCCACAAACCCATAGGTATGCTGTAAAAACACTAACATTCTCTTCCGGCATCTGTTGAGGAGTGTTGAGGCAATCATATTAAGGGAGGGACGCTGGGATCATTTAATACTTCAGGTTTTCACATAACTGGTGGAAAGGAAAAAAGGCAACTTATGCTCAGGTTCTACAATAGCAGAGTTTGGAAAATTGCCATTGTAAAATTTTTTACTTCATTTGTATCTGACTTTAGAAGAAACAAATAGATTATTGATTTTTAATACACTTTTCCCCCTTGTTTTGCTTCATGAAGACATTTTGGGACCTAATGCTGCAATGATGTTGTAAAATATAGTGGCCCAGCCCTTCTTCAGAGATCTTTAGAGCTCCAACAAATCCCATATTTGTACATTTCAAAGCAGTGTCTTAAATACCTTATGGACACGGTCAAAATCTCAACAAACACCTCTGCTTGTGATTGATTTGCCATCACAGGAATTTGCTTACTACACCATATACCAAGCAGACAAGTGAAAAACCAAATCGCATAATGGTTCCAGTTCCCATCCATTCCTCATGGTATAGGGTCTGAATGATCTCAACCTGATTCTAATTCAATATCCTTGTGACTTAATAGTAGAGAAATCTTTCTGAATTTTCAGAATGATTTTCCCTGGGCCTGCATATCGATTGTTCTGGAATGTTTTACCTTCGATCAGAGGCAGGGACGAAATTAAGAGATATTCTGTAATGTATCTGCCAGTCTCCCTCTGATTTTTTTTTATCAGGGTTCCATTGATTAAAATTAAAATAGCAAGGAAGAAGCAATCTTGCACAAAATATTCATCTGCTTTTAATACACATCCTTCGCATTTTTCAGAGAACTTAACCCCTTGCTTGATATATTTAGCTTGTGAGTAGCATTTTGAATCAATGTCTACCTCTGAAAACATATTTTTAAAAACCTATGGTTCAATTGCTATTTTAAAACAAAAGGATGATGGGCCATGAAAAACAACTGCCACGACTACACTGAATACATCCCCACGTTTAGAACATGAGCTTCGTCTCCCTGCCAAGAGAAAGCAGATTCTGACACATGGAGCTGATTATCAGTGTGAGTCCAATTTACCATTCTCCCAAGTTTTCTGTAGTTCTGTCAGTAAAATATTTGCAACATTCTTGTACTGATTCTGAAACTGGAGGAAAATGCATCTCACTGATATTTAAATTGAATATTTAGGGCACAATAGGGTCTCGGAATTTTTCCCTCTTTCAAAATCAAATTAGATGAGCTGGCTAAAAAGTGTTCCAGTGAAGAACCAAATCCAAAATAATATTTATTTTACTTTTAAATCATTTTTATATATTCCATCTTATTTTAAGCCTAATTAACAAACTGCATAAAATGATTATATCTACTGTAGAACTGCTTGGAAATAATTGTAGAATACAGGAGTACGTTCATGAATCCACAAATAGTTTATGTAGGTTCCAGTACTATAAATATAACATGGCAAAATATAATCAAAGCATTCACATCATCCTATGCAACAATCTCTTTGAGAATAGCACACTTCCTAATACCTTATATTTTTCTGTGTTTTTTTAACATTAATGTTAGGTTTTGATGAGTTTCTGTGAATTTTAACCAACATTTATCAAAATTAATAGTCATGAAAATGCACACGGAATGATGTGCTCCTAGTTCACCTCTGGCAATTGGGCTAAAACTCAGATGAATTCAATGACTTGAAGGCTCAGGAGCTTATTTTCCAGCCCCTCCTCTATCCTAATGTTGAATGTCATTGTAGTATTTTGTGTATCCTGAGAGCCTGAAGGAGGGTTGTGACCACCCCCACACAGATCTGAAGGAAGGGGGAGGTAATCCTCTCCTCATTCCAAACATTTGGCCTAAACCAGCTAATCATCTAATTTTGTAAATCAGCTCTTTCATTGGGATCCAACACACCAACCAGAGCTGGCCCTGGAATGGTCCCTCACCTTTCAATTATAATATCATACCTCCTGAGAAGCAATGAAATTCCAGTCTAAAGAGAAAAATAGTCCATTTTACATTATCTGCACACCCTCTCAGCTTTGGCACTTGGGGAATTTCAGTTTCCTTGGACAAAGGTTAAGCAAATAAACTATGAAATAAGCTAAAAACTTGGCAAAAGGTTATGAAAATATATCTATGTCCTCTGGTTACCAATTGCCATACTCTGGGCAAATGTGTTCCCGCATTTACACAATTTATTGCTTTTGTGATTTTGTATACCTCTCTGAGATAACCCCTCATCCTCCTGCCCTCCAAGGAAATAATGTGCTAGCTTCCTCAATTTCTCCCTACAACTCATGCCCCTGAATCCTAGTAACATCCTTATAAATCTCTCCAGCTTGACAACAACTTTCTTGCAGCACAGTGATCATAACTGAACATAATACTCCAAATAGGATCTCACCATTGTCTTATGCAACTGCAACATAGGAACATTACAGCATAGAAACAGGCCTGTTCCGCCCTTCTAGTCTGTGGCAATCCATTTTTCTTCCTTGACCCACCAACCTCCCAACTTCTATATTCAAACATCGATGAAGGCCAATGTGCCACAAGCCTTTTTGACCACCCTACCCATGACGTCACTTTCAAGGTACTATGTACCTGTGCTCATAGATCCCTCTGCTCTACCCCACTCCCCAGATCCAACCCATGTTAGACTTCCCAAAATGCAGCACCTCGCATGTGTCAGTTTTAAATTCCATCAGAAATTTCTCTGCCCACCTGTCCAACCAATCATGATCCTGTTGCAATTTTGGCAACCGTCTTGACTACTTACAATATCTGACATTTTAGTGTCATCCACAAACTTGCTAATCATGCCAAGTCCATTTTCATCTCAATTATTGATGGAAATAGCAAACAGCAATGTGTCACCACCAGTCACAGACCTAAGTCTGTAAAACAACCTTTCTTCCATGAAGCTAATTTTTAATTTGATCTGCATCTGATGCAACCTAACCTTCCAGAGCAGCCTACTCTATGGGATTCTATCAAATGTCCTTTTTAACCTTCTTGGTCACAACTTCAGAAAATTCAATCAGATTTGTGAGAAATTATCTTTCACTTACAAAACCATGCTGACTATCCTTGATCAGTCTTTGTCCACCAATTACATGTATATCGTTAAGAATACTTTCTAGTAATTTACACACCACAGATGTTAATTCTGTGTTCACAAACTTACTGGCTTTTCCCTGCAGCCATTCTTGAATAGAGGCACATCATTTGCCACCCTCCAGTTTCTGGCATCTCACCTGTACTTAATGGTGACTCAAAATTCTCAGCCTGTCCACCTGCAATTGCCCTCTCATAGTCTCCTTGAATATATCTGATCAGGCCAAGGAGATTTATCTACCTTCATATACACCAGAACATTCAGCAGCTCCTTAAGTGTAATAGACCACAAGATCACAAGACAAAGGAACAGAAGCAGGCCACTAGGCCCATTGAGTCTGTTCCGTAAATCTACTCTACGCTACTCTACACTATTTCAAATTTCCGGCCTTTTCCCCATACCCCTTGATTGCCCTCACTAATGAGATGCTTGTCTATTTCTTGTTTAAATACTGACTCTTATCTCTCCCTCTGTGGTAAAATGGGGGAAGTACTCATTGAGGGCCTTATGCATCTCCTGTGCCTCCACACAAAGGTGACCACACTGATTCCTGAGTGGTCCTTTTTTTTCCATGGTTACTCTTTTTGATGTTGATCAATAATACGTCCTTAACAGCATAGAGGAACAGAGAGATCTTGAGGTCCTGGTCTATATATCCTTCAAGATTGCAGCACAGGTTGAGAAGGTGATTATATATCCTTCAAGATTGCAGCACAGGTTGAGAAGGTGATTAAGAAGCCAAGTGGTGTGCTAGCCTTCATTTGTAAGTGGATTGAGTTCAAGAGCTGTGAGGTACTGTTGTAGCTCTGTAAAACTCTGGGTTAAACCAGACCTAGATAATTGCATTCAGTTTTTGCCCTCCTTACAGGAAGGATAGAGGTACAGAGGAGGTTTACCAGGATCTTGTCTGATTAAGTGAATGTGTCTTCTGATGCAAGGTTGACAGAGCTAGGACTTTTCTCTTTGGAGAGATGGCAGATGAGAGGTAAATATCATAGGCATGGAGTTAGACAACAAAGAGTCTTTTGTGGAGGTTACAAAAGAATGATGAAGGTAGGGTAGTAGATGTAGTCGATATGGATTTTAGTGAGGCATTTGACAAGGTCCCCCATGAGAGATTCATTCAGAAGGTCATGAGGCATGGAATCCATGGAACTTTGGCTGTATGGATTAAAAATTGACTTCCTGTAGAAATCAGAGAGTAGTAATGGACAGAAAGTTTTCTGCCTGGAGGTCAATGATTAGTGGAATATCACAGGGATCTGCTCTGGAACCCTTGTTCATTGTGATATTTATAAATGCCTAGATAAAGAAGTGGAAGGATGAGACAGTAAGTTTGCTGATTATATGAAGGTTGGAGGATGGTGTTGAAGGTTGTCGTAGGTTACAAAAGGATATAGACAGGGTGCAGAATTGGGTGGAGAAGTGGCAGATGGAGTTCAATCTGGATAAGTGTGAGGTGATTCATTTTGGAAGCTCACACCTGAAGGCTGAGTACAGGGTTAATGGTTGGATACTTAACAGTGTGGAGGAAAAGAGGGACCTTAGGGTCAAAATCCCTACATCTCTCAAGGTTGCCACACAGGTTGAGAGGATAACTGGGATGTTGGTCTTCATTGGTAGAGTGATTGAGTTCAGGAGTCAAGAGGATATGTTGCAACTTTACAAATATCTGGTGAGACCACATTTAGAATATTGTGTTAAGTTCTGGTCATTATAGGAAGGATGTGGAAGCTATGGAGAGGGTGAAGAAGAGATTCACCAGGATTGGAAAATATCTTATGAGACAAAGTTAGCAGCTCCAGGAGTTTTTCTTAGAATGAAATGAGATGAGAGGTGACTTAACAGAGGTCTACAAGGTTCTGAGAGGCATAGATAAGGTATTCAGCCAATGGGTTTTTCCCCCAAGGCAGGAGTAGAAAACACTAGATGACATCTGTACAAAGTGAAGGGAGAAATGTTTAGGGAGGCATCAGGGGTAAGTTTTTTTACACAGAGAGTTGTGGGTACCTGGAATGCCTTTCCAGGGGTGTGGTGTGTGACAGAATATTTGGGAATGTTTTGGGGAGATAAATTGGGAAAAGTTTGAGTAGGTTACATACATACATACAAACTTTAAAACAGATCTTATTTGAAATACTGAAGAATTCAGTCTTCATGGCCGGAAATGCTATCTGTCTGATGTTTCTCTTGGAATAAGAGGAATAGTAAGAACCTCTGTGGTAGCTTGAACAAAAGAGGTTATCATCTGGAGAACCCTGAGGGGCAAGTTTTATCAGCAAGACATTGAGGTGTCTAATGGTGGTACCTCACTTATGGAATTTCTGGAACCACACATCTCTTTCTCTGCAAACCTACAAGAACCTTCCTGAGCGGTAACCATTGACCTTTCAAGCACCAAAGCCTGGTGAACCTTATACCTGTTAAATTCTGTGCACAGTATAAGAATTTCCTGCAACCAAAGAACTTGGAAGAATGAGAAGTGAGGTTGGACTGTGAACCAAAGAACTTTCTTAAATTTACACACACATTACATGCACGTGCGCTTAGAATTAGAAGGGGGTTAAGTTAGGTTAATTAAGTTAATAGTGATAAGTTAAAGTTTGATTCCATATTCATGTTTAAAGATAATTAAAAACAATTTTTGTTTAAGTAACCATTTGTCATGGTGAATATCTATTACTGCTGGATTTTGGGGTCCTTTGGGCTCGTAACATCATGAACTTTTAAGAAACTCTTAGGCACATGGATGAAATAAAAATAGAAGATTACAAGGTACAAGGGTTTAATTTGTTTTTGGTAGGAATATATAGGTCAGCAGAGCATCGAGGGCCAAAGGGCCTGTACTCTGCTGTAATGTTCTACGTTCTGTTCTAAAACCAGGCCTTTGAGCTCAATTCATCCATGCAACCAAATTGCCAACCTGAGCAACTCTCATTTGTGTGCGTTTTGCCCAGATCACTCTAAAACATTCCCAGCTATGTACTTAGACCATATGAATAGAAAGAGATTTAAGCCATTCACCCCAACAGGCCTGCCCTCCCATTCCATTATGGCTTTAACGACGCAGTTGCCCCATGAACCTAATGCTGCCCTACACCACCCAATTAACCTACCAAGCCCGTATGTTTTTGGAGGGCAAGAGGAAACTGGAACACAATTTAAAAAAAAACCCATGGAGAGAATGTACAAACATCTTAAAGATAGCGCTGAACATTGCAGGGATAAACAAACATTGCAGATCCGCTGTCCAGATTGGTGAAGGATGGTGGTCCACAATCCAAGTCAGAATTGGGAACAGAAACAGAGAGCTTTGTACGCTTCATAGCTATTCAGTCGACACCGAAAGCTGTGACTACGAAGGAGGTCGAGAGAGAATCCGAACGTGATCCAGAACTCAGGGAAGTAAGAGAATGCATACAGAGTGGACAATGGGACAAGTGTACTCACAAGGCTTACATTCCCATTAGAGACGAACTTTTTTGCATCGGACAGTGTGTATTAAGAGGTTGCAGATTGGTGATACCGCAAAGATTGAGACCGAAGATCGTATTCTTAGCGCATGAAGGACACCTAGGCATTGTTGGTACCAAGCAAAACCTCAGGACCAAGGTATGGTGGCCAGGTTGTGATAAAGACACAGAGAAATTTGTCAAAACTTGTCACGGATGTCAAATCACAAGTAGGAGTAATCCGCCAGAACCGATCCGGAGTAGGCAACTCCCGACAGGACCATGGATCGACGTAGCTGTTGATTTTCTTGGACCTTTACCGACGGGTGAATCAATTATGGTAGTGATAGATTACTACAGCAGATACTATGAGTACGTGGTGCTGAAGTCCACAACCACTGAAAAAACAATACAAGCATTAGCAGAGATATTCGCAAGATATGGATTACCTGTTACATTATACTCTGACAATGGTCCACAATTCATTTCAGAGACATTTGCGGAATACATGAGGACCACAGGTATCCACCATCATAAAGTAACTCCGAAATGGCCACAAGCCAACGGAGAAGTAGAGAGACAAAATCAATCCATTGAAAAACGATTGAGGATTGCACACGCAGAAGGACAAAATTGGCGAGAAGCATTATTATCTTATGTGGCTGTCTATCGAGCAACGCCTCATGCAACCACTGGAAAAAGTCCTGCAGAAGCATTTTTTGGGAGAAAAATCCGCACAAAAATGCCAGAAATAAAGGAAATCCGAGACGACCAGGAGATGAGGGATGCTGAAAAGAAAGGTGCAGCAAAGCTGTACACAGATTCGAAACGTGGAGCCAAGTACTCAGACATCATGCCAGGAGATAATGTTCTAGTGAGGCATGAAACTGGTGGTAAGCTAGACACACCTTATTACCATCAACCCTACACTGTCGTATCCAGAAGTGGCAGTATGGTGACAGTCAAGTATCCGACTGGAGTCCTGTATAAGAGAAATGTATCAGGTGTAAAAAGGTACCAGTCCAGAGATACATCGAGCGAAGAGGTTGAAAGGACAATACGAGATGCTGAAACTGAGAGACCTGATGATGTTCCAGAGGCAGTTACCAGCACTCCTGATGAAGTGACTAGAGCGCCAGAAACACCCGAAGCCGTGGCGAGCAGTATTTCCGACGCTGAGAGTGAACAACCGAGAAGCGACAACAATATCGCAGGCAGGCCGAAACGAAACCGGAAAGCGCCCAAACGATACGAAGACTTTGTGCCATAGTTTTAATAAGAACTTTGGGACAGTATTTAATCTTATATCATAAAGTGCATGTATGAGTGCTGTAGGAAGTAAATTTTATGTAGTTGAGTTATAGTATTACCATTAGTTACGATGTTTGTAAGTTTCCGAGGGATATTGGTAAGTGAAGGTAAAGTTTATTTCTGATTAAAGGAGGGATGTCATGATAATGAATATGTATGAGATGTACCGGAAGTCACGTGGTATGAGAGAGAGATAAGAGCACAAGCAGGAGAACAAAGGAAACTGGAAAATAAAGACACTGAGAAGTTTACCTGATAAAACTTGTGTTTGATGTTTTATTAACTTCACATTTCGGGCCACAAATGTGACAGATTCGAACTTGCCTTGCTGGCACTGTAATATCTAACTGTGCCGCCCAAATGGTCAGGAGAAATTCAGCAAGAGATTTAATATTCAAGAATGGCTCAACCCTGTAAATTCTCCTCTATGTTTGTTCTGTGAAGCTCAAACACCACTTACTACTCCATGTATGTGTCATCACCAACCAACAATCTTTCTCAATCAAGACTGAAGCTCCATATACTTTGATGAAGGGCTCAAGCCCGAAACATTGGTTATATTTGCTATATAAAGGACACTGTTTGACCTGCTGAGTTTCCCCAGCATTGCTTTTTTACTTTATTCACGATATCTGCAGACATTCAACATTCATGGGTTCACCTCACCTTTCTACACTCAGCACTCTTCTTAGCCTCACACCCAAATCTCATGGCTTATGTGCACTGTCGGTTATTCAGCAATGGCAAGCGTATCACACATTGAGGTTTCACACCTATTGACCTCACAAAACTCTCTCTCAAGCAATGCAAGGTAGCACAGAAACAGAGCCAGTAACATCTGACTTCTGAGAAGGTAAATGCCAATGCCTGTTCTTCAGGCAGTCGATAGTTTTAGCCATTCCTCAAGTGTCAATTACTGAGTCTGTGAACAATGAAGAGGCTGGGTCATTTGAAACTGACAGGATCACCATAACTGATCCCCCTTCTCACATCTTCCTTCCCCTTAAACCATAATTTGCTCTGATTTTAAAGGTGGTGTGAGTGTGCAGTTCTCAATTCTTTCATTTCTCAAAATACTTCACCAAAATTTTATCCTTTTGTCTTTCCCCCTTCATGCAGACTACAGACCAAGAGAAATGGGCTTCATGAGGGCAGAAAATTGATGGTCAACATGGATATGAGTGGACGAACGGTATTATTTCTGTGCAGTATGACTTTATGTTTCTTTTACTCTAATGTGGCCTGTGGTGGAATAATTAGAAAGCGAAAGTAAATGCAGATTATCAAAATGGCTAAGATCACTGCGGTATCTCTTTCCTCTTTTGATGACATATATACAAGGAGCACTGCTTAAATTGAGCTCAAAGAATTATAGATGACTCTTTCCATTAAGCATGCAGAATCTTTGATGTATGACCATCAGGAAGGAGGTAAAGGAGCATCAAAAGTAGGACTACCAGGCTGTGAGATTAATGAACAACATCAATCAGCATGAGTACTATCAAGTTGCTCAAGAAAGGGAGTAGAGGTAATCAAGGAAATTATAGGCCACTGAGTGTTACTTCAAGCTACTGGAGAAGATCTTGAGATGATGTACAAGCATTTAGAGAGGCATAATCTGATTAGGAATAGTCAGCATGGCTTTATTGGGGAAGGTTGTGCCTCATGAGCCTGATTTAATGCTTTGAGTATGTATCAAAGCACATAATTGAAGGTAGAATGGTGGATGTAGTGTAAGGTATTTGATAAAGTTCACTGTGTGTAGAGCTCGTCGAAAGAACCAAAGACTTGTTGATCCAAAACAAGGCTTTTATTAGCAAAAGACAGGAGCTCTTCACAGGTGGCCGATCAGTCCGGAATGATCCGACCTGGCGAGGGACACAACCCTTTAAGGCCCAGACAATAGGTCTGGCTTAGCTCTCAGCCAATCGCTGTAAGCACAGTCTAGATACAGTAACTATATACACTATGTACATTGGTGATAGATCTGTACTATCACACTGTGCCAGGTTTATTCAGAAAGTCAGGAATCTGAGGAAGCCTTGCTTTGTAAATATGTACAGAATTCACTTGGCCATAGAAGGCAGTGGATGGTTGTAGATGATTTGTATTCTGTATGAAAGTCCATAACCAGTGGTATTCTACAGGGATCTGTTCTAAGACCCCTCCTCATTCTGATTTTTATAAATGACCTGGATGAGGAAGTGCAATATTTGGTGGGTTAGTAAATTTCCAGTTGACACGGTTTGGTGGTATTGTGGATAGTTTGAAGGGCTGACAGGGATTACAGAGAATGTTGATGTGATGCAGAGCTAGGCTGAGAAGTGCCAGATGGAATTTAACCCAGAAATGTGTGAAGTGGTTCCTTTCAGTAGGTCAAATTTGAAGATTAATATTGATGAGGAACTCTGAGCGTCGTGAACAAACTGAGAGATCTTAGGGTCCATGTGTATAGGACACACAAACCTGCTGTGCATGTTTATGGTGTTTTTAAGACGACATACGGTGTGCCGGCCTTCATTAACCATGGGATCAAATACAAAAGCCGTGAGGTAATGTTACAGCTATATAAGCTATTAGACCCCACTTGGAATATTGTGTTCAGTTCTGGTCATCTCACTGCAGTATGGATGTGGATGCTATAGAGAGAGTGCAGAGGAGATTTACAAGAATGCTGCCTGGATTGGAGAACATGCCTTCTGAGGATAAGTTGTGTGAACATTTGTATTTTATCAGTGGTGTGATGGAGGATGAGGGGTAATCTGTTAGGTCTATAAGATGATGAGAATTCATCCCTGTCTGGATTCCCCAGGGATGAATTGGCTAACATGTGTCTGCATAGTTTTAAGGTGCTTGGGAGTAAGTACGGGGGGGGGGGGGGGGTGGGGATGTAAGAGATAAGTTTTTTACACAGAGAGCGGTGGGTGCATGAAATGCACTGCCGGCAATTGTGGTGAAGGCAGGTACAATAGGATCTTTTAAGAGACTATTATGTAGGTGCATGGTACTGCGAAAAAATGGAAGGTGATGCAAAAGGGAAATTCTAGACAGTTTTTAGAGTAGGTTCCTGGTCAGCACAACACTGTGGGCTGAAGCTTTCTTTCTTTTCTGTTCTATCTAAGTAAATCATCCCAAAATATTTAATGTGTTTATTTTAACTTATACATTTATGTGATTATTATGTGCTGTGTATTCTTTGTGTTTGTGTGTGCATCGTGGCCAGAGAAATGCTGCTTCATCCAGTTGTATAAGTACAGTCAGGTGATAATTAAGCAAACTTGAACTAGAAATTACTGACAAATGCAGGTCAATCATATAAATTTATCTTCCCAGCAACTAGCATACAACATAGCACAAAATTTAAAGAGGATAAATTGCATGTGCAGTTACACCATCATCCAAACAAGTCCACATTATGGTTGGTGGTCAAAGAAAACCACTGTATAGACTATGGATGAATAGGGGATGTGGCATGTCATTTTGAAATTTATATTCATTCTGATGCAGCTTGGACAGAAAGGGTATGTGCTTCCAATCCTCCTATTTTTCTGTCTCCTCCTCCCAGGGTTCCTCAGGTGCTTGGAAAGGAGTTCCTGATTTCTGATATGTCCTCACGTTGGTGAGTTTGGGCAGTGAGCAGCAGACCTCCGCTGTCTTGACATGTACTCTGATTAGTACAGTGGTGTCTCTTATCCATCATGGTGTTGGCAATCTAAACTCGACTGGTCAAGAATGTGAATTTGTAATGATACATTTGGGGGGGGGGGGGGGGAAACACAGCTTTATAAACCTGAAAATAGAAAATACTTAAAAGGGCAGGCAGTATCTACAGAATCTCTGGAAATGCTGCTTGTTTAGATTTTATAATTTCATAATAATCTACGATGGCCCACTAATTCAAAGGAATATCTGCACATTGTGACATGCAGCTGTGATTTAATCTGGTATAAATGAAGTTAGGACTTGCTTTCAGGCAATCAAATTTATTTTTAATTAAACGTTATGAAAGCATCTCATAAGACAGCATAGAGTACAGTGTTAATGCAACACTATTACAGTGCCGGGCAGAGGGTTCAAATCTGGCGATGTCTGTAAGGTGCTTGTATGTTCTCCCCATGTCTGCATGGGTCTCCTCTGTGTGCTCCTGTTTTCTCCCACCCTCCAAAACAGATGAGTTCCGTAGATTAATTGGTGCATTTGGTGCAGCATAGGCTTGTGGATCAGAAGGGCCCAGTTGCTGAGCTGTATCTCTAAATTTGAAAAGAAATTCATAGGATCATCCATTGGAATTTTGAAGAGTCAGAGGCAACTTGAGGGAAACAGGTGACAGTGGGAGAGTGGATGCATAGAAGATGTTTCTTCCCAGTACCTGGGGCTACTGTTCAAAATATTAGGCTGCCTGTTTAAGGCAGAATTGAGGCAATATTGAGGCTTGAGCGCCATTAGAACTCTCTTTCTCAAAGGATGGCATAAACGTTTTAGCAGATGGTAAAGCAGGTTTGAGGGGTCAAGGGGCCTATGCCAGCTAAAAATTAATTTGTCAGAATGAACCCTTGTGTAACTATAATTAACCAAATCAAGTAGGAGGTGCTCCACTGAATCCAGACAAAAAAAAACATGGGATTGATCTATCTGAATTCTCTGTCAAGATCATTTAACCATGTTTGAAAAAAATAGAAAGTTGATTTCATTGTTAGGACTGGATATCCCTTCCCGGGCCATGAAATTTGACTATCGTTCGATTTTCCTGCCTGCCAGCAAAGTTCAGCTCACATTTAAACCAAACATTTAAATTATCCCTGTCATTATCTTCCATGTTATCCTTTCCTAGACTTAAATAAAACAATGAGTAACTCACTCCTTGGAGACACACTCCTCTTCTAATTTGTCATTCCAAATCTGTGAGCAACCTTGTTCTTGATTGGCTTTCTTCTGAATGTTATGCATTAATGCTCAGATCTGTCAATGAGGGTCCTGATGCTCCAGGATGCAAACTTCATTTCAGGGATTGGAAGTTGCCTGTGCAAATCTCATCAGTGTGACCAGCTGGGTAGCAGAGGTTTCTCAGAGCAAGGTCTTGGTTCAGTGGCAAGACAAATGGAGATCAGATCCTACTGCATGGATGCATGAAATGATGGTCAGCGTGTAGAGTTTTTCACTTGCAGGTGGTCTCAGGCACAGAGGCCCTTGCACCGAGCACATTTCATCCTTCCTGTCCCCAAATCGTTCCTCCCTCAGACTCTCCATCACCCCTCCACCACCTCCTATCCTCCCTCAGACCTTCTCCCTCTGTCTTTCTTGCATCCTATTGCTGTCCCCTTCATCTTTTCCCCAATAATAGGCATCATTCCTTCACTCTTTCTACTAGCCCACTGCTTTTACAGTATATAGAGTCACATAGCTGTTAACTTCAGCTTCTTCTTGCCTCTTATTTCACCCATGTCATCCCTTTGCCCTCTCATAGGATCAATGTTTGAGAAGCCCAACCCTTCCCTATCCAGTACTTCTCTGTAATATTCACTCAGCAACAGGGTGACCTTGGCTTTTGGCAATAATGGGAATGTATCTGGAGTCTCCTCTTCCTTTTAGACTTTTCCATTCACAACTGTGCGTGGTGTTCATGCAGAGTTGTGTTCTGAATCATTGGTTGTGGAATTGCTTGTCTATTACATGCTTTGTTTGCAAGCATACGATTCAGTTTATTTGTCACAAGATATCTGGTATAGTGAGAAGAATTCTTCTGCAGATAGGCAAGCAGATTATCTCTGGCATTACATACAGCCATATAAAGAGCACCATTTACAGAGTATGGGATTACAATGAAAAGGAAAGTAAAATAAGCCCGAAGCAAGGACAACATATGAGCACTGTCATGGGACTCATTCAGGAGACTGATGGCTGTGGAGAAGATGTTTACTTTAAGCCTGCTGGTGCATGTTTACCCAACTTAAGCCTTTCCCTGGTGGGAGGAAGGAGAATAGAGTGTGTCCGGGGAGTGATGGATTTTTCAGTATGATGGCTGCTTTTTCCAGGCATCAGGTAATGTAGATGGAATCCATGAAGGGAAGTTTTCATTATTTTCTAAGCTTCTGGAATTTATTTCTATCTTGAACAAAGCATCAAACATGCCATGATGTGTTGCACGCAGTAAGTGTGATTTAAATGGTGCACCTGTAGAGATTGTTGATTTCCTAAATTCTAATAAAGTAAAGGTGTTGGTTTGCTTTCTTGATCATCTCATCAATGTGCTGGTCCCAGATGAGGTCACTGGAAATGCATATTCCCATGATCTTGAAACTATCTAATTTTTTTAAAATTCAGCTCCACTGATGAGAACAGGGGCATGTACTTTATTCCCTCTCCTGGTCAATTATCATTTGCTCCATCTTAATGAAGTTGAGGAAGAGGTTATTATCTTGGTACCATGCCAATAAACTTTCAATCTCTTTCCTGGTTTCCGTCTCATCATTATTTGACACTTGGTCCATTAACATAGTATGATCGTTAAATTTAAAGATGAATTTGGAATGATCTTTAGCTTTAGTCATGGTGTAAAGTAGTACAGTGGGGGACTGAGTACATATTCCTCGAGCAGTGGCAGTGTGATTGAAGAGGAAATATTTTTCCTTAACCTTACTGATTTCAGTCTGTTGGAGAGGAAGTCAAGGATCTAGTTGCACTGAGGCCTGGATCTTGAAGTTAGTGAAAAAGTTTGATGAGGTCTGTGATAAGGAAGACAAAACTGTAGTGTATGAAATGCAGTCACCATCCAGGTGTTGTGGGGCTGAATGGAGAGTGAGGGAGATGGCAGCTGGCATGGATCTGCTTGACTGGTAGGTAAATTGAAGTAGGTCAAGGATGGCTGATTGGTCCATGACCTGCCTCTCAAAGCAGTGGATGTCAAAACCACCAGTTTGTAGTCGTTTAGATGCATTATTATTCTTTTCTTCAGTACAGGTATGATGGAACAAATGAGGACTTTGAACTGTTGTGGGAAGAGATCAAAGGTGTCATTAAATAAGTCCCTGTCTATTTCATTCTGCATATAGAGAAGAATTGTTGGAAATACTCCACAAAATGAGGCTGATTCGGTACAGAAAGAATGGCTTTACCACCAGCAACTCAGCTCTCACCCTCATATCATCCATTACATCCTCCTAGTCCTCTCTTCTCCTATGTGTAACAAGGATAGTATTCCCCCTGTCCTCACCTACCACCCCACCAGTCTCCATGTCCAATATATACTCCTCTGCCATTTTTGCCATCTACTATATGATCCCACCACTATACACATAGTCCCCTCTCTGCCTTCTACCACTCCCTCTGTAATTTGCTTGTTCACTCCTCCGTACCCACTAATCGTCCCCTTGGCACCTACCTCTGTGACTGTAGGAGATGCTCACTTGTGTCCATATCTCCTCCCTCACTACCATTCGGGTCCCCAAACAATCCTTCCTAATGAAGCAACATTTCACCTGGGAATCTGCAGGAGTCATCTACTGCATCCGGTGCTCCAATTGTGTTTTACATCGGAGAAACTGGGGGCAGACTGAGAGATCGCTTTGTTGAGCAGCTCAGCTCTGTCCACCTCAATAGTGTGGATTTCCCAGTGGCCTCCCATTTCAGTTCTCCATCCCATTCCCTTGTTGACATGTCTGTCCATGGTCTCCTGCACTCTCAGACTGAGACCACCTGAAAAATGGAGGAACAACACCTCATCTTCCGTCTGGGTACCCTCAAGCTAAAGAGCATTAACAGTGACTTCTCCGGTTTCCATTAAACCACCCTCTCCACCCCACCCGACCTTTCTTCTTCCCTTATTGCCTTTCTCCAAGCTCTATCTTCCTTTTTCCTCTGCCTCCTTTCACAAAGCCAGTCAATTCTCACCTCTCCTTTTATTATATCCAATTAACACCTTGGTCTGGACTCCACCCCCAGCCAGTCTTCAGTCTTTATTCTGATGCCTTCCTATTCTTTGCTTATTCCTTGAAGAAGGGCTGGAAATGTTGGTAATATATCTTTACCTCCTATGAAACTACGAGACTGGCTGAGTTCCTTCAGCATTTCTGTGTGTTTTTACTACACCCACAGTGTCTACAGACTTTCGTATTTCACTCTGTGGAGAAAGAAACATGATGTTCAGAGAGGATGATATTTCATCAAAGCTCCAATATGATTATGCTTTGTAGCTTCTTCTGGCTGGCACTTCAGTGTTGTGTATGTTTAGTATTTGTCTTTTACTCTTGAAACCCTGACTTGATAGAAATAGTGGGATAAGAGATATTGGAGACCGTGAAACAATTCTGCTGCGATTGTTGGACAGCAGCATGAATGTTTGCTTTTGAGCCTCCTGAAACTGATGTGACTTTATCCCAATCATCATATGCAATGCATTGTCTCCTCACTCTAGACCCAACTAAAGTTCAAATTAAAGTTAATTTTTGCACATTCCAAGGTGCAGTTATAAAAGTTTTTTTTGCAAACAATCCATACATAGCACAGCATAAGTGCAAAAGAGCAGAGTTACAAAGAGTGACCAGTTGGTACAGAGCAAAGGCAATATAGTTTTACCAATGTGTGGATGATTCTGAATACAGCAGGAAAGAAACTGTCTTTTAATCTGCTGCTACACCATCACATACTTCCTGTCGCGAAGAGAGTATGGGTAGGCTGGGATGTGTCTTTTAAAATGTTGACTGCTTTTCCAAGGTAGTGGGAAGTCAAGATGAGTCAATGAAAGGTAGGGGATTATAAGACAATAAGACCAAAGATTTGGAGCAGAGGTAAGCCATTCAACCCATTGTGTCCTCTCCACCTTTGCATCATAAGCTGATCCATTCTTCCACTCGGCCCCACTCCCCTCCTTCTCCCCATGATCTTTGATGCCCTAACTATTCAGATAGCTATCAATTTCTGCCTTAAATACACCCAACAATTTGGCCTCCACATTGCCTTTGGTACTAAATTCCAGAGGTTCAGTCCTCTCTGCCTAAAGAAATTCCTGCATACCTCTCTTTTTAATGGGTGCCCTTCAATCCTGAAGGTGTGTCCTCTTGCCCTAGACTCCCTTATCTTGGGTAAAAACTTTTCCCCATCTACGCTGTCCAGATTGTTGTGTGGATTGGAGCTTTTTGGTGTAATGAAAGATGAGAGGTGACTTAATAGAGGTATATAAAATTATGAGGGCATAGAGGGGTTGGACAGAGAGCATCTTTTTCCTGGGGCAACAATAGCAAATAGCAGAGGACATCTGTTTAAGGTGAATGGAGGATTGTTTAGGGGGGATGTTGAAGGTGGGTTTTTTACAGCACTGGGTGCTGGAATGCATTGCTAAGGGTGGTAGTAGAGGCTGTTACAATATGAACTTTCAAAAGACTCTTGGATAGGTACATGGTTGGAAGAAAATTAGAGGATTATGGATGGGAATGTTTAGATTACTGGGGAGTAGCTTTACATAGGTTGTCACCCCAGCATAGGCAAAAGGGCCTTTACTGTGCTGTCATTCTCTATGTGTGATGGACTGAGCTGTCCTCTGCAGTTTCTTGCAATCTTGGGTGGAGCAGTTCCAGTACCATGCTATGATGCACCCTGATAGGATTCTTTCAATTACGCACCTGTAGGAGTTGTTGAGGGATGCAGGGACATGCCAAATTTACTCATACTTCTGAAGAGGTAGAGGTGGAGGTGCACTCTCTTGGCCATTGTATCAATGGGGGAGGAGCAGGACATTGGAGATGTTTACTCCTTGGAACTTCTTACCACTGTTGATATGGACCAGGGAGGAATGTGTGTGTGTGTGTGTGTGTGTGTGTGTGTGTGTGTGTGTGTGTGTGTGTGTGTGTGTGTGTGTGTGTGTGTGTGTGTGTGTGTGTGTGTGTGTGTGTGTGAGAGAGAGAGAGAGAGAGCGAGAGCGAGAGAGAGAGAGAGAGGAAAAAGATGCATACTTAAGGATGCTCTTCATCAACTACAGTTCAGCATTTAACACCATTATCCTCTTTGAATTGATCTTCAAATTCCAAGACCTGGGACACGACACCTCAAAGTGTAATTGGATCATGGATCTCCTTACCTTCAGATGACAATCAGTGAGAATTGGTAAGAACATCTCCTCCACAATCTCCATCAGTACTGGAGCACCACAGGGTTGAGTTCTTAGCCCCCTTCTCTACTCACTTTACACTTATGACTATGTGGCTCTGTATGACAACAACACCATCTACAAGTTCCCTGATGATACCATGGGATGCATAAAAAGGGGTGATGAGTCAGCATGTAGGAGGGAGATTGAAAACTTGTCTGAATGGTGCCAAAACAACAACGTCACACTCAATGTCACCAAAACAAAGGAGCTGATTGTTGACTTCAGGAACGGAAAACACCAGAGGTGGAGAGGGTGAGCAAATTTAAGTACTTGGAAATCACTATCTCAGAAGATCTTTCCTGGACCCAACACACAAATAGCTTCATGAAGAACGCCTCTACTTCCTCGGGTATTTGCGGGGCTTTGGTATGACATCAGAAACACTGGCAAATTTCTACAAATGTGTGGCAGAAAGTGTGCTGACCAGCTGCATCACAATATGGTATGGGGACACCAATTCCCCCGAGCAAAAAGAGCTGGAGATGGTAGTGGACACAGCGCAGAACATCATGGGTAAACCCTACCCCCCAGACCATCGAGAACATCTACGGGGAACACTGCCATCAGAGAGCAGCAACAATCATCAAGGATCCACACCCAACACACTCTCTGTTCTCGCTGCTACCATCAGGAAAAAGGTATAAGTGCCATAAGACTCACACCACTAAGTTCAGGAACAGCTTCTACCCCTGCAACAACAAATTCAACCAGGGACTTATTTAAGGACTCTTACTTTTGAAATTTATTGATTTTTTTTCTACATTGTACTGTCAGTTTGTTTATATTTCTTATAAGTTCACATGTGTACATTGAGTTATTTTTTGCACTGCCAAAAAGTAGTAATTCTGTCTCACCTGCAGGAAAAAGAATCTCAGGGTTGTATGTGATGTCATGTCTTCTTTGGCTTGGCTTCGTGGACGAAGATTTATGGAGGGGGTAAAAGTCCACGTCAGCTGCAGGCTCGTTTGTGGCTGACAAGTCCGATGCGGGACAGGCAGACACGGTTACAGCGGCTGCAGGGGAAAATTGGTTGGTTGGGGTTGGGTGTTGGGTTTTTCCTCCTTTGCCTTTTGTCAGTGAGGTGGGGTCTGCGGTCTGTATGTCATGTATGTACTTAATAAATCTAAAATCTGAGTATCATAGACACAAAAAAATCTACAAATGCACTGTAATTCTTTTGCTTGCCACAGCTACACATGCAAATAGGATACACCAACCACAATAGTATGAATTACCACAATTTGTCAAGACAAAAAAAGAGATCATAAATATGGAAGGATTGACAATTAAGTATTTGTGGTTGAAAAAAAAAGTGATAGTTCAATAGTGCAGACAGATCTTTTGGTGGCCCTGAAATCACTTGTGGTTATTGTTGGGCACAAAGGTTCAAGAGCCCAATAGCTATTGTAAAAAGAACTGTTCTTGAACCTAGAAGGGCTAAATTTCAGGTTTCTCTACCTTCTATCTGAATGTAGCAGCAAGAAGAGAACAAGACTGGCATAATCTTAGCTTCTCTCTTGAGGCTGTAACTCATGTGGATGTCTCAATGAACAGGTCAGTGCCCATGATGCACTTGACTCCACTAACCTTGGAAAATGATGGCGACCATTTATCTTATTGATGCCGCTCATGGTTTTACTTTTATAAGGTCACTCATCTGCCTCCTGCATTCCATTCAACTTCACCTTCACATATATTACAAACACCACACAAATGGGTCTCATAAAATTTTGTTTAAAACAGATTAGCATGTAAAAGGAAGTCAGTACATATGGTTGATTTCTATCAAAAGACAAAATGCAAGACCAATGTTTATATTTGGATCTGAACTGTCCTTTTTATGGAAAGTTTGGTATAATTGTTTCAGCAAATATTATGTCCCCTAATCACACATTACCATCCCCTTCTACAGCTGGATTTCAATACAAAACAAAAAGTATAAAGTAGCAAAATCAATCCAATAGGAAATTTCTTCACCCTAAATACCAGTGGGTGGCCATAAGTTAACAAGCTACATTCTCATAGAAAAGCAAATACAAAGACAATTGCAAGCTGGAATCTTGACCAAACAAAGAATTGCTGGAGGAACTCGGCATGTCAGGAAACATCCATGGGTAGAAATGGTTAGTCATCATTTCGGGTCTGAACCCTGAATCAACATAAAAAGATGAAATGACATTTAAAGGGGGAAAGAAGCCAAGGGAGGGGCCCGGGCATGATTGAGCAAATGAATAGAAGATGTGAGAGGTCAGGAGACAAAATATCTCTTTATTTTAGAAATAAAGTTGGAGAGACCACTAGGAAGGAGAGAGGGGAGAAAAGATAGAGAAAGAAGGAAAGAAATTAAGCACATGAGGTGGGAAAAGATGGAAAAAGCAGAACCAGATGGAGGTGGGGTTAGCTAAAACTGAAAAAAAATCTATTTTCAGACTGTTAGGCTTAAGGCTGACCTGAAGGAACACGAAGTGCTGTTCCTCAAATTTATGTCAGGCCTTAGCTGGACAATGGATTAGGGCAGTAGGAATGATTGGGGGAGTTAAAATGGTCAGCTGGAGAAAGGTGCATTAAGAATCAGAAACAGACTGTAGGTGTTCAGTTATGAGAGATAGGCCTCTATTTTACTCTAAGCTGATATAGGAGATTGAGCAGGCATGGAGCAAGGAGGGAGTATTCCAGATATCATTTCCCCAAAGGGCCTGTTTCAACTCTGTGATTCTGTGGCATCATACCTTGGATCTCATCTTTTTCTTCAATCATAAATCACCCTCTGTCAATTACAGACACTGCCAGTAAGGCATTTGCTCCATACTGCACTTTTCTG
The DNA here is from genome assembly GCF_036971445.1 of Narcine bancroftii. Lineage (NCBI taxonomy): Eukaryota > Metazoa > Chordata > Chondrichthyes > Torpediniformes > Narcinidae > Narcine > Narcine bancroftii. The sequence goes on from NC_091469.1 coordinate 390,844,905, forward strand.
AACTCAGCATGGTGTCCCTGAGCTATCCTTTTGTGTTTGGTCAATGGCTGCTCCACCTATATAGCCTTCCTCTGCAACCAGCTTGTACGATTCCCCAAATATCACTTGGAGATGTTCTATAATCATTTGTTTGCACATCTTCAGTTGGGTTCAATACATTACAGTCAAACATGGGCATAAGGACTACTAAGTAATAAGTAAACTGGTGGAGGGAACCAAGAATTGCTGGAGGAAATCAGATTTTCTTAGATCTCAGTTCTTGATCAGTTGGGCATGTGGGCAGAGGAATAGTTGATGGAATTTGATTCAGAGAAATGTGAGGTGTTGCATTTTGGGAGTCTAATGTAGGTTGGACCTATACACAGTAAATGGTAGGGATCTGGGGAGTGTTATACAGCAGAGGGATTGAGGAGTATAAGTACATAGTACTCGAAAATGACATCCGGGTGTCCAAAATGGCTTTCAGCACATTGGCCTTCATTAATCAGAGTACTGAGTGTAGAAGTTGGGAGGTCATGTTGCAGTCATATGAGACATTGGTGAAGCCTCATTTGGAGTACTGTGTTCAGGTTTAGTTAAGATATTGTCAAACTGCAGAGATTTATGGATATGTTCCCAACACTCGGTGACCTGAGATTTATAAGGAGAGGTTGAGCAGACAGATGATTACAAGAGGATGAGAGGTGATCTTATAAAGGTATGAGAGGAATAGATCAGGTGAATGAAGAGACTCTTTTTTTCCCCAGAGTAGGGGAATCAGTAACCAGAGGACAAAAAGTTTTAGATTCCAGATGTAACAAGAATCTGAGAGAAATCTTTTTACACAGAGGGTGGTGACTGTATAGAACCGGCTTCCAGAAGAGGTAATTGAAGCAGGTACTATTGGATCAGATTCACAGATAGGATTGGTTCAGATGGATCTGGGCTAAACACAAGCAGGTTTGATTAGTGTGGATGGGACATTTTGGTCAGCATGGCCAGGTTGGGCTGAGAGACCTGTTTCCATGTTGTGTGACTCTATGACCCTATAACAACCTCCAAAGGTAAAAACAGGGGTCAGTCAAAGTTTTGGGTCCAGATGAAATTGGGTTTCAGTGAAACATTGACCATGGATGCTGTCAGACCTGCTGAGATCCTCCAAAAATTATTTGTTTGCTCAAGATTCTAATATGTGCAGCTTTGATGTTCCTCTAATCTGCCAGGGGGGGCTGAATGGGTCAGACAGCATCAGTGGGAGAAATGGAATTGTTGACATTTCATCAGGACTGAGTGTGTAGCAGAGAGAGAGAGAGAGAGAGAGAGAGAGATGGTATAATGTAGGCAGGGTAGGAGGGGTAGGGCTAGGGACATAATTAAGGACTGCTATGTAGTTTTGCAAACTTTTGAATCAACTTTATTTCTAAAATAAATTACAAAGCAAATCATTACAGATTCAGTGCTGTACTCCAAAGAAAATGCAAAGTCACTGTTTATTTTCAAAGGAAATGTGCAACGTTTTTGACTTATGCACATTGAGAGTTAAAATATTTAATTTTAGCATAAACAGGTTACTCACAATATGGGTTAAAATATTTAAATTTTAGCATAAATTCACTTCTATTATCATTAGTAAAATATAATTGTTGCCATTCATAAATATAACAGGAAAACACCTCAAATATTTTTATAATTAAATTTTGGAACTTGCTCATTTTCATTGTTTCATAGCAGATTTTGCATTTGGTAGTATAGAAATTTGAGAAGATACTAGGAGCAGAAAATATCTCTCAAAACAGGTTCATATTTGGGCATAATTTACACCATAATTTCTGGTTTGACCCAAAGAATAAACATTGCCTTTTATACTTTTATCCTTCTTTTTCTTCTTTGGCTTGGCTTCACGGATGAAGATTTATGGAGGGGTAATGTCCACGTCAGCTGCAGGCTCGTTTGTGGCTGACAAGTCCGATGCGGGACAGGCAGACACGGTTGCAGGGGAAAATTGGTGGGTTGGGGTTGGGTGTTGGGTTTTTCCTCCTTTGTCTTTTGTCAGTGAGGAGGGCTCTGCGGTCTTCTTCAAATAAGGTTGCTGCCTGCCAAACTGTGAGGCGCCAAGATGCGCGGTTTGAGGCGATATCAGCCCACTGGCGGTGGTCAGTGTGGCAGGCACCAAGAGATTTCTTTAGGCAGTCCTTGTACCTCTTCTTTGGTGCACCTCTGTCTCGGTGGCCAGTGGAGAGCTCGCCATATAACACAATCTTGGGAAGGCGATGGTCCTCCATTCTGGAGACGTGACCTACCCAGCGCAGTTGGATCTTCAGCAGCGTGGATTCGATGCTGTCGGCCGACTTTTATTCATAAAGTAGTATTAAATGCAGAATTCAGAAATATGCAACTTTGAGTCTATATCTATTGAGTATCTGTATTGAGCATAGTTTTGATTGTGTAGAAAAATCTTTGTAAAAAACAAGATCACATTTCTGTAATGGCCTAAAAATTCAATCTCTTTGAAACCTTCAAGACTCAAATCTTCACTCATCCTCAGTTTTTCTCTGATAATTCTTCATCACAACTTTTCATTGTTGGATTGTCAAAACCAACAAGTCTATTAAGGTAGATTTCCCCATTTTAATGCATTGCATAAAAGCAGAGAAGACACTGCAAACAGTGATATTACTTTCTGAGAAACATGCCTATTTGTGCAGTAACATTAAACATACAAAGTGCACAATCAAACTAGTTATTTTAGCTTAGAAGACGCTCTGAGTCATACTTCTGGTAATTGAATCAAGGAAATACACTAATGTGATTTATTTGAAAAAGGAATGATTTGTTTTATATAAAGACACTCCTCTACAAATCAAGCTCTGCAAGAACTATTACAACTATAATGCAAAGGTACAAGATCCCAAACTTAGTGGGCTGTGTTTCAATCTGCGTGGAAGCCTCTCAAGCTGGGGAAAATATCAAACATTCTCCTGCACTTGGGTCTCAGGTCACTGAAGTTGGTCCACTGCTTATTTTGGCTACACTCATCATTTTTCTTCTAACCACACACTTACATTTGGATTTGCTTTAACCCAGCAGTAAACTGGTGTTCACCTGAATGAATTTCTGATTGTGTTTAGTTATTAGTTAGATGGACGATTTTCTTAGAGGAGTATGTGAAATGGATTTATTTATTTTGTCGAAAATCTTAACCTAGTCAAGGAAAAAGAAAGCACAAGAGTTTTCCTACGTAGTAAAAACTTGCAGAAAATTCCCTAGGGTTCCAGCTGGCAGTCTGCACGGAAACATTGCATGCACCACTTATGGAGCAAATAAATAGGCTTCTCTCCAGTGGTTCAACCGCATTGCTGAGCTTAAAACTCAGAAGGAAGGAATGAAAAGATGTAGCAAGTACATGTTTCTTTTTAATAAGATATCAAATGTATTCAAACCATCCTGTCAACTAGGTTGTAGAGAAATGCAATAGACTAATAAAGCAGTAAGCACAGAGTACAGCCAGTTTGAACAAAGTAAACTGTTACCCGTATGAAATCAGGGGGCCTCTCCCTCCCTCTCTCTCTCTCTCTGGCTCTCTGGAGGAAGTTGAGATATTATAAACATATGTGAAACATATTGAATGAACATATGCAGCAAAAGCATTTGATGTTTTTACAAGTGCTGGTTGTGTTTACCTGTGATTACAAATGATAAGACTATTCAAGGGGAAAGAGCTCAAAACTTGGATTTGGGAGGAAATGCGTTGCAAAATAATTATTCAGGAAATGTTGTGAATATTGTTGCAATTCTATCTGCAAACTGATTGAATGAGACATATTTGCAAAGATTTAACGAAAGATTCATTTCAAACTTGCTTCCATTTAAAGGATTGCATCCCTCCCAAAGGGGTTCAGCTGTGTAACTGATTTTGTCGCTGTACCAAGTGATGGTAGAGAAATGGAGTCAAGTTTACAGCATTGCTGGCTCAGACAATGATTGATATTCCTCTGCTGGCATGAGTTCAGCAATGTGGAGTGAGTAAGAGGGCAGAACGCTGCATTTATTTTTTCTTTCTCTGATATTTTGTCTGGATGTCTCTTAGCTTTCTGATCTTGCTCCATTTTCCTTCACTCTTAACTGCGTGTGTGACAGAATTCAGGAGCACATGAGAAAAAAAAACAAATTACTACATGTAATTTTTTCTGCTTCTTTCAATCAGTGCTTAACTCAGTGTCACCCACTCATAGACAGACCCTTTGGCCCATCATTTCCATGCTGTCTATCATCTACTGTATACTTATCCCATTTTCCATCACAAGGTCCATAGCCGACCATAGTTCTTCAAGTGTTCATATTGATACTTCCTAAATATTGTGAGAATACCTGCAGTGTGGATCAGATTCCAACCTGGGTGAATAAAACTCCTCGAATCTCCTTGAAACCTCTGGCCCTCACCCCAAAACCTATGCCATCTAGTTTGAGAAATCTCTGGTATGGAGTAAAGTTCTCAACCCTATCCATGACCTCACTATATTCTGTACCTTCTTCAGGTTTCCTCTCAACATCCCCCCACTCCAAGGAATATAACCCCATCCAGGCTCTCCTCATAACTGAAACTCTCAATTGCAGGCAACATCCTGGTGAATCCTGCACCCTCTGGAATTACATCCTTCCTGTGGGGCAGTAACTGGAACCATACACTGTATGGTAGCCATGGTTTAACCAATGTTAACCACCCTCCTCTTATTTGCAATATCCCAGATCTGTAGAACAAAGCAAATTAAAATTAATCTAGTGAAAATCCTTCAGGACTGAAAGAGGAAGCAAAGAAAAACCCTCATTAGACATGACAATGAGTGAAGGAGAAAAATTAATAATGGAATACGAGTTTATTTCACAGTAAAAAAAATGGAGATCAGATTAAAAGGATCTAAATGGAATGTCTACATTGCAGAAAAAACTGAAAATTAATGGGATGAAGTCATGATTTGGATTTATTCCTGCTGTTGCCTTATCAGGATATTCTATTTTATAATATCTCATTAATGTTAAAATGAATAACTGTGTTCCAGTGTGGTGACTGAAGATTGCTGAACTCACTGGTATTGGGGCACCAATACCTCTGAATGGAAAGCACTTCAATAAGTAGTGGACACAGCCCAGTACATCTCAGGAAAGACTCTCTCCACCATCGGGAAACTCTACATGGAGTGCTGCCATCAGAGAGCAGCAGTAATCATCAAGGATCTACACCACCTGGGATATGCTCTGTTCTCACTGCTGCCATTAAGACTCACACCACCACGTTCAGGAATTGTTGCTACCCCTCCACCATCAGACTCAAAAACAACCAACTCAATCAGAGATTCATTTAAGGACTATTTACTTTGCACATTTTTTTGTTCCTGAATTTTTTTCTGTTTTTGCACAATTTGTTTACATTTCTTTATTTATATTTCTCTCTTTTTTTACATGTATCTTTTTCTTGAGTACATTTTACCCTACCGATAAATAGAAATTCTGCCTGGCCTGCAGGAAAAAGAATCTCAAGGTTGTGTGTATTCTGACAATAAATTTGAACTTTGACCTGCTTGGAACTCCTAAAATCCAGGAAAATGTAATTGCCTCTGTAAACATTTTTTCCATGCACCATTACCAGTGAACAGAGCTACTGTTTTTTTCACCTGTAGAATACAATTCAGTTACTCACCAGTGTATTCTGACAGCATGCACAAAAACTATGATGACTACAACCAAAAAGAGCATGGGCAGGAGATGCACAAGAACTCAACAGGTCGCACAGCATCCATAGGAAGTAAAAGGCAATCAATATTTCGGGTTTGAGCTCTTCATCAGGAATCTGGGGAAAAAAAAACAGGTCGACGCCTGAAGAAAATGGTGGGGGGTGGGTTGCAGAAGAGGAGAGGAGAGGAGGAGAAGAACAAGGGGAGGAGCACAGGCTACAGGTGGGAGGGTAGAAGAGAAAGGAGCTGAGAAGTGATGGAGGAGAGAAACGTATTCTCCAACCCAACCATAAATGCTGGTTATGTGGACTCTGGACTTAGTTTACGCTCAGCATTTTTGAGTATCTTTGCCGCTGCACCAAATCCTTGTCCGCAGCCATCCCAAATTACAAGTGCCCAGAGTAAAATGCTGCTGTCATACAGTCATCCATCACGGGAATAGTCCCTCAGCCATGGTGACCACCAAACACCAATTTGCACCAATCCATTTCATTGTTTGTGATGGAGTGCAGTTAAGAAAAGTGCCCCTGTTGATGAATAGGGAGATTACATTGAGGTGATTAATCTTGCTTATTACTTGCCAGCTCACAGACTTGCATCCTCCACTCCTCACTTGTACTTTTGCCCCTCAACATTTCAACAAAGGAGCAATCAGGTCTGCAATAAATTTGTTTCACTGTAAGTTTCTAAATCAGTGGTTTTCAAACTGCCCCCGAAACTCACATTCCACCTTAGGCAATCCCTATGCCATTGATGCTCTGTGATTAATAAGGGATTGCTTAAGGTGGTATGTGAGTGGAAAAAAAAAGTTGAAAACCACTGTTTTAATTGTACTTAATTGACTCATTATGTGCACAGTTTCATAACTCTAAAGGAAATGTGCCAATGACAATATTTCTCAAGCAAAATATTTCAGTAACAATTGGTTCCAGAACAGTGATTCTTAACCTTCCCTTCCCACTCACATACCACCTCAAGCAATCCCTTACTAATCACAGACCACCGATGGCATAGGAATTACTTAAGGTGGAATGTGAATTTAGGGGAGCAATTTGAAAACCACTGTTCTAAAGTAACAAAAAAAAACCAATTTCATCATTCACCAGGTGACACCAGGCCAACTATTGAAATTTTTGGAAAATCTGGAAGAATGTAGCAAATGCCCTGACAATCAGAATCAGCAGATTGTTCACAAAACTTGGTGTGGCATTGGAGAAGGAATGGCCTTTGTATCATTAAGTATTAGTGTTCGCTTATCCAAGTTCTGGAAGGAACATGGATCTTTTAAGGTGGCCTTTAAAGTTGAAGTGCAGAGGAGGAAATTGTGTCGTTGCATGAGGAATAAACGATCTAAGCCTAAAGAAGTGTAAAGGTTCATTTTAATTAAATTTTCAAGGACATGGGCATTGCTGGCAAGAATGTATTCACCATATTTAATTAATTTTCTTTAATTAGAAGATCATGATGTGGTCCTTCATGAATCTTTGCATTCTATTTGAGGAGTAGTTCAAGGATTTAGGCCCAGCAATGATTGAATTGCACCTTCCAAAACTTCACTGAGTAAAACAGAAAATCCTGGAGAGACTCAATGCATCAGACATATCAGGATTAACATTTCAGTTTGAAGATTAAGTGGACTGATTTGGTGGCAATAAGCTACTGTTGTGGACCTGGAATATCTGGACCCTTTCCTTCTATTTTCTTTTCTGTGCTCTGCAAATTTGAATGTAATGGCCGGTCAGTAGCTCCAAATTTCCAAGCTGTAGACTTGAGGCTCTCCTGACATTCAAGAGCATGTTCACAGATGAACTATCGCAGATGAAACAATATGTGATGTATGCACTTCATCCATCAAGTTCAAGTTTTTTAATCATCTGATAGCACAAATACAACCTGAAAAATCAGCATTCTCAGGCCCTCATTGCCAAACATGCAACATACAACTAGACACAAGACACATAGAGTCAAGAAATATTTTTCCCAATTAATTAATTTATTTTAATATATGTTTTATATATATATTTGCCTTCCATATGTTTTGTTTTCATATGTTATATATATAGTGAATATTGAGTCTCAGGTGGTTAGTGTGATCAGTTCCTCACTGCCCTTGGGAAGAAGCTGTTTCGCAGCCTGATGGTGATGTCTCTGATACTCCTGTATCTCTTTTCTGACAGGAGCAGCTGAAAGATACTGTGTGGTGTGGTAAGGGTCCTCAACGATTTGGCACACGCTTTGCAGACAACGATCCCAGTAGATCATATCAATGGCTGAGAGGAAGACCCCACTGATCCTCTCTGCCACTTTTATGGTCCTGTGGATTGACCTTTGATCCAATTCTCTACAACAACCATACCACACTGTGATGTAGCTGGCCACAATGATCTCAACAGAGCTCCTGTAGAAGGTTGGCATGATGGTGTCCGGTAGCCTTTCCTGCTTCAGTCTTTTCAAAAAGTGCAGTTGTTGTTGCACCTTCCTGACAAATAAGGAGATGTGTGTCCATGATAGGTTACTTGTTAAGTGAACTCAAAGTATCTTGGTGCTCTCTACACTAGCAAAATATTGAAGTGTAGTGGAGGGTGGTTGTTCCTGGTCCTCCTGAAGTTCACAGTCATCTCCTTCATCTGGTTATGTTGTTTTTATCACACCTTAACATAAAATTTTCCAACTCTTCTCTGTGACTCACCATTGTTGCCTCTGAGGCCAAATGCTGTGGTGTCATCTGAAAACTTGATGACTCTGTTGGAGCTGGATCTGGTCAGTAGGTGTGGGCTAAGCACAGAGCCTTGTGCTGCACCTATGCTCAGTGAGATGGTGCTGGATATTTTGCTACTGATCCAGACAAACTGTGGTCTTTCCATTAGGATGTCCAGAATCCAGTTACAAAAAGCATGTTGAGTCCCAGTGAGGACAGCTTCTCCACCAGCCTCTGGGGAATAATCATATTAAACACTGAGGTGAAGTCAATGAACAGTGCGTATGAGGCTTCATTCTCCAGATGGGTCAGGATGGAATGGAGGAACAAGGCTTCAGCATCATCAGTGGAATGGTTTCTTCTATAGGCAAATTGAAATGGGTCCAACGTGTCCAATGCGCCTATGTGCTTTAATGCATTCCATCATGAGATGCTCGAAGCATTTCATAATGATAGAGCTCAGTAGCATGGAGTGGAAGTCATTAAGGCCTGTTGCTCTCACCCTCTTTTGTACCGGCATGATGGTGAATGTCTTGCAGTGAAGTACTGAAGATGTCCATAAAGACCTCCGTCAACTGGTCTCAACACAAAGCATGTTTTTATGAATTAATCAATGTTATACATTCTTTTATCAGGTGCAAAGCAGAAGGATCTATTAGATATCTCCCTCAGTGATAATAGGCCAAGTTATATGTATTTGAAAAATAAAACAACACGTCAGAAGACAATCAGAGCTGGGAGTTAGAATCAGCAGTTCATGGATCATTTTGGTTCGGTTCTGGTTACCATCCTATGGGAAAAATATGATTAAACTAGAAATTATGCAAAAAATATTCAGAATGACTTTGCTGGATCTGGAGTCCTTGAGTTATAAAGGAGAGTATGGACAGGCTGGGACGGTTTTCCTTGAAGTGAAGGAAGCTGAGGTGTATCCTTACAAAGGCCTACAGGTAAGATGGAATATCACAATCTTTATTCCCAGACTAGCAGAGTCTAAAACTAAAGGGCATAGGTTTAAAATGAGAGGAGAAAAATTTAAAGGGTACCTGAAAGATATGATTTTCACCGAGAAGGTGATAGGAGTGTGGAACTAGATGTCAGAGGAAGTGGTAGAGGCAGGTATAATTAAACCATTTAAAATAGATTTAGATAGCTACAAAAATAGGAAATTTATATCTGAATTATGGACCAAATACAGCCAAATTGGACTTTTTTGTGGGCCTGACTGGGTTAGGTTGAAGGACCTGTTTCATGCTATATGACTCCCTAGTGCCTGCTCCTCCATCACTAATCGTTTACCTCAGCACCACCTACTTGCACCAACCCTATCTCCTTTGATTCTCTTAACATATACATTTGTATGAATCTTTTGACAAATCAATTTCTGCATGAAACGTTGCAAGCTTTGACCTTCTGTCATGAGAGAAAAATTGTCATTGATGCCCAAGGAGAAAAAGGATTGTCCGGTTTTATACAAAAATAACACTCCACTTACAGGTGACCGGAAGAAATGGCCTGAAAATTGATTGCATCTGTAGATCAAAACCAAGATTTATTTGACCAATACAAGCTGCCGTGGGAAAGGACAGCAGGATTTGAGGAAATCAAAACCAGCTTTGGACCGCAGGAGGGTGAGAAGTTAAACTCAACAGTTTGGCAACTTTGCTGAAATGTTAAGATCAGAAGTCATGCCACTTGCTAATGCCACCAAAAAAAAAATACTCAATTGTATTGGTTGTGCAACTGATTGATCCAGAATTCAAAATGCTCTTTTGCATCCTGTCTAAGAAACAGAGTTGTAATTCTTATTGTGAATGGAGTATAGTTATTGACATTCCACAACACACACATTTCAAATTGAGGGTGTCCATAACACAGATATTAACAGGCAGTGAGGCTGCTGTCATCATTTCAAGGTTACTAATAACCCAACACCTGCTGATCCTAGCAGCTAATAATGATACCCCAAAGAAAGCAGAGCATCTCAGACCTTTGTGAGTAATCTGTAAGCAGTATATTTAATAACCTTCAAAATGAGTTCAAGATTGGTTAGTGTAGCAGTTAGCACAATCTACTACAGCATCAACAAACCAATTTTGAATCTCCCCCTCTCCATAAGGAGTTTGCACATTTTGCCCATGTCCATATGGATTTCTTCCAGGCACTCTGGTTTTCTTCCATGTTCCAAAGGGTTAGTAGGTTAATTGGCCACATGAATGGTGTAGGCACATGGGTTGGAAAGGCCTGTTACCATGATGAATCTCCAAATTAAATTAAATTAAAAATTCATGAAATTTAATTAATTATATTGTCATTTGTAGTTAACCAGTGTTTGCTGCACAGGTAGCCCATTTTTAACTCAATGTTGTTCACAAAATACCAAAACATGGATAGCCAATGCATTTTGCATCACTACAAGTCCCTGGCTGATTTTGGACATTGCTATTATCTTTATGAAAATAACCTGCTACCCTTATTCTTGCTGTGCATTTTATAAGTTTATTTTGCACATAAATTGCTTATTAATGTTGCCATAGAAAGTTAAGTCCAGTGATTAACACTTCAATTACAATTATAATAACATAAAATTTCTTAATGATTGTGTGGTAAACCACTGTTATGCTATGATTGGCTGCTGCCAGTTGGACACACCTCCCGAGACTGATCCTACCCATAGGCCTTTGCATGCTCCCCATTTCACTCTGCCTTGATCAGTCAATGAGGTTGATGACTGTTTCAGTCTTTTGCTAATAAAAGCTTATCAGTTTCTCAACTTCAGTCTTTTGTGATCATTGATGGTGTATCAGGTGGCTAATAAATATTTGTTCTGCAGAAAGTGAACTATTACAAATTTAGAATTATACTTTATCATGCTGTGAATTTGTTAAGGAGTAATTCTGTTAGGTTTAAATTTCTTTTTATTGCATAAATTGTTTCATCTTATTTCTTTCTCTCTCTTAATTCAATGGACCTTCTAGGCTTGTTTTCATTTCTTCACCTGTTTTAGTGTGGGATGTGAGTGGCACTAGAACAATAACTTCTAGATTTCTTCAAGATGGTGACAGTGAGTCATTTTCCTTCACTGTGGCAGTCTGTTTAGCTCTATTCATAACAAATTACACTATTTTAATTCTGAGAGCAGTGAAAGAATTTCAGGATATTTCCAAGTCAGAGTGGCATGAGGCTGAGGTAAATTTAAAGGTGGAGTTTTCTTTTCATGTTCCTCACATCCTTTTATAGATCGTACTTTTAAAACTCTCTCTTCGTCTTGAACATCAGGTAGTTATGGTTACTGATGGGGTGTGAAACAGATTCATTGCTGAAATGGACCAGAGTCATTTACTGTTACTTCCCTTGCAGAGGAAGAGCCAGCTCAATCAGAGAGTAAGAATCTTTATTCTCTTGGTGGGGTTTTCAAAACCAAAAGGAGATGGTATATGGTGAGGGCTAGGCAGTCTGGAAGAGATCTGAGGAAAATCTTTTACACGTGCTGAAATTTGGAATATTCTGTTTGAGGAGAGGTGGAGGTAGCTATTTTCATAACATTTATGAAGCAATTGAGCAGACTTTATCAAAACAGCTGTGGATGAGGGTGTCCCCACCAAATTGTTCAGGGTTTTTCCCAACCAGAAGCCCTGGATGTTTAATGAAATATGGTTCCTGCTGAGAACCAGATCACAGGCATTTAAGTCCAGAGACACAGATCATGACACAAGGAGCAGGTATGACCTATGGAAAGCCATTTCCCGGACGAAGTGGAATTTCTGGACAACAATGAAATCAATCAAGGATACCTGACAGCTATAGCAGGCCCTAAATTATATAACCTGCTACAAAACCATAACCAGTAAAGTAGGAGATGGCAAAGTTTCACTCCCAGATGAACTCAATGTCTCTATGCCCAATTTGAACATGGGAACAAGGAAAAACTAGCACTGAGCACCCCCATGTCCCCTGATGATCCTCTCCTGTCCATATCTGAGGATAAATTCCAGGCTGCCTTCAGGAGAGTGAATCGGAGGAAAACATCCAGACCAGATGGAGCACCCGGCCAAGTATTAAAATCCTGTGCTTACCAACTTGCCAATGTATTCACAGATAATGTCAACATCTCACACTGGCAAGGTGTGGTGTCCACTTGTTTCAAACAGGCATTATTCATACCAGTGCCCAAGAAGAGTGTGGTAACCTGCTTAAATAACTACAGACCAGTGACACTCACATCAACAGTGAAGTGTTTTGAAGCATTTCCAAGACTATACTATTTACAAAACAATATTTATTTATTTCCCTCCTATCAACAAATTTAAAAATAGTTAAAAATTATGTAACGTGAGGTGAAAAGAAGGTTTTTACATGAACGTGCTGTGGCCCTAGTGAGACCTTGGACCATTGGTTGAGAATAGCTGATTTGGATATTTGGAACTTACACATAAGGTGCATGATGTTTCTAAAATCATGAGAAAGCTGCAAATGAATTTATAACAGAAGGCACAAGAGCTCATCACAAATCCCAGAGTAGGGCATCATCCACCATCCAAAATAAAGATTGGAGAGGTATCAGCAGCACTGAGAAGGTCACAGAGAATGAATGGTTCAGAGATGCAACTGGGCCAGTAGACCTCTAAAAGTCTGAAATAGGTTACCAGGAGATGCCATCTCACTGGACCTCCACTCTGTGATGGACCACCTGGACCTCAAGAGCACCTATATCAGGCTGTTGTCCATTTGCTACAGTGTTTAATACCAGATAAATTGATAATCAAACTGACTCTACTCCTCGCTTTACAACTGAATAATCATCTTCCTAATCAGCAGACCCCAATCAGCACTAATTGGCCACATCACCTCCTCCTCACCATGCATCAATGCAGGGCTCCTCAAGATAGTATGTTTTTTTGTCTCAGCTTTAATTCCCCCCTACCCACAACTGCATAGCTAAGCTCAGCTCCAACACAACCTACAAATTCACTGACAGCATCACCATTGATGGCTCAATAATGGATGAATATAAATCAGTTGGAAATCAAGAATTTTGTTGTTTAGTGCCAGAACAATTTTGCTCTCAGTGTTTCCTAATATTGACTTTAGGAAAGGAAGGCCAAGGGATAACACACCTGTCTTCAATTATGGGATAGCAATGGAGACGTTCAATAGCTTCAAGTTACTGGACATCATCAGTATATAACAGAGGGGCTCATCTGGGGCCAGCACTTTGAGGTGACCACAAAGAAGGTACGCCAACCCTTGTATTTACTAAAGATTTTGCAGAGATATGGCATGTCATCCAATACTCTGTCAAACCTCTACAAATATACTAAAGAAAGTGTGATTGATTGGTTTGGAAATTCAAGTGCTCAAGGCTGCAGGAGGTATCAAACCTAACATAGTCTATCACAAGCACCAGCCACCCACCCATTGAAGACATCTGCATGAGGTGAGGAGTGAAGAAGCCATCCATTATCATAAAGGATCCCCATCACTCTGGTTATGCTCTCTTCTTGCTAATAGAATCTTGAAGTCTGGTACCTCTAGATTCAAAGTCAGTTTATTTTTTCAAGGATATCAAGATTTTGAACCTTGTCATACTACCTTAGCCATAACATGATTCCTAGACTACAAAGATCCAACTCCACTGGGGAGTGGTGGGGAGGGAGGGTGGATGTACCATATCTATTCTTTTCTATATATGTATAACTTTTTATTAAGTGAATGTAGTGTGGTTTTTTTGTGTAAAAATATAAAATAAAATATTGTTAAAAATCCAACTACACCATTGACACGGCATGGATTTTGTACTATCAACCAACCATGAATACTAATTATTTATTTATTTGTGTAGCATCTATTTTTGTAAGTTGGATAGTTGAGTTTTCCAAAGTTTATTATATGATATTAAACATTGTTAATGTTATTATAAGTTGTTAAACATTCAATAAAAAATGTGGAAAGATCTTCTTACCATCCATTCTACAGAAAAGCAAGAAGTTTCCCAAGCAAGAAGAGAAAACTAGTTATGGCCCTGAAACAAAGATGTTGCTAGGAGACAGCTTAAAAATATGTTAAATTAAAAAAACAGAAATAGACAAGGGCAAGCATGAAACAAATTTAATCCTACAATACTGGCCCCTAATTATTATGTTTAAAAATAATAATTACCATTATGAAGAAAAAAAAATCAAACTTAGTACAAAGTAGTATATATTGGGTAAAATCCAAAAGACAATTTCAATTATCAAAACTTTTTGCCTCTTGTAAAAGACAGATTTTGGTAATTGTCTATTCAGATAACCAGTTTTAGTCTTGATCTGAACTTGATGTTCAAGTCCTTTTTTGTCCTGAATGATATCAACAATCTTCCCACCAACCAGGAATTTCGAGGAGGTGAATTGCTCTTGATCATCACATCACTGGGTGTGAAATTGTGCCTGATTTTACTCCTACAACAGGGGAAGATGTTCTTTCACCCATCTTTTCCAGAACAAATCCGATATAAATTGCACCTGCTTCTATATGCGGTGTGCATATATGTCTTCTTTTTGAAACTGCCCCAATGGCAGAAGCAGTCTTTTAAGGCTGAGGATTCATGCAACTGCCCTTTTCAAATGAGTTAAGGATAAAAAGTTAAGGATAAAAATTTATTCAGACATTATCTGAACAGCATTTGCAGCCATTCTCCTGATTTCAGGGTCCTCTGGTAAGATTTCTTCTAATTTATCAGAATTTCGAGGCCACCCTTCCTGAGGCTGAAAAAGAAACTGAGACCTGGACACCCACAAATCTTCCTTCAGAAAAGACTGGATTTTCAAACTTTGGAAAGACAATTGGGCTGGATTGTTAACTGCGTTAACGTATCTCCACTGTATTGGATGAGAGATTTAATCAATTTCAGTGATTCTGTTAGTCATGAGAGTTTAAAACCTTGTTTTTTTAAATATTTTATTTAAAATTGAAAAGAAAAACCTATAACATCAATTATAATATATCATACAGAAAATATATAGATATAGATAAAGCTCCCCCAACCTCCTCTCCCTCCCCACTAATACCCACCCTCCTCCCCTTACTACCCACTAATGAAAGGAGATCATCAATTAAAAACATTCAACTATTCAGCTGTGAAAACCGAGACACCACACCAAACTGATTGAGATATTAAATCTTCATCCAAGATTTTTTTAAGTATGGCCTCAAAATACTTAACTCCCTTTTCCACCCCAGCATGTCTCGGCTCCACAGCCAACTTTCAAAACATACAACATCTCCAAAGATAGAAAGTAAGAAACCCTAAATAATAAAAAAGAGAAAAAAAAAACCCAAAGCGCTGATTAGGTCAACACTAACTCCCTTAATACATGAAGTGGTTCTTGCCACTAGTGACAGAAGGCCCAGGAAGAGGAAAGCGATAAAAAAAGAGAGTCCGCCTCCCCCCCCCCCGATAGAATATTAAAAATTAATTTCAATCAGTCAATCAATTATGGTAAGCTTCTTCAAGGTCTCTATCAACTTGATCATTATCTATTTTGACTTGAATTTTGGTCGGCTTTTGATTTCCTGTTAAAATCTCTTCCATCGATTTATCTGAACTCCCCTCCATTTTGCTTAATGTTAGGCAATGAATTAGCAAATTCCAAGGCTTCAAATTCATTAGCAAAAAATTGTGCTTGGTATTCTCCATAAAAGACTTAAGAAATGCTGGGTATTGAAAGGCGAATTTGTATCCATAAAACTGACTTTGCTGGATTAAATTCTTTTCTTTTAACATTCTTTGGCTTGGCTTCGCGGACGAAGATTTATTGAGGGGGTAAAAAGTCCACGTCAGCTGCAGGCTCGTTTGTGGCTGACAAGTCCGATGCGGGACAGGCAGACACGATTGCAGCGGTTGCAAGGGAAAATTGGTTGGTTGGGGTTGGGTGTTGGGTTTTTCCTCCTTTGCCTTTCGTCAGTGAGGTGGGCTCTGCGGTCTTCTTCAAAGGAGGTTGCTGCCCGCCAAACTGTGAGGCGCCAAGATGCACGGTTTGAGGCGTTATCAGCCCACTGGCGGTGGTCAATGTGGCAGGCACCAAGAGATTTCTTTAAGCAGTCCTTGTACCTTTTCTTTGGTGCACCTCTGTCACGGTGGCCAGTGGAGAGCTCGCCATATGACACGATCTTGGGAAGGCGATGGTCCTCCATTCTGGAGACGTGACCCATCCAGCGCAGCTGGATCTTCAGCAGCGTGGACTCGATGCTGTCGACCTCTGCCATCTCGAGTACTTCGACGTTAGGGGTGTAAGCGCTCCAATGGATGTTGAGGATGGAGCGGAGACAACGCTGGTGGAAGCGTTCTAAGAGCCGTAGGTGGTGCCGGTAGAGGACCCATAATTCGGAGCCGAACAGGAGTGTGGGTATGACAATGGCTCTGTATACGCTTATCTTTGTGAGGTTTTTCAGTTGGTTGTTTGTCCGTGAACTACTCTTTGCAGATGATGCCGCTTTAGTTGCCCATTCAGAGCCAGCTCTTCAGCGCTTGACGTCCTGCTTTGCGGAAACTGCCAAAATGTTTGGCCTGGAAGTCAGCCTGAAGAAAACTGAGGTCCTCCATCAGCCAGCTCCCCACCATGTCTACCAGCCCCCCCACATCTCCATCGGGCACACAAAACTCAAAACGGTCAACCAGTTTACCTATCTCGGCTGCACCATTTCATCAGATGCAAGGATCGACAATGAGATAGACAACAGACTCGCCAAGGCAAATAGCGCCTTTGGAAGACTACACAAAAGAGTCTGGAAAAACAACCAACTGAAAAACCTCTTTTAACATTAGCATTACTTAAATCTACATAAAAGAATACTCTATTATTCCAAATCATTAGGGGGCTTTGTTGTGCCCTGACTTTTTGAACTGTCATTTTCAAAATCATTTCTCTATCTTCATAACGTAAAAATTTAATCAAAATAGAGTGTGGTGGTTGTCCTGGATACGTTTTTTTCCTGAGAGCTCTATGAGCTTTATCAAGTTCCAAACCATTCAGAAAATTTTCCGGTCCCAAAATTTCAGGCAGTCAATTTTGAAAAAACTTGTACTGGATTTAGTACCCTCAAAATCTTCAGGTAAACCAACAATTTCAATATTATTTCTTTGGCTCTGATTTTACAATGTCAATTTTTTGCAATAATTGTTTTTAAAACTTTCCCTGCCGTAAAGGAAGCCTCTATCTTATTAATTGTATCTATACATTCTTACACCTCCATAAGACAATCTTGAAGATCTTCCTCAAACTTTTGAACTTTAATTTTAATCTTATCAGCAGTTTTAATGCACTTTTCCATGTCTGTTTTCATAATGGTCATTTCTTCTTTAATAGCTCCCAATTGTGTAGTAAAGTCTGTTCTTACTTCTGCAAATTTTGCATCCATTTTTTCACTCATCGAATCAATTTTATCAAAAACCTGTGGGTCAAAAGATTTTGGAGTAACATAGTATGCATTTTACCTTGAATATACTGATCTCCTTCTTCAGATTCCTCTCCTTGATTCTGTGAGCTTTCCTCTTCCATTCTTACCTTCTCTTCTTCTTCTTCTTCTGTAGAGATGGCCAGCGGTTGAAATTGTATACGGACTCTTTGTCTAGCCCTTGTCTGACTCGCAATTGTACTTGAAGTCGGGCCCACAGACTCTGTCGGTTGCTTCCATTGTGTGCGTGCACGATGATCCGTGCATGCTCATTTGCTAAACAGTTGTTTCTGTAGTCTTTTTCCATGCTCCAGCACAATTTTCTCCAGCTCCCCAAAAAGGTAGCACTGGAGACTGGTTCCTTACCTGTGGAGGCTTCACAGATCGTGGCTGGAGAGGAATCAATATCGGAGGCTGAACTTGCAAGGTAGGCCCGATTTCTTCCATCACTGTAATTTCATTTGTAGCTGGTTTTTTTAGCAGTCTGTGTTTTAGATTTTTTTGCAGCCATCTTTTCAGACCTTTAGAAGAACATTAGAGTTATCCATTGTTTTAAAAAGTCGGGTTTTAATTAATTCTGCCAGGAGAGGCCTTTTCCATGGCTTCCTCCTACGCCCTCATGCCACACCTCCTCCTCCCCCGTTCAAAACCTTGTTGTTTTATTGTTGATGTATTTGATCACATCAGTGCTATCAGTCCAAAATATGGAGTCTGTTAGTTCCATCTGAACTTCTCTTTTCAGCATTGTGTCTCGTCTGCTAGCCATGACAGCAGCCATCAATTCCATTCAAGGGATGGTAGCTGGTTTTAATGGAGCCACTCTGGCTTTTCCCATTGCAAATCCACAATGTACCTGATCCTTGTTACCATGCAGTAACAGCTAACTAACAATTTTCATAAACATCTTCACTTGCATCAGCAAAATGATGCAAATGAGTAGCTGGCACAGTTCCAAAATTTGTGGGTTTGAAGCATCGGTCAATCTTGAAGTCTTCCAGCTTACAAAGATCCTGAATCCAACACATCCATTCTTGGACAATATATTCTGGTATCTCATCAGCCCAACCAATCCTTTTCCTATACAAATCTTCCAAGATATGCTTGGCAGTCAGGATAAATGGTGTGAATCTAAGTCCAGATTCATCATTTCTTTTGCCCTCTCTGTTTCAGGACTGTTACTTATCCATTTGGTAAGTAGAAAGCCTCCCTCGAAATAGATTGCATACAACTCATGATAAAGAGCTATTGCATCTTTTTACGAAGCTGAAGAGCATGACATTCATCCACATAGAACTTGTTCATGATGGTGCTTATAGCTTGAAAACTATAATTGTTCCATATTGTCCTCAGCACACTTCCTAAGGGCAAACATCGCACAACTTGGAGATGAATTTGCTCCAAATAGATGCATTGCCATTCTGCATTCTACCATGATGCAATCTCCATCAGGTCACCAAAGGAATCGTAACAAGTCATAGTCTTTCAGTACTTTCACCTGGTAGAACATTACTTCAAAGTCTGTAGTGATGACAACAGGTTCTTTACAGAATCTAGATATGACTCCTGTCAATATACTGGTCAAGTCTGGACCTTGTAAAATCTGAGAATTTAATGAAGCTCCCTGAAAGGTTGCTCCGCATTCAAACACCACTCAGTTTTCTTTTTGTGGATGCAGAACCCCATGGTGTGGAAAGTACCACTTTTCCCATCACTGTGACCCAAGATCTCATCTAGTACTTTCTCTGCATAATTTTTAAATATCATATCAGACACGCAGTTGGTGTAGTATGAATGAAAGAGTGAAATTTCTTGAATTTTCTAATTTCAGTGTACGTTGTTTGATAATGCTTCTATTATCAAGCATGCAAAATTCCCTTTTCTTTAAAGGTTACAATGATATTTTATTTTTAATTTCTTTATTTTTCACACAATGAACCATACTGACCAAAATACACACAAACATTTCCCTCTTGAATATACACAATGTCATTTTCTCCCCTTTCCCCCCCACCCTCCCTTCCCTCCCTCCTTCACCCCCCCCCCCCATCCACTCAACGTTCAACATATATGATACATTAAACCCATTAAACAATGTCCTCACACAATCAAAATAAATAAGAAAATTGTGTCATCTACTTTTACATACTGGGTCAGTTCATTTCGTCTTCTTCTCCTTCTGTAATTTTAGGTGGTGGAGGTCCGCGGTAGGACTTCTCTGTTGTGTTCCATGTACAGTTCACAAATTTGTTCGAATACTGTGATGTTATTTCTTAAATTATATGTTATTTTTTTCAATGGAATACATTTATTCATTTCTATGTACCATTGCTGTATTCTCAGGCTATCTTCTAATTTCCAGGTTGACATAATACATATTTTTGCTACAGCTAAGGCTATCATAAATCTTTTTTGTACTCCATCCAAATCGAGACCAAGTCCTTTACTTCTTATATTACTTAGAAGAAAGATCTCTGGATTTTGGGAAGATCTAAATCAGGTATTAAATAAAATCATAATGATCATTTTTAACTAGCTTGGCAAAGTTTTTAATTTTTTTAAAATTTTTCACACTGTGAACCATATCAATCAAAATACATACAAACATTTCCCTCTTAAATATACACAGTGGCATTTTCTCCCCTTTTATCCCCTCCTACCTTCCCTCCCCCCATCCCACCCGCCTCCAAACCCATTAAACGTTCAACATATACAATACAATAAACCCATTAAACAATGTCATCACACAATGAAAATAAACAAGAAAATTGTATCATCTACTTTTACACACTGGATCAGTTCATTTTGTCTTCTTCTAATTCTATCATTTTAGGGGGTGGAGGTCCGCGGTAGGCCCTCTCTGTTGTGTTCCATGTACGGTTCCCAAATTTGTTCAAATAATGTGACTTTATTTTTTAAATTATATGTTATTTTTTTCAATGGAATACATTTATTCATTTCTATGTACCATTGCTGAACTCTCAGGCTCTCTTCTGATTTCCAAGTTGACATTATAGATTTTTTTGCTACAGCTAAGGCTATCATAATAAATCTTTTTTGCGCTTCATCCAGTTTGAGGCCTAATTCTTTACTTCTTTTATTACTTAAAAGAAAGATTTTTTGGTATGTTGCTGTTTGTGATTTTATTTAATACCTGATTTAGATCTTCCCAAAACATTTTCACTTTCTCACATGCCAAAATTGCATGTACTGTTGTTCCCATTTCCTTCTTACAGTGAAAACATCTAATAATGTTGGATCCCATTTTTTTAAAACTTTTGGGGTGTGATATATAGCCTGTGTAACCAATTATACTGTATCATACGTAACCTTCTGTTTATTATATTCTTCATAGTTCCAGAGCATAACTTTTCCCATGTTTCATTTTTTATCTTTATTTTTAAACTTTTTTCCCACTTTTGTTTAGGTTTATAACTTATTTCATCATTTTTCTTCTCTTGCAGCTTCATGTACATGTTTGTTATAAATCTTTTAATTATCATTGTGTCTGTAATCACATATTCAAAGCTGCTTCCTTCTGGTAATCTCAGTCTGTTTTCTAATTTATCCTTTAAGTAGGCTTTCAGTTGATGGTATGCAAACATTGTACCATGAGTTATTCCATATTTGTACTTCATTTGTTCAAATGTTAATAAGTTATTTCCCAAAAAACAATTTTCTATTCTTATAATTTCTTTTCTCTCCCATTCTCTAAAGGAAAGGTTATCTATTGTAAAAGGGATTAGCTGATTTTGAGTCAATTGGTAGTTGGTAGTTTGTTTTTTTCCTTTCTAAGTGAATCTTCTTCCATATATTGAGTAAATGATGCAATACTGGTGAGCTTTTATATCATACCAGCTTTTCATCCCACTTATAAAGTATATGTTCCGGTACCTTCTCCCCTATTTTATCTAGCTCTATCTTAGTCCAATCTGGTTTTTCCCTTATCTGATAAAAATCTGATAAATACCTTAATTGTGCTGCTCTATAATAATTTTTAAAGTTTGGTAACTGCAAACCACCTTGGTTGTACCTCTCTGTTAATTTATCTAACGCTATCCTCGGTTTCTCCCCTTTCCATAAAAATTTCCTTATTATTCTCTTTAGTTCATTAAAGAATTTCTCTGTTAAGGGAATTGGTATCGATTGAAATAAGTATTGTATCCTTGGGAAGACATTCATTTTAATGCAATTTACCCTGTCTATCAACATTAGCAGTAATTCTTTCCAATGTTTTAAGTCTTCCTGCAATTTCTTTATTAGTGACTGATAATTTAATTTGTACAGTTGTCTTGAATTATCTAATCTAATACCTAGGTATTGGGTTGCTTGTGATTGCCATTTAAGTGGTGATTCATTTTTAAATTCTGTATAATCCGGATTACTGATTGGTGTTGCTTCACTTTTATTTGCGTTGATCTTGTACCCCGATATTTCTCCATATTACTTCAATTTCTTATGTAGTTCTTTTATTGATATTTCTGGTTCTGATAAGTATACTATGATGTCATCTGCAAATAAATTGATTTTATACTCCTTCTCCTTTATTTTTATCCTTTTTGTTTTATTTTCTGTTCTTATCAGGTCTGCCAATAGTTCTATTGCTAAAGCGAACAATGAAGGAGATAGTGGACATCCCTGTCTAGATAACCTACTTAATTTAAATTGGTTCGGTACATATCCATTTATTGTTACCTTCGCCAATGGTCCATTATATAATGCTTTAATCTAATTAATATATTTTTTTGGTAGATTGAACCACTGTAGTACTTTGAATAAATAATCCCATTCTACCCTGTCAAAGGCTTTTTTCTGCATCTAAAGCTACAGCCACTGTTGGCTTCTTATTTCCTTGAACTGCATAAATTAGATTAATAAATTTACAGACATTATCTGCTGTTTGTCTTTTTTTAATATATTGACACCAAATTCAAGAACTGTTGGTCTTCCTTTGAAGGTTTTTGGTTGTCCCTGAAGCACTCAGGAAAGTCAGTCTTGAACTGCTGCTCCAACATTTCTCTAAGTTCTGTGTCCTTCATCTCCTTGATACGTCAAGTTTAACAATCGATATCTTGTTGACATAATTTCTTCCTCCCACATTCCCTATCATATCTAGTGGTTTCAGAGCTTTTGGTACATCTGATCCAATCAGTAACTCTATCTCAGAGTTGATTTTGCGTAAACGAACATTTTTCCAATGCATCCACGGTGCAATTTTGTTTTGATGTGGAATGTTTCCTTTATGCACAGGCCATAGTTTTCTGAGTGTATACACTTGGGAGTTCACAAAAATCATTTCTATCCAGCTTAGCGACCTCTAAGCACAAAACAACATAGGTTTTAATTATTTTGACTTGACCTGTAGTTCTCAATAGGATTTTTGACCTTCCTTGAAGATTAAGCTTATTCATTAGCCGCACAGTGCAAAATGACGCAGTGCTTCCTGGGTCAAGAAATGGATAAATATGCATTATTCCACTCCCTTATTTGGCCTTGACTTGCACAGTTATGCCCTGACTGCCTGAGCATCCAAGCTCCTGACCATGGGTCCTCTACCTGGCCGCTGTGTACAGTAATAAATTTTTCAATGAAAATGTTTTTTAATAAAGATTTTCAACACTTGATTACAAAAAAATGGTAGAGTGCATTATTTTTTTGACTTACAATGTTTTTGACCTAAGATGGGAGTCCTGGAACTGAATTCCATTGTAAGTCAGGGTCCACCTGTACTATTAAAAGTTTGTAGTTGTCCCCACTGGCCCAGTAAGATCATCTTTCTGTATCAAGGCTACAGCACTGTTTTCAGCTGTTTCTTTTGTTGCTGTTTGTTACTTTTCTGTATTCTTCTTTTCTTGGAAGATATGTAGCACTTTGGGATGTTTTAGACTGCATATGTCACATCTGAGTCGGTTTTTGCCATTTTTGCTGCTGTACTTTACACAGACAGCCAAAACACTTTCCATTTTCCTTTAGAAAGTGATTTTCTCACTATGCATCTTCTTTTCAAACTGTGCACATATTTCCAAAGCATGTATATCTTTACAGAACGAACATTTCTTCACAGCAAGCAAACTCTCCTTTTTCTTAGTTTCTTTATCAATTTTCTTATTTGCACACTGTAACAGTGGTAGGAAATATACTTCTATTCAATTTTGGATGATTTGGTCCTCTCTACAGTTTTGCTCAGTCTTAATGTCTTTGATATTTCCATACACTGGATCTGTGACAATGTCCACTTGCCATTCAATGAAATCCATCAAATCCTTAAAAGTAGCCCTTTGATCATATTTTTTCTGGTATTCAACAACTAAAGTTCTCCATAGTTCTTTCATCCAGTAGGGTAAATTATTTAAAGTGATTTTCATATTAATAGACATGGCAAGCTCTTGTAGATAGTCAATCTCAGCCAAGGCATTGCAATATCCTTTTAGAAAGAGGGCATAAGCTTGTAGAACTTTCATGTCATCCAGTTTTGTTGATGACCATTAAAGAGCCTTCTGTATATAAGCTGTTGTAGCGGCGGCCACACTGCTAACTGAAGGATCGCACAACCAGATGGGTTGAGTTCAGTGAGCAAAAACTGATTTATTGCAGGCTGCCTGGCTGGTTTTATACTCCCAGCCCGGACCTGGCTGAGAACCATGCTGGGGCATCATGTGGGTCCCCAAGCACGGGCTTCTGAGCCCGGTGCCGAGGTTGGGAGGAAACCCCCGATGGCACCATTTTGGCCGGCTGCCCCGCCGCATGCGTGACAAACGGGGCCGGTTCGCCTGCCTAATGATGTACCACCACACTGTAGCAATTGTATGTTTGTTGCCAAAAAAAATCCTTAGTAAAGGCTTAGCCCTTTCAAATCCTTTGTTTGGGGGCATATGACGGCAACTCCTTACAAATTCTTGTGCATGACGACTCATGAACTGTTCCAAATAATATAGACAATCCTCTGAGTTTTGGCTCTTACTTTCAATACTGCATTTAAAGTTTCTCATGAATGCTTGGAAATGAAGTGGGTCACATTAAAAACTTAAATCTCTTTCTTGGGCAGAGAAGAGAGAGACTGTGACTGGATTAACAAAGCAGCTATTTCATCTTTCCTTCTCATGCCTGAGCATACGTTGCTTTGTTCATCCTGATTTCTGATACCCTACTGGATCATCAAGAAATCTGTGGTGAGAGATTGTATTTGGCTCATATCTCTGTCCATTGTGGTCATTCTTGGGGCTTGAGGATTGGCATCACCATGACTTAACATGGATTGTTTGGGTACATTACATCCCATGACCATGGCACAAAAGGTTCTGCCTTAGTATGAAATATTTTCTGTTTCTGTTGCCCTTCCTCAAAATGCGACTTCATAACATAAAACTTTTTAGATAAATTACTTTGATCACATCAGAGCACTTGGGGTTGTTAGTATTTTCATTTTTGCCTGAAGTTTTTTATCAACTCCATTTCATCTCTTTTTCTCCTGCGCTGCTCTTCCCGCTCAGTAAAAGCGTATCTATTTTGAAGCAATTGTTGTTCCTTTTGCCTCTTTGGCTGGACCTCCTGCTCTTCTAAGGAGAATTTATTTTGAACCAATTGTTGTTCTCTAACAAGACTGACAATATCAGCCTGAACTGTTAAATGTGCAAATGCAGGACCTGAAGTATGAGGAACTTCCTTTGTTTCTCCTCCTTCCAGCATTTGAGGCATTATCTTCTGGTCGTACTTCATCCTGTAAGTCAGATGTTGCCTTAATTTTTGACATTGTCTCCAATTTGATTTGCCCATCCTCCACATTACCATCTTGTGACACACCTTCAGCCATTTCCAAATGGTTGATAGATTCCGTTAATGTTTTTTGCAATAATTCTGTGGCGGTTATATTCCCAGCAGCCAAAGCCGCCTCTGCTTCTCTTGCCTCTCTCAATCTTGTAAAGAGAACAGCTTTGGCTCCACTTGTATCTAAGTGGCACTGTTACAATCCTTCTCTAAGTTCTGTGACCTTCATTTCCTTGTTACATTATTCCTCAGAGGCAACAGCTTCAGTGGCGGCTGCCTTTTCACTCTTATCCATCCAACAGTCCATCGTACTCAGGCACCAAGCTTGCACAACAATAACTCCAAAACTAAAAACAGTCCTCAAAGGACAAGCAGCAGTAACTCCAAACTGTGCTCAAACTTGCAATAAAAAAAGAGAAGGAATCCTTAGGTAGGCTTACTGCTTCCATTTGTCTTGATGCTGCTGTTGACAATTGTGTTTCCATGAGTTCAAAATGTGCTAAACAGAACCCAATCAATTCAATCCAATTTCCAACTTTCTATTGACTTTATTGTAGTGACTACTTTCCATTATAGTTGCTTGGATGTTAAAAGAATACTGTTGTCTATGACTCGTTCAAATAAATTCTTACCAGAGTTAAGTTGAATTTTCCAAAATTTATTATCAATATTAAACATCATTAACATTATTATAAGTTGTTAAATGGTCAATAGAAAATGTCAGAAGTTATTCTTACCATCCATTCCGCAGAACAAAAAACTCTTCTCCTAAGTAAGCAGAGAAAACTAGTTATGACCCTGAAGCAAAGATGTTTTAGGACACAGCAAAAAAAATATGTTAAACAAAAAGCCACAGACAAGAGGCAAGCATGAAACACATTTTAACTCCTACAATTTGTTTTCTCTTCCTTTTATATTATCTTTTCCTCTTCTTATGTCCTAATTATACTTAAAATGTTGTTAATGTGTTTTATGCACCTCAGAAGCTGCAGCAAGACTTTAGTTGCTCATGTACATTGTAAATGACATTAAATTCTTCATAACCATGATCATATCATAAAATCATCCTGAGCAGAAACAATCCCCTTACCTCTTCATGCTCATGTAGATCGTCATCCTATTGTTCTAGTCCCACCTCAGCAATTGGTCTGTCGCTACAATACTATCCAGATACTTCTTAAATGTATGCTTGCCTCCACCATCTTACAAAACTGCAAGATTCAAACTACCCTTACATAATTAAGCATATATTTAAACATATATAAGAAAGGGGAATAGAGTTGTGATGTAAAAGTGTAACTGAAGCTTTAAAGCTGCTAGATCTTCACATACAAGGCCAGGCGATGCTTATAGGATTTTTAGGATCCATATGATGGAGCTAGTCAATGAATAGTCAGGTTTGTTGGAGATCATTTTGTCCAACTAAGTTTGTTCAATATTTCACACTTCATTCAGAGAAACGAACCACTTCACAGGCCAATATGTATCCCTCAAGAAGTGAAAGGGATAAAATCGATAATCTATCATTTATTTCTCTGTTTGCAGGAGCCTGGTGTGCATTACCTCAAGGGCTGCACGTCAGAAGTACTTCATCCATTATAAATTAGTTGGGATGGACTGAGACAATTAAAGGTGCCATTCTTCTCCCTGTCCTTGCATCAATGATCTTCAGGCATTCCACATTCTTCAGGCTTATTTGAAGTTGATTCTCAGTACATTCACTTT
This sequence comes from Narcine bancroftii, assembly GCF_036971445.1. Lineage (NCBI taxonomy): Eukaryota > Metazoa > Chordata > Chondrichthyes > Torpediniformes > Narcinidae > Narcine > Narcine bancroftii. Next base: position 390,872,232 of record NC_091469.1, read on the forward strand.
TGGCCTCCCAGTAATTACCTTGAAGTCTTTCATTCTACCCCATTCCTCCACCAAATAGATAAAGCCTTATCTATATTGGAAATATCTTTCTAGCAGATTGCCATTTGGAATAGATGCACTGATAATTTTTTTAATTATTCTGTAAAGAAAATTAGTTTTCAATATGTGTTCATTTGTTTATGGCTTTGTTGTGGAATATGGTGTATGTTCGGCACTGTCTTTGTCTGGAAGTTGTTCTCCCTCTATCTGTTTGGATTTCTCCAAAGTCAGCAATTTAACAAAGGGTGTATGGAAATAAATATGATTGTCTCAGTGAAAACTTCACTCAACTGCACACATACAGCCACGTTGCTCTTCTCAGGGGAGTTCAATAGTTCATTCTTAATTGTCCAGTTAACTCATTCCATACCTCCCTGGACTCTAGGATTTCTGTCACTTCATAAGTAATTGCAAGGAAATCCACATCTGTGTTCCAGAGAAAGAGAAAAGAATGATTAAATGTTTGGTTAAAAAAAAGGTAAACTGATTTCCCGGGACCAGAAGTACTACTTACTCTCGTTTAGAGTAACAGGAAATGTTGATGCAATCAGTCAGAGAGGAGCAGCAAATCTTCAGTAGTTCTGTGGTTCAATTATAATTAATAATTTGCAGAAAAATCCTACCTAATTACCAAATGATGTATCAATTTGGCATGAAAATAAAAGGACAGTTACAATACCTATTATTTCAATAACATGGAACAGCCTCTGCAGTGAATTTATATTTATATTTCAGCATCTTACATCCATTGATTATTTCCTCAAATGGCCAGTGGTAGTACCTTCAGATTACTTTGTTTTCATACCTGCCAATGCAAACTCAACATTAGCATGATCAGTATGTGACACGTTCAGCGATAACTGAACAAAGAACAACAGCGTAGCAATGAAGCTTGGGTCTGCTAAACTGTATTCACTCTAATTATCCATTGCCTTCAAGAGGTTATCTTTACACACCCTAACTTTCTTTTGAGTGTTTTTTTTAAGGAAAAGGAGCCTGCTTACCAGATGGCAGGCAGGTGCGAAGAAAATGCATTGATCTCTGCATAAGTAGATTGGAATGTTTCCAGATTTTTTCAGAGGTTTTTTTTTGAACTGCCGAAGAGCTTTTTGAGTCTGTGTCATCAGCCAGCAGATGGTTAAATAACCAGTGGAAAACTAGACCAGTGTGGCTCAGACTCTGAGGAATGTGATATCATGATGAATTGTGCCACGTATTAAGAACCAGTGTGCTTAAAGAGAGGAAACTTGCTTCAATAGTTGGAATGCTATTCTCTCTTCTGTTGCAAATAAATTTACAGATAACTGTCAAAGGTATTTGCAATAAAAGGATCCTATACGTTTGGTAATTAGTTTGTCCTTTTTACAAAGTTCTGACTCTCTTCAAGTTTAAAAATTGTGACTAACAGATCTTCTGGAAATTCATTTTGAAACATTAAATATGCCTTTATTTTTTTAAATTGAGTTTCAGGTTTTCCAACCAAAAATTGTTATCGTATTTAAACCTTGATTTCCTAAATTAAGTCATGCAATATGTGCATGCATACATTTTTGATGGTGCTAAGGTGGTGTGGTATAAATCCAAAGTCAAAACCTGATCTGCAATTGAAAAAAAGCAAAGTGAAGTTTTCTCCCTTAACTTAGCCTCTCTCAATCCAGCTCCTCCCATGCAGTTAGGTTGGGTCCAGAATGTTGCTTTTCACAGCATGATAAAATTCCTGGAAGGATTCTTGCAACCCACTACCATATCTTAAGAAAACTGGCAGAAACTGTAGAAAAAAATCCCACAAATAAAAAAGAGGTTTGAGAGAACACTGCAGGCAATGATTTAAAGCATTGAGGGTCCAGGTAAATGGTAAATGCAGCTCTGGAATGATTTTAAGTAATCCCACAGAGAATGGAATTTCATAACAAACCACAAGGAAAATCTAAAAGGGCTGCAAGTATTTTTTCCAAACCAAAGGAGTAAATCCTTAAAGGAATATTCACCAATTGAAAACTAGCAGTAAAATAAGTATTTACCTAGATTTTAAGCTAGAGTAACGATAACATTTAAGAAATTAGATTTTAAAAATGACAACATTATTTCAGCTTTCAAAACTATTTCTTTATACTTTGACACATCTTAGTTTGGAGAATAGCATGAAACTAAGGAAAGTTTCAAGGGTGATGACGAGTTTTACAGGATTAAGTTATACTTCAAAAATAAAGAAAGATTATAGGAAAGAAATAACTCAATTAGATAAAGAAATAATGAAATTGGAGAAATAAATTCAAATACATAAAGATGAGGAGAAGAGAAACTTGTTAGAGTTAAAGAAACTAAGACTTAATGCTGTGCAGACTTGTAGAGTGGAAAGAGATATAATGAGAACTCGACAAAAATATTACGAGTTGAGTGAAAGGGCCCATAAAGTTTTAGCATGGCAATTAAAAATGGAACAGATTACGAGAACAATAATCGCAACGAAGAAATTATCAGGACAGATAACTTATAAAATGCAGGAAATAAATGATAATTTTAAAGACTTTAATGCTAAACTTTATCATTCAATCTAAAAGAGATGATAATAAAATAAGAGATTATATGAGACAAATTAAATTACCGGTGTTAAAGGAGAATGAAAAGATAATTGTCTGAGAATTTTTCAGAAATTTATGAGACCTTAATGTCCCTAAAGAATAATAAGGCACCTGGTGAAGATGGTTTCCCACCAGAACTTTATAAAGATTTTAAGGAGCTATTAAAACCTGTATTAATGGAGGTATTAGGTAAAATGGAAGAGGTTTATGATCTACCTGAATCTTTTAAAACTGCATGAATAACTGTAATTCAAAAAAGGGGAACGATTGTTTACAGTCTTCTTCATATATACCTATATCATTATTGAATAGAGACTATAAAATAGTATCGAAATTGTTAGCTAATAGGCTAGTTGAATTTTTGCCAAAATTAATAAATATAGATCAAACTGGTTTTATTAAAAATAGAAAAGCAGCAGATAATATAGTTAAATTTTAAAGTTTGATAAATATAGCACAAAATAGAAAGATCCCCATGGTAGCGGTAGCATTAGATGCAGAGAAAGCATTTGATCAATTGGAATGAGATTTTTAAATTTGAGACACTTAATGCTTTTGGGATTCCAAATACTTTTATAAACTGGATAAAGGCATTGTATGATCAATCAAAAGCAAAAGCAATTATGAATAAACAAATCTCACAACCCTTTTTGCTTGAAAGATCTTCTAGAAAAGGTTGTCCATTATCACCCTTTTTGTTTGCATTAGTGATTGAACCATTGGGGGAAGTAATTAGAACTGATAATTATATTAAAGGATTTGAAGTAGGCAATAAAGAACATAAATTAGATTATTTGCTGATGATGTTATAGTATATTTACAAGACCAGAAACATCTTTAAATAAGTTGAATGAGAGATTAAAGGAGTATGGGTTAGTATCAGGTTATAAAGTGCATGTTGATAAAAGTGAAATAATGCCTTTGGTGGATATAGATTACTCTCAATGTAAAAGATTGACAAAATTTAAATATAAAATGAAGCAATTAAATACTTATGAATTAAAATTAGTAGAAATATAAGTAATCTGTTTAAACTAAATTATTTGTCATTGCTAAAAAAATATTGGAAGAGGATTTGAAAAGATTAACCAGTAACATTAATAGGACAAGTGAATTGTATTAAAATGAATATTTTTAAAAGAATATAATATTTGTTTCAATCATTGCCCATTCAAGTACCAGAATTTTTCTTTCAAAATTTTTAATAAAGTAATATGTGAATTCCTTTGAAAAGGTAAGATGCCAAGAATTGGTTTAGAAAAATTAATGTGGAAATTTGATCAAGGTGGACTAAGACTATCAAATTTTAAGAATTATTTTAAAGCAGCTCGATTGAGGTTTTTGTCCTCCTGTTATCAACGGGGTGAAAAATCAGCTTGGATTCAAATAGAAATGAATAAAATTGGTGAAACTATTCTGGAGTTAATTTTGTATAAATGGAATAGTGAGTCGTTTAAGGGAACTAAAGATTTTTCCGTATTGAAACATATTTTAAACATCTGGAATAGAATTCATATTGAGAGAGGAATTAAAAATGATCAATGACCAAAAATGTTGTTAAAACAAAATCAAATTCTTCCCTTTACTTTGAATAATTATTTTATAATTGGTAGAGTGAAGGTTACAGAGAATAAAAGATTATTTCTTAGGATCTTTTCTCTTAAGTTTTGATCAATTAAAAGATAAATACAATATACATAATAATACAATTTTTGCATATTCTCAATTAAAATGTATTTGAAAAAGAGACTGGGAGCAGATTTTAGACTCCCTAAACAAAGTCAATTTGAAGATATAATAACAGGTATATTTGTTGTTAAGAATTTTATTATTAATATGTATATAAAATTACAAGATACTGTAAAGAAAAAAGATTTATATAAATCAAAAATATGGTGGAAGAAATATTTAAATATACAAATTCAGGAGGAGATTTGGTCAAAATTATGAAATGAAAGTGTTACGAATACAGTAAATGTTACATATCAAATGGTTCAATATAACTTTCTTCATCAATCGTATTATACTCCACATAAATTAAATGGATTTAATCCTAATTATTCAAGTAATGTGCAAAAGAAATAGGGACTTTTTTGCATTCAGTGTGGTCTTGTGAAAAAGTGGAAAGATTTTGGAATGAACTGAGTTTATTATTAGGGCAAATTATGAAGAAAAAGATACCAAAGGATCCAAGAATATTTTTTACTTGGAGATATTTATAAAAGAGATATAAAATTGAAATTGGACAAATAACAAGAAAAAAAATTAAGTATTGCAATGGCAACTGCAAAGAAATGTATAGTGATATCATGGAAAAATAAATGAATTGTTAATAAGTAGATGGTTGTGATAGTACAGGATACTATCTCCAAAGTATATATTTGTATATATTTACATATAGTAGTAGTGATTGGCTGAGAGCCGTAGCCACGCCTACTGGCAGGTCATAAAGGGCTGCTCCTAACCAGATCCAGGTCAGTCTGGATGTAATACGTTCTAGTCTTTTGCTAATGAAAGCCTTGGTTTGAGTCAACAAGTCTTTGAGTCATTCAATAGGCTACAATGGTATAATGAGATGCAAAATTGTATACCTTTGGAAAAAATTACGTATAGTTTAAGGAATCGAGTTGAAAATTTTTATAGTAATTGGAAACCATATATGGATTTTATGGATATTTTTCCATCTACCTCCTCTATCTTATCCATTCTTAATTAATTAGTAATTTTTAATAACAATTAATGATTGTCTATGCTAATATTATTGTATATTAAATGGTAGGTGTTTCTTTTCTTTCCTTTTCTTATTTTTGGGTGGGAGGGGGGATGGGGAGAAAATATATAAAAGTACATTTTTTGTATCATTGGCGATGGGTATTTGATTAATATTTTATTCATTTTTTCCTGTCATGATGCAAGCAATTAAATAAAATTATTAAAAAATGAGTTTGACAGGATTTGGCATGAATGTTCCATCATGGGCAATTAACATCATAAAGTAGCTAATAGGATAGTTAGTACTAGCTCATCTTGTTATTTTCTGTGTCCTGTGTCATCTCATTTTGATACAGGTGACAACAAACTTGAACTTGAGGTAGGAAGATGAGAGATATAGTCCCTTCCACAATGAGGAAGCAACAATATGTTTGCAAGTCTGAATGTGGTGTAACTTGGCAGGGAACTGAGATGATGGTGCTGCCCCTTTCTTTTGAGGTGGTGAGTTGAAGAGATCCTGCTAAAGAAGCCTTGGCAAGTTGCTATAGTGCTCGGTCTACATGCAGACACAATTCAGCACTGAGGTGAGAGTGAGTGTCAGACAAGCCAACAGCTTTGTCCCACTTGGCTTTTAAGCATCCTGGGTCCAACGCATTCCTGATTTGTGCCTTGTGGATACCAGAAAAAAAAAATCTTTGAGTTGGTTTTTGCTGTAGAACACCTACCTGATCTGGTAACCACCTTGTTAATTGTAATAAATAAAGATTGGTTAAAATAAAGTGGAGAATATGAATAAACTAGTCATTTTCAGATTAGCAGGTTCTTACTAGTTGCAATGCCATAATGCTCTGCCCTGAGGCCTCAACAATATACAAACTATAGGATTTAAATTAAATTGCCAAATCTTCGGTCCAAAATTGATGGTGTTATAAGATAACCAGGAATGTAAGATATTAGGAGGATGTAGACAGTGAATAAAGAAACACAGAGATTAAGTAAGGGCATGAAGGTAAGGAAATAGAAACAAAAATAAAAGCAGAAGATCATTTGCCCTTTGGTGTGGCTCTTTCATCTTTCTCAATACCAGATCCCTGCATTTTTTCTCCGACACCTTGGTGTATTTTACTTCTAGAAATGTATCTTTCTCCTTCCTAAAATACTCATCAATTTCAAGATTCAAGATAACTTTATTATGACATACACAAAATGCATAAAAAATTTGTTTTCCTTCATTTGCCCAGTTTCAAGGCAAGAAAGAGAGGCAAATGAGAATCCCTCGTTTGATTCATCTGATCCTGCAGTCTCTGCATTCCTGTAATCTTTAAAAGTGCACAGCTCCCTGCCCAGTCTAGTGGTGAACCTGAGCTCAAGGCATCCAAGTCATGTTGCTTGATCCCTGGTTCTGGACCCCCATTGTGTAACGTGTTGAATGATTCAAAGACTTATTGATTCAAACTAAGGCTTTTATTATTATTGACATCGAGGTCAACCAGTCCAAACTGACCTGGGTCTGGTTAGGAGCAGCTGCCAGTAGATCTGACTATCTCTCTCAGCCAATCACCATTAGTATATGTAAATATATACAAATATATACATTGGTGATAGTATGCTGTACAATCACACAATGTGATTAAGTAGCTGTTAGCACTTGAGGACTTTCTGAGCCTCCTTGTCATGGGGACCCTTATGATTCTCGGTCCTAATACCTGGTTCTCACAATCTTGTTGGCAGCACCTGTGGCCCATTGTGAGGCCTTCAGATGCTAAGCCCCACCTAGTAGTCTAGACTGGTAGCGTGGTTTCCTATCCTTTAGGGTGTGTCCAAGGCTTCTCCCTTCAATGGGAGGGTGGATGTTCTGTTCTGGTGCTCTGTGCCAATTCACTGCTTCCTCAGATCCTTCAATCCTTAAAGTCTGTGCTGCTGAATCTGGGCTCCTGGCCCTATGGATATTCATTGTCAAAAAAAAGCACATACTACCACCCCCTGTCCTACAAGCAATTTAAACAACATGGAGACATCTGGCAGGAAGGCCGGGCATTAGGACCCTGCAGAGGAGTGCTGAAAGATCAGATTCCCCCTTCCCTTTCTCTTCCTAGGTCTTCCCCACCTTGTGATCTTCAACCTTCCATGTCAGTGAATTCCCCAGTTTCCATCCCTTTCAAATGAAGAAACTTTTCTCAGCTCCTATCCTATAACCCAAGACTGCATCCCTCTTTTGGAGACACCCCTGACAACAAAATTTGTTCTAGCTCTGTTAGGACTTTACAAAATTCAATTGGATCCCCTTCTGTTCCTCAAAACTGGTTGATTTAATTTCTGTTTAATCCCCTGTAACCCCATAATTAGTCATTCACTCACTGCATTCACTCTTTGGCAAATATAGCCTTTCTTAGGTTAAAGGCTAAAACTCCACACAACACTCTATGAAGCCCCACCAAGACCCTGTATAATTGAAGCAAGACATCTTTGGTGCAGAAACCAACTTCTTTTGGAAGAGCAATGTATTATCTTCCTTCTTAACTGTATGTTGCACCCAATGAAATGTTATTCATTTTGATAGGAATAATGGAAAATTAGAATAAAGGAAAGCACAGCTTAATGTCCATTCAGGCAATGTTCGACTGCATCTATGTCTGGTCCCATAATTATTCAGTTACTGCGAACAAGTCCATAGCAATTGAGAAAAAGCATCTGCTAGCTATAGGAAATTGTATACTGTATTCTCAAACTGATTGGACTGTCCTACTCTCTCCCCACAGCCCCGTGTCGGTCCCCACACTGATCTCACTGCCCCACTCTCTCCCCACATCCCCATGTTAGTCCCCACACAGATCCCACTGCTTGTGCTCTCTCCCCATTGCCCTGTGTTGGTCCCAATACTGATCCCTACTTACATATAAAATGTTTACAGGTACACTGCAGTATCCCATATAGCTTTACTAAGTATATAATATGGTGTTCGCACAACATCCATATCACATAATGCCCAATTTTACAGAACGCATCATGGACATCAAGTGGTGCATACCTGTATTTTAAGCGACGGTAAGCTATTAAATTCTGGTGTACAGAGGGTTTTGGACGACTGCACACAAAATTAGGAAAAGTTACTGTCAGCAAGCAATTTAACATGTAAATGTTTGTCCTTTATTTTGCAAGTAGATTAAATAGAAAAGTCAGAGAGCCAGAAATAGTGCTTTGGTGAAATCACACCTGAAGTATTTTGTGGAGTTTCCTCACCATTATCTTAGGAAGGAGAGACTTTTCTTGGAAGCAGTGCATGTAAGGGTCATTACGTTAATGAGTAGCATGAGCCTATATGCAATGGAGTTTTTTTTTAAACTGAAAGTTCTCTAAAACCTATAAAATTCATGGCACGGGGTGCTACTCTTCACCATGAGTTTAGAATCATGATGGCATGATTCCTGGAGAAGGTGTGAGTCATTTAGGATGGAGATGAGAAGAAAATGCTTCACTTTGAGTTAACTGTACCCTGGACAGCTGTTAAATTTTTCAAGGCTATGATTATTAAAGATCAGACTTTTAATATCAGGCAGTGCCAGAGGTGGGGTTGATGTTGAGGTCAAGGATTAAATATAATCCAGATAAATGAAAAAGATGCAATGGAGGACTGTAAGGCCTAATCTTAGTTCTTACTTTAATTAATTTTCATGTTACCACAGAGCCATAGAATATTACAACACAGAAAACAGGCCCTGAGGCCCTTCTATTCTGTGCTGAACTATTTTTCTGCCTAGTTCCACTGACTTGCGTCTATAACATAGCCCTCCATACCTCTCCCTGTACCTGACCAAATGTTTCTTAAATGTTAATATCGAACACACATTTACCACTTCTATACCTTCACTGCTCTCTGTGTGAAGAAATTCCCTCATATGTTCTCCCTAAACTTTTCCGTTTCACCCTTAACCCATGTCTTCTGGTTTGTATCTCACCTACCATCAGTGGGAAAAGCCTACTTGTTTTTACTCTATCTATACCCATCTGAATTCTTGGATGATTGTACCACTGGAATGTTCAAAACTATGGCATAGTTAGCATAGCAGTTATTACAGCACCATTGACCTGGGTTTGAATGCAGCTTTGTAAGGTTTGTATGTTCTCCATGTGTCTACGTGTAATGACAACAACCTTGCGTTCAACATCAGCAAAGCAAAGGAGATGATTGTAGACTTCAAGAGGAAGTCAGGGAAACATGACCAAGTCCTCATTGAGGGTTCAGTGGTGGAGAAGGTCAAGAACTTCAAATTCCTTGGTGTCAACATCTCTGAGGATCTGTCCTTGGGGACAGATTTTATAAATTTATAAATTTTGACATATAGCATGGTAACAGGCCATTTTGGCCCACAAGTCCATGCTGCCCATTTAACACCCAATTAACCTACACCCCCAGTATGTTTTGAATGGTGGGAGGAAACCAGAGCCCCCAAGAAAATCACAAAGAAGGCTCGCTAATGCCTGAGGAGATTCAGAATGTCACCAAAGACTTTCGTAAACTTCTACAGGTGTACCATGGAGAGAATTCTGGCTGGTTGCCTCACTGCCTGGCATGGAAGTGCCAATGCCTAAAACAAAAATAAACTCCAGAGAGTTGTTAACTTGGCCTGCGACATCACAGACACCAGACTTAACTCTATCGAGGACATCTACATGAGGTGGTGTTTTAAAAAAGCAGCCTCTATCCTCAAAGACCCCCACCACCCAGGCTATGCCCTCTTCACTCTGCTACCACTGGGAAAAAGGTATAAGAACCTAAAGACGAGAACTCAATACCACAAAGACAGCTTCTTCCCCGCTGCCATCAGATTCCTGAATGATCGATGAACCAAAGACTCTGCCTTATTTTTCATGCACTTTTTTTATATAATGTTGTAAGATGGTTTATAATGTGTATATTTGCACTATGACACTGCCACAAAACATTGAATTTTATGACTTGTTCATGACAATAAATCCAGATTCTGATCCTGATTCTGTTTCCTCTGGGCACTCTGGTTTCCTCTTACCCTTCAAAATCTCCAGGGGTTGTAGCTTAATTGGGGTATTTGGATGGCATGGGCTCATAGGCCAGAAGGGCCTGTTACCATGCTGTATGTCTAATTTAAATTCAAGTTTCTGAATTATTGTTCATGGAATTTGAACCTTCAGCTTTGTTAGCTCAAACTTTCTGCCGCTAATGTAAAATAAACTATCAGTTAAATTTTGTATCCTCCATTAAATCTCCCTTCAGTCTTCTACACTGCAAAGGATAAAGTCTTAACCTATTTAACCTTTCCCTGTAACTTAGATTTTCAAGTCCTGGAAACATCCTAGTAAATCTTCTCTGCACTCTCTCAATTTTATTGATATTTTCCTGTAGGTACGTAACCAAATCTATACACAATTTGAGATCACCAATGCCTAATAAATTTATAAATTTATAAATTTAGACATATAACATGGTAACAGGCCATTTCGGCCCACAAGTCCATGCTGCCCATTTAACACCAAATTAACCTACACCCCCAGTATGTTTTGAATGATGGGAGGAAACCAGAGCCCCCAAGAAAAACCCAGGCAGATATGAGGAGAACATACAAACTCCTCATAGACAGCGTGAGATTTGAACCAAGGTCCCAATCGCTGACACTGTAAAGGCATTGCACTAACCACTATGCCAAATGTACTACCTTATGCAACTATGCCACAACATCCCAACTCTGATATTCATTTCTTTGATTTATGAAGGCCAAAATGCCAAAAGCTCTCTTTACGACCCTGATCCTGTCTACCTGTGATGTCACTTTCCTGGAATTATTTATCTGTATTCCCAGATCCCGACATCTACTGCATTCATCAGAGTCCTACCATTTTCTATATATGTCCTAACTTGGTTTGTCCTTCCAAAATGCAAAACCTCACACTTGTCTGCATTAAATTCTATCTGCCATTTTGTAGCCCTTTTTTTTCTCTAACCAGTCCTTATCAATCTGGAAGCTTTGAAAACTTTCCTTGCTCTCCATTACACTGAAAATCTTTGTGTCATCTGCAAACTTGCTGATCCAATTTGCCACATTATCATCTGGATCATTAATATAGATGACAAATAACAATGGATCAAGGATTGGTCCATGAGGCACACCACTAGTCACAGGCCTGCAGTCAGAGAGGCAATTATCCACTACCACTCTCTGGCATCTCCCATCAAGCCAATGTTGAATCTAGTTTACCACTTCACCATGAATACCAAGTAAGTGTAGCTTCCCGACTAACTTTCCATGTAGGACCTTGTCAAAGCCCTTACTTGTAGACAACATCTACAGCCTTACCTTCATCAACTTTCCTGGAATTCTCTTCAAAAAACACTTTAAGATTGCTTAAACACAATCTACCATGCACAGAGCCCTGTTGACTATCCCTAATCAGTCCTGAATTACCCAAATACGTGTATATCTGCTCTTAGAATACCTTCCAATTAGTTTCCTACTGCTGATGTCAGACTCACTTAATGGTTGGTAGTCGGTATCCTAGGCCGTGGTCCTTACCCACAGAGCTCTTGCATTGGTATCGCACTATGTCTCAATACTTCCCCCAGCATGTACTCCTGCCACCTGGAATCTGGGCAGATTCTTACTGCAGATATGGTCACCATAGATGACAGTGGGGTCCAACAGTAACAGTTACCTATTACATTACAACTACAAATCTGGGGTCTCCTTGTCTCCCACTTGTTACATTCCATTCAATTCTCATCGCCTTCTGCTCCTTTTTAATTGGTGTTGCCTCTCACTGCTTTGTGGGTTTTTTAAGCTCACGTATTCTCTCAGCCTTCCTCTCTTTTTAAACTCATCTTTTTCCCAGAGCAGGATTATAAGGTAGAAAGTGTTTAGTTTTTATTGGTAGGTTGGCACAACATTGTGGGCTGAAGGGCCTGTACTGTGCTGTAGTGTTCTATTTTCACTAGTTGGAAATGTTAGCCTCTGATTATAATGTAAAATAAGTTTGAGTGAACCTATCCAAATATATTTATTTTTTTTTAACACTAAACCTAATGTTGTTAGCCTGCTATGTCACCATTTACTAATTGAATATTTTAATTTTTTTGATCAAAATTCAGATGGTTGGTGAGAGGCTAAAGAGAACCAACCCCTTGGAACAAATCCTCCCAACCCAGTGAGCAAGCAGTGAAACTGTGCCTCTGGCTCAACGCTCTCTCCGAAGCAACAATAACACTTATTTGTACAAAATCAATTCACCAGTAATGTCTTTAACTTCCCTTCTTCATCTATCTTCCTTTCCTTCTCTCTTTTTTAATCTTATTTTCACTCCCCCCTCTCTCTTTTCATTCTTTTCTCAAGCACATACTTTATCCATCTATCTCTTATTTTTGTGCTAGGTTGACTTGGCTGAAGATGCCAATTACACTGTTGCAGGAATCCTAGAGTAACAGACCTATTTCAACATTCACCGATGCATTAAAAATACACAATTTTATTTGAGGGGTCAAATAATTTCATACTCAGCTTCATTAAATAAGAAACGTACTGCCAGGATCAATGAATTAACATCCTCCATTAGTGAAATGGATTAACACTACCCAATTTATCCATCCCCAGAATTATACAAGCAACATCTTGATTTACAAGTAGAATTTGATCTTATACCAACTACACAAGCAGAGTGGTTATTAATGCAAATTCGGGGTTCACATTACGAACACAGGGAAAAGGCAAGGTGCTTATTGGTCCACCAATTGAAACATCAGGCTGCATCAAGGCTGATACACCGAATTAGACACCAATGCTGGTTTAAATCTTTCTACTCATTACACTACAAATCCAAATATGGTTCTGACTACACCAAAATCAACCTGTTTCTTAACAATCTTACAATTCCGGTCATTGACTCCAACCAGGTTAAGGAACTGAACGTCTCACTCACTTTGACTGAGATTACATTGTCTATTAAAGCAAAGCAGTATCATAGAGCTCCAGGATCCAGTGGATTCCCAATGGAGTTATATAAAAAGTTCCATGATAAACTAGCTCCATTATTATTATCATTGTTTCATAAAGCACTGGAGTGAAGAGTTTTAACAAGCATCAAAAACTTTCCTCCTGATAAAGGATAAGGATCTCACATCATGTGGCTCCTGGAAGCTGTTATCTCTGCTTAATGCTGGTTAACATCTCAACTAGAAAGAATGTTACCAAACATCATATCCAAGAGCATAACAGTTTCATAAAACAGCATCACTTGTCATTTAATATTCGTACGTACACTCAACATTATTTTCTCTAAACACTCAAAAAAGTCTCCGGCAGTTATATTTTCATTAGATGCAGCAAATGCCTTTGATAGGGTAGAGTGCAGGTATCTTTTTGCAATATTACACAAATTTGGATTTGGTAACAATTTTATCTTCTGGGTTCACCTTCTATACACTGCACCACAACCATGTGTTCACACAAACAATACTCACTCTGCCTATTCTGCATCGGGATGCAATACCCGACAAAGGTATCCCTTATCTCCTCTTATTTTTGCCATCACAATCGAACTACTATCAATTTTGTGGCAGTCTTCCTTCATTTTTAAAAGCCTTGTGCAAAATGTACTGGAAAAGAGAGTTTCATGATATGCTGATGGCTTGCTGCTCTTTATAGCAGAAGACTTGTAAAGAAGCATTCCCTCCATCCTATCCATCCTGGAGGAGTTCGGCTCTATTTCAGGTTATAAATTGAATCTTCAAAAGATTGAATGTTATCCCATCAACAGAGTAGCTCTGCAACTATACCAATCAGACCTGCCATTTTAGTTTAGTCAGTCAGGTTTCAAGTACCTTGGTGTAAACATCTCACACACACATTCTCCAATCTCCTAATAAAAAAATTTACTTCTCTTATCAACCAGGTGAAATCAGATTTTCAGAGATGGAGCAATTTTCCCCTTTCACTAACAAGCAGAATAAATGTTGTCAAAATGAATATATTACTGACACACAGTAAATAACGTGCGAGACTGAGTCTGAGTCACTGATCTACAGGCTTTTATTCACAACGGACAAGGACCTCATCCTATGCCGTGACTAGGATTTTCTGGGGAAGGGTCAGGGTGTTAGATGCTTGATGCGAAGTCAAAAGAGGGAGGGGGCACAGGTACAGTCACAGGATGGGGTGGAACCAGGTAATCAGGGATACAACAGTTCAGCAGTTCACCACATTTACCCCTTGTTTTTTTGTAATTGTCCGGTGGGGTGACGTGGGGCACAAAGACTTACAGGTTAAGCCAGTCCAGTAGCTTAATCTTCCGAACCGGAGTGCCGGTTGTGGGGTTGCGGCCGGGGCTGCTGTCTCATTCCAGACCTCCAGCGCTGTACCGAACTGTTGGAGGCATAATGGCTCGGTCGGACTGGACTGGAGTGGAAGGAGGGTGCAGCGGTACTTATTTTGTGTCTGCAGAAGGAAGGGGGGGTGCTGCCTGGTGGGTGTACTCCTTGAGGGCCCCCACGTGCGCAAGATCCTAGATGGAGACCGTTTCCTCACACTCATCCGGGTAGGCTACATTTGCATATTGGGGATTTGTGTAGAAGAGTTAAACCCTTACAACCAGGGGATTGGCTTTATGGCCCTCACTTGTTTTCGTAGCAGGAATGGCCCTGGAGACATCAGCCAAGAGAGTAGGGTGGTCTCCGATGTGGAATGCCTGAAGAAGGAGAAAATTCTTTTGTGAGGGGTAGCATTAGTGGCAGTACATAGCTGAGATCAAGTGGGATGCAGACCTCTGGAAGGACCTCCTGCCAGCAAGAGACAGGCAGTCCCTTGGACTTTAGGGCAAGAGGATAGCCTTCCACACAGTGCCATTCTCTCTCTCTATCTGACCATTCTTGCTGGTGGCGATACCCTTGGCCAACAGGAAATGGCGCAGATCGTCGCTCATAAACAAGGACCCCCAGTCACTGTGGATGTATGATGGGTACCTGAATAGTGTGACTAGGTTGTGCAGGGCCCCAATGACTGTGATGGTGGTCATGTCTGGGCATGGGATCCACGAATACTCATCAATAACCGTGAGGAAGAATGTATTCCAGTTGGTGGAGGTAAGGGGGCCCTTGAAGTCCATGCTCAGATGCTCAAAATGGGTGAACTTTAGCTGCATAATTTGAAACCCACTGGGCATAATAGGAAAAGAACCCCAGGCACCTTTTCAGGGCCTTGAGGCTGTGGGGAAGGGGGAGGTCTAGCAGAGGCCACAAGCAGTTGGGGTCATGGCCAATGACTCCATTCTCCACAATGCAGCCAAGGAATACCATTCAGGTAGTGCAGAAAACACATTTATCTTTACTGTAGGTTGGATTCGGGCATTTGGCGGTGTTGAGGAATTTCTGGAGGTTCGTGTTATGGTCTTGCAGGTCGTGACTGCAGATCATGACGTTATCCAGATATGAGAAGGTGGCATGCAGGTCATTTTGGTCTACCATCCAGTCCATCTCCCATTGGAATATGGAAATGCCATTGGTGACACCAAAGGGGTAGCTGTCTGCCTTGAAAACTGTGTACTGATGATCCTCAAGGCAGATTTGGAGTTAGTGGTAGGTGGATTTCAGGTCTATCATGTAGAACACACAATACTGAGCGATTTGATTAACCATATCCGCAAAGCAAGCGAGGGGATAAACATCCAGCTGTGAGTAGCAACCACTCTGTGTTTAACCCTGCCCTTTACCACCACTACCTGACCTCTCCAGAGGCTGGTGCTGGCCTCAATAATCCCCTTGTCCAGGAGTCATCGTACCTCCGCCTTTATAAACATCCTGTCCTCGTCACTGCTTTTTGTAGCACCTGGCTTACAGTTGGGGACGAGATTGGCGAACAGCTTGGGAGGGGGTGTCAATGCAGAGGGTAGAGAGACCATGTGTTGGTTGGGCCAACAGGGGAGGGAGGACAGAGCATCCGGTTAAGGAACTGCGGGTTGCCGACTATAAGGGATGGGAGAAGGCAGTCATATTGTATAGTGACACTCTTTAAGTGGCTCTGGAAGTCTAGCCCCAATAATACTGGAGCGCAGAGCTGCGGCATAATGAGGAGCTTAAAATCTCAATATGTCGTGCCCCACATGGTCAGCGTCACTGTAGTGTAGCTATAGGTTTCTGTTTAGTGAGACTTTGCGGCTAGGGTGATTTTGTTGCCGACCATTTTAACCTCAATGGAGTAATGTTGGATGGTGTCAGGATGAATAAAGCTCTCAGTGCTCCTATCAAAAAGGCATTTAGTCACCTTGTCATTGATGGAGATGTTCATCATGGAGCAGGCGAATTGGTGAGGGCCGTTCTGGTCCAACACCACTGAGGCAATGGTGTAACCCGTGCTGAGTCTCCATCTGGGTGCATGATGGCGGTACCCACGGGGCAGAGTGGGTCTCTCTGGAAATCGGCAGCATGTAGGATGGCAGCCTCTATGTCGCGGTGTGGTTGTTACTGGAAGATATTGGAATTGAAGATGGTAGCTGCCATGCTGCGCACGCGATAGTGCTGGGACTGAAAGGCTGCAATCAGCATATTCTTGCGCAATGGCTCTTCTTCCTGCACTTGGAACATGTCGCTTCTCTTGCTGGGCATCATTTTTGGGGGTGTTTTGCCTGGCCACAGAAATAGCACTTTGGGTTCCCCTGGGAGACAGTGGGTATAGTAGGCTCATTAATCGAGTGCAGTAGTGGACTGGTGGCTTGTAGTCCCATGATGGTGACCCACGTGAGGGCCCATTCGCAGAGTACATTCTGCATTGCAGAGGGTGATCTCCAGTGACTTCACAAGATCGATAGCCCCTTTTAAGTCTAACTTACTCTACTTAAGTAACATCTTAGCAAACGTAGTCCAACCTGATGCCTGCAACATAGGTGTCCCGGATCATGTCCTCCATATTTTGGGTAGTTAATATCACCTGGAAGTTGCATGCCCACGCAAGTCCTCATAGGGCCCCAAGGAACTCATTGCCCAATTTGCCCAATGGCCAGCATATGTCTGGCATACACTTCATTAACTTTCTCCCTGTATTGCCCCTTGAGTATATTTATTGCTTCTATGTACATGGTGGCATTCCTGATTATTGTGAATACTTGGGGTCCAACTCGGGAGAAGACGCGATGCAGTCTATTTGTGTCAGAGATGCTGGTTGAGATTTGAAGGAAGACCTTGAAGCAGCGTAGGCAAACTTCAAAGCTGTCTGTAGCATCAGGCAACTGTGGATCAATCTCCATATTGTCGGGTTTCAGAAGTTAGTCCATTATTAGCGATAAAAACAAAATAATTGTGAATAAAATTAACGTGCAGTAAATAACTCGAGAGGCTGAGTCTGACTCACTGATCTACAGGCTTTTATTCACAATGGACAAGGACCTCATCCTGTGCCATGACCCAGGCTTTCTGGGTGGTTAGGGTTTATATAAGATCAAAAGAGGAAGGGGGCCACAGTTACAGTCACAGGATGGGACAGAACCAGGTTTTCAGGAATTCAGCAATTCAAACCTTTCCTTTATTTCTTTCAAAATATTTTTCACCTCACTGGATAAAATAATTTTCTCCTTCATTTGGAATGGGAAATCTCCAAGGCTTCATAATGCATTATTGCAAAACTGTAAGGTTAGTGGAGGACTCACTCTTCCCAATATCCAATTTTACCACTGGGAAACACATATACTTAAGGTTAATTACTGGGAGCATTCCCCTGAGCTCTCCTGTTGTAAAATGGAAGAGTTATTTTGTAAATCGTCACTTTTAGCCACTATGGAATACTCTTCATTGCCCACAAACCCCTCTATCCGCAACAAAAATCCTATGGTGCTCAATACAGTAAATTGTTGGTACCAGATTAGACATCACATTAAGTGGGCAGTGGCATCAGTTCAGGGTTCCTTCAATAACCATCACTTACTTCTATCTTCACCTGATCACTGATCCTTATTTTAATATATGGCAAACTAAAGGTATCAAGTGTCTTCAATATCTTTATGTGGACGGTATGTTTAGCAGCTTCATCTCTCTGTCACTTTTAATGGCATAAGTGCATAACACTTATTTGCTATTTTCAGATTCAAAACTTTATTTTGGTTTTTTCCAAACTTCCGTCACTTACCTGCCAAATAAATCTTGAAAGGTCTAGTTTCAGATAATGCAGGAGTGAGAGGGAAATTTCAAAATAATTTATAGCTCTCTTCTGTCAATTAAAAGCCATTCATTTCCAAATAAAGATCGAATGGGAGCAAGAATTGGAAGTGGAAATTGAGGAGAAACTGTGGGAAGAGGCTATTGAGAGCATTTGTTCTACCACCTCCTACACTTGCTTGGGACTTATTCAGTTCATAGTGCTGCACAGGGCTCACTTTTCTAAATGCAAACTGGCAGCCATTTATCCTGAAAAAGAGGACAAATGAAACAGGTGTAATGGTTCACCTTGCCACCTGTTGTAAGTTTTATCAGCTCCCCAACATGCAAGAGTTCTGGAGCGGAGTCTTTTAGGACACTATGCAAAATATTTAAAGTCCATTTGCAACCCTGCTGGTTGACTGCAATATTTGGAATATCCGACAATTCCCTAAATTCCCTGCAGAAAGACGTGTTAACCTCTACATCACTATTATCCAAGCTTTTGATCTTGTTGCCCTGGAAGTCTGATAGGGGGCTCTCTACTACAGAATGAACTAAGGTATCACTTTCTTTATTAAACTGTAGAAAATGAAAAACATATTAAAAGGGGCCTCACGAAAACTTGTCCATAAATTGAAATCCTTTATGCGTTATTTCTCTAAATTTCAACTGCTTTCATAGTAAAAAACAAATTGAGATGGCTGTACCAGTACAATCGGTAATATACCAATGACAGTCATCAAAGATGCCGAGATGATAAGGGTTTGGGGGTGGGGGGGGGAGGCAAATATCTGAGGGTGTTTGTGAACATGTGTCTATATGTGTTGGTTTTTGTCGAAAAAAGAAAACAGGAGCATGATGTACATCAGTATGACGTGTACAAAATTGTTTTTGATGTTAAATAAATATATTTTGGAAAAAAATACCCTATTGAGTTGTGGGAGTTGATTGTTTTAAATGGGGTGTTTTCACTCAAACTGCCTCCTCTGAGATGGCCTTAATTTGAAAATGTTTGCAAAGAAATTGACAGACTAGAGACACTTTACTGATGAAAGCAAGTTTTTTTTCATCTTCAGACTTAATAGAATTTCAACACCATCTTATATGTGTGACTTCCTACTCTGTAAGGGCCTTGAGTGAAATAGATTGGGTAGTCCCAACTTTTCAATGGACTATAACTGAAGAACAAAAACCTCATAAGCATCTGTTAATGAAGATATTTCCCATCTGCCATGAAAAGTCTGGACCACATGTCTCATTAATAAAGGTCTCTAAATTGTGCATCCTGTCTCAAAGAATGCTGCATTCTTCTCTTCCAATAGTGCAGGTGAGTTATAACATTGGCACTTTGCTTTTGTGTCCAGTCAACAGTTAATGCTAACAGGTTGCATCGATCATTCCAGAGAGTAAGGAGCATCAAGTTTGTGTACTGGCTACATTGCAATGAACAGGTGTGGGTTAATTGCACATCATAACCCCTGACTGATTTCAGAGTCGAGCCAATTAAACTCCTCTGATTTTCACATTCATCTAACCTTGGAAGTCTCGCAGTTTTACTTGCAATGATGAAAGGAAACTTAGATTAGAAAACAAGACATACATTTTTGGTTTCTTTTTCACCAGCAATATTTTGCACAATAAGTTTACATAAAATATGATAATTTTTTTTATCCATCAGACAAAAGATCCAAAATCTTTCACTTCAGGACACAACCAAGTGTTGGTGCTAGGGCATTTAAAGAGCCTTAATTTTACTCTGTGCCACAGTTCATTTTTGTTTCTATTGGACAGATTCAAAGGACTAGCCAGTCTTCTTAACTGTAGATTCACAAACTATCAGTAATTTGTGGCAGAATTTTCATTAATGATTATAGCTATCCTTGAAATAAAATAATAAACAAGGTATATCCCGGCCTATTGGTTCTGAAAGTACCCAGGCTGAGGTTGCACACATATGCTGTAGATCAAAACAGCAGAATAGCACAAATTGGCCCGGCGTTATTTCTGGACAAAACAGGAAATTCCATCGAAATGGAGTCACAGACATCATAAACTTTCAGTACATATATTTGTTCACTCTAGCAAATATGAAATAACGCATGTATTAAAAAGCTGCATCAAAAAAGAAGGAAATACAATTTCAATCAATATTTTGGCAAGTAAATGATGAAGATGGAAATGTTTCTCATGGCAATTCCATCAGGGTGTGGCTCAAACTCCTCCAGCAGTAAGAAAGGGAAATAGGTTTCAAGTTCTCCAGTGACTCGCCCTCCCCCAACTCCAGTGTGTTCCAGACTCCTTTGTGGGAAGCTGTTATTCATCACAGCTGAGACCTGATCCATTTACTTTGCAACGTAGTAACTCTCTTGATTTATTTCAACAGTATGCAGAAACAAAGAGGCATGTAATCGTTCTAGTTTAAAGACACTTACATTTTCTCATAATTGCTATTTTCATTGCCTTGGATTATGATTGTAATTTATTTTTACAGGTTGACAATAAGAGGAGCAGAATTCAATCCATTGAACCTGGTCCACTGTTTGAATCATGGCTGATATATTCTTCCTTTCAATTTAATTTTTCTGCCTTTTCCCCATAACATTTGACACCCTTATTAATCAAAAACTTATTGATCTCTGCTTTAAATCTACCCAATTACCTGGTTTCCATAGACATCTGTGGCAACAAATTCCACAGATTTCCCACCTCTGGATGAAGACCTTTCTCTTTTCTGTTTTAAAGGGGCATCTTGTTATTTGGAGGCTGTTCCCTCAGTTTCTAGACTCACTACTGGCAACATCTTCTCCATGTCCACTCTATCCAGCCCTATCAATGTTCGGTTGGTTTCAGTGAGCTCCCCCCAACCCCCACCCCACCTCCTCATTCTTCTAAGCGCCACACATTTGTTAAACCTCTTATCCCCAGGAGAAGTCTTTCATACCAATATATCCTTCCTCAGATGCGAGGCCCAAAACTGCTCACAATGCTCCAAATGTGATTGAATCAATACTTTGTAAGGCCTCCCTTGCATTTATATTCTAGTCCTCTCAATATGAATGCTAACATTGCATTTTCTTCCTTACCACTGATTCAACCTGCAAATTAACCTGTAGGGAGTCCGTAGGGACTCCTGACCTTTGGATATGCGCCTCCAAAAAATTTCCCTATATATAAAATTGTCTATGCCTCTATTCCTTCTGACAAATTGCATGACCATACACTTCCATGCACTGTATGCCATCTGCCATTTCTTTGCCCATTTTCCCAACCTATCCTTCTGCAGACTCCCTGCTCCCTCAACACTACCAGCCGCTCCACCTATCTTCACCCAACACTGACCCCTGTGGAACACCATGATTCACTGGCAGCCAGCCAGAAAAGGTTACCTTTTTTCCCATGCTTAGTTGGTGTCTTCCACAGTGAAGACTGAATCACAAAGAAAATTGTATAAGACAAAATTCAGCAGATCCGTGGTTGAAGTGAAAACACAATGCTGGTCAAACAGTGTCCTTTATGTAGCCAAGATCTTTCTTTCTTTGGCTTGGCTTCGCGGACGAAGATTTATGGAGGGGTAAAGTCCACGCCAGCTGCAGGCTCGTTTGTGGCTGACAAGTCTGATGCGGGACAGGCAGACACGGTTGCAGCGGTTGCAAGGGAAAATTGGTTGGTTTGGATTGGGTGTTGGGTTTTTCCTCCTTTGTCTTTTGACAGTGAGGTGGGCTCTGTGGTCTTCTTCAAAGGAGGTTGCTGCCCGCCAAGATGCATGGTTTGAGGCGATATCAGCCCACTGGCGGTGGTCAATGTGGCAGGCACCAAGAGCATTCTTTAGGCAGTCCTTGTACCTCTTCTTTGGTGCACCTCTGTCTCGGTGGCCAGTGGAGAGCTCGCCATATAACACGATCTTGGGAAGGCGATGGTCCTCCATTCTGGAGACGTGACCTACCCAGCGCAGTTTGATCTTCAGCAGCGTGGATAAAGGTCTCAAGCCTGAAAAGTTGATTAAGTATCTTTATCTTAGGTACATAAAGGACACTGTTTGACCAGCTAAGTTTCTCCAGCATTGTGTTTTTACTGAATCAAAATGCCAATTCAGTTCACCTGCTATGTTTTGATTCCCATGACTACTTCTCCTGCTTCACTCTCCAGTGGTCTGATATCCACATTTTTCACTCTTTTTATATCTGAAAAAAATACTATCCTCTTTTATGTTGCTGTAGCGCGATCAATGACCACTCACAGAATAAAGTAAGGGCCAGAGGCTTTATTGATCTAAAGATCCAAGCATGCCTCAGCATGCTGTTTTGCTCAAGTCCAAGGGCAGGAATGGGGGAGGAGACTAGGCCTCTCAACCTTTATTAGGGGTCTTAGGGGAGAGGCTACTGGTTCTGCAGCCTGCCCAGCTCAGTGGGGAACATGTCCACAATACCATGTTCCACCACATTCACCCCTCCTTTTTAGATAGAGTCCAGTCGGGCGATGCAGGGCACTGTCTTTACGGTCCATGAGTTACAGAGTAATGTTCACAGATTTAGTCTCTCTGGTGGTTTTACCCGTCGTTGGGACCTCTACAGTCCTGTTGACTGTGTCTCTTGTTCTGGCAGCCTGATGGCTCGATCACTGGTATGGCTATTGGAGGGCTAAACTGTGTCCATGTCTCCCAGGTCCGTGAGAGTGGAGTGGTTAGTTAGCAACCGGGAAGGGGAACTCTCCAGCGGGGAGTAACATTCAGAGGGCCGTGCTGGGGAGTGGGATCTCTTTGTCTTCAATTCAGGTGGTCCCCAGGGCTGCCTAGTCACTGCCCAAGGGTATAGGGTGCACCTCCCGTGCTGGGATTCCTGTTCGTGCCAGGTCCTGAATGGACACTTTGTCATCCCATTCGTCTGAGTACCTTACCAGCGCATACTGGGAGTTTGCATGCAGGAGGTGCACTTCCTCCACCAGTGGGTCCGCCTTGTGGGTACTAACATGCTTCCAGAGGACCACTGGCCATGGGGCCATCAGCCAGACTGGCAGCGTGGTTCCTGACGCTGACTTCCTAGTGAAAGAGAACAATCTTTCATGGGCCGTTGCATTCATAGCCGTACAGAGAAGAGACCTGGTAGCATGCAGCACTTCCAGAAGTACCTCTTGCCACTGGGACACATTCATCTCTCTTGCCTTTAGGGCCAATAGGACTGCCCTCCAAATGATGCAGTTTTCCCTCTCTACCTGCCCATTCCCTCGGAGGTTGTAGATAGTGGTTCTACTCGTCACTCTGCCCCTGGAGAGAAAGTAATATTGCAGCTCCTCACTCATGAATCCTGAACCCCGGTCGCTATGCACATACCCGAACAGAGTGAATATGGTGCAGAGTGCTTTAATGACCGTGGTCATGTCTGGGCAGGGAATAGCGAATGGGAAGCATGAGTATTTGTCCACAATTTTCAGGAAATAGCTGTTATGGTTTGTGGATGGAAGGGGACCCTTGAAGTCTATACTGAGGCATTCAAAGGAGCGAGTGGCTTCAATGAGGTGGGCTTTCTCTGGCCTATAATGCTGCGGCTTGAATTCCGCACAGACCTGGCAATTGCATGTCAGCTCTCTGATTTCCTCCACCAAATAAGGAAGATAAGGGCCCTCACGACGTGGCAGAGTCTTGTGACTCCGGGATGGCAGAGGCTATCGGGGAGGGTATGTAGGTGATCAACTTGCACCCTGGTGCAGGTTCCTCTGGACAGCACGTTAGGGGGCTCATTGAGCTTACCCGGCCAGTACAAGATCTCATATTTATAGGTGGACAGCTCAATTCTCCACTGCCTGATCTTGTCATTTTTAATTTTGCCCCGCTGTTTGTTATTAAACATAAAGGCAATGGCTCTCTGGTCCATCAGCTGGGTGAATGGCCAGCCAGCCAAATATTTCCTCCAGTGGTGCACAGCCTCCACTATAGCTTATTGCCTCCTTTTCCACGGCAGAGTTTCTGCGATTGGGGCCACGAAAAAAATGCCACTGACCTGCCTGCCTGCCTGCCTGGTTTAGTGTGGCGGCCAGGGTGAAGTCAGAGGCATCACTCTTCACTTGGAACAGGACCAACTCGTCGATGGTGTGCATTCCTGCCTTGGCAATCTTGTTCCTGATGCTCTCAAAGGCCTTGTGGGCCTCTTCTGATGGGGGAAACATTGTGGTTTTCACCAGGGGTTGGGCCTTGTCAGCATAGTTGGGGATCAATGGTGCGTAATGCAAAAAGAGCCCCATACATCTTTTTAAAGCCTTGGGATTCTATGGTAGAGATAATTCTAGGAGGGGGCACATGCGCTCATGGTCGGGGGAAATCACACCATTTTCTATCACATACCCACGATCACCAGCTGCTCTGTGCTGAACACTCACTTCGTTTGTTTATATGTTAGGTTGAAGACTTTCACAGTGATCAGGAACCTCCACAGGTTGTTGTCATGTTCTTTCTGGTCATGGCCACATACGGTGACATTATCCAAGTATGGGTAAGTGGCTTTTAACCCATTGTCATCCACCATGTGGTCCATTTCCCTTTGGAACTCTGACACCTCATTTGTGAAGCCAAAAGGGACCCGTAAGAATTGGTACAGTCTACCATTGGCCTCAAATGCTATGTAGGGCTGGTCCTTTTGGCAGATGGGGATCTATGGTTGAAAAGACCCTGTATTTTGCGATCTCATTTGCCATGTCATCAATTTGGGGCATCCAATAGGATAAATTGGTTGTTGGTTTGACTGTAGTCAATCACCATCCAGTTCCTCTCTGCCCTCTTTACCATCAGCACTTGTGCCCTCCATGGACTATTACTGGGCTCTATCATGCACTCCATCAGCAACCGTTCCACCTCAGAGTTAATGAACCCCTGTCTTCCAGGCTGTACCATCTTCTCAGTGGCCACCGGCCTGAAGCCTGGGATGAGGTTGTGGAACAGTTGGGTTGGAAGAGCGTGTAGGGTGGCCAGGTCACAAGTGGGTATCCCTGCCCTGCCTCCAGGGCCTCTCCAAAAGTGGGGGCGAGACCTCCCACAACTGGTCATTCCTGAATGTGAACAGGTAATGGGGGCCATTAAACTGAATCAGCATTCCTTTCAGCTGGCACTGAAAATCCAGTCCCAAAATGATGGAGGCACAGAAATGGAGCATCACCAGCAGTCTGATTTTTTTGTATTTCATCCCTCCCACGGTTAGGTTCACGTAGCACTTGCGGATATCTGTCGAGAGGGACTCGGAGGCTAGTGCTACCCAGCACTTCGCAGGGAACACAGTCAGGGAGTAGTGTTTGGCAGTGCACAGGTGTATGAAACTCTCAGTGCTCCCCATGTTGAACAGGCAACCTGTGGTGTGTCCTTTTTACCTCTATGTCCATCATGGACCATCCCAGCTGGTGGTCCATGATCCAAAATGATCAAGGCTAACGTTGGTTCGCTGTCTGATCCACTGCTGCCATGTTGTTGAGTCAGCGGCTGCCAAGATGACCAGCTGGGAGATTGTGAATATGGCCGCCCCCATGGATAGCATGTGGTGGGCCCAGAAGTGAAGCCAGCAGTGACATCCCTCCCTGTCATAACGTGGGTCTGGAAGTTCAGTTCTCCACAACTTGAAGTGACAGCTAGGGAAGCTCGAGCCACGGTGGCTATGCGGGTTGTGGGCCACAAGTGGCGCTGCACACAGGGGTCTAGATCAGCATAACCTTGCGTGGCGCCTTTGCTGTCAGCAGTTCGAGCAGGTTGTGCTACGTGCAGCACAGTACTTTCAGGGATGATTGCTCACAGTAGTTACACCTCGCATGCTCGGCAGTTGTGGAGGCCGTCAGGGGAACGGGCCCAGAATTCCAAGATGGCGCCGCTCTTTCTGCATATCTGGGGGCTGTGTGGCCCAAGACATAGGCCTCTGCGGTCTTTTGGGCTGTCTCCATGGCCCAGGCCATCTGCACGACCTCTTGTAGGGACAGATCGCCCTTCTCCAGGAGTCATTCGTGGATGTGTTGGGAGTAGAATCCAGCGATGAGCTCCTCTTGGTACTCTGCCACCATCATGTACTGGTTCCTGCAGTCTCATCCCAGCTCCTGCATGGCCTGCACGAACTCGTCGACTGACTCACCCAGGCCTTAGCATCAGGAGCCAAGCTGGAAGCACGTGTACATGGCATTCCTTGGCACTTCATATTGTTGTTGCAGCAGGGCCATCGCCTCTTCATACCCTGTGTAGTCACGGATCAGTTGGTAAGCATGATGGCCTACTGCTGTGAATAATAGGTCATACTCATCGCCACCTACTGTGATTTCATGGCATCTCATGTAGGCCTTCAAGCAGTGTAGCCACATGTCAAATTTCATGGAGCCTTCTGGGTCCTTGGGGTCGGTCTCCAGCTTCTACAACAGAATCGCCTTGGCTACAGCGCTTAAAATTTTAGATCAATAAATTGTAGTGCAATCAATGACCACTCACAGATATGAAATAAGGGCCAAAGGCTTTATTGATCTAAAGATCCAAGCATGCTTCAGCATGCTGCTGGCTCAAGTCCAAGGGCAGGAATGGGGGAGGAGACTAGGGCTCTCAACCTTTATTAGGGGTCTTAGGGGAGGGGCTACAAGTTCCACAGGTGGGTCAGCCTGCCCAGCTCAGTGGGGAACGTGCCCGCAATACCATGTTCCACCACACTAGCCATCTTACCTCCATATTTCTCCCCTTATTGCTTTTTCATTGCCTTCTGTTGGTTTTTAAAGCTACCCAATCTCCAGCTTTCCATTTATTTTTGCAATACCTTTTGCTTTCATGCTGCCTTTAAACACCCTTGTCAGGTATGATTGCTTGATCCAACCCTTACAATGCTGCTTTTCCTTTGGGATAAATCTATTCTGTGTCATCCAAATTATTCCCAGAAATTCCTGCCATCCTGCTCCACCGTTTGGCCTGCTGGGGTCCCTACCCAATCAATTCCTGCATCTGTGAATGAAACTATAAGCTGAGCACTCACCTCGACAGTCCCCGCTCCCACTTGCTCTCACTCGAAGGATGATTCATGACTAAATCTGATGTGATCTGCTAAATAACTATGAGAGCTCTTTACTGCAGAATCAGGCCAAGTGCTGGACGTCAGTGTGCAGTCATCCACCAATTTAATTTTAGCTGTTCTAATATTCAGTGGATGAGATAGGGTAAGAATTGAAAATATTAGTATCCCCTCTCACAAGAAATTAGTAATTAATCACCATTCACAATAGTATATTGGATATGCTTCTGAATATTTGAAAAGCTTATAATGTCAGTTAGTGGTGACTTGGGGAAAAAAACCATTAGCTCTCGAAAAGACCCCTCAAGGACAAAAGCATCAATGTAAGAGCTGACATCTCTCTCTCTCTCTGAATTATATTTTTAAGAGACAGAAGATCTAGATGAATAAAAGGATGTCATGCTCACAGGTATTCAGTGTTTTATTCCTTGAAGTGCAGGAGGATGAGAGGTGATTTGGCATAAAAATTATGAGAGGAATAGATTGGGTAACCAGCCATTCACAACAGTGGCTCACTGCGTCCCTGGGAGCCCTACTGCTTTCCTGGTAGGGGTGGGGTGGGGTGGGGGCTTCAACACATACAAGTAAAAGCTTTGTTTTATTTTTACCTTAGATAAATATTTTCTTTTTTTTTAAATTTGCTAGGAGAGAAGTACAGTAAAAGCCAAAACTTGACTGCTTCACAGGAGAGGAGGCCTATAAAATTTGAGCAGAGTCCTAAGGCAGCCATATTCAAAATAGGTTAAGCATAGCTGGGCTAAATACACAGCGTCTTTTGCCCAGAATTGGGGAATCAGTACTAAAGGTTTAAGGTGAGGGGGAGAGATTTAACAGGAACCTTTTTTTTTAAACGCAGTAGTTGGTGAGTGAATGCAATGGACTGCTGGAGAAGGTAGTTGAGGCAGGTACTATTGTACTTTTTTTTTAAAAATGGATGGATACATGGAAAGGATGTGTTTAGAGGGATCTGGTCTAAATGCAGGCCGGTGGGAATAGAGCAGTGGGACATTTTGGCCGCCATGGTCAAATCAGTCCAATGACCTTGTTTCAATGCTGTACGAATCAATAACTCTACTGGGGAGTAGAGTTGGCTTTCTCCTGAATCCTTTGTTTTTTTAAACAAATTCAAGTCATAGGTGTGCTATTCAACAATTCCAAAGTAAAACATTGGGCTTCAGTTCACCATCCTCTTTCATCTCCATTCATATCTTTAACTCATCTGCCCAGATGAAGAATTTCTGCTGGTGGAATGAACTTATGCTATATCCCATTGAACTCTTGATTCCACCTTAACCTGCTGAAGTCAAGCAAGTAAAGACCAACGAGTCAAAGAAGCAGGCTCCAAATCAAAATGGAAAATCACATCCCATTGGCATCATCAGAACACTCCCACAGTTTTAACATCAAACACCAATACTATCTTGAGCCGGACAGAAAAGCCACTCCTTCATTATTTTGGCACAATGCTTGACCACTTCCCCACCTTCCCTTCCCAGTGGATTCTTGAACCCACCCCCACAAATTTCCACCATCCTTGCAGCTGGGGGCAGGAGTAAATGTTGTACAAATATTAGGGTAAGAATGTAAATTCAAAAGAAATGGAGAAAAAGGAGCAGGAATTGGTACATGGGCCATCCTGTCTTATCATAATGCTAGTGTCATTTTCTTACACCATTTCAAGCTCTTGATTATCTTAATGTTCAGAAATCATCAAATTGAATAAATTCAGTGATTAGACCATCACACCCTCCTGCAGAGAATTGCAAGAACCTATAACCCTCAGAAATTTCTCCTCCCCTCAATCTGAGTGTGTGGATGCCTGGCTCCACCTCAGCCATTGGGAAATCTACATCCAGCCTATCAATCCTGTAAGAATTTCTTATGTCCATGAGATATCTCAGTCTCCTAAACTCTGGAGAATATGGGCCTATACTATTCAATCTCTCCTTGTACAGAAAGTCCATCATCCTAGAAACTAGGCTACTGAATCAATGGTGCAGTTCCTCTATGACAAATATATCCTTTTCCAGGTAAGTTGATTAAAACAGTACATTATTGTTTGGCTATGGTTTCACAGAGGTCCTATACAGTTGTCAGACATCTTAATTCTCTATGTAAGCCCTCTCATAATAATTGCCCAAATACCACTTGCTTTCCGAATTATTTGCAGAACATATTAAGTCTGGCCCTTCAGTTCAACAAGTTCATGCCTGCCATCTTGTCTATCTGAGCAATCCCCATGTACAAGGGCACCTGGGTGTGATGGAATACGGTACTGTGGGCATGTCTGGGTATGTCTTCACTGGGCTGAGCAGACTGGCCTGCTTTCTGTACCCCCTCCCCTTAAGATTCCCTAATAAAGGCTGAGAACCCTAGTCTCATCCCTCATACCTGCCTTGGACGTGAGCCACCACCATGTAGAGGCACGTCTGGGTCTTCTGATCAATGAAGCCTTTGACTCTTGCTTCGTGTCTGTGAGTGGTCATTGATCATGTAACAATGGGTCCTTTTCAACATCAACCCAACCCAATCTCTCACCATTTATAAAATATTCAGCTTTTCTGTTTTATGCACCCAAGTGGATAATTTCTAATCTCTCCACATTACATTGCATGACAGCTTGTCTATATTCTCTCTATTCAGATTCCCACTTAGTGGTATATTATCAGCAACTTGGAAATATCATATTAAGGTCATATAGCACAGAAACAGATTCTTTATCCTACCATTTTCATGCCAACCATTAAGTGCATATGTGTTTAAGTCCTCATGTCCCCTCTAAACTCTCTACCTCTTACTGTAAAACTATGCCCTTTGGTTTGAGACACTTCAGTTGGGACAAAGCGCCCATCTACCTTATCAATTGCTCTCACAAATTTGTATATGAGAGCACTCCTCAGCTCATTACACTCAAAGGAAAACCAAACCTATCCAGTTTCTCCTCATGACTGACATGATCATGACAGGCATCATCCTGGAGAATTTCCTCTTTACTTTCTCCAATGCAATCTCATCCTAGCTATGGTATGGTGACCCAACTAGATGCATATGCTAGCTTTCTTTTATAACCTTGCTTTTATTTCCTTTGTCCCAATTCACAAAGACAAATATCCCATACGCCTTCTTTGTCACCTGATCTGCCCGTGCTGCCACCTTCAGGAAGAGGTCCTTGGACTTGGACACCCTCCATTCTTCTGTACTTTCTTAGG
Source organism: Narcine bancroftii (assembly GCF_036971445.1). NCBI lineage: Eukaryota > Metazoa > Chordata > Chondrichthyes > Torpediniformes > Narcinidae > Narcine > Narcine bancroftii. The sequence continues at coordinate 390,902,923 of NC_091469.1, forward strand.
CCTGTGATGGAGCACTGTAATACATGCATTGTGCAGGTTGGCCTTCCCCTGATTCTGTACCTCCTCCCACTCAGGATTCCTGATAAACCACCCAATCCCCTCCCTCAGAACTGCGTTAGAATCGAGCCAACAGTACATAAGTTATGCCTGTAAGTTTATAGCGATTAAAGTTAATCTGAACTTCTGATCTGTCAGGTCTAATTGATAGCACTACATCCATTGTGTACCACCTCACATTGATCAGAAATTCTGTATACTTCATCTGCCATTGCTTTGCCTATCTCACCGACACATCAGTAAAATCTTAAAACCTGTCCACTCAGTGTCCTATCATTAATTTTCATGCAAACTTAATAATCATTTTTTCCAAATTGACAAAATTGACCTCACTGACAAAAGGCAAAGGAGGAAAAACCCAACACCCATCCCCAACCAACCAATTTTCCCCTGCAACCGCTGCAATCATGTCTGCCTGTCCCGCATCGGACTTGTCAGCCACAAACGAGTCTGCAGCTGACGTGGACTTTTTAGCCCCTCCATAAATCTTCGTCCGCGAAGCCAAGCCAAAGAATATATACCAATAAAGATCCCAGCAACATTCTCTGTACATAAAACATAGACCATAGAACACTACAGCAGAGTAAATGACTTTCAACCCTTGATGTTGTGGTGGTCTACATATTCCTACCAAAAAAAATCTAAACCCTTTCCAGCTCGTAGCCTCTTTTTTTCATTGATCCATGTGTCTGTCTCAGTCTCTTAAATCCCCCAAATGTTTCAGCCTCCACCATCACCCCAGCCAAAGCATTCCAGGCACCCACAATTCTATGCGTAAAGTACTTATCCCTGATGTCCCCCATAAATTTTCCTCCCTTCACTTTTTACAGATGCCTTCTGGTATTTGGTACTTGCACCCTGGGAAAAAGGCACTGGCTATCAACTTTATCTTTGCATCTCAGAATCTTGTGTACTTCTATAAGTCACCTCTTATCCTTCTTCACTCCAAAGAGAAAAGTCTTAGCTCTGCTAATCTTGCCTCATAGGAATAATTTTCCAATCCAAGCAACATCCTGCTAAATCTCCTCTGAAATAGCTTCCTATGATGAGGTGACCAGAACTAAACACAATATTCTAAGTGTGTTCTCACCATAGATTTGTATAATTAACTCATGACTCTTGAACTCAATTCCCCAACTAATAAAGCCCAGCAGTAGCTGTCCACTGGGGCAAAGGGAATACACAGTGTGGGATGGCCCTAGTAGACACTGGGGCCGACCACACTATCTACAGGCAATGATGCACCCCACTCCATCCCTGTTTTGGTTGCTGACTCATCCGAGTGTATCTTGGGCACGAACGTGCTAAAGGGGAAAATTTTTCCACACCAACAAGGGGAAGTTCACCTGAAGAGTAGCCCATGCAACCATAGTAGTTGGGGCAGCCAAATAGGAGTCCAAGGTCATTCCCCCACCAAGTCATTCCCCAAGGTAGTCAGCAATCAGCAATATCAGGTGCCTGGGGGCATCATAGAGATCAAAGAATCTGTAGTCGCACTATTGAATGAAGGAGTCGTCCAGCCAGCCGTTTCATCATTCAACATTCACCATTTCACTCATGTGAAAGAAAAATAGCATATGACACATGACCAGTGATTACAATCAACTAAACAAAGTTGCTCCCCATCACCACTGCAGTCCCCGATGTCATCATACTGGTGGAGGACATTGGGGGACAGGAGAATAAACATTGATAATCCATTATCGACCTCACAAATGCTTTCTTCTCCATCCCCCTCAGTCCTGAGTCCCAGGATCAATTTGCCTTCACCTGGGAAGGCAGATAGTGTACGTTTTGCCGTCTGCCCCAAGGCTATGTGCACAAGCCCACATTGTGTCATGGGTTAATCACCCAGGACTTTTAGAAAATATCAAACTCACTACATTGATAATATCCTCCTCCAGGTCTCTTCAGAGGAAGCGATAGCCCAAGCCCTTAACATGTTAATCACCTCGTTGCGGGCACAAGGATGAGCCATTAACCTGGAAAAGGTACAGGTACAGGGTCCCAGTCAAACAATCCTTTTCCTGGGCATCTAAATGGCAGTACAGCAGAAGAGAATTTACCGTGGCCACTAAAAGCAAAATCCTCAATGCAGCGGTGCCCACTAACAAAGGAGTTAATGGTGCCAACACATTCCCCATCTCACCTCTCTCCTCCATATGTTGTACAATGTTTCCTAAAAAAAAGCTATGTTTCATTGGGAACCTGAGCAACAAACTGCATATGAAATGGATAAACAAGATGAAATTACACCTTTGAATTACACGTCTCTGCCATGAAGACAATAGCTGATTGGAGCCTCTGGCAAAAGAGACAAGGGCGCAGAGTGCCACTCAACTTCTGGATCAAGTCCCTCCCTGTAGCTGCCTCCCACTAATCTCCTATTTCAAGTGTCAGGTGCTCATGTGTTACATCCCCTAGCCACAGAGCACCAGAAGGCAGCAGAGGCAGTCACACTCCAGCTGCACCTCCCCATCATGCAATGGGTTAAATCTATGGAAGACACACACAAAGAGGGTTGTGTCCTGTGGTCCTCCAAAGTTAAGTGGAAGTGATACACAGCAGCCTAAATTTGACAGCCTCCCACCTTAATTACCCACAGTACAGCCAACCCCCTTGACCTGAGACCAACTGTTCGACACCCGAGACCCCAGACAACAGCAAGAAGCTTGGTTTACTGACAGCTCCAGCCAATGGAACTTCAGCAAACAGTGGTGGAAGGCATTGAACGCTTCAGTCCATCGCAGGTAAAATACTGGCACAAGAAGGGGTGGAGGGTCCAGCACACTGTGGCACTCATCCTAAAAGAAACTACCTGGCCAGACCGCATCTACACAGATTCCTGGGTTGTGGCAAATAGCATGGCAGTATGGATGGCCTGGTGGCAGGAGATGGGATGGCAGATCTACAGATGCCTGCTCCAGGGACAACAACACTGGTGGTTCATTTGGGAGGTGGTAAAACAAAGAACAGTTATGGTCCACCACTGGATGTACACACCTCCAGGGAAACCGCTGAAGCTGCCCACAATGCCACTGTGGACCGAGCCACTCAAATCTGCTCTGCCACCATTTGTCCCCAGCAGAGCGACCCCTGCGTCTTGGCATTATGGCTGCACTTTAAAAGTTGGAATATGGGGGCCGATGGAATGCAACAATGGGCAGAGGTTATGGGGGTCTCACTCTCCCATGATGAAGCAAGAGCCATTGCTGCCAATTGCCCCTTTGATCAACGAGTAAAACCAAGGAGCTGGCCAATGGACCTTAGGGGTCACATTTGTTGGGGCACGGAAATGGGCCAGGTATGGCAAATTGACTGTACCAAGCCTCTCCCATGCCACAATAAAAAACAATATACTCTCACAATGGTCAATACACACTTGGGTCCCCTGGTAACCATATAACCATATAACCACTTACAGCATGAAACAGGCCAGTTCGGCCCAACTAGTCCATGCCGTAACAAATCCCCACCCTCCTAGTCCCACTGACCAGCACCTGGTCCATACCCCTCCAGTCCTCTCTTATTCATGTAACTATCCAGTCTTTCCTTAAATGTAACCAATGATCCCGCCTCGACCACATCTATTGGAAGCTCATTCCACATCCCTACCACCCTTTGCGTAAGCAGGTGAGCAGGACAGTGCCATTAAAGGGCTACAATACCTCTCCTCCATTTTTGGACTACTGTGATCGGTACAGTCCAACTAGGGCTCATACTTCATGGAACAAAAGTACAGGAATGGGCAGCAGAGGCCATTATCTCATGGCTGCTACATATCTTCTACCACCCACAGGTATCTGAGCTCAATGAGAGAATGAATAACCTGCTCAAAGAACAGATATGCACACTGACACCCACCAGTACCCTGCAGGGGTACCAAGGGATGGTACGGATGTTGCTTTCCAGGATATGTTGTTCCTACCTTAATGTCTTCAGGGAGCACTCATCCTACCACAGACACCAGGGCAGAATGGAAGTCACTGAGGTGGAAAGGTACAGGATGTTCTCCTTCCCCCAGTATGGCACTGCCCGCCTGGCCCGCGAATTAATACGCATGACCAGTCGCTGTGGCACTGCAATATATGGAGGGTGCTCTGACTCAAGTGGCATCAGAGCTGACAGCCATCTGCATGGTCACCTTGCAGGACAGGATGGCCCTGGACTACCTTCCTACCGCTGAAAGTGCTAACTGTGCAGTGATTGGTAAAGAGTGCTGCACTTGCATTCCGACAAATCAGGGAACATTGCTCATCTGGCTGAGCACATCTGAGAATTGATAGGCAAAATTGAAAAATCAAGGGACCAGTTCCTGCATCACAACTCCTCTTGGGGAAGCAGGTGGCCCTTTGGAGCTCTGGGGAGTTAGTGAGCTATTGTGATTCACTGGGTCACTGTTATCATTTTTGTGGTGTTGGGGTTTTGTCTTGTATGTTGCTTTGTAAATTTATCCAGAAGGCTCCTAGACTATATTGATGTAATAATTGGTGAGTGTCCTGACTTCGGAGGAGTGGAATGTAGTGTGGATTGTGAAGGATCGTGTAACCCCTCCATCTGGAATCTGATGGGAATGTGAACGGCAGAGGGGCATGTGAACTCTCCATCTGGAACCTGATCATAAGTCACCTCACCTATCAATCTAGGTCAAGCCTTGCCCTCAGGTCAGTCCACACCTGGTCATTGGCCCCTTTAATTGCTTCATTGATACCTGAGCCAGACCCTCCAGCTGATGGTACTATGAAGCCCACCACATGTGGGCTATCTGCCTCTTTCTCCTCTGGGACAAACCTGAGCTCCACTTCAGGTTGGGAACCATGGGCAATGCTGGTAAGGTTTGTACATTAAAGGGACTGGGAGCTGTAGTATTTTGAGCCTAGTGTCCCTAGTTTAATTAGATAAGAGCCGTGCCTATCAGGGATATCAAGGGGTGCAGGGCATGTAACTTAAACCTTCTACCCACTAGTGGTTGTGAGTGTATCATTTAATCCAGTGAGCGTGTTGTGACTCCCCTACATGTGCAAATAAAACACCACTACTCAATCAGCTGTGTTCAGATTCATTACCCTTGGGTCCCATCGAACTGGTTTCACACACAAAACAAGGGCATCTCACATCCCCTTCATCACTTTGACAACTTTCAGTTCCCCTGGGCTGGACTGTTCCATTTTCATTATGGACAACCAGTCCCCATATATTTCCATCCTCCTTAAAGAAAGTCTCAGGGCTCTCTGCTCTTTCCTTTTTTTTCAAACTTTATTTAAAGACTAAAAGAAAACATAACATACAATCCAATAATCATCAAGTATTGATTTTACAAGATAAATCCCAATCCTCCCCCCCTCCCACCCCTTCAGCCAGCTCCCTTAAGGGGAGCCAAAAATGTAAATGATATATATTTTAAAAATTATAAATGTTGAGAACAATTCAAAGTATATCTAAATGCATATATTTCAAATACAGAGACCATTTGCTAACAAAAAGGGAATAATTATCATGTAAATTATAAGTAATTTTTTCCATAACATTAAAAACTTTCGATTCATTATGCCAATGTAGTATCTCTGTATTGTCTTTCCAAGTACTCGCAACACATTTACATGCTACTGATAACACCAAACGTACAAAAGCAATTTGAATTTTATCCAAACCTAATCCCCTCAATGAAATCAAATTACCCAACAAAAAAATTCAAGTATATTTCAGTGTCATCCACCCCCTCAGCCAGATACATATTCATTATATAATTAAGAACAATCAAGTATAATAAATATATTCAACCCAATGATTCCAAGCCCAGTGATTGTTCCAGATCTTCAATGTCAAGAACACTTTGTGTCAGCTCTTCTTTCTTTCCATTCTTTACATTCTTACCATTCTTTCCAAACCCATTCCTATTTCCATTTCCATTTACCCTCCTCTTAGGAGACGATGGTGAAGACCGCCCATTTCTTCACAATTCTGGCAATGAATTAGCAAAAACCAAGGCATCATGATCGTTCTCAAAAAATTGAGATTGGTTTTCATAAAAAACCTTCAAAATTGCAGGATAATGAAAAGCAAACTTATAGCCCGTTTGCCATAAGACATCATTAGCCGAATTAAATTCCCATCATCTTCTAATAACCTCATGACTCAAATCGGCATTAAAAAAAAAACACTATTATTTTGAATCATCAACGGGGGTTGACTCTGCCGCGCTTTCTGTACCACCATTCGTAAAATCATTTCTCTATCTTGATACTTCAAACAACGAATCAAGACCGCCCTCGGTGTTTGTCCAGGAAGTGGTTTTTTCCTCAACACTCTATGGGCCCGATGAAGTTCCAAACCTTCAGGAAAAAACTCTTTACCCAATACCTCTGGGATCCAATGTTTAAAATTTTTTATTAGATCAGAACCTTCAAAGTCATCTGGAAGACCAACTATTTTCACATTATTTCTCCAGCTTTGGTTTTCCAAAGAATCAATCTTCTTCAATAAATCCCTTCTTTGAATCCCCCATTCTACAAAAGAACCTTCCACTTTTTCCATTTTTTTCTTTATTGCGTTCCACTTGATTTTGACATTCAGAAAAAGCTGTTTCAATTTAAAAAAAAATTATCTTGTACAATATCAACAGATTTTATACATCTGTTAATATCACTCTTAACTAGTCATTTCTTGTTTCATAGTTGACATTTCTTCACACAAATTATTCATTTTTATTTTCACATCCATAAATCCTTGAGTTGACATTTGTTTTGACATATTATCGATTTGAAAAGCAACCCCTTCCAAAACAGTGAACACTGAGTCCAATCCAGATTCCATAGCCACTTTTTGAGGTCTACCTTCTGTAAGTACATGACCTCCTCCTGGGAAAATTCCAACAAGGTAAGTTCCTCTTCACCTTCAGTCACCATAGGTCCTCTGACTGTGCAGCTGCGGGTTTGGACACCCGACGCCGGCACCCCGGCCTTGTCAGAGCACCGGCACTAGGGCTCCCCCACAACCCACACTTTTCCCAAGGTCCCGGACCCGGGATGCTCCGCGCATGCCCTGCAGAGCCGCTGGATGTGCAGGGGCGTCCTCCGATGGTACACTGTGCATCCCCAGGCCACCTAGCAATGTCGCGGGCTCACAGGGCCCTTTGTCAGTCGGGCCACCCACGCACACAGCTTCACATGCACGTGGGTCAGCTACGACCGAACTCACCAAAGTGCCAGTGTCATCTTGTGACTGCAGGATCAGCACTGAGGTCAAACTTGAATGGGCAGGAGTCCTCTGAGGTTTGGAGACTCCCAACAACGACTCCGTGGATTCAGCTGTGCAGGTAGGCCTCAGATTGTCTATACTTTTATATGGTAATTTCTTCTGAAGTTGAATTTTAGATTTCTTCACATTAGTAGCCATGATGGATCACTGTTATTCAAAAATCTATAAATATTATTTTTAACCACTTTTATACTTTTTAAAGTCAGGTATTTAATAATCCAGCTGGGGAAAGGTGGAACACACGACTTTCTTCTACACCATCTTGCCACATCACCCTGCTCCCTGCTTTTTCCTGAATTACATTTCTAACCAGGCCCCCTCCACCACCACTCTTGTCCACCTGACAGAAGTTGTACTCACAATAACCCCTCCTTGATTCATCCCACCAAGTCAAAGGAAATCACATGGATTGCAGCTATGCCTTTTGATTGTATACTTGGAGGACAGAAAAAGGCTCCTCAACTCTTGTCTTTGACCACTCCATTGATGCTGCCTCCTGCACCATGATGAGCTCATCAAATTTATCCACTTTGCTGCCAGTTTCCACCCTGACTTCAAATTCATTTGGTCCATCTTTGTTAACTTCCCCTTCCTTGATCTCCCTATCTCCATTTTGGGAGACAAACTCAAAGCAGAGGAACAACACTTTATATTCAATCTCAGCAATCTCCAACAAGGTGTCATCAATATCAACCTTCAATTTCTGTTGCCCCACCCTCCATCAGTCTCTCTCTTTCCCACATCCCTCTGCTGCCTTTTCTTCAGGTCCCTTAACCACTTCCTTCTCCTATCAGAGCTTTCTTTCTTAGCCTTCTGCCTTCTTCACCTGCCACTTTTCAACTTTCTCTTCTACCCTCCTACATGTATCCACCTATTACCTTTACTCTATTAGTCTATGCTTCTCCCCCTTCCCCTTCCCACCCCCAACACCTTTTTATTCAGGAGTCTGACTACTAAAGTACTCAGGCCCGAACTGTTGACTTCCTTTTACTCCTTAGGGATGCTACATGACCTGTTGGATTTCTCCAGCACTTTTGTGTACTGCCGCTACACATGCAGTACTATCACATCCAAACCAGTTTCAGAAATGAGACCATAAACAGGCATTTAGTTTTTTATGAGGCCCAAATGTTTATGGAGGGGGTCTTTGCTAAAATGGCAGGTATTGCCAGTGCAAGACAGGTAATGTGCTAATATCTGTAAAATAATTGCTGTAGTCCAATTTTGAGCCTGTTTGAATTCTGACCATCTAAATTTTAAATCTGAGCTGAGAAACATGCAGCTTATATAATGTTAAATGAACAATTCAACCTGGATCTCATTTTCACCACTATTTGGTTTTTACTGATCATGTGTTGCAATAATCATAACTAGATGAAGGGCTCAGCATGAAACATTGGTTACATATCTTTATCTACACTGTTTGACCTGATGAGTTCCACCAGCATTGGGTTTTTACTTCAATCACAGGGTCTGCAGACTTTTGTGTTTTACTCATGCTTTAGAATACTCAATCTTTCCTTTTTAAATGAAATCTCAGTCATCAGGCAAATATAGATCCCAATTGTGCTTGATTCTGACAATTTCATCATTCTTAGGGAATGTGTTATTTCCAGATAACTTTTATTTCAGCTTCAATCATTTGGGAATTGCCAGGAGCAGCAAGTGCATGAAGATGGACCAATCGAATTGTTCTTCCAATGAGTTGCATGACTTCAGTGGGCTGTCGTATTACTCTGTGTCTCTCCCACTAAATCCTCATCTGAACTCTCCACATTTCTATTCTTCGTGGCACTTAAAAATGGTTTCAAGTTACATTTTAACAGATGAACCATATTTCTTGCCTGCTGTCCAAACCAGCAACTTTTAAGCAATCTTTCTTGCAATTATTTTTTTTAAATCACCAGCTCATTAGGGTAATCCAAATGGCTCAATGCACATTAGTACATTGAAATTTTCTTAACCAACAAGCACTTAGCTATTTAAGTAAAGTTTTAAAATTTGAAATCTATCAGTACCTTGAAGAATAAAAACAAAATTAAATATTTAAATATTTGTCGTGTATTTATTTCACCATTATCTAGATACAACAGCTGCAAGTTTCACTTACTCTACTTTTAAAACTCCATGCCTCTGATATAGAGTGGAGAGAATGAATGTATGTTTCATATGGTGTTCATTAAACAAAGCTTGTCTTATATTGGCTGCGCTATGAGGTCTTGGATCTGGAGAAAAATGGCTTTACTTTTAAATTTAACTCTTTCGCATCTCCAGAGTACTTTCTTACCGATCTTGCCTGCAATGAGTGATGTGAGCCTGTGTCACATTCCCAGTTCCTTTTGGTGTATTAATCAGTAAAAGTTGGCTCTGCTGTTAGGACTACAAACATCACTTCCAGTTTACCATGATCAGAAAGCTGATGTTGCTTCTCTTCCTTACTATTTCAGGAACATTCGGGCTACTTAAATTTTGCATTTGTGGATGATAGGTATATTAGAGAAGGACTTTATCCTCTTGGAATGACTTTCAAAATTTTCACCAATGTATTCTCAGTTGAATTTGCAACAAATTAAGATGCACAATTTTCACAGAGGCAAGTGGTGCAAATTTGAATCAGTTTGCACCAGACATGATATAATAACCACATTAACACATATTACTGTTAAGTTTTTGTAGTTGGACCATCAGTAAAAATATTTTTGAGGATATAATTGGAAGAATAAATGGGGAGAATAAGTAGATGGGGTATATTCTGATTTTTAGAAGGACTTTGATAAGGTCCACATAAGAGGTTAGGATAGAAAATTGAACTGGCAGGAATTGAAAATTTGATCACGAATAGGAAACAGAGAGTAGGGATAAATGGGTCTTTATCAAGGTAGCTGGTAGTGGTGTACTGCAGGGATTAGTGATTGGGCTCCAGCTATTCACAAATATATATAACATACATGCTTTGGGTGACGTCAGAAGGATGCAAAAATGCTTCAAGGTGACAAGTTGAATAGGTGACAGAGACATGATATGGTGAATATGAAATTATCTACTTTGATAGGAAAAATTGCAGGATATTGTTTAAATGGTGGCAGGCCCGAGTTTCCTTGTACACCAGTAAAGCACCTGTAATCCCATGCCACATGTAAGTTGGAGGAACAACACCCTATAATCAATCTTGGCAGTCCCCAACCAGATGGCATCAATATTAACCTCGCAATTAACAGTAGTATCCTCACCCCTTATCTTATTTTTCCCCTTCCCTTCTCTTTCCCTCATCCTTTGGACTCCTTTCCTTTTCTTTCCCCTGATCATTACTTAATCCTTCCTTCCTCCAGCACCCCATCCCCTTTCTTTCCTTTTACTATCAGAGAGCATCTTCATCAGCTCTCTGGCCCCTCTTCTGTCACTTAGCTTCTTTCCTTTCTTCCTCCTCCCACAAACATTTGCCTATCCCCTGTAAGCCTGCACTTCTCCCCCTTTCCCCTCACTACAGTCCCTTATTTGGGTGTTTGCCTGATTTTGGCATCCCTGATGAAGGGCTCAGTCCCTGCATGTTCTGCATCCTCCAGCACTTTTGTGTATTGTTCCAGTAATCCTATGCAATGCTAGTTTCCTCTGCTCCACAACACCCCCCCCCTTCCTTCTGCCCTTACCTCATTCCCTTATTCCCAGGAGGAAGAACTCAAAGAGCTCTGAATGCCAAAGAGCCGTCTGAAGACTCCACCATCTGACCAATCCAAGATATCCAGGCTAATTTGCTACAATAGGGCATTGGCGAAGCTGGGACTACTCAGAGGGTAAAGCAACAAACCTAGAAATGTACTGGAGGCCATGTTATGGGACTGCAGACACTTGATCTCTGCAGAGAATTGACAGGACAGATGCACAGAGGAACGTTCTCTTGGCTTGATTTCCAGAACCAAAGGTTAAGAGGTCAGCCAGAGAAAACAGAGATGAAAAGTATTGTCTTCATGCAGAAGGTAGATAATATTCAGCATCCTTGACCCAAAAGACTGATGAGATTCAGTGAGGGTCAGCTAACATGGAACACAGAACACTACAAAACATACAAGTCCTTCGGCCCTCGATGTTGTACCAATCCATATATTCCTTTAAAAAATCTAAATCTTCCCTATCTGTAATCATCTATTTTTCTTCCATCCATGTGCCTGTCTTGGAGTATCATAAATGGCCCTAATGTTTCAGCACTGCTATCCCTGGCAAGACATTTCAGGCACCCACAACTCTCTGTGTAAAAAAAACATACCTCTAATGTCTCCCCTAAAATTCCTTCCCTTCACTTTGTACACATGTCCTCTTATGTTTGCTATTCCTGCTCTGTGAAAAAGGCACTGTCTGTCCACCCTATCTATGCCTCTTGTAATCTTCTAGACCTCTATTAAGTCTCCTCTCATCCTTCCATGCTTCAAAGAGAAAAGACCCAGTTCTGCTAACCTTGCCTCATAAGACTTATTTTCCACTCCAGGCAACATCCTGGTAAATCTCCTCTGCACCCTCTCCATAGCTTCCACATCCTTCCTATAATGAGGTGACCAGAATTGAAACTTAGAAACATAGAAGATAGGAGCAGGAGTAGGTCATTCGACCCTTCGAGGCTGCTCTGCCATTCAACGAGATCATGGCTGATCTTAAAGTTCAGTACCCCGTCTCCGCCTTCTCTCCGTAACCTTTAATACCCTTATACTGAAGAAATAGATCTAATACCTTCTTAAATATATTTAATGAACCTGCTTCTACTGCCCTCTGTGGCAATGAATTCCACAGATTCACCACCCTCTGGGTAAAGAAATTCCTCCTCATCTCGGTCCTAAATGGTTTGCCTATTATCCTCAAACCATGGCCCCGGGTTCTGGATTTTCTCATCATTGGAAACATCCCATCTGCATCCATTCTGTCCAGTCCTGCCAGAATTCTATATGTCTCTATGAGATCCCCTCTCAATCTTCTAAACTCCAGTGAGTACAATCCCAATTTGCGCAATCTTTCCTCATAAGTCATTCCTGCCATTCCAGGTATCAGCCTGGTGAATCGCCTCTGCACTCCCTCCATTGCAAGAACATCCTTCCTTAGATAAGGTGACCAAAACTGCACATAATACTCCAGGTGGGGTCTCACCAAGGCCCTGTACAGCTGCAGTAAGGTATCCTTGTTCCTATATGAAGGCCAACATACCATTTGCCTTTTTAACCGCCTGCTGTACCTGCATGCTTGCCTTCAGAGACTGGTGTACAAGTACCCCTAGGTCTCTCTGCACTTCCCCATCTCTTAATCTATTGCCATTCAAATAGTAATCTGCCCTCCGGTTTGTATTACCAAAGTGGATAACCTCACATTTATCCACATTGTAGTGCATTTGCCATGTATCTGCCCAGTCCCTCAATTTATCCAAATCACACTGGAGCTTCCTGACCCCCTCTTCCATGCACACAACCCCTCCTAGCTTAGTGTCATCTGCAAATTTGGAGATATTACATCCAATCCCCTCATCCAGATCATTAATGTAAATAGTGAACAGCTGGGGTCCCAGTACAGATCCCTGTGGCACCCCACTGGTCACCGCCTGCCACTCAGAAAACGAGCCATTTATCCCAACTCTCAGTCTTCTACTTGCCAGCCGGTTCTCAATCCACATCAATACTTTGCCCCCAATCCCATGAGCCTTGATTTTGGAAGGCCTTTTGGAAGTCCAGTACACCACATCCACTGGCTCTCCCCCATCTATTTTACCTGTCACCATCTCAAAGAATTCCAATAGATTTCTCAAGCACGATTTACCTTTTGTAAATCCATATTGACTCCGTCCGATCCCTTCTCTGCTAGTCATATGCTCCGCTATTACATCCTTAATAATGGATTCCATCATTTTGCCCACTACTGATGTAAGGCTCATCGCCTATAATTCCCCACTTTTTCTCTACCCCCTTTTTAAATAGTGGGGTAACATTAGCTACCGTCCAATCCATGGGTACTGATCCTGAGTCTATCGAGTTCTGGAAAATAATTCTTAAAGCATCTGCTATCTGAATGGCCACTTCCTTAAGTACCCTAGGATGTAGATTATCAGGCCCTTGGGATTTATCTGCCTTCAATCCCATCAATTTCCCCAAGACCATGACCTTAGAGATACTGATTTCTTTCAGTTCCTCCCTTGCATTAGTCTCTATGTTCCCCAATATCCTTGGGAGGTTATTTGTATCTTCTCTTGTAAAAACAGAACTAAAGTAAGAATTTAATAGGTCTGCCATTTCCTTATTCCCCATTATATATTCCCCTGATTCCGACTGCAAAGGACCTACTCTGGATTTCACCAATCTTTTCCTCTTGACATATTTATAAAAGCTTTTGCAGTCGGTTTTTATTGAACACAATACTCCAAGTGTTGTCTCACCAGAGATTTGTAGAGCTGCATCATGACCTCCCGACTCTTGAACTCAATCCCCCTCTTAATGAAGCCAAACATCCCATAGGCCTTTGTAACTAACCTATCAATTTGCACAGCAACCTTGAGGGATGAATGGATTTGTACCCTAACGTTCCTCTGTCAGGGCCAGTGCCAGACTATTTTGTGCCCTAGGCAAGACCAACTTCTAGCACCCCCTCCAAAAAAAATTGCCTACTTCAATTTTCAAAAACAGATCTTTTGTAGAAAAAGTGAAAAGCACAAAACTTGAAACTGCTAATATCTTAAATTACAAGAATAAGTAATACTTTGTAAGTAATCTCAGTAATCTTTGATTATCTTTCTCAAATACAAAAGAAACCATTTTGGCACACGAATCATTTTGAACTAAAGTGCATTTGGTAGAATGCATACCTCTGCCAATACAACATTAAAACCTTGTACTACACATACCTTTACGTCTATATACCTTCCAGTGTTCATTTTTTTTTCCACAAGAATGATGCAGTATGAAAATGCCCCTTTGGCCCATCAAATTTGCTCTAACTTTTTCTATTTTCCCCACATTTCGATTATTTCCCCCCAGATTCTACAACTCCCTTGCACACTACAGCAAAGGCCAATAATCTACCTGCCCACATCTTTGAGATTTGAGAGGAAATAGAAGCATCTAGAGGAAGTTCACATGATCACAGGGAGAATGTGCAAACTGCACACAGACGGGACTAGATTTCAGGGCGGAAGCCAGATCGCTGGAGTTGTGAGGTAGTAGCTCTATTAATTGCACTTCTGTGAAGCAGCATCAACTCTAGCAATAATGAAATTCATTACATGTCTCTTTAAAAACTGCCTGGAAGGATAGTATCTCCATATTACACAACTGTGAGAACTTGCAATACATTGATAGAGAACCATGAACAAAATGTAACTATGTAATTTCAGCATGGCTTTACACATGGAAATTCATGAATCCTTTTCTATTAGTCTGCCTTTTGAAGTTCTCATGTTTTATGAAACTTTGACAACTAGGATAAACGAAATCATTAATATAATGCCAAAAATAGCACGGAGTAATTGCTGAGTTAATTTCTTTTAAGAATATGTATTTATATATACATTTTTCTCATCCATGAGTATTGATAGTAATTCTGCTATTAAAAACCAGCTTGGAGTAGGGGCTCGCACTCTGGCATCGATAGCTCCAGTGTAGGCCGAGGGAAGTGTTTGGAGTCTGGCATTGTGAGCTCCTGGCTCTGGTGACCAGAGCTCCTGATGCCCAACT
This sequence comes from Narcine bancroftii, assembly GCF_036971445.1. Taxonomy (NCBI): domain Eukaryota; kingdom Metazoa; phylum Chordata; class Chondrichthyes; order Torpediniformes; family Narcinidae; genus Narcine; species Narcine bancroftii. The sequence goes on from NC_091469.1 coordinate 390,917,934, forward strand.
TTGAAGGCCGAACCCTCCCCTCAGCAGTCATCCTACAAGCACACATTGGAGCTCCCGATGCCAACTCTGAACCCTGCCCTCAGCCTACTACCACACACGCGCGCGCGCACACACACACACACACACACACACACACACAGGTGTCCAGTGTGAGTGATCAGTAGGACAAGTGGACAGAGGACGGTTTGGAGTTGGGAGTCAGGTGTCAGGAGCTCTGCTGTAGGCCGAGGACAAGGTTCAGACTCGGTAGCTTCTGGCTTCAGAGACCAGAGCTCCCGACACCTGACTCAAAACCCTTCCCTTTGCAGTCAGCCTACATATGCACACCAGAGCTCCTGACAGCAACTCCAAACCCTCCTTGGCCTCTTCAGCAGCACTCCTCTGAGGTCTGCACCCTAGACGGCTGCATAGATGGCCTAATGGTAGTGTTGGTCCTGCCTTCTGTTCATCCACACTCCAAAGTAACCAACCATTAACCCTGTACTCAGTCTTCTGGTTTGTCCTTCCAAAATGTATCACCTCACACTTATCTCGATTGAACTCCATCTGCCACTTTTCTACCCAACTCTACATCCTTTTGCAACCTACGACAACCTTTAACACCATCCACAACTCCTCCAACCTTCATATCTCCCACAAACTTACTGACCCATCCTTCTGGTTCTTCATCTAGGTCATTTATAAAGATCACAAAGAGCAAGGGTCCCAAAACTCCACTAGTCACTGATCTCCAGGCCAAATACTACTACTCTCTTTTGTACATGCAAGCCATTTTTTTATCCACACAGCCAAGATTCCTTGGATCCCATGGTTCATAAATTTCTGAACAAGTCTCTCATGGGGGATCTTGTCATGTGTATATCCAAGTTCCACAAATATTTGAACATTAGGATTATCAAGAACTTGGTGCTGATACAGGGAAGTGCCACTAAGATAGGCAATTTTATTTTGTATATTCAAAGGCTGTGAATCTTTTAGGCTGAGCCAACATTTAATTGTCCTTCTCTAGTGATGGAGAGCTCTCTTATTGAATTGCTGCAGTTTTGAAGTGTGACCATACCCACAATGCCATTAGAGAGACAGTTCCAGGATTTTAACGCAGTAATGGTGAAGGAACTGTTCAAGCATGATGGGACCTGGATCCTGGTGAACTGTATATCTAGGATTGAGGACAGGGCATTAAACTACATAGTAGGGGTGTGATCAGATTGGAGAGGAATGGATAAAGTAGAAGAGAAGTGTGTGGATAAAGTAAAATCAAAAGTTAAAAAAGAGAATACTAAGAGTATACCATGTAAAAGTCAAATTCAAAAGAGACAAAGATTACCAGATATTAAAAGCAAAGGGGTATGATTTACTGGCCATTACAAAAGCATGATTGCATGGTGGAGAGGATTGGGAATTAAATATCCAAAGGTATCAAGTATTATGAAAGGACAGGCAGGAAGATAGGGGGGTGGGGGTAGCTCAAAAGTGAGATCTAAGGAGCAAAATGTTGAATCAATCTGGTTAGAGATTACAAATAGTAAATGGAAAAAAAAATCACTCTGGGAGTGGTCTTAGACCACCCAATAATAGAAATATACTGGCACAGGCAATAAACGAAGAACTATTGGAGGCATGCCAAGATGGAACAGCAGTTATCGTGAGGAATGTAACATGCACATAAACCAGGTGACTCTGGTTGGTCGAGGTAATCGTAAGGAGGACTACTTAGAAAGCATTCATGATAGCTTTCAAAACAGCATTTTACTGCACCTACGAAGGAACATGTGCAATGAGACAAGTAAAATTAGCAATCTTGTACTTTGAGGTCCTCTTAGAAAGACTAATCACAGTATTGTTGCATTTCTCATACAAATGGAGGGTCCAATAGTTTGGTCTAAAACAAAAGGAACTATTAGGGGATGAGGGTGGAGTTGGCCAGGGTAGACTGGGAACACAGTCTACATGGAGGGATGGTTAAGGAACAGAGGAGGACTTTCAAAGAGATTTCTCAAGGTGTTCAACAAAAGTATATTCCAGTGAAAACCAAGGTCATTAAGAGTGAGGTCAGCCTTCCTAAGAAAACTAAAAGCTTGAGCATCAAAATCGCCAAGAGCAGTAGGAAACTGGAAGATTGAAAACTTAAAAAGCAACAAAGAACCACAAAGTGAGCAATAAAGAGAGTGAAGTTAGATTATAAAAAAGATTAGCACCAAATATAAAAAGGGACAGTAAAGGTTTTTATAATTATATAAGGTGGAAAACGGTGGCCAAAGTTGGTCCCTTGGAGGATGAGAAGGGGGAATTGATATTGGGTAATGAGGAAATGGCTGAGGTTTTGAATGAATATTTTGTGTCTCTTCGTGGTGGAGGACATGCCTACCATGCCAAAAACAGGTGTTATGGATGTGATGGGTTGTGAGGACTTAATACAGAAAAATTTGTGGGTCAAAAGATAGATAAATCCTTCATCCTAATGGAATACATCCCAGGGTACTGTAAGAAATGGCAGAAGTTATAGCAAAGGCTTTGGTGATTTAACAAAATTCCCTGCCCAGGTCCCAGTACATTAGAAGACAATGATGTCATGCCACTATTCAAAAAAGGATGTAGGCAAAAGGTAGGGAACTATAGGCCAGTTAGTTTAACATCTATAGTTGGGAAAATGCTTGAAGCTATCATTAAAGAAGAAATAGTGAGGCATCTGGAGTGAAATAGATCAACATGGATTCAGCAAAGGCAGGGACCTGTTTGACAAACTAAATGGAGTTCTTTGAGGATATAATGAGTGCGGTAGATAGAGGGGAGCAGATGGATGTTGTGTACTTAGACTTCTGGAAAGCGTTGATAAATTGCCGCATTAAAGGCATACGTAAGATAAGGATGCCTAGAGCTGGGGATGATGTATTAGCATGGACAGAGGATTGGTTAACCAATAGAAAGCAGAGAGTTTGGATCAGGGGTGTTTTTCTTTGTGGTGAGCAGGGTGCTGCAGGGGTCAGTGCTGGGCCCACAACTGTTCACGATATACATTAACAATCTGGAAGTGGGGGAAGAGTGTAGTGCACAGTATCTAAGTTTGCTAGTGACACTAAAGTGAGTGGAAAAGCAAATTGATCAGAGGATTCAGAGATTCTGCAGAGAGACATAGATTGGTTAAGTAATTGGACAAGGGTCTGGCAGATGAAGTCCAATGTTGGCAAATGTGAGATTATAGTTGCACACTTTGAAAGGAAAAATGGAAAACCAAATGATTATTTAAATGGCAAGTGAGAGCAAAAGGATGTGGGAGAGCTTGTACATGAATCACAAAAGGTTAGTTTGCAGGTGCAGCAGGATATCAAATAGGAAAATGGAATACTGACTTTCATTGCTAAAGGGATTGAATTTAGGAGCAGGGAGGTTATGCTGCAACTGTTCAAGACACTGGTGAGGCCGCATCTGGAATACTGCGTGCAGTTATGGTCAACTAACTGAACAGTGAAGAGCAGGTTCACCAGATGAGGGGTTTAGCCTATGAGGATAAATTGAGTTATCTGGGACTGTACTCACTAAAATTTAAAAGAATGAGAGGCAATCTTATAGAAACATATAAAAAGGTATAAATAAGAATGAGGTAGGTAAGATGTTTCCATTACTGGGGAGATTAGAACTAGGGGACATAGCCTCAAGATTCAGTGTAGAAGATTTATGACAGAGATGAGGAGGGACTGTTTTTCCCAGAGGGTGCTAGTTTATGCAGCTAAGAATTTTTTTTACAGAGTCACCTGTTCTTTGTTTTCTACCGTGTGCCGTTCTTTGTTTTCTCTGTGTGCACGTTTTTGTCCCCGGATCATCTAATGCCAGCAGAGATTCCAGTTGGCTTAAAAATAGACACCGTTTTCTGTTTTTCAGCAGGGCCTCATCATATTATGATCTGGATAGTAATGATTAAATCTTTCTACATAGTTAAATCAGTTTTCCTCTGACTCCACGATTTCTCCGAACTTTACCTCTGCCATTTTGAGACTTCAGTCCTTTGTTCTCTTTTGTTCTTTTGTGGGGTCCTACTGTGTCGAAAATCTGACATTTTCCTCCACTGTATGGGGCATCGAGAGGGTCCTTTTGATCCTCATCGCCACTGATATTCAGAGAATCAGAGCTATTTTAATGCTTTAATTCAAGTATAATATGGTTTCCCCCAGTACACATTATATATGGGTGACCACATCATTACAAAGGATGAGCTGACATTGTACCCATGCAGGCTTAAACATAGCAGGGTGGGCTGCCTTTGTGCATGGAGAATGATCAGCCAATTCTTGATATCAGTTGGAGTGAATCAAGATCAGCAAGCACTTACTTTTGTAATGGTCAGGGCCTCAGAATAAACTTGCTTCTAGCAAATGCTTCATCCATCTATCACCATTTGGGCTTTGCCTCACTGAGGATGGGATCTTCATGAGGTGTCCATCCATCAATTGTTCAATCGATCACCATATTCCAGAATGCATGGTGCAGTACTGCAGAGCTAGATTGAACTTATTGCTTTAAATTATTGTTCATTTCTATCTAAGTTTACAATGCACACATCTTCCTATGCTCTTCTGGAACAGTTGCTACCCTTTTCCCACCATCGGACTCCAAAAGAACATGCTCAAACAGAGACTCTTTTAAGGACTCTTTCCTTGCATGTTATTTATTAGTGAATAGTTATTTTCTGTATTGCATAGTTTGTTTGCACTTCCTCGTGTTTACATTTCTCTCTTTTGTATACATTTCTTGAGTACAATTTTTTTGCACTAGCGATATTTAGAAAATCTGCCTGGCCCACAGGAAAAAGAATCTTAGGGTTGCATGTAATGTCATGTACATATGTATCCTGACAATAAATCTGAACTTTTTATTCAATCTCCATACATCCCTCAAACTTACAGTCCTGTCTGATACCACATATTCATCCACTTCTTTCTGAGCATGTATTTAGATGTATGGTTAAAATACACCTCCAATTTCTTGTCACTCCTTGATGATATCGATTTTCTTCACCTAAGAAATAAGTGCCATCTGACCCTTCAAGCCTGCTCTGCTATTCATCAATAACTGTGCTATTTTAGCAATTCATTTAAATGCTAGGATGTTCATACAAATGTAGAGAAAGGAAGGAATTTGAACAATTTCTTTTCACATAACACTGTGAGCCCACTTTTAACTGGAAAGGTCATTTAACAAAATAATGCAAACAAATTCAATTATTTTAAGGGAATGTTGATCTGTAATATCTACCAGATGAATTAAAAGTCATGGTTTTCATCAGATTTCATGGTCTTTTTCTATCTAGATTGTAGTTCTGAGGCCGAAGCCATGGAGGTGGAGTAAAGTGAAATGACAAAGTGCATTTTTAACACATTTTCATTGTGATGAAATCAAATGGGAAAGTCAGTCAGTGTTTCTTCCCACCCACATGTCAATGTTGGCATCAATAGGGTTTTAGACCCCAGACAAGCAGCAGGCAGGCACAGGGCACCAGAAATGGGGAGAACACCACCCACCACTCACCCCCAGTTCTCTGTGGGCATATTCCCATGTGTATAGATATAAACAACCAACTGAAAAACCTCACAAAGATTAGCGTATACAGAGCCGTTGTCATACCCACACTCCTGTTCGGCTCCGAATCATGGGTCCTCTACCGGCATCACCTACGGCTCTTAGAACGCTTCCACCAGCGTTGTCTCCGCTCCATCCTCAACATTCATTGGAGTGACTTCATCCCTAACATCGAAGTACTCGAGATGGCAGAGGTCAACAGCATCGAATCCACGCTGCTGAAGATCAAACTGCGCTGGGTAGGTCACGTCTCCAGAATGGAGGACCATCGCCTTCCCAAGATCATGTTATTTGGCGAGCTCTCCACTGGCCACCGTGACAGATGTGCACCAAAGAGGTACAAGGACTGCCTAAAGAAATCTCTTGGTGCCTGCCACATTGACCACCGCCAGTGGGCTGATATCGCCTCAAACCGTGCATCTTGGCGCCTCACAGTTTGGCGGGCAGCAACCTCCTTTGAAGAAGACCGCAGAGCCCACCTCACTGACAAAAGACAAAGGAGGAAAAACCCAACCCCAACCAACCAATTTTCCCTTGAAACTGCTGCAACCATGTCTGCCTGTCCCGCGTCAGACTTGTCAGCCACAAACGAGCCTGCAGCTGACGTGGACATTTACCCCTCCATAAATCTTCGTCGGCAAAGCCAAGCCAAAGAGATAACTTCAGGTACAGTGCATGAAATTACATTTCCTTCAATGCTTGCATTTGGAAATTTATTTCCAAGTAGAGAGAAATACAGAATTAAATTTAAGATATACCCAACAATATCTTTCAACTTTGATTTTTTCACTCTGTATGCAAGCTATGCTCATTTAAATTCTGTCAATAGTCCCAATTTGTTCAGTTTACTCAATAGACGAATTCTAGATCTTCGGCCACTCTTTACAAAAGATCATTAACTTTTTTACCAAATTACTGATTGATTGGAATAAATTTCTTCTTTCATTATTTCTTCTCAAGGACTTGAGAATCTCAAGTCCTGTTCCTCCTTCAAAACCTAAACCTCTTTCTCACAAAATCGAAGTTTAAGCAGCTAGTGGAAAATATTACACCAGTAATTCTTCTTGAGATGCTGCTTGGCATGCCCATATTTCAGCCATTTTCTGCTTATTTGAGACCACAGGATGTAGGATTAAAATTAGGCCACTTGGCCCATTGAATCTGTTCCACCATTCAAATCATGGATGATATGTTTTTCCTCTCAAACTCCAACTCTCTCATACTGGCGTATTGGTGGTCTTCCACAGTTCAGACTGACATGATACCTATTTAATTAATCAACAATTGCTTTGTTTCCCCAATACGACCACTTCGGCATAATTTTCCAGTTATTTGATGTCCACTCTTACCTTTTGACTCTTTATATATATTTTTTTTAATTTCTAGTGTCCTCTTTTTTATTATTGGCTAACTTGCTTTCATATTTAATCTTTTCTCTCCTTATTGCCTCTTTTAGTTACCTTCTGTTGGTTTTTTAAATCTTGCAATTTCCTGTTAATTTTTAGAAAACAGTATTCCCTCTCCTTTAATGCTGTCATTGACACCCTTGTCATTCATGGTTGCTTCATCCTCCTTCTAGAATGCTACTTCTTCTTTGGGATCAAACAATCCTGCATCTTCTGAATTACTTTCAGAAACTCCTGCCATTGCTGCTCTATTGTCTTCCCTGCTTGGGCCCTCTTCCAATCAACTATGGTCAACTCCTCTCTCATGCCTCCATAGTAACATATTTACCTGTAATAATGACACATTCAATCTTAGTTTCTCCCTCTGAAACTTCAGAGTGAATTCTATCAAATAGTGATCCCTGCTTCCTAAGGGTTCCCTTACCTTAAGCTCCCTGATCAATTATGACATTAAATACAAAAAAAGATAAATAATAAATATTCAGTTATCCTCGTCCAAAACAAAGTGACTTTCCAATAGTGCAGACAAATCTTTCATGGTGTCAAAACAGTCCCTTACATTAATCAGGGACTATTGCTGAGGATTAACAATACAGCGCAGAACCCTTCAATCCACATGACTGTGTCGAACATGGTGCCCAAATTTAAAAAAAAATCTCTGTTGCTTGTGCATGATCAATATCATTCTCTGTCTAGAAGCCTCTTAAATATGACAACTATTTCTGCTTCCACTACAGCTCCTAGCAACCCATTCAAGGCACTGATCACTTCCTGAGTAATTACTTGTTCCATAAATATCCTTTAAATGTTCCTCCCATCGCCTTACAATTATGTTATCTATTCTGAATTGTTTTTATCCTGAGGAAAAGATTCTGACTTTGTACACTACCTATGTCTCTCATATCTTATTAACTTCTATCAGGTCTCCCCTCAGCCTCCAAAACTCCAGAGAAAACAACACCAGTCTGCCCAATGACTCCCCACATTCATACCACCTTATCCAAGTCACAAAATGATAAATTTCTACTGTACCCTTTCCAAAACCTCCAAATCCTTCATGTAATAGGGTGATCAGAATTGCAGACAGTATTCCAAGTGCAGCCAGACAAAGTTTTAAATAACTGCAATGTGATTTACGTACGTTTCTCCTCAATGCCCCACCCAATGAATGCAAACCATGCATCTTCTTTACCGCCCTATCTACTTGGCCACTTTCAAGAAGCTGCAGACCTGAATTCCTCTGGACATCAATGCTTTCAAGAGTCCTGCTGCTAACTGTGTACTTTCCCTTTACATTCTAGCATGTGTCAAGCATTGGCTGATTGGCAGGAAGCAGAGAGTTGGAATACAAGGATCATATTCTCGAGTGGTGCTCCTCAGTAAGCTACGTTGGGGATGTTTCTTTTTATGTTGTTTATTAATGATTTAGATTATTGGACCGTTTTGAGTTCAGTGTGCCCAATGGAGATATGGGGGTGCTGGTGGACATGGTGGGGAGCTGGCTGATGGAGGATCTCAGTTTTCTTCAGGCTGACTTCCAGGCCAAACATTTTAGCAGTTTCTGCAAAACAGGACATCATGCACTGGAGAACTGGCTCTGAATGGGCAACTAAAGCGGCATCGTCTGCAAAGAGTAGTTCACGGACAAGTTGCTCTTGTGTCTTGGTGTGAGCATGCAGGCACCTCAGATTGAAGAGACTGCCATCCGTGCGGTACCGGATGTAAACACCATCTTCATTGTTGAGGTCTTTATTGGCTTGTTTCAGCATCATCCTGAAGAAGATAGTAAAGAGGGTTGGTGCGAGGACGTAGCCTTGCTTCATGCCGTTGTCAATGGAGAAGGGTTCAGAGAGCTCATTGCTGTATCTGACTCGACCTTGTTGGTTTTCGTGCAGTTGGATAACCATGTTGAGGAACTTGGGGGGGCATCCGAGGTGCTCTAGTATTTGCCAAAGCTCTTTCCTGCTCATGGTGTCAAAGGCTTTGGTGAGGTCAACAAAGGTGATGTAGAGTCACCAAGGCAAATAGCGCCTTTGGAAGACTACACAAAAGAGTCTGGAAAAACAAGCACCTGAAGAAACACACAAAGATTAGTGTGTACAGAGCCGTTGTCATACCCACACTCCTGTTCGGCTCTGAATCATGGGTCCTCTACCGGCATCACCTACGGCTCCTAGATCGCTTCAATCAGCGCTGTTTCCGCTCCATCCTCAACATTCATTGGAAGGACTTCATCACCAACATCGAAGTACTCGAGCTGGCAGAGTCCACAAGCATCGAATCCACGCTGCTGAAAACCCAACTGTGCTGGGTGGGTCACGTCTCCAGAATGGGCAAGATCGTGTTCTATGGCGAGCTCTCCACTGGCCACCGAGACAGAGGTGCACCAAAGAAGAGGTACAAGGACTGCTTAAAGAAATTTCTTGGTGCCTGCCACATTGACCACCACCAGTGGGCTGATATTGCCTCGAACCGTGCATCTTGGTGCCTCACAGTTCGGTGGGCAGCAACCTCCTTTGAAGAAGACCGCAGAGCCCACCTCACTGACAAAAGACAAAGGAGGAAAAACCCAACACCCAACCAACCAATTTTCCCTTGCAACCGCTGCAACCGTCCCTGCCTGTCCCACATCGGACTTGTCAGTCACCAACGAGCCTGCAGCAGACGTGGACATACCCCTCCATAAATCTTCGTCCGCGAAGCCAAGCCAAAGAAAGAGATTATGGAATGAATGGTTGTTTTGGCCAAAATTGGAGATGATATGAAAGTAGGTGGAGGAGCAGGTAGTGTAGAGGAAACATGAAGGCTGCAGAAGGACTAAGACAGATTAGGAAAAAGGGTAGAGAAGTAGCAACTGATTTACTTCCTTTATATTAACAGAAAGTGTATGTTCATAAACCTTGGTAGAAAAAATAAACAGGCAGACTATTTTTTAAATAGAGAGAAAATTGAAAATATGCAGATGCAAAAGGTCCTGGGACTCCTCGTGCAGTATAGCCAGAAGGTAAACTTGCATATTGAGAGGGTAGTGAAGGCAAATGCAAAGCTAGCATTCATTTCAAGAGGAATAGAATATAAGAGCAGGGGTGTTATGTTGAGGCTTTTTATGGAACTGCTGAGACCTCACTTGGAGTATAGTGAGCAGTGTTGGGCTCCTCATTTATGAAAAGATATGCTAATGTTGAAGAGGATTCAAAGGAGGTTCACTTAGATGATTCCAGGAATGAAAGGGTTATTATACGAGGAGCATTTGACAGCTGTTGGCCTGTATTCATTGGAATTTAGGAGAATGAGGAGGGATCTCATTGAAACATTTTGAATGTTGAAAGGCGTGTACAAAGTAGATGTAGGAAGGTTTGTTTCCCATGGTGGGAGACCCTAAGATAAGAAGGAACAACTTCACGATTGAAGGGCATCCGCTTAGAACAGAAATGCGTAGGAATTTCTCAGCCAGAGGGTGGTAAATCTGTGGAATTTGTTGCCACAGGTGGTTGTGGAGGCCAGGTCACTGGGCGTATTTAAAACAGAGATTGATAGATTCTTGATTAGCCAGGGCATCAAAGGTTATGGGAAGAAGGGCGAGCAGTGGGGCTGAGTAGGACAAGGGATCAGCTCATGATTAAATAGTGGGGCAGACTAGATGGGATAAATATCCTATTTCTGCTCCTATGTTTTATGGCTTTATAGTTTTATACATTTGATGTGCCAAAATAAAATTCCTTATATTTGTCTGAATTAAAAGAAAATATTGAAAATAAAATCATTACACCAGAGAAAAATATTGACTTATTAAAAAAAATGCCCAGCCAGTCCTTAGAATACTAGTCCCAGTTCAGGAAAGAACACTGTAACCAATCTCAAGGGAAACCAGTCTGGGGCAGTTAAGAGCAGAGTCAGTGGAGAGAATGTCAAGAGCAGGAAGGTACAGCATGAGACAAGAGATTCAAGAAGCTCAGGAGCAGAACATGAAGAGCGGATGTACAACAAAAGCCAAGAGGTAAATTCAAAATAAAGTAGGCATGTGATAAGCTGCTGAGTATTACCCCTTTCTGACTTGCTATCTTTAAATTTAAATTTAGACATACAGCAGGATAACAGGCCCTTCTGGCCCATGAGCCATGCTGCCCAATTAACCTACAACACTGTATGTTTTGAAGGTGGGATGAAACCGGCGCACCCAGAGGAAACCCATGCAGACACGGGAAGAACATACAAATTCCTCACAGACAGTGCTAGATTTGAACCTGAGTTGCTGTAACAACTAACCACTGTTGATTAAGAAATGGGAAATTTAAAAGAATGGCAGTTAGTAAAATGGCAAATGTTATAGAGCAGAGAACATGGCACATCACAGTGCAGTACAAGCCCTTCAGCCCATAATGTTGTGCCTACTCTTCAACAATCAATTTTTTTTAATATAAATTGTTTTGTTTATCTCTGAAGAATGCATTCTTCTAATGAGCAGAATAATGGAACTGCCCTTCTGCGCTGTGGAATGTATCCTGCACTGCCTAAAGAGCAGGAAAAGTTAGCTGGGGACATTCAAGTTCAGCAATGACTGATGTTATTTTGGTTAAGGCTGAGGATTTGAAGACACCCTACAGCTTAGGACTGTGCAGATAGAAAGTAATTGGACAAACAAATCCATAACTTCACTGCTCAGAATATCCTTCACGCTGCCATTATTATCAAACCAGTAGGAATCAATTCTGGTCCAATGAAGAGTGCAGAGAGGCTTGTCAAGACTAGTAGCAGGCATTTCTACCAATAATGAAGTGCCAGCCTTGCAAAACTGTGAGTTTGAACAATCTGGCTGATTAGAAAGAGAAAAACAGCATGCAGTAAACGAAGTCAGACAAGAAAATCTACAGATGCTATGATTGTACATTACATAAAAATGCTGGAGGAACTCAGCAAATCATGCAGATTTTATTTATGTAGCAAAGATAGACAACCAGCATTAGTGATGGTGGTGAGCCCTTTGTCAAAGTATGAGCAAAAACCAAGTAGATATCTGGATAAATGTGGGGGAAGGGGCAGGTGGAGGAGCACAGGTCCACAGGCAAGAGGTCATAAGTGGCTATGGGTGAGAGGGAACAAGAGAAAAAAGCTGAGAAGTGATAGGGAGAGGGGATAGAGAGGGAAGAGGATTGGGAGCTGGAGGAAAGGACCAGAGGAATGGGCAAGCAAGAGAGATAGAAGTGGCCTAATGGAAACCGAAGAAGTTGGTGCCATCCAGTTGAAGAGTGTCCAGACAGAATATTAGATGTTGCTCCTCCAATGTGAAGGTTGCCTCAGTTTGTAAGTGATAGACCTGTCAGTGTGGGAGTAGGACATGGAATTGAAATAGTTTGTCCACATCACATGGCTTCCCCTCTGCCACCATCAACTCAACCGATTTCCTCCATTTCCCGTACATCTGCCCTGACTCCCTGACCATTCCTGCAGAAAGAGCAAATGTGCTTAACAAAACAATTTCACAGTCTGTCCAGTCTCTCCAATGTAGAGAAGGCCACAATAGGAGCACCAGATGCAGTAGATGACCCTTACAGATTCACAAATTAAGTGTTGCTTCCCTTGGAATTCATGCTTGGGGCACCAAATTGTGATGAGGGAGGAGGTGTGGTGCAAGTGTTGAACTTCCTGCTGCCACAGTGGTAGGTGTTAAGGGGGCAATTAGTGGGAAGGAATGAGTGGATAAGGGAATCATGGAGGTAGAAGTCCCTATGGAAGGCGGAGAGGAGAGGGGAAAATGTGTCTAGTTGTGGGATTATGTTTTAGGTGATGAAAATTGTGGAGATGCTGGATAATGGATAATTAGCTGAGCTGGTGGGCTGCTAGGCGAAGTCAATGGGGAATCCTGCCCTTGTTGCATCTGGGGCAGTGGAGGCCAAGACAGATGTGCAGGAAATTAAGGAAATGAAGCCATGAAGTAGACAAAGAAAATGATCTCACAACCATTAGATCTGATCAAAGCTTGGTAGTCTCCTTACATTTAAAGGAATAATAGCCCTAACCCTAATGGTCTTTATTGGGGGTGAAGGCAGGGGAGATCTTTATTGAGGGGAGAAGGCAGGGGAGAAATCCAAGGACATATATCCACATTCTCAACAATGATGGATGCACACAATTCCAGTGCAACCTGTGGCCTTACAGGTGCAGAGTCAAAGATTCATTGCAAAAGTGTGGAAGGGGAGAGTGAACAGGCAGAAGTCATGAAGCTCATTAAAATAATGACATTGATAGGGAAGGGGATGAAATCTTGTGGGCAGAGTCTAAGTTTAATAAAGAAAAGCAGGACCTCAAAGTAGTCAGTGGAATAGTCCCAGACCCATGTGCCATGAGCTAGTCTGACATTTGTTGGGACAGTATGATGGATATAATTAATGTTCACCACAAATTAGTTAATTATGAATTTATTCATCAATTATATTTGACACCACATAAATTAAATGATTTTAGTGCAAATTTTCCAAATTTATGTTTTAGATGTGGCACAGAAATTGGTACGATTTATACATTCTACCTTGTCATGTACCAAGATGACATCATTTTGGAAAGATGTGGACAAGTTTTTGGAACAAATCGTAAAAATACATTTACCATTAACACCTGAGCTTTTTCTTTTGGGAAATGTCTATGATTTGGAACCCCAAATGAAGGTATCAAAGTATCAATTAATATTTTTTAAAGTCACTTGATGGTGACCAGGAGAGGTATCGCAATTACATGGAAATCTGAATCCCGTCTTAAAATTGAATGTTGAAAGAGGGAGATGCAAAATTGTATTCCTTTTGAAAAGGTTACATAATATTAGAAATAGATATGATACATACTTAGATTTAGACTGTATTTAGATATGATGGGTTTAGACAGCTAATGTTTTCTCTTCTAAACCCCACCACCACTTTTCTTTTTTTTAATCTTAATGGTTGAACTTTTTCATGTTGGTTTAATTCTACTTTCGGATATTAATATCCTGTCTTTCCTTTTGGGAGGGTGGTGGGGGATGGGGTAGTTATAGTAGCTTTGCACATATATCTGTATTCTCTTTTCTTTTACACTTTTTCTCTCTTCTCAACAGTACAACCATTTTTTTAATTCTATTTTGATAATTGTAAGTATCATTTGGATATGATTCTATATTATATTGTACTGTATACAAAACTATAATTTAAAAAAAATAGAAATTGCATAGTATATATAAATGTGTGGTTGGAGAGATAGTGCAAGAAGATTAGTTTCTGAGCTGTTGAGACCAGTTTGGGAAAGGTGGGATCTGCACAGACCTGATTGGTTGCACCTTAACAAAGCTAGAACAATATCCAAGTATACTCATTGGGGAGATGTTATTTGGGTGAGAGAAAATAACTGGAGGGGAAGTACTGTGGGGTTGCAATACAATAAAGGAGAGTGTAAAGTAATTTTAGAGGATGATGAGAAGTTGTGAATAAATTCAAAATGCAGGAAACTGGTAACTAGAGTTTGGAAACTAGAGCAAATGCTTGGAACACAGCTAATAAAGTGTCTGAATGTGTTATGTGCTTAGTTTAGTGAATAATCTAAGTTATGGTTGAACACTGCTAAGTCAAGATATCTCAGTGATGACTAAAATTTGAACCACCGAGAGGACGGTTTAACAGAACTGGCTGTAGAGTTTTTAAGGAAGTTAGGAAGGGAGCGTAAAAAATGAGAAGTATGATATTGGTCAGATACAAACAATCCAGACCAACAAAAGGTGTTAATTGAATGTGATAAGGGACTAAGTAAAATTTTTCATGCCTGTACAAAAGGAAACAGGGAATAATGATATGACGGGGGGGGGGGGGTGGGGGGAGTAGCAGAGGGTGGTGGTGAGGATGGAGAGGTAGTGGTTTTAACAAAATCCAGAGAAGTTGATATTAATACCATTCAATTGGAGGGTGCCCAGTCAGAAGATGAGGTGTTGTTCCACCAATTTATCGGTGGTCTCAGCCTGGCAGCACAAGACCATGGACTGACATGAAAGTAAAGGAATTGGATGGAGAATTGAAATGGGTGCCACTGGGAGATCCACACTATTGCGGTGGACAGAGCCAAGGTGCTCAACGAAGCAACCGACCAGCCTGCATCCAGTCTCTCCAATGTAGACTTGGTCTGGATTCTTCCCCCATTGTTTGAATTCTGAGACTTTATGATACATCCTGCTTCTACCTTTTCTGATTTTTCCTTGAAGCAGGGCTCAGGTCTCCTATAGATGCTGAAAAGACCAGTTGAGTTCCTCCAGCGTTTCAGTGATTTTACTACAATCTGCAGTCTATCGTGTTTCTCTCAGAATGCGAGATAAGACAAGAAAGGAAATCTAACAATAGACCAGGATCTCAATATTGCAGAAAGCTTAGAGAAATATGGAAAAGATGGAGTAAAAAAAAGGAACTTATGAGGACAAAGGAGGTTGAAAAAAATATTGGCAAGTAAAATAAAGCAAAATCCAAAGATGCTTTATAATTATTTTAAGAGCAACTATAAAGTTGGTTATGGAGTGAATCAATTCCCATCTCAGAAAGGACCCAGACCCACTAAAATTTGCCTATTGTTACAACAATTCAATGGCAGATGCCATTTCATTGGCCTTGTGCTCTGATCACCAAACAGAAGAACACAAAGTCAGACAGTTGTTCATTGATTTTTTCATCAGCAGATCCCAATCAGTGTTGATTAGAAACATCACTGCCTCCTCATTGACCATCAACACAAGGCCATCCCAAGGCTGTCTGTTTAATCCCTTGCATTATTCTCTGTGAACTCACGAATTCAACTCCAACACAGTCCGTAAACTTGCTCATGATGATACTGTTGTTGAAAGAAATACAGGAGATTGAGTCCAAATACAAGATGAAAATCAAGATTCTGACTGGGTTGAGGCAGAACAACAGTTCTACTCTCATGTCAGCAAGACAAGGGAACTTGTAGTGGATATTTTGAAGGGAAAACTCAGGGGCCATGCACCATCCTCAAGTCCCTGGGAATTCACATATTGATCTTGCCTGGAACCACAATGTTGAAGCAACTGAAGAAGACACACCAATGCCTATAACTTTCTAAGTCTGAGGAGATTTGGTATGTCATTGAATGCTCTATCAAACCTCGACAGGTGTACTGTGAAATGTATATTCACTGATTGCATCACAGACTGGTTTGATAATTCAAGTGCCGAAGAATGCAGAAGGCTACATAAAATAGCAAAGCTAGCCAACCAACTCCATTATGGGCACTGACCTCCCATCCATGCAAACATCTTTTGGAGACGCTGCCCCAAGAAGCCAGCCAACATCACAAAAGACCTCCATTACCCCAGCCACAACCTCTTCTCACTGCTACCTTCGAATGAAAGGTACAGAATTCTGAGTTCTAGAACCTCTCGGTTCAAGAGCAACTTTAAACCACAAAATATGCAGATGCTAAAAATCTGAGATAAAAATATAAAATGCTGGAACATACAGCATGTCAGCCAGCATCTTTCAAGAGAGAAACAAAGTTAATATTTCTGATTGGTAACCTTATAACAGAACTCAGATCCACAAGCCCCTTTTTCATTTTCACCTTGTCCCAGGAATTAACGGGGAATTAACCAGTTGAGGGTCCAGTGGAAAAGGAAAACAATCAGCACACCTGCATTAAATCATGTCAAATCACACTGGGGATTTATGACTTCTACCCTCCTACTCATATCCCCAGCATCAGCTGATGCCAGCATGCTGATTAAACCAGTGGAGGAGGGACAACTTTCATCCATTCCATTCCATTCCATTAGAAAGTAGATGCTCTGATCCCCAGGGATGAGTTGTGTTCAGTGGAAAAGCAGTCAGTTTCTCGGTTGAAGGTGGCCCGGGGAAACAGCACAAACGGTTTCCGATCCAAGGACACTGCATGGCCAGTTAATGGGAAAAAGGGCTACAGATACTGTATAACCTGCTGAGTATTTCTAGAACTTTCTGTAAATATACTATTCTAGTGTATTTTGTTCATCCTATTGACTTTACTCCGAAAATCTAGAAAGTGATATTTGGGCATGATGTCAGGTTAATGAACATTGCAAATTTGGATTTTTTTTGGCCTGAAAATTGAGAAAGTAGGTGAACATTCATTGAGGACATTGGTTCAAATGAAATAATACACCATGGAGAAAATGATGAAGTCTGAACTGTTAATTTCCAGTCAGGTAACTCAACTATGGAACATAGACAGGCTAAGTGAATGCTACACCATATCTTGAGCTGGTTTTGTGAGATAAACCAAAACAAAGCATATAGATGTTGTTATTATCTCATAGGCCATAAAGGTAAAGAACTATACCATGCCATAATGAATGCAAATGAGACCCTGGTGAATGTATTACAAGCATACTGCAATTCACCCAGAATTATAACGGTTGAACCTTACCAAATTTCTTCCCACAATCAGAAGCAGTGAGCAACCTTTGATAATTTCTTAATGTTGATGAGATTGCTTGGTCTCACACATTCAGAGATTGTTCACATATCAGAATCTGAAAGAGGAAGATGTTCTTCATTTGGTTCAGCAGAAGTGTTCAGAAGTGATCATTCAATCTACATTTCATGAGTGTTAGGAATACTACTTTGTGAGCAGTGTTTATTGTAAAATATACAAAGGATACAAAAACTAAAAAGGCAAGCATCTTAAGCAAATGATGACCTGTTGAAGGGAAGTGGAAGAAGCTGTGGAGGGGCTAAGAGGTGACATTGGACAGAAGAAGAAGGTGGAGAGAGAGGTAGCGGGGAGATCATGCAGGTGAAGGGTGGAGAGATAAAGAAGAACAGGTGTAGGTTGATGGGAGGAGTAGAAAACATGGTGGTGAAAACTGGAGCTTCTGTGACAGGAGTGCCGCCACTGGTGCGGAGCCTCAGAGAGCAATGGGAGGAGACACAATGCTCCTCCACAGGCTTCTATCGCCCAGTTCAACTACTGATGGCTCTGTACAGACTTTAAGTTGTCTATTAAAGGAGCTAATGCTGGCTTATTTTAAAATCCTGTGACCCTGGGGTCTGGCCCAAGATGGTGGTGCCTATGATAGGCAGCAGCCTCAAGGAGTTGCAGTGAAAAAGAAAAAGTGTATATCATGGCTAATGTGATTTATGGTGTGAAAAATAAAAAATTTAAAAAAAAAGGAGTTGCAGACTCCAGGGAAGCAGAGAACACCCCACTTATGAAAGGATAAAATAGAATTTTAGCACCTTAATATTCAAGTGGGCCTCCTGTTGATTTTGCCCTTAAAGCTGCCAAAGGTAAAATCTTCTCTTTATTTTGATATCAGATGTGGATTTTGATTTAGAGACAGTTTGGGTCTGAGAGCCTTGTGCACTTTTTCAATCTCGATAGAATGGTCAAAATGTTCAGCACCCAGCATTTCAGGAAGCCATTCCAGGAGAAAGCCAATCATATCTTGCTTTTCCACATCTTCTTTTAGACCAACAATCTTAATATTGTTTCTCCTACTAAAATTTTTGAGCACATCCACTTTTGCTTATTCTCCATAGTTAAAAGAGTAATATCTTCTACAATAGATACTCTATCTTCTACTTGCTGTATATCTTGCATTATTTTCATTGAACCTTCTAACTTATTTTAATTTTTTCTTCATTTTGTGAACAGCTTCAAGTACCAGTACTTTACTTATTCCCCCTCTACATTTACCCACAGTTCATTATTTGATATGTCTTTAGCCTTAGATTTAAATCTAGTTGCTACAGTTCTAGTAGTTTTTTTTTTACTCTTTGCCTCATCCTCCTTCTTCTCCTTCATCTTCTTCGTCTTCTTCGCTGCCTGATGTCTGTGAGCCCGAGTCTTCTTCTGTCAGCACTGCCAAAGGCCTTCCCTGTTCACGCATGCATGTCACGTCACTTCTGGTTTCCTCTTATTCAATGCCATCTTGTGTCGCTGTAGGAGAGCAATGACGAAAGAGGATCACTCACCTTGAGAGCAGCGCAAGTGCTAGCTCCCTGCTTCTTTTTAATGGTAGTCCCTTTTCTTTCCTTGTTCTCTCATCATGACGGGCTCCAGGTAAGACAACAGCAGTTCTTTTTTTTGAGACGTTGAGTAGTGTAGTCCAGCTGTTTAAATGTGCTTTAGACAACTTTTAATCACATTAAATAATTGAACTTTTTTTTTACAGTTTTCCCAGGAGGGTTAAGTTCCACATCATAACCCTAGAGCAGTGGGTGGAAAGAAAAAGGTTGAAAACCACTGTTTTAATTGTACCTAATTACCACATTGACCACCGCCAGTGGGCTGATATCGCCTCCAACCGTGCATCTTGGAGCCTCACAGTTCAGCGGGCAGCAACCTCCTTTGAAGAAGACCGCAGAGCCCACCTCACTGACAAAAGACAAAGGAGGAAAAACCCAACCCCAACCCACCAATTTTCCCTTGTAACCACTGCAACCGTGCCTGCCTGTCCCGCATCGGACTTGTCAGTCACCAACGAGCCTGCAGCAGACGTGAACATACCCCTCCATAAATCTTCGTCCGCGAAGCCAAGCCAAAGACAAAGAAAATTGTACCTAATTGACTTGTTATGTGCACGGTTTCATAACTCCAAAGGAAATTGGCCAATGACAATTTGTCTTGAGCAAAACATTTCAGTTACAATTGGGTCTAGAGCAATGCTTCTCAACCTTCCCTTCCCACTCACATACCACCTTAAGCAATCCCTTACTAATCACAGAGCACCAATAGCATTAAAGTGGTATGTGAGTGGAAAGAAAAAGGTTGGGAACCACTGCCCTAGAGCATCAAATTACTTTCCCCCCTCCCCCACCCTATTCTGTCTACCACTTCAGCATTATTTGGCAGCTCATTACATACATCCACCGTCATCTGTCTGAAAAGGTTGTTTCTCAGATCCCCTCTTACCTTAAACCTACTCCTTCTGGTTTTAGTTTTCCCTACGCTAGAAAAAGTCTGTCATTCACCTTATCTTCACCCTTCATAATTTTATGTAACTCGATAAAGTCATCCCTCAACCTCCAACACTCCAGGGAAGAAAGTCCCAGCCTCTCCTGTAACATAAGCTTTCCATTCCTGGTGAAATCCTTATCAATCATTTCTGCACGCTTTCCAGTTGGATGACCAGAATTGCATATTAACATCAAGTGTGGTCTCACCAACATCTCATACAGTGTAACATATCATCTGAACTCCTATATTGTCCTTTCAATGGAGGCAAGGGTGCCAAACGTTCCTTCACCACACTTTTTAACCTGTATTGCCACTTTCAGGGAACGATGGACCTACACCCCTGTCCACTTGACAGCACATCTCAGAGCTCAGACATTTACTGTTTAAGTCATGCCTTGGTATAACCTACCAAAATGCCACATTTTGCACTTTTTTGAGATAAATTCTACAGTTCAGCATTTAATACCATCATCTCCTCAAAACTAATCAGCAAACTCCAAGACCTGGGACTCAACACCCCAATGTGTAATCTGATCATGGATTTTCTCACCTCTCGACTGCAATCAATGAGGATCGGTAAGGACTTCTCCTCCACAATCACTATCAGTACCGAAGCACTGGCTGTGTTCATAGCTCCTAGCTCTATGAACTAAACACCTATTACTTTGTGACTTAATACAACAATAACAACATCTACAAATTTCCTGTCAATACCACAGGAGTGGGTTGTATAAAAAGGAGAAATTAGTCAGTATACAGGAGGGAGATTGAAAACTTGGCTGAATGATGCACCAACAACAACTTCCCACTCAATGTCACCAAAACTGAGGAGCTAATTATTGACTTCAAGAAGGAAAAACCGCAGGTGCACAATGCAGTGATCATTGGGGAATCAGCAGTGGAGAGGGTAAACAAATTTAAATTCTTGGGAGTCACTATCTTCGAAGATCTTTCCTGGAACCAACACACCAATTGTATTGTGAGGAAACCACATCAGCACTTCTACTTCCATATAACCATTTACGGCGCGGAAACAGGCCATGTCGGCCTTTCGAGTCCGTACCGGTTGACCAGGTAAAATGTAAAAAAGAACCTACTTCCTTATGAAACCTAAAACACCAGAACAGGAAAGAAAGTTTTTGTCCTCAGGAATATCTGGAGGTTCGGTATGACATCAGAATACCTTGCAAATTTTTTACAGATGTGCAGTGGAAAGCATGCAGTCTGGCTGTATCATGGTCTGGTATGGGGACACTAATATCCCTGAGCCAAAACTCTCCAAGAGGTAGTACACACAGCCCAGGACATCACAGGCAAACCCCCTTCCCACCAGCAACAAGATCTGCAAGGAATGCTGCCATTGAAGAGCAGCAGCAATCATCAAGGATCCACACCATCCAGCACACACTGTTCTCTCTGCTGCCATCAGGAATGAAACTCAGCAACAGTCATACATGTTAAATGGTAGACAATTGAGGAGTGCAGTAGAACAAAGGGATTTAGGAATTCTGGTACATAATTCCCTGAAAATGGAATCACATTAGATAGGGTGGTGAAGAAAGCTTTTGGTATGTTCGCCTTTATTAATCAGAGTATTGAGTGCAGGAGTTGCGATGTCATGTTGAAGTTGTATAAGGCATTGGTGAAGCCAAATTTTGAATATTGGGTGCAACATTGGTCATCAAATTATCGGAAGAATATCAACAAAATGAAGAGCGTGCAGAGAATATTTACAAGAATATTGCCTGGGTTTTAGGGTTTGAGTTACAAGGAAAGGTTAGAAAGGCTAGGTCTTTGTTCCCTGAAACATAGAAGATTGAGGAGTGATTTGATAGAGGAATTTAAAATTTTGAGGGGGACAGGCTTTTTCCATTGAGAGTGGGGGTGATTCAAACAAGAGGACATGGATTGAGATTGAAAGGGCAAAAGTTTAGGAGAAACATGAGAAGGAATTTCTTCACTCAGAGGGTGGTGGGGGTGTGGAATGAGCTTCTAGCCAAAGTAATAGATGCGAGCTCAATTTTTAAACTTAAGGAAAAGTTGGATAGGTATATGGATGCGAGAGGTATGGAAGGTTAAGGGCTGGGTGCGGGTCAATGGGACTAACTGCGAGAAAGTGTTCGGCATGGACTAGAAGGGCCAAACTGGCCTGTTTCTGTGCTATAATTGTTATAGATATGGATGCCACAAGACTCATGCCACCACCTTGAGGAACAGGTGCTATCAGTCCATCATAAAACTCTGCAACAACAAACTCAAACTGGACTCTTACTTTTGCACTTTATTGATTTTTTAAATCTTTGTATTGTACAGTCAGTTTGTTTACATTTCTTTATTTGTTTAAAAGTATATGTACCTTCTTGATTTCAGATTTTTGCACTACCACAGGGAAAAAAATCTCAGGATTTTATGTGATGTCATATATGTGCACTGACAATAAATTTGACCTTTGAACTTAAATCTACCATTCCTTGGCCCACTTTCCCAGTTCATTCAATTCTTGTTGAAATCATCTTCACTGTCCACTGAACCACACATTTTGTTGCCATTAGCATGCTGAACATTGTTAATACAGATTTTTTTTTTTAATTAACTGATCTCTATGGCATATGAGTTGTCACCGGCCTTAATCTGGCTCCTATCACCAAAATAATTTTGCACCAATTCACTCATTCAGGGTCATTCAGGGTCTCATGTTATCTAACTTTCCAGCCAGCCGACCATGCAGGACTTTGCTAATGTCTTGCTAAATTCAATGTAGACTCAGTCACCTCTTCAAAAAAAAACTCTCTTCATGTGATTCGTATTTCAACATATAAAGTCATACTGGTTATCCTTAATCAGTCCATATCTTTCCAAATACAGGTGGATTATGTCTCTCAGTCCCTCCAGAAGCTCCCACCACTGATGTTAGGCTTATCAGCCTGTGGCTCCCTGGCTCATCCTTGCAGCCCTACTTAAATCAACACAAAACATTATCCTCCCTCCTGCCCTCTGGCAACTCACTCATGCCTAATAGTAATAGAAATATCCCTGCCAGGGTCTGAGCAATTTCTTCCACATATACAATGCTCTACAGTGCCCTCCGTAATGTTTGGGACAAATATACATTTGTTCCCCTATTTTTGCCCCTGTGCTCCACCGTTTTAAATTTGTACTCAGACAATTAAAGTGCATGTTCCCGATTTTATTCATGGTTATTTGCACACATTTTGGTTTGTCTGTGTAAAAATTGCAGCACTTTTTATATATAGTCCCCTCATTTCAGGGCACCATAATATTTGGGACATTTGGCTTCACAGGTGTTTTTAAATACACAGGTATGTTTAACTGTTTCATTGGTGCAGGTATAAGAGAGTTAGGCTTGCTTCTAAGTATTTAATCACCTTTAGATTCTGAAATTGCCATTTTTCAACATGAGGACCAGGGCTGTTTCAATGAAAGTCAAAGAAGCCATTATGAGGCTGAAAAACAGGCCAGGGAACCATAGGATGATGCGCCTAACATCAGTGGCAAGAGATATCAAAAATCAGATTTTTGTAACATCATTAAGAAGAAAGAGGGTACTGGTGTGCTCAGAAATCGCAAAAGGCCAAAGAAGATCTCCACTGCTAGTGACAGAAGAGTTCTTATCATAATGAAGAAAAGTCCCCAAATCTATGTCCGACCTCAGAAACATTCTTTAGGAAGCAGGTGTGGATATGGTCCATGATCTCTGTGCGCAGGGGACTTCATTAACAGAAATAAATGAGGCAACACTGCAAGATGCAAACCATGGTAAATGTGGTATATTTTGGATTTTGGGCAATTCCTTTTCACCTCTACATTTTGCTCTTGCCATCACTCTTATACAGGTTAACCCTGGGCTCCCCTGTCCACAAGACTGTTTTCCAGAACTCTGCCGTCTTTTAAGTACTTATTGGCACATTGTAATCTGGCCATCCTTTCTATGGCTAACTAGTGGTTTGCTTCTTGCAGTGTGGCTTCTGTATTTCTGTTCATGAAATCTTCTACAGACAGTAGTCTTTGACACATCCACACCTACCTCCTGAAGAGTGTTTCTGATCTGACAGACACATGTTTGTGGATTTTTTTCTTCATTTTAATGAGAATTCTCTCATCAGCAGTGGAGTTCTTCCTTGAAATACCAGTCTCTATGCGATTACTTGAGCTTACCAATATGCTCTTTCTTCTTAATGATGTTCCAAACTGTTGGTATTTTAGTAAGAGGTCTCTTACTGTTTTATTAATGTTTTTCAACCTCATAATGGCTTCTTTGACTTTCATTGGGGCACATCCCTGGTCATCATGTTTGAAAATGGAAACTTCAGACTCCATAGATGATCAAAAGCTTAGAAGCAAGCCGAGCACTCTTATACCTGCATCAACGAAGCAATGAAACATATCTGAGTACTTATAAATACCAGTGAAGCCAAATGTCCAAACATTATGGTTCCCTGAAATGAGGGGACAATGTATAAAAAGTGCTATAATTTCAAACCAAAATGTACACAAATAACCTTGAATAAAATCTGGAATCTTTCAAAAAAATCACCTTTCCCTGAACACCCTAGGTTTCATGACCACAGTAAATTGAGATGAGAAATATTGAGGATGTCCACCATCTCCGTGCTTCATACAAAGTTCGCTATTTATTTTATTCTCTCAAAATGAATTACATCCAACAAAATTAATGTTGCCTCCTGAAAGGTTCCTCTTTTTAAACTTATGGAAGAGTCAGAGAGGGGAGTGGATGATCTTCCCTTGTGGATCATAGTCAGTTTGAAATCATTTCCAGATGTATAAAAAAGCAAGAAAAGCTGACTGGAGCAATCACCAAAAAAAATCTTAACCACTCTTCCCAATGTATCCAGGATCAAACGTAGCTTTCCGTCTTGTTGAGAAATGATTACACAGTATCTTGCTGTTAATTAATGCTGAAACGGATTTCTTGAAATCGGTGAAAGTGAAAATATCCCTACGATTCAATCTTACATCTGGCTAACATCTTTTCATGTATTATGTGGATGATAAGAGATCTGGTGTGAAACAAAGGGCCGCCTGTAGCTGCTCTTGCCCGGATTCTCAGTTTTTAAAGTGAAATTAGAGCTTTCTCGTCCATGTTCCCTCTGGGCTTGAGACCTGTACGCTGATAAACGGTGCTTCTCCAAGTCAAAGCTAGGTTCCATGTCTGTTTCCGAGGGCATTTCTGAACCTTCAGAGCGTCTGATGTTAAGAACTGCTGTAGTTGGAACAAGAAAAATCACTGCATGGGGATTCTCATCTGAAATACGCAATGTTTGAGATGTCCAAAATGTTATCGACCTACAAATATCGATTAGAAGTATCAGTGTGGCATTTTGACGCTGTCTGATTTCTGATGTACGTGCCTTTGAGTAGGCAGAAAGGAATTTGAGTATGTGGCATCTTTTCTAATCTCCAGACGGGGGGTAAGCGTTCAAGCCTGATCATTTGGGAAATGTCTCAGATACCAATTATTTTTAAAACAAGTAACCAATACTAATAGCACAATTTATATTTTAGTGCCAATTCAGACAGGTCAAAGTACACAATTAGCAGTTATCTCTGAATTATATATTTGCATTGCTAATAAAATCTCTACGCCGAAAGCAGGAGGCAGGCTGCATTCGGGTTTGAAACATTTTGGACCTTTTCCCTTTGGAAGATACAGCCAGCTCTCTGCAACACGTCCGCCCCATCCCCCACCATCCACAAATATAATTAGGTTCATGTGGTGTAACTTGGATCTACAGTCACAAATCGATCACATTTTTTACAGATGACAATTAAAAAGGCACTTCCGCCAAGCCACGAGTACAGTTTGGATGCCCTCTGTCCGACGAGAATGCAAGGGTTACCTTTCACCAATGCCGTTTCAAAGATAAGACTTGCCACACCATCAGAGCATGGGCAACTCCGAAGGTCGTTCGATTTTCAATGAAAAGGATGCACGGGCAATTTTAAAAGCATCATTGTTTTGAAAGAGAAATATGTAAGCTCGACGAACTCGTCTGTTTTCAGAGGGAATTGGCCGATCCTTAGATTAATTAATATAGTCGGCAGAGATGGATAGTTTCTCATTCTATTGTAACTGGTGGAAGGGGGGTGGGGGGGTGGTTTAAGTGATTTTTTTTTGGTCCGTGGGTTACAGCCCTGGGTAATCGAGTTATGTTAAACCTTGGAAACTGATATTGATGTAAATTAAAATATGAGCTTCAGAATCAATCGTGTATATATTTCCTATCATGCTATGTTTCATTTGGCTCCTTGACGTCTGCTAAGCTTCAGGGGTTGCACGTCAACTCGTGGGCTTTGGTGAGAGAAAGAGAGCATCTCCCTTTATCCGCACCCACATAAATCTTTATGCCAACTCTTCTGTAACTCAGCAGGTCAAACAGTGTACTTGTATCTCTTATCTTTGCTGCAAAAGCCACATTGTTTGACCTTCCGAGTGTCTCCACCATTGTGTTTTTACTTCAACCACGGTGTCTGGCAGATGTTGGTGTTTTACTCCTGGATGGATACCGTTTCTCTGCTGATTTGCACCTTTAGCTCCCGGCGTTTCATGATCTATTGATAAGCGAGCAGTGGCATTTAAGAATTGAAAACAAAATTGAGACCAAAGAAGCCGCGTGAACTCTTGGGATAAGGGCGTGAGGCAGTTTGGCATCGTCAGAAGCCGTTGTTCCTTCTCCCCACTAATACGTGTCGAAGTTTCTGACAAATCCACTGGAATTTAATGACTGGCAAGCAGTTGCCACAAATACTGGTATTTTCCGATGCAAGTTATTGAGACGATGATCAACAACGCTAATATAAATCTAGAGCAAACAAATGATTTGTTCTGTTCATCGGGTTCACACGAGAAGTTATCCCTGATTTCTGGTCTTGCTCGAACACTCGGAGTGGCGGCAGTCTGTTGACGTGGTCTCCCACTTTACAAGGTGGGACAAGTATTAAATACCCCACCACAGCCCCCTAGCGAAGTGAAGCCCGAAATGACAAACCAGAGGGCTGGATTCAATTAATTGTTTCTGGAATCGTCATTCCAATGATGCTGTGCCAGTAATCTCCTGGCAGGCTGTGCACATTGGAACCTAGTCCTCCAATGGATCTGTTGGGGTAGAGAGTGCTGGGCCATAGGGTTTCTATTGGTTAAGGGGAAGTCCTGACACGCAGACAGGGATCCTCCTGTACTATAAGAAGGGTACATCACGCTGGAGATTCGGCAGGAGGGTTCTGTAAAGTCTGGAGTTATCATCGCCTCTGTTTTATGCTTGCTGGGTAAAAGTCTGGGCTATTTTTCACAAGGAGTCTGCATGTCTATCATTTAGACATGCTCAGCTTTGTGGATACACGGATTTTGTTGCTGCTTGCAGTAACGACGTTCGTAGCAAGAGGCCAAAATGAAGACGAATGTAAGTGCCCCTTTTAAATCTGACAATGTAATGTATGTTTGCTTGGAGGCTGCAGCCCAGTAAGATAAGGCATGCCAGATTCTTTCAGAAACCCTACGTTCAAACTAATCAAAACGTATAGCAACAAGAATAATAAAAGTATTAAATCCCGTTATAAATCCTGTAAATTGCAATGAGCAATTTTTCTTAAAACAAGTAACCAATACAATGGCAAGTATTCGTCAAACGCATCTGCACCTTGCTTATTCGGTACATTTTAAAATATATATATTTGTAAATATTGGCTTACATTTTGAATTGCTAAGTAGTCAAAAACGGGTAAAACAATTTCTTGAAACTAACGAAATCCAGCGAATGGGTTTTGAAGGCAGCTGCCCCACCCGTTGTGTTATTGATCCCAGGTGATGCAAGCTTTAGCTAGATTAAGATAAGGGTCAGACAATGAGAAAGGTCTGTTCTGGGTTGGGTGCAAATGGGGGAATTTGATGGTAATGTTTTCCATGACAATGTTGAGTTGGGCAGAGAGAAGGGAGCGAGTATTGTGCGGATACCGCCACCTCGCGGTAGTGTTCACTGGAATCCGCTGTGTTGCCAGTCGCCTTCAAGTGGTTTCAACAACTTCTGTTTATCAAGTCCGAACCATTCATTTTTTAAAAATCATTAAACAGTGTTTCGCGCGTGGAATTTTTTCTTCCACCCATCTGACGTGGCTTCATTGCCCCGTGGAAATAATGCAGAGCATCTGTGAAGTGCCCAGTTTGAAGGGCGAGTTCTGAAGTTGCCCGTAAGTTTTTTTTGTTAAACCCTAAGAAGGCGTGGACTGTGAGAGGAGAAATTCGTGTCAACGTGGGAGATCGGCAGTGAGAATGAGGCAACATCTGCAGAATCTCAAGACCCTTCTCTTCCCTAAAGTGTTTAGATGTAAAACATGTGTGCAGATTTTTTCCCGTTTAGAACAAAGTTGTTTTGAATTTTTTACCATATCGACAGATAATATGTTATATAATCTAATCGATGGCACAATTTAACTATCTTTGACAAGAAATGCATTTGAGCGTTTACTTTTGTACCTTTGTACCCACTTTGGCAAAGTTCAGAAAGTCAGCACGAACTTTGGAGCCTCCTGTTGATAATTCGATGTAGCTGCCCAGGTACCCCGTTTGAAGATGGGGTTTATGAAAGGGCTGGGGGAAATTGATCTTCAATTCAAAAGGAAATAATTTGTGTTAGACAAATTACTTAGCTCGATGCAACATTTAAAAAAAATTGACATCCGGGTCTATTTCAACCAGATGAGGATCCTACCCGCAAATTTCATGTATTTTGTGCCTCATTGAACAATCCATGAAATGTATTCCTGCCGCCTTTTCCAGAGTTATTGTATTTATTAAGTCCAAACCATAAACTTACTATGGTCATAACTTTCTAGTGTGTATTGTGTCCATGTTGTTTGCTTATTTTGGAGTGCCATGCACCTGTATTATTTGGATGTACCAAGCCAATCCCACAGGTTCAAAATCAAATCCCCATGGTAAACTCTGCTTGTATTATGTAAGCCTAAATGATTCATGAAACAACTATTGCAGTGAACCTGGCATATAAACTTTAGAAAATATTATTTAGCATAGTTGTGAATGTGAGGTTGATTAGTTAAACATCTTTCCCACCACCAATCAAATAGATACATCCTGTTAAACAGTTTCAAAATAACCTGGTCTTGGTCTATCAAAAGTGCTTATATATTTATGTGGTTTATGGCTTCTTGCCATCATTTCCCTGATGCAGGGCAGATCTAGGTAACGGTGTAAGGTGAATCAAAGTGCAGGAAATTAAAGGCAAGGAGGTGTGGAAACCTCAGCCTGGTTTGGCTGTGTTTATGTGTCAGCAAATCCCCTGGCAATTACTTTGTTGAGTCGGCAAGGTCACTGCCAGAGTCATGGAGGCTGAAATATTACCCTGGTGCCAACTTGACAGCACGGGAACTCTTGGCTTCTCATCCAAGCTGTGAACTTCAGTTTTCCTCCTACTCAAAAGATAATTAATT
Source organism: Narcine bancroftii (assembly GCF_036971445.1). Lineage (NCBI taxonomy): Eukaryota > Metazoa > Chordata > Chondrichthyes > Torpediniformes > Narcinidae > Narcine > Narcine bancroftii. Next base: position 390,947,354 of record NC_091469.1, read on the forward strand.
ATAACCTAGCTCTAATAAAAAAAAGATTTTCCTAAACAAATGTACCTGTTTACATTTATGTTAAATTTTGCTAAATATATGCTAATCTGATTAAACAATAATTTTGAAAATTGAGTATCCACTGAATCTTACAATAAGCAATTGAGAAAAAAAAGAAAAAAGTTTACTACAATTGGCATCCTTTAAAATAAATTTTAAAGAAAATAGCTTGCCTTGCTTTTAACAATTGGACTCAAGAAAGGGATTGCCCAGTAGACTTGAAATTAGATTTATATTGTTATTTAAGAATTAACTTATTGGTTAAAAACCTATTTTATCATCAAGACAGATATAAACAATGCTATTAACTTGTATCAAACAATAAGATCAGAAAAATATTAATTGATTTCCAAAAACATCCCTGAAAATTTGCTTCAAGGTGCACTTGCTGCTTGTTCCAAAAATTAATTTTTCCTCTAATTTACATTGTTTATCTCAATTCATGATTGAACCATATCTTAGTATCACAGGAACGAATAGGATGTGCATTTACCAATATGTGGTTTTGGTGCATTCAGATTTGATAGAATTGGTTCATAACACAGTCAAGAGATCCAACATGCATGGTCAATCCCTTTCAACAATTCTTTTTCCGACCTACACTGCCTCAGAGATTATGTTGGCTTCTTTGGGTCCTGAGTTGAAATACAATTGATTTACTTTGTTATTTTAGTGACTCTATTGTCTATAAGGACTCAGGAGACTGAATTTAAACCAGAAATGCTGGAAGAGCTCAACCAGTCTCACAGTGTCCATAGCAGGTAAACACTGCAAAACTGATTGGGTTCCTCCAACATTTTTGTGTTTTTACTACAATCAAAACATCTGTAGACTTTTGTGTTTGACTGAATTTAGATACTTCTATTTGAGGTGTTAGGTTACAGATAACACAGCCCAGTAATATGCCATTTCAGCCCATGAGTCCATGCTGCCCAAATTACACCCAATTAACCTACACTCCCGGGAAACAGTGGGAGGAAACTGGAGCCCCTGGGGAAAATACACGCAGACATGAGTTTCCAGATAGCATGGGGTTCGAACCTAGTCCCGATTGCTGGCGCTGCAAGGTTAACTGTGTCGGCCCTTCTGTCCAGCAGCTTCTGATGTGAAAGGCATTTTACCAGTAAACATTGGATTCAGCAATATTGAATAAAGTCTTTCTCCTGCTATAACAACTTGAACTCCAAGAACTTAATGTTGGAGCCTGGAAAAAAAAGGAAAAGTTTTAATCTTTTATAAATTCACCAAAAAGTATAATTTTTTGAAAAACATACAAATAATTCCAAAAGGTACTTTTCCTAAACAAGAGATGTTCCATTACCAAGTATTTAGCTTAATATTTGTCCAAATTACAGACCAATTATTCATAACTAAAAATTGGATAACCATAAGTTTTACTGACCAATGTAAGAGTAGGAATGATTTGTTCTAATTTATTGAGCTTAGAACTATTCTTTTACAAATTTCAAGAGGATCACAGACAGACTTCTCATAACATCACCAAATAAATCAATAGTTCATAACAGTTTAGGATGATTTTTTTTTCAAATTCAGAATGTGTGTAACTCTACAAATGTTTGCATCATAAATTTTCTAATTAATGTTTCCTTTTATTCTTCAGACAATGAAAGCAATGTAAGTGTTGAAATTCTTTAATTCTCTTTAACTCTTAAGAGTTTCTTAATTTTTGGATACTTTTATTTGTATAAATTCAATTATATTTTCATTTTGTTAAGATAAGCTATTTCAATTTATTTATTCTTTCTTATTTTAGGGTTACCAAGAGGAATTAATGGTATGTATAATTCTACAATTACGTTATTAGTAAAACGTGCACTATGTACTACAAGAAACTTCAATCAACCGCTGAAATGCAAACATAGAAAGAGAGTCATGAATGGACTCAACCAATTTCTGACACACCAGACCGCAGTCCCATGAAACTATCTCTATTCCCTCTGTCACTATAAGATCATTCCACATGTCTGCTGCAATAAATTTTCATAAGAGGTGTTTTTTTTACTATTTCTGTCACGTCATCTGTAGGAAGTTCACCACAGTATCTCAGCTGATTTATATCTCATGCACTGTGTATAATTGTCCATTAAGGAATATTGTGTTCCTGTCAATCTATTAAGCAGTTTTTAATCTCATCCTTTATTAGAAAACTTGTCCTGAACCAGGGTACATGATTACTGTAACGCTTGTCTTTGCCACCATAGTTTACATATTCAATGTCCCTCATGCTTTAAACAGGTACATTCAAGTCAAATAAATCATGTGCCGCAGAATTTTAACCTTTGCCATCTTTTGTGTTTTGTTCATCTGACAGAAACAAAGAGATATAACTAAAAAATAAATTACAAAATTAACAAACTTCCTTTAAGAATGAACATTTCCAACTCTCATCAACAAACCCTTTTGAGAGATGGTCATGGAGTCATTCAGCAAGGAAATAGGTCCTTGGCCTAACTTACCCATGTTGATCAAAGTGCCACCCATGTTCGTCCCCCCTCTGCCTCCATTTGGCCCATATCTTATCCATTTATCTGTTCAATTTTCTTCTTAAAAGTTGCAATGGACCCTGCCTCAACTGTCTCCTGCAGCAGTCCTTTCTATTTATCCACTACCCTCTCTGGAAAAAAAAGTTACTCCTCAGATTACTGTTAAAGCCATCCCCCTTTCATCTTAAAACCATATCCTCTGGGTGAACACAGAGAGTCAGTAACCAATCTATTGCTCTCATAATTTTCATGAGATCACCCTTCATCCTCTTGCATTACAAGGAATAAAGCCCTAGCTTGTGCAATGTCTCACAATAGTTCAGGCCTCCCATTCTTGGCAACATTCTTGTAAATCTTATCTGTTCCCTCTTGAGCTTGACAACATCTTTTCTGCAGCTTGTTGACCAAAACTAAATGCAATACTTCAAATGGGGCCTCACCAATGTCTTCAACATGACTTCCTCTATACTCAATACTGACTGATGAGGCCGATGTGTCAAAAGCCTTTTGATCACCCCACCTGTGATGTACTCCTAGATCCTTATGTTGCATAACTTTTCCCAGATCCTCTTACCATTCACTTTGCAGATCCTCCCATGTTAGACCTCCCAAAGTGCAGCTCCTCACATTTCTCTGCATTAAATTCCATCAACCATTCTTTTGCATTTCTGCCCAACCTATCAAGGTCTTGCTGTAATCTTCTACAACAATCCTCACTGTCTACAATACCAGACTCGTTTGTGTCATCTGCAAACTTGCTAATCATGCCATGTCCATTTTCATCTAAATCATTAATATAGATGATGAACAGCAATGGGCCCAGCACTGAACATTGTGGTGCACCACTCGTCACAGGCCTCTAGTCCAATAAGATCAATAGGTCTGGAATTTTATCTCATAATCACATTAATCTAAAGCATGAATTTTGTATATTTTCATTTGCTTGTCTTTGTTTCTTCATATTTCATCTATTTCCCTTCTTTCTCACATGTCCTCTCCGGCCTGGATCGCAGCATGATCTGCGGCAAAGCCTTGTACATGATTGCTTTCCAGGGACTGGAAACCTATTGAACGAGATCATGTTGTTTTCCTGTTTCTGCAAACCAAAAGCCCTTGCTTAAAAATAGACCTCGGAATCAGAACTTCAACCCAGCTGATATATGCTCAATCTTAGCCAATTGTTTTTACCTTGAGTTCTGATGGAGGGAACAATAATAAGCAGACCCAGTCAATTGTGAGGCAAACAGGTAATGAACTATATTGTCACACTTACCCAATTTGTTCTGCTACTTTTTCATTTTGAAGCTGGTCATGTTTTCTCGAACAATGTTGTGCAGTAACAATGAGTAACAAGATCAACAGCAATTTCCTAATGACCATCTATTTTAAATGAAAGAAGCAACACTCCAAAATATACTTCTGAATAGCATTTAGCATTTAATTCTACAATAATTATCTTCTTGACTTTGTAATTGTTTACACTAATTTTATTTCTGTGAGTCTATTTGAGGGAATTTATTGGAAAATAAGTATTCTGCATCTTTTCGTGCTAGTTCAGTTCTGTAATGCACTGTTACCTCCGATTCAATAACTTTTCAGTGCAGTACCAGCAAGTGCTAAACTATCAGAAGAGTTAATTTTGAATTCATCTACCCTCAGATCAATATAAAATATTCCATTTTATTGCTCAAACAAGTTCCAAGAGGTTCCTCACTTGTCCTGTCTTCACCCAAATTCAGTTACAGAAATTTTTTAAAATCCTGCTGGACAAATTAACTGCTTGCTTTCCAATATGAAAAGCATTTGTACAAACTCTTTCATGTCCTTTGCAGGGTGTACTTTAGAACCAATGACATACTTTTAAAGTTGCATCATGGTTCTAATGCAGGAGATGCCATCGCTAAAATGTGTGATGCAAGCTCTCATAAACAGCATCGTGATAATCTCTGGATGAACTGTTTTAGCAATGTTGAGTGGCATCTGCAACTTGCTCATCATTAGTTTGGCAAGGATACTTTTCTCAGATTTTTTGAAAAAGTGATATGGTCTTGTATATCCATGTCAGACTGTGGCTTCTTAACCCTCTTGCCTGAAAGATTGAGATTCATGTGTTGAAACCAGAATTTTCTGACTCAGAGGTGCAAATGCTTTCTTCTGAGACTTTGAAAGTGCAAACATTTTTGGGGTATCCTATCCTGTATAAATGCAAGCTCATCTTTCTATCTTTCTCCTTGAACTTGCAAAGATTTTATGTAAACAAGAAACGATAATAGATCAAAATTGTAAATACATGCAAAACTATCTGAGCAACTAATCTAACCTCATACAAACATTTTGTGTCTGCAGGGACCTCAAGGACCACCTGGCGATCCAGGTCCACATGGAGACAGGGTAATCGATTTTATTTTTATCGGTTTTATTTCTTCAGATTTTTTAAAATGTAAACTTAATTGAACTTGTTTTGGAGAAAATGTTGTTTCTCCAAAACATTTTTTAATACTTCATTTTGTTTTTATTTGACATTAATTTAACATCACTAGTTACACCATGTTAATTAAAATATTACACTTGAATATTTGCGTTATACTCTTTTTGCCTTCCAATGCATAATCGCAGCCTACCTTCTTTCTTACATAGGGCCCATGGGGACCAGACGGAAAAGATGGAATCCCAGGCAAGCCAGGCCTTCCTGGACCACCTGGACCACCCGGACAACCTGGCTTAGTGAGTTACTACCTAATTATAGTCTTGAATTAAAACCCATTAATGAGCAATTATTTAAGGGAAAGATATTTACGGAATGAGGCATTTTCTCTCAACTCCCGTTGTTTCTTGTAACCAAAGGAGATCAATGAAGAGACCAACATCTTAACCTTTTCTCTAGGTACATTCAATTAATTAAATAATATATATTTTTAAAATGTTAAAATCAAAATACAATTAAGTATATTTATTATTGTCCAGCCCTAATCATGGAAAATTCTTTGAAATTATGGCGATCGCTAGGGTAGAAATGTCTAAATCGCTTTCCAAAATGTCCAATATTATGGCATCTGGGCATCATGCTCTCCTTTCAAATTTTCTGAGCAGAGTGCAAACAAATTTTGGAAGTGGAGTATAATGTTTGGCAGTGGTAGATTATGCACTTTGAGCTAGTGAATGAGAACAAATTTCTCCCTTGGCCAATGGGTGTTAGAAAGATGTAGTGCAAAATGTGACACTATCCCACTTCTTGTCATGACTTCAGGATGTGTTATGGGGTGAGATTGAATAGGCTCCAGAATGGAGGTTGTTGAGAGATGAGCATATAAGATTATAAAAAGACAGATAGTCAAAATGGTTTTTTTTCTCCATGGTAAGGGTGCAAAAAGCATGAAGGCATAGGTTTAAGTTGAGAAGGTGGAGTTTTAAGGCGGGGGGGGTTTGGTCTGAGGGGTAAACTTTTTACATGTAAAATGGTTGATATCTGGAACCTACTGCCAGAGAAAGTGGTGGAATTGACACGATTACTCCATTTCAGACATTTAAGCTGCAGAGGGCTGAGATCCTAATGTAGGCCAATGCCCTTAATGTAGGTGGCCATAAAGGTGAGTATGGAAGCAAAGTGCTAACACTCCTCTATAATTTTATGAAGGGTACACAGATGGATTTCCAGTTATTCAGGGCAAACTTGTGAATTGGTCACAAACCAGTAAAATACAATAACCACCCTATAGGACATTGACTAGCAAATAAGTTTATAGCTCCACCCATTTTAACCTCATGAAGAATTTTAAGTCCACTGCTTTTTTTTTTAAACTTTGTTTGACAACAATTGAATACTTAGAAATTGCCCCTAATAATAATAATAACAAGAAGAGCATATGAATTTAGATTGATTTCTCTATTCTAACTAAATGGCTATACCGAACACTAAATCTTCTGGACTCTGCTGCGAGGGATTGTAGCTTTATTTTGTATGTGAAATTGTTTTATATTTTTATTTAATTTGTTAATTTTAATTTTAAAATGTGTAGGTCTGCCATGTATGTATGTTTGAAACATCTTCAAACAATGTAGCCCTGGTGCTTTTAAAAAGTGAATATTCCCAGGATACAAATAAACTGAGGATGTTGAGGAATTTCCTTAAGCAGTAATTTATTGCTGTACTTACTTTCAGAACTTTGCTGCTCAGTACAAAAGGGACGACCAAACACCAGGAATCATGGTACGTATTTACAATGACTTCTACAATCATCCCACTCAAGCTTAGGCTAACTTTCAAGATCCAATTCTCCCAGCACAGAAGCGCAATTGTATGGAACGTGAAGCCTAGAAAGAGCCACAAGTTTATTCCTATGATTATTTAACTCAAAAGTGTGGTTACCTTGTGGGAATGTGGGTTCACCAAACTCTTTATGTCATTCTATCTGCAACTCCTCATTTTTAATGTCCTGAAATGAATGTTATTTTAAAGTTTTCTCACTAAAAATGAATTTACTCACAGCTTTTGAGCAGAAAAATAAAACTCGTGGACTGATCATCACAGGAGAGGTTTAGATACATAGTTTGTAACTGTAAATGCCAGAATATACTAGACCATGTGATTTTCAAGCTTTCAAAATGTTGTCCTGCCTTGTTATTATAGAAGTAACAATTACCCCATATATTGTATAGAAACATTATTGCTTCTGTACCAGATGTTCTACATAATAAGTCACTTTAAAATAGCATCCTAATATACAAGTACATTTGGGGTCACATCAGTATTTTACCATTCTATAAGTTCAAGGAATGAAGGAAATGTCTTTCATTTTTTATGAAATCCATTTCTTGTCACTACATTCTCCCTGGAATCATTTCCACTGATTTGTTCTCCACACGTTAAAAATCCCTCTCAATTTAACTTGTTCAGTGAAATAAGGTACAGTCGTTTTCAAAATTTGCATCACCGTGAAAACCAGAATTCTTTAATATGAATCAGACTCGGTGTTAATCAATGTTACTTAGGCAAGTAAACTGTTGCATTTTTCTCAGCCTAATGGATAAGTAGAATCTAAATTGCATCCTCTGGCTGACTCTCTCCAAGTATTAATGATTTTTCTTAACCCATTATTCCATATTCTATCATTTTCTTTCCCAATGAAAGGGAAGAGGCAAATGCCCAACAAGACACATAGAGTTCAAAATGGTTCATTTAATACAGTGGATTTCAAACTGCCCCTCTAAACTCACATTCCACCTTAAGCAATCCCTATGCCATAGGTGTTATGTGATTAGTAAGGGATTGCTTAATGTGGTAGATGAGTGGAAAGAAAAAAATTTGAAGACCTCCGTTTTAATCGTACCTAATTGAATTGTTATGTTCACGGTTTCATAAACCCAAAGAAAATGGGCCAATTACAATTTTTCTCAAGCAAAGTATTTCAGCAACAATTGGGCCTAGAACAGTGATTCTCAACCTTCCACTTTAAGCAATCCCTTACCAATCACAGAGCACTTATGGCGTAGGGATTACTTAAGGTGGAATGTGAGTTCGGTGGAGGGATGTTTGAAAACCATTGATTTAATATAACACGTTTAAATTTAAATCTTTCTATGATTAAGCAAATGCCGCTTAAAATTATTAATAATGAAACTCTTGTGTATAAACTTGCTATTATCAGAAGATTTGATTTGAGTTTAACGTACAAATTCACCAATAGTGGAAGAAATTTTGGTCACTGTGGCTTTATAATAGAAAATGTTTTCATTGTTTTACTTTATTAATATAGGTTTTCACATTTCCTCGTATGTACTTGACATACCAGGAAAGTTTGGTTTACCTACTGGCTACCTCTTCAAAACATTTGAGCTCCACTCCAGTCCTTTCATAAAGGACATAATTTGCATTTAATGCACTATTGCTGGAGTGTTACAATGTTGAGAGTCTGGTATAAGCCAACAATTGGTTTGCTAGTTTCAGTGCAACATTGGTTAAAATTTTAGGGTGATGTCAATGGAGAACAGATAATTCTGCCACTGTCATAGCTAACATTTCCCTCAATCAACACCATCAAAAAAACTTTTAACTAGTCTAAATAACAAACTCTGCAAAAGCTGGAAAGGAAAAATTTTGAAAAAAATCTTGAACTACTCTGCAGCTCAAGGAGAAACAAAGTTAATATTTCAAGAAAACAATCTCTCATCAAAAATCAGAAATACTTGATCTCTGTTTCTCTCTCCAGAAGCTGCCTGGCTTACTGAGGATTCCCAGCATTCTCTGTTTTGACGCAGATTAACTAATCATTTATTCCACTACTTTCATTAGGAGGATTCATTGACTTCAATTTTTATCAATATAAAAATTCAGTAAACTTGAGTTTACATGAAATATACAACATTAAACTCTTGAAACACATGTACTCATGAAACCTAAACACTGATTGTATTGAATGAAACATTACCGGTTAAGGTGCCTTTAATTCAGATTCTTTTCCAAACTTGAAGTAAAATTCACTCATAATTTATTGAAGATTGAAATTTGAATAGGGGAATAAAGGCAGATAAAAAGATGATATTCCTTACTTTATCAATCGCACTAGCCTAATCAGTCTTGTTTCCTTCTCTGGTGTGTTTACTTCACTAAGCATAGGATTTTGTTTTAATTGTAATTAAACTATCGTGTATTAATTCAGATGTAATATTTCTTTTTCAGGGACCAATGGGAATGAAAGGTCCACAAGGTGCCCCTGGTGCTCCTGTAAGTGTTATATTATCTTGGTATTTTTATCTTTATTTATTTAAACTTGAAACTATGCAACACATTGTACTACCTCCATATGAACTTTTCATGTTTAAAGTTAACTTTAAGAACTGTTGAATAAATGTAATCAAATTTACGTGCTCTCTTACAGGGTTCTCCTGGGTCCCCAGGTCTACCAGGCATTCCAGGTGAAGCTGGTTCAACTGTAAGTATATTTCATGGCTGAATTTTCCTTTAAGTTAAATGGGTTTTTTTAGTTAACATTTCATTTTGGCTTTCTTTCTATTTTTTTTATTGTCTAGGGTGCATCAGGTCCTCGTGGTCCTCAAGGTGTACCAGGCAAGCCTGGTGAAGATGTAAGTATACATTTGGATGAGGAAAATATAGATTGTGTCAACATTATTAAATTGTGATAGCTTCTCAAATGCAGCAATTTGGCTTATATTATTAAGGCATGAAAAACAAATAAATTAGGAAAATGAGCAAGAGACAACTGCACTGCCATTGACCTTTTGTTCGACAATCATCTCAGGTTTGGACCAGGGATTCAAGATTCAATTTATTATCATACTAATAAAACAATGTCCTATTACATGAAATTTCTTTTTGCCTGCTGCAAGGCAGACAGTTTTGCCACCAGCAGGAATTACTTAAGCTCCCCTTGGACTCTTACAGTCAGAATGAGAGAATCAAAAGAGAGTCTCCCCCAGAGTCACCTCCAAAGTCCATAGATTCGCCTCTAGCACTTCCACAGCCCCCGCAGCCACACAGAGTCCAGTCCAAACCGTTGGCAACCCAAGCTCCAAATCTGAACCCCGACAGAGTTAAGAATCCTTCAGCGCCCTCAGCAACTCATCTCAACCCGGTTCCGATGTCTGGTACCCCTCCAGCCAGATCGAACCAGTCTCCAGCAGCCCACAGCTCAGCGAGATTCTCCCAACAGCAGTATCCAGAAGTCCACAACCTCCATGGGTTCCTCACCTTGAGTCACCATGCACTGGTCTGTCAGCCACAGGGCCCCCTCACTGGTCCTGCCAAACAAAAAAAAAATCACAACTGATCTTCGCTTAGATCCTACTTCCCATGACATTTGATTCCCTGTAAACCAACCATTTGTCTGTCTCCACCTCGAATATTGTCAGGAACTCAGCATCTATAGATCACTGGGTTAGAAAATTCAAAGGATTTACAAACTTGTAAGAAAAATCCTCCTGATCTGTTTGAAACGAATGACTTGATTGAAACCAAAAACGCTGGTTCTATATTTCTCTTGAGAAAAAGGAATGCCTCGGTATCCACTCTGTTAAAGTCGCCCCAGATCCTGTATGTTTCAATTAAATCCATCTAAAGTCCAGCAAGGCTCAACATGTGCAACTTCCCTTTCTAAGCATCCCTATCATATTTATTTCATGGAACATTTATCAGGCTTCCTTTTTTATAAATGTATCAGATTCTCTCATTCAAAACTGAGGTGGATATAATTAGAGGGGGGAAATATTTCCAAATATCATGTTCAGTAGGTAGATTCACAATGATGTTTTGTTCTAATAAATTCCATATTTCAAAGAATTGTCTTGCTATTGCTACTTGGGCAAAAACTTTGGTGGAGTTAGGGGTCAAAATATCAGGATAGAGTAATAGCATCCCACATTGATGATGCATTTGTGTAATGGATACCCTTTTGGTCAGGACTGCATTTCTTTTTAGTGTACCGTACACAGTTTTGAGGGTTAAAAGGAGAATATAAAATACAGACAGGTCATTTATCTCCTCTTCCCTGCTCTGTCATTTAACAAGATTAAATGTAATCTTTCACTTCAATGAACAATGCAATCCTATCCTTTGTGAGGCTCTAAAACTCATGTTAAAATCATGGTTAATTGAATTAAAATTCATCATGGGTTGCATATATTTTAGCTCAAAACTATTAAAGCTAAACACAATGATAGATAAAGTTTACTGATATTGCCATTGAAAAGGCCACACAAATTTGCCAAGATTTGTCCCTTCTTCATTTGATTCTTATGTAATTAAATAAGTAATAACATAGGTGTGCAGCTATGAACAATATAACATAACATTACTAGAATGGAATACCAATCTATAATGCATACCATCAATAATTCAATCATGTCATGTTTTATTCCTATTGGAACATTTACATTAGTGAATTGTTAAATATTTAGTAGCCTTTTAAGGACTGAGCCAAAGATTCTAATAATTCATGATCTAGAATTTTTTTCTTCAAATTAACTATTATTTTTGCCATATTTGTCCGTTACTGAGAAGACTGCCATCATGTTACCTTGGCAAAGTGAACAGCTAGTTATTTTCTAACCATTTCAGCATGTAATAAGCAAAAACTATCATGAGGATTCCTTAGACTGCGACATGGTTTATCCAAGCCATTCCTTGACGTTCCCTTCATATATCATGTCCAGGGCACCTCTGCCCTTTACAGTTTTGGGCATCAAATCAAGCTCCAGGCTTTGGCATTGGAGCTATTCCTTGAAGAGACCTGAGGCCCAGCCACCAGCACACCATTATGCAGTGCCAAAAACCTTTCCCATGCTTCTAAATGTTTATAACCAATTAGATTAATTAGATTAAAAATTATGTATATTTATTTTAATGTCCAATAAAGTGACATAAAATCATTAAATTAACATTAATTTAAAAAGGATAAAAAAATCAAACTACTTGAACTTGCCATCCAGATCAGAGACCCCAGTTAAATATAGGGGTTGTACTGCATATGCAACTATGGCAAACTTAAAGCTAAACCGTGTAATCAACTCGTCAGCTAGGAACAGTGAGGGCCCAAAAATGACTCATTGCATGTGCAGTGTTGGTTTGGAAGGACATATGCACCAAAACCAACCTCTTGCCCCTTTCTGACCTCTGTAATGCAAAGTTCAGGCAAGGAGGTCAGGAAAGCACAAGGTCAGTAATTTTCTTTTGAACAATTGGAGAAGCTAAATAAGTTTTGGCCACAAGTCAACCATCTCAAAAAGAAGGGAGTAACTTGAGTTCTTTTTTACATCTCTGCAAATTAACATAGGTGATATCAGATGTGAGCTCTGAATTTGGTCTGTCCACCATTTCTTAACCCAAATATAATGGTCACTGATCTAGAAGACAACCTAGATTAAATCTACCAGATTTTGTTAAGTGATGTTATTATTCAGGCAGTTTTTACTGAAAATCCATTCATGTGATAGATATTAAATAATTTGGAAAAGCCTAGTACTTAATTGGTCTTTGTTGTTTGGTTGTAAATGTAGGAACGCAGTGCATAGCTGACATACCTAAATATTAAAATGATTATTTAATCCACCTTGCACTCTAAGTTTATGTATAATTTTTCTTTGGCATTAAATTAATCCTAAAATTCCATCTTTCTTTAAAGGGTGCAAATGGCAAATCTGGCAAACCTGGTGAACGTGGTATTGTTGGACCCCAGGTAAGTGACGTTGCTGCATGAGGTCTATCACTGTTTGACTTGAAGTCAGTAAAATATAATTCTGTAATATCTTTATTTTGTCTTTCCTCTTTCCTGTTCGTAGGGTGCTCGTGGCTTCCCAGGAACCCCTGGTCTCCCTGGCAGGAAAGGACACCGTGTGAGTTGAATGTTATATTTTTGATACTTTTTAAATCTGCAAATAATTAATGCCACTGTGTGACTAGCATTTGCTTTATAAGATTTTACATTTCTCTACAGGGTTACAATGGTCTGGATGGAATTAAGGGAGAGCCAGGTGCTGCTGGTATGAAGGTAAGACTATAGTTGTGGTTAAGTTACAGTAAATAAGTCAAAACCGAGAGAAAACTGAACATGTGCAAATTCTACATTTTATTTCTGCTGTGGAAATACTTAATTGAAATGTACATTTGAGTGGAACTAGAAAATGCCATTGTGGTCCATTCACAGGGTCCCAGTGTACAGTGCTGCAGTGAGAAATTCCCTTGTAAAGAGTTGATTGAAATCTACCCAGCCTGACCATTATTTTTACTAATAATGTTAAAAGTAGGTAGTTCAGCCACTTTTCATTCTTCACGATGATTTTTTTTTAAATATAAAAATATTTGGCACCTGTAATCCTGGGATTGTAGATGCCAAATAGATAGCTTTTCAATAGAAATTTTATCTTGCATCTTTCCAGTGCCTTCCATTACATTATTGCGAATAAATTTCTGAGGTTCAGCTTTTTGGTCGAGTTTGTGCAGCAACCAAGTACTCTATCATGTATTAGAATTCTGATTAAGTAACCACAATGTCTTACCATAAGTGATGTAACAAAATGTTCCATAAAGTCTGGAGCAATCACTGATAGTTAAAATCATTACATTAAGAGATTTTTTTAAAAACCCAACATTGTGTTCACCTTTCTGGCTTCCAAGTTAATTCAGGAATTAATGAATATTTGCTTCTCAAATGGAAACTGTACAAAATTTCTCAGCAAGACTAAAATAGTACATAAAATAATGAAAAATAATTACAAATTTAGCGTAACAGTGGTACGCCCATCATTTGAAGCTCTGTCAGACGTTTCATTATCAGAGGGTGACTAGAATATAAAAGCAAAGATGTAATGGTGAAGCTTTATAAGGCATTGGTCAGACCACTTTTGAAGTATTGTGAGCAGTTTTGCGCTGATCTAAGGAAGGATATGCTGGAGTTGGAGAGAGTGAAGAGGGTGTTTACTAAAATAATCCCAGGGATAAGAGGGTTAATGTATGAAGAGCATGAGATGTCTCAAGGTCTGTACTTGCTAGAGTTTAGAAGGATGAAACATTCCTTGTATTGAAAGGGCTGGACAGTGTGGACATAGAAAAGGTATTTCCAGTAGTGAGAGAGTCTAGGTCCAGCGGGCACAGCCTTGGAATAAAAGGGCAACTCTTTAGAACAGAGGTGAGGAGAAATGTCTTCAACCAGAATCTGTGGCAGTTGTTACCTTAGACGACTCTGCAGGCCAAGTCATCAAATAGATTTAAAGTTTAGGTTGATAGATTTTTGATTCTTAAATACTTCAAAAGTTTTGTGGAGAAGCATGGAAAATGGGTTTGAAGGGGAAAATACATCAGCCATGATTTGAATGGTGAAGTAGATTTGATGGGTCAAATGGCCTAATTCAGCTCTTAATTCATGTTCTCACACATCAAACAAATCAGAAAATAACAGCACAAACAGTAAGAAACTCTCGTTTCTTGATTACTTGCCATAGTTGCAAAGTATTTTGCTAAATGTTGTATGTACTTACAAACCATATGTGAACCACTTGATGACACCAGTGACAACTTCATTGACATGCATATTCCAATACTGAAATTAGAAGCAGATTTATCATCATCTCTTGACTCCTTCAGGAAAGCAAAGTTGTCTAGGGATTTTAAAGTTACATTGATCTACAAGACCTTCTCAAGACTTGCCTGAACACATTTTAAATAGATATCCAAGGTCAAAAAAAAACTTCTCAAGCAGACATGCCAGATGTTGTTTCTGGGCACAAATTAGATGCTAACTTAACTCAATGATATAGTTACAGAAATATCCCACAAGAGCAAAAAAAATCATGTATATAGGGTTTAATTAAACATGGTTTAATTGAACAGTGCACAGACATAACATGATTAAAGATTGTGACTGATAATAAGGATCTAACATTATCCTTCTACTGATATCTATCTTTAAGACTCTGAATTGTTTCTCAAAGCAACCTCCCAACATTCTAAATAAACTTATTTCTACTTTTGTTAGGTAAAACAAATCTATTTTTATTTCCTTTTTTTATGCCATCTGCATTTCACAACCATCTTCCCATGACAAAGGATGGGTGAGGTTAACTTTTTTGTCCCTTCTCATGTCTAATCAGAAGAAATTAAGTAAAAAAAACATGAATGATGATTGAGAACAATTATTTTGAAATCAAAACATCAATAGTGTCCAAAACCTTATTGCAAGACTCTATAGTGTTGGCCCATTGTCTGACAAAATTAATTGTGATTTTACATAATATTTAAATGGGCCATGAATTGTAATAGTAATGGATTTCAGTAATCAGATTATCATGTTTGTTAATGCATAGAATTTTTGTAAAATAGTTACACTAATAAACTTTATTTTCTGCAATAATTGCATTACTTTCCTTTAGGCAGCTGACATCATAGTTGAGACAAAACTCCTGAAGAATTTTAAAAATTGCAAGGAACCCCATGAAGTGTGTTATTATTTGCAGGTGTTCTTCACTGAAATGTTTGGCAAATACTGTTTTAGCTCATAATTATAGCAGAAAATTTAACAGCCTTTATTACGCTTATATGTTTTAGGTATTTCCGGCACACTTAAAATATTTGCTTGAATACATTTCCGGCTTGTGTTATTTTATTTTACCGTACAACATAAACATAAGGTTATTCACTTGGTGCCATTAGACTGGTTTTCAGCTTTCAATATGGTTTGGTTTGGCTAGTTCTTGTACATGGTGCTTATCATTACAGTGTGGCTTCTAGTGTATGTTAGTTCCTTGAAATATTAAATAATTTAAAAAAAAATACATCATAGCCAGCTCATAATGCAGCTTGAAATGGGCCAGCACACATTTTTCACATCTTCATATTTTGAAATTTACCACAAATTTAGGAAAATTAGGTGGTTAATTGATTCTGTAATTCTGGGTCACTAGTTTGTGTTGCCCCAGATTAACTGAGAACCAACCT
This sequence comes from Narcine bancroftii, assembly GCF_036971445.1. Taxonomy (NCBI): domain Eukaryota; kingdom Metazoa; phylum Chordata; class Chondrichthyes; order Torpediniformes; family Narcinidae; genus Narcine; species Narcine bancroftii. The sequence continues at coordinate 390,963,338 of NC_091469.1, forward strand.
GTGCAGATATTAAAGCACACATTGCTGGAATGCTGTGTTCACAGCAAATAATCCAGATGTTTCAGTCCTGAGCCTTAATTCTCCTTTTATTTCTGGTACTCATTCAAAAGTAACAGGAAATCTTGTTCACTGAAACACTGAATTAAGGTTGTTAGTTGCATTGAACAATAGGGTATTTTGTTATCAGGTAAGGTTAAAAGAAATCAGATATTTACCTTAAGATTAATTATTGCAGATTTTTATCATGAACAGTAGATATTAAAATTCATATGGCTCTCATTTTTTTTCCAGGGTGAAACTGGCAACCCAGGAAACAATGGTAGCCCTGGACTGGTGGTATGTATTGCCTGTTCGAAATGGAGGACTGGTTTTACTTATTTCATGAATAATTAATTTAGATAGCTTTGTAAATCATGTTTGATTTGGTCACATCCTGCCTTTGCCTTCCTGCGCTTCCCAGCCAAGCTTTCTGCAGCCCAACAGAACCAGTTGTCCTTGCGCCTCTCTGCTGTCACTAAGCTGTGACAGGGAGAGGTCCGTGAATACAGTCAAACAGGAGCTCCAACCCTGGTTAATCGGATATCTAAAAATGAATATATTTTAAATGTTTTAAAATAAGTATTCACTTGTACCTCAAAGTTCAAGAAATTAATTGAAAGATCAGGTAAAATAAATAAGCCACCTACTTGTGTGTGCTGATATTTCCAATCATGGTTGGAATGAACTTGCATTGCATACGTCAGCCATGACCAGCAGAATATTGAGGGTCTGGATGTAAAGTGTTTCTAGTCCATCTGCAGAATAGAGGGTCAGATGTACTGACACCTGATCTATCACTGCCGTCTGCATTTGATGTTTCAATACTAGTCATGGAAATCAGGGTATTGCCAGCAGTTCTTTGTGGAACTGGTGACTAAAGGTAAGTACCTTTGGGGCCAAGGTAACTTCTGTTTAAATAAACTGCCTACAAGAAAATCTCATGATTCCACTTTTGCAAACAGGGTCTCCGTGGTCTGACAGGTGAGAGAGGCCGCGTTGGATCTGCAGGCGCAGTTGTGAGTTTTCAGTTTCTGTACCTCTTTCAGTGTTGTTTATTAATTCTCTTGGTGTGGGCCCTTATTCATGTGGAGGTAGGCAAGATGGCAAGGTGTGTTGGGCAATCATCCCATCCTCCCGCTTTTCCAAATATGAATTGTAAATATGACTTGATGTATATTTTGGCTGTGCCAAACTCTCTTAATAGTTTTTGTTTAAAATTAGTATGACACTAATAAATTAGATCCTTAATTTGATTTTAACAGCATCAGTAATGTATAAATTTGCTTATTTGTAATGTTGTTATAATATTCCATTTTGTATTTTATGGACAAATCTATATCCACATACTTTTTTCATTATTACTTTCATGGCAATAGTGTGCATTAGCAGGTTTTGGTATGTTTCTTAATGAACATTTTGTGATCCATTGAAGGGTGCCCGAGGCAGTGATGGAATGCCAGGACCAGTCGGCCCTGCTGTAAGTATACTACATGTATAGAGCGTTGAGAGATATAACATGGAAATAGGCCTTTTAGTTCACTAAGCCCACATGACCATCAACAACCCATTTACACTAATCATGCATTAATTCTATTTCTTCTGCTCCCCACATTTCCCAGTTGTAGAATCAACTGCCCCAATTCTACCACTCACTTGCACACAGTGGCCAATTGACCAACCAATTCACATAGGTTTAGTATGTAGGAGGAATCTGGAGCACACAGAGGGAATCCACACAGTCACAGGGAGAAAGTTCAAACTCCATACAGAGAGCATCACAGATCAGTATTGAACCTGGGTCTCTGGCATTATGAAGCAAAAGTTCTACTAGCTGCACCTTTAAGCAATCCCTGTCTGCATAATGCTTAATGCATGATAATATATCTTCAATTTGAAAATTATGAAACTATTGTGAATTTTAACTGTCCAAGTGGGGAGCCATACTCCCTGGGAGTTTGGATGGGAAAATCTAGCTTGTGATATTCCATCATGTTTCCACAATAACTGTTGTGAGAGGAGCCTTCTTAATTGGAAAAGGACTGTAGAATTATTCATATACTGCCCATGTGCCCACAAAAATAATAGGATTAGCTTTTGATCTCCAGCCCTAAATGTTTGTGGTGGCCTCACCGTCTTTTGTACTTGCCTCTCACACATTGGGTCTTTGGTTTTCTAAAGAATCATATGTAGGGAAATAAATGAAACTTTCTGCTATTGACAAATAGGTTTAGACCTTGCATCCAAAGCTATATTTATCTTGGGTGGCACAGTTAACGTAAAAAGAAGTGGCCACCATACTGACTCTTGCAGTACACAACTTGTAATTAGTAACCAACCAGAAGGGTTAGCACAGTTAGAGTAATGGCTAGTGCACTGGGACCAAGGTTTGAATCCCATGCTGTAAGGAGTTTGTACATTCTCGTCATGCCTGTGTAGGTTTTTCCTGGGTGTTCTGGTTTCCAACCTCTATTCAAAACATACTGGGGGTTGTAGGTTACTTGGATGCAATTGGACAGCACAGGCTCATGAGCCAAAGGGACCTGTTACTGTGCTGTATGTCTAAATTTTTTATAATTAAATTTTTAAAAATCTTCCCCTTTTGAATCAAGGCCACATACTATACGTTAGAAATTAAGTTAAAGTCACAAGCGGGCAAATGCTATAACCTGGAGCAAAAGACAAACTGCTAGAGGAATGCAATGGGTCAAGCAAGATTTTGGAGGGAAAACAAGGTTCTGATGCAGGGTGTTGAGCTAAAATGCAACTATCCTGTTCACTCCACAGATGATGCTGCCTGACTGACTGAGTTCCTCCAGTGACTTTTTCTTTATATTGCATATTAATGTTGGTTAGTTGCTACACATGATGAACCTAAAAGTATGATGTGGAATGATTTTAGCTTATAAACAACTTCCACCAAAAATATATTCATCATAATCTACTAACTTATCTGTGATTATAAGATGGGAGTGAAGAGATACTGATTGTGGAATTCTATCTCTCCAAGTGCTTACATTTGTTCGGAGTCACTAACTTTGAGTGAATTTAACTATTTTCTTAATTCAATAGTTTTTAGCAGAATTAATGAAAAAAATGCCAGGAAGATAAATGAGAAATAAGGAGTCATTTAGTGAATTGTGTTTACAAAATGATCACAAGCTAAGTCTTATGTAATCTGGTTGCTTTATAGGGCCCCATTGGTGCAACTGGTCCTCCAGGTTTCCCAGGCAGTCCTGGTCTCAAGGTAAGTTAACGGTTTATCATGTCACAAAGAGTGAATACTGGGTGATATCATTGAAAAGTGTGATTACACATAATTTATTATATGCATGATATTTTATCCTTTATATCAATGCATTAAAAACCATGAGTGTGCTTTATTTACAAATCATTTGTTCTTCAGTATTTTGCATTTTAAAATTTCTTAAAGTCAATCATGGTTTGGATTCATAATTAATTCAAATAATTCTCAATAAATTGCAGTAATTGATTTTAAAGCTTGAAGATAAATTTGTACAGCCCCAACATGTTGTATAAACATTATATTTGGTACATTCAATATTTAAGGTAATAAATTTTAAGTACCAGGTCATATATTTATTAGATGAAACAAACTGCAGTTTTCATACTATTGAACTACAATTTTGGAGTTTTGATTTTTAAAAAAAACCATAATTATATCATGCATATTGTAAGAAAAAATGTCATTCGTTAAGCAAAATCAGTGGGCAATGTTCTGTGATAGATCATGCATTCGATGGAGAGGCTATATATTAGATTATGTCATATACAGCAGATGCAGTATCAATAACTTTGTGGCAAGTTGATCAAAACAATCTACCTGTGATTACAACCTGACTTTCTTTTATTTCTGCCTTACAAAGGGTGAGGTTGGGTCGGTCGGTCCTCGTGGTGCATCTGGTGCTCAGGGGTCTAGAGGTGAACCTGGTGCTATAGGTCCTGTTGGCGCTGTGGGTCTTCCTGTAAGTACTGTGATAAGTATACCTTCATTAAATGTTGAGATATGATTTGATTCAAATGAAATTATTTCTCTTTACATATTCATTATTTTTGTTATAAATCCTAGGGCTCTGCAGGTTCTAATGGTCTCACTGGATCAAAGGGTTCAATGGTAGGTAACATTTGGCAGTCATCAGTAGTATCTATTCATTTGTTTTTCCTATTACTAAAGATTTGCCTTGTTTTTATTTTACATAGGGTGCTCCAGGTATTGCAGGTGCTCCTGGCTTCCCCGGAGCACGTGGTCTGATTGGTCCTGGAGGTGCAATCGGTCCTGCTGGTCTTAGAGGGCTCCCTGTAAGTAAAGTATAAATATCTTACAGTAATGCAATTACCATAACTATTTCATAACAATGAAAAGAAATAGATGCATTTGTATAATCCATTTTCTTAGGGTGATCCTGGCGTACCTGGTATCAAGGGTGAGACTGGTTCCAAAGGCGAGTCTGTAAGTCTGTCTGATGTTCTTGTTTAAGTTTAGTGGCCATTACCTTCTGCAATTTTAAATGTCTATTGACTATCACTCACGTCTGCAATTCCTGTTGCAAAATCAGGGTGAAGCTGGACCCGCAGGGGCCTTTGGTCCATCTGGTGAACAAGGCAGACAGGGTCCACGTGGTGAAGTTGGTCTTCAGGGACTTCCAGGAATTCCTGGTGCAAGGGTAAAGTTGACTTTAAACTTTAAAAACTGCATAACATTCAAATTTTCAGTTTTACATGCTAAATGAACAACAATTGATTATTTACTTATCAGGTTTACAACTATTTCATGATCGAGATGACCTTGTATCTTTTGTTTGCAACATTGATGCCTTAGTAAAATATTTCTGACCTATTGCATCCAATATTTGAATACAATAGATTATTTTAATTTTTAATTCTTCAGGAGTTATTTTATGAAATTACAAAGGGTGATTGTGTGACAATCACATACACATAGAATGAGCATCTCCAATGCCAGTCTGCAACATGTAAACCAATATAACTAAGGTAAATGGGAAAAGAATAATTCTGCATTTCACTTTTGCAATCTTTTTCTTTTATTTGCAGGGTTCCCCTGGTAACCGTGGTATCCCAGGTCGTGATGGAGCCGCTGGTGCCATGGTAATTTTTTTCTTTATGAATGTTAGCAAATCAAATAAAATGAGCAATGTCAACTGTGTTTCTTTACAATAATGCTTCCATTTTATTAAATAATTACTGGTAGATTGGTACATTTACAAGAGGGATTCAGAATGATTTTGCCCTCCTTTTGATATCATTTCTAGGGTGCAGCTGGCAGACGTGGTGAAACTGGTCCTACTGGTGTCAAAGGGCCTCCTGGTGACATGGGGCGTCCTGGTGAAAGTGGTATGCCTGGTGCACGGGTGAGCAACTACAGTATGGAAATGATGAGCTAAAAGATTTGCACAAGAATATTTTTTCTTTTACTTATGTACTTTTCTATTTTGTTTATGTACTTTTAATCTTCATTTAACGTTCAAAACTGAAAACAACATACCACTGATCCTTGCATTGTAGTTTATATTACATTTTTGATAGCATTTTAGTAGAAGCTTCCAGAATTATGCATAAATAATATAATAATACTGTATCAATTGAAATGTACAATATAATTTAGACATTTTAGCTGATGTTGCAATTTATTTTTGCACAACTATAATGTATAAATGAATAGTCACCAATTTTGCATGTTTCATCTTTGGAACAGGTATCCAATTGTATTTTACTTTTTTCTTTCCTGCATTGTCTCAGGAACAGTCTGTTTCTATAATTCTATAAATTGTCTTCATTCTAAGATAAAATTAACACAAGATTTTTATAGATTGTTAAAACTGATTAGATAAATTCAATGAAAATCTCTAAAATAATACATCCTCATTGTATGCATGATAAAAATCATTTTTGCTTTCCTCACTATTTGTAGGGTCATATGGGACCACCTGGTAGAACTGGTGTTATGGGAAATCAAGGTGTTCCAGTAAGTTTTCTCACCTTACAGTGATGTGTTATTTTTCAGGGTCTCGTAGGTAGTACTGGCAATATAGGTGCTCCAGGCAAATCAGGTCCTGCTGTAAGTTGGTTTTAGGTTTTCTGCTCCCCATTCTTGACAGCTGATTCAATCTAATAGGTTTGACTAAAGCATGGCAAGTTGCATGGGAATATTACATTAGAATTATTCCCAAACATTTAGAAAATAATTTGGCATTAACTATTAGGTTTTGCTAACTATTAAAGTAACATTTTTTAAAATATAATTTGAATAATGTAGTAATTTAATTTTGGTGCAGTAACTGCAAACTGTGCCATTTAGTTCTACTAACAATTACTTATTTATGATGCAATAACATTGCATACTCATTATTACTTAACAAACAGCTATGTCCTTGAAACGATTTAATTGGTAACGGTGTGTTCAGCACAAAAGTTGCTATTCATAATTAATAACAAATTAAAATATATCTATTACATCAACACCTACCTTAAACATGAAGAACCCATATGCAAATCATATACATAAAGTAAATATTTGACAATTAATATGATATTGTGAAATTGTAGATGATCACACAAAATAGTTAGTATAATACAGCAATAAGTATTAAAGACTCCAGAAGAACAAATTTCAAATATAACTTTTGCTAAACAAAAGACAACAATCACCTGGTTGAAAGTGTATTGCCATTTTACCTTTTGTAGGCATCCATGTGGGCATATTTTAAGCATTATATTGGATCCTAATTTTGCATTGAGCACAAGGAATTCCAAGCCATAACAAGTTCCAGTTCCTATCACCCATCTCATGTCAACTGCAGCTGTTTAATTTGATTTAGTTGCAATGCTCTTACATATACCTGAACTAAATCCCACTATTTCAGTCCAATATGTAGACAAATAGGTTAAAATAGATCCTGCTGGCATTTATATAGCTTTAAAAGCAGTAACACTGAATAATTAATTTATAGCATCCTCAATTGACTTTCATATTTCATTGTCTGAATTGTTTTATTACAATATGTGATTTGACTCTTAAAATACTAAAGCCTACTAATGTTTTAAGTCTATGCATTTTACTTGATGCTACAATATCAACTACTATGTAATTACAAATGAATAACAAATGCAAAGAATTTATTCAAATATATTTGCATTTAGCAATAACATGCATGGAAGTGAAACTGTAAACATGCATTTGCAAGAAAGATCCACAGTAACTTGTGAAGAGCAATATTTCATTGTCTAAGATCATATATTTTAGGGCCCATCTGGTGAAGAAGGTCGTGCTGGTCCCCCTGGTCCAACTGGCCCAAGAGGTCAAGTCGGTATGATGGGCTTCCCTGGTCCAAAAGGGTCCACTGTAAGTAATTTAATTATATATTTATCAGCAACTGGATACTAAATGTCAAATGTGTTATTGTTAAGGTTATCTGAATGGTCTTTACAATTAATTGATCTACTTTTTTAAACTTTCCAAATCAAGATTATTTCAATATCCTTTTTAAATTATTTTTATTAACATCATTGTAATATTTCCTGAATATAAACAAGATATTTTACTTCCAATATCTATTTATCTATCCATATGTGTGTGTGTGTGTGTGTATATACATATGTATGTGTGTGTGTGTGTGTGTGTATATATACGTATGTGTGTGTGTGTGTGTGTATATATACATATGTATGTGTGTGTGTGTATATATACATATGTATGTGTGTGTGTGTATATATACATATGTATGTGTGTGTGTGTATATATACATATGTATGTGTGTGTGTATGTATATATACATATGTGTGTGTGTATGTATATATATATGTGTGTGTGTATGTATATATATATGTGTGTGTGTATGTATATATATATATGTGTGTGTATGTATATATATGTGTGTGTGTATGTATATATATATGTATATATGTGTGTGTGTATGTATATATATATGTATATATATGTATGTGTATGTATATATATATATGTGTATGTGTGTGTGTGTGTATATATATATATATATATATATTCAATGTTACCTTGATGCACTAAAGATTTATTTATTTAGATGATTAATAAGAAATGAGTATTTCTACTCTTCCGCACCTGAAGGCATTGATATTAGTCATTAGGTTTATCCATCAGATGTTAGCTATTTTGTTTGAACTAAAAGATGGATAGTGCTAGCTATTTGCATTTATGTAATAAAAATGAGAGTGTAGATCCAAATACTCGTGCTGACTATATATATGTGTGTATATATAATATGCACCATATTTGATGGCATAAAAGACCCCTTTTTTCCCTTAAAAAAAAAAATCACTCCAAAAAGCCACCCTGATCTTGTATGTGAAGGTGACATTTTGGGGAGTATTGTATTGCCACCAGGTACTGGTATCAAGGATGAGGAATCCCCCGCTGTCTTCCCCAGTATTGTTGCCAGGACCTGGTATCACAGTGGGAGGGTTCCCCCTAGGGCCTGGGGTGCCACTTGGGGGGTCTTTAATGCCATAGAGTGTGGTATACATGTATTTACATACATGTGAATGGGCATCTAAATGTGTGTGCATGTATCTCTGTATAATATGCATGCACTATCTGTACCATATGTTGTTTTGTGCTTTGCTGGTTAACTTCATGTTGATCAGTGTCTAGTATGGCTTTTAAACCTCACTCTAGCATGGTGATCCCACTTCAGTTCAATTATTGAAGCGTTATACGTGAAAGCAATTTCAGATCTTCACCTTCTCTGTAACTATCAATTATATAGAAATTAAGCTGCAAGTTTTAATTCATCTTGTTAATCAAGTTAAATAGTTAATTAGAATAATGCCTAAAAGTTCACTTTTCAAAAGCCAAAGTTTAATTTAAAAACTCTTTGCTGTATTTCTCAGGGGCAATCTGGTAAACCTGGTGATAGAGGAGCTGTTGGTCCTGCTGGCCCAAGGGTAAGTCTAACATGATAAATACTTTGAGTTTCAATCCACTGGTTAGTTCATGCACTGTATAAGTTCAACAAATGCATGATTACCCACAAATGTCACTGTCTCTGTTTATTTCAGAATCAGAATTTATTGTCATGAACAAGTCATAAAATTTGTCGTTTTAAATTGTGTTGCAATTTTGTGCAATTCAAGGATTAAAAACTACTGTTTTGATATTATCTGGAGCACACATCTATTTTTTTTCTCTAATGCTTATCAGTCCATATGAAAGCAGAAGATTAACACATTTAAAATAAATGACCTAATTTCACTATTAAAATAGGACGGGGTGATTGCTCAGAAGTGGTGACTGAGACCATTTCTAGTGACTTTCACCCTTTAGAGTTTGATATAATTTGATAATTTCACAAAATACTCAAAAAATTAATGTTTGCCTTTAAAAAGAATGTAATCACATGTAGATGCAAATGTTGAAGCACACTGACTTCCATAAAAAAAAAATTAAAATGAACTGTTAAAGTGGGACAAAAAGGAACTTCAGACAAATAGATCAGGATTTAAAGGAGCTATTTCATGACATACTTCAGCTTACTTTCATATTTTCCCATAAATGTGAATAATGCCTTAGAGGGAATGGGTGGAATTTCACCCTGAAGTTGGAGTTGATGTGGCAATGGCTGCCTATATCACAGTCAACAGGCCCACATTATTTTCAGGTTTACACCTCTGAAATTTACTGAAAGCTCCTGAGTAAAATGGTCACAGAATGCCTGTTTCATTTTGGAGGAAATCACTTGCTTTCATAAGGTGTGACCTGCAAAACAAAAGGTCCGATCCTCCAAGCTTCATAAAAACTTCAGAACCAAATTCAATTACAGGTCCTTCCATGCAGATAAGTTAAGCATCTTAAACCCTGGCATGGCTTGGACCAATGTGTGTGAGACGTAGCCCACCCAGCTCTTATTTAACATTGCAATCAGCCTCCTATATCGCTAATTTATATATTTAAATAAACTTTCTTGCTTTGGAGAAGGCATGCAAGAGAATATTGAATTAGGGAAGTCGATTGGTATCCAGTGTAATTTTGTGCAGTCCTTCAAGGCTTCCTGCTTGTAAATGCAGAAGCAATGGCTAGTGTTTGAAAATTGCTGGCAAAGTTGCCAAAACAAAAATGAATGAATATAAATGCACACATCTCCATCACTAGAGAAGCACATTGATTAATTATGTCTCAAGTAAAATCAATCATAAAATAAAATAAACGAGAGATTGCAGATACCATAAAACTGCTGAGTTCCTCCTGCATTTTGTTTGTTCTTTCAGGTCAGGCATCATCGGCAATACAAGACAACAGGTAGTCAACAGTTCGGCCCAAAATATTGACTATCTATTGCTTTCTATGGGTGCTGCCTGACTTGCAGAGTTCCTCCAACATTTTGTGTGTTGGTCCAGAAACACAAAGATCTCTGAGAACAACAATGACAAAATTAATTTTACCTGTTCCTTCTGACGTTTATACAACAGTATTAAACAGAACCTTGACAATCAATAAGGAGTGACAATATGGAATGTTCATTGATATAATAGAACTCACAGAATGTTTCTCTGGTCAAATTATACTTCAGGGTGCACCTGGCAAAGATGGTGAGGCTGGAGCCCAAGGTCTTACTGGTGCTGTGGTAAGTAAATCATTAAAAAAAACTGGTCTTGATTTTAGGCACAAATTAGGGATTTATAGTTAAGCCTTAAAATCATGTTGCATGAAAATTAATTATGAATGCTAAACATGATCATTCAGAATTATTTTTCTTCACTTCCCAGCAGTTTTAACAAGTTAAAAAATAATTAATTTAAGTCAAGAATGGAATTAAGGATTAAGTTCAATATTTATTTATTAAAATGAATTAATGTTAATATTTTCACATTGTTAAATATCTTTTAGAATTCCAGTTACAATCAAAAGAATATTGATGATCATGGGTTGGGTTCATTTTATATATGTTAAATTTATATTGTATGAAATGATCATCAGTATTAATTGTTGTGTTTTAATCATTACAACTTATTACAGAATCAAGTTATACATGTTCCTTGACTACCAGAACAAATCTGACAATCTAGATAGAGTTAATACTCAATAATTTGGTCATCCGAATAATTTGAATGTTGTTACTCCTCAGGGTCCCGTTGGTGCAAGAGGTGAACCGGGCCCTTCTGGAAGTGCTGGATTCCAGGTTTGTTTCTGAAATTGTATTCCTTTTCATGAATAAGGGGAAATGTATCATTTTATTCTCAAACATACTTTCAATGGGTAAAATGATCTTCTAAAAACATTAATATATTTTAATGAAAATAAATGTGAAATGAACAGGTTTACCTCATTGCACGAGTAGCAGACATGTTAACGTATGTGTGCCAATAGAATATGACATACATTTTGTTCAGCAATTAAAGCAATAATATTTGATTTATTTTTCTATTTTTTGCTTTTCTGAATGCTTAAAGTTAATAATGTCAATTATAGAAGCAGATTTTCACTTTGAAAATTATGAAACAGAATGTTCCATACATGTAGATAAACCAGTGCCAAGTTTGAGCCTACTCAGCTAGTTACAGGTTGTAGCCAATTTGTTAACTCTTCTAACTATCTGGTGTCCATTTCAAATCCATTAATCACATTTTAGTTCTACCACAAAGCAATAGGCGCTTACCTCATTAAATAAAGCAGATATATTCTTAATTTATGCCAATCATTTGTTGAAATTGTTCTCAATGATAATAAGTATTGCTCTCAAGTATTTTCTAAATGTTAAATATTGCTGAAAGGTGATTGGTTACAAAGATGAAAGATATCAAAGTTAATTAGCACCCATGATAACCCATTTCCATGCTAACATATCTGTCCATGGTCTCATGTCCTATCTATGTCCAATTATCACCTTTTGTCTGTTGACCTGTGGTCCTCTCCTTGCTCTTTCTTCCCTTTTCCCAAACCTTTTTATTCAGGCACCTGCTTGCTTTTCACTCATACATTGAAGGCCTCAGGCCGAAACGTTGGTTGTATATCTTTACCTCCTGTGGAATCTGTGAGACCTGTTGAGTTTCTTCAGCATTCTTCTGATTTTGCTACAATCTCAGTGTTTGCAGTGCTTGCTTAGTGGTATTATCATGCATTACCATCCAAATGCTCAATTTCCTCTTTATTTAGTTACTTGTTGCACCGATAGGATTACATAAGGGATGGATCTATATAACTCACATTGTTATCTTTAGCAATATTTAGTGCAGCTATTGAGAGATCTGACATGAGGTGATTTTCCATATTTTATTCTTAAAAGTCAGTTAAAATATTATAAATGTAGATTACTGAAAAGGAGCATATCTGTCAACTTCACATAACCTTATCCACATCAAATATCATTGTCCATTTTTTTTGCCACTGTAGGGTCTCCCAGGTCCTTCTGGTGCAGTTGGAGAACTTGGTAAAATGGGTGACAAGGTAAGGAAATAATTAACCAGTAATTTATGAAATGCATTTATAAAAAGCAAAATGTAAGAAATAACTATGGCCTGACAAGATATTCCTTCAGACCTTGAGGGAGGCTAATGTAGAAATTACAGGCATTCTCAAAGAAATATTTAAAATGTCCTTGGCCAAGGGTGAGGTGCTGGAGGCTTAGATGGTATCTTGCATTGTTCTGTTGTTTTAAAAAAGGCTCCAAAAGTAACCCTGGAAATGATAGGCTGGTGAGTCTGATGTCAGAAGTAGGAAAATTATTAGACAATGTTTTGAGAAATCAGATATACAGCTATTTGGACAGCCAAGGGCTGATTAAGGATAGTCATTGTAGCTGTGTGTGTGGTAGATCATGTTTAATGTATCTAATAGAGTTTTTTGAGGAGACTACCCGAAAAGTTGATGAAGGAAAGGCTGTGGTTGTTGTCGACATGGACTTTAGTAAGGCCTTTGACAAGGTCCCACATGGGAGGATGGTCAGGAAGGCTTAGACGCTATAAGTGTTCATGGTGAGGTCATAAACTGGATTCAACGATGTCTGGATGGGAAAGCCAGAGAGTAGTGGTGGATGATTGTTTCTCAAACTGGAGGCTTGTGACTAGTGCTGTGCCTCAAGGATGGGTGCTAGGACCATTGTTGTCTACATCAATGATCTGGATGATGATGTGGTTAATGGGATCAACAAGTTTGCAGATGACACTAAGATTGGAAATATATTGGACAAGGTTGCAGAGGGATCTAGACTAGCTGAAAAATGGCAGATAAAATTTAATGCAGACAAGTGTGAGGTCTTGCATTTTGGAAGGACTAACCAAGAAAGGACATACACGGTAAATGTTAGGGTACCGAGGTGTGCGGTAGAACAGAGGGAATACAGATACATAATTCCCTGACAGTGGCATCAGAGGTGTATAGGTTTGTAAAGGGAACATTTGGCATATTGAACTTCATAAATCAAAGTATGGAGTATAGGAGTTGGGATGCTATGGTAAAGTTGTATAGGGGGATCTTTTTCACTCAGAGAGCAGTAGGAGTGTGGAATAAGCTGCCATCTAATGTGGTAAATGCAGGCTCATTCTTAAGTTTTAAAAATGGATAGATACATGTTTGGGAGAGATCTGAAGGGTGAAGATCAGTGGGACTAACAGTGTGATGTTTCAGCACAGACTAGTAGGGATGAATGGCCTGTTTTCTGTGCTGTAGTGTTCTATGGTTAAGACAATGGTGAGGCCAAATTTGGAGTATGGTGTGCAGTTTTGGTCACCTAACTACAGGAAAGATATCAATAAGATAGAAAGAAGAGAAGATTTACAAGTATGTTTCCTGTTTCCAGAACTGAGTTACAGGGAAAGGTTAAACAAGTTAGGAGTTTATTCCCTGGAGCATAGAAGAATGAGGGGAGATTTGATGGAGGTATTTAAAATTATGAGGGGGATAGACAGGTAGGTAGGTTTTTTCCACTTGAGGGTAAGTGAGATACAAACTAGAGGACATAAGTTAAGAATGAAAGGGGAAAGGTTTCTTCTTTCTTTGGATTGGCTTCGCGGACGAAGATTTATGGAGGGGGTAAAAAGTCCACGTCAGCTGCAGGCTCGTTTGTGGCTGACAAGTCCGATGCGGGACAGGCAGACACGATTGCAGCGGTTGCAGGGGAAAATTGGTTGGTTGGGGTTGGGTGTTGGGTTTTTCCTCCTTTGCCTTTTGTCAGTGAGGTAGGCTCTGCGGTCTTCTTCAAAGGAGGTTGCTGCCCGCCAAACTGTGGTTTAGGGGGGAACATTCAGGGGAACTTCTTTACACAGAGAGTGGTGGGAGTGTGGAATAAGATCTCAGCTGAAGTAATGAATGTGGGCTCAATTTTAACATTTAAGGAGAATTTGAACAGGTACATTATTGGGAATGGTATGGAGGGCTATTGGCTGGGTGTATGTCAGTGGGACTAGGCAAAAAAAAAGTTCGGCACAGACTAGAAGGGCCGAAGAGGCCTGTTTTTGTGATGTTCTACGAACATGAATAAATTGAAAAAGGGTGAAAATTATCCAGCTCATGCACTTTGATAATATTGTAAAATATACTGATCAAATATGTTAGATTTCCTGGGCAGCTTTTCTTAAAATATTATAAGTAGGTTCCCTACAGATTTGTGCATTTGGCTCCAATAATCATAGTTGTGTAGCCATAGTAATTTTTAAGCAGCCTCCAGCAGAATAGTGCACAAAATTCTAATTGAGTCAAGGTCAGCAGGAACAGCTCATGAATTTGATTTTGAGCTCACTAATATTATAAACACATGCAAAAATATTGAGAACAAAATGTATCCTATTTTATATAATAATTGAGCTAAATTAGCAAATAATGCATCAATTTTTTTATGTTCATCTTTTATCACTGATTTGCAGTTCAAGTACTGTTCAAATTAAATTGTTGAAAATAGAGTTTTCTTCTTCGCAGCCCATTTAATGAGACAGATTAGAATCTGTGTAATTTTCAGTTGCTTTGATGACAATAGACTATATGGTCAGCTTGATTACAATTGCAACACTGAAAATTAAAATCTACCGCATGTCCACAACATTCACGCTAAAGACAAAAACAGCTTATTTTATCATTCATCACTTTTGGGGGTATGGTTTCCTTATTTCATAAATTCATACTGCTTAAATCAATCTAAGAGGAAATGGGAGCCAGCACTGTAATTGACAGATTTATCAAATGTTTTTTTTCCATGTAATGTTAAAACATCATACTTATCCTCTTCTCATTTCATAACAGGGTATCCGAGGTGATCCCGGTGCACAAGGCACTTCTGGTGCAAGAGTAAGTTTCTTCTGTGTTTTAAGCTTTGAGTTTGCTTCATATCATAAGATCAAGATTAAAGCACATACTTGTATTTCCCTCTTTAGGGTGATCGAGGTCTCCCAGGTCCTCGAGGTGCTGCTGGTCCTCAAGGTCTGAGTGGGGCTCGTGGTCCCCCTGGTTCCCCTGGAACTGATGGTGGAAAGGTATGTTGATAAAAAGCAATTCCAGTGCTGTCTACCTTTAATTGCAGTTTTTTCCCCCAGTCTCATGCAAACATTGAATATATAAATTGTGTATTACTGGTATAAATCATGTCCCCAAAATCAACTGGCCCCCAAAATGAAGACTGACAGCATCACTCATGCCTCACTCTCACTTTTGTTTAAGGGTTATTACACCCCTCTCACTAAACTGCATTCCCAACATAGCTGCTCAATCATTATGAAGTCAAGTTCCATCCCGTGAGTACGTAACTTAACACCTTTCATTTCAAGAAAAGTTGGAATCCATGCTTTTTGCATAGGAATCGTGCCCACAATTAATTTTAGCATTTTCTCAGAAAAGTGTTGCTTCACTTTTTTTTATTGACTTGCTTTAAAATAATTGAAATTCTTGTCATGGATGCAACAAGGGGAAAATATTCACATCCTTACATTTTACTGGCCTTTACTAGCTAGATTTATGGACAAATTCTGGCACAGTCACGATTTCTACACATGCT
This sequence comes from Narcine bancroftii, assembly GCF_036971445.1. Taxonomy (NCBI): domain Eukaryota; kingdom Metazoa; phylum Chordata; class Chondrichthyes; order Torpediniformes; family Narcinidae; genus Narcine; species Narcine bancroftii. Next base: position 390,979,366 of record NC_091469.1, read on the forward strand.
AGCCCAAATACAACATTCCAAACCACTCATGGTTCTTTAGCCATGCATTTACAATTAAGTTCTGTCGTGAAGTACAAAATTGCACCAATTATGTCTGCTCAGGGATCTTGCTCCAATAATTCAATGGGGGGAGGGGGTTCTTCAAGGGAATAAGCAAAGTACTTGTATTTTAGGTCCTTTTAATTGCTTCAATTGAATTGATATCCTTTTTCTTAACATTTATCTTTTCACTATTTTTAAATGTTTAAATAATGTTGCAATTTATGGGGTCACAGAGGGTAACACAGCAATGGAAACAGACCCTGCAGTCCACTGAGTTGACCATTTACATTCTCCCCATTCTATTCTCCCCAGTCCCCATCAACTCCATCCTGACCCTACCACTCACTTGCACAATAGTGATATTTTATAGTGGCCAGTTAACCTATCAGCCCACATGAAAAGTGGGAGGAAACCAGAGGACCTGAGGGAAACCTAGAGAAAATGTACAAACTACACACAGGCATCACTGAAGATCATGAATGAGGCTGGGTCACAAGGGCTGCAAGGGAAACTGCTCTCACACTGTGTCGTGGTGCCAACCTACTGATTAATCATTTTTCTGAATGATTTTAACTTTTAATTTTAATTTGTTTATTTAATGCTAATGTAATTTTTTTTAAATAGGCTATTTTTAACAGTTATGTTTTTGAATGTTCTTAATGACTGAAACATGGATAGCTTTGACAGCAGTCAAGTCCATGCACATCTCAACTGCTTGTAAATGTTTTATTTTGCAGTTTTGCTACTGATCTTCCCCTCCACTCTCGGTACAGTTGATTTGATTTCTGTGCAGAGGGCATGACCTACTGTTAAGTCTGGAGTTAGTTTCTTCCAGCAAATTCACACAAAAAAATTGGCCAAATGCATGTGCAGACTTGATCATAAGATCATTGGTGTCTGCAAAATTCTTGCACATATTTCAGTCTTCCATGTCAAAATTGCATTAGTATTTGTCTGAGTTGATTGTACTGACTTGACCAATTTTCAATTGCCATGAATGCACACCTTTTAATGTGAAAACTCAGTCCTACTTTACAATTCAAATTTCTTGGGAGAAGAAACAAGTGGATTGTAGTGATTCGAGTACAAAATATTAAGTAACTGATCAACCTTGTTCCTTATTAGGGTGAAGCTGGTGTTTCTGGTCCTGCTGGTCACCCAGGCCCTCAAGGTGGTCAAGGTATGCCAGGTGAGAGAGGTGGTTCTGGGAGTCCTGGCATAAAGGGTGAAAAGGTAATTTCTTTTCCATATAATGATGATTTTTCTTCAAGTTTTATAATCTTCATAAATTTCTCCATTTGTGCCTGGCTAAGTGTATATCTTGAGGAGTCATTAGAATGCACTGTGTGCCATTTACTAATCTGAATTAAAGCTATTGAAACTCCCATTTTCTATGTTAATTGAGGCTCTGATAGCTCAGTGGTTAGAGCACTGGTCTTTTGAACCAGAGGTCACAAGTTTGTTCCTCGTTGGGACCTCATTTTTGTGAGGGGCACCTGATAAAGTGACAACTCTCTGTCTTCCTTACGGTAGACAAAATTAAAGAATTTCATGTATGTTATATTCTAAGTGTAACATACATGAAAATAATGAAACCTTTACCTTTATATTGATGCTTTATAATACTGAGTCATCCTACGAGTTAGTGTTACCAAATTCTTGTGGTAGCACAATTTGCACACCTCTGAAATTCCATTGCATTGACTTCAAAAGGGGTGCATTCCAGAGACAGAACGCAAAATGTTGCTGCTTCAGTGCAGCACTACAGAGATGAAGGTCTATAGCAAAATAAATTTCTATCATTTGTTTTCCTTTAACAGTTTAAAAGTGAGGTGTAAATTAGAACAAGTGTAGCTCATGGCCAATTAATATTCTTCAGGACTGTACAAAGTATTATCAGTCTTGCACATAAAGCCTAAAAGAATTGAGAGATGTTAAGATGCAATAGTATTCCTATTTCTATACAATCCTATATTCACTCTAACTTGTCCTGCATGTCTTTGTAGGGTGACGTTGGCTCCCCTGGTCCACAAGGAAACCCTGGCATGGATGGCCCACGGGTTTGTATCTTTGCATTAAATTAGTCTGTTTTACTTTTAATACAATTCCATTGGAAAATACATACCAATGAAATGCATGGCTTAATATTTCTCTTATTTTCCAGGGTGCTCCTGGTTCTGCTGGTGCACCTGGTCCAGCTGGCCCTCCTGGTGACAGGGTAAGATTCTGAAAACTTGCATTAATCATTTCTTGTCATCTTTATGGTAATAGCTTCTCTTCACCATTTCTCATACAACTTTGCAATCCAGACTATGATCAATCATCCCATGAAAAACATAAATTTAACTTGGGAAACTGCCCTTCATTTTCTGAGATTTTTTTAAATGCTCAGAAAAAAATTTGCTCTATGCAATAAATGGAGAATAAAATAAGAGATAAGGAGAACATGGAGTCATTGGAGTGCTTCTCCACAAACTCCTGCAACAAGTAGAACAGATTAATAAAGTGATGAAGATGGTCTTAACAGACACTTGTCCAAATCTGTCAAGGTTTAGAATATAAAAATATGGAGACAATGCTAGAACTATAAAAAACACTAATTCTGCCACAAGAGTACTCTATATAGTTTTGGTCAACATATTAGGGGTAGAACAAAGAAAGTTAATGTGGGTGGTGCTACTGCATCACAGTTCAGGGACCTTGGGTACTGCCTTGTGGTATGCTTAAGTTCCCATTGTAATTTCATGCATTTCCTCAAGTGCAGTAGATGAGATGGTAGGTTAATTAACAAAGTTAACTCTTTAACACAGCAAAAGAACCAAAGGGGTGGGGATGGGGGGGGTTGATCTGAGAGAAACAAGCTGCAGGGAAAATGGGAATGGGACTCCTGGGAAAGCTCTGCTTAAGCCAGCATTTTCACAATGGGCGGAATGGCCTCCTTCTCTGATGTACTAATTAAGTTGCTAGGGTCAGATAATGTTAATTATGAGTAAAACTGGCCTAGACAGGGAGATGTAACTGAAATCAAATTATGAAATTTCGAGGCTGATGGACAATTGTAAAATTTCTCTACAGGGTGACGAGAAGAGTCAAAAATATAGATTTGATTTACCAAATAAAATAATTGGACAATATTTGAAGAAAATATTTTTCACCCAGAGTAGAGGGGGATTGAAAACTACTGCCTGATAGTGTACAATAAAATTTATAAGAAATGGTTCACATCAAGGGTTGCAAACCTTAGCCCCATTTACATTTGCATCCCACTAAATCGGCCATACAATGTCCCGGGATAGGAATGGCTTTTATGATGTTCACACTTGACCACTCTTAACTGTGTTCACACTTGCAAGGAGCCATCCCTGGGGTTAGGACTGTTCTACCTTCTACTGGTGATGTCATGACACATTGAGTGATTGTGGACCTGCCTAATCCTGATCAATGTATTATGATTTTGTATTTGAACAAAATTAATCATGCCTAATTATAACTTGAGTTTTGTGTACAGCACAGTATGAGCCCTTCAGCCCATGTTGTTGATGTGCCGACCTATATAAACTTTTGAGGGACCATAGGAAAGTGCTAACAATAAATAGCAATAGCAGACAATTTTTTTTAAAGTGTGGGAAAGTTGATAATAGCTTACAATTTATTAAAGACCATGGGAAAGTTGGTAGCGCTATCGTGCACAAGATATAAATACAGTGGGGGAAAAAGTGATAGCAGACCTGCCCTCCCAGAATGCTATGTGCCAGAGAAAGGGCTGTATGCACAGCTCCATGCATGAAACACTCATGGAGGGTTTCTCTGCTGCACGGCATTCTGGGAAGTCAGGTCCACCATCACTTTTTCCCACTGTCTTTATAAATTGTGTGCTATAGGGTTACCAACTTTCCCATGCTGTTTAAAAATTGGCCAATTGCTATTTATATCCTCTCTTCCTCTCCCACTGCGACTTTCCCATGGCAAAGTTTATACCTTCATTTTAATCTTTTCTTCCTTCACCTTCCTGCAAAAACTTGGGTCATTTCTATCCCAGTATGGAGTTGCCCATTCTATTCATGCCTGATTGCAATGTCAGTGCCTGCAGATACCAGGAATTGTACTAGGGGTCGAGGCAGTATATCCCCGGCGTGAGATGATGTCATCTCATTAATTCTTGGGACCACTTGCAAGTGTGAAAGTGGCTTTTGAAAGTTGCCACCTCAGAGATCTAAATCAATAAATATGTTCAGAACTGAGGATACATATTTTTATTCTTCAGTAAATTAAGAATTATATGTAACCCAAAGGAAAATGAAGACCACAATCAGATTGCCAAGGTTCTTATGTAATGGTGCAGTATTTTTCATGTCCTTGCATTATGAATTAAGAGTTGAAAAGAAGTAATAACCAAAGAAATTTGACAGAGCAGCATGAACACGGTGGCTTCCTTCTGTGTCATAATTTTCTATGAATGTTAAACTGATCGTTCTTCTGTAACAGGCAACATAAGTATTGCTCCAGCACCTCATCGGACCACTCTGGCACTTCATCGGGCCACTTTGGGGCCACTCCGGCACCTCATGGCCACCCACCACCCCCCCCCCACCCCCGAATGCTATTCTTAACCTTTTTCTTCGACATCAAGTCATTCTTCTTCGTAGTCCTACAATTTGTTGTCATTAATACCAAATATAATGAGGAGGCCAACAAGACCAGGTGTCTTGTTTTTGTTGAGCTCCGGCACCTAAAATTTAAACTGCACCCTGATCATAGTCAAGATTTCCCTCTCCAAATAGTTTTCATTCTATAACTTTTAATTACAGTCATCAGCTGACCTATATCTTTCTTCCTCAGGGTGAAGCTGGTGCCTCTGGTTTACCTGGCCTAGCTGGTGCTCGTGGTGCTCCTGTAAGTAAAAATGGAAGGGGGAGGGGAAAGTAATTTAAACTGAGTTCTTATTTCCCTCTATGTTTAGTGCTATGGGCCATGGAATTTCCATGGGACCTGGAAAGGCAAGTTAAACAACTGTTATGTGACAGGCTCACAAGTAGTTACCACGGGTTTGGCCTTTCTTTTGCACCTTGTGTCAGATCAGAGCACACAGAGTGAGTCTGCCAGGTCTGGTCCTAGGAAAATCTAGGAAGCACTAAAAGAGGTCTAGGTTGGCAATGAGGTTCTGGATCAGAAGGGGAACTTGAAATGATCACTAGTGGCAGTTGGAGAGATGTTTGTGGTCATTGGTTAGGGTTAGGGTGGTGGGTGGGTGGGTAGTGGGAAACATTCTGGTCAGATGATTGGTGAGTGTGGTATTTGAGTGATCAGCAACAGGTTCTGACAGTAATTGGTAAACTGGGAAGCTGTCAGTTGATCAAACAACATTTTTCATGGGAAAGGTTGAGTGACATAATCGGTAGATATTTCTGAATGGGAATCAGGAGGCATCAATCATGAGTAGGGGATTTGGGGTCACATAAGAGAAGTGGGATTCAAAAGGAGAGCTGGTAATGTAAAGAAACCCCACTTGAGTCAGGTACCTAGTCCCAGCTAGAATCTGCATGGCAAGGCCTATTTCCTCGGTCCATAAACACGCCTGGCAGACTTGTTAGAAACCTTCTTCTTTGACATGAATTAAAGTCCCAGAGCTAGCTCTTGAACATGAATTGCATGCCATAGGGCACCATCACACAGATCCATGGCATTCTATGTGCCACTCCTCTGATGCATGAGGGAACACAGAGAGTAAATTGAAAGATCATCATTCATGCAGTGCATCCTTGATCTTTGTTTTTTTTTGTCAATATTGGACCATGTAGACCACAAATCACCTGTCTTGTATTTAAACTAATTGCTGAAAATGCAAAAAAAATCTATTTTAGTCAGCAGTATTTGGTTACTTTGTGAGATGGCTTAACGATGATATTGTTTGGTTTGTTCTTCTTGTACTAGGGTGAACGTGGAGAAGTTGGTCGTGGTGGGCCTACTGGATTTGTTGGTCCTCCTGTAAGTTTGAAATTGTTCACCTAATTTATTTAAATTGTTTCACTTTATTTAAACATGGGGACCCACTTTTTTTTTCTTTTTTATTTTGCTCTCTAGGGCGCAGATGGACACCCTGGAGCTAAAGGAGAGAAAGGCACTCCTGGTGCCAAAGGAGAAGTTGGTCATGCTGGTGCTTTGGGTCTTCCTGGTCCTGCTGGTCCTGCGGTGAGCCTCTGAATATAAAGCTATTAGACTAAAGAGCAATCCTACGTTAACTCATTGATAGTTATGGGATATTTTTTTTAAAATGAAGATCATTTATTTCAAAAAGTAAACATTTGTCTTGAAGTGGGCAGCACTAGGGCATTATAATTTCATACCCAGTTCTGTCTCTAGCAACTCCTTTTGCAATGACTAAAGGATTGATGAAATTATGAAACTTTCCAATCTACTAAACTACATTTATTGCTTTTGTGATATCCACATTTGTGAGATTGGAGTACCATCTGAATCTGAGATCTCTGGGATTAATTTACATTGAAATAAGTAGTTAATATGATGAATGACAGATTTATTCAAGTGACATCATATCTGATCTGCAAATGAGAGAAAAAAAATAGCCCACCGAACATTTTTTTGTGTGCCTCAGTGTTCTTTCTCCAGAATTTACCGGGTCATGTAAAAAAAAAATCATGTGACCTTAAGAGTAACTTTCCTGACATTGAAGAGTTAGATAAGCATGTTTTCATTGTTTCAATATTATTTAGTAAATGTACATAGAGCTCTTATCTGAGGACCAATAATGTATTAATCCCATCCAACTCCTATATAAAGTCCTGAGCACCCATGTAAACCATGGAAATTACACCTGTAACCTCCTGCAACAGTTTCCTTGGTTATTTCATGGAGACTATCCAGCACCCTGCCTTAAGGAACAAATGGATTACACCAAGCTAAAACAATGGACTTTCCTACAGATCCACTGAAAATTTACCAGCTGGTGAAAGTTGAGGAACTGCTAAAAATCCATTTCATGACCACTAACATTTCTGTCAAGATCCTTTGAGATTAAGTTTTTGACTCCAGTGCAATCATTTATAAAAGTATTTGACACAGGAATTCTCACTGTCTGAGTACCTTGAGGAACAGAGCAAGCTGTTATGTTAACTTGTCACCTTGTCTTTGGGAGTTCTTACTCATGACATAACAACCTTCAAACTGCATATATCTGATTATTAAGTGTGATTGTCAATACTAATGTAAAATAGATTTACAGTTATCTTTTAAAACATCAGTAATACAGTGAACTAACTTAAAATGTAAATATTGTGCTTGTTGTCCAGGAAATTACCATTTTCTTATAAATTTATGAACTGGTGGTGGCTAGTCTTCTGAAACTTTATTCAGTGAAGCCCCTTTTGGTTCATGTACAGTATTCAATTGTGTATTATTGACTCCTATACCTGTGAGATGTAAACCATGGAGGGCCCATGAACCCAGCAACAGTAGATATTCACCAAGACAAATAGTTACTTAAACAAAAGATGCTTTTAATTATCTTTAAACATGAAAACAAAATCAAACTTTAACTTATCTATTATTAACTTAACCCCTTCTAATTCTAAACACACGTGTATGTAATGTGTGTGTGTAAGTTCAGAAAAGTTCTTTGGTTCACAGTCCAATCTCACTTTTCATTCCTCCAAGTTCACTGGTTGCAGACAATTCTTATACTGTGCACAGAATTTAATATGTATAAAATTCACCAGGCTTTGGTCCTCGAAAGGTAAATGGTTACCGCTCAGGAAGGTTCTTGTCAGTTTTCAGAGAGCGATGTGTTGTTCCAGGACATCCACAACTGATGTACTTCCATCAGTCACCTCAGTGTTTTGCTGACTAAACTTGCCCATCAGGGTTCTCCAAATGGTAACCTCTTTCTTTCAGGTCATCACTGAGTTCCTTTCTGTTTCGCTTATTCCAAGTGTAACATTAGACAGCCAGTCCTCTCCTCTTGCATGACCACAAGGGCTGTAACTAGGCCATCTACCACACTGGGGCTTTTTGCCAGCTTTTCCTGTTTTAGTTCCAGCTGCTCTTGCTGGCTGAAATGCAGTCAGAGTGATCTCTGCTTTTCTCACATTCATTCAGAGAAAAGTCTGTTTGACTCTCTCAGCTTACAAAACCACATGATCCTATTACAATAACAAAACTCTCCTTCAGACAATAGCAACTCCGACTTGCTTTTTCATCTGTTGCCTTGATAAACAATAATCCATTAGTGATGTCTCTTGAGCACTCTTCAAAGCTCTTGTAAAAAGGTGAAAAGCCACTCTGTCTCCAGTATTTCAAATAAGATCTGTTTTAAAGTGACCTACTCTAACAAACTTTTCTCATTTTCTCTCCCCAAAACATTTCTATATACTCTGTCACAGTTGCTACATCCAAATGGTGTAGCAGAAAAATGAAAGGAATAAATTGTTAATGGGCAAAGGAAAATGTTCAACATTATTGTCTTAGATCCAGGGACAGAAATTTGTTCATACTGAACATGTCAGCAGGATTGATCTAGCATTATATGTTAGCAAAGATCATAAACACCCTTTCCATGTTGATGTATTTGTATTTCTCTCCTTAGGGTGCTGCTGGAGAACCTGGTCTGCAAGGAGCTATGGGTTCATCTGGTGCACCAGTAAGTTGAAAAATCATTTCATTGAGAAGGATGAGAGCAGAATTAATTGGAGAATATTACATTCTTAAAAGGGTTTGTTAGGATGGTTGGTGTCATAGCTGAAGTGTTTAGATCTGGGGTTTTAATCTAACCAAAAGGATTCAACCATTTAGGACTGACATTGTTTAAAGAAATTTAAATATGGAGGGTTGCGGCTGTTCAGGTAATGAGTGTATAGAAGATGGAAGTCGATAGATGTTATACACAAAGGGAATATAGAGTTATAGAGATGAGGCATTATGATCTTTTTGAATGGCAGAGTATTTGGGCTAAACAACCTAATTATTGTCCAACTTGTGTCAATTGAATAATGTGATGTTTACAAATAGATATTTTCAAAAACTGCTTTGCTATTTCCAGGGCATGACTGGCTTCCCAGGTCCTGCTGGCTTAATGGGTGCCCCTGGCCCAGCTGTAAGTCTTTTGTTAATGCTTATTAATGAACTTTAGTAGTCTGATAAATCTGATAAGCAGTAGACAAGTGCTTCATGTCAATGTTAGAAATTATACCTGTATGTAGGTCAATGTTATTTTACATTGAAGTTCAATCCTATGATTAACAAATCCAGAGCAAGTTTCAGTATTAGTGTTAAACATGATTAAAGTAACAAATGATTTATTTTAATTCCAATCAATTATCAAAGATTATATGCGTTTGGAATTTCATAAAGATAATTAGATGGATTATTTAATTTCCTCTCCTTATCATGGTTGATCTGTAAACCTTTACTGCCCTTGGCAAGAATTTCAACTTGCATGTTTACTTCATTCATTACATCTCCATTCCAAATCAATAGGCCAAAAATGAATGTTGTGTGGATGTTTGTTATAAAACTCAGTTCCAGGGGGCCTGCAGCAGAGGGCAAATATAACCAGTCCCCCGAACCAGATCCCAGAAATCATTAACTACATCGAAGAAACACATGAACTTGCATGCTCCCTCCAAAGCAGTCCTCAAGCACATGTCAGCTTAGACTGCCAGTTTAATTACAATCAAGTAGAAACCTGTCACTACTAGGTGAAGGAGGAACAAGAAAAACGAGAAACTAGATGTGGAGCAGTGTCTTATATCTATCTTATAGACGGAAAGCAAAATACTCTCGATCTTTAAAATCTTAAGTAAAGCAGAGGATACTAAGGCAGAAAAGGTAGATTTAATGTTTAGTTCATGACCCTTTTCAATTCTGACAAAATTTTGTATAGTTAAAACATTCCTTCTCCTATTGATGGCATTTTATCTGTTGAATGCTTCTAGTAAATGCAGTAATTATTTCATCTTGCATCACAGTATGGGCCCTGTAGTCCACGATGTTGTGCTGACCTATGTAAACCACATCAACTAACCCTCATTATATCCATTTCCTTACCATTTGCCTTAAATGAATCTTTTTTCTAGAATAAATGTTAGTCATTCTGTTGTTTTATAAAATATTGTTTTGAAAAATATGCTACACTCTATATTTCTATCAAATTTTCAAATTATGAAGAAATAATAGAAAACCTATTAGCAAACAGAAATTGTAATCAAAAGGATAAATGTAGATAAGTAATGAACTAATTTGTGCTTTGACAGGGTCCTCAAGGTCTTTCAGGTCCTTCTGGCCCATTTGGTAACACGGGCCCACAAGGGGCAAGAGGTGACCCCGGTGCACAAGGTCGTTCGGGTCCAACAGGTCCTCCAGGCTCGGTTGGTTTCCCTGGAGACAAGGGTGCACATGGTGAAGCAGGAGCTCCTGTAAGGAAACTTCAAACATGTTTCAAAGATGATTTTACTCGGGAAAGTAACACTTGACTTATCCACTTGTGTCCATCTTTCTGTACAGGGTCTTCCAGGCTCTGCTGGTCCTCAAGGTTTGCTTGGTCACACAGGTTCACTCGGTCTCCCAGGAATGAGAGGTGAATCAGGTCTCCCAGGTATCTCAGGTCCAAATGTAAGTATAAAGTTTTTTTTTATAATGGGTTAACAAGTAAATTTAATAGTACTATGATGGATTTGTTTGGAACTGATTAAGCTTAAGCTAAATTTTCAAAAAACATTGTATGAGGTGGCTTTATATTTAATTTGAATATTGTTAAGTCCTTTGTGTGCTTGAGAAAATAGGGTGAAAATTAGAGCGAGAGGAAACAATATAAACGAAGAAGTTACAATTAGAGGCTAAAATTTTGGGCTTTAAAAGCCTGTAGATGGTGTTATGGAAAAAAATGTTTAGATAAGACTTATCACTAGCTCAAGTCAATACAAAGAAGCTTATAAAGTTACTAAAAAGAGTTGTATGCCTAAGGAATGGAAGTTTTAAAAACAAGTGTGACAATTTCTATTAAAAAGGGAAAAAAATAGAATATGTGAGATAATAGAAGAAAAAATAAATAAAAATTCTCAGAGCCAAATACAGGGTAAATTTTCAGGAAGAATATAAAAATGAATAAATTGTTATTCACCAAATATTTTGCATTTATCTTCACAGTAGAAGACATAAAAGATGAATTAGAAATAGTGGGGAACCAATGGACAAATTAGTGTGTGAAACAAACAACAAGTGCAGCAGAAGTAATGTAGGACAAAGAGTCAACAAAGTCTTTGAGCCTATAACCTCAGATTCTAAAAATTAAGCAGCGGTACAAATATTGAATCAGTGGTGGACTTCTTAAATTCTTTATATTCACTACATTTACATGGAGTAGAAGGAAAATCATGAAAGGAAGGACAGAGAAAATAAGAAACTGATGACTGGTGAGACTGACATCAATTTTCATGAAAATCCATTGTAAAGGAAGCAGAATAAGACACCTAGAATACCAAAATTTGATAAAGCAATTTTAGCTTAATAAATAAAAATGGGTTTGATAATTCTAATTAGAGAATGGTTCTCTCAAAGTCGAAAATGGAAATTTTAATGTTCACTTAATGAAAGGCAAGAGATTACATTTTAATGCAAAGCCAAAGAGATGGTAATCAACTTGGCTGAAGAATTGGTAAAACATCAGTAAGAAAATAAGAGGTTAATCACTTTGGTAGGAGGAATAACAATATAGATTATTTTGGATTATGAAACACAAGTAGAGATTCAGATATAGGAAACAATTAGGAAAGCAAATAGTATTCTGGTCTCTATTGAGAGGATTCAATTAGAAGAGGGAGGAAATCTTGTCACTACTCTACATGGTATGGGTGATATATAGGGTGGCTCGGTTGGCTTAGCAGTTAACACAATGCCTCGACGGTGCCAGCTGCAATTTGGACAGTGGTTTGAATCTCACGCTATCTGTAAGGAGTTTGTATGTTCCCCGTGTGAATGCATGGGTTTTCTCCGGGGGCTCTGGTTTCCTACCACCATTCAAAACATACCTGGGGTGTAGATTAATTGGATGTAAATTGAGCAGCATGGGCCTCTGTTTGTCTACATTTAAATTTTAAATTTAAAAAAAATCTCAACCATTGTGGGCAAATGTAGTCTCTTTGATGAGCAATGAGTGCAATAGCTCAATGCTCATTCACATTTAAAAGTCTAAAGGAGATCTTTAGAACATAAGGTTCTCTGAGGGATTGATGGGAACATGGATACAGCTGTTCCTTTTGTCACAGAGTCTAATCCTTGGGATATAATCCTAGGATAAGCAGTCAAGCATTTAGTACTGATTTGAATAAATCTTCCTTTCTGCCAATATTATAACAGGTATTCCCAATGCTCGAAATAATCCTTGTGAATAATTGAAAGCTGAGACCAATAGATTATATACACCAAAAGAGTCTAAGGATATGTGGATCATCTGAGCCATGACATGAGCCATGATGTTCTTGGTTAATAAAATAATGCAAGCAGTTGACTTTTGGGAATTTTCCACGCCTGGAGACATTTTAAGTTGTAATTAAAAGAATTATTAAAATAATATTCAAATATTTAGCAAATCAAGGAGTTTTTTTTTGCTGAGTATTTACTTTCTTACCAGAAGAGTAATGTATTTTGTGGCTCTTCCAGTTCAACCAGTTAAATTACACTGGAATTGAAAACAATCTTAGTAATGATGAGCAAGAAACTACCAGATCGGAGGAAATCTGCCACCCTTGCACATTCTGGGTCCACACGTACCCCTAGTCCAACTAATGTTTAAGGGCAATGAGAGATGGACAATAAATGCCTATGGTGCCAGAGATGTTCACGTCCCATGAAAGAGGATTTTTTTTTTTTTTTTAAACCCTTTCAAGAAAAGAGGAGTGACTGGTTATCCATTGAAACTTCCCTTAAGTCCTGGAAAAAGGAATTCCATGATCATTGCATGTGGTATTTCACTCGGCTTTACAGCAGTTTCTCACTAAAGGCATGCCAGAATTTTTACTGAATTCTTGGAGGACCCTTCTTTTAGAAATGTTTCTTGTATTTCTGGAATGGTTAGCTTACTGTCAGTAAATTCATTACCCAGGATTTAATGTTATTTCTATGTTATTTATTTCCAGGGTTTGCCTGGTCGAACTGGGCCTGCAGGTCCTCCTGGTCAACGTGGTGCAGCTGGACCTGTTGGTCCTGCTGGTCTCACTGGTCAACATGGTGAATCTGGCCGGGATGTAAGTGCATGACTAACTCATTATTGCCAATAATCTCTATCCTAAAACTGCAGATGATGCCAGTGGGATGTCTGATTTTTACTTATTTTAACTCTCTTCCTGATTTGATTTTCAGGGAAATACTGGTAATGATGGTGCTCCTGGCCGTGCTGGATTCCCTGGCCCCAAGGTACATGCAGCACTATGGCTTCTTTCAGAAAGCTATATTTTGTTCATTGACCTGTAACCACCTTGTTTCTTTCACATTTTAACTTGATCATGTTTTTTTTCCCAATATTCAGGGTGAGCGTGGAGAAAGTGGAAGGGTTGGCTCTCCTGGTGCTGTTGGTCAGCCTGGTAATTCAGGTCACGCAGGTCCAGCTGGCAAGGCTGGCAACCGTGGTGAGGCTGTACGTTTGCAATTTTACTTCTTCAATTAAGGAGTTTTTAAAAATCAGTTCATTTAAATCTTTCCTTTTTATCATTTGCACAGCAAAGTAATTTCTTATTTTTCCTTTACTCCAGGGTGTCACTGGTGGAGTTGGTGCTGTCGGACCAATGGGGCCAAGAGGTCTTGCTGTGAGTACATCTTTAAGAAGTCGCAATATAAATATAACTTGCATGCAAACATTTCTCTTGACTGCATTATTATTTTTAAATATTGTAAACACTGAGGGTACAAAATGTCAAATGCTTCATATTCATTTTGTGTCTGGGAGATGGGTAGGTTTCATGTTTTAATTTTTATACATTTTCACGTATAAACCACTGAACAAATGTTTGTGAAATAATGATATTTCCAAAAGAAATTTTCTATGTTCTGAATGTTTTAAGATGTGTTTGTGAAATTAACAATCTGCTAGAGAGGAAGTTTTATTCTTTTGAAGCTTATCAAAACAACTCCGTATTCCAGCCATTCTGGGAAATAAAGATGTTGTCATTTAAAAAAAAAAGAAGCTGAATATATCACTATTATCAGGCTGACTTGGCCTTTGACATCTCTCTTCTTCTGATGGGAGCAGTCAATTCAGCAGCAGTATGGAGAGGAAGGGAGATGAAACCTTGGTGTTGCTTGGGGATTAAGGCATAGATTCATTGGGGCCTTGGTGCTGAAGTGAGAAAAAACATTTCCAGCTCCCTCTCCCTCAATATTTCTGCTAATCCTCTAGAGAGATACTTATCTTTTATCACAGCCAAACATCCTGACACTGGCAACACTCTTAGATCGTTCTTGGCCTGAAGAGCCTGAGATTGTGAAGCATTAGGCAAAGATGTGCCAAGAGCAAGGTGTCCTTGCAACTGTGACACACTGAACCATGCCTCAAACCTTTTCTACCTGCTCTTCTCCAGCAGCAGTTTGAAGGTTTCAAAAACAAAGGCTACAGTCTTGTCCATCTTTCTGGCCAATAGTTTTCCTTTGTAATCTTGTTTGTCCCATCTTCACCTGATTTCATCAATACAAAATGTTGATATTTCTCTTTGTAGGGTCCACAAGGTCCACGTGGAGAAAAGGGTGAAGTTGGTGATCCTGGTTCCAGAGGCCTGAAAGGGTTAAGAGGACCCGGAGGCCTGCAAGGTCTCCCTGGTGTTTCTGTAAGGAATCAATGATCCTTGATTTTTTTTTCCCTCCTTCTTCACTTCATACCATATGAGCATGTGGAATTGTTCTTCATAACAAGAGCTCCTCATTGTTTTTTTTATCTTGACAGGGCATTTCTGGTGAACCTGGTGGTCATGGTGCTGCTGGTCCTTCTGGCCCAAGGGTAAGAAAAGAGCCATTGCTTTGTAATTCTACTAATCAGTTGTTGGAATCAAACACACCAGCAGAAAACTAATCAGCTCTACTCATTCCTCCCAGGGTCCGACCGGCCCTGCTGGCCCTCCTGGCAAAGATGGTTCCGCTGGACACGTTGGCCCTATCGGCCCTGTTGGTCACCGTGGCCGTAATGGTGATATGGGTCCCCAAGTAAGTCGATGTTTGGAACCTGAACAATTTTCTGTTTCATTTTTATACACAGGAAAATACTTGCCTTCTAACATAGCCTTTCATAAATTCATGATGTACCAGAGCAACCTATGGAGAAAGGACTACTTAGAAAGGGTGGACACAATTATGTCTTTTTTACATAGAAATTACAGATCTTTTCTCTTCAAAATTTTTTTCATACATTCCGGAGTGGCCGTTCACACACGAGCATCCAAAACTCAATCTCCAGTCCCTTGCGCGATTTACACTAAACAATGGAAGTGTGGTAGGTAAAGAGGCGGGACATCCAATTACACATGCTATTCATTAACCCATTGTTGCGGACTGCCTGCAGTTCATTTTAGACTGCAAGTAGTCCTCAAACATATCCAGGGCTGCCGCAGGAAAAAATTTGGAACGGTAATTTCCCATTACGCAGTGGCTGTGTAAAAACCATAAATGATGTTCAAAAAATATCAAAGGATGTTGGAAGAGTATGAGCATGTGGAATTGAGATTAAGAATCTACCATGGTCTTATTGAATAGTGAATCAGGTTCAAAAGACTGAATAGCCTTTTCCTGTTCCTATTCTCTGTGATTTGTACACATAAGGGATGGGAAGAAGCAGATTGGCTGTGCAATTATCTATCCTGTACAGGTTTTTTAAAAGAAAAAAGGGTTTGGAACCTAATGAAATTCATTTTTCTTAGATGTTTAATTCCCAGTAGCTTCATAATTAGCGACCCAAGAACCAAGTAACTGAAGCAGATAGATTCATGTCCCAAACTCTCTTTTTCTTAAAAATATGATGCAATGTTTCCTTATGGTGAAAATTCTGTAAAACCTCTGAGGAGGAATAACAGTGTATAAGTGATTGGCACATAATAAAAGATTGGTGAAATGAGGCATATCATCTCCGCACTTTGCCCTGTTTTAGGGTCCCCCAGGTCCTCCTGGTCCCCCTGGATTCCCAGGTGCTGCTGGCGGTCACTACGAAGTGAGCTATGATCATGAATATTATCGAGCTGATCAACCGGCTGCCAGAGAGAAAGATCTTGAAGTTGATGCCAAATTGAAAGTTTTGACCAAGCAAATTGAGAACATCCGCAGTCCTGAAGGCTCAAAGAAAAATCCTGCTCGCTCTTGCCGTGACCTGAGATTCAGCCATCCTGAATGGATGTCAGGTTAGTCTTTGCAGAAAATGATAGTATCTTTGTTGTCTTCTTTTTAAAATCAAACATCACCAAATACCCTGTAGGATGGCACATGCAGACCACGGAAGGCATACATTCTATTGCTGATCTGACTGAGTGAGCCCCACAGGAGAAGAAAAGCAAAATGTTGGCCCATATTGCAGTTTCTGATTGGTGATCCTTACTAAATAGTTAGAGATCTCTGATAAGGGGCCGTTATTGATTACCCTGTTGCTCTCTATCTTTGACAGAAGTTATTAATCATTACGTAACTCACATGTGAAAATGAGTCAGTGAAGTAACAAGTCAAGGGATTGCCAACAACTGCAAACTGAACTAAGGAAACTAGGATAGAAAAAGATTTCTAGCTTCACATAGAGAACTAGAAATAACTGTCTATGAATCGGATCACACCTGTTTTCAGTGTCTATGTTTAGTGCTAAAATCCACAAAAATGTTAAAATTGGGCGTATTCCAGTGTGAATTGGTGTCAGGCTAGTTTACATCCATAAGCAAGCAATAATACAAGATCTGCACCATTTCCTGTGGGACCTTTTGTGTAGTTCTCAATACTGCAGTATTCAAAGAAGGGTCATTGACCCTGAAGGCACACTTCCAGTGCAGATATAGAGCTGCAACACACACTTTGGCTTCACTGGAGGCAAGTTGCTTCCAAAGCAAGTACATGGGCCATTCAAGACCTGGTCAACAAAAAACATGCTACAGGTAATCAGGTTAGGAAATAGGCAGGACACCTGCCAAGCTCACCATTAAGATGGAAGATTTTCTCCTCTGGTGGGAATAACTAGACATTGGAAATGTTGCAACAAACCATTAAATTTAAATTTAGTCATACAGCTCTGTAAAAGTCCATGCCAACCAATTTTTACACTCAATTAACCTACACACTCAGTACGTTATGAACAGTGGGCAATAAGATCCCCCGTGGAAAACCCAAACAGACAGGGAGAATGCACAAACTCCTTACAGTCAGTGTGGGATTCAAATCCAGGTCCTGGCAGTTGGCGCTGTAAAGGCATGGCACTAATTGCTATGCCATCTGTGCCACCAAAGTAATTAATTTGAACAAGGATTCACTTACTCATGTATTACATTCAAAGGATGTTGACCTACACAGTCATATGTGAAAGGATGCCATATATCATCTGGCTTCTCCCACTTGTGCCATGTTGGTATTGGGAACTATAGTATGGAGACCCCATCCACACCCACTTGCCTTTCCAGTAGGAATTTTTAAACAAGGATTCACTTACTCATGTATTACATTCAAAAGATGTTGACCTACACAGCCATATGTGAAAGGATGCCATATATCATCTGGATTCTCCCACTTGTGCCATGTTGGTATTGGGAACTATAGTATGGAGACCCCATCCACACCCACTTGCCTTTCCAGTAGGAATTTTTATTTTGCAGATTCCTTATGAATAATCCAATCTCTATTAGAGCATCCCTCTGTCCAATCAATCCCTTCCTCCAAACTTCAGCTTGGAAATTAGGCTGTTGATGCTGGGCAACAATGCCCTACTTCTTCCTATCACTCCTTCTACTCTTACTGTTCTCTGGGGTGTTCCTTCTGGTCTTCATCTGATGACAGCTGCTGTTTGTTAGATTATAAAGATTGAGGCAATGAAGCTATCCCACATATTTGGTACGTTCAGTTGGATACCCAAGAACAATAAAGACAATGCAATCTCATCTTAAGAGACCCATGGCATTATCTACATCTCCCTTGATGTATGAGTGGCTTTCACTGCATCATGGTGTGGTTGGAGAGTGCACTGCTGTGACAATTCATGGAACTGTGGGTTATCCTTATCCCCTGGGCCAATCCTTCTAGGCAGTGCAAAGACCAATGAAGCGCTGATTCCCCAGGATTATGGAGTCGCAAGTGTTCCACCAAGTGTGTTCCAAAGAACTTGCATCTTCCAGCTTTTCATTCCAATTTGGGCTTGATAAGAACAGAAAGGATTTTACATAAATAACAATATAATTTAGTGCATACTTGATATTGGGAAAATATCAAGCTTTCCAATATGGAAGAATCTGCTTCAATTTTGTGTTTGGTGTAATTTCACCAAGAAATGATCTATGGAAGGATATATTCGGGATAAGGTTGAAAATTGATCAAATTTGCAATGTGATCCATTTACTAGGTCAAGGATATTTTTGTATTTATTCTTGGTAAATCCAAAGATAAATTTCACACCTTGTTTTAACAAGAATAAGTTGTGCATACTGTATGATTTGTTTGGATTACGAGCAAAACTTACTATCCAAGCTTTGATTTGCTCAACTGCTTTTTATTTTTGTTTTCTGTTTGTGTTGAGTTGGCACTAATCTGAGTGGCTGCAGCAATGAGAACATTTGATTTAATACTATCAATTGATTGCCTTAGGCTACTACTGGATCGATCCCAATCAAGGATGTATCATGGATGCTATTAGAGTTTACTGTGACTTTGTATCTGGAGAGACTTGTGTACATGCCAACCCAGACATCATTGAACGTAGGAACTGGTGGAATAACAAGAATCTCCATGAAAAGAAACACGTCTGGTTTGGTGAAACTATTAAAGATGGTGTACAGGTAACTAACACAAATGTAGCATGTTACAAATTATTCTGCAGTTTTGTACAATAAAATGTTCAATAAAATTAATTTAAAATGCTCAACAGATATCTAACTTTGATCCCTTTACTCTAGTTCGCCTACAATGATGAGCACATCACTCCATTTATCATGGGGACCCAGCTGACCTTCCTGCATCTTCTCTCCAATGAAGTTTCCCAGAATATCACCTACCATTGTAAGAACAGTGTTGCATACATGGATGCGGAGACCGGAAGCCTGAAAAAGTCAGTTATCCTTCTCGGTTCCAATGATGTTGAACTCCGAGCTGAAGGTAACAGCAGATTCACTTACAATGTTCTGGAAGATGGATGCACGGTAAGTTATGGTAGTTTCTTTCAAAGTTATTAAATGTGCATTATGTAACAATCCATCAGTTATCAAATACATCCACTTTTTAAGCTGTAGGCAAAATAGAGAAGCTACAAAAGTTTTAAATTCTGATCTGTTCATTGTTTACTGCTGGCTATTGCTTAATCCCTCTATTTTTAAAATACCCTGCTTTTCAAAATCTGCCATTTTATGATTTTTTTTTCTTTCCAATATTTCAATTAGACAAAGAAACTCTTTTGCCCAAAGTGCCACAATCACTTCTCAACTATATTCCAACTTTGTATAACGAACTCGTCTACTATTTGTTCTTAGTATTTATTCTATATTAAATTATTTAGTTCCAGTAAAAGCCTTGCTTTGTTTTCCTTCCTTCCCACTATTTCATTGCCTCTACCTTTTTTTTCCTCTTAGTACAGTAAGTGTTCTCAATGCTTCTCCAGTGATATCTATAGCAATGGTCAATGGGAAGGAACATACTATATTTTTTTTATTTTTGTTGATTGTGTTCTGTAAAGTAAAACATACTTACAACAATTTAAAAAAAAAAATAACTTAATAAAGTGCTGCCATCACTAACAATCAGAACAATACTAAAAATGTTCCATAAACATGTTCAAATATTTACTAGGTCTGTAATGTGCAGGTAATCCTCAGTAATTTCAAGAAGAGCATTTTAAATTGCTCTATCTCCTCATAAATATTGAAATGGGAACCATATAATTTAACCCAACTTGTTCTTATGTTATACTCTGGCAAATAAAATGACTAGTTTTGTGTGTGTATCTTAAGTTGTTACACTGGATTAAAGGATAACCTGTGGTCATGGAAACTAATAAACCAAAACCATGTCCAACATTACCTCACACATCCTTGGTTGGTGGCTTGTCCAAAACTGCCAGGAAGCAACATCTAGGTAATGGACAAATCCAGATCCTTGAATAATCATATTTTTTAAAAAAACACAAACATTTTTTGTCCTCTTCAGAATATTTTATTTTCAATCAGGTTTTTTTTTTTAAACCAATTTAATGTATTACCTCAAAATAATATTATTCTGTCTTGATTGTAACAGAGACATACCGGTGAATGGAGTAAGACAGTCATTGAATACAGGACACAGAAAACATCTCGCTTGCCATTTATGGACATTGCACCTATGGATATTGGTGGCCCAGAACAAGAATTTGGTTTGGACATTGGCCCAGTCTGTTTCAAATAAATGAACTTGAGCTAAATTAGAATACTCTCTGCATTTTTTCATTTATTTTTTACATTGCTGACTCATTCCATGTCCTCTGCTCATCCACTTGCTTAAGTTCTGGGCTTAAAGAGAAGTAGGAGATCCACAAAAAAAGGAAAACTGTTTTCTTCATGCAATTTTAATGCAGTTCCCAACACTATGGAAATTTGAAGAGATTATTGCAGATGAAACCTTGGCCTAAAGATTAAAATCAAAACAATGGAAAGTAAATAAAATAAAGTGAAAATGAGTGTTATTTGTAGTCTTTCAGTATCTTTCAAAGAGGAAGTTTAAAACCATAGCTTCCCAAGGTTTAAACTACCTCATATACTTATTTTAAAGTATTAAACACATAATTTCTTTCTCAAAATTAACTGTGGTACTTGGGGTTCACGTCATTTTGTGAAGGTGCTAAGTGGTATTGAATTATGCAGATACCGTACTTGAAGTACTGATTGTGGTGCTAATTGAATGACCTGTGCCATCACTGAGTCTGTCACTATGTGAGACCACATTTCCAGTACTGTATTAAGATGTACAGTGGTTTTTATTTCTCAACAACTTCCATTGAATTACCATGGAATCCTCTTGTCTATTCCCAAATTAAACATGTGGATACCTTCCTTGCCATTTCCATCTTATTACTTCAGGTGTTCATGCTATTTAGCCATGCACTTTCACTCCATCTGAATGGAAAAAGGAGGCGACAATTCTAAATCAAACAATGACAACTAAAAATGTTCCTATTTTGTATATGTGACAAGTGAGATGTTTTAATAATTGTGAAATAAAGCATGAAAATGTTCTGAAGTAACTTGTTTCATGACTCTAGTTCATGTTACAACTTAAAAAAAAAAATTATCCCCACTCCCCAAAGTCTTCCAAAGAGAGAGGAGTAACTGATTCACATGTCGCCACCTTTCTCATGTGGGAATCTAAATTTATCTCTTGCTAAATACCCAGTTATAATAGCCTGAGTCCATATCTGATACACAAGCTACTTGAGTTAATTTATAATCTCAATGTGATTTTCAATGTAAATTAAACAGAAGGGGTGGTGCAATAAAACATCCTTTCAAGTGGTAGTTTAAAATGTAAAGGCACATAGTTATTTTGAATGTAAAATAACCAAAAATGTAAAAAATGGTAGAAAATATTTCTGGAACCAAAGAGTTTGTTTTGTGTTAACTTTCAATCTTTTTTCAATGGAACTCAGAAAATATGCATAATTTAAAATGTTCATCATTATATTTAAATCTCTGAGACCCTATTAGCATTTTGTAATCTTGTAACAATGAAATATTAATGTTCCACATCACTTTAAAATGTCTGCTTGGGAACTTTTACTTCATGCTTCTACATGTCTTTTAAAATCCTTCTATTTGACTGTGCATTTTTATCTTCCATTCATTTGAATGTTCCAACTTTGCTTTTCAGTTTCCACATTCACCAGGTACACTCATGACTTGTGTTATTTATCACCAATATAATAGAAAAATACAGCAAGGTTCTTTATTGGAGAGTAATCAAACAATAACAATGCATGTTTCTAAACTAAAAATCTTTAATAGGTCTTGTTTTTTTTTTGATATTCAGGTGAGGCTAAAATCTTTTCCTCAGCCTTTAAATACTTTAATATTGTTTGGAGCTCTGAGAACCATGGATAAACTGAGATATTCACTCAGGTCAGAGGAACATGAGCAACATTAGAAAACAAACTGTCTCTTTTTCATGAGCTAGTCAAGTTTTCTTTTTTGCAAAAGGATTGAATATTGTTGCAGAAGATTTCAAATAATATTTGGCTTTGCCAAATGTCCACAGTTCAAGTGCAAGTCTCAACCTGAGCATCAGCAGCTGAGACATTCGGAGGGCATAGGTGAAGAAAGCCAGTGTTGGCCAGTACAACATTATAGTGAGAAAGCAGAAATAAAATCTATGTAAGTTGGCAAAATTTTACAATATGATACTACCAATGTTTAATTTACTTTCACTCATACTTCAGAGGAAGTTGCATCTCAACCTAGCTCTGAGCTGAAGACATGTGCATACATTCTTTCAGCAGGGAAAATGTGGAGCACTAACCCAAGTAAACTGGTCACCTCTAACAACAGGAAAACTGAGACCATACAATATAATGGCTAAAATGAGCAGAGACAACAGAATGAGGCTTCATTATAGCTGAAAGTATTTGCTTAGATTTGGTTGTATGCTTGAATTTATGGTTTGTTTTAGTTAGGGATCATCTCGGATTTCCTATGATTTTTAGAGCCATTCACAAACCTCATCATTCATCTCCGTCCCAACCAACACATAAGCAAGAGTTGACCAGGAAATCAAGTAAGAGGAGATTCTTCAAGGCATATTCTCATATGTAAATATATAGTAGGGTAAAGCAGACATTGAACAAGGATCACATAAAATACCAGAAGGATCCTACTTCTGATTGAAAGTCATAGCCCGATGATGTCAACACACAAATCAACTTGAAAGTCATGCAGAGCCAATTACATGATTTCTGCAGCAGAATTAATATATGAAAAGACATATCGAAAGGAAAATGGAAAGGAGTGTTTCCTCCCACGTTCATTAAATTGAGTCAAAAATAAAGCCAATTCAGCAGGTCGGGCAGCATATATACAGAGTAAAGCAACTAATAATTTGAATCCTTTTTAATATTAAATAATTTAAAAACCACATCAATGTATACATAATCAATAAAACTGCAAACAATTATAAACAACCGCCCCCCCCGCATCCACCTCCCCCTCAGAATATACCAAAAGAAAAATAGATAAGATAAAGAAAATTTGGAGAATGTAAAAAAAAATCTCAATACTACTAATAACAGAGCTAGGGGTTACCAACAGGATAGGCTTTCAGAGAATCCTTCGAATTTTCAAACCAATATACTGTAAGTATGGGCTTCATATTTGCAAAAAATGTTAATATTATGTAAATTATGTTATCTTCTCAAATGGATACAGCTACGTAATTCAGCATGCCATCTCTCCATCCCTAAATTTGTATCGGATTTCCAAGTAATGGCTGCGCACTTCCTAGAAACAGCTAAAACAAAACATAAAAATTCAATTTGATACATAGTTAACCTCAATTTTAGGTCTAATAACTTTAATATTACCCAACAAAATTGACATCAGATCCTGTGGGAGTTTAACCCATAGATAAAGGAAGAAGTCTATTTTGATATAAAGGCATTTTTCAAGAAATCAGACCTACTTCATTATCTATTTTACTCCATAATCCAAAAAATTTCCCACTTCTAATCAAAAATGTTATACCCTACGACACTTCCAAATAGAATGAAAAAAAAAGGACCAGCTTCCTGACTACATCTAAAATATAAATCTGATAATATTGGGTTCAATTTTTAAAAAGTTTTTGAGGAGTTAAGTATAATTGATGCAAAAAATTACATTGAACTAGTCTATACCTATCTATCATTAGTAATTTTTGTCATATTTTCTTTACATAATTGCATCCAATAATTTTCATCTATTTGTCTATTTAAATCGATCTTTCATCTTAATTTTGATTTATGCATTCCTAATTTAGGAGCTTCTTTTTGAAGTAGTTTATATATCACTGAAATAAACTTATTCAAACTGCCCTGACAAATCAATAATTCTAATTCATTCTGTCTAAGTAGTATTAAACTAGGATCTAGTTTATCAACCAAGAAAGCCTTAACCTGATAATAACAAAAAAAGGTATTATTTGGAACATTAAATTTATTCCTCATTTGTTCAAAAGTCATAAATCTACCATCTTCAAAACAATCTTCTATTTTCTTAACCCCCATTGCACTCAAAATCCTCAAAAATTGATTATCCATAGATAAAGGAAGAAGTCTATTTTGATATAAAGGCATTTTTCAAGAAATCAGACCTACTTCATTATCTATTTTACTCCATAATTCAATCAAATGTTTCAAAACGGATGTGTCTCTACTTCCTATTAACAATTTTGAATTCCATTTATAAATAAAATCCTGCATACTTTTTTCTCTTATTTTACTCAATTCTATTTTAACCCAAGTTGGAGTTGTATCTACATCAAACATCACATTAATAAAATTCAATTGAGTTGAGTTATAATAATTCTTAAAATGGGGAAGTTGCAAAACTCCCAATTCAAACGTCCAAGTCAATATTTCCAAAGACACTCCAGGCATCTTCCTTTCCATAAATACTTCCTAATACTCGAGGGCAAATCTTTAAAAAAAAATTTGGGGACTCAAACAAGGAATTGACTGAAAAAGATATTGAACCCTTGGAAAAATATTCATCTTTATTCAATTAACTCTACCTACTAAGGTTGTAGACAAATTATTCCACCTATTCAAATCTTTAATTTTATTAAGTAAAGGTAAATCATTCAAATTATATAAATTATTTAAGTCATTATCAATCTTAATCCCAAAATACTTAATTCCATCCTCTAGCCACTTAAATTGAGTAAATTTTCTGCATTTAGTAAAATCATCCTTAACCATGGGCATAATTTCACATGTGTCAATTAATTTTATAACTTGATATTCACCATATTCTTCCAATCTTATATAATTGATGCAAATAATTTATAGGGTCTGTAATATAAACCAAAACATCATCAGCAAATAAATTAATCTTATATTCCTGCTGATTAACCTTTATACCCTTAATCTTAGAATCTTGTCTTATTAACTCTGCTCAAGGTTCTATTGCTAAAACAAATAAAGCTGGTGATGAAGGAGATCCTTGACTACATGATCTTGACATTAGAAAAGCAGAACTTCAGCAAAGGGATTTTTATATAAACTTTTAACCCAATTAATAAATATAGATCCAAAACCAAATTTTACTAATATCTTAAATAAATAATTCAATTCTACCCTATCAAAGACCTTCTCAGCATCTAAAGTTACTGCCACCGATAAAGCACCCTTCTTTTGCAATAAATATATTAAACTAATCAATCTAGCAACATTATTGGCAGATTGCCATTTTTCAATAAAGACTGTTTGATCCATATGAATTAAATTCAGTAGATATCTGGTCATTCTATTTGCCAAAAATTTGGCAATAATTTTATAATCAACATTTAGCAAAGATATTGGCCTATAATTTCAGTTTTTAACAAACCTCTGTCTTTCTTAGGTATTACACTAATAATTGCATTTGAGAAAGATTCCATAAAAGGAAATATTAAAAAATCTTTACATTTCTTAGAAAATTCAGACAGAAAACCATCCTCCCTGTTGACTTACAACTTTGCAAAGAACTAAGTACCTCATTAATTTCTCTTGCCGAAAATGGAGCAACTAGAACTTTTTGGGCTTGACAATTCAAAGTAGAAACATTTATTTGATACAAAAAATGGTTAATTTTAACCTCATCGATATTAGACTGGGATCTATATAAATTAAAATAAAAATCTTTAAATAAATCATTTATTTCTTGAGGCTTATATGTATTCTTCTTAATAGCATGAATTGTTCCAGAAGTTTATTCTGCCTTCATTTGCCAACCTAGAACTTTGAGCTCTTTCTCCCAATTCATAATACTTTTTGTTTAGTTCTCTCAATTAATTTTTAAGTTCTATAACTCTGAATAGTATTATAATAACAATTTTTCCTTATTAAACTTTTTCTTTTTTCATCAGAAACCTTTTTCTGTGAATTCTTTTCTAAACTCTCTATCTCTTTTTGCAATTGGTCAACTTCTTTATTATAATCCTTCTTAATTTTATCTGAACAACTTATTATCTGTCCTCCTAAATACACTTTGAAAGAATCCCATAAAATAAATTTTATCAAACACTGAATTAGATTTTATTTCTAAGAATTCTTGAATTTGTTTTCTTATAAAATCACAAAAATCTACCCTTTACAAAAACATAGATTTAAATCTCCATCTATAAAATTATTTTTCCTTTTTAGAAACTAAACGTCATCAAAAGTGATGAATGATCAGATAAAATCTGAGGTTTATATTCTGTATGCATAACTCTTCCTTGTAACTGTGCCAACATTAAAAACATATCTATTCTTGAATAAGAGTCATGCATAAAAGTATAAAAATAATAATCCTTTTCCTTCAGATTTATCTATCAAATTCAAATCCTTCATCAAAATTTTCACAGTTTGTCCTAATAACTGACTTTTGCGACTTATCCAAAATTGGATCAAGGGACCAATTAAAATCTCCATTAATTAAAACCTTGTCATGAGCTTCGGAAAGATGCATAAAAGCATCATAAATAAATCTTTCATCATCAACATTAGGTGTATAAATATTCATAAGTGTCCACGTCTCTGAATAAATTTGACAATGTACCAAAACGAACCTCCCAGCAGGATCAGTAACTACAGATTGAATCTTAACAGGTAGAATCTTATTAATCAAAATTGCAACCCCTCTTGCTTTAGAATAAAATGCTGAAGCTTTCACTTGCCCTACCCTATCTCTTTTTTAATTTTTGATGCTCTTTCTCTGTTAAATGCGTCTCTTGTAAAAAAAAAGTAATATCAATTTTCATTTTTATTCTAATATAAGCTAAAAGTTTTTTTCTGTGGTGGACTGAGTGACTACACAGTTGAACAAGCAGAATTGTTGCAATGAATGGCTGGCACAGAATGGTGCAGGTTCCCTTCTTCACCCAAGAGAAGCCCACGTTTGCAGACCCACATGGGTTGGCATAGCTTGTTGCTTCCCTCGAATAAAAGTCATGCATAAAAGTAAAAGTATAAAAAGAATAATCCTTTTCCTTCAGATTTATCCTTCACCAAATATCTATCAAATTCAAATCCTTCATCAAAGTCAAAATCCTCTTTGCAGTTTGTCCTAATAACTGACTTTTGCGACTTACCAAAATTGGATTAAGGAAACAATTAAAATCTCCACTAATTAAAACCTTTTCATGAGCTTCAGCAACATCCATAAAAGCATCATAAATAAATTTTTCATCATCAACAATAGGTGCATAAATATTCATAAGTGTCCACATTGCTGAAGATCTCTGCTGGCATGTTGCCCGAGAGGGAGTGATTCTGCAGCAAGCTAACAACTCATCTTTGTGAGGCCCGCTGACATCACTCCCTTTATGAAATGTTACATCACTTCCCTTTGTGAGGCACACTGACCTCACTCCCCTTTATGAAATATGCTGACATCACTCCCCTTTATGAGGTGCACTGACCTCACTCCCCTTTATGAAATATGCTGACATCACTCTCCTTTATGAGGTGCATGAATGTTTAAAATAAAAGACAGTTGGTAGTTGACCCTTCTCTGTGTTTCTTGAGCTCTGCAGTTAGTCCCACTGAATTAGTGACCCTGACGGATGCTCAATGTCTTTTGAGCCCCAACAGTGGAACATAGTGAGAAAGCCTGCAGAATGGATGTCACTACTGCGCTGCCCGCGGTGGCTGTGAAACTTCCCACCTTCTGGCCTCACAGACCACGTCCATGGTTCCAGCAGGATGAGGCTCAATTCCATATTAGGAACAGAGCAAATGAAGCCTTCAAATTCTGGCATGTAGTCACCTCATTAGATGAAGATTCTCCTGCCAAGGTAGATGATTTTATCAACAACCTGCCCGAGGAGAATCAATATAGTGCTTTTAAGGCACACCTCCTCGCGTCTTTCAGCATGTGTGACCTGGAAAAAGGCACACGCTTACTCCACCTCGACGATTTGGGGGACAGAAGGCCATTAGAACTGATGAATGAAATGCTTGTGTTAGCAGACGGCCATTTCAACTGCTTAACCTTCAAGGCAGCCTTCTTAGAATGGGCTCCCTTCTTGACTCCACCCTGCTGCTCTCTTCTGTTGACTTCTCCAATCCAAGGAAAGTGGCAAGGGAGGCAGACAGACTTCACAGGGTACTGTAGCCTCCCATGGCAAAGTTTCAACAGGTCACCTCAGAGAGTCAAGTCAATGAAGCCATCAGTTCTACGGCACTCCACAAGCCACTGAGGAAGAAAAAGCCATTGGAGAGCAGTGTTTCTATCCAGAAAGTGGGGCAGGAATGCACACCCCTATGTGCCACCTTGCAGTTACGTGGTTGACTCCCAGTGAAATGACAATACCAACCACCACTGATGACTCTAGCAGTTGGCGACCAGTTATATGATCAGTGCATGGGATGCAAACTGCTAGTCGACACCGGAGCTCAACTCAGTATTTTCCTGCCATCCTCTTACGAGCAGGAATCTTGAGTGCTTCAAGTCGACTTGTGTGCCGCCAATGGCACTACGATTTGGAGTTATGATACCAAGTTGCTACAACTGGTATTGGGGATATACCTTACCACTGGACTTTCACACTAGTGGCCGTAGGACAGCCCACTTTGGGAGCAAACGTCCTGAGGGCACATGACTTGTTGATAGATGTAAAAGGGTACCGTTTTGTCCACACCACCACATTCCACACATGCCCACTTTCTTCAGGTATTCAGCTGAGATGCTCCATGTGCAAACACTCATCACTGAGGATTTTGCAAACTTATTAGAGTTTTCCATACTACTTACATTAGATTTCCATTTAGTGTCTCCATGTCATGGAGTTCAGCACTACATAACCACCACCTGGTTCTCCCCTACATTCCAAGGCACACAGACTTCCCTCTGACTGGCTACTACAGGCCAAAAAAAGAGTTCAAAATTATGGAGGAAATAGGTATCATTTGAAGGTCTGATATCTGCGACAATTGTTCCAGAGGCTTTGAGATTTCGGCTTTCTATCTTTGCGAAGTGTGCATTTGGCAAACATACAATTGACTTTTTGGGATACGGGATTTTGAATGCAGGCACAGCACTGCTTCCAGACAAAATATCAGCCATTCAGGCCCTCCCAAAGTCCACTACAGTTAAAGGGCTAGAGAATTCCAGATAATGGTTAACTTTTATTACAGGTTTATTCCAGCAGCTGCCAGGATCATGAAGCCCTTGGTCCACATCCTCACCGGAAAACCTAAAAAAAACTGCTCTGGACTACAAAAGCCACAGAAGCATTTGACAAAGCAAAAGAGGTGCTTTCAAAGGTAACCATGTTGGCCCACCCCCATATGCACACCCTGCTTGCGCTCATGTCAGACACACTGAACATCGCTGTAGGGGGGCGGTCTTAGAATAGAAAATCAGCAGTCAGTGGCAACCCCTGGCGTATAGCGTTTTCGATTGGGAGTTGTTAGCACTTTATCTGGCCATCAAACATTTCAGATATTTTCTTGAGGGCTCGCATTTTACTGCATTTACTGATCATAAGCCTCTAATGTTTGCCCTTGCCAAGATTGCAGATCCCTGGTCGCTGCATCAACAGAGGCGTCCAGCCTATATTTCTGAATTTACCTCCGATGTGCAGCATTTGTCTGGTAAAGACAATGTTGTAGCTGATGCCTTGCCCAGGACAGAGGTCAATGTGATTACAGGAGGGCTGGATCTCTGGGCTCTCGCAATAACCCAACAAGAGAACTAGGAGGTACAAGCTTTCTGGACAGCTATTAAGGACTTGCTCTTAGCCAACATATCATTGGGCTCCCAACCAGGTGAACATACTTTGTGTTACTTCAACTCACCACCCATGACCAATTATCCCACTGTCTTGGCAGAGGAAGCTTTTTGACCAACTTCACGGCCTAGCTCATCTATCTGACAAGACAACCATCAAGCTTATGTCCTCAAAGTATGTCTGGAATGGCTTAAGGAAGGAGGTCACTCTCTAGGCACGAACATTCCTCTCCTGCTTGGCAGCTAAGGTCAACGGCACAACCGAGCACCACTTCAACAATTTCCGCCCACAGCTCAAAGGTTTCAGCATGTATACATAGACATTGTGGGCCCGTTGCCTGGGTCCAGAAGTCAATGCTATATACTAACAATTGTTGACCGTTTTACCCGCTGGCTGGAAGCTACACCAATAATGGACATCAAAGCTGAAGCATGTGCTTGGACTTTTCTCTTGACCTGGTTTTCTTGATTCGGAGTACCAGTCCATCTAACCTCTGACAGGGTAACTCAGTTTATTTCAAACTTATGGGCAAATCTAGCGAGACTTCAACGGCGTACCACCCGCAGAATAATGGGCTAGTGGATCATTTCCACCGGCAACTAAAATAAGCCTTGCACGCAAGACCAAACAGGCCTCAGTGGGCAGTTGAGTTACTGTGGGTGCTTTTGGGTATTAGAATGGCACCTAAGGTTGACCTGGAGACTTCTTCAGCTGAATTAGTTTATGGTGCTCCACTCCTAGTACTGGCAGACATCACACCATCTCCAGCCAAAAATAGATCATCATTTTCAGAGGAATTACAAGAATTAAAAAACAAGATGGGTTCCCTGGTTCTGCTTTCAGCAACTCATCATGGATCACCTACACACATTCCTGCTGCCTCTACTTCCTATGTCTTTGTTCAATGTCCATCCCACGCTACAGTCCTGCAGCAACCCTAAGGGGCCTTATAAAGTGCTACAACATAATGATCTATGGTGCTATTGGACATTGGTGGTCAACCAGAACTTTTTTTACTCGAGACAGACTAAAGCCTGTAAACATAGACATTGTTGGACCTGTCCATGTCCCGCCTCCCAAGCACCGGGGTCACCCTCCTAAAATACCTAAAGTTGTGACATGGCAATTAAGCAATTTTTCTTGGGGGGGGGGTGATGTGGTGACTGAGCGGCTGCACAGCTGCATAGGCAGAATTGCCGCACCAAGTGGATGGCACAGAATGCCCAGGAAAAGCCCACATTTGCAGACCTGAATGGGTTGATGAAGCACATTGCTCCCCTGCAGGCATGTTGCCAGAAAGACAATGGTTCTGCAGCACGTTAACTTCACTCCCCTTTGTGAGATGTGTTGACATCACTCCCCTTTATGAAACACGCTGACATTATTCCCCTTTATGAAACACGCTGACATTGCTCCCCTTATGAAACATGCTGACATCACTCCCCTTATGAAACACGCTGACATTGCTCCCCTTATGAAACATGCTGACATTGCTCCCCTTATGAAACATGCTGACATCACTCCCCTTATGAAACACGCTGACATTGCTCCCCTTTGAGGTGTGTGATTTTTTTAAAATTTAAACAGTTGGTAGTTGACTCTTCTCTGGTAAGCTGTGTTTCTTGAGCTCTGCAGTTAGTACCACTAAATTTCTCTTAATTTTATTATTAAGCCCATTTGTATTAAAACTTACAAAATTTAATTCCTTACTAACTACCTTCTCTTAAATCCAAATATTAAAGAACTCTCACCACCCCCCTTCCTCCCCATTAGAGCCCCATCTCAAAAACAATCTTCACTTACATTTTACATCTCCAACTAGAAATAAATGAAAAGAAAAAGAAAGAAAACCAGAAAAAAAAATGAAAATAAAAACCTGATGAAAAAAAGATCAGTACTGCTTCCCACTATTATACGGGAAGTGGCCTTCACCAAAAGTGGCACATAGTCATGGAAGAAGAAAATTAAAAAGTCCACCCCTCCCAGACAGAATATACATTACTTTAATTAAACATTTCACTTATAAGTGTAATGAACTTCTGCAAGGTCTTTATTCACTTTCACATCATTGATCTCAACCTATTCTTGTTGCTTCAACACCTGCATCTTGCATCATCACAGATCGGTCTGCCAAAACTTGTGGGATAACTGAACTCTGACATCCATTCTTTGATCCTGTTTAATATTTGGAAGTGAATTCACAAATTCCAAAGCTGCTTCTTTATTTGTAAAAAATCTTGATTGGTTTTCTCCAGAAAACACTAAGTGTAGCTGGATATTGAAAATAAAATTTATATCCTTTTTTCCAGAGAACTGATTTTGCAGGATTAAACTCCTTTCTTCTTTTCACTATTAACATGCTTAAATCTGCATAGCAAAATACCTTTGTGGCAGCGCACTCTCTCATGGCGAACCAACCTCGCGTGTAACGCCATGTGCCAGGGCAGCCATGGGAAGATGGAGCTGTCAGGGTTTCTCCCTGCCTCAAGTCTCCTGCCCAGCGTGTGCTTAGGGCAGAGATTATAATGTCACAATGCACAAGGTGATTGAGCTCATGCTGCCCTTAAAAGGGCGTGCACTGAGTTTGAATAAAAACAGTCATTAATGACTTTCAATGTGGTGGCTGAGTCTTTCTTGGCTGTGTCCAGCACTACATTGGTAACCCCGTTGAGCCCAGATGCTTCTCTGGTCTCAAGAACATGGATCCGGCAGAGATCAAAGCCGTTGCCATCAAACTGCCCCCTTTCTGGACCCATCACCCGCATACATGGTTCGGGCAGGCGGAGGCACAGTTTCAAATGAGGAACATTTCAGCAGGCACCACGATGTTCTACCACGTCCTGAGAGTGCTGAATGAAGAAACAGGAGACAGGGTGGATGATCTAATACACAACCCACTGGCCGAGGGTAAATATCCTGCCCTCAAGAACCTGCTCCTTGGCACTTTCGGGCTCTCCCCTCAGCAGCATGCCTCCAGGCTCCTGCACCTCGATGGGCTTGGGGACCACACACCATCAGCCCTAATGGATGAGATGCTGGCACTGGCAGAGGATCACAAATCTTGTTTCCTATTCCATCAGATCTTCCTCGAGCAGATGCCCAGGGACATCCAACTACTCCTGGTGGATGAGGACTTCATGGACACTTGCCGAGTTGGAGCCTGAGCAGACAGCCTCTGGCACACCAAGAGGGAGAATGAAGCAACCCTCAGTCAGGTTGCGCAACCAAGAGCCAGCCGGCTGCAACACTCCCCCAAGCACAATCCGGAGGAGCACCATTCCACCTGGTGCTTTTACCATCAGCAATGGGGAGCACAAGCTCGTAAGTGCTGACAACCATGTGACTACCGGGGGGGGGGCGTGGCAAGATGGCGTAAGGATCAGACGTACCTTACAGTCCTCTCCTGACTCTATCTTATTGTTTTGTCTAGAAATGCCCGTTAAAATTCTTTAAAAGTTTAAATAACTTCAGTGCTGTTAATTTAACTTATGATGGTACAATTGGTGGAAAAGAGCAAAAAAAAAACGACAACAGATTATCAAAAAACTACATTTTCCAAAAGTTCAAGTTTTGGAGCCTACCTACAGGAAAGACATCGATACTCAGCCTGAAATGGATCCCAGGAGAAAGGTACAGCTTTCGGATATAGAGTTCAATATTACATCGGTAGAGCCCTCTAAAGAGAGCGCCAAACAGCCTTTAGAACAAAGAGTTACTCAGGTTCGCTCATGTGCAGTAGCATCTGACAGCAATGTTATGAATGAATCACTTGTAGTAACATCAGTTGAAGTACCGGCTGGGGAAAGGCATTTGTCAACTGTAGCGGTGGCACTGCAAACTGCACCTTTTGAGATAAAAGAACCTATACAACTTGATGTACTGGGAGAAATTAACACATTGTGGACTGGGGAAAATCCCGGCCAGCGTCCTCCAGTCATTGCTGGAGAGGCTGTGGCTGGGGTTTCCACACGCAGCTATACTACAAGGAAGGCAACCAGAATGAAGGAAGCAACAGAAGACCCTTTGGTTATGCAGAAGAAGCAGGAATCTGTTTAGCCAGAATCTCTTCCAATTGAAAAGATTCTTGTGAATCTTGAATCTAAATTATCTTATACAATGCAGGGATTATCTAAGATTATGACTGAACTTGGTACTAGGTTCAATACTCTAATGGAAATAAATTCTCAACAGATGGCTGAGTTTGGAGCTTTTAAGCTTGAAGTGAGAGATAAATTTAATTCGCGTGAAGAAGATATAGACGAAATACGAGATCAAGTTTCAGATATTACCAAAATGGTCGAAGACTTACAAACTCAAAATAAAAATTTGGTGAAAAAGATTGATTATTTGGAAAACCAATCCAGACGGAACAATATAAAGATTATTGGTTTGCCGGAAGGAATGGAGGGACCAGACCCAAGAAAATTTTTTACTGAATGGATTCCGCAGGTGCTGGGTCAAGAACATTTCCCGGAAGGTATAATACTGGAACGTGCTCACAGAGCCTTGCGTAGAAGACCTATTTCAGGTCAAAGTCCAAGACCTGTTTTGGTTCGTTGCTTGAACTATTACGACAGAGAAATAATTTTACGAGTGGCTATTAGAAATGCACAACAGAGAAAATCACCCTTGATGATTCAAAATAATCAAGTTTTCTTCTATGCGGATTTGAGTCAAGAAGTTATGTTCCAACGACAGGAATTCAACTCTGCTAAAGAGTTGTTGTGGAAGAAAGGTTATAAGGCAACCTTTAGATATCCAGCTGTTTTGAAGGTTTTTCAAGATGGTTACCAACCAAAGTTCTTTGATTCTCCAAAGGAAGCTATAGCATTTGCTCAAGAGCTGCCAATTACTCAGTTTCAATAGAGACGTAGTCCGCCGCGATCTTTAAGGAGACAAGAGATGGAAGAAAAGAGCCGTGCTCCAAGAAGGAATAGTTGTAATGGTGACTCAGCAGTTGGAGTTGATTAAAAGAAGAGTTGTTCTCTTTTTTTCTAATGTTTTTTTTAAAAAAAAGGAATATTAGTCCTCGGGGTGGACAGGGATCTGATGATACCCCCACACCAGATCGACCTTGGAGAAGACTTAAAAAAAAGAAAAGTTGGCTGAGAATTCCTGAATGTGGGAAACTGGGTACCTGTCTGGAGTGGTTGCGACATTCAAATGTCAGTAATCACCATAGGGTCTCCTATGGTTTAAGATGAAGTGAGAGTTGGGGGAGAGAACTGGATGGGCACTATTTCCTGAAAGTCATCTGCTACCTGTGAGTTATCTCACACCCGTTTTTTTTTGGGAGTTACCGCATTGTGCGGTTTAGACGGGAGGGGGTATTTTTAACCTCCTACCCATTTTTGTTTTCCTTTTTTTGTATTATTAGATTAAAGAGTGAAGGGTTTTTAAAAAAAAACATAAGAAAGTATTTGATTGTTTAAAAAACTAAAAATTGATGTGGTTTTTTTTGTAAAGTTTATTCAGTAGATAAGGAATATTTGAAATTTAAATGTGAATGGGATGGATAAGTTTATTTTAATATTTTTTCTTTAACTTTAAGGTGAAAGGAGTGGTAATTTTGATGTATATTATTTTGCTATTTTAGTTATAGAACGAAGGGAATAATGGTGAAAGTTATAAATTGAATTGTACAATTCTTAATGAGGCTTGAATTTTGTTTGTGGTTTATGCTCCATTTGTTGAAGATATAGATTTTGTTGTAGATGTGTTTTTATTATTTGGATATCTGAATTTTAACGTAATGATTGGGGATATTTAAATGTGGTATGGGAGCTTTTATTGGATAATTATTCAAGAGTAAAAGGGAAAAATGGTGGAAGAATACTAAAATTGTATTGTACAATGTTTAATGAGGTTTGAATTTTGTTTTAAGATGGTGGTTTATGTGACTAATATGATGATAGATGTGAAGTTAGTTGATATTTGGTGAAGGTTTATCTCTATAGAGAAAGTTTTTTTTTGATCTTTTTTTTTTCTCATGCTACAATTTTTTTTAAAGAATTGATTATTGTTTAAGAATTTTTGATAGACAATGTTACTAACTTTACTAATTTTTTATATTAAGTTTGAGTTAAATATATGTTTCATCTTAACTCTGTTAAATATATGCATTTAAGTTTGATTTAAATATGTTTTTAAGTCTGATATCAGTATTAACTACTTTTCTTTTTGTTAGTATTTTAATCGGTTATGTTTTTGTTTTTTTTGTAAGTGGGTTTTTTTCTCACATATATTATTAACTTTATTAATTCTTCACTCTTTATTTTGGGGGGAAAGGGGGGGTTGGACTAATTTGAGTTGGGTTATTAATGTGTAATAATTATTGGGGGGGTGTAGTTTATTTAGATTACTGATACTGCATTGTAATTTTATTATTTTGTTCTTAATTTTTTAAAATGTAATTCTATATGTTATTCATGTTATAAAATCTTAAATAAAGTTTAAAAAAAAACCATGTGACTACCAGGGGAAATGACCCAACCAGCCACAGTTGATAATTGCAACAGCTGGCCACGTGGACAGCTTCCTTCATGTTACTGACAAGTCAACTGGCAGGTGGACATAGGAGCAGTGCTGAGCGTCCTGCCCCCCCCCCACCGCCCTCAAGACACGCACCCTATCTCATGGTTCCACCCTGCGGGCAGCCAACAGTTCCACCATCAAGACCTTCGGTACCCACAGGGCGCAGATACAGATCGGGAAAGAGAAATTCCACTGGAAGTTCGTGTTAGCCTCAGTGGGCACTGCATTGTTGGGGCTGACTGTTGGTCAACATAAAGGTCAAGAGGCTGGTCAATGCTTGCACCTTCCATTTGGTGCGCCTGGACACCACGGATACCTGCAAGCCCGAGATCGCCGCCATTGCCATTTCCAGCGATGAGTATTTGAGCGTACTCCTTGAGTTCCCCACCATCTGACAGACACAATTCAGTGCCACCTTACCCCAGCATGGGGTATACTACCATATCTCCATGCAGGGCCACCCGCTGCATGCCAAGCCCAGACGACTTCTGCCTGAGAAGCTGCAGCTGGCAAAGGAGGAGTTTTCCCGACTGCAGGAGTCGGGGATAATCTGTTGCTCAGACAGCGCCTGGGTAACCCCTATCCACATGGTCCTCCTCCGGGGGCTGGAGACCCTATGGTGATTACTGACATTTGAATGTCACAACCACTCCAGACAGGTACCCAGTTTCCCCCATTCAGGAATTCTCAGCCAAACTTTTCTTTTTTTTAAGTCTTCTCCAAGGTCGATCTGGTGTGGGGGTATCATCAGATCCCTGTCCACCCCGAGGACATTGGCAAGACAACAATCATCACCCACTTTGGCCTCTTTGATTTCCTGCGTATGCCTTTCAGCCTCAAGAACGCAGCCCAGACTTTTCAGCACCTCATGGATGCTGTGTGTAGGGACTTGGACTTTTGTTTATCTTCCTGGATGATATCCTTATCACCAGCCGCAACCGTGAAGAGCACAAGGCCCACCTCCGTACCCTGTTTGCCCGACTGGCGGAGTTTGGCCTCACGGTCAATGTGGCCATGTGCCAGTTCAGCAAGCAGACACTGCAGTTCCTGGAGCACATCATCTCCGCAGCAGGTGCTGCCTAGTGCCAGAGGAGGTCGTGGCCGTCCAGCGGTTCCCCAAGCCAACCACCCTCAAGGGCATGCAGGAGTTCATGGGGATGGTGAATTTTTATCATCAGTTCATCCCCAGCGCTGCCCACACCATGCGACCACTGTTCACATTGAATGCCGCTAAGGAGAAAGTCCTAACCTGGTCGGAGGAGGCAGAGACTGCTTTTGCTGCAACAAAGGAGGCTTTCGCCAATGCAACTCTATTGGTGCACCCACACCCGGAGGCACACACGGCACTCTCGGTGGATGGCTCAGCCATGGCAGTAATGTATGTACTCGAGCAGTGGCACAATGGACAGTGGCGCCCACTGGCCTTCTTTAGCAAACAGCTGCGCCTGCCAGAGCTCAAGTACAGTGCTTCTGACTGGGAGCTCTGGTGATGTACCTGGCCATCCAATACTTTGATACTTTCTGGAGAGCAGGCCCTTCACGGTGTACACCGACCACAAGCCACTAATACAGGCACTCACGATGGCCAAAGATCCGTGCTCGGCTCGCCAGCAATGCCATCTCTCCAACGTGTTGGAGTTCACCACAGACATCTGGCACAGGACAGGCAAAGATAACATCATGGCGGATGCACTCTCTCGTTCGGCGATCAACGCTTTCCCCCCCAGCCTTGACTATGCACAGTTGGCACAGGCCCGGAAGTTGGACAGAGAGATGCAGGCTCTCCGGAACGCCATCTCTGGCCTCAAGCTCCAGGACTTTCAGTTGCCCAACAGCCTGGACATGCTGCTCTGCGGCGCCTCCTCCAGCTCGCTGTGCCCGGTAGTCCCACTGCAGTGGAGGTCAAGGGTTTTCCACGACCTAGCTCAACCCTCAGTGAAGACTTCAGTGCGAATGGTGGCAGAACGGTTTGTGTGGCACGGGCTCAAAAAGGAGGTGGCTGAGATAGCGAGGAACTGCACCATGAGCCAGGCCTCCAAGGTCCACTGGCATACACAGGCCCCAATCTAGAAATTCGACCCGGCGGTGCAGAGATTTCAACTCATCCACGTTAACGTCATAAGCCCCCTGCTCGTGTCCAGAGAACCGCGCTACCTTCTCACAATAGTCGATCGGACCACAAGATGGCTGGAGGCCATTCAAAGAGGCTTCCGCAGAGATGTGCACCAGGAACCTAGTCAGTCACTGGATCTCTAGGTTCAGAGTCCCAGTGCACATCACCAGTGACAGGGATGCCCAGTTCACCTTCATGCTCTGGGCTCAGCTGGCGAACCTCCTGGGGGTTAAACTCCACCACACCATAGCCTACCACCCGCAAGCAAATGGTTTGATGGAGAGGTTTCATTGTCATATGAAATCTGCCCTCATGGCTCGCCTCACTGGCCCAGGATGGGCAGACGAATTGCCTTGGGTCCTCCTTGGCATCAGAACAGCCCCCAAGGAGGACCTACAGGTGTCTTCTGCGGAGCTGGTCTATGGCGCGCCGCTCCCACTGCCTGGTGAGTTCTTTGGCCTGGAGCCCAATGTCACGTCCGAGCATGTGAACCTTTTGGCAGATCACCATAAGAAACTATCCATG
Source organism: Narcine bancroftii (assembly GCF_036971445.1). Lineage (NCBI taxonomy): Eukaryota > Metazoa > Chordata > Chondrichthyes > Torpediniformes > Narcinidae > Narcine > Narcine bancroftii. Next base: position 391,018,706 of record NC_091469.1, read on the forward strand.
CTAGACCCTCCCCCACCAAAGCCTCCCTCGCATCATGGCATCCATTGACACATTATCCCAAACAGCTGGACTCGGCAGAATTCGTATGTGTTCGGCATGGCCCACACCTTAACAACGCCCATACGAAGTTCCATACAAGGTCCTCCAGCGGTCCAGCAGGACTTTCACTTTGGACATTGGGGGTAAAGATGAGCTTTTCACCGTGGACTGTTTGAAGGCGCACTTAGACCTATCACGGCCGGTGCAGGTATCCATGCCCAAACACCAAGGCTGCCCGCTTAAGCGGCAAATGATTAGCCAGTTCTGGGGGGGTGTTGTGTGGCGGCGCACTCTCTCATGGCGAACCGGCCCTGCGTGTAACGCCACTTGGCGGGGCAGCCATGGGAAGATGCCGCTGTTAGGTTTTCTCCCTGCCTCAAGTCTCCTGCCCAGTGCACGCCTGGGGCAGGGATTATGATGTCACAAGGCACGAGGTGACTAAGCTCATGCTGCCCTTAAAAGGGCGCACGCTGAATTTGAATAAAAACAGTCATTAACGACTTTCAATGTAGTGGCTGAGTCTTTCTTGGCTGTGTCCAGCACTTCACCTTGTTATTTTCAACTGTTAATGGACCTTGATATTTTCAGGCATTTTGTACAGCCACTCTTAATATCATTTCTTTATCTTGATAATATAACCGAGCGTGGCGCTTGTCCCAGGTATGACTTCTTTCTATTAGCCCTATGTGCTCTATCCAGTACAAGACCATTTGGAAAGTTCTCAGGACCCAGAAATTCTGGAGTCTATTTTTGAAAAAAATTGTACTGGATTAGAACCTTCAAATTCTTTAACCAACCCAACATTAGTCCTGTGACTATGATTTTCCAATAAATCAATCCTTTGTAAAAGCCCTTTCCTTTGCACATCCCATGACATAACAGAATCTTCCATTTTATTAACTGCATCTTTGCATTGTTCCACTTCATAACAATAATCTTGAATATAATTTTCAATTTTCTGGACTTGAATTTCAACTTTATTAACAACTTTAATATTTTTAATTTCACCCTTGACGTATTCAAATTGTGCTTTTACATCACTTCTGATAGATACAAATTGCAAACCATATGTTTACACATTAACTGGATGTGGTTGATAATTACAGAGGTTTGTTCTTGTGCTTCTATACCTTAGGTTCGAGCTTCAGGATATCTGAATTGTTTAGCTTCAATCCTGTGAATCAGTTGGGCTTCATTTTTTTCATATTCTATTCCTGCTCCCTCCAATTCTTCATAAGCTTTTTCTTCCTTCTCTTTATCTTGGTCTTCATCCTTTTGTCCATCTGAGTCAATGGCTGTGTCTGGCTAGCAACGCTACTGTCATAGGGAAACAGCCTGTTCCGTTGTGCTTATATGCAAACTCTTGCACATGCGCAATTGTTCCTGTGGCGTCTATAGTTCAATCATCTTCTGAACTCCAGTGCCACCTTCCCCTGGCTCCCTGGCTAGATGACAGTGGAGTCATATGAATCTGTGCTAGCGCAGAGTGAGTCACTCATGGGGGAGGAGTAACATGAGCCCAAGGCTCCATTGTTAGGGTAGGCCCAATTTCTTCAGCTATACTAACCTCTTTAACAACTGCTTTCTTAGCCATTTGAATTTTCCCTTTACTTGAAGCCATGTTATACTGATTTGTGAATAAATTCCCGAAATTTTTAAGTTTAAGAAAATTTGAAAAAAAGTATTTTTAGTCGGTTTTTAATTAATTCTGCCGGGAGAAGCATATTTTCAGGTCTCCAACCTACGCCATCATGCCACGTTTCCCCCCCACCCCACCCTTTTGAATCCTTACTGACCCTTTGAGCCTTAGGCCTAGCCATCCCACAGGTTTCAGGAAATACTCAGCCCTAGCATTTGCTTATTAGTAGGGAATGTCTCATCATGTCCAAAGGGGAGAACCCTCGACTTACAAAACTTGAAGGTTCATTCTAACAGATTGCTATATCTCTATTTAAACAAGTGACATGGTATACATCTTGGCAATGTGTCAGACTGGACCTGGGAAATATTTTTTTATATAATTTTCATGAGGGCAATGCAATCCAGACCATGATGCTTCCACATTCTTCCTGTCACCCCTGTGGAAAAAAAATCAATGACACAGTCTACAAAAATGTTTATTCAGCCTAACCACTGATTTTGTTTTGAGATGTACAGTACAGTAGGAGGCCATTCTGGCCCACAAGCCTGTGCCACCCAAATACTCCAAATTAACGCTTTTCTTTCAAGGGTGGCAGGAAATAGGAGCACCTGGAGGAAACCAACGCAGACACAAGGAGAATGTACAGACTCCACACAAACAGTGCTGGATTTGTACCTGGGTTGCTGGCACAGTAATCTTCTTTGGCTTGGCTTCGCGGACGAAGATTTATGGAGGGGGTAAAAAGTCCACGTCAGCTGCAGGCTCGTTTGTGGCTGACCAGTCCGATGCGGGACAGGCAGACACGATTGCAGCGGTTGCAAGGGAAAATTGGTTGGTTGGGGTTGGGTGTTGGGTTTTTCCTCCTTTGCCTTTTGTCAGTGAGGTGGGCTCTGCGGTCTTCTTCAAAGGAGGCTGCTGCCCGCCAAACTGTGAGGCGCCAAGATGCACGGTTTGAGGCGTTATCAGCCCACTGGCGGTGGTCAATGTGGCAGGCACCAAGAGATTTCTTTAGGCAGTCCTTGTACCTTTTCTTTGGTGCACCTCTGTCACGGTGGCCAGTGGAGAGCTCGCCATATAATACGATCTTGGGAAGGCGATGGTCCTCCATTCTGGAGACGTGACCCATCCAGCGCAGCTGGATCTTCAGCAGCGTGGACTCGATGCTGTCGACCTCTGCCATCTCGAGTACCTCGACGTTAGGGGTGTGAGCGCTCCAATGGATGTTGAGGATGGAGCGGAGACAACGCTGGTGGAAGCGTTCTAGGAGCCGTAGGTGGTGCCGGTAGAGGACCCATGATTCGGAGCCGAACAGGAGTGTGGGTATGACAACGGCTCTGTATACGCTTATCTTTGTGAGGTTTTTCAGTTGGTTGTTTTTCCAGACTCTTTTGTGTAGTCTTCCAAAGGCGCTATTTGCCTTGGCGAGTCTGTTGTCTATCTCATTGTCGATCCTTGCATCTGATGAAATGGTGCAGCCGAGATAGGTAAACTGGTTGACCGTTTTGAGTTTTGTGTGCCCGATGGAGATGTGGGGGGGCTGGTAGTCATGGTGGGGAGCTGGCTGATGGAGGACCTCAGTTTTCTTCAGGCTGACTTCCAGGCCAAACATTTTGGCAGTTTCCGCAAAGCAGGACGTCAAGCGCTGAAGAGCTGGCTCTGAATGGGCAACTAAAGCGGCATCATCTGCAAAGAGTAGTTCACGGACAAGTTTCTCTTGTGTCTTGGTGTGAGCTTGCAGGCGCAGTAATGGCACAGTAATAGCATCACACTAACTGCTATGTTAACCATGCCATTCTTAACCCTGCCATCCTAACCATGCAAATTTTAAGCATTCATATATGCAAGTCACCATGGTTCACCTAACTAAACTTGACATCTGATAACTGAAAGTAACCAGTCGTAGTAGATGCAAATGCTGGAATCTTGAAGCCAAACACAATCAGTAGGTCGAGCAACATCAGTGGGAGAGAAAGATAATTTATTTCTCTCACTGATGCAGCTTGACCTGTTGAATTCCTCCAGTAAATTGTGTTTGACTTGCAACCAGTTGCAGCTTGGCAAAGTACACCACACAACTTTCATGCTTTCACTTCCTATTCTGATTTTAAAATAAGGTAATTTTGGAAGCTTCTAATATTTTGGGCCATAGTGCTTCCTATTAACTTTTAATTCAAGAATCAATTTATTGTCATAGTAATGTGTGCCAGAACTCCAAACCTGGCGATCCAGTGGCTGACTAAATTCCTGGCGCACGTCTGGGTGGAAGCCTCCTTGATGGGAATGGCTTCTGTCCATCTCATGGTCCAGTCGACCACGAGAGCAGGTAGCGTGCCTTCCTGGACACCAGCAGGGGCCCACGATATCGACATGGATGTGTTGGAATCTCTTAACTGACGGGTCAAACTGATGAATCAGGGCCTGCATATGCTGGTGAACCTTGGAGCACTGGCACTGACTGTAGCTCCTCGCCATCTCGGCCACCTCCTTCTTCAGCCCGTGCCACATGAACCACTCCACTACCATACTCACCAATGCCTTCACCAAGGGGTGTGCTAGATCGTGAACCATACTGAAGGCCCGCGACCTCCACTGCAGCGGGACTACCGGGTGCGGTGAACGGGTGGAAACGTCACAGAGCTGTTCAGGCTGTCCGGGCTATTCGGCAACTGAATATCCTGGAGGTTGAGCCCCGAAGTGGTGATCCAGAGGGCCTGTGTCTCCTTGACTTCCCTCTGCGCCTGTGCCAGTTGGGTGTAGTCGAGCCGGGGGTGAGGGTGTTGATTGCTGGTCAGAAGAGCGCGTCCGCCACAACATTGTCTTTACCTGCCCCGTGCCGGATGTCGATGGTGAACTCTGACATGTAGGAGAGATGGCATTCCTGGTGGGCTGACCATGGATCCTTGGCCATCACGAGGGCCTGCGTGAGGGCTTATAGTCGGTGAGCACAGTGAATGGCCTGCCCTCCAGGAAGTACTGGAATTGCACACCGCCAGGAGCTCCCTGTCAAAAGCGCTGTACTTGAGCTCCGGCGGACGAAGGTGCCTGCTAAAGAAGGCCAGAGGGCACCACTATCCATTAACCCACTGCTTGAGTACTTCCCCCACGGCCTGCTGAGATCGCAGTGTGTGTCCTCTGGGCACGGGTGAACCAATAAGGTGGCACTGGCCAGAGCATCCTTCATTGTCGCAAAAGCACCCTCTGCCTCTTCTGACCAGACCAGGAGTTTATCTTTAGAGGCGATCAATGCAAACAGCAGCTGCACGATGCGGCCGGCGCCGGGGATGAAATGATGATAAAAGTTCACCGTAGCTACGATTCTTGCAGGCCCTTGAGAGTGGTGGGTTTGTGAAACTGCTGGACTGCTGCGACTTTTTCTGGTGCCGGGGTGGCTCCTGCTGCCGAGATGGTGTGCCCCAAGAACTGCAGCATCTGCTTGCTGAACTGGCACTTGGCCATGTTGACTTTGAGGCTGAATTCTGCCAGGCGGCCAAACAGCGTGCGGAGATGGACCTTGTGCTCCTCGTGGTTGTGACTGGCGATAATGATATCATCGAGGTAAATAAACACAAAGTCCGTGAGACACTGAAAAGACTGGGCCGCGTTCTTAAGCCCAAAGGGCATGCGCAAGAATTTGAAATGGCCGAACGGGGTGATGATCGCCATTTTACCAATGTCCTGGGGGTGAACTGGGATTTGATAGTAGCCCCGCATCAGGTCGACTTTCAAGAAGACCTGGGCGCCATGGAGGTTGGCCGTAAAGTCCTGGATGTGAGGGATTGGGTGCCTGTCCAGCATGGTTGCGTCATTCAGGAGTCGACATGGTGGAGACCATGTGAAGAGGAGATGCCCAGCAGCTTTCCGATTGGCAAATGATATCCAACTCCTGCAGGTGAGAGAACTCCTCCTTGGCTAACTGCAGCTTCGCGGGCGGAAGTTGTTGGGCCTTGGCGTATAGTGAGGGGCCTTGAGGGGAGATGTGATGGTATACCCCGTGCTGCAGCAAGGCGGTGTTAAACTGTGGCTGCAGGATGTAGGGGAACTCATCGAGTATGCTGGAATACTCGTCCCTTAGAGTGGTGCTGGCAGCGATTTCGGGCTGACAAGTGTCTGTGGCATCGAGGTGAACCGAGTGGAATGTGTGGGGATTAACCAGACTTTTGCCCTTCATGCCGTGCACTCTGAGGAAGTCAGCCCCTAACAGCGTGGTACCTACTGAGGACAGCACAAACCTCCAGCAGAATTTATCTTTCCCGTTCTGGATCTCCGCCCTGCGGGAGCCAAATTTGATGGCAGAACCGTTGGCCACCCACAGGTTGGGACCACGAGCTCGGGTGCATGTCTCTAGGGCAGTTGGGCGCAAGACTCTCAACTCAGCTCCGGTGTCCATTAGGAATCGTCGGCCTGTGGACTTATCAGTTATGTGCAAGAGGTTGTTCGCGTGGCCAGCTGTTGCAGCCATCAATGGCGGCTGGCTGAGTCATTTCCCTGGTAGGTACAAGGTTGCCTGAACTTACAAGCTTGTGCCCCCAGCATTGATGATAGAAGCACCAGGTGGGGTGGTGCTCCTCTGGCTTGTGCTTGGGAGGGGCTGCAGCTGGCTGGTTCTTGGATGTGTGACCTGGATTAGAGCAGCTTCATTCACCCTCTTGGTGCGCCAGAGGGTGTCTGCTCGGGCTGCGACTCGCCGTGGGTCCGTAAAGTCCTCGTCCACCAGTAGGAGCTGAATGTCCTTGGGCATCTGCTCCAGGAAGATCTGGCAGAACAAGAAGCTGGGCTTGGGATTCTCTGCCAGCGCCAGCATCTTGTCCATGAGGGCCGATGGCGTTCGGTCTCCCAACCCATCCAGATGCAGGAGTCTGGAGGCCCGCTGTTGTGGGGAGAGACGGAATGTGTCCAGAAAGAGGTTCTTGAGGGCAGGGTATTTACCCTTAGCTGGTGGCTTGTGGTTGAGATTGTCCACCCTGCCCACAGTCTCCTCGTCCAGCATGCTCACAACGTGGTAAAACATCGTGGCGTCTGTGGAAATGTTCCTGAGGCGAAACTGCACCTCCGCCTGTCTGAACCATGTACGCGGGCGATAGGTCCAGAAGGGGGGCAGTTTGATAGCAATGGTGTTGATCTCGGCAGGATCCATGAGACCAGAAAAACGTCTGGGCTCATTGGGGTCACCAATGTACCGATAGCTACAGAGAAGAAACTCACAGCAGCCACGTTGGATGCTCTCAACGACTGTTTTATTCAAATCCCATGTGCGCCCCTTTAGGGCAGCGTGAGCTCGGCCACCGCATGCGCGGTGATGTCATAACGGCTGCCCAAGGCGTGCGCTGGGCTGGAAACACGAGGCAAGGGAGAACCCCTGATGGCGCCATCTTCTCATGGCTGCCCCACCACGTGGCAGTACAAGCGGGGCCGGTTCGCCACAAGAGAGTGTGCTGCCACAGAACAAACAATGGAAGGCTGTACAACAGGCTTTAATTTGCTTAAAACAGGCAGACAACATTCAGTATCTCTTCTGGCTCTGTGTGTTCTACTCCTGCCCAAGGGCCAGTGTGAGCCTTTATATGGGGCTGGTAATTGGCAGGGAGTAGTTACAGCCAGTCTCCCAGCTTACCTCCCTGCAGCTACAGTGGGTTTCCCCTTGCAGTAGGCAGTGCAGGAATTAGGATGGCGCAGGCGGAGGCAGTCACAGAAAGTCCGGTGGTTGTATCACCACATTCACCCCCTTCTTAAAATGAGTCCAGGGGGTGGGGGGGGAGAAAAACACCGTCTTTCTGCCAAGTGTCCGCTAGACACCAAGTAGTTAAGAGAGAAACAAATTCAGGCGATCTGGTGATCACCGTTGCCTCTGTGAGCGTTGCAGGACAGGCTCCTTGTCAAGGGTGAGTGGAGATGGAGCCACCTGAAGGTTGGCTGGATCGGGATTGGTTAGAGCAGTCGGTAGTGGAAGCAGGGTGGTGCATGTCAGCGAGGGGGGTGTAGCTCAGGGGTCAGTCCACTGGCAGTAGGGTCCCGAGGTTGATGGTGGTCAGGGGGAAGATGTCGGCACTGGCAGGGTTCTGGAGGTGACCGGGATTGTGGTCTGGGCTCCCGTCGGTGCCAGGTCCCGAGTCGACACAGTAACCTCACGTCCATTGGGTACACCACATAAGCGTAATGTGGGTTGGCATGGAGGAGATGCACCTGCTCAACCAGGGGCTCGGATTTGTGATCTCTTGCATGTCTATGAGGGAGGATTGGTCCCGGAGACTCAGCCATGCTGGCCGTGTGACTCCCATCGCTGATTTCCTGGGGAAGGAAAAGAGGTGTTCATGAGGGGTCTGGTTGGTAGCTGTCCGTAAGAGCAACCATATGGCATGTACAATAAGGGCCTCTTGCCAGTAGCTGGTGCACCATCCTTTCGACCAAAGGGCCAGGAGGACTGCTTTCCAGATTAACCTGTTCTCCTGTCCTACTTGCCCATTTTCCCTGAGGTTGTACCCAGTTGTAGAACTAGATGAGATGCCTCACATTGCCAGGTACTAATGCAGCTCCTCACTCATGAAGCTGGATCCCAGTCACTATAGATGAATGCCAGATATCCGAACATGGTAAAGATCTGCGTCAGTGCCTTTATAATGGAGGCAGTAAAGTTATCAGGGCAAGGGATAGCGAAAGGGAAACGAGAGTATTCATCTATAACCGAGAAGAAATAGACATTCTTGCTGAGTCGCTTGAAGGGCCGAGTGGCCTTTATAACATGGGCCTGTGTTAGATTGAAGAAGCATGGTTTGCACTCCACACAGACCTGGCAGGACTCAGTCATGGTTTGGACTTCCTGGACTGCGAAGGGGAGATTTCAGGATTTCCCAAATTGGTACAGGTATGTACCACTTGGGTGGCAAAGAGAGTCATGCAGCACCTGAAGTTGGTTGGATAGGTCCAGGGCAGAGCATCAGGGGACCCATTGAGCTTCTTCGGCCTATACTGGATGTTGTAGCTGAATGTGGCCAGCTTGACTCTCCAGCGCAAGCTTTTGTCATTTTTGATCTTGCCTCTGTGGGTGGTGCTGAACATGAATGCCAGCATGCGCTGGTCTGTGAGGTCAGTGAACCTCCTTCCTGCTAGATACCACCTGTGCAGGGCCTTGAGCATGTGGGGGATGGGAAGTTCCATGAGGGGTTCAGGGTCAGGACCAATGACACCATGTTTCACGATGCACCCAAGGATGGCGAGGCAGTTGGTGCTAAACATGCACTTCTCCCTATTGCAGGTGAAATTTAATGCCTCAGCTGTCTGGAGGAACATCTTCAGGCTAGCATCATGGTCCTGCTGGTCATGGCTGCAGATGGTGACATTGTTCAGGTATGGGAAGGTCACTCTTAAGTTATGTCAGTCTACCATATGATCCATCTCCCTCTGGAACATTTGTGACCCCAAAAGGGACCCAGACAAACTGGTAAAGATGCCTGTCAGCTTTGAAGGCAGTATAGGGCTTATCCCGGGCATAGATGGGGAACTGATAATAGGCCGACTTTAGATCAATGGTGGAGAAGATCCTGTACTGGGCTATCTCATTGACTATGTTGGCAATACGGGGTAGTGGGTAGGCGTTCAACTAGGTGTACCGTTCAAACTATAGTCGATGACCATCCTCTGTTTACTGCCACCTTTGACCACCAGGGGCTAGTACTGGGCTCTATTACCCCTTCTGCCAGAAGCCGTTGCACCTCGGCCTTGTTGAAGGTCCTGTTGGCTGCATAGAAGCGCCTACTCTTGGCCGCAATAGGCTTGCAGTCTGGTGTCAGGTGATTGAAGGTGGAGGGAGGGGTACCCGTACGGTGGACATTTCACAGATGAGGTGGGGGAGGGTAGCTAGGTTTGGTGTTGTGGATGGTGAGTGGGAGGTGAGTGGCCACCAAAGGCCCGCATGCAAAGATGTCACTGGAAATCTGGACCCAGGATAATCGAGGCACAGAGCTTTGGCATGACTAGGAGCCTGAACTCTTTGTACGTTTCTCCTCCCACAGTCAAATTTTTAGAACAGCACCCCAGCACTGTGATGGAGTGGTCCTTGGCTGCAAAGGTGATGGAAGAGTTTGCTGGGTGTACTTTGAGCACCAGCATATGGACCATATGTGGGTGTACGAAGCTCTCAGAGCTACCACTATCGAACAGGCATTTTATTTCCTTCCCATTGACTGTGATGTCCTTCATTGAGTGCCAGAGTCCGTGGGGAATGTTGTCCAACAGCATGGTGGACACTAGGACTGACTCAGGCTCCTAGTCACTGTTCCAAGCTGGTGGTGGCGAGTAGCGGTTTGTAGGTGCAGTCCCGATTAGCCTGGATGGTGGAGGCATCATCATCTATGCAGTGTTGTGGGACTGGTACTTTGTGTGTGCCAGCATGGGGTGTGATGTTGACCACAATGTGGGGTTGGCGGTGTGGGCAGAAGTCGGACAGTCCAAGATGGTGGCGCCCATAGGGAGCACATGGTGGGTGCATGGTTAAACGGCCAGGCCAGAAGTGACGTCACCGGTGCTGGCGGAAGTGACAGGGGAAGCAATGACACTGCCCGATACTCACACGTGGAGGCACCCAGAGGATTGCAGTGCTCCCGGCGGGTTTGGAGAGGCAAACTTTGGCAAAGCGGCCTTTCTTTCCGCATCTGGAGCAATGCGAGTTATTCAAAGGGCAGTATTTCCTGGAGCATCTGTCGGATCCACACCAGGTATCACAGTACTTATAGCAGCGGGATATGTCGGTGGCAGAAATCGCTTCTGTGCAGAAGGGGCCCTTGGTGGTGACAGTTGTCTGTGTCGGCCAAGCCAAGGGGCAGCAGGGGAGCATCGATAGCTTCTGCTTTGTACGCTATAGCTTCCAGGGAGTGGACCACATTGATGACCCTCGTGAGGGAAGCATTGCTTTCTTCTAGCAGTCTCTGCCAGGTCGCCCTGGATCACAGGCCTCACACACACACATCCCAGATGAGTCTCTCCACTTACTCAGCAGCCACCCCTGTCTTGGCCATGCACGTGTGCACCAGTTCATGCAGTGCCACAAGGTAAGCCTCTAATGTCTGTTGTAGTCTGGTGCTAAGCAAATACTTGGAGTAGAGTTCATTCACTGGGGTCTGGTAGATGTTTTCCAGGATGGTTATCGCTGGTTTGTACTTGATGCAGTCACAGATCACCAGGAATCCAAATGGCCATGAGTTTCTTTTGGTTTGAGTTGATTACTTCACCCTGAGTGCGAATGATTGACCCGATTGCATGCTTCCAGTTCTCAAAGTGTACTGGAGCTTCTGGGGGTTGGGGGTTGATATCCAACTTTTCTATGCTGAGAAACTTCTCCCTGATTCTTTAAAATTACGATAATTAAATTGTGGTGCACTGCAGTGTGAACAAAACAAGCACAAACAACAGAAGACTGTACCTCAGGCTTTAATTTCCTTAAAACCTGCATGCAAGGCTCTGTATTCCTTCTGGCTCCATGAGCTCTGCTCCTGCCCAAGGGCCAGCATGAGCCTTAATATGTGGCTGGTGATTGGCAGGTGGTAGGTGAAGCCAGTCTCCCAAGTTGCCCCCTGCAGTAGGCAATGCATGGGCGCAGCCAGACGCAGATAGTCACAGACAATCCAATGGTTGTATCACCATATGCAGTGAAGATTCACTCCCCTGTCCTTGCGATGGCAAACTGCCATATAACAGGAGGCTGAGTAGGCTAGGTCTTTATTGAATTGAATTCTTTCTTGTCATGTGTACAAAGACTCAGTGAAAACTTTGTTTTGCATGCTACCTAGGCAAGTCAAATCATAATTATGTGGAGGAGGTTGTGAAAGAATAAAACCAAAATGCTGGGAGTAGAGTGTTGCAAAGACAAAGCTGAGGGTTTAGAGAAAAGTACAAATGAAAGAGATACAATGAGAGGTCATTATCAGTGTCCAATAACAACAGGAAGACACTGTCCTTGAATCTGGAATTTTGAATTTTGTGTTTTCAAGCTCATTTATCTTCTGTACAATGTAAATGGTGGGGGGGGATGGGGGGGAGAGAATGTGACAAGGGTGGCTTGCTCCATTGCTGGAGCAGTACCCATCAGTACTGTATCTTAAAGCCATCTATCCTTCTATATCTCTTTGTCTCATGGTACATATGGTCATTTAATTCATAATATTGTTGCTGATGTATCTTATGTACATACCCTTGTGGTTGCAGAAAATAAGAATTTCAGTGCATCTCTTTGCTGTATTTATGTATCTGACAATAAACTCATATAAAATATACTGGCAGTTTTCCCAAGACAGTGGGAAGTATAAAGGGAGACAAGGGAGTGGAGATTTCCTTGCATGATGGAGTGAATTGTATTCATATCGCTCTGTAGTTTCTTACAGTTTTAGGTAAAGCAGTTCCTGTAGGTTGTGATGCCTCCCTGTGATACTTTTGGGAAAGTTTGCGTAATGGTTAGCATAATACTGTTACAGTGCCAGTGACCCAGGTCTGGATCTTGTGCTGTCAGTAAGGAGTTTGTATGTTCTCCCTGTATCTGTGCCGGTTTCCTCCAGGTGCTTCAGTTTCTCCCACCCTCAAAACTTGTCTCTGATTTCTTCGGGAATCTATAATTTTTTAAATAGAAAACACAGCCTGGGAGATCACTTCAGAAGAGCTTATTGACAAGGTTAACCTTGGAGAGTCCACAACAGAGACTCTGCCCATATCAGGCAGAGAACAAGCTTTTATAACCTGAAACAAACAAGTCTTCAATCATTTGCTCCCTCTCACACAGTATGGTTACAAGACAGATTGAAAAGCAGGAAACAGATAAGGACGCATCCTTATCACATTCCAACAACTTCGTATGAGCTACTCCCTCACCCACTTCTGTCTTGGCGTCTACTTGATTAAAGTCAAGTTTCCTTCCTCAGTTCCCTCCTTGTAGATCAAGGATCTACACCACTAAGGGAGCAGCCTCTTTGTTCTGGCGATTGGATATGGCCTCTTGATACACTCGCCGCTGTACCCTTTTTATTGTCTCGTTAACCTGTCCCATGAGTGTGCGCACTCTAACCCACATGAAAATGATCACCATAAGTAAGGCCATTAGGGCCGCGAACATAATCACAAACAAGGTGCCATGCAAAGTGTAGGGTGGACGAGGCTCTGGGTGACCATCCCTTAAAAATGCCCCACCAGTGATGGACACTAAGTTGCGTGACCTGGTTGGCTATTCGCACCAGTTGTCCCTCCTTGTAAGCCAGGCTTAAGGTGCGGCCTAGCTTCTGGAGCATTACGGTGATTTGCTCATTTTCTTTTAGAAACTGCTGCAACTGGCTATAATTCCCTGTCGGCCCGAGTCAGGGTTGAGATGGGCAGTTCTAATTTCACTAACCTGTGTCATAGAACCTATGTGAAAAAGATGATTCTCCCTAAGGATATGGATTGTGTAGACCTTTTCTAAACAACCATGAGCAGGGGGAGAGAGTGTCTTTTGGCCGTTCATGATTATCTCTGAATGCCCGTACATGCATACTTCATGGGATCGCACCTCCACTACAACGGTCCAGTTTATGGCCACTAGCAGCCAAGTGCACGTGCCCTCTGTATGTCTCATAGTGCATAGGTCATACAGAGTAGAATATAGCAGACATAGCATCCCATCAGACCATTGGGCACAAGACTGTTCGGTGTGTGTGCGACCATCCTCTTCTACCCAGGTTCCTTGGAATATCGACTCCCAGAATTGGGCTCCGAACAGTTGGGGGTTGGCATGAACTGTCACCAGGTGGATGCGTTCTGCCCTTCACCAGCTGCATGGTGAAATTGCATCCCCTACGGTCACAGCGTGTATGCTGTGGGTCTGGGTAGAGCCAATACTGCATCAGGTTAAACATAACTTTCCAAGTTGCTGCATGGTGAGACAATACATTTCTTTCTAGTTCTGCCCATAGTAACTGAATCAAGATCTCTGAAAGCACACATCTAGTATAGTTGTGCACCACCCTGGTTTCCCCAAAGACATTTCCTATCTCAGCCATCAGTCGCGTGATGTGGGTCCATGTTCGCATTTGGGCCCGATATCCCAATTCTAACTCCTCCTGCATCGTGTTTCCCCATGCATTTCTGAATCTGATTCCTTCCCCAAACTTAGTCCCTACCTTCTGTATCTTATTTTGTAGTGTCTCAATATCTGCAGCATTCAATATTCCCATTCCAATCCCTACGCCTCCCTGGACTCTTTCTTCTAGTCCCCCTTCTACTAGTCCCCATTTACCACGGAGTTTAGCCACCTTTAGTCCAGGGTAGACATTCTGGCAGGCTCTAGTATTGTCTGAGGTATCATACCGTATATGGAGGGAGAGGTTTATAAGTGGGGACGACTGCAACACCTTCTGGCAAGTCTCAAAGAGGCGATGTAAGTGTCCGCCCTGGGTATCTATAGGCATGGGGAGTGTTGGTGTGTTTGCAGGGGGGCTAGCAGCTGTCCTTGTGGATAGGAGGTTTATGGTTATTGCTGTAGGGCTTGCCGTTATTGGTAATGGGGCTAAGTCCTCATCCTCTCGGAAAAAGGCATAAGCATAATTCGCGTCGAGCGCTCCCTTTTTGCATTCCCCAATCCATCCCGGTTTTGTATTGGAGAGGTCTTATTGTTAGCTCTGGTGATGCCCCACACCCCAGGAACCCTGACTGGCCCCCATTCCAGATGATTCTACAATACATAGTGGAGTTGTCCCAGCACCCCTTAGCTTTGGGGTTTTCCTTGGGAAAGATCTCGACTGTCTCCTCTGTGGTTACTTACGTCAATCCCCCCTATTATTAGCCCCAGTATCTTGATTGTTGTCCATGCAAGCATCGCCTTTGTCTGTATCATCCTCCTGGAATGGCTTACACCGGGTTGCGTGGATCCAGCCATCCAGTGCATCTAACTTTAAGGTGGTTCTTGTGACTAGGAGGACTTGGCAGGGTCCTTTCCACCTAGGGGAGAAAGGAACAGTCATGAGCGCTTTCACCATTACCTGACCTCCCGGTAAAAATAGGTGGATGTTTCCCTCCAGCCATGGTATGGAGAAGAAGGCGGAACACAGGTCAATGACAGAGAAAGTTGTGGTGGTGGCAGGTATGGCGCACAGGATGGTGTTGGTGTCTGGGACCACTGGTGCAGTTGGCACCACAATGTCGTTTATGCCTCTGAGGTCCTGGACAAATCTCCAGGCGTTCTTGTCCTTCTATTGCAGGGGTTTTGTATTTGAACATGCACTCCCTGTCATTCCAGGTCCTCTATAATGCTTCGTATGCCTTCAATAGCGGCCGGAGAAAGGTGATATTGTTTTACCGCTGGCAGGGGTGCTCTCTCCCTCACTGTAACCTTATGCGGCAGGGCAGTATGTAAAAACCCCACAGGCGTATTTGACTGTGCCCACACTTTCATGGAGACCTGCACTAGAGCAGCCGGCCATCTATAGTGGATTAACTCTGGCGGACAGGTTCGGCAGAAGGACGCCGGCACTATTTTTCTTCTCATCCGAATGCTATCGGTATCAGGAGAATGAAAGAGGATGTCTACACTAAAATCTCCTTCTTTCAACTGTAAGTCGGCGTATGCCTCACAAGCCCTTTCTGCCCGGTGTTGGGGTTCTCGCAGCCAGTGATCGTGTTTCTGTGAAGTCATGACCATCTGTCCCACGTCTTTCGGCTGACGAGGCCGACGCAGAGCCAAGGTAACATGTAGGGCTGTGTGTGGCAGTTGGAAATGAGATGTCTGGTCCAGGCCTGTGCCCCTATCCCCTCTGGTCTGAAAAACAGTCGCGGTCCCACAGTTACCTCCTCAAAGTCCCCTTGTCCCGTTATATGTGGGACCTCCTCTCTGGGCGCAAAATACCCAGATGTCACATGGAGGTCCTTTACCTCAGCCACAATTTGCAGGATAGCACCCAGTTGCTGCAGGGCCAAAAATTCCTGTGGCCTTTGTAATAATCTCATTACTTCTTCCAAATGTTCGAGAAAGGGGTTAGTCTCTAGCCATCAGCCAAAGTGAGTTGGATTTCTGTTCATATCGAGTTCATCATCCGCTGTTGTGCGGATGAGCTGATATATGTGAGCGATGGGCAAATCCATAAATATTCCCCCCTCTGTGCAGTACAATGTCGCATTCATTTTGCACAGAGCCTGTCTCCCTAATATGGGGACAGGTGTAGAGGCCGAAACAATAAGCTCCTCTTGTATCTTGGTGTCTCCAACCATTAGGGTCATTGTTTGTGAAAGTGGATCTATCATGGGATTACCAGATACCCCAGTGCTGCCAATTGTCTTATAACTAAGGGGCACTCCCGAGGATGGCGGTACAGAGGACATGGTGGCTCCGGTATCAACCAACATTAAACTCTCCCTCTCTCCCCATTTTATACTGATCATGGGTTGGATCTCTCCGCTGGAGGACAATTGGATGAGGGGAGCCTGCACCACCGGTTCTTCTGGGCACCCCTATGGGTTCGGTTGTCAAAAAGAGAATTGGGGTTGCTGGCCATAGGCATCACAGTTCTGGCTCAAGTTAGAGTATAAACCTGTCTGGGTCTGAATTCCTCCGAGCATCGAGTACCTTCCTATGCCAGCCTCTCCCTCGGGATTGACTTCTGCACTCCCACACCCAATGGCCCCATTTTCCACAGTTGCAGCACTGATCATTACCCTTATCTTGGGATCTACCTCGTCCTCTCTCTTCTCCCTTCATGTGCATATAAAACTGTTTGTCTTACTTTTCCTTTTGCGTAAACAGTCCTTCCCTATCCATATTAGCCAATACCGTGATAGTATCCACCCAGTTCTTTCCTTGCCAATCCAATTGCTTCATCTTATACATTTTTGCATTTTGGGGCAGCATATAATTCAGCAAGGTTTGTACTGCCAAGGTCTGGTTATCATGTAGGGGCACCCCAGCATTTTCCTCCCAGGTGTGTTTAAATCGAATTATGAATTCCATCATTTTGTCTCCCATTTTATGGAGACAACGGGTGACCTCTCCAATATCCCCGTGCCTTTTGGCACTCTGCATGATAACTTCTCTTCCCCTGTTTTGCAACCAGTGGACCATGGTCTCATTCCCATTATCCGCCATAGTGTCGTCTGTTCTCCAATCCCCATTCTCTTCAGGCGGTACAGTAAATGATTCTTTCACTGCCTGCCAATGAGAGCCGTAAGCAGCCTGAAGTAATGTCCTGACGTCTCCTGGTAGAGGATGGTAAAGGTGGCAGGTCTGGTCCAGCTAGTGGTGAAATCTAGTGGGGGCCTTAACAGGGTCAGGGACATTAGTGATCATATCCCGCACCTCAGCTGGCATCCAGGGTTTCAAGATTGGGGTGTTGCCTATCATAACTCTAGGGTATCGAGTTGAAGAATCAGGTAGACTAGCTTTGGTCTGACTCCGGGTACGGACCTGCATCCTGGGATCCCCTTCCTCTTCCTCAGCACCCTCCTCCATCCTTGGGAGGTGCCCTCTCACTGGTGGATCCCTGGGCAGCGTGGCCTCATCCAGGGGTGTGGGTGGTACAGGTGGAGGTATTGGACCAGCCGCTGCCCCCATAGGCAAGGCAGCTCCCGGCACTTGTTGGTGGTCTGAATTAGGTTATCCCATCCTTTCCTGTTATAGTTCATGGGCAATCATGGCTACAGCGGGACATGTTGGAGGGCCCTTGCATTCGGGTCGGGATATGGAGGCGGTTGGTTCATGGAGCTTGAAGGCGATTTACTCTGCGGCGGTTTAGGCCATGGTTGGTGGTGCCCTGCCACCTTGATCCAGGCTATAAAACAGTCTCTAAAATAATTAACATCCCACGTCGGATCCCCTCCTCCTGACTGAACGTCATCTTTGAAGTAGGATATTACTCTTAAATCAAGTGTTTCCCCCATATGGTCAGTCTCCCTGGTCCCATCAGTAGAGATCATTACTGAATGGTATGCCATAGTCCCAGTTACCAGTCTCGTTCATTACAATGTCCCCTGGCAAGCCCAGAGGCTGCAGAGGATCTCCTACCAGTTCCTTTCATTTGCATTATTGTTTCGATCTCGCTTTCGTAGATCTTCCCATGGCAGGCTTTGGCTTTATCCCAGTAACGGAATCAGCCGCTCGACCGAGCTCTTTCTCTTTAGTCTGACAATTTCCCATCTGTCTACAAACTTAACAGAATTAAGATACACAAAATAGCAAAGCAACAACAGTTTTCTTCTACCTTTATGCGCATCACCTGTGTCTCTTCCTTCCACGTAGTCGCTCCGGGCTGCTTTAGAGTTCAATTTAACTAAGTTTTATCAGCATCTCACTCCATCCTTGCGGAGGTCTCGACGTTCACCTCACCCTTCTGTACAGGGGTCTTGGTGTGTGAACCTGCCTCTCCCCTTTTTATCTAGGTTCTTGGTCAGGGATATCACCCGCTCACTTCTGTCCATGATCCTGCAAACGAGGATCCTGCTCACAGTGCCAGATTCTGTCGCCGATT
The DNA here is from genome assembly GCF_036971445.1 of Narcine bancroftii. Taxonomy (NCBI): domain Eukaryota; kingdom Metazoa; phylum Chordata; class Chondrichthyes; order Torpediniformes; family Narcinidae; genus Narcine; species Narcine bancroftii. The sequence goes on from NC_091469.1 coordinate 391,036,850, forward strand.
TCTTCAGGACCCTATAATTATTTAAATAGAAAACACAGCTCGGGAGATCGTTTCAGAAGAGATTATTGACAAGGTTAACCTTGGAGACTCCACAATAGAGACTCTGCCCGTATCAGGCAGAGAACAAGCTTTTATAACCTGAAACAAGTCTTCAATCAATTGCTCCCTCTCACACAGTATGGTTACTTACAAGACAGATTAAAAAGCAGGAAACAGATAAGGACACATCCTTATCACATTCCAACAACTTCTTGTGAGTTCCTCCCTCACCCCCCCCCCCCCCCCTCTGTCTTGGCATCTACTTGATTAAAGTCATGTTTACTTCCACAAAACTAACCAGAGTTGTAGGTCAATTGAATGTAATTGAGTGGTACGGGCTCATAGGCTGGAAAAGCCTGTTACTGTGCAGTATGTCTAAAGTTAAATTTCAATTTATTTGGTTCGACTCTGCACATTGGTAATTGTCGGACCCTGGTTTTACCTTACCCTTAATTTAGTTTATGTGTCGTCTGAGTCCAGCGTGCTCGTTGAATGAAGTGATAGGAGAAGGTATTCGGTTCAACAATCAGTTTATTATACAGCACAAGAATAAAACTTAACAGAGCTCTGGGTCAGTCGTTAGTTCATAGGTCACCTGCACAGTGAGCTATTCCCCAAGAATGACCCCTATTGTCCAGTCTGCTCAGTTTATATAGCTACAATTTACCATACAGAACAAAAGTTGGCTTCCTTTGCTAGATTTTTACATAAAGTATATCACCAGCAATTTCCTTATTTTACAGTTTATCTCGGGTGTAGACCTCTTATCTTAAATCTGCCAGATCAGACCATCCTATTGTTTTGACCAGAAATCAATTCCTACCCCAGATATTTCCAATCATCGTTCTGTTCCTGTCTGGCCAATGTCTTCTGTTCTCCTTAACACCTCCTCATGCCTTAATCTTCTTCCTAGACTGGCTTTCCATTCCCTTTGTTTCTTACAGGATATTCTTTGTTCTGGTCTGCCCTGTGTCTCCTGCACTACTCAACACCTCCTTCAGTTTGAGCATTCCTCCTAAATCGTTTCATCCATTTCCTCTTTGGGAGCAGACAATTCTGCCCCTACTGGACTCAGCCAACTTTGCTCCATGCTGTGATTGCCACTTAATTACCTTATACTTTTCCCTTAACCATGAAGTAAATATAAAAATTGTTATATAGTCCTCTATTCCGTGATATTTTAGCCCCTAGATTCCAACAGTCCCCCTTTTGGTCTCATGAAAATGAGACCAACCATCTGCTACCTTATTAGACTGAGATCTCAGGAGTTATCGCAAGGACTGGCATCTCCGACCCATTGGTGTCAGTATACTCTTGGGAGGGCAGTAGGGACAAATGCATGCCTTGGAATCTGGGGATGGCTCTCTGTGAAAACGCTCGTTGAACCAGGCACTGGAGGCAGGGAAGGATGCACGGGATCAGGATCAAAGCCAACACCACCACTCCAGCAACTAGCACTGCAGTCTGTATCCATCCCCAGCCTCCTGAAAACAAATTTCCTAGTCATGCGCTGCCCAAGGGTCACCAGGTCTGAACCGGGACATGAGCTAATTTGCGAATGCCTGAAGAAATATCCTTTACTGCTTGCCCATTATCATCGATTTTTAAACAACAATTAGTGAGATTCAATTTCCCACACACTCCCCCCTCCGTGGCTAACAAATAGTCTAATGCTAAGCGGTTTTGAAACACCGTGGCCCTAATCTGTTGCTGCTCTTCTGCCAACAGATCAAGGCCCGTGGCTGTGTTATTGGTGATAATTTCCAAAATAGCTTGTAACCGAATCAGACGGTTTAACATGTAAATTGGGGTTCGATACCCCCAGGACCCATCCTGGGCCCAGGTGGCAGGTCCGTAATAAGAAATAATGCACTCTGGAGGCCAGTCCTCTCCCCACTCACCGATCTTTAAATCCCTCTTCTGACGGAGCCCCTGATACACACGCTCAGCTAACTGATGGGAGTTGTTCTGGGGTAAAAGCACAAATTGTGGTTGAATGATACCCATACAACACGTTCCCCTCCAGTCTGGCTCCAAAAAAGAGTATGCCATATTCCCACAAATCCAATATAGTCCCTCTGGAGCAAATCCGTGTGGAGAGGAATGAGCCCACAATTGTCTGAGTGAGGGAACCCCCTTATATGGATTATCCCCCGTGCAATTCCATACTACTTTACCACGGGAGTTATCTGTTATAGGTCTGCAATCTGCTTCATTCTGTGGGGCCAGGAACCATCGTGGTCGCTGAAGATGCCATTGAGGGAACTTCCCCAAGATTTTAACCCTTGTGCACCTCAAATCCCCTTTATACTGATTGCCTTGCTCCTTCCTGATACATTCCTCCCCTAACGGGTGATTTGCTAAGTGCCATGTCTGGCGGGGGCGCGTCTCATCTGCCGATTCGTGAAAACCCATCAACTCCCACACCTCCAGGGGCTCCCCGCTCCATGGCCATGACCCATCTCTTGTGGGTCCCCCACATACCCAACAGTTTTTTACCCCCAAGAGTTCTGCCGTAGTTTGGCTAAGGTCTACCCATCTATTATTGCCTACTCTGTGAGTTGCTGCCTGGCGTTTAGCGTTGGCATAGATATCCCCCTTTTCGCTGTCCCATACGTATGGTTGTTTTCCATTTTGCCACATGGGTTCCCACTGTATCCTCTGAATTGGTATTGAGCCCCCTTTCTCCTTATCTCGGTCTCCCTCCCGGGCACAAAACCATGTTATTCTTTGTGGACAGCGGTCTCGATTTGGCGTGAACGGTAACGATCCCCTATTGAACTTAACATCATACACTTGTCCATTATGAACACACTTACGTCCCGTGTGAGTCCCAACACAGTGTTCAGGAAAGTCAGTCCAATCCGCAAAGTACTGTTCTTTTTCGTTATGCAACCCCCAGGCTGAATGCAAACACTTCGTACAGTGGTTTTCCTCCCCAGATCCTTCAAGGGCTCAGAACACCAGCACCCATAATCCCCACATAATATTCATCCCTTTTGTTTTGACGTTAATATATTGATTATAACATTAAACACTGATATACAGTCACCATAGTCCAATAGTCTCTTTAAAAAGGGACACGTTAAATATTCTTAGTCCGTAGTTTTTTCACAGGGTCCCAGTCATCTCCGTTCGAATCTGTTCCAGTGTCCGTGTTGGTGGGTCCGTTGCTGCACACTGACTCCAATGATACCACGTCTCGCCTTTTCCCTGTAGTCGAACCACGTGGGACGTTCTCTCCACCACTCTGTAGGGTCCTGTCCACCTGGGCTCCGACCACTTTCTCTTGATCACCTTTAGCAGAACCCACTCCGCGACTGATGGTATCGGTGTTTCCCCTTTTCTGTCGGTACTGGTGACCTGTTGTGAAAAATCTGACACCAGAGTCGTTAGTTTATCATAATAAAGCTTGCATTTCATTGAACTTACCTCATTCTTCGTGGTCTGAATTCCTGCTCCAGGTCCCGGAAACTGGTGCCCCGTTTATAGTTCATATGGAGTAAATCCTGTCACAGAACTTAACAAACTCCTTATTGACATTAACGCCACGGGCAACGCATCCACCCAATTTAGTTTGGTTCGTACCTGTACTTTCCCGATCTTACCTTTTATTGTTTGGTTCATCCTCTCCACTTTCCCTTGGGATTGCGGATGGTACACTGTTCCAAAGGCATGTTTCAACCCCAACATCGTTTCTATCTCCTGTAGATCATTATTCTTAAAATGACTTCCATTATCTGACCTAATTTTTCTAGGGAATCCGTGTCTCGGAATATACTGGTTGATCAGGAACTTACTTACCGTCTTTGCATCTTCTCTTTTGGCAGGGATTGCCTCCGGCCACCCTGTGAACACATCTACTGCTACTAAGAGGTATCGATAGCCACTTGCCCTCTCAATCATGTCCGTGTAATCAATTACAATTTCCTGCCCTGGTAACTTAGGCAACGGAAACTGTCCTTCATGCGGCTTCACAGTCGCCTTGACATTGAAAGTTATACATACCTCACACTCTCTGATATGGTTCTCCACCATCGCCGGCAGGAAGGGGTGCCACTAATGTATCAAATACCTTATCATCTGCTTCTTTCCACAGTGTGTTAACCCATGCGCCTCCTCTAGGAGGGGTTTCATGAGTCCAGATGGTAAAACTGGCCTACCATCTATCGATCTCCACAGTCCTTGATCCTCGGTTTCCCCCCTTTCCTCCATACCATCCTTTCCTGAGGTGATGCCTTCGCTTGTTCCTGAATTATTACTTCTACCTCACACGGTGGCAATAAGTCATGTGCCGTTCTGTCTGCCTATGTCATAATAAACTGAGGGCCGTATCCTGCTGCCCTTTTTGCGGCCATGTCCGCTTCCTGATTTCCCCGAGCTACCATCGTATCTGTTCTATCATGTCCTTTACATTTAAGAACTGCTAATGCCCTTGGTTTCAGGAGAGCCTCAACCAATTTCCTAACATCCTTCTCGTGTTTAATTGGGGTCCTTGCTGCTGTTAAAAACCCACTTCTAATCCATTGACTAAGCTCAACCTGTATTGTTCCTACCACATATGCCGAATCTGTATATATATTGACCTCCTTTCCTTCTGCCCATTCTAATGCTGCTATCATTCCCTGTAGTTCTGCCAGTTGTGCTGATTCCTTTCCTCTCACTGCCCCTATAATGATTTCTTTAAATCCTCCTGTAGTTTTTCGTACCACCACATAGGCGGCTTTCAATCCATCCGTGGGGTGTCTGTAACAACAACCATCTGTAAATAAGGTCTCATCTGGTTCTCTCAAGGGTGTAGCCTGTAAGTCAGGTCTTATTTTAATATCCTTTACTACCCTCTTTTCACAACAGTGTGGTTCTCCCTCTCCCATATTGTCTGCCATGTTAATGCCTTCATGGGTAAACGTAACATTTGGAGCATTCAGGATCTTTTCTAGTCTCGTCTGCCTTAGCAAAGTCATTGTAAATGATATCGAGCTCACAAATGCTACAATACTATGTGTTGTTAATACCGTAAGGCCATGTCCCATCACTATGTGTGTCACCTTTTGTAGAATCTTTGCTACCCCTGCTGCATGTCTGTCTCATACATGGTGGGTGTCTGTCTTCTGTCGGATCCAGTGTGATACTCACATACATGAGCACACATCTTCCACCCCCTTTTTTCTGAAAAAGAACACCATTAATTGTGTGTGCTTTTTCAGAAACATCCAAAAAGAAAGGTTGTTTATAATTTGGAATCACCAAATCTATAGCTCTTGTAAGAGCTTGCTTAAGTAGAATAAAACTCATCTCAGCCTGTGCAGTCCAATCAAGTGTAGCTCCCAGATTCCTCATCCCCTGCTCATTCACTAAAGTTCGCAGTGGATGTGTCAACTCGCCATACGATGGGATAAACTGCCTACTATAACCTGTCAAGCCCAAAAATGAAAGCATTTCCTTAACTGTCTTTGGTTTTGGATGATGTAGTATCGCTGTTCGATGTGCAGGGGAAATCCCTGTACCTTTCGCTGAGACCATTCTACCTAAAAAGGAGACCACCTGTCTGCAGCATTGCAACATTAAGCGAGAGACTTTAAATCCTGCCTTGAACACCTGCATCAGCAGGAGATGTGTGGCCTCCAAACAGGAAGCATGATCAGGTTCTGCCAATAGGATGTCATCTACGTACTGGATCAGAACTACCCCACCTGGCAGTACTAAACTCCCCAGCTGTTCCTTCAAAACCTGATTGAAAATCCCTGGAGATAAGATAAAGCCCTGCGGAAGTCTAGTATAACGTAACTTTCTACCTCTAAACGTGAAAGAAAACACATCTCTTAATTGTTCTGCCAGCGGCAAACAAAAGAAAGCATTCGCTAAATCTATGCAAGAGAACCACTTGTGGTCAGGGGTTAAAGCAGTCATGGCAGTATATGGGTTCGGTACTGGAACTGTGGGTGTTTGCACAATACCATTGATGCGTCTTAAATCATGGGCCATCCGATATTTGCCCGTCTCCTGTTTTGGAACAGGTAAGATGGATGTATTCCAACTTGAGCACGAATGCTCCAACACCCCTGAATCCATTAAGCCCTCAATGGCCTTTGCCAGACCCACCTCAGCTTCTGGTTTGTGGGGATACTGTGTCTGCCAAATTGGAGTATAATCTGACAGTTCGAAGGTTATGGGATCAGCCTGCTGACAAAAACCCACATCTGCTGATCCCACTGACCACAGGTTCTCAGTGAGAGAATCTAGCATAGGGGCCGAGTCGGGGTGATCCATCTTCTCTCTACCATGAAAGCGTTCAATCTGTCTATGCTCAAGGAGGACTCGATCATTTGTCGGGTACAAAATCCTGTACGCCTGACCAGATGAGGAGAACTTCACTGTCGATATTTGGGTATCGGACCAATCCCTTAAGGCCATCAAGTTCCAACACATCGGTCCCAAATCTTTTGCCTGGTGAGTAGTGCCAATTGCAAGGGTGACATGCGGAATGGCCTTACCTGCCATCACATACCACTCCAGCTGTTCAGATGTCAGTGCTACCGTAGCTGCCACTCCCTCCTTTCCTACCACTATGTAGTCCGAATTAATCTCCCATTGTATGCCCTCTACTTCTTCATAAAAGGCATGCTGATAAATTTCATCCCCATCCCTATTGTAAAAGAGAGTCACATGGAGGGGGTCCGAGGGAGGGGTATATGGGTGTAACGTCTGGATCCACGGCTTCCATTGATTATAAAGCTTTAGCAGCCCTCCCTTCTGTGGGTCCTTCGGTTCCAACAGCCCCCAGTAAATGTCAGCCCATAGTCCTTCAGACACGATCCTCCAGCAGCTGCCAACAACATCTGAGAACCGGAATGAAGTGTAGTTAATGAACAGTTCATAGAATATCCATTTGGAAAGGTGATCTCTATTCCGCTGGGTCCGCAAAGGATCGATGCTCCGCACCTGACCAGTAGGTCTCTGCCCAAAAGATTAGTAGGGCACCTGGCTGACAAAATGTATTGATGTGTGAAAGTCTGTCCCGCCACAGAAGTGACTAGCGGTGTAGAAAATGGCAGATTTTCTGGTGTACCCGAGAACCCTATCAGCTGGACGCTAGAGGATGATGTTTTAGCTTGAAACTCAGCGCCAATGAGTGTTGAAAATCTGTCTCCCATATCCACTATAAAGGATACTTCCATGTCCATTACGTTAATCTGCAGGAAGGGGTCTGCCAACCTAACCTGCTCTTGGGTGCTCAGGCCCCGTCACTGCTGGTAATATGGCTCCTCCTCCGTCAGCGATTGGAATTGTCCTTTTGGAGCGAGAGCCGCATGGGGTGCCTGATGTTTCGGGGGTGGCACTGATGATCTCTGGGGCTGGACCCAAGGCTCATATTGTGGTGGTCCATATCCCCTTCCCCCAGTGTCCTGAGGACCCCATACTAGGGGGAAATCTCTCTTCCAGTGTCCTGGTTGACCACATCTGAAACATACGGCTGGCGGCATTCGTGGAACACCCCGACCTCTCCCTCTTTCTCGGGATCCCCCCATTGGACCTCCAATTCTGCCCCCTTAGGTGGGACCCGGTGCCCAATTTGGGGCCGGGGGCCAATTCGTATTATTCCCTTGTGGTGGCTGCGGTGGCTGCTGAATCATCTGGTTCGCACCCTTTGAGGAATTCTTTTTTGCCTCGTTTACCTTTTTCCTAGCTTCTTTCAATTGAAGCTTAAGGAGTTGCACTTGTGCCGACTCCGTACTTTGTTTGTCCTCCTTTTGCTTAGCCCTGTAATGCTTCATGTGATGGGTCAAATGTTTTTCCCATTGCTCATTCGAGCAGCCAGGAATGTCAGGGTTATTCTCTAACGCCTCCCTAACTACAGCTGGCAGCCCGCTCGTTACTGCAGCCCTAAAGAGTGTATTCTGCAAGGGTTCTGTGGCTGGGTGTACTCCTGCTTTATCAGTCCAACTCTCCCTACACTGACTCAAAAAAGTCGAGATCTCCTCATCCTCCTTAATGGAAAAGGTCAGGGACTGCATGACCCCGGGGGGAACGGGAAACTTATCCCGCATTGCCCCTCCTACTGCCGTAGCATGGTTGGCAAATGACTCGGCATCGGGGCACCTAGTGATTCCTGCGACCATTTCTACCTGCTGTATCTCCCACAGCCCAAGCTGTTTCCCTAATAATGCTCTCCAATCCCCTATGGCTATGTTATGACCCATCGTATATTGGCAGAACTTTCCCATCCACGCTCCACCTCCCTCAGTCGGAGGTGGCATTTTGTCCAAAATACAATTCATGTCGGTGAATGAGAAGGGTTGATACCTTTCCCCAATTTGCGGATCCTTATAAATTAACGGCATCTGTCTATACCTTTCTGGAAGCCGTACTTCCTCCCTGTCTCACAACGCGTATCCCAAAGGGGAGTGAGGGTTTTCCTGACCCTGTCTTCTGTGTGTGACCATTCTTCCCCTGATCGTGACTGGCTGTTCCTCATCCTCACTCTCCACACTCACACTAGCTATCTCATTTTCCTCGTCCTGCCCTCTCTCCCGCTCCCATCTGACATTCACTGGGTCACTTCCCCTCCTATTCTCCTCTTCTTGTCCCTGTTCTCTCTCATCTGTTTTTCCCAGGCACCTACTAGTTTCCTTAACTGCACATATATCTTTCTGTATTTCGTTCATCAATTCCTTTGTTTCCTCCTCTCTCTCCTGCACAACGCTCTTAAGTCTCTCCTTCGCCTCATGGAGTTCTGGACCTGCTAACTCAGTGACATTCACTATTCCCTCACTTATCTGCATCATTGGCATCTGGGGAATCGGATAAGGTGGTGGCAATGTCTTTGATAACTTTGGATATAGCGGGGCTGACGGCTTAACCTCCCCCGTCATCTCCTCCCCCGTTTTCTCCTTTGTGATAGGGGATGCCTTTTTAGTAGCATGCTGAAGGTTCGCTTCCACAGCCATGCAAGCCAATGTCATATTATGTAAATCTGTCCTTCTCTGTTCCTTCGCTTCCTTCTGCTGTTTAAGCCTTCTTCTATTCCAGATAGATCCTTGTCCCTTTGCCTCATGTTCCTGTACCTCCTTTGCCACTTCCCTCTCAGCTTCTCCCAAGTACATTACAAGCCGAATCTTTTCAAATCCTAGCGGTACCTTCCCCTGACTCTGCAGCTCTTTCCATATCTGTTCGTACCGTTTCATAGCTTGTACCTCCTCTCCCTTCGGTAATCCTCCCAGTAATTGATTCCTTGTTCTTTCCCACTGTCGGTTTACAGATGGGGGAACCCATCTGTCTTCCCCGATCTTTTGCCATACATCCCCACTTACTCCTTCCATCTTACGTTCCGATTTTTAACCCTTCCGACTTTGTACTTCAATGGGTCTCTCCCCTGGTAGGATTTTGCCACCCTGCAATCTACTTCAACCCTTCACACGTTATTATAAACACCCGTGGCACATTGTACACAATACTTAACCAATAACTATTACCCAAGATATACAATCCTTAAACAAATACTTATTATACACTACTATAATACACGATCCTTAAACAAATACTTATTATACACTACTAAACCAAATAACTATAACACCATGTACCCTATTCTACTTGGCCAAGTGTCTACACTAATATCTCGAGATCTCTACTAGAGGCCTCTAACCCCGTTTTCTACAGGGGACTCTAACCCCCGTTTCTACAGGGGACTCTAACCCCCGTTACCTACAGGGGACTCTAACCCCCATTCCTTACAGGGGACTCTAACCTCCGTTACCTACAGGGGACTCTAACCCCCGTTCCTTACAGGGGACTCTAACCCCTGTAACCTACAGGGGCCTCTAACCCCTGAAGCTTTATTCCTTGGCTTCTACTAGGACTTTTGCAGAGTAGTGACAATACACAATTTTATCGTTGCCAATAGCAGAACTTCGTTTAAACAGGCGTCTGCTTACCTTCTTTTGTTGAGTTGCCCCTTGTTGTTATCATCACACCACAATCGACCTTTGTGTCGTCTTTTTCTCTTCCGTCACTTCTCCATCTTCATCACGTCGTGGTCACCAAATTGTCGGACTCTGGCTTTACCTTACCCTTAATTTAGTTTATGTGTCGTCTGAGTCCAGCGTGCTCGTTGAATGAAGTGATAGGAGAAGGTATTCGGTTCAACAATCAGTTTATTATACAGCACAAGAATAAAACTTAACAGAGCTCTGGGTCAGTCGTTAGTTCATAGGTCACCTGTACAGTGAGCTATTCCCCAAGACTGACCCCTATTGTCCAGTCTGCTCAGTTTATATAGCTACAATTTACCATACAGAACAAAAGTTGGCTTCCTTTGCTAGATTTTTACATAAAGTATATCACCAGCAATTTCCTTATTCTACAGTTTATCTTGGGTGTAGACCTCTTATCTTAAATCTGCCAGATCAGACCATCCTATTGTTTTGACCAGAAATCAATTCCTACCCCAGATATTTCCAATCATCATTCTGTTCCTGTCTGGCCAATGTCTTCTGTTCTCCTTAACACCTCCTCATGCTTTAATCTTCTTCCTAGACTGGCTTTCCATTCCCTTTGTTTCTTACAGGATATTCTTTGTTCTGGTCTGCCCTGTGTCTCCTGCGCTACTCAACACCTCCTTCAGTTTGAGCATTCCTCCTAAATCGTTTCATCCATTTCCTCTTTGGGAGCAGACAATTCTGCCCCTACTGTACTCAGCCAACTTTGCTCCATGCTGTGATTGCCACTTAATTACCTTATACTTTTCCCTTAACCATGAAGTAAATATAAAAATTTTGTTATATAGTCCTCTATTCCATGATATTTTAGCCCCTAGATTCCAACATAAGATACCTCAAGAACATGCCAAATTAACAATGAGGGAAGATTTAATTGAAATGTGCCGAATGGTTGAAGGGCTTAACTTGGTTGATTTAGACAGTTTTTCTAGAACCAGGGGTCACAATCTCAAAATATAGGAGAGATCATTTAGGACTGAAATGGGAGGGGGTGGGAGGGTAAATTCAGCAATGAATTTTTAAAAATGGCAGTGTTGCTGGAGCTGCTTGGTGCAGACCCTTGGGGATCAGAGACACAGTGCTCCCGTAGGGTCCCACCGCCCACTCCTCCGTACAGGCTTTAAATGGCCCGTTAAATGAGCTGATGGTGGTTTTGTTTGGAATTTTGCCATCATAGGACCTAAGATAGCACTTCCTTTGATCAGCAGAAGCTACAAAGGGTTCCAGACTCAAGGGAAGTGGAGGACTGGCAGAGAGCATCAGAAAGGAAAAGGTGAAGGTTCCATTATTGTCACATAATATTACATTTATAATGTAACAATCATGAAATTCTTTGTCTTTTGTCTACCATAAGGCAGATAGAGAGTTGCCACTTTGTTCAGCATCCCTCATAGGTGTACCTATGTGGTTTCCCCTCCATGTACAGACTAGGCCTTGTCATATTGGGTTCAGCACGCTCATTATAAAAATGACCTTGAGCTTGGAGTCACATTCGTAGCTTGTTTTATTTTACTATGCGCAGGCTTTTCCTTTCTAGTCTTGAGCCTTTCTCTGCAAGATGCAGAAGTCCCACCCCATGACATCATCGGCCTGCTCGATATCCCACCAGTAGCATTACATCATATCTCCCTTACTTTGCATTCAAAGCCACCTTTTCTGTGGCTTAGCCCATTACAGTTACCTTTATGCATTCCGATACAAATACACATACGACATTTACAATACAAAAATCTTTCTTGACTCTGTGTGTTTTAGTCTCTACAGATTCAGTCTCTGAGATCTCTACTTCTTGTCCTGATCTTGTTTATATTATGCCAGGCAAAGTCTGTGTTTCAGTCGGCAGAGTCTCTTGACCTGCCTTTGCAGGAGTGTCCATTTCTGGCCTGTGCTCTTGTTGCTTTTCACCTGGAGACTCTGGTACGGGAACGACATGTTGATGATTCTGTCTCAGTGTCCCTTGTGGTCCACTAACCATGTATGACCGTGAGTTGTGGTGCACGGAAGTTACTGTACCTTGCTGTCTTGCATCGGAGATCCACACCTCATCTCCTGGAGCCAGCTTTTCCAGGTCACTCATTCTGTGTCTCTCATTATACCACTTCACATTTTTACACCTCTTCTCCCTCTCCTCATTCTGCATTTGTAGCAGGTTTGGGAGTTCTGGCTGTAACCTCTCTGGATGGGTTGGTAGAGTCATGCAAAGGCGACATCCCATTAGCAATTGGGCTGGATTGTACCTGTTGCTCAGCCATATGGCTCTGTATGTCAATAGTGCACAGTAAGGGTCTTCTGCCTTCTTGAGCATGTTCTTCACTATTTGTTCTGCTTGCTCTGTCTCGCTATTGCTTTGTGGATACTTAAGGCTACTGGTCACATGCTCGAACCTGCAATCCTCCGCGAAGGCTTTTATATTTTATCCAGAGAATTGTGGACTGTTGTCAATTACTAATGTCTCTGGAATGCCAGGTCATGCAAACATCAATTTTAAATGAACAATTACATCAGTAGTTCGTGTCAGGCTGAGTTGTGCTATTTCTAGGAATCGAGAGAAATAATCCACCACTAATAAGTATGTGTTCTCTCCAAGAGTGAATAAGTCTGCGCCAAGTTTTTGCTATGGTCTGTCAGGGAATTTACTTGGCATCAGCAGTTCTCTTACGTTTGTCCTTTCCTGAATGCACTCTCTGCACCTCAAGACAATCTCACTTATTTGATTACTCAGACCTGGCCACCACATTGATTGGCATGTTCCTGGCACTTTACAACCCCCTGGTGGCCCTCGTGTATTTTCTCAAGTACCTTGTGCCACATGTTAGTTGGAATAACTAATTTCATATCATACAGGAGTAGTTCATTGTGCACACTCAGAATGTTTGACTGGTCTTTGTAACTGGTTTCTGTCTGGCCAGCCTCCAATGCAGTATTTCATGACCTGCACGCACATACTGTCAGCACATAATTGCTCTTGGACCTCTGTCAGGTATCTGTCGCTTGTTGGGAGGATTTCCATCACCATCTCTATAAATATTGGTGTCCTCCATGAGGTCTTTGTCAGCACTCATGGTTCCGTCTTGTAGTGGGGAGTGAAAGAGTGTATCTGCAGTTGTGAGGTTCTTCCTAGGTGTGTGTGAGATCATGTATGAGTATCTCATCAGCCTCATCCTGAACCTCTATATCCACGGCAGCAGCGAATCCAGTGCTTGCCCACCTAGCAGACTCACAAGTGGTTTGTGATCCATCTCCAACTCGAACTGTAGTCCCAAAATAAAATTGTTCAATCTCTCAAAAGCCCAAGTCAGTGTCAATCCCTCTTTTTCCAGCTTTGTGTACTGTTGCTCTGTCTCTATTAGCGATCTGGAAGCAACTGGTGACCAATTGTCTCCAACCTTCTGTAGTAATACTGCTCCTAGTCCATTTGATGAAGTGTCAGCTGCTATTCTCAGTTGCCTATTTGGATCATACAACTGAAGTACCAATGTGGATGATAGCTCATGCTTGAGGTAACTAAATGTTCTCTGTTGCTTATGTCCCCAGCTCCACTGTCTCCTCCTCTTACAACTTAAACCAGCAGGAATAAAAATTCACCAAAACAATGATATCTTCAAAAGAACATTTTTTATTAATAACTATTAATAATATAAAATCTTAATTAACTCAAAACTTAACCCCACTATGCGTAAATGTACATATGTGTGTGTATGACAAAACCCAAGGCAAAATTCTGAAGAGATGTTTTTAAAGTTCAATCTCAGAAATCTTTTGTGTTGAAATGTCAGTCTTTAAAATTGAAATTCAAAAGTTCTCAAACTCACAAATTCTTTGTAAAACTATTTTCAGAGAAATATTTCTTTAAACAAATGATATTCCATAAATCCCCCTCTCTTGCATGGAGGTTTCAGAATCTGTGTCTCACACAATGAATTCACAAACTCAGGTAGAAGTCAGACAAAGTAACCTTCACAATGGTTATGATCCAGAAACAGGATGACCTTGCTTTCTTTTACCCAGAATGGCTGCCACAGCACTGCTCTCTCGCTCTCGCTCTCTCGCTCGACAAAGAGAAGCATCAAAGTGGGCATTCTTTCCAAAGCCACAGAAATTTGGTGTCCTCCCTTGACAAGGAGAAAACAAGCAGTTCTTCTCTCACAGAATGTTACTGCATTTCTGATTCAGATGAAACTGATATAATATTAAAGATGTCACCTTGAAATCTCTTTAATCACATGACATGACATCACTGCTGCTTTTGTTTGAAGTTTTTCTCTTCCAAAAGCATTTACAAGCAAATGCTTCTGGCTGTCTGCTCAGACCAATCAGCAGAATGACTGTTTGTGCATGGGTGCCTCTGAGCAAACATCTATTATTTCTGGACATTCAATAACACAATTTACTTCTGCTTCATAACTTTGATGAAGAGACAATTTGTCTCTGCAAAAACTTTCTTATCTGTTTACACAAGTGTGTGATATGTCACTGTGTGTCTTTCCCATGTTTTCAAATCCATAAATATAACTTTACTGAAATAATACATTTTATAAGAAAAGATTAATAATAACACAATTCTGTCACACCTCCTCATTGAGTATCACCACAGGCATCAACTGAGTATCAACACAGGATGCATGCTTAGCCCACTGCATTAATCACTATACATCCAAGACTGTGTGACCAGACACAATTCAAATGTTATCTACGAATTTACAGGTGACATCATAGTTGTCAGCAGAATCACAAGTAGAAATAAGAAAGTTTACAGGAGGGAGATAGATAAGCTCGTTGAGTGGTATCAATGTTTGAAAAACCAAGGAGAATATTGTGATCTTTTGGAGGAAGTCAAGAGAACACAAACCAGTCCTCATTGAGGGCTCAGTAGTGGAGAGGGTCAGGAGTTGCACTTCAAATTATTGGCTGTAAAAATCTCCGAGGAACTGCCCTGGAACCTCCATGTCAATGCAATCATGAAAAACTCTTGCCATAGCTATACTTTGTAAGGCATTTGAGAAGATTTGGTCTGTCATTGAAGACTCTTGAAAACTTCTACATGTACAGTGGATTCTAGCTTTTTGCATCACTGTCTGGTATGGAGGTGCAAATACTCAGGACAACAAAATAATTTCCTGAGGGTTGTTAACCAGGCCTATGACATCATTGGGGCACCAGACTTCACTCCATCTACAAGAGGCTGGGTCTTAAGAAAGTAGCCTCTATCCTCAAGGATCCCTACCACTCAGGCCATGCCCTCTTCACTCTACTACCATCAGGAAAAAAGCACAGGAACTTAAAGACGAGCATCCGCTGGTCACCCGGTGGCACAGGATGGCTTCTTCCCCGTTACCATCAAATTCCTGAAGGATCAATGAAACAAAGACACTGCCTTACTTTGACTTTTCATGCACTATTTTTATTTATTGTTATAAGGTGGTTTAGATTAATGTTTGCTCTATAACGCTGCTGCAAAACAATGAATTTGGTGATTTGTTCATGACAATAAATTCTGATTTCCAATGCACAAAGCCCTGCTAACTATTTCTCATCTGCCCTTGCCTTTCCAAATGCAAATGGATCCTGTCTTCCAGAAACTTAACCAGGACCACTGGCCTCTCATCTCTTGGCTTGTATTTTCAACCTTTCTTCAATAAAAGCACAATATTAATCACCCTCTATTCTTCCATTAACTTACCAGTGCATAAAAAAGACACAAAAATCTGCTAGGACCCCAGCAAATTATTCCTCTGTTTCCCCAAATGGGCTAGGATACACTTCAGCAGGGCTCAGGGATTTATCAGGAGAAATTCAGCAGGTTAAACAGAGTACTTTATATAGTAAAGATGTTTTGGGCTTCAACCCTTCATTAAGGCAAGAGTGTACAAGAGCAGGACAGTTTAGAACAGTGGTTCTCAACCTTTTTCTTTCCAATCACATACTACTTTTAGTATTCCCTGTGCCATAGGTACTCTGTGATTAGTAAGGGATTGCTTAAGGTGGTATGTGGGTGAAAAAAAAGGTTGAAAACCACTGTTTTAATCGTACCTAATTGACTCATTATGTGCACGGTTTCATAATTCCAAAGAAAATGGACCAATGACAATTTTTCACAAGCAAATATTTCAGTAACAATTAGGTCTAGAGCTGTGATTCTTAACCTTCCCTTCCCATTCACATACCATCTTAAGCAATCCCTTACTAATCACAGAGCATCAATGCCATAGGGATTACTTAAAGTGGTATGTGAATGGAAAAAAAAAGGTTGAGAACCACTGGTTTAGAGGATGAGAGCTGTACTGGTAACTTTCTTATCCAGCAAACGGGCATTTGAGGGAGAGCAGGAAAGTTTACGAAACTGAGAGGTATAAGGGACCATCATGGGAGTGGTCATTGTGTGAGTGGGCTAGAGTTAGCTTGATTAGTTGAGGCTCTAGCAAGAAGAGGCGGAGACTAAGGTAAGACTCTAGTGAGAGTTTATTATTATTTTTGACCTTGTATAAGTGCCTAGTAGAATAGTCAGACAGGCAACAGGCTTAGTGGGATGTGGAAATTCTGGGAAACTTCCCACCTCACTGATAGCTACATCTCCCTACAGACAATGTTAGGGAAATGGGCTGCAGCTCTATAAACTTCAGTTCGTACAGGATAATGAAGAATTAATAGATAAGTGCCATGGGGAGGCAATCACACAAAGCTGCAGGTGAAGAAAGGAAAAACAAGCAGGCAAGTAGTGCAGGGTACCCCTGTGGTCATCCACCTCATTAATAAGCATACTACTTTGGATACTGTTGAGGAGATGACCTTCCAAATCCACAGAGACCAGGTCTCTGGGACTGAGCCTGGCTCTGTGGCTCAAAAGGGAAGAAGGGAGAAAAGGAGAGCAGTAGTGATTGAGCATTCAAAAGTTAAAAGGGTAGACAGGAGATTATAGGGCTATGAAAGATACACCTGGAAAATTTGTTGCCTCTCAGGTACCAGGGTCAGGGATTTCTCTAATCGGTCCATGCCATCTGTGATATTAATTTTTTTGTAATAAAGAAACTTGGGTTCTTTTATAACAACTTTATCAGCTACAGTATTCATGACTTCATGGAGGCATCCATTTTGAATCTACATAGCTGCTACAACTTATCTCTGAATCCTATAGTGGTCAGATTTATCACTAGCACTCTATCATTACATCCCCTTTCCTTGAGATGTTTAATCTAACAACATGACACACTAATACTGTATTCAGTTTAATTTAAAGTTCAACACAAATAAAAACACAAACATCATCAGAACAAACTTTTTAAGTGTGCAGTTCTTATTCTTTTAGAGATTCAGTCAGTCAGGTGCTTTAATAATACATGTGGATTTTCTTAACACAGGTGCCTGTGTTGGCTCTGCTGGTCCACTCCTGTCTAGCACTGGTGGTGTTCCCTCTGTTGCTGTGCAGGCTGGATCCTCTTCATTTGTCTATTCCTGAAGTGTCTTTTGTGTTTTCAGCAGGTTCTTTTGATTCCTGACCATCCTCTGTTCTAACAGTGCAGGATCTTGGTCCCCAGTGTTGGAATTTCTGACTCTCTCTGTTTCATGTTGTGCCAGTGGCCCTAAGCTTCTTGCTGACATGTCATAGTTTGTATCTTGTCTCCATTGCAGATGCTTTTGTTTCTGCTTGACATCTTCAATCTCTCTGTTCTTGTTTGAGTCTACAGAGTAGGAATGTTTGGTGCATAGTCTACCTCCCACCAGAAGCTCAGTAGATGATGAGCCATGTTCAAATGGTTAAGCTCTATAACTCAATAGAGCTACATAAGGATCTGAACCACTGTCCTGTGCTTTCTTGAGCAACTGTTTAACTATGTGAACTCCTTTCTCTGCTTTACTGTTTGACTGGGGATGCAGAGGTCTTGAAGTCACATGTCAAAAATCATACTTTTCTGCAAAGTTCTGGAATTCTCTACAACTGTAGCATGGTCCATTGTCACTGTAGACAATTTGAGGAATTCCATGGTCAATTTCATATATTTGATATCTCAAGCTTCAGACATGCTAGGAAGCAATACAATCTCTGGATAGTTTGATAGATAGCCAATAACCAGCAAGTAATTCATTCCATTCATGTGGAACAGATCAGTCCCAACTTTCTGCCATGGTTCCTTAGTAAATCAGTTATGAACATGGGTTCCCTTGTTTGCTTTACGTGATGTTTCAATCAGGTCTCATAGCTTGAACCCATCCTTTATCCCTGGCCAATATGCAGCAGTTCTGGCCCTCCACTTGCATTTTTCCATTCCAAGGTGCCCCTCGTGCACCCTTTTCTCCATCTCTTGTTGCAGTGATTGCAGTATGATAATTCTGCTCTGTCTGAATAGAAGCCCATTGACAACATTCAGTTCCGCTCAGATGTTGTAGTATGGCTGACATTCACCTCTAGGCCATCCTTCATTCAGATCCTTGATGACCTTCTGTAGAACTGTGACTATTTCTGTTTCAGCTGCAATCTGCCTGGATTTCATGTCAGATACGGGAAGAGATTCAGGGATCAGGTTAATGGGGAGATTCACATCTATCTCTGTGGAATTCTTATTGTATGTTTTACTCTGTGTCGTCCTGAATAACGCATCAGCTAACACAATAAGTTTCCCTGGTGTGTACACCAATTCAGTCATAATGTTGTGGCTTCATCATCAGTCTTTGGATTGCGGTGACATTTCACTAAGATTTTTCTTGATTATCACTATTAATGGTTTGTGTCTGTCTCTGCCTTGAATGTTGGTAGACCATATGCATAACTGTGGAATTTCTCGAATCAATAGACCAGACCTGGATATTCTTTCTCCATTTGTGCATATCGACATTCAATTGTTATAATCGTCCTGGATGCATATGCTAATGGCCTCCAATCTTCTCCCACAGCCTGTAGTAGTACAGCACCTATTCCATATTTTGAAGCATCCATATATATTTTTGTCTTTCTGGATGTGTCAAGAATGTCAAAAACACTGATTCTGTAGTTACAATGGTCTTCACTCATCCCCATTCTTCCTCGTGGTTGGCTGTCCACTTGAATTCACATCTGTTTGGAAATAATTTCCGCAGGTACATTGTTTTAGAAGACAGGTTTGGTATGAATTTACCAATGAAACTGATAATTCCCAGCTCTCTCAATGTGCCTTTTTTGTCAGAGGGTCTGGGCATCTCTAAAATTTGCGTTCACCTTGCTCTTGTCTGGATCCACACTCGCCTCTGACAATTTACCTCCCAGAAAGGTGATTTTCTTCACACCAAACTGACATTTTGCTTTGTTTAGCTTTAATCCATACTTCTGGATGCATTGTAGCACTTTGATGAGCCTCTCATGTTGTTCTTGTGTGGATCCCCATAGAATTATGCAATCCATGTCCATACATACCCCATTTATGCCTTCTATGATGTGCTCCATTGTGCAGTGGAACACTTCCAAAGGTGAGGGAATTCTAAAAGGTATCCTCAGACAGGAGTATTAGCCAAATAGTCTATTAAATGTACAGTATTTTGTGCTACCTTTGTGCACTTTTAGTCCTGAAATGCATCCAATTTAGTGAAAATCTTTGCACCGGCCAACTCGCTTGTAATTTCATCCCTGGTTGGAATCTGATAATCATCCCTCTTTATATTGGCATTTATCTTTTACACGCACACCATTGAATTCACACACACACCGTTGAATTCACCCTCTCTGTTGTCTCCTCCACTTTCTTTATGACCCCTAGTGCTGAATTCAGTTGAATTCCTGCTTGAGCTTCTTTTGTAGAGGCACTGGAACTCATCTCAGTGCATGCACTACTGGCTGTGCATCCTCTTTTCACTGTCTCTTAGAGGTGAATAGTAGAACTTGAAGATGTCTAGAAATTGATCCAGTATTTCCTCTATGCTGTTCTGTGTATTGGCACTGTTAATGTGGAACATCCTCTTCACTAGGCTTAAGCTTTCATATGCTTAGTTACCAAGCAGTGATTCATGTCCATCTGTGACTTCTGTGAACCTGAGCTGGTGCTCTTTAACTTTCACCTTGAGTTTACATGTACCTTTTGTGCCAATGCTCTGTCCATTGTCGGCTTTGAGCTGCATGGTTGTATGGCTTTATCTTCCTTCCCCTGATGTTGCACTTACAGCTCGAATTGATGTTTGCCCCTGTGTCCAACTTGAAAGGAATGTTTGCACCATTTGTATGCAATGATACAGTCCACTCTGTTCATGCTTGGCTGTTCAGTGCCTGTTGGTTTACAGTCTTTCTGCACTACCATGCCAATGAAGAGTGAATCATTGAGAGCTGTTTCTTCTATAGTGTGTACAGTACAGTGCAGGGGTGGCCAAACCACGGTTCTTTGAGCTTTAATATGTGGCTCGCTGCCGGTCTCCCCCGTCACCCGCCCGACACCCACTGCCAGTCTCTCCCCCTCGCCCACCTGACTCATGATGCCGGTCTCTCCCCCTCGCCCACACGACTTACGCTGCCAGTCTCTTCCCCTCACACACCCGACTCACGCTGCCGGTCTTCCACCCACATGACTCACACTGCTGGTCTCCCACCCGCCTGACTCACGCAGCCGGTCTTCCATCTGCCTGACTCGCACTGCTGGACTCCCACCCTCATGACTCACGCTGCCAGTCTCCCACCTGCCCGACTCGCGCTGCCGGTCTCTTCTTCTCACCCACCCGACTCACATTGCTGATCTTCCACCCACCTGACTCACGCTGCCGGTCTCCCCCCACCCGCCTGACTCATGCAGCTGGTCTTCCATCCGCCTGACTCGCACTGCTGGACTCCCACCCTCCTGACTCACGCTGCCGGTCTCCCACCTGCCCGACTCGCGCTGTCGGTCTCTCCTTCTCACCCACCCGACTCACATTGCCAATCTTCCACCCACCTGACTCATGCTGCCGGTCTCCCCCTGCCTTGCCTGCCCAACTCGCACTGCCGGTCTCCCCCCACCCGCCTGACTCACGCAGCTGGTCTTCCATCCGCCTGACTCGCGCTGCTGGACTCCCACCCTCCTGACTCATGCTGCCGGTCTCCCACCTGCCCGACTCGCGCTGCCGGTCTCTCCTTCTCACCCACCCGACTCATATTGCCGATCTTCCACCCACCTGACTCACGCTGCCGGTCTCCCCCTGCCTCGCCCACCCGACTCGCACTGCCGGTCTCCCCCCACCTGCTCGACTCGCGCTGCCGGTCGCTCCCCCTCGCCTTCCCAACTCACGTCTTTGATAGCCTGATATTTGTAGCATTGTATTTTAGTCATAAAAAATATGATTATAATAAAACTAATTTTGTAAGGTGGAAATCTGATTAAAATCTCTCATTTTTTGGTTTACTTTTTTTAACATATTTGTGTTTTTGTGATTATTGAAACTAATACAAATTAACAGTTTAATAATTGCATGCATGAATTATTATTATTGCATTTAATATGCATTTCTTAAAATTTATATAAAATTTTTGTTACAAAATGTGTATGTAACAATAAAAACATATGTGTGAATTTTGTTCTTGTCCTGCGGTGCTCAAGCATCTGAGCTTTATCGTTTGTAGCTCTTACATTAATCAAGTTTGGTCACCCCTGCTTTCACTTCTGTTTTGTTTCCATTTGGAAAAACATTGCTTTGCATAGTGATTCTCTCTTTGCACTTACAGACTTTTCCATGGCTGGGCATGGTTTTGGTGCATTATGAGTGCCACATCGTTTGCAATTGAATGTCTCTCCACCTTTTTGTTGTTTTCTATATTTCATTTTTTGTTTATGCGTCTCCAGACACTGTGACTACAACTATGCCTTCATTTTCACTGTCTTTGGCACTCTCACCAAACTTTTTCACATGCTGCAGAGCTTTTTCACTGGCATATCTTCACTGCTCCAGCTAAGGTAAGCTTTGTTTCTCGCAGCAACCGCTCTCTCATGTTCTTTTAACTTTTGCCAATCCCAAACTCAATTTAATCAAAGATCATTGAATCTTACAGCAGTCCAAAATTGCATGTACTGCTTTTAATTTCAAGTTTGTTAAAAAAAGTATCAAAGCTCTCCCCCTGCAGCTGCGTGTGTGAGTGAAACACGTACCTTACAAACATTTCATTTTTCTTTGGTGAGCACTGTTCATCAAACACCTCAATAACCTTGTTGAATTTGCCCTGGTCAGCTGCCTCACCACAGTAAGTAGCAGTGCAGTTTTCCATGCATCTGGTTTGCTATAGTGCCCAATGACTTGCAGGTACAGCACAAATTGTTGTTTGTACAACTTCCAGTTTTGGTCAACATTCCTATTCCAATTTAAAACATCAGGATTCTTTACACTCTCCATGTTTTCTGCTGCTATGGACACTCCTGGTGTTTCTTTCACTCCTGGTACCATGTGATGTTTCATTTATTGTAATAAAGAAACTTGGGTTATTTTATAACAACTATACTTTATTAGCTACAGTACTCATAGCCTAGTGGAGGAATCCCTTTTGAATCTACCTAGCTGCAACAACTCATTTTCAACACCCTCCAGTGGTCAGAATTATCACAAGTGCTCTATCATTACAGCATCCTGAAAAGCAGCCAGAAGTGGTGGTACATATTGGTATCTGCAATTTGGCAGGAAAAAGAATGAGGTCCTAAAGAGAGAAGACAGGGAGCCAGGTAGGAAGCTGAAAAGACACCTTCTCAAGGATCCTAATCTCAGGATTGCTGTCTGTGCCACCTGCCAGTGAGAGTAAGAATAGGATGATATGGCAGTTGAATGTGTGGCTAGAAAATTGGTACAGGAGGTATGGTTTCAATTTCAAATTTGTTAAATCATTGGGACTTCTGGGGAAAGAAGAATCTGTACAGAAATGATGGGTTACATTTGAACTGAAAGGAGATCAATATCTTGGCAGAGGTTTGTTGGAGCTGTTGTTTAAACTTATTTGGCATGTGCATGGGAACCAGAATGATAGGGTAGAGTATAGAGCAGATGATGGAAGGTTCATGCAATGTGTAGTGAGATAATGAGGAAGGACAAGCAGTGGAGGAGCTACGAGTGTGTCATTTGGAAGGATTGAAATGTGTTTATTTCGATGCAAGAAGTATTAGGAATAAAGGAGATGAACTTAGAAAATATAGATATGTATGTAAGATTACGACAGTGTGACCATTACAGAGACTTGCCTGGCTCAGGAACAGGATTGCCTGATGCAGGTCTTGGTACTTCAAAAGGGATTGGAAGACAAGTAAAAGGGGGGCATTGCATTATTAATCAGGGATAGTATCACAGTGCAGAAGGGAGGACATTATCAAGGGATTGTCTACTGAGTCAGTGTGGATGGAAGTTGGAAACAGGAAGGGAGCAATCATTCTATTGGGAGTAGTCTAGAAGCCCCCAACTAGCCCTCAAGTTACTGAAGAGCAGATAAGTAGGCAGATTTCAGAATGGTGCAAAAATCACAGTTGTTATTATGGGAAACCTCAACTTCCTCAATGTCTACTGGCATCTCCTTACCTCAAGAGGGATTAGATGTGGCCAAATTTGTTAGGTGTGCTCAAGAAGGATTCCTGACACAGTAAGTGTCCAAGCAACTAGAGGTGAGACCAAATTCAATCTGGTACTGGGTAATAAATTTAGTCAGATGACAGTCCTAACAGTAGGGGAGGATTTCAATGATACTGACCTTTTGCATAGCTATGGACAAGGATAGGAGTAAACTAAATCATAAAATGTTTAATTGGGGAAGGGCTAAGGCAGGAACTGGGGAGAGTAAATTGGGAACAAATTTTATCAGGGAAAACCACAAAAAAATGTGGAGGATGCTTATGAATGTCTTGTGTGGGATTATTGATAGGTTTGCCATACTGATATAGGGTAAAGATGACAGGATAAGGGAACCGTGGTTGACAAAAGATGTGAGATAGCTAGTTATGAGGAAGGAAGCATACAGAAGGTTTTGGAAGTAAAAGTCAGGAAGGGCTCATGAGAATTATATATGGTAGCCAGGAAGGAACTAAAGAAAGGAATTGGGAGAGCTAGAAGGGAGCATGAGAAAGCCTTGGCAAGTAGAATTAAGGAAAACCCTAAGGCCACTTAAGGATAAAGGAGGCATTGTGTGTCTGGATGCAGAGGTCTTCCTAAATGAATACTTTGCTTCAGTGATCACCAGAGAGAGGAACCTTGGTCAATGTGAGGTTAGTATAGTACAAGCTTTTGTGCTGGAGCACACTGAGGTTAAGGAAGAGGATTGGTGAATTTTCTTAAAAACATTTGGAGTGATGTCCCCAGATCCGGATGAGATATACCTCATGTTATTACCTGGTCAGGGACTTAGATTTGTCAAAAGCATAAGCAGAGCTACTTGGTTCAAGACTGCAAGGATGTGGTTTGCTGCTACCAGGTATGAAAAATTCTGTCTTTTGGAACCGTCAAGAACATTTGACAAAACTTCTTTAAGCAGGTTGACAACCTCGCTTTCTGCACTGACCTTGATGGGTTGCTCACAACCTTTGGATTGTGTGGTTGACCCACAACAATGGCACCTTTTTATAGATTTATCAAAGTTCAGCCTAAAAGCTGCCCTGTTAGCACTATCAGGGCAACTGGAATCCATCAAAGTTCGCTGACTATTGTTGGACTCTGACATGAGAAGTATCAGATGCTGAGTTCAAATGAAAATCAGTGGCAAAACATTTTTAGGTCAGTTGAACTAACGCAATGTGTCAGCATTGTTATGCAATTAAAGATGCTAAATTCAACAAAAGTTAATTTAATGTTTCTGCAACTTTCCATGTGATACTGCAAATCTAAAATTATCTTTGTGCTCAGCTGAAAGTTGTCTATCACAATCCCCAATTTTCAGGGAGGAAACCTTTTGAAAAAAAAACATTGTCCAGTGTAATTGAGGGAGTTTATCTTGGGTTGTGCATACCAAATCATCACTGATTTTTAATTTGCCGTGATTGTATATATGTAACATATTACCTTTCCATTGTTTATTCTCTGTCTTTCTTGTATGTTTGTCTGGCTTACTACCCTATCCTTTCACTGAAGTGTAACAATTTGCTGTGGTTGTACATTTTCCCATTCTCCAACAGCCCACCTTCCAGATACAATGACGGACTAGTCTATAAGTCACAAAATGGATATGCCATTCAACTGATACTATGGGCATAATCTTCAGTGTTTTGATTCCATCAGTTAAGAAGGATTATGGAGAATTTTTATCCAATCTGTGACCATTGTACGTCAGTTACAAAATCTCACTTGTGCTACCATCCCAATCAACAATCCCTATCGAAATGAGAAATAGAGTGAAACAAGGCTCTGTAATTGTACTAGTCTTTTTTTTTAAAGACTCATGGCTAGACTTTATAGGAGCACAATTGAGAGTGTCCTGTCTGGCTGCATCATTGTGTGCTGTAAAGCATCAGACCAGATGTCAATACAGAAGATCATTAAAATGGCTAAGAAGTTCACTGAGGCCTCCCTTTTCCTCCATTAAGTGAGAATGTTGCTTAAATAAAGATCAATGAATTATTGAGTATTCCTGTCATCTATCAGACAAAATCTTTGACCTATTACCATCAGGTTCTATTCACTCAACTACTCTTCCATCAATGAAGACAAGTGTGTGTTTCCTAGATAACCCCCCCCCCCCCACCCCCCACCTCCTTCCTAAAGTCCACAAGAAGCTCCTTGGTCCTGTTCATAGCGACAGTTGTTCTGGTACCACACAGATTCTCAGTCTCAATCATATATTCTGATTCATCATTTCTGTGATTTAGTCAACAACGGTGGTGTCATCAGTGAATTTAGTTTGCTTATAGGTTTGGCTGGTATAATGGTTTTAATCAATAACAGCCTGATGAAGGTGTCTGTCGTGTTTGGAAGAGTATCAGGTTCGGTGCGTTCACAGAGAGATGAGACTGGACACAAGTTTTATAATCACCGGTAACTTAATGAACGCACAGGAGAAAAAAAGGGAAGAATGTCAAATGATACTCAATTACTATAATTACTAAACAACTATATAGACATTCCCGGAGTGAGGCAGGCGGATTCTACTAAAAAGAATAATACCTAGTGTCGCCGAGAATATTCTCCCAGAATCACAGTGCGGCTTTCGCGCAAACAGAGGAACCACTGACATGGTCTTTGCCCTCAGACAGCTCCAAGAAAAGTGCAGAGAACAAAACAAAGGACTCTACATCACCTTTGTTGACCTCACCAAAGCCTTCGACACCGTGAGCAGGAAAGGGCTTTGGCAAATACTAGAGCGCATCGGATGTCCCCCAAAGTTCCTCAACATGATTATCCAACTGCACGAAAACCAACAAGGTCGGCTCAGATACAGCAATGAGCTCTCTGAACCCTTCTCCATTAACAATGGCGTGAAGCAAGGCTGTGTTCTCGCACCAACCCTCTTTTCAATCTTCTTCAGCATGATGCTGAACCAAGCCATGAAAGACCCCAACAATGAAGACGCTGTTTACATCCGGTACCGCACGGATGGCAGTCTCTTCAATCTGAGGCGCCTGCAAGCTCACACCAAGACACAAGAGAAACTTGTCCGTGAACTACTCTTTGCAGATGATGCCGCTTTAGTTGCCCATTCAGAGCCAGCTCTTCAGCGCTTGACGTCCTGCTTTGCGGAAACTGCCAAAATGTTTGGCCTGGAAGTCAGCCTGAAGAAAACTGAGGTCCTCCATCAGCCAGCTCCCCACCATGACTACCAGCCCCCCCACATCTCCATCGGGCACACAAAACTCAAAACGGTCAACCAGTTTACCTATCTCGGCTGCACCATTTCATCAGATGCAAGGATCGACAATGAGATAGACAACAGACTCGCCAAGGCAAATAGCGCCTTTGGAAGACTACACAAAAGAGTCTGGAAAAACAACCAACTGAAAAACCTCACAAAGATAAGCGTATACAGAGCCGTTGTCATACCCACACTCCTGTTCGGCTCCGAATCATGGGTCCTCTACCGGCACCACCTACGGCTCCTAGAACGCTTCCACCAGCGTTGTCTCTGCTCCATCCTCAACATCCATTGGAGCGCTTACACCCCTAACGTCGAAGTACTCGAGATGGCAGAGGTCGACAGCATCGAGTCCACGCTGCTGAAGATCCAGCTGCGCTGGATGGGTCACGTCTCCAGAATGGAGGACCATCGCCTTCCCAAGATCGTGTTATATGGCGAGCTCTCCACTGGCCACCGTGACAGAGGTGCACCAAAGAAAAGGTACAAGGACTGCCTAAAGAAATCTCTTGGTGCCTGCCACATTGACCACCGCCAGTGGGCTGATAACGCCTCAAACCGTGCATCTTGGCGCCTCACAGTTTGGCGGGCAGCAACCTCCTTTGAAGAAGACCGCAGAGCCCACCTCACTGACAAAAGGCAAAGGAGGAAAAACCCAACACCCAACCCCAACCAACCAATTTTCCCTTGCAACCGCTGCAATCGTGTCTGCCTGTCCCGCATCGGACTTGTCAGCCACAAACGAGCCTGCAGCTGACGTGGACTTTTTACCCCCTCCATAAATCTTCGTCCGCGAAGCCAAGCCAAAAAGAAGATATAGACATTCCCAGGTTGGTCACCGATATTAGTGGCTGCCTATGCTCTACATGCTCACACAGGTGTACACACTCTATAGCCAGGGATTTTCATACACACTACCAGATCCTTGTAGCAATAGAGGTGCGGCTATCTGCAAGTACAGATCCATCGCAGTACAATGGCTCAGCTTAAGTGTAGTGACACTTCCAGTGATGTCCACAGTAGTGACCTGGCATGGAAAGATGTCACAGTTTTCATCTATTGCGTGAACCTTGCTTTGTTGCTCTTGGTTCCTACAGCAACAGGCATAACGGTTGCTTTTGTTGCACATATTGCATGTTTTACTATATGCTGGACACTTTTTTGGTAGGAGTTGTGTATCGCATCACCAACATGGCTTTCGATTGTCCCGTTCATTTTTGTTCGCTGGCCACGCCTCTCTTTCCCTTTTGGCACTTTTTTGTTAAACAGTTTATGTCTGTTCTTGCTCACTGCATCCACGTTGCAGCTAGTTTCACTGAACAGCTCTTTTGCCTGCATTTTTACAGTTTTAACATTTTGCTCTCTTAGCAGTCTTTCCCTTAGACTATTTTCTGGAATACCACACACAAGTCTGTATTTTATCAGCGAGTCACTCAGTCCACCAAATTCACACATTTTGCTTCTGTTTCTCAATTCAGTCACATACTGATCAATACTTTCTTCCGTTTTCTGTACACACGTGAAAAAGCTGTGCCTCTCAAATGTCACATCACATTACGTATGCAGTATGGCCCATACTGTTCCATTATTTTTTCCAATTTCAATTCGTCTCTTTTAGCAGCAAAGGTGAAGTTATTATACGTCTCCATAGCTTCATCACCCAGGACATGAAAGAAAACTGACACTTTCACTTTATCACTTTTCTCATCAGCTCCGACTGCAATCCAAATACAATGCAATCCAAGAAGCTCTTTAAATCTGTTCCAATTTTCAGCCACATTAACTCTCAGCTGAAGCTTGGCTGATGGATGTAACCCTTCCATTTTTCACTGTGTTAGCTTTTCTTCACTGATCAGTTGGTGACTTTAGATTTTACCTTTTAAAGTATTTCCTTCATCTCACTTTTGACACCATGTTTCATCTTGTATTCGCATGTGTGAGTTCTTAGACAATACGTGGATGAAGGAAAAGGTTCTTTACTTTAAAGTTGTTATAAACAGCACACAAGGCATGTCATGAGGCTGCAAGTCTTCATTACAGATCTTCATACTGTATGTCACCCCCTGGGATGTGCTTGCACATGTTACTAAAGCCCAGAACCTTCTGTTTGCACCTGCCCTTGGACTTTGCAAAGCTGTTCTGTCTGTAAAATGTATGCAGTCTAACAGCTAAGCCAATTCTAATCCATTTTATAAGCATATATTTAATTAAACCATTGTGTCACAGCAGTAAGATGGCTGCCCTTCTTCTCTTGGCACCGATTTTGAAAACTGCCAACATGGCGGAGACCATGCAGTGTAGCAATATAGCCACTCCCCTTCCTCATCTGACAAGGATGGCGCCAGTTTCGAAACACAGCAAGATGACCGCTGGGGTTTCCTGCGTCGCAGCCTTCGCCGCACAGCCCCACAAGAAGGCCATGGTACACAACACTAGCATTGGGAAGTCGGGCGATTGGGCTTTGAACTCGCCTCAGTCAGCCCGGTGGGGATTGTGCATGCGTTGGACCTCTCAGCGCTCTCCTCGCCCTGCAGACCTTCACCTAATGCCTCTTCTTACCACAATCAGAGCAGATGGAGTCTTTAACAGGACATCGAGTTCTTGGGTGCTGCTGCCGACTGTAGAACCATCCCTTGGTGACAGAAACTCCTGGCGTCAGGGCTGATGCTATGTGTGAAGCCGCTCCGGGAACCAGATCATACTGGAGGGTGCCTTCCAGGTTATCAGCTCCAAAATGGGCCATTTCCAGTGACTTGGCCAGCTGCACATTGTAAGACACCACTGCACTGCCTTGCTCCAGCAACCATTGCTGATGTACTTAGATCTCACGACACTGACAAGAGCATCCCGGATCTGCTCATCTTCCCGTTCTCGGGTCATGCCGTCTTCGTACCTACAGTTCCTCGCGGGTGCTCATAGGATGAAGATAAAGTCTTCAATAGACTCACCAGGCTGGTGCTTTCATTGCGAGAACTGATGCCTCACTAGGACAACATTTTGGGGCCTTCAGTGAGCCTTCAGCCTTTCGACAGCTGACTCATAAGTAGTGCAGTCCTGGATGATCAGGAATCCTTTAGGTCCAACGTGTGAGAGGAGCACCGACCTCCTGAGTTTATCCGTGGAGTAGACCTTTTGTGTGGCTGCCAGGTACATTTGGAAGCAATCCAGCCAGTTTGTGAATTCCTCCAAGTCTGGGGACAGAGGATCGATTAGGAGCATTGCTGGCTTCAACATATTGTAGGCTGTACCTGTTTTATCCTTTCTGCTGGGAGAGCAGCTGTAGCACTTCATCCTTTGCGGTTTCTTCTTTAATCAGGTTTAGTTTGTTACTGGTTACCCTGATGAGGTTACTATATGCTGGACACTTTTTTGGTAGGAGTTGTGTATCGCATAGCCAACAGGGCTTTCGATTGTCCCGTTCATTTTTGTTCGCTGGCCACGCCTCTTTCCCTTTTGGCACTTTTTTGTTAAACAGTTTATGTCTGTTCTTGCTCACTGCATCCATGTTGCAGCTAGTTTCACTGAACAGCTCTTTTGCCTGCATTTTTACAGTTTCAACATTTTGCTCTCTTAGCAGTCTTTCCCTTAGACTATTATCTGAAATACCACACACAAGTCTGTCTTTTATCAGTGAGTCACTCAGTCCACCAAATTCACATGTTTTTCTTCAGTTTCTCAATTCAGTCACATACCGATCAATACTTGATCTTTGTGTCTTTCATTTTGTATTTTTCATTTGGGGAAAGACGTGATAAAGCATCAGCAAGTACCATTTCCTTCCCTGGCCTATACTTCAAGGTAAAGTCATAATACTGGAGCCGGAGGAGTCGCCTCTGTAGTCTGGCTGGTGCCTTCCTTAGGTTCTTTTTCTGGATGTGTTCCAGAGGGCGATGATCACTCTCTACCATAAACTGTCTCCCATAGAGGAATTTTTCGCATCCATATACGACCGCCAAGAGCTCCCTTTCAATATTGGCATATTGAATCTCTGCTGTTGTCAGGGCTTATGAGGCAAAGGCTATCGGTTTTCCTCTCTGCACCAATGCTGCCCCAAGGCCTCTGATGGAAGCGTCTACTTGTGATGGTTTTTTTTTCTGCCATAGTAGCTCAGTTCTACTTCTCTACAGACCAGTTCCTTAAGCTTGATGGTGACCACTGAAACTCCACATCCTCTTTCAGCAACTCTCTGAGGTTGGCTGTGTGGTCTGAAATGTGTGGGGTGAAGCTTCTTAGTTCATTTATGTCCTTTGGATGTTCCATTTCAGCACTGGCTATTATCTTCTCTGGGCTTGGCCTGACCCCTTCAGGTGTGTACACCATTCCAAAGAACTGGCACTCCTCCACCTTGATGATGCATTTGTCTGCATTGAGTTTGATGCCGGCCCCACTTGTTCTCTCCATGGCCTCACATAGGTGGAGATCATGGGTTTTCCTGTCTCTACCAAAGATCTGGATGTCATCTGCAATGCCGACAATGCCCTTGCATCCCTGTAGGTCTCATCTATCTTTTGCTGGAAGATGTCTTGGCTCATCTTTAGGCCAAAAGGTAGGCGCAGGAACTTGTACTGACTGAACGGAGTGTTGAATGTTGTGAGCAGTGTCGATTCTTCATCTAGCTTCACATTCCAATACCCATTCTTGGCATCTAGCTTACTGAAGATTTTGGATCCCGCTAGTTCAGAAGTGATGTCTTCCAGCATTGGTATTGGATAGTGCCCTCTTTTGATTGCTTGGTTTAAGTCTTTTTGATCCAGATATATTCTTAGGTGGCCATTTGGTTTCTCTTTTACACTATAGAATTTACCCAGTCAGTTGGCTCTACTACTTTTGCTATTACTTGTTTTTCTTCCAGCTCCTGCTTTAGCTTTTGTTTCAGCTCTATTGACACCTTCCGTGGAACATGGATTATTAGTTTGTATTTTGGGTCTATAGTAACGTGGTATTCAAAGTTCCCAAGGCACCCAACTGTGTCATCAAAGCATTTAGGGTACATGTCCATGAGTTGGGCCTTATTTGCGATCGGAGGCCATTGCTCAAGCAGGGTGTCACTATTAATCCTTTTGGACAGTTTCTTCTCCCTGATCTCATTGTTTACAGAGATTAGCTGTAATTCCTGACAACTATTCAGGCCTAGGATTGCTGGTCCATCAGCATCAACCACAAAGAATGAGCATATGATGCTCTTTCCTTTTATTTGGACTTTTCCTAGTTGTTTAATCACGGGGCCACCGCAGGCTGTGAGTTGGACATTTACAGCTTCTAGTTTGCCTTCCTCCGGGTACCCATTGTTTATGGGCATGGGGAACATCTGCCGGTACAGTCTAAGTGGGAGGACGTTGGTTTGTGATCCAGTATCCAACTTTATTTTCAAGTTGAATATTGTTGGTTTGTTTCTGATCTTCCTTTTTACTTGGATCATGGTGTGCAATTCATTTTTTTCTCCCTTCCCTTTCTCGAATGTCTCATGGAGGAGTATTGTTTTGATGCCGAGCGTCAGTGAGTCGGAGTCACTGCTGTCACTCCCCTCGACGTGGTCTACTTTCATTCTGTATTGTTGGTTTCTCTCTCTTTTTGTGTCAGACCTACACATCTTTCCCCAGTGATTGACCTTCCCACAGGTCCTGCACTTCGAATCATACGTGGGGAATTTCTTGCAGTCATTGAAGGGGTGTATTCTGCTACACTTCCTGCAGTTCTCAGATGTCTGCGACTTTCTCTGCATGCGCTTTATGACAACAACCCTTCTATCTCATGTTGGCCTGCACAGTGAGGGATAGTATTTGCCTCCTAGTGGTCTCAAAGGCCCTAGTTGCATCTAAGGCATCTGCTAGTTTCAAGCTGTCTTTTCCCATGAGAGCTTTCTGTACTTCAGGATGAGCACTTCCCCAAATTAGTTTGTCTACTATTCTCTCCTCTATTTCTTGGAACTTGCATTTTGCAGCATTGTTCTTTAGCCTTGTGAAGAAATTATGTACTGACTCATCAGGCTCTTGTTTTAATTCCTGGCACTAATATCGCTTTATTCTATGGTTGGATTTTGATTCCAGATGAGAGGAAAATTTTTCAAATATCCTTTTTGGGTTATTTTCTTCCTCTTCAACCAGCTCCCAGCTATTGGGTTATTTTCTTCCTCTTCAACCAGCTCCCAGCTATTAAGCAGGTCTAGTCCTCACTCCCCTGTCCAAAGGAGGATGTAACTAACCTTTTCCTCTGGTGTGGTTCCCTTGAGGAGACGTTTGAATACCAGGTTGCACTTCTGCTTGAACTTATTAAAAGACTCTATGATGTCGTCGGCTTCCCCGTCCATGACTGGGAGTAATGCTGCTGTTGCGGCCATTTTTTTTCTCCAGCACTGGTTGTCAGGTAATGATGCTTTTTCTTTGTTTCCTTCTCTTTGTGTTTATTTTGGTTTATAGGGAATTTTTTTTTCTATACGGTGTGGACTTCTATCTATCCCACCGCTGCCACCATGTTGTGTACCATCAGAGGTCTTAATAAACACTCAGAGAAGCTTGTAAGTTTACAGTACAAACTTTTACTCACATCTCAGGCTGCTGGTCATGTCTGAATACACTGTCACACTGAGCATGCTCACCAGTCAGTGTGATGTGGCTCTTACAGTCTTTCAGTGCTCATGCTCTAGCATAAAATAATCCCAAGTTTCCTCGGTCTAAAACAGAACCTTTTGTTGGTCTGGATCTCTCCCCCAGCCAGTATGGTCTCAATTCTGAGACTTTCTGCTTCTGGCTCATTCTTCTTATTCCTTGAGGAAGGGAACGTCAGCAATATAGCTTTGCTTTTTTGAACACAGAAAAGACAGGCTGAGTTCCGCCTGCATTTCTGTTTTTATCTAAATGAGAGTCCTATGAGACACTGCTGCTTGGGGTGAACTGTGACAGTGTTAAATTGCTGAAAGGATCTCGCAGAGTGGCCAGCCAAATTCACTCTACCTTGAAGTTGGTTAAGTACTGTTTGACAAGCTGAGGTTTTTGCAGCAGTGTGTTTGCAGACTTTCCTGCTTTACTTCAAAGAACTGAACTTCAGTTTGTCTGGGAGCATCTGCACATTTACAGTTCTGTATTCATACCACATGACTGCGAATTTGCGACATCCTGAACGAGTTCGCTCCTCTCCGCCAATCCGTTGCAGCCTTGGCTCACCCCCCCCTCTGACGTCATCCGATCCCGCCTCTTCTGCTCTCTTGTTCTGGATTCTCGGAACCTTCGGCTTTCACTTGGTTGTCATGGAGGAGGCAAGATGGCGGCGCAGGCCTATGCGATGGGGAGACGGGAAATTAATCAACACTTCAACATCAGGAACGCCAAGCTGCTTGCCATCAGCTTCGTTCTCGTCTTAACTGCTGTCCACGGTATCAACAGGAGTTTTGGAGGTAAAGACCTGGAAAGAGACGAAAGGGGGTCGGGGGGGTGGGGGGTCCTTGGGGAAGGCGGTTGCGTGCCTGGTAATGCCGTCTTCATTTGGGCCAAACAAGGGATCGTTGTTGGGGCTGGAAGCCTGACCTGATCGAGGGGGTCGATGAAGAGTAGCGGGGACAGGTCCCGCAGGTCGGCAGTCGGGGTTGTCTCGCTTCTTGTGCCTTCAGTGTGTCGGCATCGACGGCCAGTCGTTGCTCCCGCCTTTTGTGTGCAGGTGCTGTTTCCCTCATCCTGTCGGGGAGAGTTGCACCGCCTCTGCCTCATGACAATTGCGGATTCGGAGTGCCCTTTTCAAACGACTTGGAAAGGCATAAACACGGCGTGGTCTCTTTGCCATTTGTTGCAATACAAACATATTTTGAACAATGTATCTTATCCCGAGACAATTTACTGTCTATTTTACTTCATGGTTGTAAATTGATTATTCTGCAACACAATGTATCATATTAACTGCATAAAGTAAAAATATATGGTCTGAAGCTGCAAAAGTATGGTTGATAAAAGAGCAATTGGTAATGATAGCAAACAGATTTCAGCCTTAAGGATATTAGAACAGAAAAGACTGATTGGGATGGTCCTTGGTCAACTTCTGGTGGCCTCTCTTCTAGCACAAATCTTTATTTTGCAAAAGCCACAACATTTTCAGCCATCCAATCTAACCCTACTTTTCTGCACTATTTCTGTATCCACACAGATCGCAGCGGTACAGGCACACATTAAAATAGTGTTTGACTCAGAGGGTTTCTGCTTCATCACTTTTTTTAAAAAACCATGAAGTTGACACCTCTGCTAAGTGAGGTTAAACAAGAAACCCTGCAGGTGGTGAGGTTCTGGATTGATGCACAAAAGTGTTGGAGAAACTCAATAGGCCACACAGCAAAAATATATAACTGACATTTCAGGCCTGAGCCCTTCATAGAAGTATAAGTAAAAAGTTGGCAGGCACCTAAACAAAAAGATAGGAGGAGGAGCACAGGAGGCAAGAGGCCATAGGTGAATATGGGAAGGGGACGTAGCTCTGAATGGAGAGTGATGGGGCTGGGAGCTGGAGGAAAGGAGATGCAGGGAAAAAGAGAGAATCGGGAGAGGCCTAATGGATGTTAATTAATTTGTCCACATAGCATTGCATCTGCTCCCAGAACATTCGAGATATCCTCTTCTTAAAAAAAAAAGTGACTTCCCATCTACTTGCTTTAACGCAACCCTTACTCGCATTTTCTCTATTTCTTGCTTATCTTTTCTATTTCTTGCACATCTGCCCTGGCCCCTTCCACCACTTTATGCAAAAAGGACAGGATGTCCCTTGTCCTTAACTACCATTCCATCAGTCTCTGGATTCCAAAATATTATTTTCCGCAATTTCCACTACCTACAACATGATCCAATCACCAGACATGTCTTTCCTGCTCCACTTTTTTATAGGGACCGATTCCCACCATGACCACTTCATCCATATCTCTTCCCACTAATTGCTCCTTTGGTACCTTCCTCTGTGATAGCAGGAAATACTACACATGAACCTACCCTCACCACCGTTCAGGGCCTCAAATAGTCCTTCCAAGTGAAGCAACACTTCATTTCCTAATTGGCAAAGGTCATCTGCTGCTCCCTTTGTGGCATTCTCTACCTTGGAGAGACTGGATGCAGACTGGGAGATAATTTTATTGAGCACATTTGTTCTATCTGCTGTAAAAGAGGGGATCTTCCAGTGGCCAACCATTTTAATTCTGTTTCCTGCTCCTACACTGACATGTTTATCCATGGCCTCACGCACTGCCAAATAGGCAACCCTAAATTGGAGAAACAACAAATATTCTGTTTGGACATCCGCAACTGGATGTCTACATAGACTTCTCAAGTTACTGTTAGGACCCTCCCTGTTTCTCTTTCTTTCCCTATTCTATCTTTTTTCTCCCGCTCCCCCACCTCCTTCCCTCTCCATTCAGAGCTGCTCCCCGTATAACTTCTCAATTTTTTTTTTTCTTCACCTACAATCACTTGCCTGTTGGCATGTGGTCTTCCTCCACATTTTTGTTCAGGTGCCTGCATTGTTTTGCTCATACCTTGACAAAGGACTCAGGCCCAAAATATTGGTTATCTACCTTTGCTTTCTGTGGATGCTGTGTGACATGTTGAGTTTCTCAAATGCTTTCTCATATCAAACACTTGAAGCTCTTTTTACACTGAAAAGCTGCATTTTTGCTGTATACATGACCCATCTCTTTAAGCCAGCTTGCTTGATTGCACAGAACAGAAGAAAAGCTGGGCCAGTGAGTCCTTTTCCACAGCAAGCTGGCATCCTGAAGCAAAAGAAGGGGGACAGCGTTGGCGTCTAGTGAGATGTAAAACGTGCGCTGGGAAGTGACATTGCTCTATATTCAAAATGATGATGGAATAGCAGCTACGTTTGTACATTTTGTGCAATCTTAGAACGCAAGCAAATCTGCACATTGTAATCAACTTTATTAAGCATGCTATGTCGCAATCATGTAAATACACTTTTGTGCGATCAGAAAAATGTTCGAGGAGAATTTGAAGAGAAATAGGGAGCAGTTTGAAGCCGAAAGGCGCACAGACTTTGCATGCCATAAACTCTGACAATTGGTTCTGAGTCAATTCGCGCTAATATTGGATGAAAGGATGTGGGAGAGAGAGACCACAGGGGCCCATGTTCTGGGCTGACGTCCTCAACAACTTTGAAGATGAGTTGTGGAATCATTTTCATATGTCTCGGAACACCTTTGACTTTGTATTGGAACTCATTGAGCCTCACCTGAGGCGCAAGGCAACAAACTGGCGACAGCTTCTGGAACCTTGGCTTAGACTTGCCATTGCTTTGTGTTGGTATGCTACCCCATGTGAATATGATCCATCAGTTGTATTTTTGGTGTTGGTCTTGCCACAGTGTTTGTTTTGGTACGCAATGTTACTGGAGCATTAAGGAGGGCCCTTTCTAAATGTTTTGTCAAGCTGCCAAGTGATGCGTGTGTCCAGGAGATATTGGACAGATTTGCCAAACGGGAGTATCCAATGTGTGCTGGTGCCATCGATGGGACACTTATTCCCACCCCCATGACGATGCACAAGCCTACTACAGTCGGAAAGGGTGGTATTCGATTATTCTTCAAGCTGTTGTTGACCACAACTACTGGTAAGGATCTTGGCCTGAGTTACAATTATCTGTGTTTATCAGTTAATATTGTAATGTGTTTCATATGTTGATCTATACACTTATTCCTTTTGTTTTTCCAACTTCACAGATGTTAATGTGGGTTGGTCTGGCCGCATGCATGAGCAAGTTTTAGCCAACAGCCATCTACAGAAAGGTCACGTGAAGTAAGTTTATATTCTCTGCACTGTATGGGTGGATCACACAATAAATCATGATTTTATCGTCACATGTAACCATGTAGGATGTAATGACAATGAAATATTTAAATGTTAAACTGAATTAATGGTCGATTGACTCAACTTCAAATGAAACTTATGACAAGTTCAAGGATTTGTTTCTATCCTGTTTTTGAAAAGCGGCCACTAGAAAACATTAGTGAACTGATTGTGATTTCAAAAACATAAGTTTTTATAAATCTGTATTGCTCTGCCCACAGAAATCCAGAACTGTTAATGAAGTGGAGGTCCCTGTGCATCTGATAGGAGACCCAGCTTACCCCCTCAGGAAATGGGTAACCACCATGCACTTGATCTACGCAACAAAACTTTCATTTCCATTTGAGCTCAGCCAGGATGTTGGTAAAGAATGGTTTTGGACATCTCAAAGGGCACTGGACATGCAACTTGATGTTTGTATCAGACATTGAGGTTGCCTGTTGTGTTCTACACAATATATGTGAACTCAACAAGGAACATATCTTGAGCTACTCGATCTCCCTGAGCCTGAACGAGTTGCTTCTCAGGGTGCCCAAGCACACAATCACCAGGCTATCCGTGAAGCTATTATGTCCATTATGTAAACTTATTCTGGAAAGGATTATGTACATTGTGTGAATGTAAGCTGATGAAGCCATTAAATAACATCTTGTAGTAAATGTTTGTGGCACGTCAGAAATTTTGTAGTGTACTTAAAGCATGTAAAGAATATAATAACAATAAAGAGTTCAAATACAAGGAAATTACTATTTACAACTGTGCAAAGTAAGAAGTCACCTAGTTCAAATACGTTAAGGCACAAATCAGAGTGAATTAATTTAGCATCATTCCAGCAGCTGGGGGAAGGAGGATGAAGAATATGGACGAGATGACTCATGCTTCATCTGTCTGGATGAAGTCAGAAGTGAAGCCTGATTCCGCATCTGCTGAATGCCTTCAAGCGTGGTGCCAAAACCATTCATCTGATGTGCAGCCCGAGCTACCTTCTCTGCCTCCTGCACTTCTCTTCACATCCACTCCTCTTGTTCCCTCTCTGCCTCTTCATTGTCCATTGGTGGCAGGAGATCCCTTATTTCCTTTGAGACAACCTGCACCTTAGTTGGTTTCTGCTTTTTTTTGGCTGCGGTTGGTTGCCAAAAGAACAATAACACAAGGGATATTAGCAAGATGTTTCCTTGTGGGAACACACGCTCT
This sequence comes from Narcine bancroftii, assembly GCF_036971445.1. Taxonomy (NCBI): domain Eukaryota; kingdom Metazoa; phylum Chordata; class Chondrichthyes; order Torpediniformes; family Narcinidae; genus Narcine; species Narcine bancroftii. The sequence continues at coordinate 391,075,630 of NC_091469.1, forward strand.
CAAAGACTTGTGAGTACGAAGGTAATCACAAATCAAAAGAGATTTTTTACATGGCTGATCGTGAGGTGCAACTTGATCGATTCCTGATTGTGGCGGTATCCGTCTCCAGGCCGCTAACGTCTCCTGCATTAACACTTGCTGGGAATAGGAGATGCAGCAGGAATGGGTTGAGAGAAGCTGGTTCCTCCATGATGCTCTGAAGTGGAACTGGGTGGGCAGAGTTGCTTGTCTTCCAGATTGAATGGCACAGGTCAAAATGGGGCCATCCCAGATGCCCTCTGCCACTCCTGCTGTCATGATCCACGATCTGATTAAATTTCTCGTGGATGCTTTTCAATTTCATTATTATCTGGGCTTTGTTCCGTTCAAAGACGTGGTCCCTGGGTTGAGTGGCTAGCCTTTCAAAAATTTGGCCATTCTTCACCATGCTCGTTACCTGGCGATTTACTTCATACTGTGCCCTGAGCGTTAGGAGCTCACGGACCTCATAACCTCCCCATTTGTAAGACATGGTGAGTGCTGAATGTAACCTGACCGTTGCTGAGTTTATTGATGTTGGTTAATTTTGAATTTCCTGCACTTAAATCATACGCAAAGGATGCCATCATGACATCATCTTCCCTTCCTATTTTGACCTGGCCACACGACTCGTCCTTATAGATTGGACCCGCTACGCAACACTCCACCTCTGACTCTACCTAGCTTCGTGGATTAAAGCTGGGTAAGTTCAGACCCCTGAATCCACCTTTGATATGTTAACACAGCAAGGTGAAGTGTTCGAAAGGTGGATAATATCCAGGTTTAAACATCTGTGTAAAAAGGGTATGAGTGAGGACATTATTTCTCAGTTGGAATGAAAGGCAGAAGTTAAATTACAACAATTCTGAGTTCAAGTTACGTTTTGAATTTTAAATTTAGTTGTTAATCTGGAATTTTAAAATTCCAGGTCATTAATAATGAAGACTACAAAACTACTGGATTGTTAGGAAAAATGCATCCACTTTGCTAAAGTCCTACGGGGGTGTAAAACTATTGTCCTTGTATTTGTTTTAAACATTTTTTGGGGAAAATTTTATCACTTGTACCATTAACAAACAATTATTCAATTATATATAAATAATATATTACTATACTATTCTATACAAGATGATACAAAAAAATTTTTTCCCCCAAAGAAAGAAAACAACTAAATGTATATTAATCACTATTAATATTTTCTTAGCTTGCAGGCGCAAGCTCACACCAAGACACAAGAGAAACTTGTCCGTGAACTACTCTTTGCAGACGATGCCGCTTTAATCACTATTAATATTTTCTTAGCTTGCAGGCGCAAGCTCACACCAAGACACAAGAGAAACTTGTCCGTGAACTACTCTTTGCAGACGATGCCGCTTTAGTTGCCCATTCAGAGCCAGCTCTTCAGCGCTTGACGTCCTGCTTTGCGGAAACTGCCAAAATGTTTGGCCTGGAAGTCAGCCTGAAGAAAACTGAGGTCCTCCATCAGCCAGCTCCCCACCATGACTACCAGCCCCCCCACATCTCCATCGGGCACACAAAACTCAAAATGGTCAACCAGTTTACCTATCTCGGCTGCACCATTTCATCAGATGCAAGGATCGACAATGAGATAGACAACAGACTCGCCAAGGCAAATAGCGCCTTTGGAAGACTACACAAAAGAGTCTGGAAAAACAACCAACTGAAAAACCTCACAAAGATAAGCGTATACAGAGCCGTTGTCATACCCACACTCCTGTTCGGCTCCGAATCATGGGTCCTCTACCGGCATCACCTACGGCTCCTAGAACGCTTCCACCAGCATTGTCTCCGCTCCATCCTCAACATCCATTGGAGCGCTTTCATCCCTAACGTCGAAGTACTCGAGATGGCAGAGGTCGACAGCATCGAGTCCACGCTGCTGAAGATCCAGCTGCGCTGGGTGGGTCACGTCTCCAGAATGGAGGACCATCGCCTTCCCAAGATCGTGTTATATGGCGAGCTTTCCACTGGCCACCGTGACAGAGGTGCACCAAAGAAAAGGTACAAGGACTGCCTAAAGAGATCTCTTGGTGCCTGCCACATTGACCACCGCCAGTGGGCTGATAACGCCTCAAACCGTGCATCTTGGCGCCTCACAGTTTGGCGGGCAGCAACCTCCTTTGAAGAAGACCGCAGAGCCCACCTCACTGACAAAAGGCAAAGGAGGAAAAACCCAACACGCAACCCCAACCAACCAATTTTCCCCTGCAGCCGCTGCAACCGTGTCTGCCTGTCCCGCATCGGACTTGTCAGCCACAAACGAGCCTGCAGCTGACGTGGACTTTTACCCCCTCCATAAATCTTCGTCCGCGAAGCCAAGCTAAAGATTTTCTTAACATGATTTTATAGCTTCTAATTATTAATTGAGAGGGGTGGGTAAAGTGGATGATGTGGATGGAGTTTTGTTGATGTAATTCCATATATGATTCCCAAATCTTGTAAAAGTTCCCAATCTGATTTCTTAAACCATAAGTATTTTTTTTCTAATGGTATACCATTTTGTATTTCAGTATTCCATCTATCCATCATGATAAAATTTTCTGTTTTCCACATTACTGCCACACCTTTTTTTGCTACCACTATTGCTATACTCAAAAGTTGTACTTGATATTTATCTAACTTCAATTTTATATCTGCTTCATATATTACCAAGTAAAAATATTCTTGGGTCTTTTTATATTTTTATCTTCATAATTTATCCTAATAATATACTCAAATCTTATCAAAATTTTTCCACTTTAACACAGGACCAAACTGAATGTAGAAAGGTCCCTATTTCCTTATTACATCTAAAACATTTACCAGAATAATTTGAGTTCAGTCTATTTAATTTATATGGAGTGTAATATAATTGATGTAAAAAAAATTGCTGTACCATTTGATATCTAACATTAGTTGTATCTGTTACACTGTCTTGGCACAACCTTGACCATGGTTCTTGAATTTGCATATTTAAATATTTTTCCCATCTTTGTTTTGATTTATTTAACATTTTCCCCCCCCCCATAGTATCTTGTAATTTTATATACATATTAGTAATGCATTTCTCAATAAATGTACCTGCAATTAAATATTGAAATTGACTTTGTTCCAGAAGTCTTAGATTCGCACCTAATTTCCCTTTTAAATATGATTTAAGTTGATAATATGAAAAAATTATTTTGTATTTCATATTTCTTTCATTTGTTCAAAAGTCATAAAGAAGGAACCGAAAAAGCAATCTTTTATCTTCTGTATACCCTTACTGTATCAAGTATCAAATAAAGAATTATTTAAAGTAAAAGAAATGTTGATTTTGTTTTAACATCATCTTAGGTATTTGAAAATTTTTAATTTCTCTTTCCATATGGTTTCCATTCCATACCTTAAGCAAATGCTTTAAAATCAGTGCTTTAAAATGCTTTCTGAAATGCTGTTGTAATTTGCTCAATTTGAAAGTGTTTCTGGATGTTGGTCTTGACAGCAACAAGTTGATCACAAAAAAATGAATTTGAAAGCAAGTTCTTCAATTTGATGTTAATTCAGCATTTTTGGAAAAAAACATTCTTTCACTGATATTTGCATTAAACTTTCCTTTCTCCCAACAATTTTTAACCTGGTCCCCACAATTTTAAATGCCAGCCTCTTTTAGATATTGGGGGTGCTTTAATATCAATGACATTTGACCTTCATTATTCAACTCTTATACCTTGCAATATAATTCTGCATGACTCTTCTTCCTCCACCTGTCATTTGTATTGCCTCTCTATCCTTTTGTCTGGCATCTGCCACTTCTCTGCTTCTGTCTGCTTGGTTAGCCAATTCCATGTGTGGCCCCTGCCTCACCCCTCCCAACCAGTCCTCTTTATACTGTTTCTATACTAACTTTCCTCAGTCCTGATGAAGAGTTTTGGCTCGAAATGTTGAGCATTCTTTTCCTCACACTGCTGCTGTTTGACCTGCTGAGTTTATCCAGCAGATTGTGTTTGGCTTCAGATTCCAGCATCTGCAGTCTCTTGTGCGTCTCCAGTTTAAGACCTCATATTCCAATGGAATGAACAATTAAATTTCCAATTTCTGATAATACCTCTTGTGATTCCATCTTCTGATCCTCCAGTTTTCCCCCTCCCCTGCTTTTTTTTTTGTTCCTTTCTGCTACCAACCCCCAAATTTTTCTTCATATTCTTCCTTCCTGTGTCCATCCACTTCTTTTTACCCACCAGATACCCTCTGCACTCTGATGTCAGCCAGTCCCATCTGTCCTCACCTCTTCCCAATGATTCCCACTGCCACCATTTACTTATCAGATTCTCGAATAGATGAAAAGGGCAAATATATAATAGGCCAGAATTGGAGGATCGTAGTAATCTTGGAGTGTCTGATGGTTTGACAAGGTTACAGAGATAGAGAGAAGTAAAGCCTGGGAAGATTTGGGGTGTGAGTGAGGTGAGATGTCAAGATAAACATTGTGATATGGTTTGATAGCCGATGGATTTCAGTAGGAAGATGATGCCGGATTGGATTGAGTTTATGAATGGTGATTTGCCCTAAAACTAAATATAAAAGTAGCAAAAGTATAAATCAGCATTAAAGTATTGGCAGGGATGGAGCTTGGCAAAATGATGGAGTGAAGCAATAATTTTTGAGTGATATTGCAGAGGTTTACTTTGCAAAAAAAGAGACAAGAACAGGCTGGAATGGATACTTAATGAACTGATTGATGAATGAAGTACATTGACTCCAGTTCTGACCTGACCAGAGTTGTGTGATGGTTTCTTTTCTCACTAGTTTGATAGAAGCTGATTTTTGGATGTCATTCACAACCTCAAAAGTCTTAAGAAAACAAGTAGTAAATTCCTTTGGCAAAGAAACACCGAAAAATGCAGATGCTGGAATCTTGAGCAAATAACAAGCTGGCAGAAGGAACTCAGCAGTTAGGCTGTTTTCATGGGTGGTAATGGTCAGGCAGCCTTTTCGTATCTCGATAAATGTTCATGACTGAGTTCCTCCAGCATTTCATTGTTTGAAATTTGTTTAAATCTGTTTTTAAATTTTCAGCAGTAACTTGTTTTTAAAGATTTATTGGTCTTTCACTTTCCTCCCTTCACACACAGCCCACACTATATCTGTAAATATACCCCCACCTCCCTGGACATTAAGTGTTCAATGTGAGTGTATGGTCATATATGGAGGTATAATGTATAAATGCACCAACATTCTTTCTTGCTGTAGCCAAGCAGAAACATAAAATAATTTTGTAAACATTTGAATTATCACAATATTACAAGACAGAAAAATAGATAGTATCAAAGGATAGATAAAAATTCAGTTTAATTTAGTGCAAGAAAGAAAAATAAAATTTTAATAGAGTTGACAGATCTTTTGGTGGTCCTGGGAAGGTTAAAGCCTGATAGTTGTCAGATTAATAATGATTCTTAAACATTCAGACTTTTATACTCTCTGCAGAAGGTAGCAGCCAAGAAGGGATTGTAATCATGGTGCTGGGATGCCAACCCTCTCGAGGTAGTGCCTTACGTAGGCGCTATCAATGGATGGGAGAACAGTGTCTATGATGTGCCATTTTCTGCACCCTTCTGTTTTTCTGGGCACTTCAGTTTCCAAACCAAGCTGTGATGCAACCGGTCAATATCCTTTCCATAATGCACTGATAGAAGTTTTATAGAGTATTTGATGGCAGGCCAAATCACATTAGACATCTGAGAAAGTAGAAGTGCCTTCATGATTGCCTTGATGTGATGGCTCATGGATAGGGCTTCCAATATGTGAAACTTGAAGGCACTACTTGTGGACCTTGGCCATTTGGCAGTGCGTACCCGTTCGTGCCCATTCACTGACGTGTTTTCGCAAGACTTGCCAAACGAAATGCATTGAATTCGCCCATCGTTATTGAATGAAGATCTACTGGGACCGATGCCTGAAGAGGGCGCACAAAATCAGTGAACCGGTGCGGACTCGAAAGGCCAACATGGCCTGTTTCCGCTCCGTTAATGGTTATATGGTTAACCTTCTCTGCTACCATCCCGTCAATACATGGTACTTCAGCCTTCCCTTTCTAAAATCCACAATAAGTTTCTTGATCTTTGCATCATGCATCCATATTACCATAACCATATAACCATTTACGGAGTGGAAACAGGCCATGTTGGCCTTTCGAGTTCGCACCGGTTCACAGATTTTGTGCGCCCTCTTCTTGATCTCTGTTGTATAACTTGTTTCCTGTTATTCAGCCAACATTGGTGATGTGGTTAGTGAATTTATAGATTGCATTGGAATAGAATTTGGTTTTCAGTTGTGAGTAGTGAGAATGGGGCTGAGGACTAAATAAGAACATCAGCAAGGAAATCAAAGATACAGTTACAAAAGGATGAGTGGAGTCCCAGATCCCGAAGACTGAATGTTAGTTTTGCTGATACAACTATGTTTAACGCTGAGCTGTAGTCAATGAATAACATCCTAATGTTGGTGTTCTTGTCGTCCAGGTGATATAACACTGAATGAAGGGCCAGTGAGGTAGCACCCACTGTTGTGACAATAGGCAAATTGAACTGGATCCAGTGTAAATCTGTGTGATAGTATGAATTCTATCACCGATGTACATATGTGTATATTGTAGTATAGGATGGCTGTGCTTGGCTGAGAGCGTAGCCACCCCTATTGGCAGGTCTTAAAGGGTTGCTCCTTGCAGATCATTCTGGACTGGTTGACATACATGTGATATGCTCATCTTTTGGTTAATAAAAGCCTTGGTTTGGATCAACAAGCCTTTGATTCTTTCGACGTGCACTACAATCTGAAAACTGAATTTTCTATCTATCACAACTCTGTCCCCTGTAAGAATACAAAGTACCATAGATAATTTCTTTCTCAGCTTTATTGGTAATATTACTAGGGAGAACCCGCCCTAAGCACTCTCTCAGAATCTGTATTGGTTGTATAGGTTCTGTTGAAGAGGAGCACATATTCTTTCTTTGCCCAGTAGCATAGAGTTCCCGGTAGTTATTACCAGTAGCATGTAGAGTTCCTAGTAGTTGTTAATTTGTTATAATAAGTGGCTTGGGAGGAGTATAAGTCATAGAAAACATTCTTTTGGGGATAGTAAAGTGAACCAAAGGCAAATTGGTATTGTCTCACAGAAACATGGATTCTATTGCATTTTCTGCATATATACTGGATTCCTTTGGTCAGGAGCACACATGTTTCTTTAGTGCATCTGCATAAGAATTTCCTTCGCTCTACCCTACAGTTGTGGTCAAAGCACTGCTTTTCCATACAAGGAATATTCTTAGGGATGTGAATGCATACATATCCCCATCCTCTTTCCTTGAAGCAGAAAGGATAATTCCAGTTGGTTCCACTATGATAGTTTCTGATCCCCTTATCCTTAACCTTTGTCCTAGTTCCTAAACACTTGGGCATCCACCTTCTACTAGTTAGATTGAGGATTTCTATGCAATTTTCCTGAATTCCTCCCCTGAATGAACCTATATTTCCCTTAGTTCTTTGACTTTTTCTATTACATGCTCTGAATTCTTCCTTATTGGATTGGACATGAATAATGTCTCACAGATTGGGCTAATGGGTAGTTGTACATGTACTTTATAGAAAAAATAATTTTGTAAACCGGTCATGATAAAAAGTCCAAATACAAAATATTCTTCCAGTGGCCATCATTTACAGTCGTTCAGGTGAATCCAGTGTTCCTGGTCCTGTACTTTCATAGTCATAGGAGTTTAGAGCAGTATCTGGAAGGGGCCTTTCCACCGAGACCCCAATTTAGGGTGTTCCCAATCACTTATCAGTACTGAATCTCCAAGTTTCAGGTCAGGCAACTCTGCATCCTGTCCTTCTTGTGGCTTAAAGGCACTGTTCACCTGAGCATGAAGAAACTTCAAAGAGGACTCTAATTGTCTGAAATATCTTTGTAACTTATCCGCCATAATATTATGGTCAACTTGTATGGGGGACTGAATGTCTGCATCCCATGGGTTCTTCCTGGATATCCATTGACAATTTCAGCAGCTGATATCCCAATGGCCGATCGGGGGGGGGGGGGGGGGGGTAATTCTCATGTGGTATAATGCTAATGGGAGAACCTTCAGCCAATTTAAACCTGTTTCTGACATAAATTTAGCTAATTTATTTTTCAAGCTACCATCTTCTTGTTTTACTATACCTGCTGCCTGGGGGCGGTAGGAGCAATCGAACTGTTGTTCAATATGCAGTAGCTCAAACAATTCTTTATTTATTTTTCCAACAAAGTGGAGACCATTGTCTGAACTTAGCTGCTGAGGTCCCCCAAATCTCAGTATTATTTCTGTGTGAAATAACTTTACCATCGTTGAGGCTTTATTTTTACAACTCTGATGTTGTATGGTTGAAATTCACCTCTAGACCACCCTTCATTCAGATTCTTGATGTTTTTTTCTGTTTCAGCTGCAATCTCCTTGGATTTCATGTCAGATACGGGAAGAGATTCAATGATTAGGTTCACGTGGAGATTCACACCTGTCTCTGTGGAACTCTTTTTGTCTGCTTCACTCTGTTGTTGCCTTGGTTATCATATTGGCCAATACAATAATTTTCTCTGGTGTGTACACCATTTCAAAATCATAATGTTGTAGTTTCATCATCAGCCTTTGGATCACTGAGATTCTTCTTGATAATGGCTATTAATGGCTTATGGTTTGTCTCTACCACAAATGTTGGTAGACCATATACATTACTGTGCTATTTCTCGAATCGATAGACTAGACCTGGACCTTTCTTGATCTGTTCATATTGACTTTCAGATACTGTCATTGTCCTTTATGCGTATGCTACTGGCCTCCAATCTTCTCCCACAGCCTAAAGTAGTAGAGCTCCTATTCCATCTTTTGAAGTGTTCATAGATATTTTTGTCCTTCTGAATGAAAGAGCGTAAAATGCATTGGTTCTGTAGTTAGAATGGTCTTAATTCGTCCCCATTCTTTCTTGTGGTTGGCTATCCACTTGAATTCACATTTGTAACGTAACAATTTCCTAGGGTACATTGTTTTGGAAGACAGGTTTGGTGTGAATTTACCAATGAAATTGATCATTCCCAGCACTCTCAATATACCCTTTTTGTCAGTGGGTCTGTGGATCTCTGAAATTGCTTTCACCTTGTTCTTTTCTGGCTTCACACCTGCCTCTGACAGCTTATCTTCTACAAAGTTACAAACTGACATTTGGCTCTGTTTAGCTTTAATCCACACTTCTGGATGCGTTGTAGCACTTTGATGAGTTTCTCGTTGTGTTGTTCCTATGTGGATCCCCATAGGACCATGTGGTCCATGTACACATGTACCCCATTTATGCCTTCTATGATGAGTTCCATTGTCCTCTGAAACATTTCCAGAGCTGAAGAAATTCCAAACGGTATTCTCAGAGAGGAGAATCAGCCAAACACTGTATAAAATGTACCGTATTTTACCCCATCTTCATGTAATTTAGTGAAAAGCTTTGCACTGGCCACCTCTCTTGTAATTTTATCCCTGGTTGGAATCTGATAATGTTCCCTCTTTATAATTGCATTCAAGTTTTTTTGGTCTGTGCACACATAGGTCACCATTGTTTTTGACACACACCATTGAATTCACCCATTCTGTGAGCTCCTCCACTTTCTTTTTAATCCCTGATGATGCCATTTGGTTGAGTTCGTGCTTGAGCTTTTCTTATAGTGATGTTTTAACTCTATCTTACAGGTGAATGGTAGAACACCAAATCCCTTCAAGATGTCTGGAAATTGATCCAGTATTTCCTCTACATTGTTCCGAACATTGCGCTATTAATTCATACTCCCTCTTGACTAGGCTTTAAGTTTTCCACAAGCTTTGTCACCAAGCAGTGATTCATGTCCATCTGGAACTACTGCAAACATGAAGTGGTGCTCTTTATCTTTAAAGGCTCTTTTAGGTGGCCTGAACACCCCCCTTGTAAAGCTGCATAGTCTCGCCCCATCAGCCTGTGACCTAACTCCCTGCTGCCTGACAGCCCCCTACCCCGCTGCCTGACAATCCCCCGGCCTGCTGCCTGACAGCCCCCTGTTCCACTGGGGAGGGGAGGTCGGTAGGGGCCACTGAGGCAGGGGCGGCCAGCGGGTGTTATTGGGACAAGGGTGGCCATTGGGTCAGGGGGAGCCGGCGGGGGCGGCCAGTGTAGGCTGTGACAGCCCAGCTGGCCGCTCCTGCACTGGGGCTACTCTTTACAGCTCAAAACACGACATAGCAATGGCAATATTCCCTACCCACAATCCCCTATGCAGCTGGAACTGTTGTGGGAAACACAGAGCGGTTCCATCTGCGTGGGGGATTACGGGTAAGGAAGCGACCATTGTTATGCCACATATTTATGACTGGTGGCACTGCGACACAAGTCGTCCCACCTCCATCAGATCCGGAGGCGCTACGAGGCGCCTCTGGATATGAATAGGCTCTTTCAGGTGGACCAGTTAACGCTGCAGCAGCCTTTTAGGGCTGCCACCTGAACGATGCATTCACAGTTTTAAATCTGCTCCTGTTGCCAGCTTCAAGGCAGAGGGTCCATCTGAAAGGACCTTAACTTTCATATTTAGCCTACATGTACCTTTCTTGTCAATGCGCTGTCCATTGTAGGCTTTGAACTGAACAGAATTTGTATGGATGTTTGGCTTTATCTTCATAGCTCTGATGTTGCTCACACAGATCAAATTGGCCTTTGCCCCTGTGTCCAGCTTGAAAATAATATATGCTCCATTTGCATGCAATGACACAGTCTACTTGTGCTGCTCAGCTCTGTCATGCTTGGCTATTCAGTGGTCCTTTTCACACCACGGGCTAGTGGTGACCCTACTTGGATCCAGTTGAAATTCCTGGGAAGGCAGGACTTCCCGGGCCTTTCACACCACGGTCCAAATTCCCTGTAATTGCCCTCCCTGGCAATTAGTTGGGGGTGGGGGGGGGGAGTCCTGCCCCCAGCGATGACGCATTACGCACTCACAGGAAGTCCCTACCAATTTGTGTGTATGCATGTGTATGTATATACATGTGTGTAAGAGGTAGGGCCACAGATCCAGGTGATTTTCCTGGGCCAACATTTTCATATCACTGGTTTACGGGAGAGTTCCTGCAAAAATTTCCCAGAAATCTCCATTTTACACGTCCTACTGTCTGTTGGTTTAAAATCTTCCTGCACTACCATGCCGACGAAGAGCTTATCAGTGAAGACAATTTCTTATATAGTGTGTACAGTTTCCCTTCTGTTCTGTTTCCCTTTGGAAAAGCATTGGTTTGTCTAGTGATTCTTCCCTTTGAATTTTCCATTGGTTGGGCATTGTTTTGGTGCTTGTTGAGTGCCACATCATTTACAATTGAATGTATCTCCATCTTTTTGTTGTTTCCTATGTCTTGTTCTCTGTTTATATGTGTCCAGATACTGTGGCTATGGCTTTTGCACTCTCACCGAACTTTTTTTTTAAGTGCTGCAGAGCTAATTCACTGGCGTGGCACATCGTCACAGCTCCAGCTAAGGTAAGTTCTGTCACTTTTAGCAACTGCTCTCTCACTTTATTATCAATAATTTCAAACACAATTTGATCAAGGATCATTGAATCGTACAGCAATTCAAAATTGCACGTTCATACTTTTAGTTTCAAGTGTGTTTTTAAAAAAAAAGTATTGAAGCTCTCTGCCTGCAGCTGCGTGTGTGTGCGAAACATGTACTTCTCGAACATTTCATTTTTCTCTTGTGAGCAGTGTTCATTAAACATCTTGATAACCTTGTCGAACTTTCCCTTGTCATCTGCTTCAGCAAAAACAAACGTGTTGAAAACCTCTAGTGCTTGAGGCCCCACCATGGTAAGTAGCAGTGCAATCTTATGTGCATCCGGTTTGCTATTGAGTCCAATGACTTGCAGATACAGCGTGAACCATTGCTTGAACAACCTCCACTTGTGGTCAACGTTCCCAGTCCAATTTACAGCATCAGGAAACTTCACACTTTCCATGTTTTCTGCTGAATCTGATTAATACCCCACTCCTGGTACCATGTGATGTTTCTTTTAAGCAATAAAGAAACTTGAATTATTTTGATATTAACAATATTTAGCAACCTTGTGGTGCAGCCATTTTCTTTATCTAACCTGAACTGCAACATCATCTCTTGCTCCCTCTAGTGGTCGGGATTATCATAGCAGACCCAAGATAAGGCACTGATATTTGGAACCTGGTACATAGGTTACACGTAGTTTTATACTTTTTCCATCTACACGCAGGATTAGAACACACAATACATAAACATCTTTTCCTTCATCTAAAACCTGTTTGCGTATGCATTATTCATCATTTCAGCATTTTTTTTATCCCTTTAAATTCATCAGGTAGTTCTAATGTTGATGCTCCTGTGCATCCTTCTTGATGGTAGTCTGCTGGAAGGAAAGGATCTTCTATTTAAGCAAGCCTCCTGGTAAATGGTGTCATTAGATGAAAGGGAGACCTCAGTGATCTTCTGACTGTTTTGATCGTGTTCTGCATCAGACTGGAAGTCAATACATTGCAACTACCCAATGATGTAGCAAGACAGGTCACTCATTTGTGCTCCTGTAAAATGTTGTCATGATTGGTTTGGTAGCCATGCCCTCCTCAACCTCTTTAGGAAGTATAGGTGCTGCTGCACCTTCCTGACTAATGAGGGGGTGTTGTGGGTCCAGGATGGGTCATTCTTTATATGTACAGCAAGGAATTTTATTCCCTCCTGAATGGAACCGTTGATGAGTAATGGAGAATGGTCAACCTTCACCCTCCAGAAGACCACAATCTTCTTTGTCATATCCATATTGAGATTCACAAATATTCAAAAATAACTTGTTTTAAATAATTTATCTGGTTAAAAAAGTTTGAAAAATTATTAAACATTTGTTTATTTTTCTGATGAAATTGAATGCTTAAACTTGGCTGCTTAATTCTTTTAATTAAAGTTAGTCAATTCAAAAATATATATTTTACTATCTTGTATCTCCTTTGAATCTGTTATGATTCATTAAAAACTGCTGAGAAATTGCAACAGAGTGTTTTGCCATAAGACTCATGAGATGTTGAAGTGGAATTAAGAATGAAGCTCTGGAAGTTTAGGACTTCAATATTTGCATGTGGATGGCGGAAGTGTTTCAATTCAGTAAACTGATCCTCATGTTTAAACAATGTATAGTGGTAGTCTAATTACTGGACAGGCTTGTAAATTAAAATGCCTATCCTTTGTATATTTACCAGAATAGATTTAAGTTGAAAACCAAAATATATTGACATAACATTTTCCAATGTTCAGCTACATCTTGTGAAGTCCCTCAAAATTGAGGATGACGTACATCCATCCAGTTTTGTGGATTCTGAAGTGACTGACAGGGCCAATGTGGGAACCACGTCACGTAAAAATGAGATTTTTCCACAGTTTATTTTGCTTCCAATGCGCAGACTTACAAAAGTTCTCAAAATCATCAGAATTGTTCCATTTCCACTTTAAAGCAGTCCCAACAGCACTGTGAGCATAAAGTTAGGACTGTGCCAGCGACCCTTGTTTCAAATCTGCCACCATCTTCCTGTATCTGAGAGGGATTCCTCTGGATGCTCTGGTTTCTTCCTACATTCCAAAGACACAATGTGTTATGAGGTTGATTGGTTACCTGGGCGTATTTGGATGAGAGAGGCTCATTGTCAAATGGGCCTGTTAGTGTGCTGTATTTCTAAATTAAAAAAAAAAATCCACAGCTCTCTCCAAGAGTTGGGAGAGATGTTGACTGAATGTAATTAGGATCTTAATGCCAGGAATGATCGGAAAGGACACTGGCTTTAATTCCTTTTCCCTTCCAGATAATTTGGAGGATTTTGCAGATAAAGCATAGGTGATATCTTCCATGTATTTTAAGGTCCCTGCTGTAAATGTTTTCAGAAGCATGTTGAAGACAAGGGTCATCTCTAAAATCTCATCCTTCTTTGAAAGGCATCCCCCCGCCCCCACCAACCCTTGTATATTAGAATTAAATGTGCTATTATATGAAGAAAAAGAAGATAATGTGAATTTGATGATTGGTGAAAGTTGAATTTCCAAACTTGCTCAACAATAAGTGGACTGAGTAACTGGCAGCATTTTCTCTGATTTTGGTTCAAACTCTTTGAACATTTTAATTGTAGTTGGAGAAAGTTGGGCCTTTTGCCATCCTAGACATGGGTGAGAATTTCTCAGTTTTGGAAAGCTAGAGCAGAATAACATCAGCATATCATGTTCTGACTGTGTTTTTATAATGATTTTTGTTCATCTAAATCAGTGGTTTTCAACCCTTCCCTTCCCACTCATATCCCACCTTAAGCAATCCCTTACTAATCACAGAGCACCGATGGCATAGGGATTGCTTAAGGTGGGATGTGAGTGGAAAGAAAAGGTTTGAAAACCACTGATCTAAATGCACGAATAATTTTTGTTTTCTTTTTTTAATTCCACAACACAAATTTGGACAATAGTCTAAAATTATTCAGCATGGAAATGGGCCTTTCAGGCCAACCTGTCCATGCCAACAAAGTGTGTCCCATTTGCTTGTGATCAGCCTATACTGCCCTCTTTCCTTTTGTCAGACTCTGGCTTTACCCTACCCTCAATTTGGTCTATGTGTCATGTGAGTCCAGCGTGCTCGTTGAATGAAGTGATAGGAGAAGGTATTCGGTTTCACAATCAGTTTATTACATAGCACAAGAATAAAGCTTAACAGAGCTCTGGTTCAGTCGTTAGTTCATAGGTCGTGAGCTATTCCCCAAGACTGACTCCTACTGTCCAGTCTCTTCTGTTTATACAGATCAACATTGTTACACTGAACAAGAGTTGGCTTTCTTTGATAGACTCCTTGCATAAAATTTATCTCAAGCAATTTTCTGCTCTGCACTTATCTATTGTGTAGCCCTCCCATCTTAATCTCCTAGGCCAGAACATTCTGTTGTTTTAGTGTAACCTTGGGGAAGAAAGTATTTTCTCTCTTTGTATTTGGAGTCAGCAAATTCTACACATACTATAATCAGCCAACTTTTCTACATACTGTGGCTGTTACTTAATTGCATTAATATTTCCCCTAAACAGTATAATTGAAGTAAATAGTAAATTGTTACATAGTGCGGACTCGAAAGGCCAACGTGGCCTGTTTCCGCTCCGTAAATGGTTATATGGTTAATGGATTAATGAATACATAATGAATAGTACATAGGCGTATTTTCCATGATTACAACCCCTTGGTTCCAACACGTTCTATGTACCCATCTGCATGTCTTTGAATATTATACAGTCCCTGCTTCTACCACTTCCTTTGGCAGCTTGTTCCATATACCCATCACACTCCCTGTGAAGGTGTCCCTCAGGTCCCTTGTAAATCTAAAGCTCTCCTTATATTCACGATCTGTTTTAGATTACTGGGCCCTGGGAAGGAGCCTATGAATATTTATTTATACCCCTCATGATTTTATTAAGGTCAGCGCCTCAGCCTCTTGTACTTCAATGAAAACAAATCCCAGTTTGTCCTCTTACCCTTATAATTCCTGTCCAATCTTGATAACATTGTATTTTTTTCTACACCCTTTCCAGACGAAGGATATCCTTCTTTATACCTGTAACTAGGTTACTAAAACTGTGGTCAGTGCTCAAAGTGTAGTCTCACAAGTGTCCTATATAGGACTGTACAGTACAATATTTGAACTACACAATACAGAACAACATATTGTATTGTAGAATAATTGATGCCATTTGTCATTTTTTTAATGTTTTGCCATATTTACCTAAATTTGTTCTTATTATTTGCATGTGGTAACTTGTGTCATCATTGTTTGTGGTCATGAGTAATGAAGATGCCATATAATTATTTTACAGTTGTGACCTCTCTTTTTCCTCTCTCTCTGTAGGTGGTGATAGCTGTGAATGGCTCCTTTCTAGTGGACGATTTCTTGGAGAAAATGAATGGCAGCCTGATGGCTGCATGATGCACAGATACAAAATTAGGCAAGTGACTTTGACTTAATTTGATACCAAGTTCCATGTGAATTGCAGCAGTAATAGAAATTAAGACAGTTGAAGTATATAAACCTATGAAAGACATGGAGAGTAAGAAACTTTTCTCCATAATCAAAGTGGGCTTAAGTTTAAAGGAAAAGGTAGGAGGGATAATACTTGGAATTTTCCAATTGAAAGGAATGTTTTTAATTAATCTCTGCCCTTACCTGGCTTGGCAAGATTATTTGGCATTTTGATTGGAAATGCAGCAATATCTTGAAACTAAAAGAGGGTTGTGACAATTTTACTGTCTTTTGTGTCTACGAGGAATAATGCGAACCATTCAGCAACATGTCATTTTTGGGTGTCTCTTCTCCACAGTAAGGAACAAGACCTGTTCATAAAATTGATCAAATTGGGCATTGTTTGAAAAGCAAAATTTGGATAATCGTAAAGAAAAACTCATCTGTATATATTATGGAATGTCATTGCTTTTATTAGATGAGCTGTTTCCTCCAAGTACAGTTGTCCAAATGGGATACATTCTAATTAGCTGAGGAAATCAAGAATGGAAATTATGGAATTGTATTCAGTGATAGTGCCAGATATGGGAAGGTCGTAATTGTTCCAATTTTTTTAGAAGAATGAAAAGATCAGACAAGCACTATCAGCCTATTAGGGGTATGTGGAAACTTTTTGAGTCAGTAATCTGGGACAAAATTAACTGGGAGTTGAGAAGAAAAAAGTCTTTTCATTGAAAGTAATCATACTTTGTCAAAGGCATATTTATGTACTGTTTTTGATGGCATATAAGAACCACTCCCCCTTTTTCCCCAAAAATCACCTCAAAAACCACCCAGGTTTTATACTTGAAGGTGACATTTTGGAGCCACCATTTTGTGCACTGTAGTGGAGGCTTTCATCCGCAAGATGGTGACTGGAGGAAAGCAGTCAAGCTACACTATTACATACAAACTAAAAGTCATAATGTATGCTAAGGAGAACAGTAGGTAATGGAGTGACAGCTAAAGTTTTTAGAGCACTGCCTACAGCAAAAATGGTACACGAATGGAGAAAGCAAGAAAAACGGCTGCTAAAAGAGGTAAGCGTAACCATCGTTGTCCAGCCCCACAATGGCCACAACTTGAGGAGGAGTTTAGAAAAAGAGAAGTGGGAAAAGTGTTTCTACCAAGATGATAATACATAAGGCCGGGAGCTTAGGAGATGAACAAAAACATAAGAATTTTGCTGGAACAAAAGGTTGGTGTTACCGGTTCATGAAACGGCACGGCATATCAACGCAAATGAACCCCTCAATTGCACAGAAAATGCCAGCGGTTTATGAAGACAAAATATTAGAATTTAAGTTTGTAATATATGCACGAAAAAGAACTTGTTTTGAATGGAGCCAAATAGGGAACATGGATGAAGTTCCAGTAACATTCGATGTAACATCCAACAAAGCTGTGAGCGTTAAAGGAGCTAAAACCATCGTAATAAAAACCACTGGTTATGAAAAGACAGAGTGTACAGTAGTTCTGGCCTGTTGTGCTGATGGCACAAAACTGCTACCATTTGTAATATTTAAAAGAAAGACTCAACCCAAGAGAAAAAAAATACCCACGGTGTGTTTGTTCATGTTCATCCGAAAGGCTGGATGGTCGAAGCCGGATTCAAATTATGGTTGCAGAAAATATGGCAAATATGTCCTGGTGGACTCTTACAAAAACCTGCACTTCTGGTCTGGGATCAGTTCAGAGCACATAGAAATGAAGATATTAAAAAAAATGTGAGAATTGAAAACCAGATGGTGATTATTCCTGGCGGTCTGACGAGTCAATTGCAGCCTTTAGATGTGTGTACAAACAAGCCGTTTAAAAATAGCATGAGGGAACACCTGAACAAATGGATGGGAGAAAACAACCATAATTAAGGTGATCAATATTCAGGCAGTGAAAACGATTAAAGTCTTTGTTACAGACATTGATGTTTTATTGTGTTTTAGTCTATGATAATTACTTCTTTTAATTTTCTCTTATCAATGGTTTTCTATTGTTAATTACTGCAGTATTATTATTAAAAACAGCCTGAAGAAAACTGAGGTCCTCCATCAGCCAGCTCCCCACCATGACTACCAGCCCCCCCACATATCCATCGGGCACACAAAACTCAAAACGGTCAACCAGTTTACCTATCTCGGCTGCACCATTTCATCAGATGCAAGGATCGACAATGAGATAGACAACAGACTCGCCAAGGCAAATAGCGCCTTTGGAAGACTACACAAAAGAGTCTGGAAAAACAACCAACTGAAAAACCTCACAAAGATAAGCGTATACAGAGCCGTTGTCAAACCCACACTCCTGTTCGGCTCCGAATCATGGGTCCTCTACCGGCACCACCTACGGCTCCTAGAACGCTTCCACCAGCGTTGTCTCCGCTCCATCCTCAACATCCATTGGAGCGCTTTCATCCCTAACGTCGAAGTACTCGAGATGGCAGAGGTCGACAGCATCGAGTCCACACTGCTGAAGATCCAGCTGCGCTGGATGGGTCACGTCTCCAGAATGGAGGACCATCGCCTTCCCAAGATCGTGTTATATGGCGAGCTCTCCACTGGCCACCATGACAGAGGTGCACCAAAGAAAAGGTACAAGGACTGCCTAAAGAAATCTTTTGGTGCCTGCCACATTGACAACCGCCAGTGGCCTGATAACGCCTCAAACCGTGCATCTTGGCGCCTCACAGTTTGGCGGGCAGCAACCTCCTTTGAAGAAGACCGCAGAGCCCACCTCACTGACAAAAGGCAACACCCAACCCCAACCAACCAATTTTCCCCTGCAACCGCTGCAACCGTGTCTGCCTGTCCCGCATCGGACTTGTCAGCCACAAACGAGCCTGCAGCTGACGTGGACTTTTTACCCCCTCCATAAATCTTCGTCCGCGAAGCCAAGCCAAAGAATTAAAAACAAGTTTTACCGATGACCTAGTTGCACGTTCTGTCCAAGTTTTATGAAATAACAGGCAGTGGATTTGCTGGCAAAATTGAAGCTTGTGGAATTTAAAGGACAGCAGCCAAATGGGAATGATGGTGAATGAATGGTAAAGTAGCAGAAATGGTGCTATTTTGTTTAACAACCTGTTTCCCCTTTATCCTTTATTAGTCTAAAATTCATTAGATTTGCTCACAAGTTGTGTTTTGACAGGGGTATATGCCTGGACAGAGCTATATCTCCTTTAAAAGCCAATAATGCAATTTAAGTATTTCTGCATCTCATTTCGAGATGTTTAAAGCAATTTAAATTTCTTAAGATCTTAGAATAATCTATATCAAAACATTATTAAAACTGTTTAAATTTAAAAGGGGTAAAGTCTAGCATTTTGTGATCTCCAGTTAAATGTTTGGAAACTAGTCGTGTTCTAGGGGTAAAACACAGGGTTCTGTTGACACCGTGGTAAAGTAAAAAAAACACACAAATGCTGGAGAAACTCAGCAGGTCAAACAGTGCCTTTATGTAGCAAAGGTGAAGATACATCACCCACCTTTCAGGCTTGAGGCCTTCCTTCATTTGTAATATATGCACGAAAAAGAACTTGTTTTGAATGGAGCCAAACAGGGAACATGGATGAAGTTCCAGTAAAATTCGATGTAACATCCAACAAAACTGTGAGCGTTAAAGGATCTAAAACCATCGTAATAAAAACTACTGGTTATGAAAAGACACAATATACAGTAGTTCTGGCCTGTTGTGCCAGGGGAACATGAGAGATATCTAAACAAAAAGGAAGAGGGGGAGGTGGTGAGGGTGGGAGATGATAGGTGGGGGGGGGGGGGAGGGGGTGGGTGGGAGAGGGGTCTAGGCTAGGTGGAGAGAGAAATGAAGTAAGAACTGGAATAACTAGTTAAGGGGGAGTGGGAAGCGGTGAAGGAAGGCTGATTAGTGGAATGCGGTGTTTATGCCCTGGGGTTGGAGAGTGCCCAAACGAAAAATGAGGTGTTGTTCCTCCAATCTGAAGGTGGTCAGGGTGGGGTAGTGTGAAAGGCCATGGACAGGCATATGAACTTGAGAGTGTGACTCAGAATGGAAATAGTTGGCTACAGAGAGGTCGCTTTTGTTGCGGACGGAGAGGAGGTTCTGGGTGAAGCATTCACCTAATCTGCGACCGGTCTCTCCGATGTAGAGAAGGCCACAGAGGGTGCTCCTGATGCAGTAAATGAGTTCTTTGGAGGTACAGGTGAAGTTTTGCTTCACCTAAAAAGTCTGTTTGGGACCTCGGACCTTGGTGAGGGAGGAGGTGTGGGTGCAGGTCTTACACCTCCTACGACCATAGTGGAAGGTGCCAGGTGGGCGATGGGTGGGGAGGGAAGAGTGCACAAGGGAGTCGAGAAGGGAGCGGTCCCTATGGAAGGATGAGAGGGGAGGAGAAAAGAAAAAAATGTGTCTGGTGGTGGGGTCCTATAGTAAGTGCTGGAAATTCCAGCAGATAATGTGTTGGATGTGGAGGCTGGTGGGGTGGTAGGTGAGGGCAAGGGGAGATTCTGTGTTTATTGTTTCTGGGGGCAGGGTGGCTAGGGTGTATGAGCAGGGAATGGAGGAGATGCAGGTGAGGGCTGAGTTAATAGTGGTGGAAGGGAAGCCACGTTTATGGAAGAAGGCAGACATTTCAGAGGCTCTGCACTGGAAGACCTCATCTTGGGAGCAGATGCGGAGAAATTGAGAGAAGGGGATGAAGTCCTTGCAGGGGACAGGGTGTGAGGATGAATAGTTGAGGTAGTTGTGGGAATTAGAGAGTTTGTAATAAATGTCAGTGGAGAGTCTTCTGTCTCTTGGGATGGAGACAGAAAGATCCAGAAAAGGGAGAGTGTGATCGGAGATGAACCAGGCGAGTTTGAGGTCTAGGTTTAAATTGGCTGCAAAATTGATGAAATTGATAAGCTCGTCGTGGGTGTATGAGGCCGCCCTGTTGTAGTCGTCAATGTACTGGAGCAAGAGTTGGGGTGGTCTTGCCTGTGTAGGCTTGGAGCATGTTTTGTTTCACAAAATGGCAGGCATAGCTGGGACTCGTGTTGGTACCCATGGCTACTCCTTTAATCTGGAGGTAGTGGGATGAGTGAAAGGAAAAATTGTTAAGGGTGAGGACAAGGTCTGCCAGGTGGAGAAGGGTGATGATGGAAGGTGACGGCTCAGGTCTGAGTTCCAGGAAAAAGCGAAGTGCTTTGAGGCTTTCTGTGTGGGGAATGGAGGTGTAAAGGGATTGGACATCCATCGTGAAGATGAGGCAATCTGGTTTGGGGAATCTGAAGTCTTGGAGGAGGTGGAGGGTGTGTGAGATGTTGCAGATGTAGGTGGGGAGAGATTGAACTAGGGGAGAAAAGATGGCGTCAAGGTAGGCTGAAATTAGTTCTGTAATCCTGTTCTAAGTCTGACTGACACAAGATCAGAAAAGTGGATTCCCCATTATAAAGCCACAACTGGTATAAATTGATGCTCCACAATTTTATAATCCAATCTTTATATTTTCAGCAAACATTGATGTAGGACTCTCTATTGTATTTTCTAAATCAGTAAATATTGGTAATTAAGACTGCAGCATATTTCTTTGTAGGAAATCATTAAACACTCCTTTCCAATTAAAATGATATCTGTTTTTCTTTATTGTCTAACCAGTCATAGAGCATGGAAACAGGCTCTTTGGCCCAACTTGACCACGTTGACCAAAATGTTCCACCCACAGTAGTCCTATCTGCCCGTATTTAGCTGAGTGGTTTTCAAACTTCCCCCCATAAGCTCACATTCTACCTTAAGCAATCTCTATACCACAAGTGCTCTGTGATTCGTAAGGGATAGCTTAAGGTGATATGTGAGTCCTAATTGTTACTGAAATATTTTGCTTGAGAAAATGACTTTTCTGCACTCAACATCCATGTATTCCATTTGTCACGCACGTGGCCTTTGAATGGCTTGTTCAAGCAGACATCTAGAGGTTGCAATGCAAATGTCAAATCACCCAGGATAACCACCATGAAAGTGTTATGTGTGCTAATCTACTTTTATTTTTCTCTGTTAAGTGGCTATGAAATGTATCTTAGACTAGCAAACTCTGTTCTTTATGTAACCTGCCTGGCCACCTGCTCCATTCATTATCTGTCCACAATTTAACTCTATTTTCATCCATCCAGCCTTTCTCATGAAATTGTACAAAAATTCATAAAGGGAATTTTATTTTCGGTTTAATTTTGCATTTGAAGATCACCACGAGTCTTAACTTCGTCCGGTAACAGAGCACGCACTCTGGCGGTCGACATGTACGCTTGTCAATGGCCAAACTCAGGCATTGTGATTTTTGGGGGTCTATCTATATGGCGGCCGACTTGCCAGCCCAGGCAGCCAGAAAACTGGGATTGACTTGTATGTTGGATATACCATGACTTGGATACACCAGAATACATGTGTGTGTGTATGTATACACATAGATGTATATCCTTGTGAGTGCGTGTATATATGTATGTATTTTTTTAAAAAGTGGCCATTCCTATTTCTTCTTGTATCTCTCTACCCTCACCCTAAACATGTAGCTTCTGGTTGCTAATTTCTCTGATCTATTCCCTTTTTGATGTGTTACACCTCTATACCTCATCCTCCCATGCTCCAAGGAATAAAGCCCTACCTGCTCAATCTCTCGCAACAGCTCTGTAGAACAGTTCCATCAAGTACTGTGGGCTCCCATTTTATTTTATTGCAGATATGGTGTTTTTGCTCTTCAGCAAGATCCAGCCCATATTGATTATTTTTTTCTGAATTACTTTAAATTGTTTTATATATAGATATTTATTATTCTCTATCACTACAATGAAAATTTTTCTATCCTAAATGTTATAGTAAAAGTGACAGCAAGTCCAACATTACTTATTGTTATGGAACAGTAAAATGTTCTGAAGGATGCTAATTTCACTATGAATAGTTAGGATGTTTGTCATTGACACTGAACACGGTGGAATTGGCAAATATTAGCTAAGGCAGTGTGTGTTAATTCTACATTTTGAGTGTGCCAAACAATTTTGTTGGCTTTGGAAATTAAGTTAACTATCGTCCAATTCCGATTATCCACAATCGGATTTTCTGAAATCCACTTATCTGAAATTGTTTTTGGACCCCGAAGTGGCATCTGTTCACCTCCAAAAAATTTCAGATAAACGAGGATGTACAAAACAATCAGAAATGCTCACTTATCCAAAATTTTTTGAGAATTGAATTGACCTCAGAGGTTGAAAAAAAATTAACCTGACATGAAATTAGAACGACAGTGGTCCTTGTTTCAGGTAACTTCCTCACCTCATTCTTTCCATTTCTTCTTTACCTTTCCCTATTGACTTTTCTCTCTGATTCTCCCTCTCAAACTGTGTGCCACTGTCTCCCAGCCGCAAGCAGTCAGAAGAATCTCTTGTCCCATCATCATCAAGTACAGCAGTCTTCCCGGCACGAGGGGGATATTGGGCTCCCCGGCACGAGGGGGATATTGGGCTCCCCGGCACGAGGGGGATATTGGGCTCCCCGGCACGAGGGGGATATTGGGCTCCCCGGCACGAGGGGGATATTGGGCTCCCCGGCACGAGGGGGATATTGGGCTCCCCGGCACGAGGGGGATATTGGGCTCCCCGGCACGAGGGGGATATTGGGCTCCCCGGCACGAGGGGGATATTGGGCTCCCCGGCACGAGGGGGATATTGGGCTCCCCGGCACGAGGGGGATATTGGGCTCCCCGGCACGAGGGGGATATTGGGCTCCCCGGCACGAGGGGGATATTGGGCTCCCCGGCACGAGGGGGATATTGGGCTCCCCGGCACGAGGGGGATATTGGGCTCCCCGGCACGAGGGGGATATTGGGCTCCCCGGCACGAGGGGGATATTGGGCTCCCCGGCACGAGGGGGATATTGGGCTCCCCGGCACGAGGGGGATATTGGGCTCCCCGGCACGAGGGGGATATTGGGCTCCCCGGCACGAGGGGGATATTGGGCTCCCCGGCACGAGGGGGATATTGGGCTCCCCGGCACGAGGGGGATATTGGGCTCCCCGGCACGAGGGGGATATTGGGCTCCCCGGCACGAGGGGGATATTGGGCTCCCCGGCACGAGGGGGATATTGGGCTCCCCGGCACGAGGGGGATATTGGGCTCCCCGGCACGAGGGGGATATTGGGCTCCCCGGCACGAGGGGGATATTGGGCTCCCCGGCACGAGGGGGATATTGGGCTCCCCGGCACGAGGGGGATATTGGGCTCCCCGGCACGAGGGGGATATTGGGCTCCCCGGCACGAGGGGGATATTGGGCTCCCCGGCACGAGGGGGATATTGGGCTCCCCGGCACGAGGGGGATATTGGGCTCCCCGGCACGAGGGGGATATTGGGCTCCCCGGCACGAGGGGGATATTGGGCTCCCCGGCACGAGGGGGATATTGGGCTCCCCGGCACGAGGGGGATATTGGGCTCCCCGGCACGAGGGGGATATTGGGCTCCCCGGCACGAGGGGGATATTGGGCTCCCCGGCACGAGGGGGATATTGGGCTCCCCGGCACGAGGGGGATATTGGGCTCCCCGGCACGAGGGGGATATTGGGCTCCCCGGCACGAGGGGGATATTGGGCTCCCCGGCACGAGGGGGATATTGGGCTCCCCGGCACGAGGGGGATATTGGGCTCCCCGGCACGAGGGGGATATTGGGCTCCCCGGCACGAGGGGGATATTGGGCTCCCCGGCACGAGGGGGATATTGGGCTCCCCGGCACGAGGGGGATATTGGGCTCCCCGGCACGAGGGGGATATTGGGCTCCCCGGCACGAGGGGGATATTGGGCTCCCCGGCACGAGGGGGATATTGGGCTCCCCGGCACGAGGGGGATATTGGGCTCCCCGGCACGAGGGGGATATTGGGCTCCCCGGCACGAGGGGGATATTGGGCTCCCCGGCACGAGGGGGATATTGGGCTCCCCGGCACGAGGGGGATATTGGGCTCCCCGGCACGAGGGGGATATTGGGCTCCCCGGCACGAGGGGGATATTGGGCTCCCCGGCACGAGGGGGATATTGGGCTCCCCGGCACGAGGGGGATATTGGGCTCCCCGGCACGAGGGGGACGGGACGGCAGTGGGGAGGTGTCAGTGATTGTGGGTGGCAATTAGGAGGGGGAGTGTGCGCAGGTGAAGACTGGGTCTGTGTTGGGCTCCAACATCGAGAACCAGGATGTGAAGCCAGAACAGACCTTGTCGGAACCAGCCTACAAGGAGACAGGACTTGCCTGTGAGTGTTCCACTGGCCTGGGAAGCCTCCCTGGGAATCGGTGGCAGCGGTGAGGACGCGTCAGGAATTGATAGCGACGTTGGACATGTTGGGATTGGCTGTGGCGTTGCAGCCAACATTTTATTTGGGTGAGAATTAAACATTATTTTAATGCTTCTGAAAAAGCATTCCCTTGTTGTTATTTAAATCAGTGGTTCTCAACCTTTTTTTCCCATTCACATACCACTTTAAGTATTCCCTATGCCATAGGTTCTCTGTGATTAGTAAGGTGGTATGTGGGTGGAAAGAAAAAAGTTTGAAAACTAGTTTTAATTGAACCTAATTGACTCGTTATGTGCATGGTTTCATAACTCCAAAGGAAATGGGCCAATGACAATTTTTCTCAAGCAAAATATTTCAGTAACAATTGGGTCTAGAGCAGTGATTGTCAACCTTCCCTTCCCACTCACATACCACCTTAAGAAATCCCTTACTAATCACAGAGCTTCGATGGCATAGGGATTACTTAAAGTGGTATGTGATTGGGAAAAATAAAGTTGAGAGCCACTGGAACATTGATACAAGTGACGTGTTGTGGCTACTGGGCAATTTTCCGAAAAAATTCAGACATCCGAAATAGGTCTGGTCCTGACCATTTTGGATAATCAAAATTACACTGTAATTCCTGGAGATTTAATTTCCTGGAGATTTTAAAACAAATCTCGGAAATATTTGTGTTGCATTTTGTCTTTCTTGTATATCTCTTTATCCTATTAAAAATCTGTATTAAATTTATTTGGTGAATTATTTAGCATTGAATTAATTTTTTTTTTGAAGTATATTTTCAAGTTCTCATCAATCAAGTTAGTTAAGTGCAGAATTGTTTTCTCTGTTCAAAGTTTGTATCTAATTTTCATGTAGATCCTCAAGGCTAGCTTAATGTTTGCCTGTAAATGTAGTCAAGTTAGGACACTGGAAGTGAATTCCCTCAACAGGAAGAATGATTATCACTTCAATGCTAGGTTTCTCAAGTGAGAAGAGCAGATGTGGGACAATATTGCCATGTTCAAGGACCACGATGAGTTAATCAACATCATGTCTTCTTTGCCTGCGGATGCTTTCAACTCCATGGAAAAGCCTTCAGGCTGAAGAGCCATGTACAATGAGATCTGTATCAGTTGTGTTTCTGCAGAACACAGCAATCCTTCCTGCCTCTCTGATACAGCAATCTTGCCCTTGGGTCTTCAGTTTTATTTTCAAGACAGAAGATAAAAGAGAACATACTAGAAATATTTATCTTTCTAATGAAAAGTTATTGACGGGACCTGATCTATAAGGGGAGGTGAAGCAAGCTATGGCTTTATTTCTTAGAGCACAGGAGAATAGAATAATACAAATTAATGAAATGGATCTGGTGAATGCAGTAATTTGAGATAGTTTGCAACATTTAAGTAAAATTTGTTTGATAGATGAATACGGTGGGTTTAGAGGGATATGGTATGTATGACCAGTGTGTGTGGGATATTTGGGTCAGTGTGAGCAGGTTAGGCCAAAGGGCCTGCAGCCTCTGATGGACATTGAACAGTAAAGACAAGTAGTAAAATATACTGTGTATTTAAAGTAAACCCAAATGTTGATAGACTTGGCTGAGAATGGATGGGTGAAAGTTCAAGAACATAAGCATTGACATGGACTTGTTGGCTCAATGGCCCATTTGTTTTCCATATGTTTTCTGTCATTCAACAGTTGAATTTGTAATTTTTATAATGTTTTAGTATGGACTTTTTTTTCTTTCCTTCAGTGAAGTGAAGAGGTGTCTTCGGGACAAATACATAGCCTTTGTTGGAGATTCGAGAATTCGGCAGTTGTTCTACTCCTCTATTAAAATGATAAATTCTGGTGTTAAAGAAGAAGGTAGCAAGGTATGCATCTGTTTTCATTTGGAGTGTGTGAATGTCAGACCTCAGGATTTGGAGCAGAAAATTGTTTTCAAGTGGCATCTCACAATAAATATAACACCTTCTAATTTGGTTTTAACTTCAGAGATTTTCTCCAAATAATTCACCTTAATCCAACTACAATATAAATACAGCAAATAGTTTAATTTTAGAACTGTATCACCATTTTGTCTGTGTTTTCTCTGCTCTGTTACATTTAGTTTTATTGATCATGACCAGAATGATCTAAAATCCTGCAATAGTATATTGTGTTGCCAAAATATCCAGAAACACTGCTCTTTGGTATACTGAGTAAAAAGACTGAAAAGGCAAAAGACAGAATCAAATACAATTGTGGAGTCTGGAATTGCATATAGTTATTGCTCAATAAGGACAAATGATTTACTATATTAGTGAATGATATAGTGTTTTAAAACCATAATGTGGGTTCTTAGAATCATCTATAGATCAGTGGTTCTCAACCTTTTTCTTTCCACTTACATAGTATTCTCTATGCCATGGGTGCTCTGTGATTAGTAAGGAATTGCTTAGGTGCTATGTGAGTGGAAAGAAAAAGGTTGAAAACCACTGTTTTAAATATACCTAATTGACTCATTATGTGCACAGTTTCATAACTCCAAAGGAAATGGGCCAAAGACAATCTTTCTCATGCAAAATATTTCAGTAACTATTGGGTCTAGAGCAGTGATTCTCAACCTTCCCTTCCCACACAGATACCACTTTAAGCAATCCCTTACTAGCACTTATGGCATAAGGATTACTTAAAGTGGTCTGTGAGTGGAAAGAAAAAGGTTGAGAACCACTGATCTATAGTGAGAGTGATGTGCAGCATGGAAATGAGTCATTTTGTGCAACTCATCTATGCCAACCATTTGGCCCATCCCTTCCAAGCCTTTCTGATCCAAATATCTAAATAGTTGTTTAAGTTTCACAATTATACTTAGTGTTACAACTTTCTGTGGCAGCCTTTTTCATGAAACCAATGTGTGGATAAAGTTTCCCCTTGAATCTCTTAAATCTAATGATTTACTTACCCATGGAAAAAGACATTATCAATGCCTCTCATGTTTTTGTATGTCTCCATAATGTCACCCCCTCAGCTTCTAACACTCCAGGAAAAAGCCAATCCAGCCTCTTCTCAGAACTCGAACTCTCCTGTACTGGTAACATACTTGTGACACTATTCTGTATTATGTTCACCTTAATGACATTTTGTTTTGTAACTGGGCAACCATAACTGCAAACAAGACTCCATCTTCATAGTTACTGCACAACATACACTTTGTGTGTAGGACAGGACTATTCTGGATGTATGAAAGGGTTGGCAAGTCAAAGGGTGACAGACCTCCTCCTGACATCATTTATTTTTATGGTGCAATGAAGGCAGGTCTCACCAAAGTCTTGTACAGCTGTCCCAACTCCTGAAATCAGTGGACTAACTGATGAAGAAAAGTATGTCAAACAACTTCTTCACCACTCTTTATCTGTTCAGTCACTTTCAGGGCACTCTGTAGCCATACTCCCAGATTTCTCTGTTCTGGAAATATTCTCCAGGAACCAGTCATCTCATGTGCAAGTCGTGCTGTGATTTGACTTAACAAAATGCATCACTCACTCTAATCTGAATTAAATTCCAATTGTCATTTTATAATTTACTGAATTAAAATATACCCATTTGCCATGATGATGTTCTGTATCTTGCTTCTTTGTATTGGTTCAGGGCTCTAGTTTACTCTCTTTTTTGGCAGTTTTGGCATCCATGATTACTTCTGCTTCAGTTCCATAGGAGCAACGTGGAGCTATGGGCAAATGGGTAGTTTGAGAGGTATACTCCTTCCACTGTTTGCTGGGATTCATAGTAAACCTAATGTTTAGACTTTAACATAATTCCTCCTTCTCAATTTTGTCATTGGCTATAGATTTCCGCAAGTTCGTGGGAATAATTCATTCTTAGAGGAGGCTTTCCAAATATCCTTCAATCTTTCCTCTGACCTTTTTGGTCAAGATCTTGCTGTGGCAAAGTTCAGGATACAATGTCTGCTTTAAGAAGTTCAGTATATTGCATTCATTCCTCAAGGTTCTTAATTTTTTTTTAAGTGCTTTGTCAATGAAGGTTTTATGTAAACTTGTTTTGTTTCCTTTGATTTACCAGAATTACCAGTATTTTGTCAGAATTGAGGGTGTGGCCGTAAACATTTTTAAAAATTTCCATTTGAATATAGAACAGTACAACACAGAAACAGGTCCACAACCCACGATGATGTCTACACACATGATCCCCAAACTAAACTAAAATTCTGCTGCTTGATTGTAGTGCTTTGTCAATGTAAGGTTTTATTTAAACTTGTTTTGTTTCCTTTAAATTATGAGAATTACCAGTATTTTGTCAGAATTGAGGGTGTAGCTTTAAACATTTTTAAAATTTCCATTTTAATATAGAACAGTACAACACAGAAACAGGTCCACAGCTCACGATGTCTGCACACAACATGATCCCCAAACTAAACTAAAATTCTGCTGCTTGATTGAAATAAAAAATTCTCTTTTGGCTGCATATTAATGTGTCTATCTAGAAGTTTAAACGTTATCATATCTGATTCCACCACTGGCCCTGGTAGCCCTGTTCCAGACACCTTTCACTCTGTGGGGAGAATGCCCTGCAAATCTTCTTTAAACTCCTCTTCCCCACACTATCCCTCACTCTATATGTGTGTACTCTTGTGTATATAATATTTTCACCTTGGAAAAAGATTCTATCTATCCTGTCTGTGCCTCTCATAATTTTATTCTCCTCATAGCTCATACCTTGTAATCTAGGTAGCATCCTTGCAAATCTTATCTGTACACTTTCCAAAGCTTTCACATGCTTCCTTCCTTAGTGACCAGAAATGCACATGATACCCCAAGTGCAACCGAATCAAGGTTTAGTACAGCTTTATCTAGACTTCCTTACTATTGCACTCAATACTCAACCAAAGAAGGTTGGCATTCTTTTTTTTAACTACTCTATCTACTTGCATGGCCACTTTCAAGGAGCTATGGACCTCCACCCAGATCCCTCTGCACATCAATTTTTTTAAGGGTCCTGCTTTTATTGTACTTATGACCTCCCAAATAGCAATACCTCTCACTTATCTGGAACAAGCTTCATCTAGAATTTCTCTGCCCTTATCTGTAATTGATCTATATCCTGTTATGTTCATTGAAACTCCTCTGCATTGTCTACAACTCATTCTAACCATTTGTACAAAATGGCAGCACTCTGACAGCAGGGAGCAGAGACAATGCATTACTCTGAAGGGTTCAACTTCTCGGTCCTCATGGCAGTGGCTCTGTATAGGCTTTAAACAAGCTGTTAATGGAGCAGACAACATTTAAAAAAAAAAAAAATCCTGCTACCGCTAGGTCTATGCCCAAGATGGCAGCACCTGTACTCCGTTGTGGCAGATTCAGAGGGGACCAGAAAATGAGAGAATCACTCCCTCCCCCCAGTCCCCCTGTTGAGAAGGAGAAACATAGCAGACGATCCAACAAGATGATGACCACTGCAGTGGACCAGTGAGGTCCCTGCAACAGAGGGAGCCACGCTAGCTGCGAGTAGCTTGCAGTCATGGGACGTGTAGGGGCTGCGGGCTCATGGGAATCAGGTATCGGAACCAGGATTCGAAAGGATGCTGAAAGGGTGGAAAAAAGGCTCCCAAAGGGCCTCGTGCACTGAAGGCTTCCTAATCATGTTGGAGGTTTGGGTCTGGAGGTTTGGATCTGGAGCTTAGGTTGCTGATAAATCAAACAGGAGTCTTGTGGCTCGGAGGCTGCAGGATTACTGGGGCGAATCCATAACTACTCAGTGATTCTGAAAGTTCTCTTTTGTTTCACTTTCACACTTGCTGTAAGGGGTGCCCAGCAACACTAATGGCATCTCTTGGTCTACAAGTTCTATACTATTACTGTAAAACCCCCAGTATCCAGCACCTCAGGGAATTGGTAGATGCCAGATAAGTATATTTTCCAGTTCTTTCAGATTGAATATTGTGTGATTAGTGAATTAACTTCTGTATTTTTTACCTATTTTACCTATTTTCTATGATTTTTGCTGGTTGCTTGAATTCTGGATAATGGGATAATTGTACATAACAATGAAGGAATCGTGAATCTTGAACTCCACCAATCTTTGCATCATCTAGAAATTTATGAACTCATCCACCCACTTTATCTTCATCCAAGTCACATGTACACGTGTGTGTGTGTGTGTACATGTGTCTATGTAAGAGAGAGAGAAAGAGAGAGAGAGAGAGAAACAAACATGGATCCCAATATCGTTCCATGTTGTACACCACTGGTTACAGTCTTTCAGCCGCAAAAACACCATTGCATACTCTTGTTTTCTATGGGCCAGCCAAGTCCAGATCCAACCTAGCAATTCACCATGGATCCTGTGCATCTGTACCTTCTGGATCAGCTTACCAGATCAAATGCTAACTTTCCATGTAGACATCACTACCTAATTCTTATCAACCAACTTTGTTACCTCCTGAAAATAAAACTCAATCAAATATGGTAAACAAGTTCTGCCACTCACAAAGCTATGCTGATTGTCCAAAGTCTGACCATTTCTTTCCGAATGTGCATAATCATGCCTTTGTTTTCTCTTAATATCCTCTCCCATAGCTTCCCTCCCATTTCATTTGATAAGTTTCTGGATTATCCCTAATTCCCTTGAACAAATAAAAACTGCTTCTCTCTGGTCCGCTGATGGCTAGCCTGTTGCTAGTGAAGTCTTCATCAAGACCTTAGTCAAGGTCTCAGTGCTTCTCTTGTGATTCTCTCAATAACCCTCTCACCTTAATGCTCCAAAATATCCAGCATCATCTTTCTCTTGATCTCAAGATTCCTTTACACATTAGCATTCTCCACATTGCTCCGACAAACTTCCATGTCCTTCTCCTTAGTGTATACGGATACAAAATACTAATTTCCTCTGTCTCCAAAGAGAAATTCTGTTTTTTGTCATTGAGTAGTCCTATGCCCCCCCTAGATATCCTCTTGTTTTTAATGCAAGTATTAAATGCCTTGGGATTCTCTTTAAGTCTGTTCGCCAAGAGCATTTTGTGATCCTCTTTGGGCTTCCTAATGGCCTGCTTGAATTCTTTATATTCTATCAGGGCCCTGTCCAGGTTTAGCTTCCTAAACCTTGTATATGCTTCCTTTTTTCTTTGACTAAATACATGGCTTCTCTTGTCATACAAGGCTTTCTTACTTTGGCATCCCTGCTCTTTTTCCTTATTGGAACGTGTTGGCCCTGGACTCTAATTATCTCTCTTTGGCTTGGCTTCGCGGACAAAGATTTATGGAGGGATAATGTCCACGTCAGCTGCAGGCTCGTTAATTATCTAGTCCTTAAACAAGTCCTACAGGTCAGTTGTAGGCTTGCTTTTAATTACCCTTCCCTAGATCCTTTCTAATGTTATCAACATTTGACCTTCCCCAATTTAGTATTTTCCCCATTGAGTTGTCCTTGTTCTTTTCCCAAAAAGCACTCCCACTGAAACTCTGTTCACATGGCCAGGCTCATTTCCCAGAATGGGGTCATGACTCCTTCCCTTGTTAGACATGTTACTTCAAGAAACCCTCCTGGTTGCACCTCACACCTGAGCTTTGGCACTAAGGAAGTCTCATTCAATATTGAGGAAATTAAAGTCACCCACCATGACAACCCTGTTGCTTTTACAGTTTTGCATAATCTGTCCACATACATGTTTCTCTGTCTCTCAGTGAATATCTTGAGGCCTATAAATCCAATCAGAGTGATTGTGGTTTCTTATTTTTGATCTCTCAAAAAGGATGAAGCTCTCCATTACATCCTCTTTGAGTGCAGCTGTGACATTTGCCCTGATTAATAATGCAACCCCTCCACCTCTTACCTATCTCTCTATTCTGTCTGAAACATCTAAATCCAAGAAAATTTAGTGGACAGTCCTGCCCCTCCTGCCTCTCCTTTTCTCTATTACAGTGGTTCTCAATCCTTTTTTGGTCTAAAGCCCACTTGGCTTCTAGCCTAACAAGCTAATTAGTGTACAAGTGGCAATGACTGAGCAATATTTTCAAATCAAAGGCAGCTCTGTAAGAAACACATCTTTATCTAATTTAAATTATTTTATTTAACATTGTTAAAGAACAAACATGGAAAAATGCTTTGACCCACCAGTTGAGGACCACTTCTTTCTTATCTCCTGGTTGCTTTTATACAAGTACAGTGCCCTCCATAATGTTTGGGATAACAATACTTTTTTTTCTTTTATTTGCTCCTGAGCTCCAAAGTTTTAAATCAAACAATTCACATGTGATTTATGTGCACATTTCAGATTTTATTCAAGCTTATTTGAATACATTTTAGTTTGACAATGAAAAATTAGAGCATTTTTTATACATAGTCCCCTCATTTCAGGGCACCATAATATTTGGGACATAGCAATGGTATATATATATTAAAGTAGTCCTGTTTAGTACTTTGTTGCATATTCCTTGCATGCAATGACTACTTGAAGTCTGTGTGTCACAGTCATCACCAGATGCTGAGTATCTTCTCTGGTGATGCTCTGCCAAGCCTTGACCGCAGCCATCTTCAGCTCCTGCTTGTTTTGGAGGCCTGTCCTCTTAAGTTTTCCCTTCAGCAAATTGAAGGCATGCTCATTTGGATTTAGATCAGGTAACTAATTTGGCCATTCAAGAATTTTCCAGTTTTTGGCTTTGAAAAACTTATTTGTGGCTTTAGCAGAATGTTTGGGATAATCATCCTGCTATAGGATGAAGCAGTGTTCAATGAGTTTGAAGGCATTTTCTCAAACTTGAGCCAGTAAGATGTTTCTGTACAGCTCAGAATTCATTTTGCTATTGTCACCAGCAGTTACATCATCAGTGAAGATAAGTGCACCAGTACCTGTGGCAGCTGTACATGCCCAGTCTATAATGCCCCCACCACCATGCTTCACACATGGGATGGTATGCTTTGGATCCAGGACAATTCCTTTATGCTTCCACACTTTGCTCTTTCTATCATTCTGATACAGGTTCATCTTGGACTCATTTGTCCACCAGGAGCTTTTTCCAGAATTTTGAAGGCACTTTTAAATACTTCTTGACAAACTAATCTGGCCATCCTGCTTGTGTGGTAAACTAATGGTTTCCATCTTGCAGTACAACCTCTATCTCTTCTACGGACACTATACATTGGCGTATCCACACCTACCTCATAAAGAGCATTTCTGATCTGTCAGGCAGGTGTTTGAGGATTTTTCTCATTTTCTCCACTATAATTTGTGGAGGTCGTCCTTGACCTACCAGTCTCTATGCGATTACTGAGCTCACCACCACGCTCTTTCTTCTTCTTGATATTCCAAATAGTTGATTTTCATCATCCTGAGGTTTGGGCGATGCCTCTTACTGTTTTATTCTTGCTTTTCAGCTTCATAATGGCTTCTTTCACTTTTATTGGCACAACTCAGGTTCTCATGTTGAAAAATGGCAACTACAGATTCCAAAGGTGATCAAAAGGTTATAAGCAAGCCTAGCTCTCTTATACCTGCACCAATGAAGCAATTAAACAAACCAAATACTGTGAAGCCAAATGTCCCAAACATTTTGATGCTCTGAAATGGGGGAATTACTTATAAAAAAAGGGCAATAATTTCTACATGGTCAAACCAAAATGTAAACAAAACACTATGTATAAAATCTGGAATATTCACTTTAATCAGATGAATTGCTTGATAACAAATTTGAAACTGAGGAGCACAGGGGCAAATAAAGTTTAAAAAAAAAAATATATCTTTGCCCCAAACATTACAGAGGGCACTATATTTTGTTCTTGATGGCCCTAAAATGTTGACAGACTGTTTGTCGAGGGATGCTGCCTGATTTGCTGAGTTCTTCCACCAAATCTTTCTGTAGATAAGGTGGGAGGTAGTTTAAAGGAGATATTTGAAACATTTTTTTTTACACACACAGGTGCTAAGTTCCTGAAATGCACTTCCAAGGGAGGTGGTAAAAGGAGATACATGATGTTTAAGAAGCATTGGATAAACTCATGAATAAGTGGAGAGCAGAGGGATATGGATGTTGTGCAGGTAGCTGGAATCAGTTAGGTAATATAAGCAGCATAGTGCAGACATGGTGGGCTGAAGGACCTGTTCCCATGCAGACATGGTGGGCTGAAGGACCTGTTCCCATGCAAACATGGTGGGCTGAAGGACCTGTTCCCATGCAGACATGGTGGGCTGAAGGACCTGTTCCCATGCAGACATGGTGGGCTGAAGGACCTGTTCCCATGTTGTACCACTCCATGTTTAAAGAGATAGATTTATCGTGTAATTTCAGTATTTTATCATTATAATCTCATTCAATTGTGAATGGGTCCAGTTTATTAAGTTGCTTTTGGAGTATTGAAAAGACACATGTCCAGTGGACAGAAGTTGGTTTAGTGTTAAGAAGTCTGAATTCTATTTACACCTTCACCCTTTCCAATGTTAGAATGTGTTAACTTTAACTCAGAAATTTTGAATCAAGGATATTTGTCATTTTTCTTTCCTAAATTTCTTCCTTTCTGGATGATCCCTCAACTTATTACTTTATCATTATTTTCCTTACTTTAATATAGCATCTCTTTCACATAAAATATTTGGAATGTCTCCACATAAACTATTGGAGTGTGGAGTTTTATTATTAAGCAAGCCAGTCATTCAGCATTGAAAACATTATGACAACAAGTTGTCCATTTCTCAGGTTGTTGAATGGAAAAGGAGCCTTGGATATTTATGAAAACAAATTTGTCAATTTCATTTTTAGTTATTTTAAATTTTGCATTTATCCTTTCAAAATTGTGAATGTGAAGACATTTCTTGAATAAAAATAAATATTGTAAAATAAAGTACAGATCTAGAAACCTGGAAAAAAAATGCAGAGGGTACTCAGGATGTCAGGCAACATCTGTGGAGAGAAGATTAATGTTTTATCAGAAACACAAAAGATAGGAAGCAAGTTAGTTTTAAGTTGCACAAAGGGAACGTCCCGTGGTGAGGCCATGGTGGCATAGTTGTTATGTTAATAAATGAAGTTAGAGAGAAAACACAGGCATATAAATCTGAAATGTAGATCAAACCTGTGGGAAAAACTGAGCCAATAAGGTATTTTCTGCTCATAAATCAACCACTTGGCTGCTTCAGCAGCTCATCACCTAGGCTACCCAAGTCTCACTTTATCTGTGATACTCTTTTTGTACCATCCCAACTCTCTGCAGTGATTTTTCCTTTTTAGTTTCGATGAAGGGTCTTCTGTTTTTATTACACTTTGTTCACTCTTTCTGAAAGGTCACAGAGACACTTTTTGGTTTATCTACTTTCATGGATCCTTTGCTCTCACAGGAGTTAGGAGCACGAGTAGGCCACCTCGCCCTTCCAAGTCAACCGTTCATCAAATTAAGATAGAAAAATCAGTTCTGAATGGATTTTTGTTGCCTTTATATCCTTTAATGCCATTGATATTCTGAAACACTTTGATCTGTTTTGAATTGCATCACTGACTTGACCACCAGTTTCTGAGATATAAAATTCTAGATATTTGACATTCAAAAATTGTCTCCTCATCTAAATATGGTCTGCCTCTTCTTTTGTGAATTCTAGTTCTAGACACCTTGGGTAGGGGAAATGTCCTTCCCATATATATCCTGTTGAATCTTGTAAGAATTATGCATGATTCAACCAAATTGCCTTTTATTCTTCTATACTAGTGAATATTGGTCCAATCAACTGAATCACTGCTCATTTAACAAACCTGTCATCCCAGTCTTGTGAATCTTAGCTACACTCTCTCTTTGTCAAATGTATTTACTTTTAGAGAAGGAAATCCAAAACTAGTTAATCCTCCAGTCTCTCCAAGGCCTTATTTTTAAACCGTGATCCCTTGTTATGCATTCTCTCGCCAAAAGTAATTCTGATCTCATCCACCCTGTGAAAATCCTTCAAGGTCTTGTGTTTCAATTCAAGCCCACTCTCAGTCCAGTAAGCTCTCCATTCCTTCTTCATAAGACAACCTAACCTTTCTAGATATTAGTTGAATAAAGGAAATGTAGGATACAGTTGGACTTTCCTCTCTGGAGTGACAGAAGTTAAGGTGGATCATGTAAAGGTTTATAAAATTATGAGAAACAAAATAATGTAAATATTTTTATTTCCAAGTTAGGGAAATTTAAAGTGGGAGGCATAGATTGAGAAAGGATTTAATAGAGACCTGATGAACATCTTTGAGGAGGAAGGTGGATTTATGAAATGAGCTGCCAGTGGAAGTGGTAAAAGTGAAGTCAGCTGTAATTTTCTAAAGATATTTAGAGAGGTACATGCTTAAGTTTATAAGGGTACAGGCTGAACATACACAAATGAAGCTAGCTTGATCTACATGAAAAAATTAGGCTAAAGGATCTGACTGTTGGGTGCTTACCATTTTTTCTGTACACTAAAACATTAGGCACAGCTCACCAGTATCATTGTCCATTTAAGTCAGATAGTTTGTGGATTAAGTCCCTTCCTGAAACATGCATTAGGGAAGAAAATCATGTGGGCTGATGCTGTTATCAATATTTATCTCTACACCAACACTGGGATTTTGTAGGTGTGTTACATGAATTTTTGCTTAATAGGGAAATTAAAGGTTATGAAGAAAAGGCAGGTAAGTAAAGCTGAGTCCACATGATCTTATTGAACAACAGAGCAGGCTCCAGGAGGCAGATGGCCCTA
The DNA here is from genome assembly GCF_036971445.1 of Narcine bancroftii. Taxonomy (NCBI): domain Eukaryota; kingdom Metazoa; phylum Chordata; class Chondrichthyes; order Torpediniformes; family Narcinidae; genus Narcine; species Narcine bancroftii. The sequence goes on from NC_091469.1 coordinate 391,113,695, forward strand.
CTCCTCTTATTTTTTTGTGTTCTTACATGACTGTGCTTGCTTCATGATTACTCAATTAATCAAGAGCCACTTTGTTCAGAAGCATGATGTACAGAATTTATATTGTTATAGGAATGTTAAAAGAGAATGATTATGTGCACAAAATGTAACTGTGATGCTAAGTTAAATACAACAGATCGAGAATTCACCAACTATTTCCATCCACAACCGAACCTGCTGCTTTTGTCACTTCTCAAAGTAAAAGATTCAAAAATTTTTGAAAAGTCTTCAACTTTAGTTCAATACTGTTATTACTAAGTGCAAATCAGATCTTTGCCCATTACAGTAGCTTTAAGTATATCTTTGAATGAGAGTTGAAAATTGAGCATGTCTTTTTACAGCATCTGGAGAGGCCATGGAATCTGAAGCTTTAAAAATTTTGAAAATGTTTGATTGTTAAAAGTTGAATTTTCATGGAAATATTATTGTTTTTCTTTACAAATTTTCTTTTGACAGCATGAAAATATATTCTTTGAAGACAGAAGTAGTTCATTGAAAGTTGTAAGTCCCAGTCTTGCTTTTGTATTTTAATTCAGTGGTACATGAAATTTGGTGAGTGTGTTGGTCTTTTTGTGAAGTTAATGGTGTTGTTTCTGTATTTTCTACTCCTGATCACCTGGCTATAAGCTAAGACTACACTACCCACATCTTACCCCTTCCAAGCTCTGAACCGATTTTTCTCAGATTTCTATGGTTCACGAATTCCAATAGACATGCCTGCAAAATTTATCTCTTGCTGTCTTAACCCTATTCTTAGTAAACTGCTGACCTATTGAGCCCTTTCCCCTTTCCTCCAAATTTGTGCTTGCGTCTTGGTTTCATCACCAGCCAACATATTTAGAAAGCTATCAAAATCATCATTTGTAAAATCACGAATTCATCCACCATTGTTCTTTTCAACCCAATGCTGTCTTAATATCTTTCAACCTTGAAATAAAATGGAATTGTACTTTTATTAATCCATTGAAGCCAATGAGCTCTCTACCGCTTTTCTCAAAGTTATCTCTCTTGACACTGTTACAGGCCATCTTCAATCATTCATCTGCGTGCTTTCCTTGTGCAGAATTTTACATATATTCACTGACAGCATTGTTTTAATTTGCCATGAGCTCTCTTGATCCAAACACCATTACAAATTATTAAACTCTTTGCCTATTTCAGATTGAGTAACATGTTTTCCAACTTCTTTAATGAGAAAATCCACCTTTTTCTCTGTTATCTGTCTGGAAATTGGATTTAGAATAATCCTATTTGACAATAAAATGTTTTGGTAACACATCAACACCATCAGTAATTACCCATTTTCACCTGAATTGTATCATCTTCCCTTTGTAACTCTTCCCCCTACAGCAGTTGCACTTGTATCTTTACCTACATTGTCTCTGGCCTTATTGTAATATGTTAAAAGAATATCTTGCTTATTCTAATTTTGAGGGCATCTACAAAACTGCTTCACCTGTCCTGACAAGTACCAAAATTTACTTGCCCATCATTCCTGTTTGGAGTTTACCAGTTTCTGGTTGTGATTTTTTTTTTAAAAGTCTTGTACTCTTGTGTGAGACAATATCATACTTGTTGATAATTCTTTGAAGTAACTTAGGGTGTTCTGCAATGAAAAAGTTGGTATTTAAGTCCCTGAACTTCCCATGATACCTGTGAGTATATTTAGTATGTTTATTTATTCAGTTGCACAGAAGTTCAAAGTTCAGATTTATTCCCACAGTACATACATGACATCACATACAACCTAGATTACTTTTTGCTGCGTGCCAGGCAGAATTTCTACTTAACGAAAAAAACTGTACTCAAGACAGACAGGTATACAAAAGAGAGAAATGTAAACATACTGTGCATTACAGAAAAAATAATATTCAGTAATAAATGATGTGCAAAGTAAGAGTCCTTAAATGAGTCTCTGAAGACTCTGATGGTGGAGGGGTAGCAGCTGTTCCTGAACCTGGTGGTATGAGTCTTATTAGCACCTATTCCACTGTCCTGATGGCAGCAGCGAGAATAGAGCTTATCCTGGGTGGTGCGCATCCTTGATGATTCCTGTTGCTTTCGGACTGCAGCATCCGTGTAGATTTTCTTGATGATGGGTAGAGTTTTACCTGTGATGTACCGCGTTGCATTCACTACCTTTCGCAGGGCTTTCTACCCAGAGGCATTGGTGGCCCATACCAGGCCGTGACGCAGCGCACTTTTCACTACATATCTATAGAATTTGCCAAGGTTTTTGATGTCATACCAAACATCCACAAACTCCTGAAAAATTGGAGGTGCAGAAGTGCTTTCTTCACGCTGACATTAGTGTGTTGGGTTCAAGAAAGATCCTCTGAGATAGTGACTCCCAGGAATTTAAATTTCCAAAATGGTAACATATTGGATCGATTTGTTTCTTGTTCTGATTATTTGATTATGATGACAATAGATGATGTCATTGTTTAAAACCAGGGAGAGCTAAGAAACATTTATATCCTGTTCCTGTTGTGTCTAGTGATAGCACTTTAAAATGCATGTGAATAAAGTGCAAGTGGAGAATTTGTATATAATACAACTCAGCTTTCCACATTTTATCATTATTGATTTAGTTTAATATTTTTGAGCTACATTTTTGCTTCAGCTTTTATAATCTTGCTAGTTATCCCAAAATATTACAGAACCCCTTTATCTTAGTGCTTTTTTCTCAATACAGGACTTTCTGTGGTATCCAGAGGTAAACAAGTCCATGAATGACTGTTTTAAGGCCTGGATTGAGGTTTGTTTTAAAAATGCTCAATTCTATTAATTATTTTATTTGTATTTAAAAAAAAAAATTGATAACCTTCAAGTTCAAATATGATCAAGATGTGGATGGTTTCAAGAGATGAGTTGGACATGTTAAGCAAGTCACTAGGCTTTCAGTTTTCCATATTACTTAACTTAGGAAAATGTACATTGGCAAGCATCTGAAGATTCTGTGGTTTTCCATATTCCTTCATTCCTCCATTTCCTGCACCTTCTCATCGAACCTAATGCAAGATTACACAACTTGTGTAATCACCCCTGTGTCCCATCTTTAATGTCTAATCCTATTCATGCACTAAATGCCACATCTCAGTTGGACATGTACATAAATTATCCCCAGTTTAATCAAATGTTACAATACAATCAATCAATCAGGCACATACATATTTCACATTGAAAAGGTAATGGCAATTATTTTGATAATGCAGATGCATTTATGCCTAAGCAAAACATGTTATTGGCTGCTTTGCTATTTTGGTTGACCTTGAACTGAACTTGGTAACTCTATATCTTATTAATATGAATGGTGTAATGTTATTTGTTGCTCCCTCTCTACTAATCAGACCCTCCTCCACTAGCATTTTAAGAATAACATCATTAAACGTCACATTAGCACAGAAAATGGCCATTCTTGCCGACCACATCCATAGCATCCTTTTTCATTTCCCATCACCACTGACTCCCATTTGCCCACATTATGACTATCTTTCCATGCCTTGCCTATTTAAGTGTCATTTTAAATGTTTCTTAAATTATTAATTCTATCTGATTCCACCTACAGGCTGATTTCCTGCTTGACCCAATCTAATCTCCAAAATTATTGATGAGCATTTTGTTAAGTGCTTTGTGCGGTATCATGTGTGTCCATCCTAACTTTGTGTGTCCCATTAAATTATTGTCCTTCTTTTCAAATTTCTCCAGTGTGTTGGGAAATGTTCTCCACCCTTGTGTTCCCTTCATTTATTCCTCTGATTCTCCATTGTTGCTTGCTTTCTTTGAATACCATTCCATGGAATATGCCTACAACAAACTCTCACTTCCAGTTGGGTATCTGCCTTTTTCTTCTGCAATGCTCCAATGTTTTCATGTTAGAAAAAGTTTATAAATTCTGAGCCAATGGCAATTCCGAATAATAAAAAAAAAATAAAAATTGTACAGATATTATTTTCAGAAGCTTTCAGTTTATACATACACACTCTTAAAGAATTAAAGTGGAGATACAAACGAGACTGCAGATGCTGGAATCTAAACAAATGCTTTATTTTCTACCACTGATGCTTGCTTTATCCATTGAGTTACTCCAGCAAAGTTTGTTGGGCTGTAGAATTAATTACCATAAATATTCGAGTATAATGCAAAAGATTTTGTACCGAAATTCGAGCTCAAAGTGGGGGGGGGGTTGCATTATACATGGGAGTAAAATTTTTTTTTTTAATTCTGCCATGTTTAATCATGTAGTCGGCTGTAATACATTCTATACAACTTGAAGACACAACCATTAGAAGCTCTGTGGGCAGCATGATGTTTGCTGGTTCATTTTGAACCACTCATTATCAGCAGCTGACTACATTGACGGCAGCGCGACTAGGTTTGGGGGGGAGGAGGGAGGACATAAGGCAGCGCGAATCAGTGGGGAGTGACGGCAGCGTGACTCAGGTGGGGTGGGGGGAGAGATGGCAGCGCGACTTGGGCGGGATAGGGGGGGAGAGACGGCAGCGCCACTAGGTTGGGGGAAGGAGGGGGGAGAGACGGCAGTGCAACTCGGGTGGGAGAGGGGGAGGGACAGCAGTGCAACTCGGGTGGAAGAGGGGGTGAGTCACTCCAGCACGACTCGGGCAGGTGAGGGGAGGGGGGTTATATTATACACGGGTAAAATTTTTCCCCTCAAAAATGGGCGAGTCGCATTTTACACCAAACACATTAAACATTGATATTTACGGTAAGTTTCTGTGAATCATACAAGCTTGTGTGATGCTAAGACTCATACTGTGGAGCATTAATTCATTTGTACTTTCAATTTAATTTGTTATATTCTACATTAATAATGTGGTCTCCTCTACACTGGAGATTAGGTGATTGCTTTGCAATTCTATCAGCTCGAGTCATCCAGAGTTTCCAATTGTCTGACCTTACTGTCTGGCCATCCACACTGCTACAGCAAGGCCCAACGCAAGCTTGAGGAGCAACAATGCATCCTTCACCTGGCCCTATTGAGCCTTCTCGATCCAAAATTGAATTCTTCAATGTTAGGTTTCTACCCATATCGAAACTAGTTGTTTTAATTTTGGCCCAGTTTTTCTTATTCTGTTTGTGTAGCCTAGCATTCTGGACATGTTCCAAAACATTCCACACACAAAAACAGCAAAGTGCTTGTAAAGGTAAAGGTTCCATTATTGTCACGTAATACTACATTTCTTCTTCTGGCTCTCCATCCTGTAGGATGATGATGGTTCCTTTCAGTCAGTTTGTGGGGTTTATACCCCACTCTTCAGAAAGAAGTAGCGCGTGCGTGAATGGATTTTAGGTGAGTAGGGGGTTGCACAGGTCCAGACCCACCCTCTCGACATCCCCTCCCAGATCCAGTAGCATGGTGAGGTCCAAGACGGCTGGGGAAAGTTCTGTTGCAGTGAATGGCCAGACCAAGCTTCAGTGCAAAGGATGCCCTTTCCACGATTCACAACACATGTTTGCTAGATGGCTGTTGACCCTACGAGAGGGTTTGTCTGCCATTTTGACAGGTGTTGTTTTTCATCCTGCAGGATGTCTAGTCACCCTCCACACCAGGCCAGCCTAATGGTGGAGCCAGTTTAGTTGCCAATCATCCGACAGGCAGTCCTGGGTTACATGATACCAGTAGCACTCACACGAATGACCTGACACCAATACTTCATTTTGTATGTAATATACATGAAATTCTTTAACTTTTGTCTGCTGTAAGGCAGATAGTCACCACTTTGTCTAGTGTCCCTCACAGAAACCTACAGCACCTGGTGTTCTTATGCAGTCTTCCCTCCAAGTACTGACCAGTTCTGAGCCTGCTTAGCTTCTGAATATGCCTTCATAAATCCATCTGGTATGGGCCTCTCAGAAAAGTGTGATTCTCGGATAAGGCAGAATGGGGAGAAGAGGGGAAGATGTGTACCAGGGAGTCACGGAGATGTGAAGATGTGTACAAGGGAGTCACCAAGGGAGCGGTCCCTGTGGAAGGGGAGTAGGGAAGAGGTGTTTGGAGGGATGGGAATGTTGAGAACAACAGTCATTGCTCTTGCTATAGCTTATCTCCATATTCTTGCTACTGATGTAATTTCCATTCATAGCCACTAGGAAGCAGATTTGCTCAACTCTTTTCTCCAAATGTACATAAAATCTGCGATAAATCTAATTTTATGGCTCTGAAATGACACAAGAGCAGAAGAAATTAGGAGCAGAATTTTCGATCAAGTCTGCCCTACCTTTCAATATGATCTTACCTAATTTACTCTCACCCTTAACCCTGTGCCATATACGTTAAGAACCTTTGGATCAATTCTTACTCAAGTCCAGTCGAAGCAGGGGTGTGACAAGATGGTGTAAAGGCAAGATGTGTATTCCACCTTCTCCCACCTGGAACATTAAACGCCTGACTTTAAGTTGTTTAAAATTAGTTAAAAATAATATTTTAATATTTTTAAACAATAGTAAATTACTATGGCAACTAATGTAAAAATAATCTAAGGCTGAACTCCAAAAGAAATTGCTATTTAAAAGTACGGAAGAATTGAGGCCTACCTTTACAGCGGAATCCTCAGAGTTGATTTCCGCAATTCCTAAGGCCCAGAGGACCCCAGTTCGGCCAATCTTGACACCGGCGCCAACCTTGTTCCTGCAAGATGGTGCCAGCACCCTGGTGAGTTCGGCCGCTGCTGATCCGCGCGCACGTGAAGCGCAGATGACACGGTTGACAGAGAGACCCGTGGCCTCGCGATCTTGCCGGGTGGCCTGTGGAGTAGCGTCGGAAGATGCTCTGATGTGCCCCGTGGCTTTGCCCGGCCTGCGTGGAGCATTGTGGGTCCGGGAGCTCCTTGATAAGGTGTGGGCTGTGGGGGAGCTCGAACGCCGGCACCCCGAAGAAGTCGGGGCGTCGGCGTCTGGTCTCCAGACCCACAGCCGCATTGTCAAGGCATCTATACCGACGGAAGAGGAACTACTTACCTTTGCAGAATACATCCAGCAGGGGGAGCCAGCAACCTATGAAGGTAAACCTCAAAAAGTGAAACTGGAACCTGGAATGGATCCAGTATTTACAGTTCTGGAAGGGATTGCCTATCAGATGGATAATATGTCAAAACAAATATCAAATGAATCAAGGATTTATGGAGGTGAAAATGAAGATGCATACTTTGTGAAGAAATGTCAAATATGAAACAAGAAATGAATGTAGTCAAAAGTGACATTAATAGATGTATAAAATCATGATACTGTACAAGAAAATTTTAAGAAAATTGAGACAGCTTTTTCTGAGTGTCAAAGTCAAGTGGAGCGTAATAGAGAAAAAATAGAAAAAGTGGAAGGATCTTTTGTAGATTGGGGAATTTAAAAAAGAGACTTATTGAAGAAGATTGATTCTTTGGAAAATCAGAGTCAGAGAAATAATGTGAAGATAGTGGGTCTTCCAGAAGGCTCTGATCCTATAAAATTCTTTAAACGCTGGATCCCAGAAGTTTTGGGTAAAGAGTTCTTTGCTGAAGGTTTGGAGTTAGATGGGGCTCATAGAGCTCTGAGAAGAAAACTGCTTCCAGGACAACCGCCGAGGGCAGTTTTGATTCGTGGTTTAAAATACCAGGATAGAGAAACTTTTTGCGTATGGCAGTACAAAAAGCACGATAAAACCAATCTCCATTAATGGTTCAAATCAATAGTGTTTTATGCTACTTGAGTCATGAAGTTATTCATAGACAGCGAGAATTCAATACGGCTAAAGATGTTCTGTGGCGAAAAGGTTATAAATTTGCTTTTCGTTACCCTGCAATTTTGAAGGTCTTTTATGGAAACTGTCAGTTTTTGCGAACTCTCTGCCGGAATTGAGATGAAATGGTTGTTCTCCGCCTTTGTCTCCTAAAAGGAGATTAAATGGAAATGGCAGTGGAAATGGAAAGAATGGAAAAAATCAAAAGAAAGAAGAAATACAGAATCCTCTTGATATCGAAGATCCAGAGCAATCATTGGGTGTGGAGTTACTGGGTTGAAGATATGGACTATATTTGAACGTGTTTATCTATATAATAAATATGTATCCAGCTGGGGGTTGGTGACGCTGAAAACTTTGCTAGTCATCTGCCACCAGTGGGTTTCCCACACCCAGTTTTTTAGGGTAATACTGCTTTTGGGTGGTTTTTCTTTCGCGTGTGTTTTTAAAATTTTTGTTTTGATTTTTTTTAAGAGGGTTTTTTTCCTCCTTTTTAATTTTTGAAAGATTACAAAGGGGAGCATTATTTTATAGAGTTTAATTTTTTTAGTATGTGTATTTACTAATAGCTAAAATTCTGTCTAGATTGAACTTCGCAACTTTTAATGTTCAGGGATTAATAATCCAATCATTGCTGTATCTGACCCGACTTTGTTAGTTTTCGTGCAGTTGGATAACCATGTTGAGGAACTTTGGGGGGCATCCGATGCGCTCTAGTATTTGCCAAAGCCCTTTCCTGCTCACGGTGTCGTTATGGTGTGAAGCAAGGCTGCGTTCTCGCACCAACCCTCTTTTCAATCTTCAGCATGATGCTGAACCAAGCCATGAAAGACCTCAACAATGAAGACGCTGTTTACATCCAGTACCGCACGGATGGCAGTCTCTTCAATCTGAGGCGCCTGCAAGCTCACAGCAAGACACAAGAGCAACTTGTCCGTGAACTACTCTTTGCAGACGATGCAGCTTTAGTTGCCCATTCAGAGCCAGCTCTTCAGCGCTTGACGTCCTGTTTTGCGGAAACTGCCAAAATGTTTGGCCTGGAAGTCAGCCTGAAGAAAACTGAGGTCCTCCATCAGCCAGCTCCCCACCATGACTACCAGCCCCCCCCACATCTCCATCGGGCACACAAAACTCAAAACGGTCAACCTACAGTTTACCTATCTCGGCTGCACCATTTCATCAGATGCAAGGATCGACAACGAGATAGACAACAGACTCGCCAAGGCAAGTAGTGCCTTTGGAAGACTACACAAAAGAGTCTGGAAAAACAACGAACTGAAAAACCTCACAAAGATAAGCGTATACAGAGCCATTGTCATACCCACACTCCTGTTTGGCTCCGAATCATGGGTCCTCTACCGGCATCACCTACGGCTCCTAGAACGCTTCCACCAGCATTGTCTCCGCTCCATCCTCAACATTCATTGGAGCGACTTCATCCCTAACATCGAAGTACTCGAGATGGCAGAGGCCGACAGCATCGAATCCACGCTGCTGAAGATTCAACTGCGCTGGGTAGGTCACGTCTCCAGAATGGAGGACCATCGCCTTCCCAAGATCGTGTTATATGGCGAGCTCTCCACTGGCCACCGTGACAGAGGTGTACCAAAGAAGAGGTACAAGGACTGCCTAAAGAAATCTCTTGGTGCCTGCCACATTGACCACCGCCAGTGGGCTGATATCGCCTCAAACCGTGCATCTTGGCACCTCACAGTTCGGCGGGCAGCAACCTCCTTTGAAGAAGACCGCAGAGCCCACCTCACTGACAAAAGACAAAGGAGGAAAAACCCAACCCCAACCAACCAATTTTCCCCTGCAACTGTCTGCCTGTCCCGCATCGGACTTGTCAGCCACAAACGAGCCTGCAGCTGACGTGGACATTTACCCCCTCCATAAATCTTCGTCTGCGAAGCCAAGCCAAAGACTGTTCTATGGTTTTCAATAATCCAATAAAGAGAAAGATTATTGACGTATATAAAAAAAAAAGATGAAAATTGATATTGCTTTTGTCTGAGAAACACATTTGACTGAGAAAGAATATTTGAAATTGAAAAGAGACTGGGTTGGTCAAGTTTTCTATTCTTCTTTTAATTCTAAAGTAAAAGAAGTAGTGATTTTAATTCATAAGAAGTTAACATTTGAATTGAAATCTACTGAAGGGAATGCTGGTAGAGTTTTGAGTTAATTGTAAAAATTTTTTGGAATTTTGGAGACTGCTTAATTTATATGCACCCAATACAGATGATGAGCAGTTTATTTCAGAAGCTTTTTTCTTGTTAAATCAGGCTAATGAGAATATTTTAGTGGGTGGTGATTTCAATTGTGTTTTGGATCCTTTATTAGATAGAAATCTGAAGAGTATAAGGAAGTCAAAGATGGCAATACAACTTAGTATGTTAATGAAAGATTTAAATTTGGTAGATATTTGGAGAAAAGTTAATCCTACAGAGAAAGATTTTTCTTTTTATTCTTCAAGGCATGACTCGTTTTCCAGAATTGATTTATTTTTGGTATCAGCACATCTTCAGGGTAGGGTACTGCAAACTGAATATATAAGTACATTTATATCAGATAATTCATTATTAATTTTCTCTTGTGAAAGTTCGGAGATAGTACGTTTGACGTATAGATGGAGGTTTAATGCAATGTTATTGAAAAAACTAGAGTTTGTTACCTTTGTAAAAGAGCATATTTCTTTAGTTTTGACCAAAAATGTTAATTCTGTAAAGTCATTTTGTAGTGTGGGATGCTTTAAAAGCTTATTTGAGGGGACAGATCATTAGCTATTCTATGAAAGTTAAGAAACAATATATGGCAGAAAGTTTACAGTTGGAAAATCAGGATTTTCAGAAAGATATAACAGAAGATTAAAAAAAAGCCCTATCAACGAAGTTAAAGTTATGCTATAATACTTTGCAAACTTACCAGTTTGAACGCTTAATTAATAGATCTAAACAACGTTATTATGGGTTGGGGAAAAGGGCTCACAAGGTACTTGCCTGGCAATTGAAAACTGAACAGGTGTCTCGGACTATTAATGCTGTTAAGAAGAATTTAATAATAACCTATAAGCCTCAGGAAATTAATGACCAGTTTTCTTCATTTTATCTAAAATTATATACTTCTAAGGGGTAACAGGATAATGGTTCTATTGATTCTTTCTTATTTAAATTAACATTACCGGTACTAGATGAGAAAGATATTCAGGAGTTGGAATTTCCATTTATGGATTTTGAAATCAAGGAAGCTATTCGGGTAATGCCTAATGGTAAGTCTCCGGGAGATTATGGGTTTCCTGTGGAATTCTATAAAGTTTTTTTATGATGAATTTCTAATATATTTGGGGAAGTGTTAAATTAAGTTACTGATCAGATGTTACCGGAAACGTGTTCAAGTGCTTTAATAACTGTTATCCCAAAGAAAGATAGAGATCCTTTACAGGAATCTTCTTATAGACCTATTTTTTTATTGAATGTAGACTATAAAATTATGGTGAAAGTATTAGCTAACAGACTTGCTAAATATTTACCTAAATTAGTACATCTTGATCAAGTTTTATTAAGAATAGAAATGCCTCAGATAATATACTTCAATTGCTTACTTTGATCAGTGCTCATCAGTGGCAACCTAATCATCCTATGGTAGTTGCATTAAGATGCCAAAAAAGCTTTTGATAGGGTTAAATGGGACATTTTGTTTAAGATATTAGAGAAATTTAAATTTGGTCCTTTCTTTATTGGTTGGGTTAAAGCTTTGTATATTAATCCGATTGCTAGGGTGGTGACAAATGGACAGACATCTTTACCTTTTAAATTGACTCGATCAACTCGTCAGGGCTGCCCATTGTCACCAGCCCTATTTGAACTGTTAGCACAGGCTATTAGACAAAATGAAGATATTAGAGTGATAAGGATTAAGGATGAAGAATATAAAATTAATCTATTTGCAGACAATGTATTGATATATTTGACAAAGCCTGAGAGATCGTTGAAACAGTTACAGGAGTGTTTATCAAAATTTGGAGAATTGTTGGGATATAAAGTTAATTGGGATAAAAGTGAAATTTTGCCAATTGGAGTAGAAGATTATTCTGAATTTTAAAATATTACAAAATTAAGATGGACGAATAAAATTAAATACTTTGGTGTGTTTGTGGATAATGACTATCAATCGTTATATCAATTAAATTATGTACCTATATTGAGGCGGATTAAAGCAGACTTAACTAAATGGAAAGATCTTCCATTAACTCTAATTGGACGTGTTAATTGTATTAAGATGAATATCTTTCCTTGAATTCAATATTTATTTCATTCAATACCTGTTTGCTTTCAAAGAGTTTTTTTTTCAGGATTTGAATAAAGCAGTACGAGTTTTTGTGGAAAGGTAAATTAGCTCGAGTAGCGTTGCACAAACTTACTTGGAAATATGCATTGGGTGGCTTACAACTGCCACATTTTCAAAATTATTATGAGGCAGCTCAGTTGAAATTTATTAGTAGATTGATGGATTTGGATCAACCTCCTAGTTGGGCTAAGGAGGAGATATCATGTCTACCTAGAATGGAGATTTTGTTACAGGAATATGATATGCCAATACTGAAACATTTATTAAAGATTTGGATTAAAAAAAAAATTAGGGTTGAAAGATAAATTACCAATTTTAACTCCATTATACAATAATGAGCTTATTCCTTTTTCAATGTTTAATAGTTATTTAAAGATTTGGAATTCTAAAGGTATAAAGACAATACAGGACTGTTTTCTAGAGGGACAATTTCTTTCTTTTATCCATTTGAAAGAACAATTTGAAATATCTTTAAACTCTTTATTTGTGTATTATCAGCTTGGGGCATTGGTAAAAGATAATTATGGTAGAGAGATTTATTTACCTACTTTGTCAAAATTTGAATCTTTAATTTCTACTAAACCAAAGAAGGGTTATGTTTCAGTTATGTATAATTTATTACAAGACAATATGGATAAATCAGATTGGGAAAAACCTAAACTTAAATGGGAGACTGATTTAGTGTTTACTTTTCCTGAAGATAATTGGGCGAAGTTGAGTCAGGACAATGTAATTAAATTGGACTAATGTAAGATATGGTATGGTCAATTATAAATTTTACATCAATTGTATTTGACCCCAGAAAAGTTTTTTAAAAATATGGGTTTAGTAATTCAGATTCTTGCTTTAGATGTGGTTTATGTACTGGTACTTTTTTACATGCTGTTTGGACCTGTGTGAAAGTCCAACCATTTTAGCAAGAAATTAAAATAGTTTTGGAAAAATTGTATAAATTTTGTATAAAAAATTGTTAAACTACCTTTGGATCCAAAGATTTTTTTATTGGGAGATTTGTATTCATTAAGGGGAATGGGTTTGGATAAAGTTCATATTGCTTTTGTATGTTTGGTGTTGTCGTTAGCGCATAAATCTGTTGTTATTACTTGGAAAGATGATGTAGAAATTAATATAATATGCTGGCATAATGAATTGAAAGCTTGTATTGTTATGGAAAAAATACTTATAATTTACATGACAATTCTTTTTTTGTTGATAAGTGGTCTCCGTATTTGAAATATATGCAATTAGATGTATTTTGAACTTATTAACATATTTTTTTTAAATATATATAAATTATATATATATATACTCTCTATGTATTTATGTTTATTTTTTGGCTCCCCTTAAGGAAGCTAGCTGATGGGCGTGGAAGGGTTTTTTAATTTTTTTTGTTTTTAAAATTTTTTAATATATATAAATCTTTGTAAAATTACTTTGTTTGAATATTTAGATTGTTTGTTATACTTATTACTTATCTTTTAAATAAAGTTTTTTAAAAAAGTCCAGTCGAAGCTTGCACTGAATATTTTTTTAAACACAGGAAGATTTTTTGATAAGCAAGGAAGTCAGTTGGAATGCAGAATGAGATTGTAATCACATCTGATTGAATAGCAGAGTCTAATTAAAGGGCTAATGAGCTTGTTTTTGTATCTAATTTGTATGAAAAATAGATTGAACGAGCTACTGTATTTTATATTAATTCCACATTTGTTTATTGTGGATTGTACAAAGGTTCTTTTTTTAAAAAAGACAATTTTAAAAATTAGCCAAGACAACTCACCTGAGAATGTTATTGTCTCTAGGTTTTAAAGAATCTACCTTTTTAATATCCTTTCCATGATTTTTAAGAAACTTACTTAACTTAAAAATAGATATCAGTTTAAACAAACTTTTAAAGGTAATTAAGATAATTTCTGTATATGACAATTGCTTTAAAATATTTCTCATCAATTAAATATATAAAAGATATCCTTTTCAGACTAGGGTAAGGCAATACATTTTCTCTATATGTTGAGAACCTTTGGAGCAATCTTGAGGAAGCAGGCACTGAATATTTTTGAAACACAGGAAGATTTTTTGATAAGAAAGGGAGTCCCAAGATGCTACCAGCATTGTAACAGCAAAAGGGTAATTACAGAGATAATAGGTCCTCTTGAGGATTAATATGGTTGCCTATGTTCTGAGCCACAGGAGGATTTAAATGAATATTTCTCATCTGTATTTACTCTGTGCAGTGTCATAGAAGCTAAAGAATCTAGGCTTATGACTAGTAATGTTTTGGAACATATCCATATTACAGAAAGTGAGATGCATATGCTCTTAAAGCACATTAAGGTGGATAAATACCAATGACCTGGCCAAGTGTACCGTAGGACATGCTGGGAAGCTAGTGAAGAATTGCTAGAGACCCTGGCAGAAATATTTACATCATCTTTACAATGGATGATGTACCAGAAGACTAGAAAGTGGGTAATGTTGTACTTTGATTTAAGAAAGGTTGCAAGGATAAGCAGGATATTACAGGATGGTGATCCCAATGTCAGTAGTGGGAAAGTTATTGGATGGGATTCTGAGGGACTGGATTTACCAGTCTTTGAATGGGCAAAGATTGATTGGGTATGGCCAGCATTGATTTTTGTATGGGAACACCTGTTTTACAAATTTGAATGATTTTTTTTTGAAGGGGTTATGAAGGGGATTGATGAGGGCAGGACAATGGATGTTCTCTATTTAGATTTTTGTAAAGGCTTTGGCAGAGTCTGATATGGAAGGCTAGTCTGGAAAATTAGATAACAGATTCAACAAGTCAGTTTTATTTGAATATGACTTGATGAAAGGGCATTTATGGAGGATTGTTTTTCAGATTCAAGACCTGTGACCAGTGGTAGGCTGGCTCAGATCTTGTCATCTATATTAATGATGTAGATATCAATGTAGTTAATATGGTTAGTAAGTCTGAGGATAATGCTAAAAATAATAATATTGTAGTCAGTGAGAAAGGGTATTGAGGACTACAAGAGGGTCCATGACAATTGGAGTTGTAGGTCAAAGAATGGCAGATGAAATTTAACTCCGATAAGTTTGAGGAGTGACATTTTGGTAGGAAAACTAAGGTAGGACTTGCATCATAAGTGACAGTACCCTGGAGAATGTTGTAGAACAGTGACCTGGGAATTGGATCCCTGAAGGTAGCAGCATAGGTAGACAGGCTGGTGAAGATGGCATTTAGCACATTTGCCTTAATTGGTCAGGGTAATGAATATTGGAGTTGCGACAGTTGTACAAGATATTGGTGAGACCACATTTGGAATATTGTCTGCAGTTATGGTCGCCCAGCTGTAGGACAAATGCTTTTAAGCTGGAAAGGATGGAAAACAGATTCACAAGGATATTAGTAAAACACAAAAAGTCTGCAAATGCTGTGATTGAATGTCATTTCACTGGCTCACGACAAAGCCCTGGAACACCTGGACAGCAAAGATGCATATATCAGGATGCTCTTTATTGACTATAATTTAGCATTTAACACCATCATCCCCTCAAAACTGATCAGCAAACTCCAAGACCTGGGGGTTGACACTTCACTGTGTAATTGGATCATGGATTTACTCACCTCCAGACCACACTCGTTGGTAAGAACGTCTGCTCCACAATCTCCATCAGTACTTGGAGCACCACAAGGCTGCGACTGCGTGGCTCAGTATGACAATAACACCATCTACAAATTTGTCAGCCGTACCACCAATGTATAAAGGAAGGGGATGAGTCAGGATACAGGATGGAGATTGAAAACTTGGCTAAATGGTGCACCAACAACAACCTTGCTCTCAATGTCACCAAACTAAGGAAGGAAAGCCAGAGGTATACAATCCAATAATTATTGGGGGTATTGGAGGTGGTGAGGGTGAGAAATCTTAAGTTCTGGAGGATTAACTATCTCAGAGGATCTTCACTGGACCCAACACACCACTGGCATCATGAGCAAAGCACGTCAGCGCCTCTATTTCCTCAAGTTTGCGAAGGTTTGGTGTAACAGCAGAAACCCTGGCAAATTTCTACAGAGGTGTGGTGAAAAGTGTGCTGACTGGCTGCATCACGATCTAGTATGGGGACACCAATACCCCTGAGTGTAAATTCCTCCCAAATATAGTGGACACAGCCCAGGACATCACAGGAAAAACTCTCCCCACTATTGAGTACATCTACAGGAATGCTGCTGTCAGAGAGCAACAGCAATCATCAAGACCCACACCACCAGCACAACGCTCTGTTCTCACTGCTGCCATCAGGAAAGAGGTGTAGGTGCAACAAGACTTGCACTACCAGGTTCAGGAACAGCTCCTACCCCTCCACCATCAGACTCTTCAATGACAAACTCAATCAGACTCATTTAAGGACTCTTACTTGTGCACTTTATTAATTTTCTGTTTGTTCTCTCTGAATTGCAGTCAATTTGTTTATATTCATTATCTGTTTACAGTTTTTTACATGTTTACGCGATGTAGTTTTTTTTGTGCAACCAATTAGTGCTGCTCCTGCAAGAAAAAATAATGGTTGTATGTGATATCATGTATGTACTCTGACAATAAATCTGAAATCTGATTAAAGTAAAAACACAATGCTGGAGAAATTCAGCAGGTCAAATAGTGTATACATAACCAATCATCTTGTTTGATCTGTTGAGTTTCTCCAGCATTGTATTTTCACTTAACAGAAATATTACCACAACTAGAGTGCTTGAGTTAAAGGTAGAGCTTGGATGGGCTGGAACTATTCTCCTCAAAGCTTAGGAAGCTGAAGTATATAAAATGACAAGGGGTATAGATAAGGTGACTGGTCAGACTTTTTACCCCAGAGAGGAGAGTCCATAAATTTAAAGTGAGATGGGAATGATTTAAAAGGGACCTGAGGGGCAATATCTTCATACAGAGGGTAGTGGGTATATGGGATTAGATTCTGGATAGGAAACCTTTGGAGGGATATGGGACAAATGGAGTCAAATAGGACTAACTTGGAGGAACAGCCTGATTGGTGTAGAAGAGTTGGGATAAAGGGCCCATTTCTGTGCTATCCTATCTCAAAGGTCTTAGTTTGAATAGCTGTATTCTTTCACAGTCTGTGCACAGGATGGATTTTAAGAACCCAAACAGTACCAAGTGAATTCAGAAAATAGAAATGAATTGAATGAGTAGTGTTGGAACCTATATCACAGTAAATGTACTGCCACCCATAGTGCCGATGATTTACATCATTGCAGCTTCCTTTAGCAAGAGCTAACTGTGAGAGTAGACTAGCAGGAACTTGTGTGATTTGACCAAATCAGAAAACAAATAAAATGACAGTAGCCTCTGTAATAAAAGTGACTTGATAGATATTTCAGTTTATTTATGCAAATATTGGTCTTGAATGAAATTGATGTTCAATTATCTGAGGTAACAGGGGGTAAAAAAGGGGGAGGAGTTGCTCTGCTTGTTAAGGAGGACATTACTGCCGTGCGGTAGCAGGTTGGTTTGGAGGAATCATCCAGTGAGGCTGTTTGGGTGGAATTGAGGGGTGGAAGAGGCATGAGGGTATTAATAGGAGTGTATTATAGACTACCAAATGGGCCAAGAAAATTGGAAGAACAAATTTGTAAGGAGATAGCATATAATGTGTAATAAACATAAGGTAGTGATCATGGGAGATTTTAACTTTCCTCACATTGATTGGGATACCCATATAGTAAGAGAGGGCAGGATGCGCTAGAGTTTGTCAAATGTGTGCAAGATAGTTTTCTTAATCAATACGTAGAGGAACCGACTCGGGATGGTGTAATACTGGATCTCCTGTTAGGGAATGAGATAGGTCAGGTGTCTTGAGCTTAATGTTGGAGAACAAATTGGGTCTAGTGATCACAACTCTATTAGTTTTAGGGAAGAGCAAAGAAGGGCCTAAAGTTGAGGTTCTGGATTGGAGAAAAGCAATTGGAGTATTGAGTGGGACATGATTTTTTTCAGGAAAGGATGTAAATGAAAAATGGAGAATATTCAAAGAAGAAATTTTGAGAGTACAGAATAGATATGTCCCAGTGAGGATCAAAGGAAAGGCTGGAAGTCACAGGGAGTCTTGGTTTTCGAGGAATATTAGAAATTTGGATAGGAGAAAGGGGGAGGTGTACAAGAGGTATAAACAGCTGGATGATGAGAAATTGAAAGAGGACTACAAGGAGTGTAGAAAAAATCTTAAGAAAGAAATTAGAAAGGCCAAAAAGAGGCACGAAGAGGCTTTGGCAGGCAGAGTAAATCCAAAGGGTTTCTATAGGTGCATTAAAAGTAAAAGATTAGTGAGGGATAAAATTGGACCCCTTGTAGATAGGGAGTGTAGGCTATGTGAAAAGTCAGAGGAGATGGGGAAAATTTTAAATGATTTATTTTCCTCGGTATTCACAAGGGAAATAAATATTGTACCAGTTGAAGTAAAGAAAAATAGTGGGGAGGTCATGAATCATATAAGGATAACTGAGGAAGTAGTGATGGGAGTGTTTAAAAAAAAAAAAGGTGGACAAATCTCTGGGTCCGGACATTGTATTCCCAAGGACACTCAGGGAGACTAGTGTACAGATAGTGGGGCCATTAACAGAGATATTTAGGATGTCACTAGTCACGGGGGTAGTGCCAGAGGATTGGAGGGTGGCTCATGTTGTTCCGCTGTTTAAGAAAGGGTCCAAATGTAAGCCAGGAAATTATAGACCTGTGAGTCTGATGTCTGTGGTGGGTAAGTTGATGGAAAGTGTTCTGAGGGATGGCATTTACAAATATTTGGAAGAACAGGGATCGATAGGAAGTAGTCAGCATGGTTTTGTCAGGGGTAGACCATGCTTAACAAACCTTATAGAGTTTTTCGAGGGGGTTACAAAAAAGGTTAATGAAGGGAAGGCTGTGGATGTTGTCTATTTAGACTTTAGTAAAGCTTTTGACAAAGTTCCCCACAGGAGGTTAGGAAAAAAGGTGGAGGCATTAGATAAATAAGGAGGTAGTGAAATGGATTCAGCAATGGTTGGATGGGAGGTGTCAAGAGAGTACTGGTAGAAAATTGTTTGTCAAGTTGGAGGCCGGTGACTAGTGGAGTTTCCTCAGGGATCGGTCCTGGGTCCACTATTGTTTGTTATATATATTAATGATCTGGAAGAAGGGGTGGTAAATTGGATAAGTAAGTTTGCAGATGATACAAAGATTGGTGGTATTGTGGTCAGTGAGAAAGATTACTATAGCTTAAAAAGAGATATAGGAAAGCTAGAGGAGTGGGCTGAGAAATGGCTGATGGAATTTAATACGGATAAGTGTGAAGTGTTGTATTTTGGAAAGGCAAATCTAAATTGGTCATATACATTGAATGGTAGACAATTGAGGAGTGCAGAGCAACAAAGGGCTTTAGGAGTTATGGTATATAGTACCCTCAAAGTTGATACTCAGGTAGATAGAGTGGTGAAGAAGGCATTTGGAATGTTGGCCTTCATAAATCAGAGTAGTGAATTCAAGAGTTGGGATGTTATGATGAAATTGTACAAAGCATTGGTGAGGCCAAGTTTGGAATACTGTGTGCAGTTTTGGTCACCGAATTATAGGAAGGATATAAACAAAATAGAGAGAGGGCAGAGAAAGTTCACGAGAATATTGACAGGATGTCAGGGTTTGAGTTACAGAGAAAGGTTGAGTAGCCTGGGGCTTTTTTCTCTGGAGCGTAGAAGATTGAGGGGGGATTTGATGGAGGTGTTCAAGATTTTAAAAGGGACAAAGAGAGTCAACGTGGATAGGCTTTTTCAATTAAGAGTGGGGGATATTCAAACCACAGGCCATGGTTTGAGATTGCAGGGGGAAAATTATAAGGGGAATATGAGGGGAAATTTCTTCACGCAAAGGGTGTTTGGGATGTGGAATAAGCTTCCGGCAGAGGTGGTTGAAGCAAGGATGTTATTTACATTTAAGGAAAGACTGGATAATTACATGGAGGGGAGAGGATTGGAGGGGTATGGAGCAGGTGCTGGTCAGTGGGACTAGGAGGGTGGAGATTTGTTCTGGCATGGACTAGTAGGGCCAAACTGGCCTGTTCTGTGCTTTATATGGTTATATATGGTTATAAATTCCAAAATATGAATTCAGTGAGGTTTAAAGAGGCAAAATCTAATGTGACAGGAGCTAATTGAACAAATGTTTAAAATATTTCACCTCTGTGTCCCTCCCCAGTTCATTTGCCCCTTTATATACATCATATCACCCAATTCACTTTAGTCTTGAAAATAAACCCGACCCGAAACATTTGTACTCATGGAAGACCTGGTCAATTAATCCAGTAATTCTTTGTTTGTTCAAGATTCCAGCATCTGCAACTTTTGTGTTTCTTGATTTAAAATATTGGCATTTAATGATGCCTTGGATTCTAGAGTGATCTTCTGAAGTGGATCTTAATTTTTTTTTTCTTTCTTGTTATGTACCAAGATCTCCATTGACACTTTAATCTCATGCTAATTTACTTTTATTAGAATCAGTTCATGCTCCTTTGTATGTCTGTAAATATTATTGTTTTTCCGTGCAGGGTACACAACAGAAGCCCCATATTATTGTGGTGGGCGCTGCTACGGTAATTTAATTTACATTAAATTGGATTGTAGATTATCATTCATATTTTATCATTCGCATGCCATTGCAAACAAATGATTGTTTTGCTTACAGTGGTCAATTAAAATTCAAAATGGGAGTATGGAAGCCCTCACTCAATATAAAATTAATCTTACATCGATTGCACCTCTGCTGGAGAAGCTTGCAGAAACTAATGACATTTATTGGATTTTGCAAGGTAAACTCGCCTTTATCATTTCCTTATTATAGTTGGTTTTTTTTGTTACTGACCCATCTTTTAATTTTTTTCTCAGATCCAGTATTTGAAGATTTGCTGAGTGAGAATAGAAAAATGATCACTAATCAAAGGATTGGCTTGTACAATAAAGCTGCTTTGAGCATTTTGAACAACAGCACCAAGAATATGTCAGCTAAAGTTAAGATTCTCCGGGCTTCCAAATTAGTTGCAGAAGATACCATGGCGGGATCTTTGGATGGCTTGCACTCACCTGAAATCACTAGAGACATTGTATGTATCGTATGTATCATATGATAATAGTTTCAGATTTTAAGACTTTTGCACTTACGTGAGAATGCTATTAGAATTAATCCTTTTAGAAGGGTAATTTAATATAGTTGAGTAATGAGTAGGATTATATAATTGAGATGAGGCATGTATTTTGTTTGTATGAGTATAGAGAATGCATTGTCCAGCTGTCCTAATCTATAACTAATATTACTGAATAAATTTAGACCAAGCAGATTTAACATTTTAGTTTTATGATGGAGTAGTTATAACCATATAACAATTTACAGTACTAAAACAGGCCATATCGGCCCTTCTAGTCCGCACTGATTTACATGAAACTCCACTAGTTCCACCTACCCACTCACATGCCTATAACCCTCCAACCCCCTCACATCCATGTACTCATCTAGCCTCTTAAATGACAGAATTGACCCTTCCGCAACTACTTCTTCTAGTAGATCATTCCACTCAGCCACCACTTTCTGAGTGAAGAAGCATCCTCTTATATTACTCCTAAAGTTCTGCCCCCTAACCCTTAACTTATGACCCCTTGTACAATCTCCCCTACCCTCAGGGGAAAGAGCCTATTCACATCTACTCTATCTATTCCCTTCATAATTTTAAATACCTCTATCAAATCACCTCTCAACCTTCTACGCTCCAACGAATAAAGTCCCAGTATACTTAATTTTTCTCCGTATTCAAGATACTGCAATCCAGGCAACATTTTTGTGAACCTTCTTTGCACCCTCTCTACCTTATTTATATGCTTCCTATAATTTGGAGACCAGAACTGCACACAATACTCCAAACTTGGCCTCACCAAAGCCTTAAACAGTCTCAACATCACTTCACAGCTCCTATATTCTATGTTATGATTTATGAAGGCCAGCATACCAAAAGCCTTCTTCACCACCCTATCTACATGGGAATCTACATTCAAGGAACGCTGAACCATTATTCCAAGATCCCTTTGTTCCTCAGCATTCCTCAATGCCCTCTCCTTCACTGCATACATTCTATTTTGGTTATTCTTCCCAAAATGAAGCACCTCACACTTATCTACATTAAACTCCATCTGCCACTTTTCCAAACAGTCCAAATCCTTCTGTAGTCCATGAAAACCCTCTTCACCATTCACAACTCCCCTTATTTTTGTATCATCCGCATATTTACTCACCTAATTTAACATCCCATCATCCAAATCATTAATATAAATGACAAACCACAAAGGACCCAATACTGATCCCTGAGGCACACCACTCATCATCGGCCTCCATCCTGACAGACAGTTGTGCACTACGACTCTCTGGTGCCTATCCTCCAGCAACTGCTGAACCCATCTGACTATTTCTATATTAATCCCTAGAGATTGAACCTTCTTCACTGACCTTCCATGCGGAACCTTATCAAAAGCCTTACTAAAATACAAATAGACCACATCATCTGCTCTACCATCATCATCCTTTCTGGTCAACTCTTCAAAATTTTCAACAAGATTCGTCAAGCATGACTTTCCCTTCACAAACATATTTTGGGTGTCCCTGATCAATCCCTGCCTATCCAGATACTTATACATATTATCCCTAAGAATTCCTTCCATTAGTTTCCCCACCACCGATGTCAAACTTATTGACCTATAGTTGCTTGGCCTACACCTTGCACCTTTTTAAACAGTGGAACCAATGTTTACAACCGCCAATCCCGCGGCACCACAACCTCCTCCAGTGACTGTTGAAAAATCACTGTCAGAGCCTTCGTTATTTCCTCCCTGACCTCCCTTAAGGTCCTGGTAAAAATCCCATCAGGATCAGGATACCTTTCTACCTTTATACACCCCAGAAGTTCTAAAATTTCTTCTTTACTAATCCCTATCTTCTCCATAACTAACCCTTTTGCCTCACTTATCCCACACAATTCAATATCTGTTTCCTTCGTGAACACTGACAAGAAGAATGTATTCAATATCTCCCCCATCTCATATGGTTCCTCACACGTACGTCCGCTGTAATTTTCCAGTGGACCTATTCTATCCTTAACTTTCCTTTTACTATTCACATATTTGTAGAAACCCTTCGGATTTGCTTTACCCTATTTGCTATAGCCCCCTCGTACCTTCTTTTTGCCTTTCTAATTTCCCTCTTAAGGCTCTTTCTACAATCTATGTATTGTCCATACATCTCATCAATCCTTTGCTTCTTGTATTTAATGTAGGCCACCCTCTTATCCTAAACTATCTTTCTAATCTCTCTAGAAATCCATGGCTCCCTTGAACATTTGGCCTTGCCTTTTGTCCTGACAGGAACATAAAGATTCTGCACTCTCAAAATCTCACCCTTAAATGCTCCCAAATTCTCAACGTCCTTTCCAGAAAAAAGATCATTCCAAACTACTCCCTGCAAATCCCTTTAAATCTGGCTTTCCCCCACTCAAAGACCTTCATCTTCGGACCAGACCTGTCCCTTTCCGTAATTAAGCTGAAACTAATGGTGCAATAATCAAAGTGCTCCCCAAGCACACCTCCGTCACCTGCCCTATTTCATTCCCCAACAGTAAATCTAGCACTCCTCCCTCTCTAGTGAGTACCTCAACATATTGATGCAAAAAACAATCCACCAGACATTTTACAAGCTCTTAGCCAACCAGCCCACTCACTGACTGCGTCTCCCAATCAATCTAGGTTAGGAAAATTAAAATCCCCAACTAACACCACCCTGTGCTTACTGCACATCTCAGCTATTTCCTTACACATTTGCTCTTTTAGTTCCCTCTCCCCATTTGGTGGTCTATAATACACCCTATAATCATAACCTCACCTCTTTTATTTTTTTAATTCCACCCACACTGCCTCCCTTGGTTATGTAATTTTTATATAAAAAAGAGAAATTATGGAAAATTGCCATTATATTATCATATATTTTGGCTTACAAGTCGACTGGCAGATAAGTCAGGTGCCCATTTTCAGCCCTATTTTCATTTTGTTATCGTATATCGGGCATATAAGTCGATTTCCCCCCCCCCCCACAAAAAAAATTACAGACTGAGGGTGAGGATGGTTGTTATTACAGGGGTTCCAGCAAAACTATGATAGTATGAAGGAAGTTTTAAGTTAAAAGTAATAGAAATGGCCAAGAAATCCAGCAACTGGACTGTTTCAAAGAAAAGTTGATATATATGAGAAGTTGGTAAGAGATTGGAGAAAGAAAAAAAAGAGACTTCAAGAAAAATACCAAAAAGGCAATGTTTGATCAGAAGAGGAATTGGCCAGAGTTGGAAAATCACTGTACATGGGTACATAAAACAGAGGCAAGATTGCTACCTCGTTACACAAAATAAAATAAGATTATATGTACTGAAGTGGACAAAGTCGCACACAGAATGCAGTAAAGATTTTGAAGCTACAGTAGGCTGGTGCAACTGTTTCATGAACAGGTAAAATCTGATAATTACGACAAAAGACAAAAATTGCACAGAAACTACCAAAAGATCTTGATCATAAAGTTGTAAGTTTTCACCGATTTATTATATGTAAATGGCAGAAACACCAGACTGCATTGGAAAATATTGGAAACATGGACGAAACCCCCATGAATTTCGACATGATAGGCAATAGAGCAGTGGAAAGTAAAGGTGTGAAAACTGTGCAAACCAGAAGTACAAGCTATAAAAGGACCAGGTTTACAGTGGTGTTATCATGCATGGCCGACAGGATGAAGTTAAGACTCATGGTAATCTTCATGTGCAAACTTAAACGTAAAATAAAATTTCCAGCAGGTATTTTTCTACATTTTCATGAAAAAATGATGGATGGATGAAAGTGGTGTAGAACTGTGGATAGACAGTGTATGGAACAAGCGGCCAGGCGGTTTACGCAAGGATCGGAGTTTTCTGGTCTGGGATATGTTTCGTAACCACTTAATTGAAAACACTAAAAGAGGAGTAGTGCTAAATAATACTTACATGGCAGTTAATCCATGTGGTCTGATGTCTCTATTGCAACCACTAGATGTCTGCTTGAACAAGCCATTCAAAGACCATGTGCGTGAAGAATGGAATACATGGATGATGAGCGCAGAAAAATTAATCACAAAAGGCGGGGCAATGCGTGCTGTATCACTTGATGTGCTATGTGACTATACTCAAAGAATGGAGCAAAGTGAAAGTAGAGACTAAAAAAATAATTTTAAAAATGTGATATCTCTTGTGCAATGGATGGTACTGAAGATGATTTATTGTGGGACATTGACAATGAAGCTGAAGCCACCTCATCTGATACAGACTGGGACCTATATGATGACAGTGAGACTTTGGATGTGCTTTGCCTCAGACGATGATAGTGATTTTGAAGGATTCCAAATGTTTTTCTTTATCAAATGAAAATTTTGTTCTACTATACTGGTTGCATGAAAATTTGTTGTAGTTGGGGTTTTTTTTTTTTACAAGGGTCGACTTGTATGCCAAAATATATGGTAATTCTCTATTAAAATGCAAGTGTAAATTAAATCAAACATTGAAGCAATTGCTGAGCAATAATTGGTATTGTGTTATTTATCAATTTGAAAAACATGGGATGATATGTCTGATGTTGCTCTGGTTGGTTCTTGTTTCATTCACTTAATGCTTTTAATCCTTAAGCAAGAATATAGTAGTGGCAGAGTGGGTATAGAGTTGTATAGTTCTGCAATAAGGAATCAGGCCTTCGGCCAAACATGTACAAGCCAACCTAGATGTCTCCCCATACTGGTTTCATTTGCCTGCAGTCAGCCCATATCCCTCTAAATCTTTTCAATTCAGGTACCTATCTAAATGTTTTTTTTTAAACTATTACAATTTCAAACCCTCTATCACTTCCTTGGGGAGTTTATTTTGTCTACCTTGCCTTCCATGTGAAAAAGTGTCTTTTCAATCTTTCATCTCTCACCTTAAATCTATGCATCTAGTTTTGGATTCTGGGGGGGAAAAGCCTTGACAATTTACTTTCTTTATAACCCTAATGATTTTCTAAACTTCTCTCAAATCATTTCTTGACTGTTCACCATACCATTAATTTTGGTTTCTTTTACAAACTAACTAACCATACTATCTAAATCATCATCATTAATAAGTATGACAAACAACAATGTGGCACAGAGGCTCCGTTAGCTCAGTGGTTAGAGCACTAATCTTGTAAACCAGGGTTTGCAAGTTCATTCCTTAGATGCTTGACAAAGTTATAACTCTCTCTTTCTTGCAGTAGACAAAGTTAAAGAATTTTGTGTATGTTACATTCTAAATGTAGTATTGTGTGACAATATGGAACCTTTACCTTTACACTATTAGTCACAGACATATAATCTGAATAATAACTCTCCACTACCATCCTTTGACTTCTACCATCTTACCTGTATCCAATTGACGAACTCTCCCTGGATCCCATGCCATGTGGTCTTCTGGATAGCCTACTCTGCAACGTTGTCAAAGGCCTGGTTAAAGTCCATGTCGACAACATCTCCTGCTCTGCCCTTGTAAATCCCCTTCATGACCTCTTCAAAAGAAAAAAATCAAATTCGTGGGACATGATATCCCAAACATAAAGCTATGCTGACCATCAGTCTTTGCCTTTCCAAATGCACGTACATCCTGTCCCTTAGGATCTGTTCCCGTAATTTACCAATGACTAAAGTTAAGCTCGTCGGGCTGTGGTTGTTTAGCTTGTCTTTGCAACCTTTTTTAAAATGCACAACATTAGCCACCCTCCCGTCTTCTGGCAACTTACCCATGCCTAACAATGATACAACTATCTCTGCTAGAGTTCCTGTAATTTCTTCACCTGGTTCACTCAATATCCTAGAATACACTTGATCAGGCCTTTGGGATTTGTCTACCTTTATGCATTTTCAGACCTTTAGCATCTCCTCTTCTGTAACATAGACACTATTCAAGATATCTCTATTTACTTCCCCAAGTCCCCTTACCTCCATGTATACTGCAAGGAACACAGCTCTCTAATAGCTCCATCAACCTAGTTTGTTTTTTCAGTGCAATCGATGTATTATTTACACATTTACCCTGCGACTATGTGGGCTTCCATAGGGAGTCTATATTTTCTTCTTTACTTGCCGATCATAGGTTAGTTAATTAGCTAATATAATTTATTGGCAATTTAGGTTTCTGGTGGGAGAATCGAGATTTTCATTGTCATGTGAGATTAGATAACAGGGAAATAAATGGTGGAGTTAGTTTGATGGGATTGTTATGAAGACTGGTTTTGACTCATTGGGCCAAATGGCCTCTGTTGTAAGTAAATATGAAAATAAAATTTGAAAATTACTGATCTAGTTATATGTACAAAAGGATTGTGTTCTGGTTATAATCCATTTTTTAAAAAAATTTCTGGGTACATCTTAACCTTTAAGCCATTAAAAATCGGGTGGGGGAGGTGCTCAAGTAATTTGGATTATGGAGAAAAGGGCATCAAATTGGTGATTGGCCTTAAAATTAGGTGGAACTATTCCTTACATAAGCTTGGAGGCCAGGCAATCATGTTCTTGGCTTCTTATTGGCCTATATATAAGCAGAGCTGGAAAGCAAAATCACTTCCCACCTGTTCTTATTGTTGGGATTCCTGAGCCCTTGGACTTGAGGTTCAAGATTCCTTTTATTGTCACATAATAATACATTAAAAATGTAATATACATGAAATACTGATATACTTTAACTTTTTTTCCACGTTACTCCTCACAATAAGAGAAAGATGGAAAAGAGAGGCCCTTCAGAGACACTGACTGTCCATGGATTCGCCTCCAGTGCTCGTGCAGCCTCTCCTGCTGCGCATACTCCTGCTCAAACCATTGGTAACCTGAGCTCCAGATCCAAACCTCCGATATGATCAGTAAGCCTTAAGGGCCCAAGGTCCTTTGGGAGTCCTTGCCTTCAGCACCCTCTCGAAACCTGGTTCCCTGATCCAATCTCCAGCAGCCTGTATGGGTCTTTCGACTGCAAGTCACCAATAGCCCTTCAGCTGATGAGACCCTCACAGGTTTGCTGCCGTGGTCACCTCTGTAGGGTCATCTCCCTTGTTACTACTTGCTTTATGAAATTGAATATCAATCACACTTCTGTTGAACCTGCCCTCTTTAAATTATAGATGCATTCGGCATGCACTTTAAAATTGTAGTATCTATACCTTAAAATCTGCTTCTAGAATTTTCACATGTAAATAAATGTGATTGTCAAGCAAGTAACATGGACATAAGAGAAACTAAATTGGTTTCAAGGCGCAAGAGATTTTGTATTTGGTGATTTACTCTGTAACTACAGATAGATATAATGTCCACGTCAGCTGCAGGCTCGTTTGTGGCTGACAAATCCGATGCGGGACGGGCAGACACGGTTGCAAGGGAAAATTGGTTGGTTGGGGTTGGGTGTTGGGTTTTTCCTTAAATCTTCGTCTGCGAAGCCAAGCCAAAGAAGAAGAAACAGATAGATATATTTTACATGCCTGCTGTAACTTTTCATTCCCAAGCTAATTTGGATGGGACTAAAGATCTTTCCATGTGTGCTTTTATTATTAATGATTCTGATAACTTGAGGAAACCATCTGATAAACCAGTAAAAAATATAACACTCCTCAAAAATGAGAACTGTTTGATGACCTAATGTGTTTAATAATTGCTGTATAAAATGTAATATTTAATTTTGTATTTCATCCTTAGGGATATTATGTTCATACTACGTGAAATAAATAATTGTCAATTTTATTTGCATTTTTTTACATCAAAGAATATCTTGTTAAAAAAATACCAATTATTATCTTTTTCTTTTTACAGAATGCTATGATTCTCATGAATTCCTATTGCAACAAGATTGTGAAGCCCATTGATGGGTCGTGTTGCCATCCTCGACCTCCTCTTTCTCTAATTCAGAAATTGACTGGCTACTTTTTCAGTATTTGCATAATTGCCTTCATAGTTTTGACTTACTTTTGTCATACTTGGCGGAGAAGCAAGACTAATGCTGATGTGGAAAGTGGGGAAGAGAAGAAGCCAGCCACACCTTCACTTTCTAATCTTGAAAAACTACTATTTTCCCTTTCTAAGTTAGGCCTGATCATGGGTTATTTCTTTCTATGTGACAGAGCAGACTTGTTTATGAAAGAGCAGAAGTATTACACACATTCAACATTCTTCATTCCATTGGTGTATATTATCGTGCTGGGAGTTTTCTATAATGATAATACAAAAGAGGTATTGTTAATGCATGAGTTTTTTTAAATCTCTGCGTGTGTTTCAGCATTTTACAACCTATCTCGGTAGTTATTGCTTAGACCAGCATTACTTCATGTTAGGATTAAAACTGACTTGTGAATTATTTCAAACCAATTTGGATCATTCACAGCTAGATAAAATTAAAAGGTTACAAAAAACTCAGAAATTTGTTCCATGGATAAAATAACAGATACTTTTCCTACCATAAATTTTGTAAAAATAATTGATGGATCCATATTTGAATTTTATATTATTATATATTATTTTGTTTTCATTTCCTCAGTGGTCCAAAATCCATTATGTTCAAGTAGTATTTGTTTTGCAATGGCTGAATGTTACCTTTTTAACCTGAAAAATGATATAGTGATACAGAAAACTGGTAATGTAAGCTTCTTATCTGTGAACTCACATCTAGGATGAATGTGGAGTGAGGAACAGGTGATTACGATTGCTCTTGTGCAGGCCTGCAAGTGGGAAAGCGATTTTGCAAGGGAGTAAATTATTTGGGGACAGGTGGAAAAGTGAATGAATGGAAGGAAACTGAATCATAAGTAAGTTTTTGACAGACAAAATTATGTTTGGAACAAAGCAGTTTGTGCTGGTTGGTGGTGGGGAGGGGTGGGATTTGTAACTGAAAATGCATTTGTATTTATGGATTGGTTTATTCTTATTCTTCTTAGACCACTATGCTAAACAGAGAACAGACAGATGAATGGAAGGGCTGGATGCAGCTAATAATTCTAATATATCATATATCAGGAGCAAGTACTGTAAGTGTCATTCTTATGGATTCAAGATATATAGTGTAAAGGTTGGATTGAAATTTCATTTTTGTTAATTATTGATGTAATGGATAACTATTGGGAGAATTTGGTAAAATTAGAGTAGGTTTTTTAAACCTCTTATTTGAAAGACTGAAGAATTCATATTCAGTGAATTTTACAGAAACAATGGTGAATGCTAGGCACATTTCACAAATAGATGCTAATTTGAAATGACTTCCGAGAAATGAATAGACCATTGTTTGGATTGAATAACTACAAGGTGCTCACTCAAAGGTCAATGAGAAGTTTTGTTTATCTAAGACAACAGATGGGAGCAGAAGGATAACTCCTGTTGTTTGCTGAAGAAGGTGGGGGTTTTTGCAAATGAGAGGGTCACAGTTGGCAGTTGGAGAGAGAGAGAAAAAAAAACAAGCTCTCTCAGCCAATGTGAGTGTGAAACTGAAAGAGAATGAACAGTCACAGCTGAAACAAGCCAAGAAAAGCTGGTGGGAAACAGAAAGGTCCAGAGCGGCAGATGGCTGGAAATGCTATCTGTCTGATGTTTCTCTTGGAATAAGTGGAACAGAAAGAAACTCTGTGATAGCCTGAAAGAGGATATCATCTGGAGAACCCTGATGGGGCAAGTTTAATCAGTGAGTCATTGACGTGACTAATGGTGGTACTTCAGATGTGGAAATCCTGGAACAACAAATCTCTCTGCAAATCCTACAAGAACCTTCCTGAGCGATAAACATTTACTTTTCAAGCACCAAAGCCTGGTGAACTGTATACATGTTAAATTCTGTGCACAGTATAAGAATTGCCTGTAACCAGAGAACTTGGAAGAAGGAGAAGTGAGATTGAACTGGGAAACAAAGAACTTAAATTTACACACACATCATACACCTGCACTTAGAATTAGAAGGGGGTTAATTTGGGTTAGTTAAATAAATAGAGATAAGTTAAATTTTGATTCTATTTTCATGTTTAAAGTTAATTAAAAACAACTTTTGTTTAAGTAACTACTTGTCTTGGTGAATGTCTATTGCTGCTGGGTTTTGGGGTCATTTGGGCTTGTAACAATGTTTATTATATCTGTAATATTCTGATTTCAATATTGACGTGAAAAATTATAAT
Source organism: Narcine bancroftii (assembly GCF_036971445.1). Taxonomy (NCBI): domain Eukaryota; kingdom Metazoa; phylum Chordata; class Chondrichthyes; order Torpediniformes; family Narcinidae; genus Narcine; species Narcine bancroftii. The sequence continues at coordinate 391,145,083 of NC_091469.1, forward strand.
TTATTAAACTTTTTAATTTTAGTTTTTACCTGTATACATGCATGTCCGCGTTCTAGTAGCAGCATACCTGTTCCAAACAGGTTATGGACACTTTTCTTACTTTTGGAAAAGCGGGGAGTATGGAATCTCTCGAATTTGTCAGGTAATTACAATAAAATTATGCAAAGATTGCAAATTGTTTAAAATAATTAGAGTTGGACTTTGTTTTGTTAAATCAAAATTACAAAACATTTGTGAAAGATATTTAAAGTTAAAAGTGCTCACAAAGCTATTCTCACTATTCCTGAGAAGACGATGCTTCTCTAAATGTTTGTAATTATTAACCCTAAGAATTCTGTCCAATGGTTTGACCATCACTGTCTCATAGAAAAACATAGAAGATAGGAGCAGGAGTAGGTCATTCGACCCTTCGAGCCTGCTCCGCCATTCAACGAGATCATGGCTGATCTTAAAGTTCAGTACCCCGTCCCCGCCTTCTCTCCGTAACCTTTAATACCCTTATACTGAAGAAATAGATCTAATTCCCTCTTAAGTATATTTAATGAACCTGCCTCTACTGCCCTCTGTGGCAATGAATGCCACAGATTCACCACCCTCTGGGTAAAGAAATTCCTCCTCATCTCGGTCCTAAATGGTTTGCCTATTATCCTCAAACCATGGCCCCGGGTTCTGGGTTCTCAAGACTCTCTGGTCTACAATTCCTGGGATTTTCCCTCTTGCCTTTCTTAAACAAGGGGACTACATTTGCTATTCTCTAGTACCAATCCTGTGGTCAGGAAGGATGCAAAGATGAAGTATCAGTGCCCCAACAATTTGTTCCCATGCTTTCTGCAGTGACTTGGGGTATATCATGTCTGGTCCTGGGGACTTGCCAATCCGAATATTTTTTAAGCAGATTCAACACTTTCTCTTTCTTAAAGTTCTCCCTTTTAAGTTTTTGTGAAGTAGGAACAATATTGAATAATGTTTACTATTCATAACTGCTACTTTTGAAGTGGTATGTCAAGTTGAAAATTAAAATTGGCAACGTGGGATTGTAACCTCCGTTTTATTTTTGCAGATTCTATTTCGTCTGAATTTCTTGGTGGTGGTGTTGTGTCTAGTAATGGATCGACCATATCAATTCTATTACTTTGTTCCACTAGTAACTTTCTGGTTCATTGTCATCTATGCCACTCTTGGTATTTGGCCTCAGACTGGCAAAAAAGATGAAAACGGTACAGTATTCTTTATATGTAAATACATTGGGGGGCTTGAAAGAATGATTTTGGCAGAGCAGATACAAAATACTCTCACATTAATCAAATATTTTAATATACATGCAGACTGCAATATTAAGCATTGCGAACATGTATTTCAAAAGTGTGTGTTTACTGACAAAAGCACTTTCAGATTTATTGCTAATAAAATGATAATCTGAAAATGATTTCTTGCTGGTTGTCAGATTGAATAACCTGGTGCAAAACAGATGGGCAAATGTGCACAAAGATACTGAGAATAAATAGGAGTTCTTGTAGAAACTACACTTATAATGCAAAATAGTACAGATCAGCAAGCTTGCAACAATAAAATTGGCTGGGGATTCTCTGGAAGAGGAAATTGTTTAGCCCATCAAAAAACAAGTTATGATAGTATGCACAATCTTTATACTGATATTTATTTCCAGTTAATCACACCAAATTTTATTAGCACTAATCACCTTCTGACTACTTTTGCAGTTATTTATAATTTTGCAACAGTCCAAAATTATTTGTGTATTGATCCAATGCAGAGTTTCTGTTTTTGTTTTAGGATCATGTTCCCCCTACTGGGAAGTGATGTTCAAATTGCTCAGCTTGTTATTGTGTATATGCCTACTTTCTGCTTCTCAGGTTGGTGAAAATTGTGAATGAGGAAAATTGCTGTATATTTTCCAGAAGGGTACATGTACTATATATGCGATTTTGGTGGGGGGTGTGGAAGAGAAAGCTGCAAAACAGAAGGCTGCCATTTACAGTAATTCAAGACTGTCAGGGTAAATCACCTCTTTGGAAGAGGTTACTCCTGTACTGTTCCATTGTTGTGAGTGGTGGCACAAGTTTGCATCTTCCCATTGAGAAATACTGATAATGTATTTGACTTTCTTATTTTTATTTCTTGGTTGATTTTCAAAAGCTTCATTTTTCCTTTTTTATATAAAAAAAATTAAGAGCAAATACTTTGTTCCATTTAACAGCATCAGGAGTAAAGTCATACGACACAATAACAGCTGTCTGCAGTTTGCTCCTCCAATTCACACTGACTATAATACAACACCATTAATGTGATCATACCTTTCCCATTCCTCAGCTCCACCCAGTCTCAGGAGACAAGCTCTCTAGACTGTGCTTGCTGCCTAAGCACTTCTGTGACATTTTCCCTAACAGTGCCACTCCTCCCTCTTTCATCCCTACACCTCTCTCACATCTGGAACAATGGAACATTGAAATGCCAGTCCTGCCCCTCCTGCAATCAAGTTTCATTAATGGCTGCAATGTCATAATTCCACATGCCAATCCACGCTCTGATACTCTTTGCTTTGAAATCAACACACCTCAGAACATAATTCTCACCATGCACAACACTTTAATTCCTGTCTTTATATGAAGTTGTAACATTTTTTTTCCACCTCCACTCCATTCTCTGCCCTGGGACTCTGTTTCTCATCTAGTTTTAAACCTCCCCCCACCAGAGCAGCATTAGCAAAGTCTCATGCAAGGATGTTTGGCCCTCCAGTTCAGATGCAAACCATCTCACCGTCAGGAAATCCAAAGGCCTCTTTCCTGCACCATCTTTCTAATCACATATTAAGCTGCATTATCCTCCTATTTCTAATCTCACTAGCACAAGGCATGGGTAGCAATCGTGACATAACAACCCTAGAAGTCCTATCCTTTAACTTAGCGTCCAACTCCCTGAACTCGCTTTGCAGGAACTCATCATTGGTCCCAACACGGAGCGCAGCATCTGGCTGTTTACCCTCCCCCATGAATACAATCTAAGACATCCTGGACCTGGCAACTTGGAGGCAATGTACCATCCTGGATTCTCAGTCTCTTCCACAGAACCTCTGATTTGTTCCCCTATTAAATCCCTTATTACCACAGCTAGCCTCTTCTCCCTTCTCCTCTTAGCCACAAAGCCAGACTTAGTCCCAAAGACCTGACTGCCATGGCTTTTCCCTGGTAGGTTGTTCCCCCTCAACAGTATCCAAAACAGTACACCTGTTATTTGAGGGGATCTGCCACAAGGGTATCCTGCACTTACTGTCTGTTCCCATTCCCTCTCCTGGCTGTCACCCAGCTACTTTGCTCCTGCCTCCTAGGTGTGATTGCTTCTGTCTATCATCCCCTCAGTCTCCCAAATAATCCAGAGTTCATCTAGCTCCAGTTCCCTAATATGAATTCCCTGACTATCCACATACTGCAAGAAGATCATATCCCTGCCCTGGCTACCTTTTCCATTGCCTGTGAAATACAAAAAAAATTGCTCTTACCTGTGATTCATATATTTCATCAGTCTTCCACATGGGATCTTGTCAAAAGCCACATCAACCACAATTCATATAAGAAATGTTACATATATTTTATATGCAGTTAGTTAACTGAAACTATTAATTTCTGTCTATTTCAGAGGTCTTTTGAAAATGCTTTTTCACTATGGCCAATTTCAAAGCTATTTGAGTGGCATGGTTTCCTTCATGAATGGTGGTTTCGATGGAAGTTGGATCGTTTTGTATGTAACCTTATTAGCTTTCACAAGAGTAGATTTTGTGTTAAATGCTACTGTGACTCTTGCTTTTATTCAAATTCACTCTCCTTGTAGTGAAGTTATTTTTCTTTTAAAACAAATCTTTTTCACTTCATGGGACATGGGTGTTGCCAATTTTACATTCACCTTCTAAAGGCAAAGGAAGTATGTGATTTTTTTTAAACTTATTTGTTGGAGAAGGATTCAACAAGAAATGGCATTTGTTTTTAATGTGGTGGAGATGAGGAATTGTGGAGGTGTTATTTCAAGAAGCCCTCACAAGTTGCTGCAGTTCATCTTATGTATCAGCTATGTTGTGAAGTTGGTACAGGGTGTGATGCATTATTATGGTGGATGGCATTCCTGCTTCATTGTTTCTGGAGCTGCTCTTATTTGACAGGTAATATAAATGCTTAGCTGAATTGCTTGCATATGTTATCGTGTGTCATAGAAATACAACTTTTTTCACTTATTTTGATGGTCTTCTGTTTCTTTATAGGTAGTACTACATGGTATGTTCTTTGCTTTTCTTTATGGTGCTTTAAAGAAGAGTAATCTGCTTTCTGAAGGCAAAGGAGAGACATTGTTTTCACCCAGATTGTCATCCTTTCTGCTTTTTATGTCAGTGGTTGTATTTTTGGTGAGTCTAATGATTCGATGAATTATCTAAGTATTTTTTTAACAATGAAGAAAAATACACATATTATTAATACCCATGGAAGCAGGAGGGACATGTTAAAATTTGAATTTAGTTTATGAATAACTTTCTATTTAGTACTATATCTTTGTTAAGTAGAAATGCATGAAAGTCATTTTCTGAATTCTTATTACCACTGAACAATACTAAAAGACAGGGCACAACGTAAATGAATGTTATCGGAATGTATTTAATAGAAATTTGGATGTTTCTTTTCTCTGCAAATTTATAACAGCAACAAATTAGTACCTAATTTTCTATTCACAGACATATTCAATATGGTGTGCCAGCTGCAAAAATAAAGCCGAGTGCAATGAGCAACATCCTTATTTCTCTGTATTACAGGTAACTTCACTTATTCTGCTGGATTAAATTGTGCAACATGCTTTAATAAATGTCACTTCATACTGAACACCTTCAAACATTTTTTCCCCCCCAGATCTTGTCCTTTGTTCTAATAAGGAATATTCCTGGTTATGTTCGTTCTGTGTACAGTTCCTTTTTTGCCTGGTTTGGCAAGATTTCCCTGGAGGTAAGAAAGACTAGACAATGCACAAGTTAAGCAAACAATGAACTGCTAGAGGAGGAACTCAGCAGAACCATGAGAAGAAATGATCTGTTTGATGATGATTGGGTTTTCACCTTTCATCAAGATTAAAGTACGCAGATATCATGTATCAAGGGAGGATGAAAAAAGGTGGGAATGGACTAAAACTTGTAGAGTATTGGAGAGAATATAGGTAAAAATAAGTAAAGGGAGAGACTCCTTGGTTGGTGGGCGATTGAATTAGAGATAAAAGTAACAGCAGGAGTTGGAAAAGAGATGGAACCAGATGGACGTTGGAGGTTAGCTAAAATTTTTTTTTTAAATATTCATTTTCAACTTTACCATCTTTAACACCCATTCTGACCTCCCCCTTTCCAATACTGAATGGTTTCACCTTGGCAAAGGTTCATCTTTTACCTGTACACCCACACCTCAACAAATTCTGTACTTGATACAATACTGAATTCTTCTTCCACTGCGCCCTCTTCCATTGTCTATTTCTTTGGCCATGAATCCCAACCCTCCCACTAATGATCCTTTTATCTGTCTTCAACAATCCTTCTCCTCCTCCTAGGCAACACCTCCAGCAATTTTCCTGCTCCTGACCTTTTCATCCTCTATGGCTAGCCGGACATTAACTGCCCAGATGTCTCCACCCCACTCTTTCAGTCTCTTCAAACATGCTATCATCCACTCACTTCGCAGCAACCCCAACTTCTCCATCAAACCCAAAGACAAGGGAGGCGTAGTTGTGGTCTTGTGTACTAATTTCTACATTGCTGAGGCCAGATGCCAGCTCTCAGACACTTCTTCAGATCTACCCCGGACCAAGACCTCACCAACGACGAGACCAGACAATATACCTGGTCAGGTACTGAAGGACTGCACAGATCAATTGACAGAGGTCTTCACAGACCCTGTGGCAATGACCTCCACCATTATGAAATACTTCGAGTGTCTGGTGATGGAACTCATTAAAGCACACCTCCCAGAGATGCTGGATCCATTTCAATTTTCCTATAGAAGAAACCATTCTACAGACAATGAGATAGCCTGGTCGCTTCTCTCCGTCCTGGCTGACCTGGAGAATGACGCCTCATGTGCCAGGCTGCTGTTCATTGACTTCAGCTCAGCATTTAATACAATCATTCCGCAGAGGCTGATGGAGAAGCTGTCCTTGCTGTGACTCAACACCCCTCTCTGTAAATGGATCCTAAGACTTCCTAAAAGAAAGACCACAATCTGGTCGGTAGCAGGATATCGAGCACTGTCACACTGAGCACTGGTGCACCCACTTCTGTTCATGTTACTGACCCACAAATGCATTTCCAGATCCAGCTCAAACAGTGTCATCAAGTTTACAGATGACACAACAGTCGTTGGCCTGATCAGCAACAACAAGCCACACTACGGAGGTGGAAAATCTCATGAAATGGTGCGAGAGAAATAACCTGAGTCTCAGCATGGACAAGGCAAAGGAAATGATCGTGGACTTCAGGTGGACCAGGAACAACCACCCTCTGTAATAGAGTGGAAAGCACCATGTTCCTTGGCATTCACTTAATTAGCGACCTATCATGGACACTCAACATCTCACTTGTCAGTCTCCTGAGGAGACTGAAGCGGGCAAGGCTACCGACCACCAATATGTCATCCTTTTATAGGACCTCTATCGAGAGCGTCCTGGCCGGCTGTATCACAGTATGGTATAGCTGGTGCGGAGAATTGGATCGGAGGTCAATCCACAGGACCATAAGAGTGGCAGAAAGGATGACTGGAGTCTCCCTCCCCACCATCAATGTGATCTACCAACATCATTGTCTGAAGAGGGGGCACAAAATTATGGAGGACCCTGTCCATCCTGCACACAGCATCTGTGCGTCACACAGCTCCTGTTGGGGAAAAGATACAGGAGTATCAGAGCAAGCACCACCAGGCTGAGGAACAGCTTCTTCCCACAGACAGTGAGAAGGCTGAATGACCAAAGGAACTGTTCACACTAACTATCCAAGTCTCTTATTCGTACAAAACAATGTCTGTCTATTTATTTATTTGCATGGATATAATACTTGTCCTGCAGATGTATTATTTGTCTGTATGTGTGTTTTGTTTGGTTGTGTGTCTGCATGTTTTTCACCAAAGACCAGAGAAGGCTTTTTTGTCGGATTGTACTTGTACAATCAGATAACAATAAACTTGATTTGAAGTATCATCAAGATATTATCTCCCAGACATCATAAAATATCACTTCAGGTGATGTCTCCACCACTGCCTCCAACCTAATAGTTCCTCGACTTTGCACTGCCTACTTCTCCCCAAAATTCAGACAGAACTGTCCTGACAGACTCATTGTTTCTACCTGCTCCTACCCCACTGAACATTTCTCTTTAATACCTCAACACTATTTTACCCCCATTCATCCAGTTCCTCTCACCACATCTGGGACACTACTCACAATGTCTACCTTTTTAAAGAATTCTGATTCTCCAGCCCCTACCATCTCATCTTTGTTATGGAAGTCAATCCCTTTACACATCCATTGTCCACCAGAAAGGCCTCAGAGCCCTTTGCTTCTTTCTTGAATGCAGGTGTTCAGTCACTATTAATGAACACTCACTTGGCAGAACTTATCCTCAACCATAACAACTTCTCCTATAACTCCTATTCTTTCCAGAATCAGGGTGTAACAATGGAAACATATAGGTCCCAGCTATACCCGCCTTTTGTCAGATATGTGAAACAATCCTCGTTCCAATCCTTTTCAGGTGCCTCTCCCCAACTTTTCCTCTACTATATCGATGTCTTCATTGGTGCTCCTCATGTACCCATGCAGAACTCAACAATTTCATTAACTTCACTACAGTACCAACTTCTACCCAGCCTTAAATTTATCTGAATTCTTTTTGGTATATCTCTCCCCTTCTTTGTCCTCTGTCTTCATCTCAGGGAATTACATTTGTTGATATCTATTACAAACTCACAGACTTTCAGAGCAAGCTGCATTATTACCTCTTCCCATCCTGTCCCCTGTAAGGAACCCATCCCTTTCTCACACTTGCTCTTGCTCCAAAGGTTCTGTTTTCAGGATAAGCCTTCCCTTCCACTCCAGAACATGTTGTGTTCACTTTCTTTAATGAACATTAATTTCTCCCTTGCTGTCATTGATAAAGCCCATTTTCCATATCTCCACTATTTAATGTACTTCTGCCTTTACTCCACTGGACCTTACTTTCTTCCCCATTAGCCTCGGCATCTACCAACAGCCACATCTCTTTCCACCCCCACCCCCCCACCCGGCCCTATATCTGCTTTGCGCAGCGATCAGTCTCTGATATTCCCTGGTCAGCCCTTCTCTTCCCACCCACCATTCTACAACTCCCCTTGCCTCCATCCAGGGCCAGAAACAGATCTTCCAGGTGAGGCAAAGTTTCAAGTGCCCCTCATGCAAACTAATTTACTGTGTTCTTTGTCCTCTGTGAGGCCTTCACTACGATGTAGAAACTAAACACAGATTGAGTGACTGCTTCGCTAAACATCTATGGTCTAAACTTGAGCTTCCCGCTGCCAACAATTTCACTCCCATAACCATTCTTATCATCACATTTATGTTTTTGACCACATCCATGGTTAGGGGAAGGCCTAACCAAAATATGAGGAACAAGGGGAGTTGTAGAAAGGTGGATGGGAAGGAAGGGCTGACCAGGGCAGCACAGTTGGTGTAGCAGTTAACGCAACGTCTTTACAGCGTTAGTGATCGGGACCTGGCTTTGAATCCTGCGCTGTCTATAAGGACTTTGTTTATTCTGTATGTCTGCATGGGTATTCCCCAGAGACTCAAGTTTCCTCCGTACCGGGGTGCAGGTTAATTGGGCAGCACAGACTCATAAGGCCGAAATGGCCTGTAGGTCTAAATTTAAAAATAAAATATTTAAAAAACACAAAATAATCCTCCGAGACAGCCTCCTGAAGTAAGACACAGAATAGCACACTGTCACTGAATAGTTTTGGAAAGAGAAGGAATAAAAGGATAAAAATGTAATTAGGTGTAAGGAATATGAAAAAAATAGAGTTGATTCAGATATACTTAATCGTGACTCAAGATTTTTAACATCAGAGGTTAGTAATTTCCAATAAATTGTGGATGTGATTCACGATCCTCCATTAGCTATTCAATCATTAAATTTTGGAAAGGCAATAAAAGCTTAAAAATATATTTTTATTATTGTGGAGCAACTCGTAGGTAGGAATGACTGCAAGTAAGATTGTGATGTGGACAGAGTAATCATGTCAAAATTAAAATAACCAAATAAACATGTTTGGAATCCTTTTGAAAATGATCCAATCATTCATACTTTTCAGTCATAGAACCATTCCCTGCTTTTTGCTGCCAGAAATGCAGATATATATATTGTTGTACTAAAGTCTTTATGCCATTCAGATGTCCTTACACAATTTGTGATTCAAATATTATTGGCCAGTGTACTAGTAATTTTCTTTGTTCACGGTCATTTGAAGCTAACTACTAAAAATAATGTACAAATGGGGAAATCCCTACAGCTTTGCCAATTCCATTGTAATTGTTCAGGTAATAGAGACTCTAGTGAGAACATGCAAGTTCTGAATTTGCTGGCATACAGTTCTATTGGTGATTTCCCAATTGCAATTCAATGACGACTTCAGGTAGCTTGACAATGTGAGTGGATCTGTGGTGAGTGACAGTTCTATTTTGTTCTAATTCGTGCAATAATGCCGTTGGTTTTCTTCACAACGGCCAGCAGCTGTTAGCAGAATTAAAACATTACAGAATGTTTAAAATATTGAACTATTTATATTATTTCAACAAGGTATGTATTACACATTGAATTATTTTCCTTTCCAGCTTTTTATATGCCAATATCACATCTGGCTTGCAGCAGATACCAAAGGAATCCTTGTACTAATTCCTGGCAGCCCAGTGCTAAATATTATTGTCAGCACATTCATCTTTGTTCTAGTCGCTCATGAAATCTCACAGATCACAAATGATCTAGTACAAATAACCATTCCCAAAGATAACTATGTTGCACTGAAAAGACTCTTGGGTGTAGCTGTTTTCTTATTTGGAATTCTTGCATTGTCCTCTTTTGAACAAATGAAAAAATAAGTGAAATAATGACTACTTCAGATCTTCATATTTAATGACATGACCTCCGTTTATGGAGAAACCAGCATAAATAAGTGCAACACTGAGATTCTACAAACATCAATCTGGGGAAAAAAGTGGATGCTGCATATGTACATAGTGTTTAAATATATTTGGCCATATTATGATCATTTGAAAGTGACTTTTATAAACAATGGTGTGACTGACTACTGAAAATGTGACATTTCTTAAGATGCTATTTCATGTGAATTTCTTTTTTGATGTACTGTATTTCAAAGGGCAGATATCATGTGGTTAAAGCAACATTCTACTTCTGTGGCAAACCTAATTTCTCTGTCAGGTTTTTCCGTAATTTCACTTTAAAAAAAAATGGCAATAATTCCAATTTACAACTTTCTCCTTAAAAATACCCACATACTCTATTGCAACAGCTATATGAATTAAAAAAAATCTTAACAATCTGATGCTGAGCACTTGCAATATTTAACCTTTTATGGATCAGTGATGATGGAAAAGAATTTGGTTCATTGGTCATTAGAGATGCAAAGGCAAAATTTGAAAGTTGAGTTGTCTTCTGAATCTGGTGTTGCATTGGTGGTGCTATGGGGCTGGATAATTATTCCACCCACTGTTAGTTTTATAATTTGTTGTGGAATGGATAATAATTGACTTGGTCAAAGCATGACATGAAACACTGCTGTTAGGCTGAAACAGAGATTTAATTAAGGACTCTTGCTTTGTATGCAAGTGAAGTAACCAACTATGTGCAAGTTAAGCTAGTATGATTTGATCATCAGTTTGTGATCTCAGCTTGATCTAATTATATTTTGAAATTATTGAGAATTATATAGAAATAGCAAAAATGTGCTACAATTTGATTCTTAAGTAAAATTTAGAACAAAATGCGAAGATTTATTTTAGTGGGATAAAGGGGGAGAAGGGGAGCTGAGAAATGTTACATAATTGTGACTTCCCCACGACTTATTAGATTTGAACTGCATTACACTTTCATTAGAATCTATATCCCTTTTTGAAAATGGCCAAATTGAAAAATGTACAAGGAGTTTTAAAAATCACAAATATTTTTCTTCATTTACACAGGACCTTGATCAGTTTTGTTAAATGATTTATATTCAAGAGTACATTTTGTTTCTTTCGAGAAACCATCAGGTGACGTGTAAATACCATAATTTTTAACGATGAAAATTAGTGATGAGGTTCTCATGGTGACCTGGCTGCCATAAATCATTATGACTCCTGTCTTTGAAATCATGGTAAACTAATTCAAACCCACATTTATAAGCCTGCAGTGTATTTTTCTTTTAAAACTGTCTTCTGCATGTAATTCCTTTTGAATTTCAGCACTTCTGTGTATTTCACTGCAGATACTTGGATAAAATTGTATTTTTTAAACCAGACATACTGAAACACAATTGATTCTTAAAGTAAGACTTTAATATCAGATTTTTAAAGAATTTAGTATTTAGAACCCAAAAAACATTTTAAGCGCATTCTATTTTAACCTGTTTGTTTAAAGATAATTGAAACAACAGCATTGAAATGTTTAAATTCCAGCTCACCGGAATTAAAATATATATTTATAATCATTTATTCAATTATATTTCAGGGACTCTCCCTGCAGTTTAGCCTAATCTATCAGAGACAGATGAGTGTATTTGAAGTCAGTGCTTTTTTCCTACAGTTGTGCATGTGATTGTATACCGCTTAAGTGCTTTTTCCCATTAGTATCAAATGATGCATGGTATTCTGGCCAAGAATTCTGTTGCAGCACTTTTTTTAAAACGTGGTAATCTGGGTGGGGGGTGTTGGTGAAGGGCAGAAAGAGAATTATAAATCTGCACTATTCTGTTTATGATTGCAACCATTTATTTATTTTATTAGATTTTTATTTTGTTAGTTCTGCAAATCAAAAACATCAACTAAGTAAATTTTGCACTGAGACTCAGTTTTGATGTTTCCCCAATTTATGCACTTTCTAAAATACTTTGTGGTAATTTCTATGATGTATATCCATATAACCAGAAATGGGGCAAATTTTATGATAAGGCTTGGTTTTATTAAACCTAAAATAATTTGCCCTAAGTAATAATCAGAATTTCTGCCTTTGATCAATTCCTGCAGCTATTAAAAATAACCTACAATTTGAAATATATCTCTTACTAATTTTTATTGCACTTGGGACCATTGTTTCAGTGTCATTCACATATTAAGTTGTGCTTTTGAAATAGAGCTTATTTTGTAATACAAAATTTTATTAGAGATTTTGCACTTACAGGTACTAAATTATGACTCCAAGATCAAGGGATTATAAATGTTTTTTTTTCTGAAATCACATGCTAATTATTTTTCATTTAAAATTCTTACATTTGCAACAGATTTCCAGTATGGTATGAAATTTATTTGTTTAAAATTATAGTTTGAAATCTCTTAGGCGTTAGTCTGTTTTACAGAGCCTTTTTCAAATTAATACGATAGAGCTGAAATATCATTCAATGACATTTGCTTTTAAACTTCTGCAGAAGTTGAATTGCACATGCATTTATGGTTGAAAACTTCCTGCCACATTTTTGATCCAACTGCAAAATACTTGGTTAGGCTAAACAAATATATCTATTTATGGCTTGAGCTGATTCATCTTTTCTCATAAATTTGATACGGCTGAACAAAGAATTTTGAGAACTCAGTAGATCAGGCAGCATCCATGGAGAGTTTTGTTCTGGACTGGCTGGATAGAGTTTTAGTAGTTTTCTTGGTTCACTGAAATTAATATGTGGATCTCATCCAAAAGATTGAAACCCCAAAATAAATTTTCTTTCTCTTTTTGAGGGCTAGCTGCTAGTCAAATCATCGTGGCAAAGACCTTTTTGGTCCATTAGTTACGTACAATGTAATCTGATCATTTTGGTCAGATTGAACCAAACCCCCCCCTCCCCAAAGCTTCTGAAAAACTTCTGACAGACAGCAAAACTATTAATTTTACCAAACACAACACTATGTTTTCCTTTTGGCTTTCTTTAACAGCTCCAGTTTTAGCTTGGTATTTAGTGGAATTTGGGTAGATGTTTGTTTCAATAATTATTTACAATGATAAAATCCATTTTCAGGTTCTCAAGGAACTCTTCCAAAAATAATCCCAAGCACTTTTTTTCAAATATTTGCATGTACATTCAAATTTCACAATGTTGCATTCTACTTTTGGACAGATTCATTATAAATAATGCTAAAATTGTGCACAAAGTATTTTGCTTTGCCTTCACGGCGCTGATTAAAAATGGTCCACTTAGGTTATGTATTAACATTTTAAACAACTGACTACGTTTTTGCCTATAGTAACCATGCAGAATAATTGGTGTATTTAGGTTGCAGCAATTTTTGTGCAAGAACCTCTAGGTTCTCAGGAGCCCGTCTTGTGCTGTTGCTACCCCGGCAATGAATCACCCAATGGCTGTGTGTGAGCACTGTTGTCAGGCAGGCTGAGACGAGATGTGTAGTTGTTGAGGACTACGATTTGGACTGCATGTGTTGACAGACTGCCTTAATCATCTCTCACCTGTTGCATGAGTACCTTCCCCTCATTTGTTTGGCCAGACAGCACCAGTTATTTTTACATGGGAACAAATCTCAATGGTAGTCACTAGCCATCAAGTTAATTTAAAAGAAATCAGGTTGGGATGTGATATGCTACCAAAGTGAGGGAAAGGAAGAGGTTTTCATCACATCTAACAATTGACTAAAATGAATGCTGACTCCAAAAGAGACTCTAGCCAATTCTTTCTGTAATCTCATGGAGCAGGTGCCCTACTTGCCTTTACTACCTAATACCAGCTGTACAACATAATCCAGGGGCCAATCCTTACTGCAGTTGTCATTTTTTTTTTAAGCATAACACTACCATCAGTATCACTTCTTTGACCTAATGAAATACAAGTGCATTCGATATAATTTGGTAAGAAAGGGTGATCGTAGGTTTACAGATGCTACAAATTAATGACCATTTAATAAATGTTAACTTTAAGTGCTGAGCTTATCAAAACCGCATAGTATTTTGGACTTTCCATTTGTTCAATACTGCTTTTTTAGCATGTGGCTAAATTGCTTAGGAATGGGAAAGTTTGTATCTTACATGTTACATCACTCAATCAGACAGAATTATACTGCAATTTTAAAAAAATTAAATATTTATTACATCTTAATGTGGATTGTAAATTAACATGGTAGTGCAGAAACTGTTAAAAGACTGAAAACATTAATTTACCAATTAATTTTGACCTATTTGTTGTCTAACTTTTTGCTCCCATGTCTTTGCCTTTAGCTCCTTCGAAATAGCTTGAGTTGAAGTTTCATTCTACATTTATTTTATTTTTAATTTGTAAATATAGCTAATGGACTTGCAACTGACTTGTTTTCTATGGCAACTGTGAAGGTGAACTAATAGATGCTTTGAGGTGGCCACAAAGCCCGACTGTAAAGCCGCACAGAATACTCCTGTGCGGCTCTCGGGTGGCCATCTGAAACCAGAAAAGCTGGCCAGGAGGGTTATTCATCTAGCCCTTCTTAGAGAGGAATAACTAGCCCGCTCGGAGTATCGATTGTGACAGTTGAAAGCAGCCGGGCTGCTGACGTCGTCAGCCATTGACTCCATGGACAAGGAAGCCAGACTAAAGTAGACTTCTTCAACTTTTATTCATACTCCCGCTGCCACTTCGGGGGGGGGGGAAACCGGCAGCAGGAGTCAAGTCATGCCTTGACGTGAGGTCAGCGTGAGCGGGGCTAGGCACCTGTCCGGAGTAGCCGGCTTTCGCTGCCAGACATGCTAGCTGAACTCCTCTAGCCGCGCCTGCAGGTGTCTAATCTTCTATCAGAACACCTGAAAGCGGCTAAAGTTTACCTGAGGTCATTTTATAACTGTCAATTTTCCAGCAGCTATGTAAAGAACCAGTGGTTAAATGCAGAGCATGCAGCAATCTGCTTCTGTCTGCCCAGGTATTGTATTTGGCACTTTATATAACCATATACAGCACAGAACAGGCCAGTTTGGCCCTACTAGTCCATGCCGGAACAAATCCCCACCCTCCTAGTCCCACTGACCAGCACCTGGTTCATACCCCTTCAATCCTCTCCCCTCCATGTAATTATCCAGTCTTTCCTTACTTTAGCTACAAATGGTGGCAAGGGCTACTGATTATCTTGAGCCACAATTTTTAAATCTTTTAAACACAAGCCATCATTTATTTCAATGTATATTTTTTCAACAGTTTCAAATAACTGAATGGAAATACCTGTATTGAAGATCTATGAGCTCAAAGGCAAAGTTTTGCCTGTTGTAGCTACTGCACCATCTCCAGAGCCACATCCCCACAATAATTCAGTACTGTACAACAATGAGATTAATGTAGGCAAGCAAGCACTGGGATCAGTTCATTCTATATACTTTTCCTTTTTGTGGCCAAGTACTGTTCCAAATCTACTTTGGCAATATTACAAGAGTAATAATCAAAATGATAATCACTGGAAGCTGAAAATTTAAATTAAATTCATCCCAAAACAATCAAATTCATTTGTAATTATGACTGAAATTACCAGATTATATTTAAAAAAAACCATCTATTTATTTGTCTCTATTTAATGAACAAAAGTTAGGAAATTTCATCTGTTCAGCTCATCTGCTAAACCCTCATGCCTTATTTACCTATGTATTTAATTATCACATTACATTTTTGGATGGGCTGCTTGGTCTTCAAGGTTAAAATTCTGCTCCTATCTGAACGACAGGCTCATGATCACCAGCCCACAGAAGTTATGACAGCTCTGGCTTTTAAAATTGAGATAAGTTTAAAAATCCTTCTTTCAAGTGGAAGATCTTATTTCTACCTCCTTGATCATTCCCAACCCTCGGACTGCAAGTGATATCAATTCTGGTTTTCTCTCTCACTAAAATCTCTTTATTTTTCCATTAAGATGCATCTTTTTAAATTGTGATTTAGATTAAATTTTCTTTAATATTGCTCACATGAGTATTTAGGACACTAAAACATTATTATTTGTAGAGATCCTATTTAAAAAAAAAATAATAACCAGTGCCAAATAGGAGGCATTGACAAATTTGATTTGAGGAGTACAATGTAATGCCTATTAAAATGTTACAGATCTTGTTACAGATTCTGAGTGAGACTGCTCTGTTGCAATGCTTCATATTCCTGTGATAGCATACTATTCTCCTGTTTATTGTTGCAAATGAGAACAATGTAAGGCATCTGGATTGTTTCAGATCTTTTAATAGTAATAATGGGAAGGTAAAAAATTGTAGCTATTCTAATTTCAGCTGAAATATGCTAATTATACATGGAATAAACTCGACATGTACATTAATCAGTGTCTAAATGTAATTTTAAGTTTTCATTTGATCCATATCTGTAAATATGCCATTTTCATATTTGCCTGTATCTCTTCATTTGAATGAGTTAGCATGAAAAGTAAAAAAAACATGCAGAAATATATTGTACACCTAGATTATTTCATTCTCCTTGAACTGTAAGAACGTCAACACATGCCTTGTTTAAAAAAAATGTATTTTTTGTTATGCTTTGGAAGTTGCCTCATAAAGCTCTTGTGCTAAACAATTTTGGGACTTGTTTTTTTTCCCCCCTCAAGAAGAATACATCACAACAAATTTTCAATGTAGAATCTCTTTTCGATCACAATGAAATAAAATGGCACAAGGGTGAAAGCCTCATTTCCAAATGCATAATACTAATCATTTCAGTGATGCATTCTAGCCAAGTTCAGGACATCCACCAATATTGTCTATTCTTGAAGTAGCCTGCTATAGGGGATTGACACCTCCATTATCAGCTTGCTCACAATTACAAGCATCCTGAATGTGATTGAAAGCTTTTTATGCTGTCAGCATCTTGTGCTAAGAGAGAAGAACTTTGCACAGGGATAGAATGTTGAAAGCATTGGAAATAATTAACATACTGTGGTGTTATCAGTACACTATTTTTCTTCCAGAATTGTAAACCTTCACTTGCTTTGATACAGGTAATTTTCTAATTTCAATGGGTCTCTATTTTGCCTTCAAAATACTGACAATTCCTAATTTTCCCCCATAAAGGTAATAATAATAATGCCTCGTGTGGTCACTCAACCAAAGAAATTGAGAATTAAATCTGTTAAGCATGCACCTACCAAACTGTAACTGCTGTCCTTGACACCCTTCAATCTGTTGTTACTAAGGCAGGGAATCAATCCTCAGATGAGACCAATGACCAGCATAAAGGCTGAACTACTGCAACACCAAACATACCTGAAAATGAGGGGTAAATGCAGGGTGCAATATTAGCAGTTAGCAATATTGAGTAACTGACCACTCTGTGCTTTCTCTTGTGATCCATTCATCTCTCAACTTAGTTTAAAAAAAAAGTTTGATTCTGTTTTTCTTCAACTCTGATGAATTTTGGGGGAAAAAAAGCCCATCTATTCCTCAAAGCAAAACACTGCAGGTGGTAAAAATATGAGGTAAACAAAATGCTGGGATAGTTAACATTTCAGATTATTGAAAAGTTTGTGCAGACTAGTCACCCAGCTATAGGAAGGACATCATTAAGATGGAAAGAGTGCAAAAAAAATTCATGGGGATGTTACTGGGATTGGAGAGTGCAAGTTAAAAAGTGAGACCAGAGATGTTAGAGCTTTTTTCTCTGAAGCATAAGAGGCTGATGGTTGAGGTTCTAGAGGATTATAAACTTATGAAGGAGATTAAATAATAGTGAATAGTCAGTGTTCCCTCATGGAATAGAAATCTAAAACAAGAGGGCATTAGTTTAAGGGGAAAGAATTACAAAGGACCTTTTCCCTCATGATGGTGGGTAAATGGAATGAGGTGCCAGAAGAAATGGTGGATATGGTACAATTGCAAAGTTTGCAAGTAATTTAGTCAGGTATGTGGATAGGGAAGGTTTAGAGGGAAATGGGCCTGTCTCAGACAGGCAGCTTGGTTGGCATCAACAAGTTTGGCTTACTTGTGTCCTGTATATATCTACAACTCCACGCTCATCAAGTTAACATTGTGGCTACAAGAGAGATCGGGTGAGATATAAATGAAAACCTTAAACAAATTTCAGAAACTGATAAAATGCAAGCTATTTATTAGCAGCACGTAGTAACTCATTTTGAACATTAAGTCATGACAAAACATTTTTTTCTACTTGCAATACAAACATTTCCTTTTTTAGCAAAAAACATAAAATTAAATTGCCTGAATAGTTCATGTGCAAAAAGCAAATACTGCAATTTTATGCTGGAATAAGATGTACAAAATATATTTGTGACATGCATTGGCAGTGTAAATTCAAAATAATACTCGTTAGCACACAGTAAAAGATCATACATTTGGTCAGTATACAGAAGAATAATAACCTTTCAAAGTAGAATCTGATATTAGGTAAATGCTTCATTCAGTTTTCCTTCCTCAGGTTTGCCATTTATCTATTTAAAAAGAAAATAATTAAATATGAAACACAAAATTACAAGCTAACTAACAGAAAAGTTTACTACTACCATCACCAAGCTCCAGAGCTGCCTTATAGATTGTGGGTGCTGATACTCCAGCTTCTGTTTTACTTGATCAAGTTGGACAAAATCCTAATGACTGAGCTGGTCAGGCCTTTTTGCTTTAAATAATCAAAGTCAATTCCTAAGGCCAAATTAGAAGCAGAAAATTAAAAAGTAAGTACTTCATTAAAGAAGTAAATCACAAAAATCTGTAGACACTGTGATTGAAGTAAAAACATTAAACAGCGTCCTTTATGTAGCAAAGGTAAAGATATATATATCTGACTTGAGCCGTTCAAAGTATGAGAAAATGCCAGCAGGCATCCGAACAAAAGGTGGGGGGTGGGTGGCAGAGGCAGGAGATGATAGGTGGAGAAAGGAAGGAGGGCAACGTGAGTGTGGAATGGAGTCTGGGTGAGAACATGGTTGTAGTACTTGAGAGCTGCAGGGGTTACAGATGGGGAGCAGTGGGAGAGAATCCTACCTAACTCCCTAAGGAGAGCAAAGGCAAACTTCTTCAGGGTAGGCCTCCCTTGGAGAGCTATTACATATCTGTAAACCTTGCTGAGAAGGTAATCTAAAGAGAAGGTGTAAGCCATTTATATTGGAAGACATTTCTTCATTGAGGATTGTGAATCTTTGGAATTCTCTATTTCACAGGGTTATTGGTGCCATCAGTACATTCTTGGGTAATAAAGGAATTGAGGGATGGGAGAGAGGATATGAAAATGACAAAAATTCAACTACTGTATAATCATACTGAATGGTGTAAAAGCTTTTCATATTCTCCTGATCCTACTTAAATTGTGATATCCAACAAACCTAATGTAGCTGGCTTTAATATAAATCTTTACTAACTTTAGTTGATTACTTTTTTTTAAAAAAATCACAAGTTTAAAATCATAACTGGTTGATTTGAATTTTTCTGTCCTGTTTGGACACAAGTCTGAAGACCAGCGTTTTTAATTCAAGGTCCTCTTCCCAGTGGTTATCCAGGATCTTAACTCCACCCCCACCCCCCCCCCCCCCCCCCATTACACTAACTACTGGCTGCTCTGGCACCACAAAAAGGATTGTCTGCACTATTTTCTTGCACAATGGTAGCTGTGGATATTTATGACCTATATAACTTATTTATCTTCTGTATTAATCTAATATATACTATTGTTTCTAATAAAATACCTGTTTAGCTGCAGCAAGTGAGAATTTCAATGCTTTATGTACATTGTACAGTGTATTTGACAATAAATTTATTGAACTAACTGCAAAGATTTTATTAAAATTTGTTTCCATGAATACAAGATGGGATTCATTTTTCATTTAATAGTTCATCACAAATGCAAAACTCATAAAAATGGAATTAAATTGGTCCAATTTGAAAGATACCCTGGTAATAGCTTGGGAGTCAAATCATAGATTTCTGTGCCATATCTTCTCTCATTCTGCACTCTCCAAAGAGGAGAAATGGTTTTTCAGCATATGATCCATTTCAAATTAATATTCCTAATCCATCATGTCATATTTATGCAGAAAAGTTTTTTTTAAATTGTAATCACTACCTTTACACATCAAAAAATTTCTGGTCACACTATTCAGAACAAGTCCTGTGACAATTTCAAGGTGACAAAAATGAAGCCAAATATCGTCATTGTACTGGAATAACCCAATGTCATTACTAAGGGATATCATTTAGGAAACAGATTTATATCTGTAATGACAGTAAATTATTTACAATCTAATTAATAACACATGGAAGCAGGCAAATGCCAAAAAAACTATCTTTTCACATTTTCTATTTTGCAGGTGTTATTTAAGTTAAATGGTTAAAAAAAACCCAAGAATTGAATTTCGAATAAAATTATCAATTTTTAATTTTTTTTTTAATTTTTTTTTTTTATAAACACTGGTTCATACTTGCCTCAAATTGCAGAAATGTCGACATACAAAATTCTCCTCCAATCAGGAAAGCAAAAATGGAGGAAAAGATCTGATTATGGATGAAGAACTTTACGTTTTGTTTTAAAACTATGCACACTGACAAGAAAACAAAATCTGCTGCTAAGTGGCAATTGATTTTATGAAAATGCATAAATGGATGTAAACTTTCTACATCATTGCACAAAAATGGGACTGAAGTGTTCTTGTCCTATGACATTTTGATTGAACAATAACAAAAATCACACATTATTACCCAAAAGGGGTGATTTTCACTGTTCTTCAATTATGTGACATGGTAATTGACGTGATAGTGGTTTGAACAGGTGATGGCTGGCGATACGGATGTTGGATACTGACCTGCACCTTGCTGTTGAGGCAGCTGTGTCTGCAATGGGTGATTCCTGCAGAACAAGACACAATTTCATTCGCTAAAAATGAATTCAAATCAGATGCTGAATTTAGGGTGAAAAACAACTTTTGTCTACGTCAGTTTCCATTCAAAAGCTCAATTTTCTTGTTTTTTTTTAATAATATATATGTCATTCATGAGTACATTGAAGGAAATCATTGCCAAACCATTATTTTAAAACCAAAGGCCATAAAATATTAAGAAAAACAATTTAGACATACAGCCCAATACAAGCCGGTTACTGTGGTGTATGTATAAATTAGAACAAATTTAAAGGTTGGCCCCCTTGGTGTAGAGAATGTTAATGTGCTGGACATTTCAAGATCATGAAAGAGGTGATGCTGGGTTTTTGGAAGGACCATGAAGGTGGACAAGTCTTTTGATCCTCATGGGAGACATTGTATTCACAGATGCTGTCTGACCTGCTTTGTTTCACCAGTAGTTTGTACTGTACAATCTTTCTTGTCACTGGGGAATTCTAGGAGTATAGTGGGTCAGGGGAAGCAAAGGGAATCTGGCAATTATGCCAGCAAGGGAGTGAGGTTCTATATGATGTTAAAAAACCCAGACGTATTAATGTTGAACATTAGCTGTAAAGAAATGAATGTACAAGGTACAGTCGATTGATTAAATTTCTCAACCACACAGGTCATAAATGTAAAGCTGGCTCTCAAGATGCAAAGAAATACAAATATTCTGCTTTTGCGATCACTTGTGTTGAAGACTGTGATAGTACAGATCTATCACCAATGTATATAGTGTATATAGTTACAGTATCTAGACTGTGCTTACAGCGATTGGCTGAGAGCTTAGCCACGCCTACTGTCTGGGCCTTAAAGGGATGTGTCCCTAGCCAGGTCGGATCATTCCGGACTGGTCGGCCACCTGTGAAGAGCTCCTGTCTTTTGCTAATAAAAGCCTTGGTTTGGATCAACAAGTCTTTGATTCTTTCGACGAGCTCTACAAAGACAAAACTAAATTCTGCCTTATCTAATAATGTATTATTAAATAAGAACTCACTGTTGTGTCTGCATGAGAGGCATGTTGGAAGTGTCACAGTTGTCTGATTGGTGAAGGGGTGGCATGATCTCACCAGTTACTGGATTAAACACTGGCAGTGTGGAGAGAGGCCAAGCTGCTTCACGGTTCTTCGACATGTTTCGAAGTTCCTTGGTTGATTTTTGGATGGAACTGTGATGAACCAACTGGATGCTGAGGAAACGTGAAAATAGAAAGTAAAAAGATTACGTATAAAATGTTAAACCTCAATATTGCTCATTATTGTCTTGGAAATTAGCTTTGGACTATCATCAACACTGCTAATCAATGGCAACAGTGAAACATGAAGGTCTGCAGATACTGAAACTATAGTAACAACACAAAAATACTGGAGGAACTCAGCAGACCACAAAGTATTGATAGGAGACAAAGATACATTACTGTCATTTCCTGCAGGTGCCCAAATGAAAAGGCTGGGGAGAAGGAAAGAAAGGGCAGAGAGAGCATACAAGACATTATTTGGAGAATAGGAAAGAAGAAATGTGATTGTGGGGCGGGGGCGGGGGGGGGGGGTCGGTGGTTGGCTCTGAATACAGAGCTGGGGGAAACGAGGCAGCAAAAAGGAAAGTGGAAAAGAAAGGGGAAAGAGATAAAGGGATAGATGAGGAGGGGAGGAAAGACTAAAGGAAACTGGGGGTTGATGTAAATGCCACCCGGTTTGATGGTGGCCAGGCAGAATACGAGGTGTTGTTCCTCCAATTTGCAGGTTGTGTCTGGCAGTGCATAAGACCATGGACAGGTAATGGAGAGGATTGAAATGGATGGCCACTGGGAGATCCACACTATCACTCCGGACAGAACTGAGGTGCCCAACAAAGCGATCTTGCAATCTGCATCCATTTTGTCCAACGTGGAGGAGATCACAATGGGAGCACTAGAAACAGTAAATGTTCCCTGCAGAAACACAAGATGCTTCATTTTGAAGGTCTGTTTGGGCCCTGAATGGTAGCGAGGGAGTAGGTACAGGCGCAAGTATACGCCTCCTCCAGTCACTGGGGTAGATGCCAACGGGGCAATTGGTGGGAAGGGAGGAGTGGAAGAGGAAGTCATGAGGGGCAGTTCCTGGGGAAGTTAGAAAGGGGACGAGAAAGGAAGAGAGGTCTGATGGTGGGATAATGCAGTAGGTGGAGGAGATGGCAGAGGAGGATGTGTTGAATGCAAAGGTTGATGGAGTGGTAGATGAAGACGAGGAATCCCATCCCCGTTGTACGTGGGGGCAAAGGGGCCAGTGCAGATGTGCAAGTAATGAACACTATATGAGTGATGGTCTAGTTGATGGTAGTAGAGGGGAAGCCATGTTTTTTTGAACATCTCGGGTGACCTGACATGAAAGACTTTGTCCTGGGTGCATATACAATACATCCATCCATTGTGGTCTCCTCTGTGTTGGATAGAGTGGGAGATGGCTTTGTTGAATACCTTGGGTTTATCTCCCAGTGGCCATCCATTTTAATTCCCCACCCAATTCCCTTGTGGACATGCCTGTCTATGGTCTTATGCACTGGCAAACTGAGAAGACCGGCAAATTGGAGGAATGGCCCCTCGTATTCCATTTTGGCACCCTCCAGCCAGCTGGCATTAACATCAACTTCTCTGGTTTCTGTTCCCCCCCACCCCCAAGTCAAACACCACCTCACCCAATCAATTCTCATTTTCCTTCTGTCCATATCCAATTAACACATTTTAGCTGTACTCCCCTGCTCTTTCTCCCCAACCTTTTAATTCGGGCACCTGTCTACTTTTTACCTTGACAAAGGCGTCGGGCCCAAAATATCGACTATATATTTTTACCTCCTACGGATGCTGCCACACCTGCTAAGTTCCTCCAGCATTTCTGTGTCAATGGCAATAGTTGCAGCACAATACATTTATATTAAATTCTTGTGTCTGCTTTTGACACAGAAATCAGCCTATCCAAAATAAGCAATCCAACTGGCCAATTCAAAATCTAGACTGAGAAATACTATTGTTAGACAGGTTCTTCCTTATAGTATCTTCATTTTTAACCTTATGATTGCTAGTTCAGCCTTCAATTTGCTATCATGTTTCTGTGACTAAGACCCACAGAGGGTTTTCTTCAGAAATAGTACAAATTTTAACTTCTAAAAAATAATCCCATTAGAATATGATTGATCTTTGTTGCACTATAAATGTACAATTATTTGGATTTTTACAATGTTTAAAAATGCAACTAGAACTTTCATTCAACCCAGGTTGGAAATGGGTAGAATCAGGTTTAAAATATGCAATTTGAATGGGGATACAGAATACTGAAGAAGATGCCCACCCAGATTTTCTTTAGAGGTGGCTTGATTGGCAATCAAAGAGATCTTAAAAGTGGATATAACCCTACAACCTGGTGAGATGTATCCTAGCTCACAAGAAGAGGTAAGGGAGGAGATTATGGGAACCTACAAAGCATTTATTCATCTTTGTTGGTCACAAGGAAGGTGCTAGATGATTGGAAGTCAAAATATATGGTACTTTTAATCAAAGACATTTGGACTAGGTCAGGTAATTACATACCTCCTGTCCAACATCAACATCAGGGATGTTACTGAACAAAAAATGCTTTACAGAAGTCCATACATACTACATCCACTGTTCTATCCTCAATAATCTTCATCACTCCTCTACAAAGTTAATAAAGACAGTTAGAAACTATCTTGCCCTGTATAAAGCCATGCTATCTTTTTGTCTATCCCCAACTTCTTGTTTTGCTACATGCGAGTAGATCTTATGTTAAGATCTTATCCTAAGAATCTTATCTAATAATTTCTAAACCACTCGTATAATTTCCTGATTTTGTTTAAGAGCAATTGAAACAAATAACAACAATGGCTATTCTTCAGTTCTCTGGGATGACCCCTGTGACTATAGGTGACAAAAATCCCTGTCAAAGTCTTCATGTTCTTCCTGTTGTCTCACTCAATAACCTGGGATACATCACCTGAATGTTCTCAGGTAACACACATCTCATCCTCCTTCATATCAACATGTCCCAGAATATCAGCATACCTTCCATGATCTCTATCATCCATGGCCTTCTCCTTGGTAAATATCATTGCAAATTTAATACCTCATCCAATTCCACAGACTCCAACAATATTTTCCCCTATTCCCTTTTTTTTTAGGCTTTTCATGTATTGGGATTTTCCTTAATTCTACTCCACAAGGAAATTTCATGGCCCCTATGAGCCCTTCGAATTCCTTGCTTAAGTTCCTTCCTTCTTGCTTTCAAGAACTCTGTTCAATTTCAGCTTCCTTTAACTTACAAATGCTTCCTTTACCTCTCTGACTAAATTTCCAAAAGCTTTCTTCATTCAAGGTTCAAACATTTTGCTGTTGTCTTTCTTCCTCACTGGAACATGTTGGTCCTGGATTCTGACCAGCTAGCGTTTAAATTACTGTCACACATCAGATATGGACTTGCCCTACAAGTGATGCTCTCAAGCTATACTACCCAGTTCCTGTTGTAATCAATCGTCACCCAAATGAGCACTTACTCTTGAGGTCTAGATTTAGCCATAAACAGTCTGAAAACAAGATATTATGGTCACTTTTTTTTTAAAATACTTTTTCCAATAAAACTCCAATCACCTCAGATCATTATTCCAATACAAATTCTTACATAGCCATTTGATTAGACTATCTACAAAGTTAGACTGTCAAGAAAAATTCCTGGAAGTACCAAGCAAATTCTTCTGGCACTAAGGGAGTCCCCATCAATATTGGAGAAATTTAAATTACCCACTAAAACAAATCTCATTTTCGTATCTTTCCAAAATCTGCCCACATATCTGTTTCACTACATCCCACTAGCTAAGGGGTGATTTGAATGAATGCATGGTAAATGGATCAACAAAGCTTTTAGTGGGATATTGGACCACTTGAACAAAAGAACAGAATATTGATGCACAATTCCTTGAAAACCGCATCACAGACAAATAAGGTCATATCAAAAGTTTTTGGTGCATTGGCCTTGATAAAAGTATTGAGTACAACAGTTGCCATGTTGTGTTGAAGCTGTACAAGTCATTGAGGCCAAATTTGGTGCATTGTGTGCAGTTTTGGCTACCTACCTACAGAAAAGATATCAATAAAATTGAAAGAAACTTTACAAGTATATTGCCAGAATTTGAGGAGCTGAGTTATAGGGAAAGGATGAATAGTTTAGAACCTGGAAAATAAAGGAAGATGTGATAGAGGAAAAGATAAGATCAATGAAAGCAGGCTTTTTCCACAAAGGATAGGTGAGACTAGAGGACATGGGTTAAGGATGAAAGGTAAACTGCTTAAGGGGAACATTGGAGGAACAACTTCATTCAAGAGGGTGTTGAACATGTGGAACAACCTGCCAGCAGAAGTGGTGAATGCAAGTATGATTTCAACATTTAGGAGAAATGTGGATGGATGCATGGATGGGAGGGCTATGAGGGTTGTGGTCTGGTGGCAGATCAATGGGATAAGGCAGATTGAAGATCTGGGATCAATTCAGAAAATGTTTTGGGCTTATGGGATTTATAGTTGCAAGACCTAGAAAATCTAATTATTTATTTCAACCAGCTATTTTAGATCCCAATTTTCAAGAAGAAATTTTTTGGGTATTAATAATTTTAAAGATTTTTTTAATGTACAACATTTTATACCTCTTCAACAATTGGGGGCAATATTTAACCTATCAAATAGACATTGTTTCAGATACTATCAAATTCAACATTTTGTTCGCTCTAAGCTTTTAACATTTCCTACTCTTCCTGACCCAAATTTTAATCGATGAACTCTTCGAGTTACAATTTACTCATAAAGGCATAGTACCTGCTTTACATTGTGAACGACTGAATATGAAAGAATTTCTTTAAGTGGAATTAAGACTGAATGGGAGAATGATCTGAATATCTCTTTCTCAAAGGAAGAATGCACTTCAATTTTGGGCCTGATTTACGATTCATCATTCGTGCTGGGCATAGTCTTATTCAATTCGAAGTGCTACATCATGTACATTTCTTCAAAGTCAAACTTGCTCGAACTTATTCTGATATTAGTTCACTTTGTGTCAAGTGTAAAATATTCTATGTATCTTTGTTACATATGTTTTGGATTGGCCCTAATTTGCAAAAATATTGGACTGACATTTTTCAACCATATTTAGGATCACTTTAGATCCATGTCCAGTAATTGCACTATTTGGTTTTTCTAAAGATATAAATATTATTTTATCCTCTAATCAAAGTCAGGTTATAGCATTCTCCACTTTTTTGGCAAGAGCAATTCTGTTAAAATGGAAAGATGAGTTCCCACCTACACATAATCAATAGCTATTAGATATTATGTCCTTTTTAAATCTGGAGAAAATTAGACATAATGTCACAAAAATCAAGATTTCTTTTGCTAAGTCTTGGGGCCCCATTTATAGCTCACTTCCATAATTTGACTAATTATGGGCAAAGATGAATGTTGCTGGGTGTGCTTGTTTGGATCCCCTGAGGCTACTTGTTGTGATTTAACACTGCACACAATATGAATTTTAACCTTGATTGCTGTGGGTTTGAATTTTTTTCTCCTTTTTTCTTTTCATTTTTTCTTATCTCTTATATTGTATGTATTACTATTTATTGGATTTCGAATTAAGTATATTACTACTGTACCATGTTATTATTTGTAAATCTACAAAGGTTTCATTGCAATTGATTTACTATTTTTCTGATAAAACTCAAGAAAAATAATTTTAAAAGAATAATAGTTTGGCACAGACTCCAATAAAAAAAAAACAAGACTTAAGGCCAGAGAGGAGTTGAGGTAGGGAAGAGACAAAAAGCAACTAGAAGGGCTCTGTATTTTGATTTTAAAGATTAGTAGTCGCTCAGTACTATGAAGAGAAACATTTAGACTAGTGGTTCTCAACCTTTTTCTTTCCACCCACATACCATCTTAAGCAATCCCTTACTAATCACAGAGCACCTAT
Source organism: Narcine bancroftii (assembly GCF_036971445.1). Lineage (NCBI taxonomy): Eukaryota > Metazoa > Chordata > Chondrichthyes > Torpediniformes > Narcinidae > Narcine > Narcine bancroftii. The sequence goes on from NC_091469.1 coordinate 391,173,183, forward strand.
GGCATAGGGAATACTTAAAGTGGTATGTGAGTGGAAAGAATAAGGTTGAGAACCACTGATTTAGGCTGTCTGAAACCATAGCCTGTATTCACATTGAAATAGAACACCAATTAAAGCACACAGGAGTTCAAACAATGTCTGGGTCACCTTAACTTTTCAACTCATTAACCTTTTTAAGCAGAAATTGTTTGGAAACAATTATCCCACCCTCTTCCCTCTAACATATGGAACTCTCAAGCATTTTCATTTTTAAAAACATCTTCAGAATCATTTGATAACATATTTTATTTTGTGCTTAATTTAAATGGTCATCAGTCATTCCTGGCAGATATGAGAGAACATTTCCTTTTTCTCTCTCCCTCTTCATAACTGTTGCTGGCTGAAAGCCATGTTCTGTTTCTATTCTTGAAAGCTAACTTTCTCTATATCTCTTGAGTCGACAAGAATTTCCAGTGTTTTGTCTTTTTTCAGCTATAGCTGGAGTGCTGTCAACTTCCAACACCTGAGACATGTGCCCTGAGCACAAACTTGGGATGGTTGACTGTGGGAGTAGATATGTTTTCTTCTGTTAAGAATGGCCAGCACTTGCATGGCACAAAACCATTACAGCCACACGTCCCTACTCTTAATCTCAGAATCACACCAACTGAGAGCTTGCATGGATGGCAACCAAGAGCAAGCTCATGGCCTAATGGTCATAGAATTCCAGCTGAAGGCAATAATGATTCTTCTGAACAAGTGCTAGAAGCTAAATGTACTCAGTTATAATGATACAGGACTCTTGAAAATAGAAGTCTTCTTTAAAAAAAAATGTGAAAATGGAATACAATTCCACTGCAATAATCAAAGCAAGATAGTTACATTCCCTCAAAAGTAATTTATTATTTAGATTGAGAATTAAGAGATGTCTAATGTGGTAAAAGGTGCAGTATTTCATTCCAAACAGATGCACTTTTCTATACTTGAAAAGCTAAGACATTGAGCAAGAGCTCATTTGCTATGTTGTCAACGTGCTAACTGCAATAATTCCTCACTATGGGCCAGCAGTATGAAATGAACTATGAGAAGTGTAAAAACTCAAAAGGACACACAAGGATGGAACAGACTCTGAAGCCAACAGTAGCAGATTATGGTTTGATAAAACAAAAAAGTGTAACTAAAAGCTAAAAATGTTCAATTTGAAACATAACAGGAAAAAAGACACTTACTCTGGTGTTTGCATGTCTCTCTTTTGCCTAGGAACAAAACAAAATTAATGAATTAAATAATAGGCATTGGTATTTGAAACATCAAAAAGTATTTGCATATTGGTGGACCCACCTTTGGCAGATGTTGAGAAGATGATCATTGAATGCTCTTGTCAGTATCTGCCTGCAAGTTTAGGGCCAGAGCAACTGCACATACAAACACGTGACAACCAAACAGAAATGGACACAAAATGAAACAGACGCAAAAGCTTGAGAAAATAAATTTGCATGGATGGAGCTGAAATATGAACTCATGCAATGATATGGAGAGAATTTGTTTTCTACCTGCTTCTAATAACCTGTGATATTATTAGTAGCAACTGAAATAGAACAAGTAAAACCTTTTGCAGCAGTTTTTCTAAAGATCACAATTAAGTGTCTGGGAACTCTTTTGTAAAGATATTCGGCTTTGGGTGTCAGTGCTTGTGCAGAAGTGTGAGGTACTTACACTCCTTCTCGACGACAGAACATGATGTAACCAAGAATAATAAACAGGACCAGGGCAACAGCAATTGGTACTGCAAGTGTAATGACAAAGTCTGTGTAATAATCCTTGCTCTTCAGGTTAGTTAAAGGTGGCTTATACTCTCCGTCATCAGGCAGGATACCATCTCCCCGAACTACTTCATGGGCCACAGAAGGAGTCTTTGATTTATCAACCTGCCATCAAATTGCAAGAAAATAAAAATGCATCTTCATGTTCATGTTTTAAATAAATTTCCATTAAATATGCTGGTGCACCACAAGTTAAGAATTGGGTGACTTAGAAGTGATAAGTTTTTCCATCTCCAATCTGAACCAATGTTTAATTGTATGAACTGCAGGTCAATATAGTGTAGAAGCAATACACCTATTAGCCATTTTAACTTTGTTCCTCTGTCCCTTTGAGATTGTATGAGTAGAATTAAGATGGATCCTTCCACGTCAATTTCATAATGTTTGTATTAGGGTAAAAATAAGGCAAAATCTTGACAACTACATAAGAATGGCATCTCAGCACTGATTAACTCCGTGTCTCAATTTTCCAGAACTGGTATTATACCCAACCATATACTGTAAAGGTTTATCCATAGACCCAGTCAGGAGTATACAGTAAGCCCTTAATAGCGTCGTTTCAATACAACATTGATGAGAAAAAAATTCAAAAATATCGCAGTATTTTACCTCAATATAAAATTGGATTCATTTACCATAGTTTCACTAACTTTCCAAGCATGTATCAACAACATTAAGTGAGGACCTCCTGCATACGATGAAAGGTTAAAAATGGCCAGGCCCAAGGGTTAATAAGGATATTTGAACATTGTGTTTAGTTGAGGTTCCCTCAAAAACTGAAAGACTATTATCTAAATTATCTTAATGTTCTGCATGAGCAAATCATCTCAATTCTTACTAACAGCAGAAGCATGTTTTTTTTCATTAACCAGTTTCATTATTTATAGCTTCACGGGAATTTTTTTTGTGCTTTGGTAGGTTTCCATATTTTGTATTATCCAACTGCATTTATAAATCTTCATTTAATAAATGTTAAAAGGTGGCAATTTGATTTTTACATTTAACCAAAACATCCTTATACCAAGAGGAGAAAAAGTTGGCAATTTTGCTGCAGTTTGAAGATGGGATGATTTTATAAAGGAACACTATTGCACAGGAACAGATCTATCGACTCATCTCATCCATGCCAAAATATTTTTCCGCCTACCCCCATCGGCCTGCACCGGACTATAGCCCTCCCCACCCCTCCCATCCACGTACCTATCCACATTTCTTTTAAAGGTTGAAATCAAACCAGCATCCACTGCTTCCACTGGCAGCTCATTCCACACTCTCATCACCCTCTGAGTGAAGATGTTCCCCCAAACATTCCCTTTAAAAATCCCACCATTCATCTATAACCCATGTTTTTATCTCACTCAACCTCAATGGAAAAAGCCTGCTTTAATTTACTCTATCCATCCCCCCTCAAAATTTTGCATACCTTTATCAACCCTCCCCTCATTCTCCAATGCGCCGGCGAATAAAGTCCTAACATATTCAACCTTTCCTTATAACTCAGCCCTTCAAGCCTTGGAAACATCCTTGTAAATATTTTTTGCACTCTTTCAATCTTATTAATCTTTCTTGTAGGTTGGTGACCAAAACTGCACACAACACTCTAAATTTGGCCACCCCAAATTCTAGGTGTTACTGTGCAATTAACACAAAGTAATACAGGTAGTCCTAAACTTACAATGGGGTTGCGTTCCGGCACTCCTATCAGATGTCGAAAAAAATCATAAGTCAAAAATGAGTCAGGAGAGAGCAGGGCAGTGGAATCAGTGTCGGGACTGATACAGCGCTATTGGAAGACATTGAAAATTCAAAGTACAGTACAGATTTGAACCATCGTAAAATCATAAGTCTGGGACTACCTGTACTCATAAATAATCCCGTTTAAAAACAAAGTATCAAAGTGGATATGATTTGCTTGGAGAGAGTGAATGCAACTCATAAATAATCCCGTTTAAAAACAAAGTATCAAAGTGGATATGATTTGCTTGGAGAGAGTGAATGCAAAAAAGCTTTATAAAATCACTGGGGATGGTTTATGACTTACCAAAGACAGTTTACACCAGTCAATGTCAAATTGGGCTCTGAATTTCTTATCACAGCTTATGCTGGGTTGCATCTCCTGGCTACACTTTTGCTGGTTCTGAGGAGTCTCCACCTCTCTGAGACACGATGAAAATGCCATATCTGTACCCACCATGACATAAACCCTGTGCAGTAAGAATACCAATAGTTGTGATTGTAGTAATGAAGAAACCTGTGAAATAAGCCACTAAATATGGCTGGTTAATATCTAATAAAATTTACGGCTTTAACATGGCAAATTCATAAAAAGTCACATGGGTTTATGACATACAAAACAGACAGGAAAAAGTCCAGTGGATATCTGGTCAATTAGCAAGGGATGAATAAAACAAGTCAGCACCTCTACTTCTGGAGGTTTGGTATGACATCAGAAACCCTGGCAAATTTCTAGAGGAGTGGTAGAAAGTGTGCACCATGGTCTGCTATGGGAACACCAATACCCCTGAGCGTAAAGCCCTCCAAAAGACAGAGAGCACAGCCCAGGGCATCACAGGCAAAACCCTTCCCACTACTGTGTACATCTACGGGGAATGCTGCTGTCAGAGGGCAGCAGCCATCATCAAAGACCCTCACCATCCAGCACACATTCTGTTCTCACTGCTCCCATCAGGAAAGAGTTATAGGTGTCACAAGACTCGCACCACGTTCAGAACAGCTGGTACCCCTCCACCATCAAACTCCTCAACGACAAACTCAATCAGAGACTCATTTAAGAATTCTTACTTGTGCACTTTATTGATTTTCTTTTTGTTCTCTCTGTATTGCACAGTTTGTTTACATTTCTTTGTTACATGTTTTATGCTGTGTACAGTTTATTTTTTGCCAATTAGTGGTAATTCTGTGGCACCCGCAAGAAAAGGGAATCTCAGGTTTGTATTTGAAGTCATGCATGTACTCTGACAATAAATCTGAAATCTGGAAAATACATCCATTCGTACTCAGTCTTAAATATTTATAGGTGGAAATTCTAAACAGTCGCATTTATTCCAAGGGTGTGAATTCTGGTTGCCAAAATGATATTCAGCGCAAACATCGCCACTTGAATTGCTACAGACAGCATTTTAGTCTTGGTATTTTCACAGTCAGAAGAATAAAGAGTAGACACACAAAAACAAAATAAACATGAGCAGGACTTGGCCATCTGGTCCATTAAGCCTGCTCCACCATTCAATAAGATATTGGTTGATCTGGCCGTGAACTAAGCCTCACTTACCTGTGACTTAAATAGATTGAATGAGGCAGCTTCTCATGCTTCCTTGGGCAGAGAATTCCAGGGCTCTTTGGAAGTATGTGATGTCATGCCTGTACTCGGACAATAAATCTGAACTTTGAAAAGCACTTCCTCCCTATCAATTTTAAATTTACTTCCCTGAACTTGAGGCTATATCCCTTAGTTTTATTCTCACCTGCCAGTGGAAACAATCTCCCTACTTCTATCTTATCTGTTCATTTCATTATTTCATACATCTCTGTAAGAACCCACCACCCCTTCATCCTTCTAAATTCCAGTGAGTATAGTCACAGGCTACCTAAACTAAGCCCTTAATTTCAAAAATCAACCTGATGAACTTCCTCTGCACCATCTGAAAAGCCAGTATATTTTTTCCCAAGCAAGTCTCATTTGGCCTCATTTGGTCCATGTACCTATCCACAAAGCTGTTCCTGTCAATTCAACTGCAACAAATGGCATTTGTATATGGTGATTTTAACAGTTTCTACAGCTTTGTCTAGCACCTCATTTCAAATATGGATTAAAAAAAAGTTACCCCTCAGATTGCTCTTAAATCTCTTTCTTCTCAGATTTCAAATACAATCTTGAGATTCTTTTTTTCCTGCAGGCGACAAAGAATTACCACTTATTGGCAGTGCAAAGAAAAAGCCAACTCAACATACACATGTAAACAAATAAACATAAAAAAACTAACTGTATACTATGGAGAGAGAGAAAGAAAAATCAATCAAGTGCAAAAATAAGTGTCCTTAAACAAGTCCCTGATTGAGTTTGTTGTTGAGGAGTCTGATGGTGAAGGGGTAGAAGCTGTTTCTGAACCTGGCGGTGTGAATCTTATGGTACCTATACCTTTTTCCTGATTGTAGCAGAAAGCCTGTGATCTGGCACTCAGCAGGTTTCAGATTTCATTGTTCATCTAGGGCTTCTGGTTGGGGAAACACTGAACAATTTGGTGGGGACACACACATCCACAGCTGTTATGATAAAGTCTGTGACAGCCCTGGGGTAATACCTGTAATTCAGATCCTCAACTAAATCCTTGAACATCTTCCCAAGCCTAAGAAAGACACAACAAACATTCCAGTCTGCATTCTATAGTAGTCCCATCTAAAGCCCAGGACCAACAGAGGAAACGGTGATTACAACCATGGTTTGCAATTAAATCCAAAATGCAGCAGGGTCCTTGGGGGAAAAAAATATCAACCTTGGCACATCAGTAGCTGAAAGAAACATAAACTGAGAATTAGATCCTAATCCAAACAAATTGATTTGTCCCCCTGAAAAATTCAACTCACCCTTCCTTCATGTTATTGATGGGAAGGGGCACTCTCCCACCTCGGTCAAGAGCTGAGGTGATGTTGATGGCATTAAGATGATCAGGCTGCCAAACATTCTTCACTGCTCCGAGGAAATCACCAATGACCTCACTTGCCAACATCTCTTCCACATTCATGTTCTTCACAAAAAACTCCGCTTGATATGGCAAAGGATAATCTTTAAACAAGAGGCATTTGACTAAAGTTAAAAATAATGGTTGCTCAAAGAGCTTATTATTAATGAAGAAATATACAGCGAAATGGTGCTACAAGAGGGTTGATAATGTTAAAGGTAATTTTAACCAATTACACTGGACAATAAAGATTTTTCTTCCTGAACACTTTTGAGTGTATTTTATGGAATTTGGGCTGCAGATCACGAAAATCAACATTTTCCAATCACATAGCTTTTATTACCTATTTTTGAGATTTCCTGTCTATTTAAAGTCTACTTCAAACAAATAAAACGATGAAGTGCAATTCATTTTCTGCATTCGCACTTGGACGTCTTCCCTGCTGATCTTGGTGCAGTCAGTGACGAACAGGGTGAAATATTTCACCAGGACATTGCGACCATGGAAAAGCAGCATCAGGGCAATTGCTGGCCGACTATTATTACAAGTGGCTTTAGATGCTGAGTACAAATAAAATTCGGTGGCAAAACATATTTAAGTCAGTTGAACTAACGCAATGTGTCAGCATCATTGAGCAATAAAAGATACTATAAAAGTTAATTTAATGTTTATCCATCTTTCTATGTGATACAGCAAATCTAAAATTATCTTTGTGTTCATCTTGAAGTTGTCTCTCATAATTCTCAATTTATTAACCTTTTGAAAAAAATTGTTGCCCAGTGTTATGCAGTCAGCAGGTTTCATTGGTAGGATCAAATATTTCTGTCCATTTCTAGATGCTATGATGATCCAGTATATGCCACTTCAAATGGCAGTTCACAGACCAGCAAGTTCGAGCAAACCCAAGCCAGGGTAGGCAAGGACAGCAGATATCCCTCCCTAAAATTTATGAATGAATCAATCGATCAGATAATTTTATTCTACCAATAGGTCAATTCTAGATTATAAATTCAGAAAATGCTCGAGACACTCAGAGTCGGCAACACTGGTGGAAAAAGTAAAACAAAGAGTCACAAAGGTGGCATTTCAACTTTTTTTTCTCCTTACATGAGGCTATTTGAACTACTGAGGGTTTTCACTATTTTCCCATTTTCGTTTCAGATTTCTCCATTTTGATTTTTAGTTTAAACAGTTACATCTATTGATACTTTCTCACTCATCTTTTGCTCTACAGCTATATTTATCGTTTCTTTGCATTTGCTTTGAAATCAGTAGAGTACATAATTATTGTTAAAAAGTTAAGTTCAAATTGGATTTCTAACACAGGTAAGACATGAAAGAAATCTACTTCCAAATATTTTATCTCTTTCTATTTCTTTGTTGTTGAGTGATTCCAGATTTTATATTTTACCTTCACCAAAGAGACCTTTACGTTATACAAATATTCAATAAAGGCATTCCAAAAATTTCTTTGTCAGTAATAGGCCATTTTAAAACTTTTCCTCTCAATAGTTTCATGACAAAATTTGACCAGAATCAGTTTAAAAGAATAGGCATAGCCAGTGCCAGGTCTAATGTGGAAAAATAATGGAAGTTCCACATTCAAGATGTTAACCAAACTCCTTAATGCAAATGTCAATGAAAGCTAGACCTTCACATCATTTTATTTTTATTTCAAAGACATTGCCCTTCCTAATTAAAGCAGAAAAATGTAAACTGTACTGCTCCTCACCATTTGAAGCCATGATGTTGACAATCAGGGTATGGCGTGCAGTTTCATATGTTCGCCTATTATAGGCAGTGATCTGACAAGAATTGAAACACCAAATCAACAAGTGTTTAAAAATAATGTACACCAATTTAACTTGATATTACATGTGTAAATTTTGATGCCACCTGCTGTGAAAAATATACCTTGCATCTGCTACAGTGCAGCGCATCACTGGAAATTAAATTGGAGTCTAATGAAACAAGAGGATTTAGGATCAAGATGAAAAGATTTATCAGAACCTTACTCATCCACAGAGCAACAAGTACCTGGAAATGAATGCCCCAAGGGAGTGGTTGAAGCAGGATTTTTTTTAAATTCATAAGAGTGTTGTATCCAGTGAATATCATGTTTATGGAGATTGGACTTTGGTGATATGGGCAATAGTGCATCACTGAAGGATTAAATAAAGTATTTTTCTAGTTTCTGAATAGTGTGGCTTTCAAAGCAGAGAGGGCCTTAGCAGGCATGTCCTGGGCCATGGAAAAAACTCCAAGGTGCTTCCCATGTCACGGACAATTATGTGTCCTGGAACTGTCAGCAGCTGATGCTTGGGATCCTGAAGTTTCAACAAACACTGATACCACTGTGGTTCATTTGTGACCCTGAGTGTTCTATGAATAGCACATTTCAGGTGGTGGTCACCCTGCACCCCAATACCAGGAAATCAAGAAGATTGGATGGCTGTCAAAAAAAAGACAGGTAGTTCAGGAGATGTTTGACACTTAAACCAGCATTCTGATTTCATTCACAAGCAAAGACCTGATACTCATGATAATTCGGCTGTATAGAGTTGTGAAATAAAGGTCATACAAAATGAATTATGGTGGATTCCATCAAGTGGAGGATCAGACAAGTATTTATATGGTTTCACATATAGTGACTTCCATAATTTTGGGGACAACGATAATTTTATTTTCCTTTATTTATCCCCGTGCTTTACAGTTTTAAATTTGTAATCAAACAATTCATGTAATTAAAGTACAAATTCCAGATTTTATTAAAATGTATTTGTGTACATTTTGGTTCGACCATGTAAAATCACAGTACTTTTTATACATTGTCCCTTCAATTCAAGGACATTTGGCTATTTGGTATGTATATTAGTAATTTTCAGTACTTTGCTGCATATCCCTTGCATGCAATAACTATTTAAGTCTGTGATCCACAGACATCACCAGGTGCTGAGTATCTTCTCTGGTGTTGCTCTACCAGGCCTCTACTGCAGCCATCCTGCTTGTTTCAGGGGCTTGTCCACTTATGTTTTCTCTTCAGCACAATTGTATTTGGATCAGTTGACTGATTCAAGAATTTTCCAGGTTTTAGCTTCGGAAAAACTCCTTTGTTGCTCGAGCAGTATGTTTAGGATCATTGTCTTGCTCAAGGATAAAGTAGCATCCAATGAATTTGGAGGCATTTGCTTGAACTTGAGCAGATGTTTCTATACACCTCAGAATTCATTTTGGTCCTGCCATCAGTAGTTACATCATCAATGAAGAAAAGTGCACCAGTACCTGTAGCAGCCGTACATGCTCAGGTCATAACACATTCACTTGCTGTCACTCTGATACAGATTAATCTTGTGTTATCTGTCCACGAGACCTTTTTCCAGAATTCTGCAGGCTCTTTTAAATACTTCTTGGCAAACTGTAATCTTGCCATCCTGTTTCTATGGCTAATTAGTGGTTTGCATCTTGTAGTGTAGCCTCTATATTCCTGTTCACAAAGTCTTCTGCAGATAGTCGTCATTGACACATCCATACCTACCTCCTGAAAAGTGTTTCTGATCTATTGGGCAGGTGTTTGTGGACTTATCTTCATTATGATGAGAATTCTTCTGTCATCAGCAGTGGAGATCTTCCTTGGGAAGACCAGTCCCTTCGCGATTCCTGAGCTCGCCACTCTGCTCTTTCTTCTTACTGATGTTATAAACAGTTGATTTTCATCATCAGGTTTTGGTGACGTCTCTTCTTGTTTTATTCTTGTTTTTCAGCCTCATAATGGCTTATTTGACACAACTCTGGTCCTTTTGTTGATTGATGGTAACTACAGATTCCAAAGGTGATCAAAACCTTAGAAGCAAGCCTATATCATTTTTATCCACACCAACGAAGCAATTAAACATACCCGAGTACTCACAAACACCTGTGTGTCCCAAACATTATGGTGGCCTGAAATGGGAGAACTATGTATAAAAAAGTGCAGTAATTTCTACATGATCAAACAATGTATACAAAAAACCTTTAATAAAATCTGGAATGTGTACTTACATCACATGAATTGTTTGATTACAAGTTATAAACTGTGGAGAACAGGGGCAAATAAAGGAAAACAAAATGTCCCAAACATATGGAGGGCACTGTAATTCCAGAAATGGTGTGTTGTGTCACTAATGTCAAGGATGTCACTGAGAGCCAATATAACATTCTGGAGTCAGAGAGTGAAAAGCCAGATCAGGTTCATATCAATACCAAATCATATGATAAAGAGGTGAAGTTCTGCAAGCAGATTTTTTAAGAAGAGAGAATAACAAAGTGAAGATCAAAGGAATTTAAACAGGAGTGTAATGCAGATGGATATATCCTGGAACATTAGGACCAGTTCTGGGGAAGGTAGGGCTTGTAAGAAACAAATGAGACAGAGATCAAAAGAACTGTGATTAATATCCCCAGGTGTGCTGGTACATTTGATGAATGTTTAAACTACCTTGAAAGGAAGCTAAGCATAGATGGAGAAGGAGAACGGTGGAGCAGGACACCAAAGGAGAATTGAATGACTCCAAATTCATGTGAAAGTCTGAAACTGAGGGACTGAGTCTCAAGATTCAGGGGAGTAGATTGAAAACAAAGATGACGAAGAACTACTTCTGCCAGAGAAAACCAAATCTCTGCCCAAGAGAACTGTAGAAGCTGAGGCCGAAAGCATCGAATCCACGCTGCTGAAGATCAAACTGCGCTGGGTAGGTCACGTCTCCAGAAAGGAGGACCATCGCCTTCCCAAGATCGTGTTATATGGCGAGCTCTCCATTGGCCACCGTGACAGAGGTGCACCAAAGAAGAGGTACAAGGACTGCCTAAAGAAAGCTCTTGGTGCCTGCCACATTGACCACCGCCAGTGGGCTGATAACGCCTCAAACCGTGCATCTTGCGGCCTCACAGTTCAGTGGGCAGCAACCTCCTTTGAAGAAGACCGCAAAGCCCACCTCACTGTCAAAAGACAAAGAAGGAAAAACCCAACACCCAACCCCAACCAACCAATTTTCCCTTGCAACCGCTGCAACCGTGTCTGCCTGTCCCACATCAGACTTGTCAGCCACAAACGAGCCTGCAGCTGACGTGGACTCTACCCCTCCATAAATCTTCGTCCGCGAAGCGAAGCCAAAGAAATATATTTAAGATGCAGTTGGATAGTTTTTTAATTATAGAGGAAGTAAGAGTTATGGAGAAAAGACAGGAAGGCAAAGCAGAGTCCATTGTCAGATCAGCTGTGATCTCATTGAATAGCGGTGCCATTTTGATGGGCCAGAAGACCTACTCCTGCTCTTATTTCTTATGCTCTTATGAAAGGCAAGCAAAACAAAGGCTATAAAATGGACAAAAAAGTCACCTGACTTTGCTTCATAGTACACTCTTAAGGGCAGATGATTTGAGGGCACCGGTTGACAAATGGAACTATGATATAATCCCTTCTCAATATTGCATCCTCCTCATATCGCAACTAAAAACCCTGCAACATTAAGCTTCCAATTCCACACCCTTCTCAATTGTTAACTGGGGTGAACAAGGAGAAGACATTATCTGAGACATTCGGTGATCCAACTCAAACCCAAACCTAACCCTAACTTGAACCCCAAATCTAACTTCCCCCCCACCACCCCCCCCAACCAATCCAAACCTCAACCCTGGTGAAAAAAACAGCAGGCAAAAGCAATTTCATGTAATATGTTTTATTTAATGACATTAAATTAAATCTTGAATTATCTTCAGTTTAATGGAATATCCTCAATTTAAAAAATACAGAGGTAACATATTTCCAAAACTGCCTACAGGACAATTTTCTTTAGTCCAGCGTGTAGCAGATCCAGCAGCAAGAGGTTAACAGAAGACAACTTTGGATTTAATCTTCAGAAATTAAGCTGGGTAAATGAAAGAAGCATTGCTTCTTTGAAAATAATCATGATTCAAGATTCCTTTATTGTCATGCTTTGTTTGTTCTGCCAAGCCACACAAAGAGGGGCCATTACCCAAACACTCCCGTCAAGATGAGAGAAAAGCAAGAGAGTTCCTTCAGAGACAGAGTGTCTGTGGATCCCACCACCTCTTCCGACGTTGCCACCTCCTGTGCTGCAGCAACCTCTGTCGCCGCATGGCCTCCTGTCTGGTCCAGCAGTGAATCCAAACTCAAAGCATTCAAATCACCCTCATTAGCTCGATTCGAATCCCCCCCACAATGTGATTAAGGTTCTTCAGGAGTCCTCTATATCTGGTTCCTACAAGCTGGTCTCTAGCACCCTGCTGCAAGACCTTCAGCTGCTGGGCCCCTTACTAATCTGCTGCAATTATACCCCAATGTGCAGGATCCTTTTCCAAGCCTCTACTTCCCAGCAGGCAGTGTGCCATCCTGCTCTAGTGCCCTGCACCGGGCCGCTGCTCCAGAGTCTACAACCATCAAGGTCGAGGCTGTTGAGCATGGGGAGCGCCACCTTGGGCGAGGATCTCTGCAGTGTTTGTGCAAAAGAAATGCGGCTGGCCCCATTCTACCTCCAGTTTGAACCTGTACAGGGCAGTCAGCTGGGCAGCAGAAACCCTGCAGAGGAGCGCTGCATACGTATCTCCGCTCCACACTACCCCCCTCCCCCCCCCCCACCCCGGGTCCACGCAGCAGCAGTGCTGCCATTCGGATCAAAACAACATTCAATCAGATTCTAAAAAATCGTGAAGGAAAAGGTTCTAAACTAGAGCTAAGCTAATTTTTCTACACTGAAAAAGTGAACTGGCAAAAATAGTCTGGAACCAGCCATGAAGATCAATCAGTTTCCAAGCAACAGAGACATTTCGGGAGGAATTCATGATGTTCAGTGTAATCAAATGCCCACACACAAAGCATGTTACCCTCTGATCTAGAGGTCCTTGGTTGTCAAGGTGCAGAGAACAGAGGGAAAGCTTATGTCAGTCACTAAGCACTTACTACAAAATAAATCTTGGAAGGGTGTAGAGCATGGAACTTGATTTAAATTTTTAAAAAATGGCAGCACTGCTGGAGCTGCTATAATGGCATTGCTGGTGCAGCCCCAAGGAGAGTGAGGAGCAGAGGCACAGCGTTCCCACATGGAGTCCAAATGGGCAGTCAAACGACCATCAGTTCTGCACAGGCTTTAAACGACCTGTTCAAGGAGCCATTCAAGATGGTGCCTTACAGTGGGACTCTTTGCGTGATGCTCTGATGGGAATGATCAAATATTCCTGATCAGAGCTACTAAAGTACAACCACAGAACCAGAACTACAAAAATCAAACTTACCCGATAATGAGGATGTCCTAAGATTGCTGGCAGACCTCGGAATTGGAAGAATCAGCAGTCTCTGTGGGAACGCGGGACCGCGGGACCTTTAAACAGCCAGCGATCGGGTCATTTAAATTTTGCGAGCGTCACAAACAGCAGGTGCTCGGTACGTATAACCATTGCAGGAGATTTAAAGGGGCATCACACAGACCATTTAAATACCACAGGAACTACCAGCAGTGGACCCACAAGCCATGTAAAGAAGACCTGACCATGTGGACACGGGGGGGGGGGGGGGGGCCTACAGGTTAAGCTGAGACGCTGGGCCGAGACTTCTGGTCCCTACTATCCTTCTGGCCAATGTACAATCCCTAAAGAACAAACTTGCTGAACTCCATATCAGACTTCAACATCAGAGAGATATCAGGGAGTGCTGTGTGATGTGCTTTACAGAAGCATGGCTAAACACGGTCATAACGGACACAGCGCTACAGCCCGAGGACTACACCCTACATCATGCTGACTGAACACTGGCTTCAGGAAAAAACCAGTGGAGGCTACGTTTGTGTCATCATCAATTCATCATGGTGCACAGATGTGACGGTCATGTCCCAGATCTGCTCCCCCGACCTAGAACATCTGGTGATCAAGTGCCGAGGGAGTTCACCGTCATTATCCTGGTCACAGTGTACATTCCGCCCCAGGGTAATGTCAGGCTGGCCCTGGAGGAACAGAGCCCTGTGATAAACAGCCATGAGACAGCACATCCTGATACCTTCCTGATCATTATGAGAGACTTCAATCAGGCCAACCTGAAGAAATCTCTGACAAACTACCACCAACACATCACATGCAAAACCACGGGAGTCAACATACTTGACCACTTCTACACCTCCATGAAGAATGCCTACCACGCCATACCATGACCGCATTTCAGCAAGTCTAATTACCTGGCTGTACCATTTTTTTCTTTGTAAAATATTTTTTACTGAGCTTAATAAAAAAACTCTACACATAATAATCTAGTAAATGACTTAAACATAACATACACAAATTGTAAATAAAAAACATAACCATAATTCTTTTCTTAACTTAATCTTATCCAAAACATGAAATCTAGGATTGGATTGAATTAACAGTTAACACATTCTTCATAATGCATCTAAAGATAATATTAAAAAGAAAAGATAACCACCCAACCTCCCCGAACTTGTTCATGACAATAAATTCTGATTGCGGGGACTGGGCCTATATTTGGCAGCGGCCTCGAGGGGTTGCAGACTCTGGGGAAGCAGAGGACTGGTACAGAGCAACAGAAAACGGGGAAACCATTCCCCATTTGAGGAGAAGCATAAGAGATGACCCCATAGGATTGTGATCACAACTGCACACCAGTGAGGGTCTTGATGGCTGAAGAACACACAGCTGGCAAACTGTTGGTGACTCAAGGAGAATAGCACATGCATGCTTTGGGCTGTTGGTGACTGCAGTCATGGGATGCACTAGGCTGCGGACTGCTTGCAGACTGGGTCGAGAGTGACTGAATGAGTACCAGATATTGGAACCGAGATGCGAAATTGCGTGGAGGGTGTTCAGGGCTTCCAGTTCATGTCAGAGGTTTGGACTGAAAGCTATGTGGCTATGGGAGGCGAATCTGTGGACATTTAGCGACTCTGGAGAGATTCTCTTTTGCTTCTCTTTTTCTGACTGTAAGGGGCTGTCATGATAATGAATATGTATGAGATGTACCGGAAGTCACGTGGTAGGAGAGAAAGATAAGAACACAAGCAGGAGAACAAAGGAAACGGGAAAATAAAGCCACTGAGAAGTTTACCTGATAAAACTTGTGTTTAATGTTTCATTAACTTCACATTTCGGGCCACAAATGTGACATTGGCGACGAGGATGAAAGAAGCTTGAAGAAAATTAAAGACTAAACAAGATTACAGAGGATTACAGACGACTTCAAGGTGATAAGAATTTTCTCTTTGTCTCAGTACTTTTGGGGCTTGAATATTTCCTCATGGCTGGGGCAGACGGTAACTTTCTAACACATAGTGGAATTGCTCATTTTGACCCAATGGGTGATGCAAGCACTGTAAGTGTGAAGTGGAAGGCATGGCTGGAAGAATTTGAATCCTACGCCGACAGTTGTGGCCTATTTCTAGATACCGGTACAGTTGAACAAAAAGCGCAGAGAAGGGCGTTACTTCTTTTCACTGCTGGTCCTGCAGTTTGGGAAGCATTTAAGACACTTTTGAATACTGGAAGAAAGGATGAGTATCGGAAAGCGGTAGATGCATTAAATGCACACTATGTAGTGACACCGAATGCTACATTTCAACGCCATTTGTTTCGAAGAACGAGACAAGAAGATGGCCAGACAATTGCTCAGTACGTGACGAGACTACGCCAGCTAGCTGTTGGATGCAATTACATGCCAGCTGATTTGGACAACCAATTATTGGATCAAGTCGTACAGCACTGTAGATCAGATAAACTCAGAAGACGTCTACTGGAAAGAGGGAGTGAGTTGGAACTCACCGATGCTTTAACCATTGCTGCTGCATTAGAGGCTGTTGAAGGGCAATTTCATACCATGACCCTGAAAGACAACTCAAGCCAGCAAATTAAGAGGCTCTCACATCGCCATAATCAGCCAAGATATACGTCGACACAGGACGTGGAGTGTTATCGATGTGGAAACCGAGGTCACTTTGGAAAAGACCCATATTGCCCGGCCAAAGGCAAAGTTTGCAGAAAGTGTGGAGGTAAGGACCACTTTGCAAAGAAGTGCAAAAGCAAGTCCAATGCAGACCAGAAGCGGAAGAGTACAACTTCCAAAGGCAAAGCCTGGGGGAAAGGAAAGTATCCTGGAAAGAAAGATACCATTCGCAAGATGGACGGTGATGATGATGATACCCAGGAGGAACAGAGTTGTTACCAATTTACATTGAATGAAGTACGTCATGAGAAGGTCCCAGTGATCGTTGGTGGAGTAATAGTGCAGGTCATTGTAGACTCAGGCAGTGACAGTAATGTGATTGATCGACATTTATGGGAGAAGTTGAAAAGGAAAAAGATCATCTGTACCTCAAAGAAACTGTATCCATACACAGCAACCAAGCCATTGCAGACCATTGGATGTTTTACTGCAACTGTTGAAGCTGGAGATAAGTACACTGAAGCAGAGTTTATGGTCATAGAAGAGAGGGGAGAACCATTGCTGAGTAGAAGCACAGCGCAAGACCTGGCAATACTTCATATTGGAGCTTGTGTCAATTCAATTCAGTCATACGAGGATATGAAGCAAGAATTCCCCGCAGTCTTCCAAGGAGTAGGAAAGCTGAAAGGTCGACAATTGAAGCTAGCGGTAGATGAAACGGTCAAACCCAAGGCACAACCAATGCGCAGAACTCCGTTTGGACTTCGTGGGAAAGTCGAAGCCAAAATTAAAGAATTGATCGAACAAGACATTATTGAACCGGTGGAACATTCGACACAATGGGTCAGTCCCGTAGTGATTGTGCCCAAACCAAAGGGTGACATAAGACTATGTGTTGACATGAGAATGGCCAACGAAGCTATAATTAGAGAATGACACCCTATACCAACGGTGGAGGAAATACTTCAAGAACTAAATACCAGCAAGGTATTCTCAAAAATTGATCTGAAATGGGGCTATCATCAATTAGAGCTGGATCCAGGTTCCCGAGATGTAACAACATTTGTGACTCACTGTGGATTGTATCGTTACAAGAGACTATCATTTGGAATTAATGCAGCTTCGGAGATCTACCAGTATGAAATCCATCGAGTGATTCAAGGCATTCCTGGAGTTGCCAACATTTCTGACGACATCATAGTCCATGCACCAACGAAGGAAGAGCATGACAAACGGTTGAGGCGTGTACTATCTAGACTACAGGAGGCAGGCCTTACCGTGAATGGAAACAAGTGCCAGTTCGTTGTGTCAGAAATGGACTTCATGGGACACAGACTTACACGGGAAGGACTAAACCCTGCAGAGGCCAAGGTGAAAGCTATTGCAGAGGCACGTGCACCTCAGAACGCAACAGAGGTGAGGAGTTTCCTGGGATTGGTCAATTTTTGTGCAAAGTTCATTCCTAATTTCGCTACAGTGGCAGAACCACTAAGGAAACTAACCAGGAAAGGTGTACCTTTTCATTTTGGATCTGAGCAGAAGAAAGCGTTCACAGCGCTGAAGCAAAGCCTGACAGATGCAAAAACTCTTGGATATTACGATCCGGCGGCATCAACCAAAGTCATAGCGGATGCCAGCCCAGTTGGTTTAGGAGCCGTGTTGGTCCAGATGCATGATGGAGGACCAAGAATCATTGCCTATGCCAGCAGATCATTATCAGATGTGGAAAGAAGATACTCTCAGACAGAGAAAGAAGCACTTGGACTTGTATGGGCCTGTGAGAGGTTCCATGCATATTTATACGGCATTGAATTTGAACTCATCACAGATCATAAGCCATTAGAGGTGATCTATGCACCTAGATCCAAACCATGTGCCAGAATAGAGAGATGGGTACTCAGACTACAACCCTACAAATATAAAGTAATCCACATTGCAGGGAAAACAAACATTGCTGATCCGCTGTCCAGATTGGTGAAGGATGGATGTCCACAATCCAAGTCGGAATTGGGAACAGAAACAGAGAGCTTTGTACACTTCGTAGCTATTCAGGCGACACCGAAAGCTGTGACTACGAAGGAAGTCGAGAGAGAATCCGAACGTGATCCAGAACTCATGGAAGTAAGAGAATGCATACAGAGTGGACAATGGGACAAGTGTACTCACAAGGCTTACATTCCCATTAGAGACGAATCATGCAGTTGAATCTTCAGCAGCGTGGATTCGATGCTGTCGGCCTCTGCCATCTCGAGTACTTCGATGTTAGGGATGAAGTCGCTCCAATGAATGTTGAGGATGGAGCGGAGACAACGCTGGTGGAAGCGTTCTCGGAGCCGTAGGTGATGCCAGTAGAGGACCCATGATTCGGAGCCGAACAGGAGTGTGGGTATGACAACGGCTCTGTATACGCTTATCTTTGTGAGGTTTTTCAGTTGGTTGTTTTTCCAGACTCTTTTGTGTAGTCTTCCAAAGGCGCTATTTGCCTTGGCGAGTCTGTTGTCTATCTCATTGTCGATCCTTGCATCTGATGAAATGGTGCAGCCAAGATAGGTAAACTGGTTGACCGTTTTGAGTTTTGTGTGCCCGATGGAGATGTGGGGTGGCTGGTAGTCATGGTGGGGAGCTGGCTGATGGAGGACCTCAGTTTTCTTCAAGCTGAGTTCCAGGCCAAACACCTTGGCAGTCTCCGCAAAACAGGACGTCAAGTGCTGAAGAGCTGGCTCTGAATGGGCAACTAAAGCGGCATCGTCTGCAAAGAGTAGTTCACGGACAAGTTTCTCTTGTGTCTTGGTGTGAGCTTGCAGGCGCCTCAGATTGAATAGACTGCCATCCATGCGGTACCGGATGTAAACAGCGTCTTCATTGTTTAGGTCTTTCATGGCTTGGTTCAGCATCGTGCTGAAGAAGATTGAAAAGAGGGTTGGTGCGAGAACACAGCCTTGCTTCACGCCATTGTTAATGGGGAAGGGTTCAGAGAGCTCATTGCTGTATCTGACCCGACCTTGTTGGTTTTCGTGCAGTTGGATAACCATGTTGAGGAACTTTGGGGGGCATCCAATGCGCTCCAGTATTTGCCAAAGCCCTTTCCTACTCACGGTGTCGAAGGCTTTGGTGAGGTCAACAAAGGTGATGTAGAGTCCCCTGCTTTGTTCTCTGCACTTTCCTTGGAGCTGTCTGAGGGCAAAGACCACGCCAGTAGTTCCTCTGTTTGCGCAAAAGCCGCACTGTGATTCTGGGAGAATATTCTCGGCAACACCAGGCACCATTCTATTTTGGAGAATCCTAGCGAAGATTTTGCCTGCAATGGAGAGCAGCGTGATTCCCCTGTAGTTTGAGCAGTCTGATTTCTCGCCTTTGTTTTTGTACTGGGTGATTATGGTGGCATCACGAAGGTCCTGAGGCAGTTTTCCTTGGTCCCAACAAAGCTTGAAAAACTCATGCAGTTTGACATGCAGAGTTTTGCCGCCAGCCTTCCAGACCTCTGGGGGGGATTCCATCCATACCTGCTGCTTTGCCACTTTTCAGTTGTTCAATTGCCTTATATGTCTCATCCTGGGTGAGGACCTCATCCAGCTCTAGCCTTAGGGGCTGTTGAGGGAGCTGGAGCAGGGCGGAATCTTGGACTGAGCGGTTGGCACTGAAAAGAGATTGGAAGTGTTCTGACCATCGGTTGAGGATGGAGATCTTGTCGCTGAGGAGGAATTTGCCGTCTGAGCTGCGCAGCGGGCTTTGGACTTGGGGTAACAACTAAATGTTTTGATCTCTATATCCAGAGCATTAAAAATAGTAGCTATTCCAAAATTCCCACCTGGAAAAGTAGGTAACGGCTTTAGAAAATGGAGCAATAAAGGGCTAACTAATGTGGATCAGCTTTTTTTGTGGGGAATCTTTGAAATCATATGAACATCTTCAGAAAGAACTTGGTTTGTCAGGGATGGATTTTTTTTTTTTTTTAAAAGATTTCTTCAAGTGCAGCACGACAAACAGACGCATGCAGATTAGGAGTAGTTTATGTAAAAAGCATCGACACTAGAAAATATTTTTGAGCTGACTATGGAGGGAGTGATAAAGAAGAACCTGATAGCTCACTTATATAGATGACTTCAAGATAACGTAACAGGAAACAATATGGAATTAAAACAGAAATGGGAATTAGAAATGAATATTTGTATTACAGATGAAATGCCTTGATGGTCACAAGTTAACAGTAGCCCTACCTGGGGGGAGTTTGAATGGAAAATCAAAATTAGAGTATTTAAGACTCCACTGATATTGGTGAGATACTGTAGCACCTCAGAATTATGCTGGAGAGAATGCAGGAAGTTTGGTGATCATACCCATATTTTTTGGGACTGTCCCAAACTACATCAATATTCAGGTGGAAATTAAGCAAATCATGGGGTAGACCTCCCTCTGGATCCAACATATTTTCTATTGGGAGTGAATCCAGAGGATATAGGTACCAAAAACCTGGCCTGTTTACTTGGGGCGTTGCTGTTGATTGCAAAGATGATTACGGTTTTATAGAGAAATGTTAAACCACAAACTGTCCAACAATAGAAGGAAAGATTAAAAAGGGTGTATTTTATGGAAAGGATAACAGCTAAACCCCAACTAAGGACTGATGATTTCAAAATCAAGTGGTCACCAGTAATACTAGTTACCAAGATTGACCAAGGATTAAAAACTCTCCAATAATCTCAGTGGTGAGGAAGAGTTTGACCAGTGCACTCTACATGTAATTGGAATATTGTATGCTGATGAGATTGTGATTGTATATTGTACAACTGCATATGTAGTGATGACACAGTGATAAATTCAATAAGATTTACTCTGACCCTCTCCTATTTAAGCTCGAAAGTGTCACAATGGGCATATGAAGAAGTGTGTGGTTAAATATATAGGTGACTGCATATTAGGTAGAATGAGATTAATTGGGTGCCGAAATCTGGGGTGCTTCCATTAAAAGAACTAAAAGAAGATAGATTGATACACTGTATACATCTGTATGTGTTCTATGCATTTTGTTTGAATGCTCACATGACGACTGCATATGGAAATAAACGTTAAGTTCAAAAATAGTTACGTGTAATTGTAACACATGTCCAAACTCGTCTCTGTGTGAACCCGCCAAACCAGATACTCTTCCCAACACAACTGCATTCGTAGACCAAGTCGCAGAAACTCAAACATGCTGAAAGGGGTAATTCCTCCCATCTTTGCGACATCAGAAGGCTCAACTGGAATCTGATCGTGAGCACATACTACATCCATGGAGGTTTTCTGAAAAGTTTTGTAAATTGGGAATGTTGTATCGTTCAGGTACGGTAGAATTGTTCAGAGTACCACAAGGCTGCCAATCCCCAGAAGATTTTGTTTTGAACCATATGCAATGGTGAAGCCCAGCAGATGTCAGATCTGCGGACTATGCCCAACTCTTGCATGGAGTCGAATTCTGATTTTGCGATGGTCCAGGGGTAATCTATGAGCCCACGCTACCACCAGAGGACCCCAAGTCTCTATATGTGGGTTACTGTATGTTTAACATCTGTGTGATGATACAATGGTGTCACTAGGTGAGGGAGACACTTGAGCAAGTCTCAGAAAAGGCAGCAGCCAGGTTGAAGCCTCGTCAGGCAGCTGAGAATATTGGAGAGACGACAGATGCAGCTCACTTGCATACAAGAGCTGCAGTCCATGATGCAGCGATTTTTCAAATCCATTAACAAAGGAAAATGTGACAATAAATCCTCTCCCAAAATGGAATTTGCCAAGTTTGCAACTGTGAAAACCAACCAAAAAGGTTTATTGAGACCGAAATCCAACATGAGTGACCTCTGACCATATATCTGAATATGAGAATCATTTGTGCCTGAAGAACACATGACATTGGGGTGTCTGCATTCCTCTGAGGGACCACTGAAATCTCTGCACCAGAACTGACAAGAAATTGAACCCCAAGAGAGAGTCACTGGGGACAGCGGCCGACGTGCGCATGGACAGCAGTTGCCTCTACTGCCGGACCTGATCGTTTCCCGGCTGCCATTTGTAGAAGTCACAAGGTGGTGGACAGGACTAGACAGCAGCACCAAATATCTGATATTTCCAACAATTACACTATCCATCGCCTCTACCACCACAATTCCATCCAGATTGATGGAAGGAATTCCATTACATGCCCAAACCTTGGACCTGCGTAGTTAGTGCTGCCATTTACTGCTCCAACTCAGTTATCTTCAATTGATATGGTGCTAGCGCTTCACAAGGCACTTACCAAATGCTCTTGGACATGACGAGGTAAACAATGAAGGAACCTCTGTTTCCAAAAATCACCTTCGACAGGATCTTTCCAGCTAGCCTCCACCACCCCTTTAACATTTGTGACTGTTGCCTATCGCCTAGGCTGTTGTCAGCTAGTAATTGGGCAATACGAGTGTCTCTAGGTGGCTGAGTATGCTGCAGAATACCCACCTTAAGCACGTCGTATAGGAAATTACCATCCAGATGAAGGGTGGGAGGAAACCGAAGTATCCTTAGGAAACCCATGCAGGTCATGAGGACAAGGTACAAACTCCTTACAGACAGCACTAGATTCAAACCCGGGGTCGCTGATGCTGAAATATGTTGGACTAACTACTATGCTAACCGTGCTGCCAGTCTGACCAAACTGAGGAATAAAGGACTCTGTTTATCTGTCTGAAATTGGATCCTGGAATTCTAATCACAGACCTCAATCAGTGCAAATCGGCAACATTACTTCCAAGGCAGTGTACTTATTCTCTGCTCTATTCACTGACTATTCAATTCAATGACTGCCCAACTCAATCTATAAATTTGATGATCACACCACTGTTGTTGCCAAATAATTGGAAATTAAGTCAGAATATAGGATGGAGATTGAGAATCTGGTTAGGTGGTGCCAGCACAACAAGTTTTTTCTCAACATCACCAAGACCAAGGAGTTTATTGTTGAGCTTAGGAAGGAGAGGCTGATGGACCATGTACCTGTCCACAGTGATGGGACCAAGATGGAGAGGGTTAGTACCTTTAAGTTCCTAAGAGTTCATATGTCAAAGGACTCCCCTGCATCCCGCACATTGAGGCAATAGTGAAGAAGGCACATCAGTGCCTCTACTTTCTAAGAAATCAAGATTTAGCATGTTGTCAAATATTTCATCAAACTTCTACAGATACACTGTAGAAAGTATACTGACTAGTTGCATTACAGACTAATTTTGTCATTCAAGTTCCTGGAAAAGCAGAAGACTGCAGAAGGCAGCAAACTTGGAAAGGTCAAACTTGGTCAAAGGTCTGGCCTCCCACCCATTGAAGACATCTTTATGAGGCATTGCTACAAAAAGGACCCCCATCATCCTGGTCACAACTTTCTCTCACTGCTGCCTTCAAGTAGAGAGTACAGAAGCCCGAAGTCCAGCATCTTGAGCTTCAAGAATAGTTTTCTTTCCAATGGCCATCAGACTCTTGAATCTCCCCTTGTTAAACTAATTGTGGATAGCGCTGACAACATGAAAGGACTGTCTGTACTATTGTATGCTATTTTCTCTTCACTCCATGTGAATATTTATCACCAAGCTTTTGTATTTAATATCTTTTTAATTTATTGCATAGTATCATAGTTTATTTTAACGAAGTACATGTTTGACTGTAGCAAATAAGAATTTCAATGTATTGTGCACTGTACAATGTCAGGAAAATAAACTTATTGTCATTATCTTTTGCCCATGAGGGATCCAATTAAGAGTCATATAACTGCAGAAAAGAAACTATCCTTGAATCTGGAGGTTCATATTTTTAAACTCCTGTAACTTAAGCCCAAAGGAAGAGGGGAATAGAGTATGACCAGGGTGGGATGGATCCTTTCGTTTAACTTCATCAATATGTCCTCCCAAGCTAGTTGAACTGCAACTCCAGTCATTTCATAAAAATATAATCTATAATTTTGAATGACAGCGAATCATCAGTGCCCTCAGTGCAGCTGTTTTATCTATTTTTGGACCAAGGCTGCAATGTAGTCAAATATATGGTTCCAGAGTGCCCAATCTTAGTAAATGGATTTAATGGATTAAAAAAAAAAGATCACTTTGGCTGCCTTCTTAATCACATCTATTCTTGAGGTCATTAATTTTTCACATTTCTAATCCTCTCCAATTTTTATACTTTCTTGCCTTCCAGGATTCTTTACTTTTCTCTCCACTAATTCCTGAAATTAGATTATACTTCCTTCGATTCCACTTCTCCTTTAATCAGATCCAACAAGCAAATGGAGTATTCTGTTTGCATACATAGTATAAGCAAGGAATTTATTTGTTGCAGTGAAATCCCAACCACAAAGTTGTTGAGGCCAGTTCATTAGATATTTCCAAATCATTTGGCTAAAGGAATCAACAGGTATGGAAGTAAAGCAAGAATAAAGTACTAAAGATTGTAGTGAAAGGTAGAGCAGGTTGAATAGGCTGAATGGCCTTCTCCTGCAACTATTTTCAATGTTTACATGTAGTTGCTTTTGCTGCCATTATTTCACTGAGAGAGGATCAATACAAGATATAGCAGTGGAGTGGAAGCACCTTGAGATCAGACCAAGGTGACACAGTGATACAGCTAATAGAGATGTTGACTCACAGCTCCAGTGTTCCACATTCATTACTGCTCTCTGGTATGGTCGGAATGGATTTTGTATGCTCTACCTATGAATGCATCCATTTTCACCATGTGCTCTGACTTCCTCCCACATGCCAAAAAATGTGGGACATGGGAGATTAACTGATCATTTTTGGATTGACCCCTATGTAGGTGTGTGTAGAATTACTGGGAACGTGAGGAAAATAAATTACAGGGACATTAGTGGGGGTAATAGGAAGTTCTCTGAGCCAGCATAAGCTTGATGAGCCAAATAGCTTCCTTCTACATCATAAGGAAACCTATATTTCAAGACAATTTTATGCCTACTTAATACTTAAGAAGAATACAATTGCAATGTTTAAAGCAGGTACAATTGAAACTTTAAAAGATCCTTACCCAAATATAATGATAGAAAAGGTTTTGAAGGATATAGGTATACAACTTGGTAGACACTGAGAAATCAAGTCAAAAGAATGGTTTGCATGCTGTAAAACTCTCCACTCTATTATAGATAGAGCATTTAATTTTCAAAGAGTTAAACTATTTATTGTCTGTAACATTTATAGAACTGCAATAGAGTTCCAGAAAAACAATGCTTTACCCATCAAGTTATGATGATACCTCAATTATTGTTGTTTTGTCAGCGCTCTCAATGGTCGGTGATCCATAAAGTACTCCATCACTGTATGGAGTTCTTTGAATATATCGTAGCCAGCCAGGTCTGTCTGGGTATCCTTTTAGATTGGTCTTAAACGTAATTGGATCATTCCTGGCATCAGCTGAACCAAAACAGATAATGTGTTAAGCCAAGTAATTTAAAATCAAAAATAAAAATTTCCATTTGTTTAGTTTGGACACTGTTTAAGAATGTAATTCATTTAGGTTCAAATATGATTATTGGGGCAGTTAGTCAAGCATGTAGATAATTGATTATCTCACCATAAATTAGCTTCCTTGGTTCAGTTGTGTGCTGTGGACTGGAGAATCACAATACTTTACTCTGCTATATGTGTTAATCTTACTCAAGATCACAAAATAGAAAGGACAAACAAGATCAGAGTCAACAGAAAAGACAAACATTGTGCACACTGCTTGTTTTCCAATAAATCCTAGTTATGGTACCTATTGTTGAGATAGGTTATGCTTGGATGTGATGTCCCATACCGTCAAATGGGCCAACATTCACCACCAAGTCTCACACAAGAGTGGCTATCTTTTTTTTTCAGGCGTCAGCACACCCGAAGTGCAATGGGCTAGCCTCGTCCTGGGAGAACCGCCTTTCTCATCACGGTCTCTCCCCTGCCAGGTAAGTATCGTGGCTCTCTTGTTAACGTGCAGTAAGGTGTTTGGTATTCGTGAGACCACAGACCAACAAAAAGTCAATGCCTCAAATTTGAAACATAATTAAACATGTTTTGCTTTGAAACTTCATTTTCTGTTTGTTTATTTTAAACTTGAATTTGATGACTTGTATTCAACCAAGTTAATCATGATCATTTACTTGGTAGTCTGATCAACTGAGGCAATATTACAGCTGAACCAATCCATTTCTGCCACATTCTAGCAAAAGTCTACAATAATAGTACATGTATATACATCTCCAATGTAAGTGCATTATTTTTCATTTTCAATTTAATCATTTTTAGAAAGCTGTGAAAGAGTGAATTTTTTTACAGAAACACAAATTTGAATATAAAAAATGTGGTCAAAATGATGCAGATTCCTTCCAAAATTAACATCTCCAAAGCTTTGTGCAACTTAAAAATTCTACTTGAATTCCAATCAAAATAGTCCAGGGCAAACCATTTGCTTCTGAGACCAAAAGCTACCTTTCTCACTTGTATACTAGACAATCAAAGGTCAATGCTTAGAAAGTTTAAGCAAGTCTACAGTAAGTACAGAAACTCAGATGGATTAGCACAAACTCACTCACCAAGTTTCATTGAGTAAGGAGGAAATTCCCCTTTAAAGTACTCTCTCTTCAAAACATGGACAAAAAGAACTCCAGAAAATGGATAAAGATTCCGATCTGATTGCACTTGTGCCAAGATGGAATACACTAAGGAATGAGGAAAATATTAAAAGCAAATGAATTAGCTAAGTAATAAATAGTTTTACACTCATTAGAACTGACTTCTGATCAAGGGATCAAGCAAGGGATACTCCTAGATCTTAAATATTTGATCTTTAAAGGAGCTCAACAGAAATAGTAAAAGTGTTGTTTTAATTGTGCAGATTTTAGCGTTAACCATATGATAGTATTTAAAATCAGACCTCTAGATAATAACACTGAATAAATGATAATGGGGAACAAAGAAATGGCAGATGAACTCAAATATGCATTTTATATAAAGATATTATTGGTATTTAGCTCAGCACAGATAGAGTACCTCCTGGTGAAATGCAGACCCAGAGGACCCCAAAACCCAATAGCGATAGATATTCACCAAGACAAATGGTTACTTAAACAAAAGTTACTTTTAATTATCTTTAAACATGAAAATAGAATCACGCTTTAACTTATCACTATTGACTTAACTAACCTAACTTAACCCCCTTCTAATTCTAAGCGCACGTGAATGTAATCTGTGTGAAAGCTCAGAAAAGCTCTTTGATTCACAGTCCAATCTCACTTCTCATTCCTCCAAGTTCATTGGTTGCAGGCAATTCTTATACTGTGCACAGAATTTAACACATAAAGTTCACCAGGCTTTGGTGCTTAAAGATAAATGGTTATCACTCAGGAAGATTCTTGTTGGTTTTCAGAGAGAGATTCGTTGTACGCTGACACCCACAACTGATTCCTTTTTTAATCAGCCACTTTAGTGTTTTGCCGAAGAAATTTTCCCCCTCAGGGTTCGCCAGATGATAACCTCTTTTTTTCAGGTCACCACAGAGTTGCACAGAGAGCCTTTTTGTTTCTCTTATTTTAAGTGTCCTCTCCTCTTGCATGAACCACAAGGGCTTTGACCAAGCTGAACGGAGTACTCACAACTCGTCTTCCAAATGGGGTTTTCCACAAGCTTGCCAGCTTGTCCTGTTCTAGTCCCAGTGGCTGCTGCTGACTGCAAAACTGTAGAACTGATCTCTCTCTCTCTCTCTGAGAGAAAGTCTGTTTGACTCTCTCTGTTTGCAAAACCACATGACCCTCTAAGAACAGCAAGTTCCACTCCATACAGAATAAGGCTCCGACAAGTTCTTTCATCTGTTGCCTTTTTGTAAACAACAATCCATTAGTGAAGTTTCTTGGACACTCTCCAAAGCTTCGGCAAAGGCCGATAAGTCTAGCATTAGCAGAGCTCCAGTATTTTAAATAAGATCTGTTTTAAAGTGTTTGCATGTGACCTACACTAAAAACCCCAGTTTATCTCCCAGAAACATATCTATATTCTGTCACAATCAGTATTCACTGTGGAGGACACAGTGACAAGTCAGAAATTCAAGAGAGTCAGGGGTCAGAAGTTAATATAGTCACTGTTATTTTGCAAGCTGAAGGGGCTGAAGGAGGATAAGTCACTCAGGCCAGATAAACTACTCCAGGGTTCTGAAGAGGTAGCTGAAGAGATTGTGAATGCATTAGTGGTGATCTGTCAAGAATCACTAGTCGGGAATTATCCCACCATTTTTAAAACAGACCCAATTGCCACTTATGCTGCTCCCACTCATCTCTGGTTACCTAACCACTTACTTTAGAAGGGAAATAGAATTAATTCAGGAAATGACACCACTGAGCCTCATGTCAGTGGCAGAGAATCTACTGGAGAGGGAACAAGGGAAAGTATTTACACATTTGAAAAAGGTACAGTCAATGTGGCTTTTTATGGGCAAATGGCAAGGTGGTTGCTGAGGGTAGGGCAGTGGATGCTTCCTCATGGACAGCAGTTCACAAGTTCAGTCATGGTAGACTGATCCAGAATGTACAGATGCTTAGGATCCAAGGTGAATTGATAGTCTGAATTCAGAATAGGCTCATCCCTAGAAAAAAGAGTTTAGTGAGGGTAGGGTGTTAGTCTGGCTGGAGGTCCATGACCAGCGGTGTTCTGCAAGGATCGATGTTGGGATGTTCAGTTTGCAGATAACACAAAGATTGGTGGAGTTGTTGACATTTAAGAGGGTTATTGAAGATTTCAACAGTATATTGATCAAAGAGGCATATAAAATGTTGAAAGGCATAGATAGGGTAGATCGTCAAAATCTTTACCCCAATGTGGGTGTGTGTGTGTGTATTGCTGTGTCATCTGCAAACTTGATGACACTGTTGGGAGCTGGATCTGGTGATGCAGTCGTGGGTCAGTAATTTGAACAAGAGTGGGTTGAACACAGCCCTGAGGTGTGCCAGTGCTCAACATTCTGCTACCAACTGGGAGAGACTGTGGTCCTTCCATTAGGAAATCCAGATTCCAGTTACAGAGATGGGTGTGGAGTCCCAGCAAGAACAGCTTCTCCACCAGCCTCTCGGAAGTGATCCTATTAAACACTGAGCTGAAATCAATGAACAGCAGCCTGGTGTATGAGGCGTCGTTCTCCAGGTGGGTCAGGACAGATTAAAGGGAAGGAAGGAAGGAATGTGCAATTTCAGTCAGAGTTTTTTGAGAGGAAAAACTGAAGAAATAAGCTTTTTTAAAATTAAGATTTTTTTTTTTTTACACTAAACAGTTTTCCTTTGCTTCAATCAAAAATCTGGAAATAAACACAGATAAAAATGGTTATGCAAGCTTATTCCCCAGTGCAAAAATGCATACCTTGCTGAGCACAAGAGTTCTGTGGAAACATTTCAAAGCAGTTTATACCAAGCACATATTTTCCTGTTCAATCTGTGCCAGATATAGTAGAAAGAAAATCTTTGGGGATTACTGTTGTCACATTTCAAAACTGTTCACTGCAGTCAAATGTCAACATCAAGAATTAAAGGAAAAAATTACTATGCTCCAGCTGGTTTAGATTTACTAAACAATACAACTTCAAGAGGTCCCTCTCTGACCTTCTGGAAATCCCAATAG
Organism: Narcine bancroftii; assembly: GCF_036971445.1. Lineage (NCBI taxonomy): Eukaryota > Metazoa > Chordata > Chondrichthyes > Torpediniformes > Narcinidae > Narcine > Narcine bancroftii. The sequence continues at coordinate 391,203,259 of NC_091469.1, forward strand.
TTTAGTATGGGCCACAAAATGTTTGTCATGTTCTTATCCACTTACCATGGTCCTGTTTTCTGACCTCCCTTTGAACTACATACTGTTTTACACGTCCTTTATAAACTGACCTAGTTCATTGATATGTGACTGGGTAACTTCCCCCCACCCCCCAAAATATGAATTAAAAATGCTGAAGTATCAATAAAATATCACCTAAGTGAAAAAAATGGATGGAGAAATGGCAGATAGCTTTTAAATCGGACAAGTGTGAAGTATTGAGCTTTAAGAAGTCAAAAGTAAAGGGAAATACACAGTTATTGGCAGGACCTTGAAGAGCTTTGATATACAGAGGTATCCAAGTCTATAGCTCTCTGGTAAAGAAGATGTATGGTATGGGGGGAATGCTTGCCTTCATTGGTTGGGTATTGGATATGAAAGTAAGTTTATCGTGTTGCTATAAAACTTTGATGAGAGAAATATTGTGTGAAATTTTGATCGGCCACATTTCAGGAAGGATGTGGAAGCTTTGATACTATTGAGATTAATCAGGATACATAGAGTAGAGGATATGAGCTCTGGGGACAGGTTGGACCACTTGTGTTGTTTACTTTGAAGTAGAGGCAGAGGGGGACTTAAAGATGTTTAGAATATTATGGGTGGCATAAATAAGGTAGACAGACTATATTTTCCAGGATAAAAATAACAACCACTTGGAGGCATGCATTTTAAGTGAGAGGGGGAATGTTTAGAGTTAATGTGCGGGGCAAGTACTATTTTTGTATACACATGGAGAGTGATAGGTGTCTGTAACATGTTGACGGGAAAGTGATGGAATCAGACATGATAGTAGAATTTTTTTAAACTTTATTCGTTCAAAAAACAAATAATCTATGGCATATACAGCAATTAAACATAAACATGAACTTTTATATTATATATATATATATATATATATAAATAAATATTAAAAAAAAGAAAAGAAAAGAACCCCACCCCCCTACTTCAGCCAACTCTCCTAAGGAGAGCCATAAAGCACTTTCTTCCCAATTAACTTTATATCCAGAAAGACATCCATATTGTATTAAACATTCCTTCAAGTGCAAAAGTGACTGAGCTGGGTTTATTAAATACACCAATACATCATCAACAAATAAATTAATTTTATACACCTCATCTAAAACGTTCATACCTTGTATCTGTGTATTTTGTCTTATCAGCTGTGCTAAACGTTCAATCACTAACGCAAACAAAGCTGGTGATAAAGGACAACCTTGATGAGTTGATCGAGTTAACTTAAAGGATTCCAAAATCAAACCATTCGTCATACTCTAGCTACCGGTTTACTATATAGAGCCCTAATCCAACCAATAAAAAAAGGACCAAACTTAAATTTCTCCAACAAAAAATTCCATGCTTTTTCTGCATCTAAGGATATCACCATCGGATGATTTGAGGATTGTCGAAATCTATTAATCAAACTAATCACGCGCCAAATGTTGTCTGAAGCATATCTATTCTTTATAAAACCTGCTTGATCAATAAAAAATTTAGCCAATCTATCCGCTAATATTTTAGCTATTATTTTATAATCTACATTTAACAATGAAATTGGTCTATACGAAGATACTTTCAAAGGATCTCTATCTTTTTTAGGAATTACTGTAATTAAAGCACTAGAACAAGACTCAGGTAATTCATAATGTTCTCCAACTTGACATAATACATCCCCAAACACTGTAGATAAATCATCATAAAAAAATTTTATAAAATTCAACCGAAAATACATCATCACCAGGCGATTTACCGTTCAACATTTCCAGCATAGCCATTTTAATTTCCGAATCAATAAAGGGTTCTTCTAACTCCTGTATATCTGCATCCTCTAATATCGGTAAATTCAACTGTGATTAAAAAAAAAGATCAATTGAACAGTGTCTTGTTTTCCTTCAGATGTATATAACTTTTTATAAAATGAATAAAATTCATCATTAATCTCACGAGGTTTATAAGTAATAAGAGAATTCCGTCTAACAGCATTAATAGTCCTCGAAACCTGTTCTTTCTTTAATTGCCATGCCAAAACCTTGTGCTTTCTCTCCCCATTCATAATACCGTTGTTTAGTCCTATTAATCACACATTCAAATTGATAAGATTGCAAAGCATTATATTCCAATTTCAACCTAGATAATTCTATTTTCTGATCTTCTGTAGCATCTTACTGAAATTCCTTTTCTAACTCATCAATCTGTTTCTCTAATTCAAGACTCTGATTTAATCGATTCTTTTTTATTTTAGAGGTATAACTAATTATTTGTCCTCTCAAATAAGCTTTCATAGATCCCATAATACAAACTTACTTTGAACAGAATTAGAATTTTCTTTCAAAAAAAAGTTAATTTGTTTTTTCAAAAAAAAATCAATAAATTCCGTATTTTTTAATAACATTGTATTAAACCTCCAACGACGGGGCACTTGAATTTTCTCAGAAGTTGCATATGTAAAATATAACAAAGAGTGATCTGAAATCACCCTACTTTTATATTCCGCTTGTTGTATTTTCCCTTGTAAATGTGCCAATACTAAAAAGAAGTCAATCCTTGAAAACGATTCATGTCTAGATGAATAAAAGGAAAAATCTTTCTCTGTTGGATTAAGACGTCTCCAAATATCTACTAAATTAAGATCTTTCATCCACGCTTGGACCTGAATTGCCATCTTGGATTTCTTAACTTTCTTTGGAGATTTATCTAATAAAGGTTCCAAAACACAATTAAAATCACCACCAACTAAAATATTATCATTAGCCTGACCCAAACATAAAAATGTATCTGAAATAAATATTTCATCATCTGCATTTGGGGCATAAATATTAAGTAAAGTCCAACATTCACTAAAAATCTTACAATTGAATTTAAGAATACATCCTGCCTTTCCCTCCATTGATTGTAATTCAAAAGATAATTTTTTATGTATCAAAATTGCTACACCTTTAGCTCTAGAATTAAATGAAGAAGAATATACATGCCCAACCCAGTCGCTCTTTAATTTCATACTTTCCTTCACATTCAAATGTGTTTCTTGTAAAAAAGCAATATTAATTTTCATTTTCTTAATATACGCCAAGACTCGCTTATGCTTAATCGGACTGTTTAATCTTCAAACATTAAAAGTAGCAAACCTCAACTTTGACATACCTACTATTATTACTAAATACCAATAATATCTTTATATAAAAACTCAAATCAATGTATATAGGCCCTCCAATAGAAAAAAAATCACAAATTAAAAACTAACTAAAATGAAAATTAAAAAATAGTAAAGAAAAAAAAAGAACCCCCCCCCCAAAAAAAAACTACCAAAAGTAGTAATCCCCTAAACAAAAATTGGGTGTGGGTCACCCACCAGTGGCTGATGACTAGTAAAGAACTTAGTGCAAACCTCTCCCTCCCCAGCCAAACAATCAATAACATCAAAATATCATAATAACAAAAAAAATAGAATAAGAAAATTCTTCTTTTCATCCAAAAGATTCCAATCTTGGAGATCCCATTTCAGAAGGAGGAAGACTCTTTACATTCCCGTTTTTCCAATTTCTGCCATTTCTTCCATTTCCAGACAACCAGATTTTTCTTTAGGAGATAATGGTGGACTACGTCTTTGTCTTCTTATATCTGACAATGAATCAGCAAAAATCATTGCTTCACGATCATTTTCAAAAAACTGAAATTGATAGTCTCCATAAAACACCTTCAACACTGCAGGGTAGCGAAAAGTAGACTTATAACCTTTACGCCACAAAACTTCTTTAACTGGATGGAATCGATGTCGACGTTGAATTACCTCTTGACTCAAATCAGGATTTAAAAAAACTGTTATTCTGAATCAATAACGGAGTTTGTCATTGTCTCGCATTTTGCACTGCTAGTCAAAGTATTGCTTCTCTGTCCAAATAACTCAAACATCGAATTATTACCGGTTTTAGTGGTTGACAAGCTGAGGGTGTTCTTCTCAAAGCGCTATGGGCTCTTTCCAGTACCAATCCCCCAGAGAAAAATTCTTGCCCTAATATTTGCAGAATCCAGTCTTTAAAGAAACGAAGAGGATCTTGTCCTTCTATGCCTTCTGGCAAACCACAATTTTCACATTATTCCTTCTGCTTTGATTCTCCAAGTAGTCTATTTTTCTTTCTAGCTCCTTCTCACGTTCTCCTAGTTCTATGACTGATTTTTCAACCTTCAACACTTTTTCTGTGTTAGAAGTCACTTGTTGTTTACAGTCCAAAAAAGCAGACTGAATTTTTAAAAATTCTTCATAAGATGCACCCACATGTGCTTTAACCATATTTAATTCTGAACTTATACCAGCATTCATTTGAACCATCTCATTCATTAGAGATGTCAACATAGGTTGAATAACTGCATTTAATTGCATACATTGTTAATCCGTAAATCTCAACTCTGCTCTCTCTGACGTAGTGGCAGAACATGGTAACTGCAGCTCCTGCTGCAACTCAACAGAAGGCATTTTAAAAGTTTTACTGCAGGTCTGGACTCCCAGCGACGGCACCCCGACTTCCTCAGGGGTTGCCGCTGGTCTCCCCCTGCATCTCGTTGTTTTTTTCATCAAATCATGAAGAAAAGCAATTTCTTCAGATTGAAGTGCTACCTGGTGCATTTCCAACAATGGAGTCGTCTTCCTGCGTGCTCTCTCTGTTGAAATCGAAAAGCTTTCCAAATCGGGATCCACTTCTTGGGAACACACACCTTCTTTCAGAGAACGGGTAATTCCAGCGCCATCCTTCACTTGGTGAGTAATAGACATTTTTTTTCAGCTCCCATAGGCAGTCTTTGAGGTTTAGACAATGAAGAGATTGAGCCTGAGGCTGTATCAAGTCGTCGAGGCCCCAAATCTTCAGCACTTCGAAAATGTAACTTCTTCTGCACTTTATGTTTAATCTTTTTACCATTAGTGGCCATAATAATTCCTTAATACTTTAAACTAAAATTTAAAAAATTTTAACTTGAAAACAAAGAGTTAAAAAAACAGATACTTAAAAGTCTGGCCAGAGAGGTCGAGATTACACGTCTAGACTCTACGCCATCTTGCCACACACCCCCATGATAGTAGAATTTAAGTGACTTTTACATAGACACACCAGTGGAGGGATATGGATCATGGTAGGCAGAAAAGATTTAGTTTAATCGGCATTTTGTTCCATTCAGTCATGGTTGACCAAAGGACTTGTTCCTGTGCTGTTATGTTCTACGTCCTAAAATCTGCTTGTCCAGCAATGCTAATATCCCCTCCATGATGGATTAATGATAACCAAGTTGGTACATAGCTATCACAGTTATTTTACTTTCTTTTTAAAATATTTTTATTGAGTTTAACATACAAATCCTACATACAAAGTCTTCGAATTAAATAAATAACAGTTCATATCATATACATATCCCAAATTAATACAAATGCAAATCAAAAACCTATCCATATTTGATTATTTAACAATATTTCTTAAAACATAATTCTGGAATAAGTAAAACTACATAAGACAAACCTTGATCTAAACAAAGGGTAAATTCTGTCTAATTTAATATGATCTATGACAACAATAATTAAACCCATATTACCAAGTTAATTTAAAAAAAGGAATAAAAAGAAAAAAAAACCTAAAACTATATCTATTCTATCCCCTCCTTGTAGGTACCTTGTAGAAAGGGATGTAAAGATATGGATCGAACAGCGACCTTCAGAAACTAGGCAGAGAATCACCGGAGCATCCAAACTTCTTAATTCTTCCAATCATGATAATATTCTATGAATGGCCCCCACAACTTTTCAAATTTAAACTTTCTATCTTTAATGCTGTTTCTAATTTTCTCCAAGCTTAAATAGGACATCACATCATGTAACCACTGTGTAAGAGTAGGTGAAGAGTCTTCTTTCCATTTCATCACAGTTACTTTACAAGAGACCCAAATACTAGATGATTAAATGATGATTGCCGTCGTATGCAAGGCATCAATGTCTTGTCTGGACAGGGCATTAGCCACCAAATTGGTCTTCCTTTCAATGAGCCATATGTCCAAGGAAAATTGCAGAATGAAATCCAAGTGCTGTACCCCATGGGGTGAATAGTGGTGTTTGCTCATATGTGCAGTATACACAAGCAGTTGGTGGTCAGTATAAATGGCAAAATCTCATCCTTCCAACCAGAAATGGAAATGCTGCACTGCAAGATAGATGGCCAGGAGCTCAAGCCTGAAAGTACTGTATTTTACCTTAGCAGGTGACAATTTGGCTGAACAGAACACCAGCATCTACAACATTCCACTATTTTTAAAAAATCTAAAATAGCTTCCAGTGTACACTCAGAGGTGTCTGTGGTGTGAGAGAGGTCAGTATTATGCTTTTCAAGCACCAGCATCGTAGCATCTGCAAAGGTAGTCTTCACCTCATTGAAAGCACGGATGGCATCATCACCCAATCGTAATGGTCATTTACTAGCTGAGTTATCAGACCCCTTAAGTAGGATGGTCAGGGGCAAGAGGGATGCAGCTACTTTAGGCAAGAAACAGTGGTAGATATTAATCATTTCTAGAAACTGCCACAACTTGCCAAACATAACAGATGTAGGAAAATCTCACATTTTCTGTACCTTCAATTCCTTTGGAAAGACATGGTCTTTTGTAACCTTGTGCCCTAAAAACCTAAGATCAGTGGCCCCAAATATGTATTCAGTTAGATTGATAATGATGCCAAACTCATTGAGTTTCTAGAATAGTGTCAAAAGATGGTTCTTGTGTTCCTGTTTATGGGCATTTGCCACGAAGAAGTCATCAATGTGAATAAACACAAAACTGAAACAGTAGAGGATGTGATTCATAAATCGCTGAAATGTTTGAGCTGCATTCCATAAACCCATTGTCATTCAGAGAAACTCAAATGTTCCAAAAGGAGTAATCACCACTCTTGGCAATATCTGACAGTTCCACCAAAATGTGATAGTAAGTAAGTAATCTAGCATCAAGTCTGTTTTTTCAGAATACCTATTTACTGTGCATGTTGGGCTAGCATCAGGGTTAGACTAAGAGTTAATCCATTCAGACCTGTGCTTCCCAAAGATCTACTCGCAAAAGTACGATCGCAAGAGAAGAAAATGGATGACCTGTGGCTGCATCTGAAATAGAAAGACATGGAGGGCTGCTGGGCTTTGGTGATGACAGAAACATAGCTCCAAAACTCCATTTTAGATTCAGCGATCCAGATAGATGGCTTTATTTCCTTCTGAGAACCTGCTGGTCTGGCAAGACTGTGTAATTACATCTACAAGAAATGGTGCCCTAATGTCTCAGTTGTGAAGAACTTCAGCTCAGCACAGATAGAGTACCTCCTGGTGAAATGCAGACCCTTCTACTGGCCGCTCGGTTCCGCAGATTGCAGCAGTCTACGTTCCGCCTTCGGCTAATCATTGTGAAACAATGAAGGAGCTTTATGGTGGCATCTGCAAAGCCCAGACTTCCCACCCTGACAGTTGCATGTTTGTAGCTAGCAATTTCAACTATCCCAACCTGAAAACTATTCCACAACAGTTTCAACAGCATGTCAACTTCATGACCAGAGGACAGACACCAAGATCATGTGTACACCAATGTTCCTGCCCCCACCTTGGATACTCAGAGCACATATCCTGCTAACTCTGGCATACTGTCTGCTGGAAACACAAACAAGGTCAGTTCGCAGGGAGATCAGGATGTGGCTATGGTGAAGGGGGGAGGGAGCACAACAGTGCTACAGGACCTCTTTGAAACCAAGGACAGCATCCTGAGTTTCAACGTGGACATGTCAAAGGAGATGATAGTGGACTTCAGGAGGATGACCATCCTCCACTTCACATTAATAGCTTGGTGGTGGAGAGCACCAAGTTCCTCAGGGTCCCACTTAAGAAGTGAACTCTCCTGGAAACATAACATCTCCACTTGTCAGCAAGGCACAACAGCAACTGCACTTGCTTAGAAGGCTGAGGCAGGCAAGGCTACCAGCCAGCATTCTGACAACTTTCTACAGGACCATAAAAGCAGCTAAGAGGATCACTGGAGTCTCCCTTCCCCCTTATCTACGTGACTATCTGGAATCGTTGTTGAAAGAGGACTTGCAAAATCATTAAGGATCTCTCCCACTCTGCATGCAGCTACTCCCATCGGAAAAAAGATGAGAAGTATCAGAGCCAGAACCAATAGTCTGAGGAACAGCTTGTTCCCATCCGCACACAGACTGCCGAATGACTTCTAAAACCACTCTGCAACTCTACTATTAATTAAGAATTCTTATTTTTATATATGCATACATGTCCTGTGTACATGAATCATTTCCCTGAACCTGTGCTATGTCTGCATGTATGATTTGCACTGTTCTGCATCGTAGATTGGAGAACACTATTCCGTCAGCTTGTACTGGTACAATCGGATGACAAAAAAACTTGAACTTTTTGCAACCACTTTAAAGCTTCAAAATTATTTTTAAATGTTCCTGTAGGATTGGGTACTGTGTTTTGTAGTCAATGGCAGATTGTTTGCCTGCCTCAACTGAACATGCAGCAGTAAGTGTTCATTTTCAGTTTACACCCAACAAATATAGGTGCCACTTTAAAGAACAATGTCTACACTTCCATAAATCAGTCAAAAAATGTTTTAAAATACCAACCAAGGATCAAATTGCATTGTATAAAATCTGTGTAATTCTCAGTAGTGCAAATTACCCCTTGGGTATTCAATGCACTAGTGTCACCTTCCTCTCCTTTACAGAATTACAGTCCCAAATAATTTAATAACCAAAATTCAAAAAGTCCCATTCACTTTTTAAAATAGCTATACCCACTGGACACAATAATGCCAATTTTAAGCAGATACTGATAGTAAGATCAAGCCCATAGTTCATATTTATGGCTGATCCAATGTCCATTGATTTTCATTGTGTCCAAGTAGTCATCAGTTTCATCCTTGAACATATTCAGCATTTTAATATTCACAGCCCTCTTGGAAGAAAATCCCAAAAATATCACAACTCTCCAAATAAAAGTCTTCATCTTGGATCTCAATATCTGATCCTGAAACCTTTCCCCAATGGTTCAAGACTTTCCAGTCAGAAAAAAACATCTTTCCTGTTGGAAAATTGCACACTTTAATGAATTACTGACAAAATTCAAATAGTCACTATCAGGGTGGCCCATCTCACTCAGTGTTCTCCCAGGAATATACTACTGAATCCATAATATTCAATTTATAACGCACATATATGTTTTCTCAGGGTTAGAGGCCAAAACTACACACAGTTAGCAAATATGAGCTCATCAAAGCCCCATATAATTGTGGTCAAACTTGCTTTTAGCTCTTGTATTCTAACTTCCTTACAATAAAACTTTTTTCCCTTTGGACTTTCACACTTTAATTTAAATTTCTGCATTTTGCATAGAAAGATCTCGTAGATGCTCTACATACAATCATTTGCTGTTTTCTCATCAATTTTTACTCTTCCTATCTGATAAAAATCTCATATTTCTCCACATTATATTCCACCTGCAACTGTCATACCCTCTCAATCTCTTTCCATTTGCAAAATTTCATCTTCATTACTCGTCCATCAAACATTGTATCTAGCAAACATATACATGTTATATTAAAAGGCATTCATATAAATTGTGAAGACTGGGAATTATATTAAAATGCAGATCTGTCCAAAAAAGGCCCAATACTAATCCTGCCACCTCATTAATAAAAGCTGGCCAACCAGAAGATGACTTGCTATTTTGTTTACAATCCAATATCCATGCTAATTATTATACATTCTTTAGATAATTAATTTGCTATAGATGTTGTCTATTGAGAAACCAGTCATTTCTTTTCTGGAATAGAGGCACAACTCCTTCACCATCCACCTGAGCTAGCAGCAGTCTCCACTGCTGACCTTGACTGAGATAGTTACCTGATAGCCTACTCCCTCAGTGTCCAGGCCATTATCACTGACATTATATCAATGGAGATTATGATAGAAATAAATTGTGTCTTGTACTCCCTTCATTAAAACCCTATTGCCATTTAACAACTGGAGTGAAATTATTTTTAATCTAAAAGTATCAAACTGCAACTATGCCTTTTTCTGTACACAAGATATGGCACTGGAGACCAGTACAATACAAATCAAATTTCAGCATGTACCTCTTTACATTTTAAATATATTACACTATAAAGAAATGCTTACACAATGTACAGTGAAACATCGAATTCTAATTCAATCAGCAATCTTATTTACAATAATGTTATCAAATGTCAGTAATTTTAAATAGTTAGAAAATAAGAAAGACAAATTGAACACAATTATCAGGACAAAATTTGTGTTAAAGACAAAATTTGTTACACTAAATCTGACAAATCTCCAGTTAAACACATTTTGACATAACCAGACTCACCCTCTATCACCTTAGCAGTCCTACTCCTGCTAACGAGATAACTGTTGATTCCATTATTGTCCCATATTTTGATTTCAATGCCATCTGTACAGCTTACTAAATAGACTTTTCAAGACAACACAAAATTAAAAGGATGCTTCTTGCTAAAATATCAATGGCCAACAGTATATATCAAAGGAAATGTTAAGTGCAAGTATTGCATGCAAGATATTATCCTATCAATAGCCATGAATATAAATATTTTTTTGACACTACATTGATAGACTGCATGAATTTTATAGGGATTTTAAACGTTAATGTTGGCATTGTTGCAAGTGATAAATTAGAAGAACTGTAAAAAAATTCCCTGATTTCAAATGAATGGCACAATGTGATGTGATTCTTTAAAAGTAAACCTAATTTTAATATTGTATGTTTAATCGAGAAACCACCCAAGAGCTTCTGAAAATAGGATTCTCTCAGAAAAGGAACACATCCATGTTGCAGCTGTATCTGTAACAAGGTATAGATCATATTCATTGTTGCCAGGGCCAACTCAAATTTCTCATATTTGTCCTTTTGTATAATGTCACATCAAGTTATGATAGGCATCTTACATCAACCAGTCTTTGGGCACTCATTCAACTGGTGAAGACGATCAGTGGTTCAGAGGGGATTGAAGGGCTTTAATGTCTTGAAAAATACTGCATCATATAATTTCCTTATCTGCAAAGCCTGGCAGAAGAAGCTCTGTATTCCCTCTTCTGAGCGCTTAGGATCCTGGGCACTTAACCTCATATTTGGACTGCTCCAGGTTACACCCTGGAATACACCCACTGACGTTACCTTTAAAATTACTCTACACCATCATCTTTGGCAACAAGAGGTGGCAAGAGCAGTCAATTTCTTTGCAAATAAAACCATGCAGTTTCTCCACAAAGGTTTTCTCGAGGCCAAGTGTAAATATTTCCCTTCTGCACCTGCCAGCTCTCAGCCAAAGGCACAATTTAGGAACTAATTATTTTGTAAATGACAAAGTCATTACAATAATTACTTCACACTGAAATTGAATATTGATAATTTATTGCTTGTCATCAAAAGCACAAAGATTACAGTTTTTTTCTGGTAAAGAAATATTTATTGAACCAGCTGTGGGCCTTTATAATACATCTGTCACTGTGCTCTGTCTCTGATGAACAGAGCATTCCACACTCAGGTATCCCAGTTTATTGTGTTTGGCTTCATCTGTTTCTCAAAATATTACTGTTATGAATTAAGAGTAAGAAATCTTTTTTTTATTGTTTAGTATCACAGAAAAGGAACCAATGAGTTAAACATTTAAACTGCGTCAATGTGGGAAGCAAAAATTGTTTACATCTTTCAAATACCCTAGTTGGTGAAGGGAGAAGAAACGAAAGACTGGCAGAGAATGGTGCCTGGACGGGTATTGGCAGCTGAGAGTGTTAGCAAGTGCGATGTGGGCGGCACCCAATGACCCGCTGAGGCGCCTTCTGGGCTGCGCCGAGTTGAGTTGGGGCTCAGGGTGGCAGGGCGAAGGGCTGGGCCGGCCTCAGGGTGGCAGGGCTGGGCCGGCCTCAGGGCGAAGGGCTGGGCCGGCCTCAGGGCGAAGGGCTGGGCCGGCCTCAGGGCGAAGGGCTGGGCCGGCCTCAGGGCGAAGGGCTGGGCCGGCCTCAGGGCGAAGGGCTGGGCCGGCCTCAGGGCGAAGGGCTGGGCCGGCCTCAGGGCGAAGGGCTGGGCCGGCCTCAGGGCGAAGGGCTGGGCCGGCCTCAGGGCGAAGGGCTGGGCCGGCCTCAGGGCGAAGGGCTGGGCCGGCCTCAGGGCGAAGGGCTGGGCCGGCCTCAGGGCGAAGGGCTGGGCCGGCCTCAGGGCGAAGGGCTGGGCCGGCCTCAGGGCGAAGGGCTGGGCCGGCCTCAGGGCGAAGGGCTGGGCCGGCCTCAGGGCGAAGGGCTGGGCCGGCCTCAGGGCGAAGGGCTGGGCCGGCCTCAGGGCGAAGGGCTGGGCCGGCCTCAGGGCGAAGGGCTGGGCCGGCCTCAGGGCGAAGGGCTGGGCCGGCCTCAGGGCGAAGGGCTGGGCCGGCCTCAGGGCGAAGGGCTGGGCCGGCCTCAGGGCGAAGGGCTGGGCTGGCCTCAGGGCGAAGGGCTGGGCTGGCCTCAGGGCGAAGGGCTGGGCTGGCCTCAGGGCGAAGGGCTGGGCTGGCCTCAGGGCGAAGGGCTGGGCTGGCCTCAGGGCGAAGGGCTGGGCTGGCCTCAGGGCGAAGGGCTGGGCTGGCCTCAGGGCGAAGGGCTGGGCTGGCCTCAGGGCGAAGGGCTGGGCTGGCCTCAGGGCGAAGGGCTGGGCTGGCCTCAGGGCGAAGGGCTGGGCTGGCCTCAGGGCGAAGGGCTGGGCTGGCCTCAGGGCGAAGGGCTGGGCTGGCCTCAGGGCGAAGGGCTGGGCTGGCCTCAGGGCGAAGGGCTGGGCTGGCCTCAGGGCGAAGGGCTGGGCTGGCCTCAGGGCGAAGGGCTGGGCTGGCCTCAGGGCGAAGGGCTGGGCTGGCCTCAGGGCGAAGGGCTGGGCTGGCCTCAGGGCGAAGGGCTGGGCTGGCCTCAGGGCGAAGGGCTGGGCTGGCCTCAGGGCGAAGGGCTGGGCTGGCCTCAGGGCGAAGGGCTGGGCTGGCCTCAGGGCGAAGGGCTGGGCTGGCCTCAGGGCGAAGGGCTGGGCTGGCCTCAGGGCGAAGGGCTGGGCTGGCCTCAGGGCGAAGGGCTGGGCTGGCCTCAGGGCGAAGGGCTGGGCTGGCCTCAGGGCGAAGGGCTGGGCTGGCCTCAGGGCGAAGGGCTGGGCTGGCCTCAGGGCGAAGGGCTGGGCTGGCCTCAGGGCGAAGGGCTGGGCTGGCCTCAGGGCGAAGGGCTGGGCTGGCCTCAGGGCGAAGGGCTGGGCTGGCCTCAGGGCGAAGGGCTGGGCTGGCCTCAGGGCGAAGGGCTGGGCTGGCCTCAGGGCGAAGGGCTGGGCTGGCCTCAGGGCGAAGGGCTGGGCTGGCCTCAGGGCGAAGGGCTGGGCTGGCCTCAGGGCGAAGGGCTGGGCTGGCCTCAGGGCGAAGGGCTGGGCTGGCCTCAGGGCGAAGGGCTGGGCTGGCCTCAGGGCGAAGGGCTGGGCTGGCCTCAGGGCGAAGGGCTGGGCTGGCCTCAGGGCGAAGGGCTGGGCTGGCCTCAGGGCGAAGGGCTGGGCTGGCCTCAGGGCGAAGGGCTGGGCTGGCCTCAGGGCGAAGGGCTGGGCTGGCCTCAGGGCGAAGGGCTGGGCTGGCCTCAGGGCGAAGGGCTGGGCTGGCCTCAGGGCGAAGGGCTGGGCTGGCCTCAGGGCGAAGGGCTGGGCTGGCCTCAGGGCGAAGGGCTGGGCTGGCCTCAGGGCGAAGGGCTGGGCTGGCCTCAGGGCGAAGGGCTGGGCTGGCCTCAGGGCGAAGGGCTGGGCTGGCCTCAGGGCGAAGGGCTGGGCTGGCCTCAGGGCGAAGGGCTGGGCTGGCCTCAGGGCGAAGGGCTGGGCTGGCCTCAGGGCGAAGGGCTGGGCTGGCCTCAGGGCGAAGGGCTGGGCTGGCCTCAGGGCGAAGGGCTGGGCTGGCCTCAGGGCGAAGCGCTGGGCTGGCCTCAGGGCGAAGGGCTGGGCTGGCCTCAGGGCGAAGGGCTGGGCTGGCCTCAGGGCGAAGGGCTGGGCTGGCCTCAGGGCGAAGGGCTGGGCTGGCCTCAGGGCGAAGGGCTGGGCTGGCCTCAGGGCGAAGGGCTGGGCTGGCCTCAGGGCGAAGGGCTGGGCTGGCCTCAGGGCGAAGGGCTGGGCTGGCCTCAGGGCGAAGGGCTGGGCTGGCCTCAGGGCGAAGGGCTGGGCTGGCCTCAGGGCGAAGGGCTGGGCTGGCCTCAGGGCGAAGGGCTGGGCTGGCCTCAGGGCGAAGGGCTGGGCTGGCCTCAGGGCGAAGGGCTGGGCTGGCCTCAGGGCGAAGGGCTGGGCTGGCCTCAGGGCGAAGGGCTGGGCTGGCCTCAGGGCGAAGGGCTGGGCTGGCCTCAGGGCGAAGGGCTGGGCTGGCCTCAGGGCGAAGGGCTGGGCTGGCCTCAGGGCGAAGGGCTGGGCTGGCCTCAGGGCGAAGGGCTGGGCTGGCCTCAGGGCGAAGGGCTGGGCTGGCCTCAGGGCGAAGGGCTGGGCTGGCCTCAGGGCGAAGGGCTGGGCTGGCCTCAGGGCGAAGGGCTGGGCTGGCCTCAGGGCGAAGGGCTGGGCTGGCCTCAGGGCGAAGGGCTGGGCTGGCCTCAGGGCGAAGGGCTGGGCTGGCCTCAGGGCGAAGGGCTGGGCTGGCCTCAGGGCGAAGGGCTGGGCTGGCCTCAGGGCGAAGGGCTGGGCTGGCCTCAGGGCGAAGGGCTGGGCTGGCCTCAGGGCGAAGGGCTGGGCTGGCCTCAGGGCGAAGGGCTGGGCTGGCCTCAGGGCGAAGGGCTGGGCTGGCCTCAGGGCGAAGGGCTGGGCTGGCCTCAGGGCGAAGGGCTGGGCTGGCCTCAGGGCGAAGGGCTGGGCTGGCCTCAGGGCGAAGGGCTGGGCTGGCCTCAGGGCGAAGGGCTGGGCTGGCCTCAGGGCGAAGGGCTGGGCTGGCCTCAGGGCGAAGGGCTGGGCTGGCCTCAGGGCGAAGGGCTGGGCTGGCCTCAGGGCGAAGGGCTGGGCTGGCCTCAGGGCGAAGGGCTGGGCTGGCCTCAGGGCGAAGGGCTGGGCTGGCCTCAGGGCGAAGGGCTGGGCTGGCCTCAGGGCGAAGGGCTGGGCTGGCCTCAGGGCGAAGGGCTGGGCTGGCCTCAGGGCGAAGGGCTGGGCTGGCCTCAGGGCGAAGGGCTGGGCTGGCCTCAGGGCGAAGGGCTGGGCTGGCCTCAGGGCGAAGGGCTGGGCTGGCCTCAGGGCGAAGGGCTGGGCTGGCCTCAGGGCGAAGGGCTGGGCTGGCCTCAGGGCGAAGGGCTGGGCTGGCCTCAGGGCGAAGGGCTGGGCTGGCCTCAGGGCGAAGGGCTGGGCTGGCCTCAGGGCGAAGGGCTGGGCTGGCCTCAGGGCGAAGGGCTGGGCTGGCCTCAGGGCGAAGGGCTGGGCTGGCCTCAGGGCGAAGGGCTGGGCTGGCCTCAGGGCGAAGGGCTGGGCTGGCCTCAGGGCGAAGGGCTGGGCTGGCCTCAGGGCGAAGGGCTGGGCTGGCCTCAGGGCGAAGGGCTGGGCTGGCCTCAGGGCGAAGGGCTGGGCTGGCCTCAGGGCGAAGGGCTGGGCTGGCCTCAGGGCGAAGGGCTGGGCTGGCCTCAGGGCGAAGGGCTGGGCTGGCCTCAGGGCGAAGGGCTGGGCTGGCCTCAGGGCGAAGGGCTGGGCTGGCCTCAGGGCGAAGGGCTGGGCTGGCCTCAGGGCGAAGGGCTGGGCTGGCCTCAGGGCGAAGGGCTGGGCTGGCCTCAGGGCGAAGGGCTGGGCTGGCCTCAGGGCGAAGGGCTGGGCTGGCCTCAGGGCGAAGGGCTGGGCTGGCCTCAGGGCGAAGGGCTGGGCTGGCCTCAGGGCGAAGGGCTGGGCTGGCCTCAGGGCGAAGGGCTGGGCTGGCCTCAGGGCGAAGGGCTGGGCTGGCCTCAGGGCGAAGGGCTGGGCTGGCCTCAGGGCGAAGGGCTGGGCTGGCCTCAGGGCGAAGGGCTGGGCTGGCCTCAGGGCGAAGGGCTGGGCTGGCCTCAGGGCGAAGGGCTGGGCTGGCCTCAGGGCGAAGGGCTGGGCTGGCCTCAGGGCGAAGGGCTGGGCTGGCCTCAGGGCGAAGGGCTGGGCTGGCCTCAGGGCGAAGGGCTGGGCTGGCCTCAGGGCGAAGGGCTGGGCTGGCCTCAGGGCGAAGGGCTGGGCTGGCCTCAGGGCGAAGGGCTGGGCTGGCCTCAGGGCGAAGGGCTGGGCTGGCCTCAGGGCGAAGGGCTGGGCTGGCCTCAGGGCGAAGGGCTGGGCTGGCCTCAGGGCGAAGGGCTGGGCTGGCCTCAGGGCGAAGGGCTGGGCTGGCCTCAGGGCGAAGGGCTGGGCTGGCCTCAGGGCGAAGGGCTGGGCTGGCCTCAGGGCGAAGGGCTGGGCTGGCCTCAGGGCGAAGGGCTGGGCTGGCCTCAGGGCGAAGGGCTGGGCTGGCCTCAGGGCGAAGGGCTGGGCTGGCCTCAGGGCGAAGGGCTGGGCTGGCCTCAGGGCGAAGGGCTGGGCTGGCCTCAGGGCGAAGGGCTGGGCTGGCCTCAGGGCGAAGGGCTGGGCTGGCCTCAGGGCGAAGGGCTGGGCTGGCCTCAGGGCGAAGGGCTGGGCTGGCCTCAGGGTGGCAGGGCGAAGGGCTGGGTTGGCCTCAGGGTGCCAGGGCGAAGGGCTGGGCTGGCCTCAGGGTGCCAGGGCGAAGGGCTGGGCTGGCCTCAGGGTGCCAGGGCGAAGGGCTGGGCTTGGCTCAGGGTGGCAGGGCGAAGGGCTGGGCTGGCCTCAGGGTGGCAGGGCGAAGGGCTGGGCTGGCCTCAGGGTGGCAGGGCGAAGGGCTGGGCTGGCCTCAGGGTGGCAGGGCGAAGGGCTGGGCTGGCCTCAGGGTGGCAGGGCGAAGGGCTGGGCTGGCCTCAGGGTGGCAGGGCGAAGGGCTGGGCTGGCCTCAGGGTGGCAGGGCGAAGGGCTGGGCTGGCCTCAGGGTGGCAGGGCGAAGGGCTGGGCTGGCCTCAGGGTGGCAGGGCGAAGGGCTGGGCTGGCCTCAGAGTGGCAGGGCGAAGGGCTGGGCTGGCCTCAGGGTGGCAGGGCGAAGGGCTGGGCTGGCCTCAGGGTGGCAGGGCGAAGGGCTGGGCTCGGCTCAGGGTGGCAGGGCGAAGGGCTGGGCTGGCCTCAGGGTGGCAGGGCGAAGGGCTGGGCTCGGCTCAGGGTGGGAGGGCGAAGGGCTGGGGTCGGCTCAGTATGGCAGGGCGAAGGGCTGGGCTGGCCTCAGGGTGGCAGGGCGAAGAGCTGGGCTCAGCTCAGGGTGGGAGGGCGAAGGGGTGGGCTGGCCTCAGGGTGGCAGGGCGAAGGGCTGGGCTGGCCTCAGGGTGATAGGGCGAAGGGCTGGGCTCGGCTCAGGGTGGCAGGGCGAAGGGCTGGGCTGGCCTCAGGGTGGCAGGGCGAAGGGCTGGGCTGGCCTAAGGGTGTCAGGGCGAAGGGCTGGGCTCGGCTCAGGGTGGCAGGGCGAAGGGCTGGGCTGGCCTCAGGGTGGCAGGGCGAAGGGCTGGGCTGGGCTCAGGGTGGGAGGGCGAAGGGCTGGGCTGGCCTCAGGGTGGCAGGGCGAAGGGCTGGGCTGGCCTCAGGGTGGCAGGGCGAAGGGCTGGGCTCGGCTCAGGGTGGGAGGGCGAAGGGCTGGGCTGGCCTCAGGGTGGCAGGGCGAAGGGCTGGGCTGGCCTCAGGGTGGCAGGGCGAAGGGCTGGACTCGGCTCAGGGTGGGAGGGCGAAGGGCTGGGCTGGCCTCAGGGTGGCAGGGCGAAGGGCTGGGCTCGGCTCAGGGTGGGAGGGCGAAGGGCTGGGCTGGCCTCAGGGTGGCAGGGCGAAGGGCTGGGCTGGCCTCAGGGTGGCAGGGCGAAGGGCTGGACTCGGCTCAGGGTGGGAGGGCGAAGGGCTGGGCTGGCCTCAGGGTGGCAGGGCGAAGGGCTGGGCTGGCCTCAGGGTGGCAGGGCGAAGGGCTGGACTCGGCTCAGGGTGGGTGGGCTGGGCTCCAGAAAGCCGGGTGAGGAAGGGGCTGGAATGGATTCGATGAGCAGCTTCAGTCCAACACATAACGTTTCCAGCGCTCGTCGCTATCGACAAATGTTTCAAGGTTGACAAAGTGAGAGGTCTTCCACTCACCTATCAGCAAAGCGGTGTAAAAAGCAGCGCCGTCCATCATCTTCACGTAGAGCCCCGAACCTCTGCAACCAGACGAGCCCTGGAAATGGAATGTGGCCCGGAGCACCGGCCGCTCAGCATCATGGGAACAGCTGCCGGCTGCGCGGAGGGGAGGCAGGGATGGAGCTGGTGCTGAGCTGGAGACCGCACTGAGAAGGTGGCCGAGAGGGCTGGAGCGAATGGGGAGAGGCTGTGGGCAAAGTGGTAATCTTTGACTTTTAGCTGCTCTGTGGGAGATTTGATCTAATTTTAGAATACCTCTACAGATTAATATTTTTGATTTGCCTCCTGATCGGATTGCAAATGTGGTAGTATTTGATTCTTTAAAATTTGTAATATTGTCCTTTTGATATTTTTTTCTAATTTGGACCATTGCCTATTATTCACTAAAATGCATGCATGGTTCAACATCAATTTATTTTTTTTAATTTCAGAATCCTGCTCCAACTTGCATTCAGTTGCCCGAGCTTGTCCACCTTTTTCTTGTGAAACAACACAGCCATTCCAGGTATTAGCCCAGTAAGCTTTCTCTTAGCTGCTTCCAATATATTGACATCTCTTTCTTAAATCTGAAGATGGCACAGTATTCCAGGTGTCTTACCAATGCTCTACATAACCAAAGCATTGCCATCTAATTTTGTATTGAATTTCCATTATAATAAATGATAGTATTGCACCATTCCCTGATAATTTTCAGAACTATGTAATATACCCATTTAACTCTATCTTGGAGTTCTCACTCCCTTGACATTTAGGAAAATACACCTCTATTATTTTTTCATGCTTAAATAAACAAGTTCACATTTTCGCACAATATACTTAATTTGTAAAATCACTGTCCACTCATCAAATCCATCCATACTTTTTTATAACCTGCTTCCATTCTCTTTGCAACATACTTTCCTATGTTTTTTTTTGTTGCATCACCATATTGAACAACCATGCCTTTGGTTCCTTCATCCAAATCATTTATATTAATTTTAACAAGTTGAAATCTGATTCCAACTCCAATTGCATTTTGCCTTGTCTCTGTTTCTAGTTGGTCAGTCAATATCTGTGCTATTAATTGTACCACAAAAACATGAGCTCTTACTTTCTCCAATAACTATTGATGCAGAATCAACTGAAAATCTCAGCATTAGTTCATCTTTGACTACTGTCCATACTGCTTTTTTCAAAGCAGACATCTTCCTTTGAAGTCTATTTGCCAAACTGTGGAAACAAGATTCTGCACCACAACTATGAGGTCTTTAACAGCAGAACAGCATTGTGATACTTATCTATACTTATTATTTACAGCAAACACATTATCATGGAGATTCACTTGAAGTTTGAATTGTTTTTGGCTAAACACTGATATTTTATTCAGCTCTGCAGGATGTTCTTTGCAGCCAGTGTTTATTTGGCAAATGAATTGAATCTGTGGCAATTTGTGCAACAGAAGACTTTAAGAGAATGCTTTGGAAGAATAAAATTAAAGACTAAAGCAAGTAAGAACGTAAGTATTCTCACTCCACCACAACAAATAAGTCTAAAATTCTTAACAAAAGAAAGGAAAATGTGACTTTTCCCTTTATATTAAGACAGTAGTGTATTTCACACAGGGAGAGAGATAGATTCACATGGACCATCTGCAAGTCCATTTGGAAGTACAGTACTTGAATAAATGTAGTTCTCAGTGCGCAAACAGGAGCTAAGGCAGATACGGCATTGAAACTTACACTGCTAGTTGTCTTTTTCTATAGTTGCTCTCTTCAAACTACTACCCACCGCCCACCGCCCCCATGACCCCAGTTAAGAAGAAAATTCATGAGTATCAAATTATACACCACCAGATTCAAATTTCTTTCCCACTGTTATCAAACTTCTGAATGAATCTAAAAATAATAAATTCATGTTCCCTTTGCTCAATAAAAATTAAGATCTGTAATTCTGCACTTTTGAATTGAGCCTTAATTGTTAGACATAGATAACAGGCCAGTTTGGCCCATGATTAACCTAATCCCCTGGTACATTTTTGAATGGTTGGAGAAAAACAGAGCCCCTGGGGGAAACCCATGCAGACATGGAAGAACAGGCAAACTCTTTACAGACGGCACGGGATTCAAACCCGAGTTCCGAACAATGGCACTGTAAGGGTATTAAGCTAACTACTATGCCAACCATGGCACCCAACTGCAGGGTTGGCATAATCTGTACTATGTATGATATTGGTAACTGTTCTGCTCACAAAACAACATCTATCACTGCGTCTTGGTACATGTGACAATAAACTTGAACTTGATAGCAGGAGAAACCATATGGGTGTGCTGTGAAAATACAGCAGCATCAAGAACATAAAATTCAGATCATACAGAAAATCAATTTTTGCCATATTCCAAGTCCATCTTAGTATTTATAAGATATCATTCTGTCCACACAGCTGTACTACAGTTTTGTCTATATACTGTAAATTTTGACTTGGCCATCAAGGGGCACAGACAAGCTTTGTGAGAGAATTAATACATGTTTCCAACATGTTCCGTATCACTACTAGCCAAGGGGGTAGGAAAATGAACTACAAGTGTTTCATTTAAGGCTTGCACATTTAAAGCCAATATTTGCAACACTGGTGACCTGCAAGATTGATTAACCTACTGATATAATAATCATTGGTGCAAATTTGTGTAAAGTAGGTGGAAGATGGAAATCTGAGCAGCTGTATATACATAATTAAAAGATGGAAAGTACTTTGTTCATTCAGATTGAATAACTGCACCCAATGCCTGTTCAATGTCTGTCTGCAATATGAAAACATTGCTTGTTTTTCTTGCACTAACTGAAACTGTGAATATTTAGTCATCTATCCTTTTATATTACTTATTATTATTTGTCTTTGCATATTGTAGTGATTTAATTATATTTCTGTAGTTGGTGTATCTGCCATATCTGCTTTAGCAAGTGGAAATTTTGGTACATCTCTACATTGTACTTATTCAGTTGACAATATACCTCAATTTCTCAATCTCCTCTTAATTCTGAATACTGAAGGGCTATGTAGACCCAGGAGCTCTGCTCCTTAGAAAGAAATTTTCTTTGAGTGCAATTCAGGATAAAATATAGACTCTATGAATTGGTTCTTAAATTTTCCATTGTACATTATTTATTATTGAATATTTATTTTCTGTATTGCACCATTTGGTTGCACTTGTTTACATTTAGCTCTTTTGTATATGTATCTTAATCACAGTTTTTTGTTTGCACTATTAATAGGTAGAAATTCTATCTTGCCCTCAGGAAAAAGAATCTCAAGGTTGTATGAATGAGATGTCATGTACATAATCTGACAATAAATCTGAGATTTGGAAGTTTAAGATAATTTTAATTCAGAACAATTAAATAAAGAATGTTCTTGGGGATGTAAGGTCAGATGTTTCCAGATTAGCATTTAAACGCTGAAGTGTGTGAATTATCACTGAACCCAATATGTGTCCCTACACATACTTCTGTCACCTGTCCTGTCTCTTTCCCTAATAGGAGATCCAGTGCAGCTGCACTGATTTACCACAACTTACAAAACCAATAAAGAATACACTCACTTGTTTCTTTCAGCACACCGTGAAATGGACCTTCTTTTTCTTATTCATTCGACACAACATTCCATTCATCAACTCCCCAAACACCACCCAGCTAAACTCTTCTAACCTTCTCATTGGCTCACTGCCACACCGGAGATCCTGACGCTCTCTCCTCCTCCTCCTGCATCTGAGATCCATCACCCGTGTATTGATGCTCTACACACCCGCACATGCGCGCTTTACTCTCGTGCGTCACATTGTTTACATCATTAGTAGCGACCGGCACTGCTCCCAATGAAGACCGCCACACCAGTATTGCACTCACTATAGTTGATACCTCTATGTATTGATTTAGAAAATTTTCCTGAACATATTTAGCAAAGTTTAAGCCTTCCACACCATTTACAGTATGAGAATTCCAGTCAATATGTGGAAAGTTTAAAATACCCTACTATCACAACTTTGTTTTCAGAACCAGAATTTATGGTCATGAGCATGTCATGAAATTTTTTGTTTTGCAGCAACAATCATAGTGCAAATATTGCAATAAATTACCTATAAAAAATAAATGAATAGTGCAAATATCAGATAAATGAATAGTATGGCATATAATACAACCATAATAATGTGGTCGTACTTTTCCCATTCCTCAGCACTGCCCATATAGCCTCCATAGAAGAGCACTCTAGTCAGTCCTATCTGAGCACTGCCGTATTTTGCTTTTGCAGGAAAATAAACTAATCCATTCAAAGTGTTTCTTGAGTATATTCTTTCCCTTCCTCACCCTCTCTACTCACCCATCACCCACATCTTTTTTTCTGCAGATCTCCACCCCTTCCTTCCTCCTATCAGAGTGCACCTCTCTCAGCCATCAGCCCTTCCTTCTAACAGCTACTTTCTCATTCTTCATTCTTCCTCCTACCTGCTAGCCCATGCTCCTCTTTCTTCCCCCACCCCTTTTACTCGGGTTTCTGCTTATTTCTTGCTATTCTTGATGAAGGGCTTCAGCCCAAAACATTGACTATCCATTGCCTTTCACAGATGCTGCCTGACCTTCTGAGTTCCTCCAGCATTTTGTGCATTGCTCCAGTTTTCCAGCATCTGATGTCTTTTTTTGCTTACCTTCAATAAACTCCTCAGGCTTTTCAAAAGCAATAGGAACCAACTTGCATAGTTTGAATTCAAAATAATTTATGTTCTCTAAATCCAAAACTATCTCTTTCACAAAGGCCATACTTCTTACTGACTGCAGTAAGAAACATGAAATGTCAAGTAAGAGCGTGAACTTTGGAAATGTTTATAATTTTTATGAACACTAAACATTTGTCTTACTACTATACTCCTACATAGTCTTTGATGTAAGAGGGAGTAATATATGGAAGCCAAGCATTCCATAATATTTGAACATTCTGTTTTCTGGTTTTATTTTTCAAGAGTCTAATACAGTACATCATATGAAAGCTTGCAATTTTGACCATTCAGGTGCAGGTGTCTTGGAAAGGGACAATTTAACATTATGACTGTGACTGGACCACAACAGGTTTTAGGCTCTTTAAATTATATTTATTGAGTGAAATTTAAACAAAACTATGATAAACCTCAAAATGTTTAGATAAATTAAAAAAAGGTTTGGAATATTAAAGTCATGAGTTTTTCAGAATAGAAACTGTCCTTTGCCAAACTTGTCCTTTATATCAAGCAATACACAAAAGTGATGGAAAAACTCAGGAGGTCACACAGCATCTATAGAAAACTGTTTCAGACCTAAGCCCTCCATCAAGGTTTGAGCAAAAAGCAGAAAGGCGCCTGAATAAAAAGATGGAACAAGGAGAAGAGGGAAGAGAGACAGGGGGATAAGCACGGACCAATCGGCAAGAGGTCATAGGTGGATATGGGTTGGAGAGCAGAAGAGAAAAAAGCTGAGAAGTGATGGGGGCAGGGGTTAGATCTCTGAATGGAGATGGAAAGATATGGGAGGCTGGAGGAAAGGAGACAGAGGGATAGGGGAAAGGGGCATCAACTAAGTTGTCTATCCCCAGATGGTCCCATTTGCCTGTTGTTTGTGGTCATGTTTCTGCATGGCATCTTGGTCAAAGAAAAATGTAATGTCATTACAAGCACTATCTAGATACACCTTTTAATTATTATTCATTCAAGGGATGTGGGCTTTCCAACATTTAATTACTCATCGATAAGAAGTGCCTTTGAGAAGATGATGGTGAACTGCCCTCTTGAACTACTGTAGTCTCTGAGATATCCATAAACGATAATGCTGTCAGGGATGGACTTCTTGAAATTTTATCCAGTAACAGTTAATGAATGGCAAATTTAAAACAATTCAGAACTACCTTGCTCAGAAAGTACTGAAATTTGTGGTTTATAAAACTGAAGAAAATGTGGCATCTTGGGAAATCAATATCTCCATTATTTACACACTCATGCTGGAAATTATCAGTAAATTGAAGTGTAAGCAAAGATATTTTATTCACAAAATGGTTTACAGAACCAGATGGCATCTGGATAGTTGCCAGCTTTTCAACTGTTTAATCTGGAAACTTTTGTCACCGAATCTTGTTGTGACATCAGCCCACACTTATTAACGTGAAACAATCCTTAAGCAGATGACAGTATCAAAGAAATTATTGTCCACAGATCAATATTACATGCAGCCCACATGGCACACAGCTTGAAATTTTACTTAGCGAGAGGAGTTTTGCACTATCGATTAGTTGGTTATGCTCATATCATACCTTGATATAATGCCAAGGTTTCATACAAATAACCTGCCAGACTAAGGTCTTGATTTCATTTCTCATGGTTTTATGTAAGTGAATAGTATGCCAAGCTACATCAAGGGGAAATTATGAGTCAAGTAGAAAGCAGGAGCAGCTCACATTAGAGGATTGTGAATCTGTTGACAGGAACAGCCTCACACACCATTGTTTACTGGCATTAGTTTCTTATTTTCCATCTTCATAATCTTGATTTAGCCTTGAGTATATTTCAAATTGTGTTCCCTTTAGCAATAGTCCCATGAGAAAACTGTTATATGATGTGACTGTGTTAACAAAAAGAAAATGTTAATCAAAACATTTTCACAAACCCTTTAATAGAAGCTTAAAGTTAAATATACATTTCCATTATGGAAATATTATTTACAAAAATGACTGCCAGAAGTGATATACATCTGTTAGCAAGAGTGGACACATGTTGATTGAAGTTTTTTTAAAGCCTGTTAGTTTCCCATGTCTTCAAGGTCTGTTTTCAGTGATAGCATTTAACACGAGAGATGTTGATTTCTTTTCTACATTTTCCCAGTCAGGTCAAATGTTTACAGATAATTATATTAACTGATAACTGATAGAAAACATGTCAAGTGATAGTATCTCAGATGTACAGCAATGTTAATTTGAACATTAAATATCCTGTCACAGCCACTTTTATTTCTCTGGGAAACAGGAAGTATTTAGAGCAAGTGTAATTCAAGCATTAAGTATCCTTATCCAGAATCTGGCTTTGAATCACACTAAAAGACAGGGACCCTTTAAAGCCTTCATCCTATAGACCCATTTTGTAAATTAAATGTAGATTATAAAATTGTTGCAAAAACTTTTGGCAAATAAAATGACTAAATTGTTACTGAAATTAATAAATATGGATCAGGCAGGTTTTGTGAATGTAGCTAGATTACTTAGTATAATTCATTTATCCAAAAAAAGAGGAGATTTAAGTGTTGCAGTGGCTCTTGATGCAGAAAAACCATTTGATGGACTGGAATGGGACTTTTTGTTTCAGGTGTTGAATAGATTTGGATAGACCTTTTTAAATTGGATTAAAGCACTGTATAATAATCCTAAGGCTAAAATGGTAACTAATGGGCAAGTATCTGCACCATTTAAGTTAGCAAAGTCTTATCTCCAGCATTGTTCATTTTAGCAATTGAACATCTTGCAGAAACAATTTGTAGTGATTTGGAAATTAAACAATTTAGAGTTGGTCAAAAAAGCATAAAATTAGTTTATTTACGGAAGATGTTTTGACTTATTTGATTGAACCTGAAATTTCTTTACAAAAATTATATACTAAATTGGAAGAGTACGGGGAAAATTTTGGGATATAAAATAAATTTGGATAAAAGTGAAATTATGTCATTAAGGGAAGAAGAGTTAATACTCAATGCCAAAAAGATACTCAGTTTAAATGGCAGATTCGTGCAGATAATTTGAAGAATTTATATAAATTGAATTATTTACCATCACTTTAAAAAGTTTAGGAAGTTTTTTTTAATGGATTAATTTACTTACAACTCTAGTAGAAAGAGCTAATTGTATTAATATCAATACATTCCCAAGAATACAGTATCTTTTCCAAACATTACCTATTTTAATACCTCAAAAAAAATTCAAAACTGAGTAAACATATAATGAAATTGTTATATGTTTCCTCTGGAAAGATAAAATGTCAAGAGTCTCTAATAGAGAGGTTAACATAGGCATATGAATTAGGAGTTTTACAACTTTCTAATTTCAAAAATTATTATTGTGTGGCACAAATGAACATAAGAAATAGGAGCAGGAGTCGGCCATCCGGCCCATCGAGCCTGCTCTACCATTCAATAAGATCATGGTTGATCTGATCATTGACTAATCTCCACCTATCTGCCTTTTTCCCATATCCCTTAATTCTGTTTTTATATAAAAATCTATCTAACTTAAATAAGTTTAATGAAGTAGCATCAACTACTTCCCTGGGCAGAAAATTCCACAGATTCATTACTCTCTGGGGGAAAAACAGTTTTTCCTCATCTCTGTCTTAAATCTACTCCCCTGAATCTTGAGGCTGTGTCCCTTCGTTCTGGTCTCACCTACCAGTGAAAACCATTTTCAAGCCTCTATCTAGATAATCTATCCCTTTCATAATTTTTATATGTTTCTATAAGATCTCCTCTCATTCTTCTGAATTCAAGTGAATATAATCCCAGGCGATTTAGTCTTGCCTCATAAGTCAACCCTCTTATCTCCGGGATCAACCTGTTGAACCTCCTCTGGACTGCCTCCAAGGCCAGTATATCCTTCCTCAAGAACTGCACACAGTACACAAAGCACAGACTCACCAGTACCTTGTACAGTTGCAGCATGACCTTCCTGCTCTTGAATTCAATTCCTCTAGCAATGAAGGCCCACATCACATTTGCCTTCTTAAATATCTGTTGTACCTGCAACCCAACATTTTGTGATTCATGCACAAGCACTCCCAAGTTCTTCTGATCAACAGCATGCTGCACTATTTAAATAATAATCTCTTCTATTTTTCCTACCAAAGTGGATGACGTACATTTACTAACATTGTACTCTATCTGCCAGATTTTTGCCCACTCACTTAACTAAATCCTTCTGCAGCCTCTGTACAATTTGCTTTTCCACTCAATTTAGTATCATCGCAAACTTGGCTACACTATATTCTGTCCCCTCTTTCAAATCATCAATGTATGTGGTGAACAGCTGCAGGCCCAACATCGACCACAGAGGCACCCCACTTTTTCTGCCAATCAGAAAAATACCCATTTATCCTGACTCTCTGCCTTCTGTCAGTTAACTAATCCTCAGTCCATGCCAATAAACTTCCCCAACTCCATTCATCTATATCTTATTGATAAGTCTCTTGTGCAGCACCTTTTAAAATGCCTTCTGGAAATCCAAATATACAACATCAATCTGTTCCCCTCTATCTACCACACCCATTATATTCTCAAAGAACTCCAGCAAGTTTATCAAACAAGACCTGCCCTTTCTGAATTTATTCTGTGTCTGTCTGATGGAGCCCCTTTGTTTTAAATGCCTTGCTATTTCATCCTTAATGGCTCCTTCACACATTTTCCTTACTACAGACATTAAGCTATCTGGCCGATAGTTACCTGCCTTCTGCCTACATCCCTTTTTTAAAAAGTGGAGTGACATTTACGGTCTTCCAATCTGCTGGGAACTGCCCAGAATCCAGAGAATTTTGGTAAATGACTACCAACACATCAACTATAACTCCTGCCATTTCCCTCAGCACCCTGGGATGCATCCCATCAGGACCAGGCGATTTGTCCACCTTCATTACCATTAGTTTGCTCATCACTATCTCGTTTGTAACAATTATTTTATCGAGGCTCTCACCTCTCTTTGCATCCCTAACACCACTCTTCAGCATGCTGGATGTCTTCCACTGTGAAGTCTGACACAAAGTGTCTGTGCAATGCCTTGGTCATTTCCTCATTATTCAATATTAATTTCCCTTTTTCATCTTCCAAGGGACTTGTGTTAACTCTAGCCACCCTCTTCTGTTTTATATATTTATACATTTTTTGCTCTCTTTTTAGATTTTGTGCTAATTTACCTTCATAATCCTTCTTCCCTTTCCTTATTTCCTATTTATTTGTCCTTTGTTGCCTTTTAAAGTTTTCTCAATCCTTCACTTTCCCACTACTCTTGGCTACTTTGTACACATGAGTTTTCAATTTTATATTTTCATTTATTTCCTTAGTTAACCAAGGCTGACTCTTCCCTCTCTTACTGCCCTTATTTTTAACGGGAATATATTTTTGTTAAAAATCTCTTTGAAAATCTTCCACTGTTCCTCAACTGTTCTGCAAACTAGCCTGTGCTCCCAGTCCATGCTGACCAATTCCTCCCTCATCCTGTTGTAGGATAATACACTAGTTTTAGATCTAACTATTGTACCCTCCATATGTATGAGAAATTCAATCATAATATGATCACTCTTTCCAAAAGAATCCCTAACTACTAGATCATTAATTTTACCTATCTCATTGCACAATACGAGATCTAAAATAGCGTTCTACTTTGTTGGTTCTTTAATATGCTGCTCAAGAAAGCTATCACGGATGCATTCTATGAAGTCATCCTTCAGACACCCTCAACCAACTTGATTTTCACAATCTACACGGAAGACAAAGTCCCCCTCATTCCATTCTTACATACCTTAGTTCTATTTCGGCTAATTGCCTGTGCCACTGTGTTATTGTTGTTTGGTGGGCGATAGACAACTCCCAGCAGAGATTTTTTTCCCCCCTTGACTATTCTTGATCTCTACCCAGATGGACTCAACATTCTGCTCCTTAAATCTAGTATCGTCTCTCACTATTGGTCTGATCTCTTCCTTGATTAAGAGCTCCCCACCACCTTTACCTTCTTATCTTTTTGTATTACCTGATACCCTTGATTTGGGGGGAGGGGAGGTTTTCAAGGAGGGGGGGGTTGTATGCCATCATTTATGTCGTTTTAGATTGTTATTTGTTTGTATTTTGCATTAATACGTTGAATTTGATCATACATTGTTAGAACAATTTTAAATAAAATATTCATAAAAACAGTCTGATCCCTCTTCTGTTTCACAGTCATCCTCTATTAATTTTGGTGAGTTAATCCAAGTCATCTTTACATCATAAATGTTTCTCATATTAATTTCATGCTAATGTGAATTTGTGTTACTTTTTTTGCACAGCATAGACTACATGCTTTTTGTTTTATTGCTAACAAGGGGCATGGCTCAGATTTAAATCATCTTTAATGTTTCTTTATTTTTAAGGACAACACAGGAAGGGATAGCATTGTTGCTCATCCCTAGTTGTCCTTGAGAGGGAGATGGTGTGATGACTTCTTGAACAGCTACAGTCTTTCAGGTACTTCCTCAATGTGGTTGGGCAGGATGACAAGATCAGGTTGTTGCACAACTTGGAAAGGAACCTACAGTTGCTGATATGTTCTTGCTTCATCAGCCCTTGGTGATGTCATTGAATGAGAAATGCCATTAGAACCACTTATGTAACTAACTGCAGTGTATTATGTAGATGGCATACATTGCAGCCACTGTACATTAGTAGGGAGGGAATGAATATTTAGGTGATAGATATGATATTCATCAAATGCTTGGTCGGGGGGGGGCGTGGCAAGATAGCGTAGAGGGCAGACGTGTGGTCCTAATTCCCAGCCAGTTTTTTTAAACATCTGTTTTTTAAACTTTAACTATATAAATGTTTATTTCTGCTTCTAAGTACATTAGTTGTCTATAATGGCAGCTAATATTAAAAAACCTAAGACTCAACTACAGAAAAAACTACTTTTTAAAATTGCTGAAGAACTGAGGCCTACCTGTCCAGTTGGAACCACAGAGATGCCGTTGGGAACTTCCAAGCCACAGAGAACTCCAGCTAGGCTAAGTATTACGCCAGCGCCGGTCTTGTCCACGAAAGATGATGCCAGCTTCTTGACAAAATCGACTGACGTTGATCCGCGCATTCGCGATGTCGGGCACGTGGGCGACCCAACTGTAAAAAGAGCCCTTAGGCCCACGCTGCCGTCGGGGGAGTCAGGGACACGCAGGAAGGTGCTGGAGACCACCCCTGTGCAGCCCCTGGCTCTGTCGGGTATGCGTGGTGCTTCCAGGATCCACGATTTATTGGAGCGTGTGTAGTCTGCGGGAGGCCCCAAGTGGCGGTGCCCCGATGTGGTTGGGGTGCCGTCGTCGGGTGTCCAGACCCGCAGCCGCACGGGAAAAGCCCTGACAACGGTGGAACAAGAAGAAGACTTGCCTTTCATGGCCAGTTCACAGGAACAATTGGAGGAGGAGCTTGTAGAAGGTGGGTCTCAAGATGTGGCACTGGAATCCAAACTGAACTCTATTTTTACTGTGCTGGAAGGGATTGCTTATCAAGAAATTTTTTTAAAGCTTGAGACAGCTTTCTCTGAATGTAAAGAGCAAGCTGTATGTAATAAAGATAAAATACAGAAAGTGGAAGATTCGATTATGGATTGGGGAATTCAGAAGAGAGATTTAGTGAAAAAAATTGATTCATTGGAAAATCAAAGTCGGAGAAATAATGTAAAAATTGTGGGCCTTCCAGAAGATATTGAAGGTGCAGATCCAATAAAAAAATTTAAGAACTGGATCCCTGAGATGTTGAGTAAAGAGTTCTTTCCGGGTGGTTTAGTATTGGAAAGGGCACATAGAGCACTAAGGAGGAAACCGTTACCTGGACAACTATCACGAGCAGTTTTAATTCGCTGCCTGAATTATCAGGATAGAGAAATGATTTTGTGGTTGGCGGTACAGAAGGCAAGACAAAGTCAAGCTTCAATGATAATTCAAAATAATAGTTTTCTTCTCTGTTGATTTGAGTCAAGAAATTATTAGACTTCGATGGGAGTTCAATTCGGCTAAAGATGTGTTGTGGCGGAAAGGATATAAATTTGCTTTTCGATACCCTGCTGTGTTGAAGGTTTTTTATGACAATTATCAGTCTCAATTTTTTGCTAATTCATTACCGGATTTACGTGGTCAGGGAAGGAGGGCCAATGGAAATGAAAATGGACAGAATGGGAAGAATGGGAAAGATGGGAAGAAGGAGGTTTTGACACACAGTTTTATTGATGTTGAAGATTCAAACCAATCTTTTGGACTGGAGTCGCAGGGCTGAATATTTCTATGATGTTGAATTACATTATTATTTATATTGTATTTCTGGCTGGGGGGGAGGTGGATGGCACTGATATCTTTGATAGTCATCTGCCACCGGTCGGGTTTACCACACCCAGTTTTTTTTATGGAATTACTACCTTTGGGTGGTTCTTTTTTTTCTTTTTTTTGGGGGGGAATTAATTGTATTCCTTTTTATATAAATTTTTTCTATCATATTAGGGGGAGGGAGAGTGGATTTTGTTTATTAGTATGAGAGTGACTTTTTGTATTAAGTGATTATATTGTTAGTTTATTAAAATGTCTAGTTTGAAATTTGCAACTTTTAATTTTCAGGAATTAAATAATCCAATTAAGCGAAAGCGAGTTTTATCTTATATTAAGAAAATGATAATTGATATTGCTTTTTTTACAAGAAACACATTTGACTGAATAAGAACATTTGAAATTGAAAAGAGATTGGGTTGGTCATGTTTTTTTTTTCTTCATTTAATTCTAAGGCAAAAGGCGGAGCAATTTTAGTTCAAAAGAATTTATCTTTTGAGTTACAGACTGTAGAGGGGAATGCTGAGAGGGTTTTAAAAGTGGATTGTAAAATCTTTAATGAACTTTGGACTTTACTTAATATCTATGCACCTCATGTAGATGATGGATGTTTTATTTCAGATGCTTTTTTGTTATTAAGTCAAGCTAATGGAAATATTCTAGTTGGGGAGGATTTCAATTGTGTTTTGAATCCTTTGATGGATAAATCCCCAAAATGTATTAGAAAATCAAAGATGGTGATACAAATTGGAGCTTTTAAAAAAAATATTATTTTTCACACTATGACCATATTGACCAAAATACACATAAACCTTTCCCTCTTGCATATACACAGTGTCATTTTCTCCCCTTTTTTCCCCCCTCCCTTCCCTCCCTCCTTCCCACCACCCTCCCCACCCACTCAATGTTCAACATATATGATACATTAGACCCATTAAAAAATGTCATCACACAATGAAAATAAACAAGAAAATTGTGTCATCTACTTTTATACACTGGGTCAGTTCATTTCTTCTTCTTCTCATTCTGTCATTTTAGGTGGTGGAGGTCCACGGTAGGACTTCTCTGTTGTGTTCCATGTACGGTTCCCAAATTTGTTCGAATACTGTGATGTTATTTCTTAAATTATATGTTATTTTTTCCAATGGAATACATTTATTCATTTCTATGTACCATTGCTGTATTCTCAGGCTATCTTCTGATTTCCAGGTTGATATAATACATTTTTTTGCTACAGCTAAGGCTATCATAATAAATCTTTTTTGTGCTCCATCCAAATCGAGGCCAAATTCTTTACTTCTTGTATTACTTAGAAGAAAGATCTCTGGATTTTTTGGTATGTTGCTTTTTGTGATTTTATTTAATACCTGATTTAGATCTTCCCAAAACTTTTCCACTTTCTCACATGCCCAAATTGCATTTACTGTTGTTCCTGTTTCCTTCTTACAGTGAAAACATCTATCTGATACTGTTGGGTCCCCAAATTGGAGCTTTAATGAAAGATTTAAATTTGGTAGATATTTGGAGAAGGACTAATCCTACAGAGAAAGATTTCTCTTTTCATTCTTCCCAACATGATTCCTTTTCTAGAATAGATTTTTTTTAAATATCAGCATATTTACAAGGAAATGTATTGCAGGCAGAATATAAGAGTAGGGTTATATCAGATCATTATTATTTTTTTCTTAAGAAAGTTCGGAGGTAGTACGTTCATCCTATACATGGAGGTTTAATACAATGTTGTTGCAAAAACCTGAGTTTGTTGCTTCTGTTGAGGAACAGATTGATTTTTTTCTTAATTGAAAATGCTAATTCAGTTAAAAGTCATTTTGTATTATGAGATGCATTAAAAGCTTATTTAAGAGAACAAATAATTAGTTATACTACTAAAGTTAAGAAAGGGTATATTGCTGAAAGTCTTAAATTAGAAAAGCAGATTGATGAACTGGAGAAGGTATTTCAGAAAAGAGTGACAGAAAATCAGAAAATAGCTTTGACTAAATTGAAACTGCGCTATAATACTTTACAGACATATCAATTTGAATGTTTACTTAATCGATCTAAGCAATGATATTATGAATGGGGTGAGAAGGCGCACAAAGTACTTGCATGGCAGTTAAAGAAGGAACAGACCTCAAGGGTTATTAATACTGTTAAAATGAATTCAATAGTTACCTATAAACCTCAGGAAATCAATGACCAGTTTTGTTCATTTTATAAAAGATTATATACTTCTGAGGGGAAACGGGACAATGGATCTATTGATTCTTTTTTTTAATCTACATTAACGTTATCAGCATTAGAAGAAGAGGATATTATAGATTTGGAAGCTCCGTTTACAGATTTAGAAATGAAGACTGCTATGTTGGAAATACCTAATGGTAAGTCACCAGGTGATGATGGGTTTTCAGTGGAATTTTATAAAGTTTTTTATGAAGACTTATCTTTGGTGTTTGGGGAAGTATTACAAGTGACTGAATATTATGAGTTACCAGAATCTTGTTCTAGTGCTTTAATTACTGTAATTCCAAAGAAAATAAAGATCCGTTAAAGGTGGCTTCGTATAGACCTATTTCTTTATTGAATGTGGACTATAAAATAATAGCTAAAATGTTAGCAAATCGACTTGCTAAATATTTATCTAAATTGATACATGTAGATCAAACAGGTTTTATTAAAAATAGACATGCTTCAGATAACATTCTTCAATTAATTAGTTTGATCAATGCATTCCAACAGCAACCTAACCATCCAATGGTGGTTGCACTTGATGCAGAAAAAGCTTTTGATAGGGTCGAATGGGATTTTTTATTTAAAGTTTTGGAAAAGTTTAAATTTGGCCCCTTTTTAATTGGTTGGGTTAAAGCTTTATATACAAACACGACTGCTAGGGTGGTGACAAATGGACAAGTTTCATCGTCGTTTAAACTGACACGATCTACCCGACAGCGTTGTCCATTGTCACCAGCCCTGTTTGTGTTGGTCATTGAACCATTAGCTCAATTAATACAGCAAAATGAACAGATAGGGATGAGAGTTCTGGACGAAAAGTATAAGATTAATTTATTTGTAGACGATGTTTTGATATATATAACAAATCCAGAACCATCTTTGCCGCACTTACAGGAATGTTTATTACAGTATGGATCATTATCTGGATATAAAGTTAATTGTTATAAAAGTGAAATTTTACTGGTTGGTGAAGGAGATTATTCAGTTTATAAAAATGTTATTAATTTGAAATGGTCAGATAAAATTAAATATTTAGGAATAATTGTGAATATTGCGTATCAATCTTTATATAAATTATGTTCCATTATTGAAAAAGATTAAAGCAGATTTAATTAAGTGGAAGGACCTTCTGTTAACTTTAATTTGTCAGGTTAATTGTATTAAAATGAATATTTTTCCACATATTCAATATTTATTTCAATCAATATTATGTTCTCTTACAAGGAATTTTTTTCAGGACTTAAATAAAGTCACTAAGGAATTTTTATGGAAAGGTAAATTACCAAGGATAACATATATAACCATATAACCATATAACCACTTACAGCATAGAACAGGCCAGTTCGGCCCTATTAGTCCATGCCATAACAAATCCCCACCCTCCTAGTCCCACTGACCAGCACCCGGTCCATACCCCTCCAGTCCTCTCCTATCCATGTAACTATCCAGTCTTTCCTTAAATGTAACCAATGATCCCGCCTCGACCACGTCTGTCGGAAGCTCATTCCACATCCCCACCACTCTTTGCGTAAAGCAATTTCCCCTCATGTTCCCCTTATAATTTTCCCCCTTCAATCTTAAACCATGCCCTCTAGTTTGAATCTCCCCCACTCTTAATTGAAAAAGCCTATCCACGTTTACTCTGTCTGTCCCTTTTAAAATCTTAAACACCTCTATCAAGTCCCCTCTCAATTTTCTATGCTCCAGAGAAAAAAGCCCCAGTCTGCACAACCTTTCCCTGTAACTCAAACCTTGAAATCCTGTCAACATTCTCATGAACCTTCTCTGCACTGTCTCTATTTTGTTTATATCTTTCCTATAATTTGGTGACCAAAACTGTACACAGTACTCCAAATTTGGCCTCACCAATGCCTTGTAGAACTTCATCATAACCTCCCTACTCTTGAATTCAATACTCCGATTTATGAAGGCCAACATTCCAAATGCCTTCTTTGCCACACCATCTACCTGAGTATCAGCCTTGAGGGTATTATTTACTCCTAAATCCCTTTGTTGCTCTGCACATCTCAATAGCCTACCATTTAATGCATATGACCTATTTAGATTTGCCTTTCCAAAATGTAACGCCTCACACTTATCTGTATTAAATTCCATCAGCCATTTCTCAGCCCACACCTCCAGCCTTCCTAAATCACCTTTTAATCTACGGTAATCTTCTTCACTGTCCACAACACCACCAATCTTTGTATCATCCGCAAACTTGCTTATCCAATTCTCCACCCCTACTTCCAGATCGTTAAAATATATATATAACAAACAATAGTGGACCGAGGACCGATCCCTGAGGAACTCCACTAGTCACCGGCCTCCAATTGGACAAACAATTTTCTACCACTACTCTCTGACACCTCCCATCCAACCATTGCTCGATCCATTTCACTACCTCCTCATTTATACCTAATGCCTCCACCTTTTTTCCTAACCTCCTGTGGGGAACTTTGTCAAAAGCTTTATTAAAGTCTAAATAGACAACATCCACAGCTTTCCCTTCATCAACCTTTTTTGTAACCCCCTCGAAAAACTCAATCAGGTTTGTCAAGCATGATCTACCCCCGACAAAACCATGCTGATTACTCCCTAGCTATCCCTGTACCTCCAAATATTTGTAAATACCATCCCTCAGAACACTTTCCATCAACTTGCCAACCACAGACATCAGACTCATGGGCCTATAATTCCCAGGTTTACATTTAGACCCTTTCTTAAACAGTGGAACCACATGCACCACCCTCCAATCCATTGGCACTACCCCCGTGGCCAGTGACATCCTAAATATCTCTGTTAATGGCCCCACTATCTGTCCACTAGCCTCCCTGAGTGTCCTTGGGAATATTTTGTCCAGTTCCGGAGATTTATCCACCTTTATCTTTTTCAACACAGCCATCACTACCTCCTCGATTATCCTTATATGCTTCATTACCTCCCCACTATTTTTCTTTACCTCAACTGGTTCAATATATTTTTCCCTAGTGAATACCGAGGCAAAGAAATCATTCAAAATTTCCCCCATTTCCTCCGACTTCTCTCTCAGCCTACCCTCACTATCTACAAGGGGTCCAATTTTATCCCTCACTAATCTTTTACTTTTAATGTACTTATAGAAACCTTTTGGATTTATTTTTACTCTGTCTGCCAAAGCCTCTTCGTGCCTTTTTTTGGCCTTTCTAATTTCTTTCTTAAGATTCCTTCTACACTCCTTGTAGTCCTCCTTCAAATTGTCATCTCTCTGTTCTTTATACCTCTTGTACACCTCCCTTTTTCTCCTAACCAAATTTCCAATATTCCTCAAAAACCAAGCCTCCCTATGACTTCCAGCCTTTCCTTTGATCCTCACTGGGACATAACTACTCTGTACCCTCAAAATTTCTTTTTTTAATATCCTCCATTTCTTATTTATACCCTCACCTGAAAATATCCTGTCCCACTCAATACTCCCCAAATCCCTTCTTATTCCTTCGAAATTTGCTCTTCTCCAATCCAGAACCTCAACTTTAGGCCCCCCCTTTGCTCCTCCCTAAACCTACCTTAAAACTAACAGAATTATGATCACTAGACCCAATTGGATCTCCAACATTAATGTCTGATACCTGACCTAGCTCGTTCCCTAACAGGAGATCCAGTATTACACTGTCCCGAGTCGGTTCTTCTACTGATTGATTCAGAAAACAATCTTGAACACATTTAACATTAAATAAACTTACTTGGAAGTATGCATTAGGTGGATTGCAATTACCTCATTTTCAGAACTATTATGAAGCAGCCCAACTTAAATTTATTAGTGGTTTGATGGATTTGGATCGACCTCCAAGTTGGGCTAAAGTTGAGATGGCATGTACCTCTGAAACTGTAATACATCAATTTATATTTTGGTGGAATATAAATTTATTATGGGAGTATAATGTGCCGATATTAAAACATCTATTGATGTTATGGACAAAAAAAGAATAAGATTATAGGATCAAAAGGTAAATTATCTGCTTTAATGCCATTATATAATAATCGGCTTATTCCTTTTTCATTATTTAATAGTAATTTAAAGAATTGGGATTTTAAGGGTATAAAAACATTGCAGGATTGTTTTGTCTGTCAGTTTCTTTTACTCAATTGAAAGAACGTTTTGATATTGCTGAAAATTCTTTAATTGTTTATTATCAACTTCAATCGTTGATTAAAAAAAAATATGTATGGTAGAGAGATGATTTTACTTGTATTGTTGGAATTCGAGTTTTGATTTCTTCTATACCTAACATGGGCTATATTTCTGTTATGTATCAAGCATTACAAGATAATATGGATAAGCCGGAATGGGAGAAATCTAAGTTCAAATGGGAAAATGACCACTTTTGTTTTTCCTGAAGATTGTTGGATGGGTATGTGTCATGATAGTGTCACTAGATTGACGAATGTACAATATGGAATGGTTAATTATAATTTTTTGCATCAGTTATATTTAACTCCTGAGAAATTGAAAAAATATGGCTTTAGTAATTCAGATTCTTGTTTTAGATGTGGTACATGTGTTGGAACTTTCTTATATGCTGTTTTGTCCTGTATATATGTACAACCATTTTGGGAAGAAATTAAGCTAATTTTGGAATAATTGTATAAGTTTAAGTTACCATTAGATCCATCCATTTTTCTTATTTGGTTATATAATTCCTTTAATGGGATTGGGGTTGGATAAATTTCAAATTGCATTTGTATATTTAACATTGTCCATAGCTCAAAAATGTATAGCAAATACATGAAAAGATAATACAGCGATTCATATAATGTGATGGTATAATGAAATGAATACTTGCATTGTTAAGGAAAAAATTACATATGTTTTGCATGATAATTATTCTTTTTTTGTTAAAAAGTGGTCACTATATTTGGACTATATGCATTTAGACGTACTTCGATTTATTTTATTTTTTAGTTTTTTTTAATATATTTCTTTGGCTCTCCTTAAGAGAGCTGGCTGAAGGGGTGGGAGGGGGATTTAATTTTAAAATATATTTTTTCTTTTTTAATTTTTTTCTTTTATTTTTTATACATATAAATGCTTGGTCAGGAACATATAAACAATCTTCTAGAAGAAATCAATGGGTCGAGCAACATCAATGGGTGAAAAAGAATGATTAATATTTAGAGTCCGAACCCTTCATCAAACTGAAGATGAAGGGTTCCGACCCAAAATGACGATTATTCTTTTTCTCCCATTGATGCTGCTCAACCCACAGAGTTCCTCCAGCAGACTGTTTGTTTCTGTAGGAACTCGGTGAAGTGAGTAGCATCGGTGGGGGGATCGGAATCATCAACAGTTTGGATCGAGATCCTACACCACAATTGTTTTATCTAGATGTTGTTGAGCTTCTTAAGTGTTTTTGGAGTTTCAGTCATTAAGAATATGCCATCATACTTTTCATAATTTAAAAATTAAAAAATAAAATTAAAAACCATACTTTGCATTTGTGCTTTGTATTAGTGGAATGATTTTTAGAAATCAAGGATTTTGAGAATACAGGATATCCAGTCCCTGATCTGCTTTTGTAGTCACTGTGTTTAGCTGCTTCATCAATTATCCTTCTTTAATCAACCTTATCTGTGCCTCTCAGAATCTTGCAGACCTCTAATAAGTCACCTCTCATCCTTTTATGCTCCAAAGAGAAAAGCCTTAGCTCTGCTAACCTTGCCTCATAAGACTTATTTTCCAATCCAGGCCACATGCTGGTAAATCTCCTCTGCACCCTCTCTGTTGCTTCCACATCTTTCCGATAATGAGGTGACCAGAACTAAATTGCAACATTATCTCTCTCGAACTCAATTCCATGATTAATAATGCAGTGCCAGTTGATGAAGTAGACAAAGATGATGTGGTCAAACAATAATCATGGCTTTTATTAGCAGAAACTCATGGTACAATAGTGAAAGACAATAGGTGCATACACAGTTATACCCAAGGGGAGTGTCCTTAACAGTAGAGATAATGCACAGCCAATGTCACTACAGCAAGACTCGTCAGAGGGGAGACAGACAGCTTGGCAGACATTCACCACAGTCTCCCCCCGGCAGAAGAAGGGTTAAAATCAAAAGGACAGCTGCTAGGAAAGACTGAAGCAAGCGATACCATGTTTGGCATTGAGAATACTCTAACAGCCAAAATACGCCAGTATCTAGCAGCAATCGAAATATAATGAGATGTTTTATGAATATGTCAGCCTATCAGGTTGTTTACGAATTCTGGTGCTTCTTCTCAAAACAGGTGGCTCCTTTGCAACCTCAGGAACTGGTACAGTTTCTGCCAGCTAGAAAGTGTCTCCAGTAGCGAACAGCTTCAAT
Organism: Narcine bancroftii; assembly: GCF_036971445.1. Taxonomy (NCBI): domain Eukaryota; kingdom Metazoa; phylum Chordata; class Chondrichthyes; order Torpediniformes; family Narcinidae; genus Narcine; species Narcine bancroftii. The sequence continues at coordinate 391,243,211 of NC_091469.1, forward strand.
AATAGCCTGGGCTTCTTTTTCAATGGCAGGATGTTTAAGTTCAGGTCCGCGTAACGTGCGGGAGAAGAATGCCATAGGTCTGCCCTTTTGATTAAGGGTTCCTGCCAAGGCACAATCTGAGGCATCAGTTTCCACTTGGAATGGGACATCTTCATCAATGGACGAGAGTGCAGCTTTTGGCAATATCAGCTTTAATTCTCTCGAAAGTCTTCAAGGCCAATGGAGAGAGAGGAAAAGATTTAGTGTCAAACAGAGGGTGTGCCTTTGTGGCGTAGTCCTGAACCCATTTGCAGTAGTAGGAAAATAATCCCATACACCTTTTAAGGGCTTTTGCTGAGTCTGGATCTCATGCCTTATGATTTTCTGAATGAGTCTCTCATGGGGAACCTTATTAAATGCATTACTAAAATCCATATAGACCACATGTATCACCCTACCTTCATCAATTTCTTTTGTTACTGCCTTAAAAAAATCTCAATTCGGCTCATGAGATATGACCTTCCCTTCACAAAGCCATGGTGACTATCCCTGAGAAGACAGTACCTCCAAATGCTCAAAAATCCTGTTCTTAAGAATCCTCTCCAATAGTTTGAACACCATTCACATAAGACTCACTGGCCTAAAATTCCTAGGATTCTCCCTATTACTTTTTTTAAACATTCCTCTGGAATCTCCCCATGCCCAAGGAAGATGCAAAGATCATCACCAATGCCCTAGCGATCTCTTTCCTCCTGTCCCACAGCAACCTTAGGTATATTTCATCTGGCCCTGGGGATATCAATCTTAATGTTTTTAAGAAAATCCACCACTTCCTCTTTCCTAATCCCAACATGATCTAGCACAGTAGTTTGTTCTATTCTGGCCTCCCGCTGACCAAGGTACTTTTCTCTGGTGAATAGTGAAACAAAGTATTAATTTAGGACCTCCACAACCTCCTCTGCCTCCAGGCACATGTTGCTTCCTTTATCCTTAAGTGGCCTCACCTTCACTATCATCATCCTTCTGTTCTTCACGTATGCATAGAACTTCAGTTTTACCATTGCTCCTCCAGTGTCAAACAGCTTCAAATAATACTTTGACATCAAGGCCATTCAATTTCACCCCATCTCTTGAATTCAGTTCTCTGGTCCATGTTTGGACCAAGGCTGCAATGAAGTCTGGAGCCAAGTGGTCAAGGAAACCCTATTTGATGTTTGTATAATTATTTTTATTTTTATTATTATTTAAATTATTATAATCACATGTCTCATTGATTTGGTGTTCTCACTCTCTCTCTTTTAACAGACAAATCTGTTAATGTCCTTATTTGTAACATACACAGAGGTTCCATAATATCAACCAGGAATGAATAGAAAAATATACCCACTTGATTAAAGATTTTGGCACAGGTTAAATTTTGAAGCATTGAGAACTGCCCCTAATAAAAATACATTTCAAGATGAGAACAGTTCCCTCATTTTCTCATCTGCAATGATTTTTTTTGGTCTTTTTATAGAAATATTTATTTTAAGATTTAAAAGGAGTGATTTTCTATCTGTTAACCTATTTTAAATTTCAGGCAAGTTATCTCAGTTGAGTGGTGCCAGCACCGTTTCTTGACAAACAAAAGTAAGCTGGAGGGATTCAATGGATCTGGCAGCATCCATGGAGAGAGATTAATATTTTATGTTTCAAGCAAAGAAGTTACCTGAAATAGGAAAATTCAATGCTCATGTCACTTCTTTACCGTTTGCAGGTTACCCATGCAGAATATGGGTCTGCTGTTCTTCAGGTTTGTGCTGGGCCTCATTGGGGCATTTAAGAAACTCTTAGGCAGGCACATGGATGGAAGTAAAATAGAGAGTTATGAGATAAGGAGGATTTAGTACTTTTTTAAGGAATATATGGGTTGGCACAACATTGATGGCCAAAGAGCTTGTACTGTTCTGTTCTGTGTTATAAATTCTACCAAATCCCTCCCCCCCCCCTCCACCCCTTATCTATCACCCTATTCCACCACTACCTTTTGTTGTCCAGTATCCTATTAGCTCTTGGCCCCTTTCCAGCCCTTCCCAACCCCACCCTTTTGCTGCTTGTTATCTCCCATTACCATGTTAGTCTCAATAAAAGGTTCTGACCTGAAATGTTGACTGTCCATTTCTCTCCTTTAGAGCTGATTAGCCTGTACAGTCCCTCCAATTTCTCTTTCTTTGCCAAGATTTCAGCATCCTGTGTCTCTTAGTAGTGGCTCTCATTTCCTGAGGCATAAGTTGGTAACAAAAGTTTATCACAACTTCCTTAAAGCATCTTCTGATTCATTTGTTACTCCATTTTTTAGTTTCCTCCTTCATTACAACTTGTAAAACATATTATTGAGGGTAAGTGGAAGATAAAAAAACTAAATTTTGGAAGAAATGTAAGAGAGGGAATCAAGACAAGTTGAGAAAAAAGTGAGAGGTTTTTGTGATTGAGGGTAAATACTGTATATCAAGGTGGTCTGCATAGTCCGCGAATATTTTTTTAATATTATGTGTGCAAACAGCTGGATACAATTCTAGGACTAATGATGGTCAATAGTTTTTTTGTAAATAACCTAAGTATAATAAGTTTCATTTAAGAGGTCTCTAGATAGATACATGAATATGCAGGGAATAGCAGGATATTGTATAGTCAGGTGCAAGTAGCAGAGATTTAATTTAGCATCATATAACCATATAACAATTACAGCATGGAAACAAGCCAATTTGGCCTTTCTAGTCCACACTGATCCAAGTACCCTCCTCTAATCCCACTTACCAGCACTCCTCCCATATCCTTCAATCCCCCTCCCATCCAACTCTTTCTTAAATGACAAAATTGACCCTGCCTCCACCACCTTTCCCATAAGCCCATTCCACACAGTAATCACTCTCGGAGTAAAGAAGTTCCCCCTCATGTTACTCCTAAACCTTTGCCTGTCATCTCTCAACCCATGACCTCTTGTATCCATCTCTCCTACTCTCAATGGGAAAAGCCTTTCCATATCAACTCTATCTATCCCTCTCATTATCTTAAACACCCCTATCAAATCCCCTCTCAGCCTTCTACGTTCCAAGGAATAAAGACCTAATTTGCTCAATCTCTCCTTGTATTCCAGATGCTGAAACCAAGGCAACATTTTTGTAAATCTTCTCTGCACTCTCTCTATCTTGTTAATATCCTTCCTATAAATCGATGACCAGAACTGCACACAGTACTCTTAATTTGGCCTCACCAATGCCTTGTACAGTTTCATCATTACTTCCCAACTCCTATATTCTATGCACTGATTTATATAGGCAAGCACACTAAAGACCTTCTTCACCACCCTATCCACAAGCGCTCCTACCTTCAGGGAACAATGCACCGTTATTCCTAGATCTTTATGCTCCACTGCATTCTTCAATGCCCTCTCATTTACCACATATGTCTTGCTTTGATTATTCTTTTCAAAATGAAGCACCTCACATTTATCAGCATTAAACTCCATCTGCCATCTTTCTGCCCACTCCTCTAAGCAGTTTAAATCCCTCTGCAATCTTTGAAAACCCTCTTCATCATCCACAATTCCCCCTATTTTAGTATCATCTGCATATTTACTAATCCAATTTACCACCCCATCCTCCAGATCATTAATATATATGACAAACAACAGCGGTCCCAGTACTGAACCCTGAGGTACACCGATTGTCACCGGCCTCCATCCTGACAAACAATGATCTACTACTACTCTCTGGCACCTTCAGTGAAGAGACCATGGGTCAAAGGACCTGTTTCTGTGCTGCACTGTTCTATGAAAATACAACCTTCAGCATCTGAGAAAATGAGAAAAAAGAATCAGCTCAAAACTAGTTAACATCAGATTTTCACTGTGATTGGCTGTAACCAATTATTATATGGTGACATTCACAATGAAGGTTGTCAATTGCAGGTATCCAGCTAAATCTAAGTACGTGTTTGCTCTGATTCCATCCAATTAAACAATGTTCCTGCAATTTCTGGATAAGGCTAAATTCTCTACTCATGTGAATTTCCTGGATCAATGTAACCATTGTACTTTGTACATTTTTGGAGACCTTTGGCAATTACTTGTAGCAGATAGATGAAGTCTTGACAGGATTGGTTCTTTTAACTTTAGTGCTCTCTCAGGAGCATTCTTTATATGTTTGTCTTCCAGTGCTTGCAGCCTCCAAGGCCATTGATCTGTCATTAAAGCAATATGACTAGTTTTGGTGCTTCTGTATCCTTGATTATCCACTCACTTTTACAGGATACATGGGTCAGGGAGTGCAAAATTAAAACAACTCAAAGAATTGCCCCAATAATTCTTGCATTTTGTGGACAATAGGAACTTACCTGAAGTTAATCCATCAATGGTTCAAAAGCATGACACTGATAGTTATGTTTCTATTTTCGTTACCTTTATTTCCATTTTTCTGTTGAACATCACTGTATTTTTACTTCAATTTCTCTAAACTTTTGTCAATTTCTCAATGCCAAAAAGGTTCCAAGCCCAGTGTGTTCCGACATTATCATTAAAAGTCAGTAGAACATTACAGCACAGTAACAGGGCCCTTCGGGCTTTGTAGTCTGAGCCAAACCATTTTTCTGCCTTGTCCCCCAATCCATAGCTGTCCCTACCTCTCCCATCCACGTATTTGACCAAATTCTTCTTGTATGTTAAAACTGATCCTGCATTCACCACTTCAGCTGGCAGCAGGTTCGACACTCCCACCATTCTTTGTATGAAGAAGTTCCCCCTAAACATTTCCCCTTTTACCCTTAACCCATGTCCTCTGGTTTGTATCTCATTACCCTCAGTAGAATCAGCCTACCTGCATTTACTCTCTCTAGACTCTAAAATATTTTAAATATCTCCTATGCTCAGGGAATAAAGTCCTAACCTGTTTAATCTTTCCCTGTAACTCAGTTCGGGCAACATCCTAGTAAATCTTTTCTGCATTCTTTTGATCTTATTGATATCTTACCTGTAGTTAGGTGACTAAAAGTCCACCCAATACACCAAATGTGGCCTCACAATGTCTTGTAAAACTTTATCATAGCATCCCAACTCCTATTGATTTATGAAGGCTAATATGCCAAAAAGCTCTCTTTACAACCATACGATATCTACCGGTGACATCACTTTCAGGGAATTACAGTATGTATCTGAATTCCAAGATCCCTCTGTTCTACCACACTCCTCAGTGCCCTACCATTTACCGTGTATGCCCTTTCTTGGTTTAACCTTCCAAAATACAACACCTCACACTTGTCTGCATTAAATTTCACCTGCCATTTTTCAGTTCATTTTTCCAGCTGATCCAGATTCTTCTGCAAGCTTTGAAAACCTTCTTTGCTGTCCACAACACCTCCATTCTTAGTGTCATCTGCAAACTTGCTGATCCAGTTTACCACATTATCATCCAGGTCATTAATGTAGACAACAAATACCAATGGTCTGAAGCATACGACTAGTCACAGGCCTCCAAATCTGAGAAGCAATCATCCACTCTCTAACTTCTCCCATTCAGCTATTGTCAAATCCAGTTTATTACTTCTCCATGAATATTGAGCAACTGAACCTTCCTGACTAATCTCCCATGTGGGACCTTGACAAAGGCCTTACTGAAGTCCATGTAGACAACATCCACAGCCTTTCCTTCATCAATTTTATTGGTAACCTCCTTGAAAAGTGTTACAAGATTGATTAAATGCAACCTATCATGCACAAAGCCATGTTGACATCCCTAATCAGCCCCTCGCTATCCAAATACTTGTATATCCGATCTTTTAGGGCACCCTCCAATAATTTACCTACTACCAATGCCAGACTCACTGGCCTATAATTTTCAGGGCTACTTTTGTAGAATTTTTTGAAACAATGGAACAACATGAGCTACCCTCCAATCCTCTGGCACCACACCCGTGACTTTTAAATGTTGCTGCCAGACCCCCTGCAACACTAGCCTCCCTCAAGTTCTGAGGGAATATCTTGTCAAGCCCTTGGGATTTATCCATCCTTATTTGCTTTAAGACAGCAAGCACCTCCTCCTCTTTAATTGTATAGGTTCTATGACCTCATTTCGTGTTTTCCTTGCTTCCCTTGACTCTGTGCCAGCTTCGTGAGTGAATACTGATTCAAAACACCCATTTACAATCTTTTCCATCTTTTCTGGCTCCATACAGGGCTGATCATTCTGACTTTCTTTGGATTTTTCCTTCACTTTGTCTGCCAAAGTAACCCCATGTCTTCTTTAAGCCCTCCTGATTTCCTTCTTAATTTTTTTCCTACTTTTTTTGTATTCCTCAAGTACCTCATTTACTCTGAGTTACTTATTCCTGTTATACACCTCTCTCCTCTTCCAAACCAGATTCCCAAAAACCAAGGTTCCCAATGCCTGTTAATTTTGCCTTCAATTCTGACAGGAACATATAAACTCTACTCTTAAAATTTCACATTTCAATAAGTTTTCCACTTACTTTGCACATCCTTGCCCAAAAACAACATCCTAATCCACACATTCTAGATCCTTTCTCATTTTCTCAAAACTGGCCTTTCTCAAATTTAGAATCTCTAACCGTGGCCCGGATCAATCCTTCTTCATGTAGGAGAGAAGTATAGAAGAAACAAAACTTGACTGCTCACAGGGAAGGGGGACTCATAAATTTTGAGCAGAGTCCTCAGATGGCCATAGCTGAAAAAAGGTTGAGAATGACTGTTCTAACTTTTATGAAATGACTTGGAATCACAGTCAGAGGCCAAACTATATATTACTATCAAAGTGGTTCCACTTGAAATGTTCTTAGCTGAAATTAAATCTAGATACTAACAGAAATATACAAATGGAGAATTCATTCCCCACAAATTGGCTTGATGCAGTCTGGAGTTGGGCTAAATCAGTCTTAAGGTTTCATTACATTCAAGATCCATAATTCCATTATTGTAATGTAATAAAACAGGTGTCTTCTTTGGCTTGGCTTCGCGGACGAAGATTTATGGAGGGGGTAAAAAAGTCCACGTCAGCTGCAGGCTCGTTTGTGGCTGACCAGTCCGATGCGGGACAGGCAGACACGATTGCAGCGGTTGCAAGGGAAAATTGGTTGGTTGGGGTTGGGTGTTGGGTTTTTCCTCCTTTGCCTTTTGTCAGTGAGGTGGGCTCTGCGGTCTTCTTCAAAGGAGGCTGCTGCCCGCCAAACTGTGAGGCGCCAAGATGCACGGTTTGAGGCGTTATCAGCCCACTGGCGGTGGTCAATGTGGCAGGCACCAAGAGATTTCTTTAGGCAGTCCTTGTACCTTTTCTTTGGTGCACCTCTGTCACGGTGGCCAGTGGAGAGCTCGCCATATAATACGATCTTGGGAAGGCGATGGTCCTCCATTCTGGAGACGTGACCCATCCAGCGCAGCTGGATCTTCAGCAGCGTGGACTCGATGCTGTCGACCTCTGCCATCTCGAGTACCTCGACGTTAGGGGTGTGAGCGCTCCAATGGATGTTGAGGATGGAGCGGAGACAACGCTGGTGGAAGCGTTCTAGGAGCCGTAGGTGGTGCCGGTAGAGGACCCATGATTCGGAGCCGAACAGGAGTGTGGGTATGACAACGGCTCTGTATACGCTTATCTTTGTGAGGTTTTTCAGTTGGTTGTTTTTCCAGACTCTTTTGTGTAGTCTTCCAAAGGCGCTATTTGCCTTGGCGAGTCTGTTGTCTATCTCATTGTCGATCCTTGCATCTGATGAAATGGTGCAGCCGAGATAGGTAAACTGGTTGACCGTTTTGAGTTTTGTGTGCCCGATGGAGATGTGGGGGGGCTGGTAGTCATGGTGGGGAGCTGGCTGATGGAGGACCTCAGTTTTCTTCAGGCTGACTTCCAGGCCAAACATTTTGGCAGTTTCCGCAAAGCAGGACGTCAAGCGCTGAAGAGCTGGCTCTGAATGGGCAACTAAAGCGGCATTAACAATGGCGTGAAGCAAGGCTGTGTTCTCGCACCAACCCTCTTTTCAATCTTCTTCAGCATGATGCTGAACCAAGCCATGAAAGACCCCAACAATGAAGACGCTGTTTACATCCGGTACCGCACGGATGGCAGTCTCTTCAATCTGAGGCGCCTGCAAGCTCACACCAAGACACAAGAGAAACTTGTCCGTGAACTACTCTTTGCAGATGATGCCGCTTTAGTTGCCCATAAAACAGGTGTAATATTACACAAAATTGGCTTTAGTCTGCAGAAAGGCAGACAGATTTGCCATCAGAAGAAATTGCTGGGCGCCTTTTACAATCAGTGAAAGTAAAGCAAAAGAAAATCCCCTGGAGTCACTAAGTGTCCATGAATTCTCCAAAACCACACAAACTTCAGTCTAATCCATCGGCAACCTGAGCTACAGATCCAAACATCCGACATGATCAGGAAGCATTCAGCGCCATCAGCACCCTCTCACATCCTGGTTCTGATACCTGGTATCCACTTCAGTTTCTTGAACTAGTCTCAAACAATCCGCTCATGTATGGCATACAATTCACTGATGCATGCCAGCTAATAGCTGAAGAGCTGAATATGCCCAATTAGCAGGGAACTTGCACCATTGATTGGAGGCATACAAGGAGACGGTAGATGCTTGGGTCTGAAGCTAAATACAGTCCAGAAGAGGAACTCAGTGGGAACTCAGCCTGGTGTGAATTTTTTGACTGTAGTTGCAGGCAGCCCACAGCCTGCATGGGTTCCTCTCCTCATCACCAATAGCCCACTGCCTGTTTTTTCCTTCCAACTGTAGAGCTCCCACTGGTCCACCTCCATGGTCACCGTCCCACTGAGTCATCTCCTCTGCATCTGCCTCTCTGATGGAGGGTGTTCTCTCCATTTTCTGGTGCCCTGATCCAGTCCTCTGCTCCACCGGAGTCTGCAACCCTTCATGGCTGCTGCCGAACACAGGCAGCACCATCTTGGCACAGACCCCATAAGACAGGATTTTAAAATAAACCACCGTCGGCTCCTTTAACAGGCTGTTTAAAGCCTATATGGAACCATCAGTTGTTGGACTGGGTGGTAGAACACTGCCTGCTCTCTCTTGGAATACACCAGAGGCAGTGCTGCCATAACAGGAGCTCCAAATTTTTAATGGTTATTTTTAATCTACAATGATTTGTACAAATATTATTTGATCTAGAATGTTTTTTGAGACCGAGATCAATAGATATTTGGTTTCATGGGGATTGAGTGGTATGGGATGAGTGTAGGAGGCTCCTGCTAAAATTAATGTTAAACCATGAGTGGTACAGCAGATGAAAGAAGATGACTCTCACTGAGAACAAATATCCTGCCGAATTATCCCATACTGTTATGGGTTGAAAGTTTGAGGAGATGACAAAGATGATTGATGATTACATTGCAGTAGATTTAGTAAGGCATTTAATAAGCTCTATCATAGTAAGTTGATCTAAAAGATTGTGGGGGGGTGGTGGTTGGGGGGCGGAGGTGGAGGGTGTGTGTGCATACATGCTGAAAATGTGGCAAGCTGATGACTAAATTTCCAATCGGCACAAAAATTGGCAGAGATGTGGAACATGAGAGGTTACAGAGCAGGTCATAGATCATTTGGAAATACGGACAGAGAAATGACAGATGAAGCTTAATAAATCTGTGAGGTACTGCAATTTGCGAGATCAAATGTAAGAGGAAAATACAGAACATAGAACAAAACAGCACAGTATAGGCCCTTCAGCCCTTGATGTTGTGCTGACTTGAGCATTCCTTCCTTTATAAAAAAAAGTACTAAACCCTCCCAACCCCATGACCCTCTATTTTTTTTCATATGTGTGTCTTTCTCAGAGTCTCTTAAATGCCCCCAATGTTTCAGCTTTCACCACCATCCCAACAAGGCATTCCAGGCACCCACAACTCTGTGATTAAAAACAAACAAAAAAAAACCTATCCCTGATGACTCCCCTAAACTTCCCTCCCCTTAACTTTGTATATATGTGCTGTGATGTTTGCTGATCCAGTGCTGGGTAACAGGTGCTGGCTGTCCACCCTATCTATGCCTCTCATAATCTTGTAGTCCTCTATTAAGTCTTCTCTCATCCTTCTACATTCCAAAGTGAAAAGTCCCAGCTCTGCTAACCTTGACCATAAGACTTGTTTCCCAATCCAGGCAACACCTTGGTTTAAAAAAAAGCTATCCTATCAACCTGTGTGGCAGCCTTGGGGGATGTATGGATTTGGACCCCAAGATCTATCTGTTCATCCACACTGTTAAGTAACTAACCATTAACCCTGTACTTAGCCTTCTGGTTTGTGCTTCCAAAATGCATCACCTCATACTTATCTAGATTGAAATCCATCTGCCACTTTCCTGTCCAACTCTGCAACCTGTCTAGATCCTCCTATAACCTTCAACAAGCTTCAGCTCCACCCACAACCCCTCCATTCGGCCTCTTCATCCAGGTAATTTATAAAAATCACAAAGAGAAGGGGTCCCAGAACAGATCCCTGTGGCACTCCACTAGTCACCGACCTCCAGCAGAATACTTTCTTTCCACTACTACTCTCTGCTTTCTTTCTACAAGTCAATTATTTATCCATACAGCCAATTTTCCACTGATGCTATGATTCATTACTTTTTGTAAGAGTCTCTCATGGGGGACTTTAGTGAACTGGGATTCACTAGATGTGCTATACTGATGACTGGTCCCGCCTCCCCCACCCACCTGGGGCCTGTATATAACCATGGTTTCCTGCCTAGACCCAGAATCCCTCTGAAGCCTATTTGTGAACCCTACCTGTGTTGTAAGCTAATAAAAACATTTGTTCTCCCTCCAGTAAAGTGTGAGCTTTTATCTATGCTGCAATTTTATTAGCTTACAAACCAGGATGGAGGTGTCACTCAAGTCCAGTATGCTGTTAATAGACCCCCAGTCACCTGATGTGGCTGAAGAGTTCGCATATTGGGTAGACTGCTTCCAGGCCTACCTGAACTGACCATGGACATCTTCCATATAGACAATCTCTGGAGGTTGGCGCTCATCTCAAGGGAAGGGATGAAGGGGTATACAGTTGTGCAAGACTGCCTGATGTATGAGGCCGCCATCGAGGTGCTAAAGGCCTGCTACATGAAGGGCCTGAAGGAGGTCCTAGTGAGGAATCAGCTCGCCATACACTGCCAATAGCCTGGAGAGTTGATTGAAAACTACCTACTGGATCTGTGGACACTGGCTAAGGAGTCCAGCTATGAGGCCACTTCAGGTCATGTCCAGAAAGATGAATAGATCCGAGACACTCTAGTCACAAGGGTCCGCTCTAGGTACATGAGTCAGCGACTGCTCAAGTTGGGAAGGAAGGACCTCGCTAGCCATTCACTATTACAGGCCAGTCTTGAGAACGATGACCTCGAGGCCAGTGAACTTGCAATCTCAGGTGAGCACCTCCAAGGGCAAGCTGCTTCTGCTATGGTGGCCCCCACTCTAATGACTGCTGTATCCCAAGCCTTGGAGTGCTTTTTCTGAGGAAAGGGACAGCACCCCCATGCCCGCTGCCCAGCCAAAGACTCGCCATGCTCCAGCTGTGGGAAGAAGGGACATTGGGTCAGGTTCTGCCGCGCGAAGGGAGGTTGGGTAAGTCCATGGCTTGGATCTGATTCCAGCCCCAAGCTATTTGCCCTGGACCCTCCCGAGATTGCCTGCTGCACAACATGCGCCTAAGGAAATGGCGCAAAAAGGCTTGGCAGCCATCTTGTAGTGGCCAGATTTTGAATTCCGTGCCATCATCATCGTCAGAGGAGGAAGGAGAGCGACCATCTTGCCACGCCACGAGGTCAGCACCATCTTGCCTGCTCAGATCGACTCAGGACATAGGGGGCCACTTGAGGGAAGAACACAGTGTCTCCAGCAACCTGGCATCACTGGTCCTCAACCAGAATAGACCTCACCAGCTCAGCAACTTGATAGTGACAGTGAAGGTAAATGGACATTTGACCAAGTGCCTGATTGACACAGGTTCCATGGAAAATTTCATAGTCTCATAGACTGTGCAAAAATATAACTTAAAATTGTACCCATCTAATTACTGGATCTTCCTAGTGTCCCAGTCCCATTCGGCATGTGTACAAAAATGTTGTATCTGTCATTTCAAGGAGGGGAATTTTGTAAATTTTGCATGTACATTTTAGATGAATTGTGTGCTCCAGTATTGTTGGGTCTGGACTTCCTGTGTCACCTTAAAAGCATGTTCTTAGAGTTTTCTGGTCCTTTTCCCCCAGTAACCATTTGGAACAGAGGCCCCTCAAAACCAGGACCCACTTGCAATCTCTCCACACACTGCTGGAGAAGGGGATTATCAAACCCAGCACCAGCACATGGAGAGTGCAAGTGGCGGTGGTAAAGGGGGAAAACAAGTCCAAGTTAGTGATTGTCTATAGCCAAACAATTAACAGATAAACACTCCTGGACACATAACCCCTACCTTGCATTTCAGATATGGTGAATGCTATTGCACAGTATTGGGTCTATTTGACCATTGACCTGAAAGCTGCATATCACCAGCTGCCAATCCATTCCGAGGACTGCCCGTACATAACGTTTGAGGCTAACGGTCAACTCTATCAGTTCCGGAGGGTTCCTTTCGGTATTACCAATGGGGTGTCTATTTTCCAGCGGCAGATGGACAGGATGGTGGACAAGTACAGGTTGAAGGCTACCTTCCCCTACCTTGATAATGTCACCATCTGTGGCTGCAATGTGGAAAATCATGATGCCAATCTCCAGAGCTTTCTCTACTTGGCGAGAGTCCTGAATCTCACTTACAATTCTGACAAGTGCATATTTAGGACTACATGACTGGCTATCCTTGGCTACATGGCGGAGAATGGCATTATTGGCCCGGACCCTGATAGGATGCACCCCCTGTTAAAGCTTCCCCTCCCCAGGACCACAAAGGCTTTGAGGAGATGCCTGGGATTTTTTTCCTATTGCGCCCAGTGGGTCCCTCAATATGCCGACAAGGTACATCCCCTCTTAAAGGCTACCACTTCCTCCCTTTTGGCCAGATGGGTTTTAATTACCTCCAAAGTTACATTGTGAAACCTGCCATGCATGCGGTATACGAGAATGTACCTTTCCAAGTGGAAAGTGACACTTCATATGTAGCCATGTCCACTACTCTCAATCACGCGGGCAAGCCGGTTGTCTTTTTCTCACAGACGCTTCAAGACCACAAGCTCCGGAACCCATCTGTGGAAAAGGAGGCTCAGGCCATTGTCGAAGCCATGAGGCACTACCTGGCGTTCTGTCGTTTTCATGTTCAGCAATGCCAAGAGGGGAAAAATCAAGAATGACAAAATTGCTAGGTGGAGGATCGAACTCTCCACCTACAATTTTGACCGCCTACCAGCCAGGGGCCCTTAATGACCCTGCAGATGCCTTGTCCAGGGATGCTGTGCCTCCACACACACCGGTCAACTGTGGAGCGTACACAATGGGCTCTGCCATCCAGGGGTCACCCACATGACTCATTTTGTCAAGTCCCACAATTTGCCCTTCTCAATAGAAGACATCAGGGAAATGACTAGGCCATGTCCCGTCTGTGCTGAGTGCAAGCCGCACTTTTGTTGCCCCGCAAAAGCACACCTGATTAAATCATCCAGGTCCTTTGAATGGCTCAGCATTAATTTTAAGGGACCTCTCCCCTCCGCGAACAGGAACATCTACTTTCCATCATCAATGAGTATTCCCGATTCCCTTTTGCCTTCCCGTGCCCAGACACATCCATCTCATCTGTTATGAAGACCCTAGACTCTATTTTCACCTGGGTATCCTGGCTATATTCATAGTGACCAGGGCTCATCCTTCATGAGTGATGAGCTGCGTCAGTACCTGCTGGTGAGGGGCATTGCATTCAGCAGTACTACCAGTTACAACCCCTGGGAGAATGGGCAGGTTGAAAAAGAGAAATCCTCGAACTGGAAGGCTGTCAAACTTGCCCTGAAGCAAAAAGGCCTTCCAGACTCATACTGGCAGGATGTCCTCCCAATCGCGCTCCACTCAATTCGGTCACTGCTCTGTACTGCGACCAGTGCTACTCCTCAGGAGCTCATGTTTACATTAGACAGAAGGTCGGCATCAGGGACTACACTCCCAGCCTGGCTCACTAGTCCTGGTCCGGTCCTTATCAAGATGCATGTGAGGAGAAGCAAGACCGACTGTCTGGTGGAAAAAGTGAGGGACCTTGTCAGATGCCTTGCTAAAATCCATGTGGACCACATCTACCGCCCTACCCTCATCAATTTCTTTTATTACCTCCTCCAATGGTCAATTAGTCTCATGAGGCACGACCTTCCCTTCACAAATCCATGCTGACTATCCTTGAGTAGACTGTACTTATCCAAATGCTCATAGATCTTATCCTTAAGAATCTTCTCCATCAGTTTACACACCGCTGACATAAAATTCACTGTCTGTAATTCTCAAGATTCTCCCTATTGCCTTTTTTTAAAACAAGGGGACTACATTTTCTGTTCTCCAATGGTCCGGCACCTCCCCTGGAGCCAGAGGATTAAACGATCATAGCTATTGCCCCAGCTATCTCTTCTCTCACTTCCCACAGCAGCATAGGGTAATATAGATTTCAGCTCCAGGTACTTATCAGTCTGGATGTTTTTAAGAAGATCCAGCACTTCTGCTTCCTTAATCTCCACATTGTCCAGCACACAGGCCTGTTCAAATATACAGTTATTGGTGGAATCACGAGCAGTCCTGATGCACAGCGGGACTTTGGGATAAAGAAGACATATGGAATATTTGCCTTCATTGGTTGGAACATTAAGCATAAAAGTTGGGAAGTCATGTTGCAGCTGTATAAAACTTTGGTAGGTGATAACTGGAGTATTATGTGCAGTTCTGGCCACTTATTAATGAAGGATGTTGACGGTTTGGGGAGGGTGCAGAAGAGGTTTTCTAGTTAGTTGACTGAATTAAAAAGTATTAGGTATAAGGAAAGATTGGACAAACTTGAATTGTTTTTTTTTCTGGAGAATTGGAGGCCACAAGGTAACCTGAATGAAGTTTATGAAATTATGAGAGACATTGAGAAAGTCGGTAGTCAATTTATTTTCACCAGGATTGAAATGTTAACTATTGAAGGGCATAGATTTAAGGTGGAGAGAGGGATGTTTAAAGGAGATGTACAAGGGAGTTTTTTTTAACATAAAGAGTGGTTGATGCCTCGAACATGCTGCCGGGGCAGGTGGTAAAACATTCCATAGTGATCTTAAAAAGGCATTAAGACAGACACATGAGCAGATAGGGAAAAGACCATGTGCAAGCAAATGTGCAGTTTAAATTGGCATCATGGTTGACACAGATATCATGGGCCATAAGAATTCTTCTTGTGCTGTACTGGTCTATGTTTATATAATTATGGGAATATTCCATTTCAGGGGCCTATTTTGTTGTCAAACACATCGAGAAGAGTAAAAATAGGGGAGGAGTCACGTGATGGAGTAGTGGCTGGAGGGTGAACTCCAGCCCTCTCCAGAAAAGTCAGAAAAAACAAAGGAAAACACAAAGGCACAGAAATAAAAGTTAAAGAAAAGTGAGTATAAAGGTGGAAAGAAGATGGCGACAAAAAAAGAAAAATCAAAATCAACGATAAGAAGAGAGGAAGAGAAGACAACGGAGGAAGAAGGAGAAGGCCTTACCTGTTCGAAGAGGCCCGCTGTGGAGAGAGAAACCCGCTTCCTCAGGTCAGTAGAAATTGGACTACAAAAATGGCTCGCTGAGCCGAGTAAAAGTGCGCAACCGCGCATGCGCATGAAAAAAAACACACCGACGGGAGGGGGGACCAGCTGGGGAGTCGATCTCCACAGCCGGCAACGACAGCTGCAGAACACCTGCAGCAAGAAGAGAACACAGAAGACAATGGAAACAAGAAAGAAGAGAAGAAAAGGGCAACAAAGAAACAACAGATGGCCAACCCAGAGGGAGAAGAAGAGGAAGAGTACAGTGAAATAGAAGAAGAAGGGAAAGGCAAGATAAAGGATATACTTTCTCTTGTTAAAGGATACATGGAGTCATTTAAAGAATGGCAGACACAGGAATTTAATGATTTAAGAAGAAGAAGAATAAACAACACAGAAGAGAAAATGAATAAAATAGATATGACCTTAACAGAAATGGGAAAGAAAATGGACAAGATGGAAGAGCGGGCAGTAGCAGCAGAAATGGAGGTAGAGGACTTAAAAAAAAAATTAGAGGAATCTAATAAAAAAGCTATAGAGACACAAGAACTGTTAGCTCAGAAAATAGATATAATGGAAAATTATAACAGAAGAAATAACATAAAGATAGTGGGCCTTAAGGAAAATGAAGAAGGCAAGAATATGAGAGATTTTATAAAAGATTGGATCCCTAGGATCCTAGGATGTCCAGAACTACAGCAAGAAATGGAAATAGAAAGGGCACATAGAGCATTGGCCTTTAAACCACAACCACAACAAAAACCAAGATCTATTTTAGTAAAATTCCTAAGATATACTACAAGAGAAAAGATACTGGAGAAGACAATGGAAAAAGTAAGAGAGGGCAACAAGCCACTGGAGGAGAAAGGGCAAAAAATCTTCATTTATCCAGATATAAGTTTTGAACTCCTAAAGAAGAGAAAGGAGTTCAATACAGCAAAGGCGATTTTATGGAAGAAAGGATATAAATTTATACTAAAGCATCCAGCGGTATTGAAAATATTTATTCCAGGAAAACAAAACAGACTATTCTCGGATCCAGAAGAAGCACGAAAATTTGCAGAACAACTACAAAATAGACGGAGAGATGAAGACGTGTAATGAGAGTAAAAATGATCACGATTGATATGTATGTGGGTAAAGAGGTATAAGAGTGTATAGGTATAATGTGCATACGTGAATGTATCGGTACTTAGAGGAAAATATAGATAGTATAGACAAGAATTAATAAGGGAAGGTAATGGAATAGAGAGAATAAGGAGGGAATTAAAAGAGTGACCTTTGTTACATATGAAAAGTGAAATCTTTTCTGGGGGGGCTGGGTGGGGGGGAATAGCGGTCACTGCAAAATCAGTTGACGCTTGCGAGTGAATTCGCAAACCCAAATGGAGAGGGGAGATGTGGTTGCCCGACAAGGGATAAAGGACAACTCAGGAGGGGAAGGGGAGATTGGGGCTAAAGAAGTTATAAATAGGAGAATAAGGAAAATGTTTGATGTTTTAGGAATGTTGTCTTATAAAGGGTTTAAAATAAGAAAACAGAAATGGAAAAGGAGGAAAGGTAATGATGGAAAAACGGAAAGGGAAGATAAACAAAGTATAAAATGGCTACGTTGAACTATATGACTTTAAATATTAATGGAATACATAACCAAATTAAAAGGAAGAAACTGCTAAATTTACTGAAAAAAGAAAAAATTGATATAGCATTTGTCCAAGAAACACACTTAACTGAATTGGAGCACAAGAAATTAAAGAGAGATTGGGTAGGACATGTAACAGCAGCATCGTATAATTCAAAAGCAAGAGGAGTGGCTATATTAATTAGTAAAAATGTGTCATTTAAAATAGAAGAGGAAATAATAGATCCAGCAGGGAGATATGTAATGATAAAATGTCAGATATATTCAGAGTTTTGGAATCTACTTAATGTATATTCACCTAACGAAGAAGATCAAAAGTTTATGCAAGATATCTTTTTGAAGGTAGCTAATACGCAAGGGAACATACTAATAGGAGGGGATTTCAACCTGAATTTGGATTCAAATATGGATAAAACTGGGAAAAAAATTAACAGAAAGAACAAAGTAACCAAATTTATAATTAAATCAATGCAAGAAATGCAACTTATGGATATATGGAGGAAACAAAACCCAAAAGAAAAGGAATATTCATATTACTCGGCTAGACATAAAACATACTCAAGAATAGACCTATTTTTGTTATCAGCTAGTATGCAAGATAGAGTAAGAAAAACAGAATATAAAGCTAGAATGCTATCAGACCATTCACCCTTAATATTGACAGTAAAGCTAGAGGACATCCCTCCAAGAACGTATAGATGGAGATTAAACCCCATGCTACTTAAAAGGCAGGATTTTAGAGAATTCATTGAAAAACAATTAAAAATGTATTTTGAAATAAATACGGAATCAGTGGAAGATAAGTTTATACTATGGGATGCAATGAAAGCATTCACTAGAGGGCAAATAATAAGTTATGTAACCAAGATGAAGAAGGACTATAATCAGGAAACAGAGCAGTTGGAAAGGGAAATAGTAAATATAGAAAAAAAATTAGCAATGAAGGAAGATACAACTAAAATAAGAGAATTGGCGGATAAAAAAATAAAATATGAAACATTACAAACATATAAGGTAGAGAAGAATATAATGAAGACAAAACAGAAATATTATGAACTGGGTGAAAAAACGCACAAAATCTTAGCATGGCAGCTTAAGACAGAACAAGCTAAGAAAATGGTATTGGCATCAAGGAAAAAAGACAAACAAATTACATATAATCCAAAAGAAATTAAGGAAAACTTTAGAGAATTCTATGAACAATTATACCGAACTGAAAACGAAGGGAAAGAAGGGAAAATAGATGAATTTTTGGCCAAAATTGAACTACCAAAACTACAAATAGAGGAACAAAATAAATTAACAGAACCATTTGGAACAGTAGAAATACAAGAGATAATAAAAAAATTACCAAATAATAAGACACCAGGAGAGGATGGACTCCCAATAGAATTCTACAAAACATTTAAAGACTTATTAATTCCGCCCCTCCTGGATGTAATCAACCAGATTGATGAAACACAAAGCTTACCAGATTCATGTAAAACAGCAATAATTACAGTAATACTAAAACAAGGGAAAGATCCACTCTCACCAGCGTCATATAGACCAATATCTTTACTAAACACAGATTATAAGATAATAGCTAAACTATTAGCAAACAGATTAGCAGAGCAGGTACCGAAAATGGTAAATTTAGACCAAACTGGATTTATCAAAAAAAGACGCACAACAGACAATATTTGTAAATTTATTAACTTAATTCATGCAGTAGAAGGAAATAAAGCACCTGCAGTAGCAGTTGCTCTAGACGCAGAGAAGGCCTTCGACAGAGTAGAATGGAATTATTTGTACAAAGTATTGCAAAAATTCAGTTTACCGGAGAAGTACATTAATTGGATTAAAGCATTATATAAGGGACCGTTAGCGAAAGTGACAGTAAATGGACATGTATCAAAACAATTTAACTTAAGCAGGTCAACGCGGCAGGGATGCCCACTATCACCTTTATTGTTTGCGTTAGCTATAGAACCACTAGCAGAATTGATAAGAATAGATAATAATATAAAAGGAATAAAAATAAAAGACAAGGAATATAAAATCAGTCTATTTGCGAATGATGTTATAGTGTACTTAACAGAACCAGAACTATCAATAAAAGAATTATATAAGAAATTGAAGGAATATGGAGAAGTGTCGGGTTACAAGATAAACGTAAATAAAAGTGAAGCAATGCCTATGAATAATGCGGATTTCTCAAAATTTAAGAAGGAATCTCCATTTAGATGGCAAATGCAGGCAATAAGATACCTAGGTGTACAAATAAACAAAAATCTCGGCCAATTATACAAACTCAATTATTATCCACTAATGAAAAAATTACAGGACGATTTAGAGCATTGGAAAGATCTACCACTAACACTAATAGGAAGGATAAACTGTATTAAAATGAACATTTTTCCAAGGATATTATACTTATTTCAGGCATTGCCAATATAACTGACAGAAAAATTCTTCAAAGAGTTAAAGAAAATAATAAGGAAATTTTTATGGAGAGGGGGGAAACCGAGGATACCACTGGATAAATTAACAGAATGGTATAAACAAGGAGGCTTACAATTGCCAAACTTTAAAAATTATTATAGAGCCGCACAATTAAGATACCTATCAGATTTTTATCAAACAAGGGAAAAACCAGACTGGACGAGATTAGAATTAGATAAAATAGGGGAAAAGATACCTGAACACATATTATATAAATGGGATGAAAAATTGGTACAACATAGAACTTCTCCAGTATTACATCATCTCCTCAATATTTGGAAGAAGATTCATGTAGAAAGAAATAAAACAAATTATCAATTACCAAAACTAATATTGACGCAAAATAAGTTACTCCCTTTTACAATAGATAACCTTTCCTTTAGAGAATGGGAAAAAAAAGGGATTAAAAGAATAGAGAATTGTTTTTCAGGAAGTAGATTCTTATCCTTTGAACAAATGAGAGATAAGTACAATATAACTGGAGATATAGCGCTGGCATATTACCAACTGAGATCCTACTTGAAAGATAAATTAGGAAGCAATTTGAGTTTGCCAGAGGGAAGTAACCTTGAATATGTGATTACAGATACAATGTTAATCAAAAGATTTATAACAAATATGTATATTAAACTGCAAGAAAAAGAGAATGAGGAAACAAATGGTAAAACTAAACAAAAATGGGAACAAGATTTAAATATAAAGATAAAAAAGGAAACATGGGAGAAATTATGTTCTGGAACGATGAGAAATACAATAAATACGAGGCTACGTATGATACAATATAACTGGCTACACAGACTATACATTACACCTCAAAAATTAAATAAATGGGACCCAACGGTATCTGATAGATGTTTTCGATGTAAAAAAGAAATGGGAACAACAGTTCATGCAATCTGGACATGTGAGAAAGTAGAAATATTTTGGGAAGATCTCAATCAGATATTAAATAAAATAACATAAAACAATATACCAAAGAATCCAGAGATCTTTCTCCTAAGTAATAAAAAAAACAAAGAATTTGGAATTGATTTGGAGGATGCACAAAAAAGATTTGTTAAGATAGCCCTAGCCGTAGCAAAAAAATGTATTATGTCAACCTGGAAATTGGAAGATAATCTGAAAATACAACAATGGTATATAGAAATGAATAAATGTATTCCATTAGAAAAAATTACATATAGTTTAAGAAATAATATTGAAATATTCGAACAAATATGGGAGCCTTACATTAAATACAATAGCGAAAACCTACCGGGGACAATCATTACCTAAGTTGATGGAAGGAGAAGGAAAGAAAAGATTGGACTCAGTAGAATTTCTGGTGTATTTTTGTTGAATGACAACATTATCTGACTGGTTTAATGTAACCTAGATTGTATACCTAAAATGGATGGGAGGGGGGGTGGGGGGGTGGCTTGGGAGGAGGGAGGGGGGGGGGAGAAAAAGTCACTGTGTGACTGTGTGAAAAAGAAAAAGTGTGTAGCATGGCTAACGTGATTTATGGTGTGAAAAAAAAAGAGAAGAGTAAAAATAGAAACCAAGTGTAGTCACTCCATGACATGCCTTAAGTATTGAAGAAATATACAGTATTACTCCTGCAGCATATAAATTGCAGTTAATCTGATATTAGTTGGAAGATATGCACTGATTTTGAAATTCTATGAGCTATATATAGAATTGTAGGACATTTTAGAGGGCATCTAAGCCAAATTCAAAATCTGTCTATTTATGGTCAATCTATTAAAGTAAGATTTAGAGTCCTTTGGTTTGTTTTGGTTGATTTTATTATTTATTCAAATATCTTTTTTACATATTCATATGCGCAGAAACAAAAGAACTTTGTAATTTGCTGTTGAATACTTTTTAATCCAGGATTTTTCAATTTTCACCTTGACATCTTGTTTACAATATGCTGTCACATCCTGGATATTTTGTTCAATAAGGAAGAAATTACAAAGGAATGCAAAGCCCTTATCTTCTCATAGGTGGACCAAATGAATACAGTTTATTTTAGTTGACAATTTCTAAACTAAAATAAGACTCTAGTTATTGAAATAATGAAATACCGGAACTCAAAAGAAGAACCTCATTTTGGATTAATGCCATAACTTTATGTGAGAGAGTGGAAGAGAACTGCTTACTAAGGTTGGGCCTTTCACCTTTGCACTTTTGGATTGCTTGCTACAAACAAACAGTACCACAGAGAAGCCAGATTTACCAATCCTTCTTCTTTCTTCTTTGGCTTGGCTTCGCGGACGAAGATTTATGGAGGGGGTAAAAGTCCACGTCAGCTGCAGGCTCGTTTGTGGCTGACAAGTCCGATGCGGGACAGGCAGACACGGTTGCAGCGGCTGCAGGGGAAAAATGGTTGGTTGGGGTTGGGTGTTGGGTTTTTCCTCCTTTGCCTTTTGTCAGTGAGGTGGGCTCTGCGGTCTTCTTCAAAGGAGGTTGCTGCCCGCCAAACTGTGAGGCGCCAAGATGCACGGTTTGAGGCGATATCAGCCCACTGGCGGTGGTCAATGTGGCAGGCACCAAGAGATTTCTTTAGGCAGTCCTTGTACCTTTTCTTTGATGCACCTCTGTCACGGTGGCCAGTGGAGAGCTCGCCATATAACACGATCTTGGGAAGGCGATGACACAAAACTCAAAACGGTCAACCGGTTTACCTATCTCGGCTGCACCATATCATCAGATGCAAGGATCGACAATGAGATAGACAACAGACTCGCCAAGGCAAATAGCGCCTTTGGAAGACTACACAAAAGAGTCTGGAAAAACTACCAACTGAAAAACCTCACAAAGATAAGCGTATACAGAGCCGTTGTCATACCCACACTCCTGTTCGGCTCCGAATCATGGGTCCTCTACCGGCATCACCTACGGCTCCTAGAACGCTTCCACCAGCGTTGTCTCCGCTCCATCCTCAACATCCATTGGAGCGCTTTCATCCCTAACGTCGAAGTACTCGAGATGGCAGAGGTCGACAGCATCGAGTCCACCAATCCTTAGACTGACCTGTGAACCATATGGAATAAGGTGCATTTGGAATTTAATTTTTTTGAAACAATCACTGCATTTCCGGATTTCCTTTGATTGATTTATTCTGGTTATGAAACGAGCATGTTTAATCTGAATAACCAGGAGCAACTTGGAGATTATGGAAAATGAAGTCACACCCTTTAAGAGATCTTGGGGCTGAGATTTCACGGGTACTTTGAGTTTTCTGTTAAGACATTGGTGGAACAAGTCTGGAGATTTTAAACTGGATGATTGCCACATTCACAAATTTTTGGAAGCTATTTGGCAAGAGCTTGCTCACCTTGCCCATGCTACCAACTGAATAGATAGACATCATCTTCGATTTAAAAAGTGCTGAGAATAATGATGAGATAATTTATGTCATTGATATTAGCAGGGATTTATTTTTTCCCCAGGAGCTTAGATGATACTTGAGGTGACAGGCAACTCCTCACATGAATCTTGATGAAGAGATCTGAACCAAAATGTTAACAATTCTCTTTCTCCCACTGATACTCCTTGACATACTGAGTTCCTCCAGCAGATTACTTTTTTATATATCATGGAATTGTCTGCTACCACACTCACAAAGACAGAAAGAGAAAATGGGCTAAGTACTAATTTTAAATGTGGGCCCATAGTTCAAGCACATTTTCCTGGTATGTTCCTACATTTCTTAATCCCTGATGGGCTGGTGTCATGAGGTTATTCATTCTACTTCCTAAGATCACCTTTTAATTGTCATGTGGCTTTGAACTGTTGCTGGAGTTTCGATCACCTACTTCTTCTGTTTACTGCCTTCTCCTTCAAAGTGGGTGATGGATAAAGTGAGAATATATGCCTTTGAACCATTTATTTCATTTTTAAAAGTTGCAAAATCCTGCCTATAGCTACTTGAAAATGTGCTGGACCAGATAGTTCAATAGTCAGTAAGATACTGATACATATTTCCTATGTATGAACAATTGAAGAAGTAGAAATGCATTTTGTACTGACCACAAGTGTAAACACTCCATTGTCATCTCCCTGGCCCTGCACTCAACCCTAGAACTGCTGGACAACAAAGAACACCTACATAAGACTATCATATACAATAGTATCAAAATTATCCCCAATTTATGTCACCAGGGTTTCAGCACCCCTCCCTGCAATTGTACGCATGACTTTTTATCCCTCAGGCCATAATCAGTGAGGATTGGTGGCAGCACCTCTTCTAAAATCATCCTCAACACTGGTGCCCTTCAAGGAGCCCTACTCCCCCCACACGCATGATTGCATAGCCAAATACTGTTCAACTCCATATATAAATTCGTGGATGACACTTCCATCAATTAAGCAGGATCTCTAACAATTGGTGAATGTCAGAAGCTGTACTTTGTTTCAGGGGAGTTTATAAGTGAAGTGGACCAGAGCAGAGCAGAGCCAGGACTTGGCAACTGGTGAGTGTCAGGAGCTGTACTTTGCTTCAGGAGGTTTTATAAGTGAAGTAGAGCAGAGGCAGGGCTCAGCAACTAGTGAGTATTGGAGGCTGTACTTTGTTTCAGGGGAGTTTTAAAGGAAAGTGGAGTGGTGATTGGTGGGAATCTGTGCTGCAGACAGAGCTAGTAGAATTTTTTTTTAAAAGGGGAAGCACCAGCGGAGCGGCCCAGTGTAGGAGTTGGGAGTTAGATCAAGTAGCTTCGGCGAGTAGAGGCTGAGGATGAACTTCAGATAAGGTCCAGTAAGATCTTTTCATAGTATGTCAGAGTAGGTAGTTGAGATGGCATCTAGGGCAGTGGAATGCTCCAATTGCAGGAATCTTGGATGGCACGTGTTTCCGATGAAAAGGTACATCCAACTGCAGCTCGTTATGAACTGTGTTAGGGAACTTGAGTTGGAACTGGATGAAGTCTGGATAATTCAGGAGGCAGAGGGATGATAGACAGAATCTAAAAGGAGACAGTCACACCTAAGAGGCAAGAGGCAGGTAACTGGTGACTGGTGAGGGAAGAGAATAGGCAGTCAGTGTGGCCATTCCCCTCATCAACAAGTATATCCTTTTGGATACTGGGAGGATTGGGGGAGGTGGAGAATGACCTATCTGGGCAAGGCAGCAGCCAGATCAAGGTCAGCTCTGAGCCTCCGAGGGAAGGGAGGTCAGGAAGAGCAATAATCAAAGGGGATGATAGAGGAACAGATAGGAGTTTCTGCAGCCAGAAAAGAGGTTTCTGGATAGTGTGTGTCCTCTCAGTTGCTTGGGTCCAGGATGTCTCTCTGCAGGTGCAGAATATTCTTGAGGTGGAGGGTGAGCAGCCAGAGGTGTGGTCCATACTGGTACCAATGACATAGGCAGGAGTGGGTAGAGGCCCTTTAAACTAAGTTTAGGGAATTAGGAAGAGTTTGGAGCAGGACCTCCAAAGTGGTAATCCCTGGATTACTCCCGGTGCCACAAGCTAGGAAAGATCAGAACAGAAAGATAGTGCAGATAAATGTGTGGTTGAAAAGATGGTGCTGGGGGCAGGGTATCAAGTTCTTGGATCATTGTAACCTTTTCTGCAGAAGGGGTGAGCTGTACAAGTGGGGCAGGTTGCACCTGAACTGGAGGCAAACTAATATCCAGACAGGGAGGTTTGCTAATGGTGTTAGTGGGAAGGAGGAGGGGTTAAATTAGATTGGAAAGGGGGTGGGAACCAAAAGAAGAGGCAGAGGAAGAAGAGGATGGTGCATAAGTAGAGACAGCTGGTAGGGAGTTTGTGTGGGAAGAACAGCAGATAGAGCAAAATAGCAGCCATGGGGATGTGGCAAGGCAACATGGACACAGTCAAAAATGTGACAAGTGCAGGGCTAAAGATTTTGTATTTAAATGCACACAGCATAAGAAATAAAGTAGATGATCTTCATATTGACAGGTATTAGCATGGAAATGCTAATTCTGGATTGGGTATTGTGCAATGAAGCAGAGTTGATAAGGGAGCTGAAGAGGAGGGATCCCTAATGAGGCAGTGATCATAATATGATGGAATTCACCCTATAGTTTGAGAGGGAGAAAGTAAAATCAGGGGTGTCAGTAGACCAGTAGAATAAAGGAAACTACAGAGGTATGAGAGAGGAACTGGCCAGAGTTAATTGAAAAGATACACTAGCAGGAAGGACAGCAGAGCAACAATGGCTGGAGTTTCTGCAAGAAATAAGAAAAGTGCAGGACAGATATATTGCAAAAAAGGAGAAATATCTGAATGGAATAAAAAAGACATAACTGTGGCTGACAAGAGAAGGCAAAGTACAGGGAAAAGAAAGGGCATACAAGTATATTAAAAGTAAAAGGATAGTAAGGGACAAGATTAATCCCCTAGAGCAGGGGTGTCAAACTCAAATTCACAGAGGGCCAAAATTAAAAACTTGGACTAAGTCGTGGACCAAACTAAATATTTATTGAAAATTTTCAACAACATTTGCATGTTTTCTCTTCTTTCAACATATGTAATGTTAAACTTTTTCTTATTAAAATAAATGTTTAATAATAGTTTTGGTTAAACTCTTTCCAGAAGAAGCATTAACAAATGAGAAATAAAATATTCAATAAATAATATTTCTCTATAGCCTTTAAGCTTCTTTTAAATGTTTTTTTTTCACAAGCCAACAAGTCAAAAAAATAACAACTTGCTTCAATGAAAATCCAATCTTTCAACTATGAACAGTTCAAAGTTAACCAAAGAAAATATTAATCCAAGCTTAGCTTGCTACACTGTGATTTACTCTGATGCACCTGGGTCTAAACCAGATACTTGGCATGTCTTCTTAGATGCAAGTTCATCATACTCTGGGGTCAGAGTTTGCCTCCCACCTGCCTTGAAAGGTCCTGTTTTCTGTCTTTCGTTTGGCCATTTTTCGTAAGGGGTTTATTACATGTGAGTTGGGCGACAGGTCGCAGATGCTAATGAAAATAAAGAGAGGAGGTGGGGGTGATTAGCGGGCTGAGGGGCTGGCGCCAACGCATTTGCAAAGCATTCTGGGATTTGTAGTATTAACTGTGCATGCGCTATACTGGCGCGGCGGCCAGCGGGCCAGCTCTAATACATATGTGATATGATCTTGCGGGCCAACTATAATTATATCAAGGGCCAAATTTGGCCCGCGGGCCTGAGTTTGAAATGTGTGCCCTAGAGGATCAGAGTGGTCAACTATGTATGGAGCCTCAAGTAATGGGGGAGATCTTAAAACAGTTTTTTTGCATCAGTATTTACTTAGGGAACTGGCATATGGAGGTGGAAATGCTTGCTGCCTTACAATGAATAAAGACAGATAAATCCCTCGGGCCAGATATGATAATCCCTTGGACCTTGAGGGAGACTAGTGTAGAAATGTAGGGGCCTTGGCAGATATATTCAAAATGTCCTTAGCCACAAGTGAGGTGCTATAGGATTGGAAGGGTAGCTCATGTCCTGTTTTTAAAAAAGGCTCCAAAAATAAACCAGGCCGGTGAGTGTGACATTAGTAGTAAATTATTGAAAGGTGTTCTGAGGGATAGGATATATAGGTATTTGGACAGCCATGGGCTGATTAAGGGCAGTCAGCATGGCTTTGTGCATGGTAGGTCATGTTTAATTAATCTTGTAGAGTTTTTTGAGGAGGTTACAAAGAAGGTAGATAAAGGAAAGGCTGTGGATGTTGTCTACATAGACTTTAGTAAAGTCTTTGACAAGGTCCCACATGGGAGGTTAGTTAAAGGGTTAAGACACTAGTCTATGGAGAGGTTGTAAACTGAATTTGAAATTAGCTGGGTGGGAGAAAACAGAGAGTGGCCTTGGATGGTTGCTTCTCAGACTGGAGACCTGTGTGCCTCAAGGATTGGTGCTGGGACCATTGTTGTTTGTTGTCTATATCAATGATCTGGATGATAGTGTGGGAAATTGGATCAGTGAGTTTGCTGATGACACAAAGATAGAAGGCATTGTGGACAGTGAGGAAAATTTTCAAAGCTTGCTGAGGGATCTGGACCAACTAGGAGAATGGGCCAAAAAATGGGAGATGTTGGTTCAGGCAGACAAGAGTGAGGTATTAAATTTTGGAAGGGCAAACCAAGGTAGGACATACACAGTAAAAGGTAGGGCACTGAGGAGTGCAGAGGAGCAAAGAGATCTGGGAATACCCTGAAAATAGCATCCCAGGTGGACAAGATTGTAAAGAAAGCTTTTTGGCATAATCACCTTTCTTTCTTTCTTTGGCTTGGCTTCACGGACGAAGATTTATGGAGGGGGTAAAAGTCCACGTCAGCTGCAGGCTCGTTTGTGGCTGACAAGTCCAATGCGGGACAGGCAGACACGGTTGCAGCGGCTGCAGGGGAACATTGGTTGGTTGGGGTTGGGTGTTGGGTTTTTCCTCCTTTGCCTTTTGTCAGTGAGGTGGGCTCTGCGGTCTTCTTCAAAGGAGGTTGCTGCCCGCCAAACTGTGAGGCGCCAAGATGCACGGTTATAATCACCTTTATAAATCAAAATATTGAGTATAGGACATAAGATGTTATTGTGAAGTTGTTGAAGGCATTGGTGAGGCCAAATGTGGAATATTGTGGTCTGTTCGCTTAACTACAGGAAGGAAATCAATAAGATTGAAAGAGTGCAGAGGAGACTTACAAGGACATTGCCAGATCTTCAGCAATTGAGTTACAGGGAAAGATTAAACAGGTTTGGACTTTATTCCTTGGACCAAAGAAGAATGAGGGGAGATTTGATAGAGGTTTACAAGATTATGAGAGGTTTAGACAGAGTGGATGCAAGTAGGCTTTTTCCACTTATGGTAGATTGGGGGAGATAAATACAAGAGGTCATAGATTTTTTTCTTTCTAAATAGTTTTACTAAATTTTAAATTTTACATAAGTAAACAGATATATACAGAAAATTTGTAAAATACACAACAAAGATGTCAATCAACAGAATTACTGTATATTTCAGCTTATTAGTTGAGTCATGAAACCCTAAAGAATTATCAAAAAGGATAAGTCGATTTGTACGCCAGATATATGATAAAACCTTTAGAATTAGGCTGAAAAATAGGGTTGACTTGTACACTGATCAACTTTTATACACTGAAATATACAGTATCTAATTTATAGAGTACATCTATAAAGTAACAAAACATCTTACAATTTTATCCTGAATATTATATTTTCATTTTCTCCCCATCTCTTGAGCCCATAACCAAGAAAAGTTCTATAATTAAAGTCTACCTTAAGCCTGGAGTAATATAATAAAGTGTTGGAAGACAGATTTTATAATAAAACTAGAGGTTCTGAAAATAACTCAGGAAAGGTCCCCATAGGTTTTGAAATCCTATGTCTAACAAAATAACAAATCTTTTCTAGATTTAAACAGGACATAATATCCCTGAACCACTGAGCATGAGTGGGCAGTGCAGCATCCCTCCATCTTAGTAATATTGCACATCTGGCCAAAAGAGAGACAAAGCACAGAACTGAGATTTAATTGGGGTCAAATGGTCGTTATCCTCTCCGGTGGTACAAAAGAGGGCAACCAGAGGGTTAGGTTTGAGATTTAAATTAAGGATTAAGGATAGAGTTCGGAAAACATCCCTCCAATATTTTTCAAGGCTAGGGCATGTCCAAAACATATAAATAAGAGAGGCCTCATCACTCTTACATTTATAACAACATGAAGATATTTTAGCTTCAGATATATATGAGCCCTATGCACAACTTTAAATGCAACAATGACAGGCACAGAGGGATGTGGAATTAACCAATTTAAGGATTAAATCGCAAACCTCATCCAACAATGAAAGGCTTATATCCCGTTCCCATGCAGATTTAATTTTATCAAGAGGCAGTCCTTAAACCTGCCATCTTATCATAAATAGCAGATTTAAACCTTAAAGAGTGGGTTGTAAATTAAAAAAAAAACACATCCACAATGTTCGTATCAGGTACACCAGGAAAGTTAGGTATCTGAGAGTGGAGAAAATGTCTGATTTGCAAGTATCTAAAAAAAATGCATTCGGTAGATTGAACTTTTCAGAAAGCTGTTCAAATGATGCAAAGCAATTATCAATGAAAAGATCTTTAAAATACTTAATACCAAGTCTATACCATTCTTGAAATGCAGAGTCATGCAAGAAAAGTTGGAAGAAATTATTGGATAGAATAGGGCTTGAAAGAAAAGCCATAAAATCCAAAATGTTTTCTGAATTGGGCCCATATCATTACAGTGTGCCTAACAACTGGACTATCTAAAGATAAAGGAAGTGAGGATCCAAAAAAGCTGGAATGGAGAGATTTTTAGTTGTGCACAGCTCCGTTGCTACCCACGATGGACAACACATCCAAAAGATACAATTGCGTATATTAGCTGCCCAGAAATAAAATCGGAAATTAGGCAGCCCCATACCTCAATTTCTTTTAGATTTCTGAAGGTGAACTTTACTTAATTGAGGTCAATTACTATTCCATATTTAGGATAATATAATAGGGTCCAAGAAGTCAAAAAATATTTAGGAATAAAATTTGGTATAGTCTGAAAAAGATACAAAAATTCAGGCAAAATATTCATTTTGATAGAGTGAATGGGGCCCACCAAAGATGTAGACAAGGGTGAAACTGCATTAAACATTGTTTACATGTTTTAACAGGGTAAGGAAAATTTCTTTAAAAAGACACGTTTTATTGTAACTTAAATTAATCTTTCACAACCTTAGAAGGAAAGTTGGTATACATTGATACAATTGTATTCACAGGATACAGTTCACTTCTATGCAAATTTAGATTGTACTCTGAAAACTGACTAAATTGAATAAGTGACAACACAACATAGAAGTTAGGGATTTTTCAGGGCTCTTTCTGAAAAGCAAAAGCTCAATTTGCTAACTCTTTGCCTAATATCAGACAAGATCAAATTTAAAGTCAATCTATTCAAAAGGTGAGATTGAGTCAAGAGGAGAAGACACAAGATAAATGTCAGATGTCAGAATGTCAAGAATCAATTGAAATTGATGATGATCAATATTGAAGAAGTTCTTACTAATCAAAATAGCAACTCCTCTTACTTTAGAATTAAACGAAGAAGCTATCACTTGACCTACCCACTCTTTTTCTTTTTGTTCTTTTTCAGTTAAATGTGTCGCTTGTAAAAAAAAAGAACATCAACCCTCACGTTTTTTAATATAATCCAAATAAAATTCCTCTTAATTTAATTATAAAGACCATTCACATTAATAGTTACAAAATTTAATGCATTATTAACAGCCATATTCAAATCTCAAAAGAACTCTCCCCACCCATCCCAATGGACCCCTGCTCCATATAAATGTTCAAAGATAATTGACATCTCCAAAGAAGAAAAAATGGAAAATAGAAAGAAAAATTCCATTAAGAAAAACTACCCAAAAAAGTACTCATATTAAAAGAATAAGTACTCTTTTCCTACATTGTATGGGAAAGTGGCACACAGATGCAGAAGAAGATGACAAAATGTCCTCTTCCCCTGGACAGAATACACATTGATTTATTTACACTCTTCATTCAAGTATAAAGAACTTCTTCAATATCCTTTCCTTTCTTTCTATTTTCTGTTTTTTCTTCTTTGGAGATGTCAATTATCTTTGAAAATTTATATGGAGCAGGGGTCCATTGGGATGGGTGGGGAGAGTTCTTTTGAGATTTGAATATGGCTGTTAATATTGCATTAAATTTTGTAACTATTAATGTGAATGGTCTTTATAAGTAAATTAAGAGGAATTTTATTTGGATTATATTAAAAAACTTGAGGGTTGATGTTGCTTTTTTTTTTACAAGCGACACATTTAACTGAAAAAGAACAAAAAGAAAAAGAGAGTGGGTAGTGTCATGATAATGAATATGTATGAGATGTACCGGAAGTCACGTGGTATGAGAGAGATAAGAACACAAGCAGGAGAACAAAGGAAATGGGAAAATAAAGCCACTGAGAAGTTTACCTGATAAACTTGTGTTTAATGTTTTATTAACTTCACATTTCGGGCCACAAATGTGACAGGTAGGTCAAGTGATAGCTTCTTCGTTTAATTCTAAAGTAAAAGGAGTTGCTATTTTGATTAGTAAGAAATTGTAGTGGCTGCTAACGGCAGCACTTCTGAAATGAAGCATGTCCACACAACATGAGGGTGAACTAGTAACTGAACTTTATTTGAATCTCTTGCGCTGGTTTAAGGGGATGACCCCTTCCTGTCTGAGGCATGCTGGTCTAATGGAGTGAGGTCAGTGCCTTGTGGAGTCACTGCCTTCCCAGCGACACGCATCAGGAAGTGGCGCCATCTCCCGGGCAATGCATGTCACTAAATGTGGCCTTCTGAGAAGGGAAGGGGGCCCACACCATCTTGTATCAACCAACTGGGGTGGCAATTTGGCCCATCTAACCATGCGGTCACTCGGCCTGCTATACCATCCTTTGAGAAAGTCACAGTACTGTCTTTAGGAAGCAGCCTCTTTGTCTGACCGGGGGAGCTGAGACAGGCTGGCCTGAGTCCAAATGCACTGCCTTGAGGCAGTCAATGGTAAACATGTCCTGCCTCCTACCAATGTCCAGGGTTAAAATGACACTGTCATGCTGCATCACTTTGAATGGGCCTTTGTAGGGGCATTGCTGGAGTGTTCCTTCCTGTCCTCTGAGAATGAAAATGAGGTAGGTGGACTGCAGATCTGCAAGGACATGGCAGGGTGGAAAACCATGTTGGGAAGGTGGCGGAGGTCTAAGGCACTGAGTTGTGGGCCGGGAGGGTTGAAGTGAATGTCCCCCGGGATGGTAAGCGGGAGCTGTGCATTATCTCGGCAGATGACGCTGGCAGTTCTTTCGGTGTTGTGTGAATTCCTAACAGCACTTGTGGAAGTTCATCCATTCAATTAGGGCCTTGTAGTTGAGCTTTCAGGGTTGCTTTCAGGTGACGATGAAAACGTTCGACAAGTTCGTTTTCCTGAGGATGGTAGGACATGCTGCCGCAGAACTTGGTTAAGTTGGACCAGAGCGAGGACGTGAACTGGACCCCCAGTCATAGGTGATGTGGATCACGGTGTGACCCAAATGGACAAGAAGGCTCTGGCGCATGTCTCTGTGTTGCATTTGGGCAGGGGTATCACTTCCAGCCAACAGGTAAAATGGTGGACTATTATGAATAAATACCTCATACCTCGGCTCACAGGGAGTGGGCCAACAATGTGCACATGGTCAAACCACTATTGCGCCAGGGCAAAACTCTGGAGAGGGGCCTTCATGTGTCTATGTACTTTGGTGTGCTGGCAGTTCAAGCAGGTCTTAGCCCATAGAGTTATGTCGTGGCAGAGGCCGTGCCACAAGAACTTGTTGGACAGTAGGTGGACAGTGGACCTTGTTGAAGGATATGACAAGCCGTGATTTTGGTCGAATACCCGCTGTTGCTAAGTCGTGGGTAGGATGAATCTAGGGAAGCCTGTGGATATGTCGCACAGTAAAGTCGGGCTTCTTGTTGAAGGACAGAAATTGCTAACTTTCAGGCTGGTGATGGCCATCTGGTAGGCCTGGATGTCAGCATCCTCTGCTTGGATTTTGGCCAGCTTAGCAACATCAAGTCCTCCTGAGGTTGCGGAAATGGCCAGTCTGGACAGCACGTTAGTCACAACATTGGACTTGCCTGCAACGTGGCAAATGTATGTTGTATATTCTGAAATGTAGGAGAAGTGTTGGTGTTGCCTCACCGACCATGGGTCTGAGACCTTGCTGAGTGCATGAGTGAGTGGGTGGGGATCTGTGTAGGCAATGAAAACCATTCCTTCTAACATGTACTGGAAATGTCGTATTGCCAGGTACAGGGTCAACAGCTGTATTTGAGATCTGGTTTACCAGAGATGTTTGCTGAAGAAGACCAGGGGCATCACTGTTCATCGACCCACTGCTCAAGCACCGCGCCAACCACTCTGTCCGATGCGTCTGTTGTAAAGATAAGGGGGGAGAAGGAGTCAGAATGAGCCAAAGATGTGACCTTTGCTAGTGCTGCTTTAGTGGCCTGGAATGTTTCAAAGGTTTAATGTGTCCACTGGAGTGCCTTGTCGCCAAGTTTGATTAGATCGAATAGGGGTTGTGTGAGGGTGGCTGCTCCTGAGAGAAAACGATGATAAAAGTTCACCATCCCTAGGAATTCCTGTAGTCCTTTGGTGGTGCTCGGCCTGGGGAATCACTGGATGCTTCTACCTTATCCGACAGCAGTGTGGCCCCATTAATTCTTTCCTGACAGAATTTGGCATTTAGTTGGGTTTACCATGAGTCCAAACTCCTGCAACCTGTCGAAAAGGCGAGTCAGGTGTGTCGTGTTTGTGCTGGCATCAGGGTTGGCGATGAGAATGTCATCCAGATAGGCGAAAACGAAATTGAGGTCCCTGCCAACCATGTCTATGAGATGCTGACACGTCTAGGCTGTGTTGTTTGGTCCAAAAGTCATCCGGAGGAACTCAAAAAGGTTGAAAGGTGTAATAATAGCCATATTTGGCACATCATTAGGATGCACCGGAATCTGATGATACCCACCTTTGGAAAAAATATGGCAACCCTGGAGCCATGTAGTGAAGTCTTGGACATGTGGGGTGGGGTATCTATCTGGGGTTGTGATGTCATTGAGTGGTCTGTAGTCACCACACGGATGCCAACCACTGGAGGTCTTCTGGACCATGTGCAGCGGGGACATCCAGGGCTATTTGAACGGCACACGATACCCAAACCCTCCATGGCAGCAAACTTGGTCTTGGCTTGGAGGAGTTTATCCTGCAGGAGGCACCATGCATAAACTGGTGATCTGGTAGTCTCGATGTGGTGCTCCATGCCATGTGCTGGTTTAACATCATGTAAGTTGGGTGCCAACAGTGACAGATGCTTGGCCAGTAAAAGGTCATATTCATTGCAGTCCAGAGCATGGATACACAAGTGTAAAAAGGAAAATTGCCATAGTGTGAGGGGGGATGACTGGAACGTGTTAGCATTGATCAATCAGCACCAGAAGCTTGTGTGCCTGGAGGAAAATGGCTCCGAGTAGGGCTTGCCCAATGAAAGCAATCGTACACTTCCAACAGAAAACAGTTCCCTCAACATGGATTGTGACCAGATGGGTGCTGAAGCTTAGAATGGAGGAGCCGTAGGTTGCCTGTAGGAGAAGGCCCTTGGGATTGTGTTTGAGGTCGTGAAGTACTTCTGCGGGATGAGGCTTATCTTTGCACCCGTGTTAACTAGGAAATCCTTCCTTGGCTGCTGGTCCCTTAGGTAAAGTAGTCCTTTATGTGTTCCAACCACCAAGGCTACTATCAGTGGCCAGCCTGTTAGTTTCCCATAGCCGCACTCAACTTGGCATTGGGGAATGAGCATGGAGGGGCGCACAGCTGGACGTTGCAGTCCCATCTGCGGTAGAAGAAACAGTAATCACTCTGTTTGTCTGAGCACTTGTTACATTGCGGTTGGGCCATGGCTGCTACTGGCAGACCTGACGGAGGAGAGAACCCTGGTATAGGGGCTGAGCCGAAGGCACTGATGGTGTAGATCAGTTGAAAGTGTATCAAGCTCTGCTGCGGGTTGCAGAAAAGTCTGTCTGCTTCCTTGGCTACCAGGTGTGGGGTACTGAAATTCATGTCTGATATTGCCAAGGAAACATGCATCAGTAGCTTGGAGAGGAACAGGGCTTGGCCTCGAACAAGAGTGTTTGTGTACCCATCCATTAAAGCCACCATTTCATTCATGGGGTTTCTAATGCCCAGGCCTTGCATATTCAGGATGCGGACAGTGTGCTCATGCTAGCTGAGTTCCATGGAATTGTGGTGGAAACACTGGAATTGTTTGTACTTGCGCTCCATAGGAGGATTTTCCAAGAAGGAATTTACTTCGGCTGCAGTAGTGGCATCCAGGGCGCTGACAACATGCCAGAACTTAGTTTGATCCAAGACAATGCCTCTGACCTGGAAATATGACTTGGCTAGTTGTACCAGTTCGTGGGCTGGTTGGTCCAGAAGGGTGGCAAATGCATGCCAACAGCATTGGTTGCAGCCATTGCGACTGTAGCAGTAGCAGCATCCTGCATTTTGTCACATTTGAGGTGGATTCCAAAAATGTTGGAACCATTGGGGTCTGCATTGTATTGGCTGCCAACAGCAGCGCTACTGAAATGAAGCATTTCCACACAACACGAAGGTGAACCAGTAACTGAACTTTATTTGAATCTCTTTATTTGAATCCCACTTCCTGTCTAGGGTGTGCTGGTCTAAGGGAGTGACATCAGTGCATTGCGGAGTCACTGCCTGCCCAGCGATGTATAACTAGGAAGTGGCGACATGTTCCAGGCAACATGTGTCGCCAAACACGGGTTTCTCCTGAGAAGGGAAGGAGGGCCCACACCATCTTGTATCAACCAACTGGGACAACGATTTGGCCCATCTAACTGGGTGGTCACTCAACCCACTACAAAATTACCTTTTAAGATGTAATTTATAATTACAGATTCAGCAGGAAGATTTGCTTTAGCACATTGTCAACTTTATTTGGAGATGTGGACACTTATGAATATTTAGGCACCTAATATTGATGTTGAAAAATGTATTCAAGATTCTTTTTTACACCTTACTGAAGCAGATGAAAATGTGTTAATTGGTGGAGATTTTAATAGATCCATTATTAGATAAGTCACAAAAATCAGTTACTAGAACTAAAACAGCCAAAAGAATTTTGGCTTTAATGAAAGATTTGAATCTGGTTGATATTTGGTGAAGATTAAATCCGAAAGAAAAAGATTATTCTTTTTATTCTTATAGATATGATTCTTATTCAAGAATAGATATGCTTTTTAATGTCAGCTCAGTTACAAGGACAAGTTACAAATGCAGAATATAAGGCAAGGATTTTATCAGACCATTCACCTCTTATGATCTCATGTACAGTTTCTGAAAAGGAAAAATCATTTTATAGATGGAGATTTAATTCTTCATTGTTAAGAAATGTTGATTTTTTGCAATTATATAAGACAAATTCAGGAATATTTCGATATTAATTCTAATTCAATGCATTTTATGGGATGCCTTGGAAGCTTATTTAAGAGGCTGTGGCAGTGCACATACTTGTGGGAGCCATGATAAGTTAGCGCCATCAGGGAACCTCCTTGCTTCGAGGCTTTAGCCCAGCACGTGCCTCAAGCATCCATGATGACATTACCACCCACGCGGGGGAAGAGCTCATGCTGCCCGTAGAGGTGCGCGCAGGATTTGAATTAAACAGTCATTGAGAACCGCCAATGTGGTGGTCGTTAGTCTCCTTCATCATAGCTGCTGCTACATTGGTGACCCCGACGAGCCCAAATGTTTATCTGGCCTCCCAGTTTGGATCCCACAGAGATCAATGCTGTTGCGGTGAAACTGCCCCCCGCCTGGACACATTGCCCACATAAGTGGTTTGGACAGACGGAGGCACAGTTTCGCTTCTGGAAAATTTCTTCAGATGCCATGATGTTTTACCATGTCAAGAGCATACTTGACGAGGAGACCGCGGCCAGGTTTGATGACCTAATCCTCGACCTGGCGGCTGAAAGTAAATACCCTGCCCTCAAGAACCTCCTTCTTGGCACATTAGGTCTCTCTCCACAGCAGCGCGCCTCCAGACTCCTGCATCTAGACAGACTAGGAGACAGAACACCGTCGACCCTGATGGACGAGATGCTGGCATGGGCGGAGGATCACAAGCCTTGCTTCTTGTTCCACCTGATCTTCTTGGAGCAGATGCCCAAAGACATTCAGCTCCTGCTTGCGCACAAGGACTTCACCGACCCACAGCGAGTCGCGGCCTGAGCAGACACCCTCTAGTGAACCAAAAGGGAAAATGAAGCCGCCCTCAAACAGATCACCCACCCAGGGACCAACTGGACACAGCCCCCACCCCCAAGCACAAGCCGAGGAGCTCCACCCCATCTAGTGCTTCTACCACAAATGCTGGGGGGCTCAAGCTCGTAAGTGCAGGCAGCCCTGTATCTTTTAGGGAAAAAGAAATAGAGAATTTAGAAGAAGATTTGCAGAGGAATATATCTGAAGAAAAAAGAGAGATTTAATAAATAAGAACTTATATTATAATTAGATGCAAACTTACAGAACATAAATTAATTGAGAAAACTAGACAGAAGTATTATGAATTGGGGGAAAGTGCACATAAGGTTTTGGCTTAGTGACTGAAACCAGAACAAACTTCAAGGACTATTAATGCTATTTAAAGGAATTTTTAAAAATTACTTATAAACCTCAAGATATAAATGATTCCTTTAAAGATTTTAATTTTAATTTATATACATCTCAGTCTGATAATGATGAAGTTAAGAGTAATAATTTTTTATCTGAAATTAATCTTTCCTCTTTAAATTGCCAAGATCAGAAAGACTTAGATCCCCCATTTACAGTTAAAAAATTATTAATGTTCTTAATTCTTTACAAAGTTGTGTCCCCAGGGGAGGATGGTTTTCTGCTGGAATTTTAAAAGAAATCTAAAATTTGATAATACCTCCTTTTATGGAGGGGTTGAAACAGGCAAAGGAAACCCATTCTTTACCTGAATCTTTTTCAAATGTTTTCTATTGCTACAAGAATTTTGGATTAAATTTATCGTGATTTATTTATTATTGTTACATGCACCAAGATACAATGGAAAGTTTTCTTTTGGATGCCATTCAAACGTTAGCAAAGAGTTGCTACGCTCCAGCACAATCTTGAAAACAAAAGAGAAAAAAAAAATCCCTTCAGAGACAAGCGAGTAGTCAAAGAGCACACCTACAATTTGCTTTACATCTCAGGGCTCCAACCATTATGACCAGCCTTTCACAAGCAACCCTGTCATATGCTCTTCCAAGCCAGTCCAAGCAAAAGAAGCATTTTTTAATGGCATTTATGAAAATTGCAAGAACGGCCAAATTATTCTCATGGTAACCAGCTTCTACATTTGCATGGCTTTCAGAGTAGAGTCATGAGCTAAGTATTTCAATTACTGGCAGATTCTTTTGTCCCTTCTTCAAATCTGGCAGCTTTTCCAATTCTACCTGGCCTTTTAAACATTTTCTAGGAATTGTCAATTCTGTGAGGAAAGCAAACCACATTATTCATGAATGAAAGAAATTTGTTTTGAATGCTTTTAAATGAACAAACATGTAATTCTACCAGCAGCTGAAAATAATAACTGGACATTCTTTTTTCAAAAGTTTGTTTACTTAAAAAAAATTGGGTATTATGATAGACAACTTCATGCTGAACACAGATAATTTCAGTTTTCCTGCATCACGTATGAAGTTGGAGAAACAATAAATTAACTTTAATTGAATTCAGCATGTTTAATCGCATAATGACGCTGACACATTGCATTAGTTTAACTGGCCTAAAAATATTTTGCCACTGATTTTCATTTATACTCAGCATCTGATACCTCTCAGCCAACATTGATAGATTCCGTTGCCCTGCTTTTCCACGGTCGCAATGTCCTGATGAAATCTTTCACCATGCTCATCAATGATTTTGCCAAGATCAGCAGGGAAGACGTCCAAGTGTGAATGTAGAAAATGGATTTTCGATGACATGTTGCACTTCATGGTTTTATATGCTTGAAGTAGGCAAAATATGACAGAAAATCACAAAAATAGGTTATATTTTTAAAAATGGTACATGATAGGAATGAGTTAAGGTGATTTTCATGATCAGCAGCCCAAAATCCATAAAATACACCCAAAAGTGTTGAGAAAGCATAATCTTTGTGTCCAGTGTAATCTATCAATGAACCTGGAAGTATTTCTTTATTCCATTAAATAGATGAGCTATCCTTCAATCTGTTGAACACATTTCCAGATGAGAGATGTTGCATGGAGTTTCCAATTTGATAATTCCACAACATTATCAAATTAGCATTGCAAACTGATCAATGCCACTGTCTGATGCCAACACATATGGATGCATTCTCAAAATATGCCATGCTAAGATTTCGTAGAACACATGCACCAATTAAAGTCTGGGCATGCAATCTAGGGTCCAATTTTGACCTTGAGAAGGCCATTTATCACCAATGAGACAGGCTGTACAAAATATTCTCCCATAAATTTTCATATTGTTTTTGTGAAATATAAATTATTTTTAGTTGAGCAACTTAAATTTTGTTACATAGGCTCTGAGCCAGAAGCAGTATTCAAATTCTGATTAAGTAACCAGAATAAATATTTGTGTCTATAAATTCAATCACATTACACTGGCTTTTCAGTATGATCTGATTGCTCCATCCTTTATTGGATCAAATTATCTAGTTGCTAGATTAGACTCAGCTTTCCTGACATGAGTCATTCTTGCCATCCTCACATAATTTCTACAGCTTAGAACATTATAATACAGGCCTTTCAGCCTACAATATTGTGCTGACCTAGATATACTTATTTTAGGATGGTGCAGCAACACCACAAGTTCCAGCGAACCAGCTGCTGAATGTCATGACATCACGATGCGGAGACGTCATTGGGGTACATCACATGGGGTTTTAAAAAGGTTATGTGCATCTGTAAACAGTTTGTCTGAACTTCCTCTCAACTGTGACTCATTATTCTCTCCTCTCAAATTACCCAATGCGACATCAGTAGGTACAATGGCATTCTTCTTCTTTGGCTTGGCTTCACGGACGAAGATTTATGGAGGGGGTAAAAGTCCACGTCAGCTGCAGGCTCGTTTGTGGCTGACAAGTCCGATGCGGGACAGGCAGACACGGTTGCAGCGGCTGCAGGGGGAAATTGGTGGGTTGGGGTTGGGTGTTGGGTTTTTCCTCCTTTGCCTTTTGTCAGTGAGGTGGGCTCTGTGGTCTTCTTCAAAGGAGGTTGCTGCCCGCCAAACAGTGAGGTGCCAAGATGCACGGTTTGAGGCGATATCAGCCCACTGGCGGTGGTCAATGTGGCAGGCACCAAGAGATTTCTTTAGGCAGTCCTTGTACCTCTTCTTTGGTGCACCTCTGTCATGGTGGCCAGTGGAGAGCTCGCCATATAACACGATCTTGGGAAGGCGATGGTCCTCCATTCTGGAGACGTGACCCACCCAGCGCAGCTGGATCTTCAGCAGCGTGAATTCGATGATGTCGGCCTCTGCCATCTCGAGTACTTCGATGTTAGGGATGAAGTCGCTCCAATGGATGTTGAAGATGGAGCGGAGACAACGCTGGTGGAAGCGTTCTAGGAGCCGTAGGTGATGCCGGTAGAGGGCCCATGATTCGGAGCCGAACAGGAGTGTGGGTATGACAACGGCTCTGTATACGCTTATCTTTGTGAGGTTTTTCAGTTGGTTGTTTTTCCAGACTCTTTTGTGTAGTCTTCCAAAGGCGCTATTTGCCTTGGCGAGTCTGTTGTCTATCTCATTGTCGATCCTTGCATCTGATGAAATGGTGCAGCCGAGATAGGTAAACTGGTTGGCATTATAGCCTATGCAAATAACTCCTATTTCCAAGCACTGTTGTTGAGCATTCCCAGACGTACTCCAGCAGATTTGTAAACTTTATGCCTAAAAGTTTGGGACACTCTATCTCTGTCATCTTTGAACTCCATGTTTTTCCTCCCCTCCTCACCAAGTTCCCAGAATTAACCCTGCTAATTCCAATAAAGGAGTCCTAATGAATCCTTGCTCACCAAATGTAACATTTCAAGCCTCCTGCCTCCAGACCAGGTGCCTTTCCTGCTCACCAATTACTTCCCACTTTACGATAAATAAATCCTGATGACTAAACACCCAATCACTCTCCTGCAATTGTGCACCACAATGGCACACTACATTGCTAGGACTCAGAGAATGCCTCCAATAAGTGCAGATGAGTCAGTCCAAGACAACTTGTCCTCCACCCCACCACCCAGGCAGAACTTATGACAAGGTGGTTCATTTTGAACAAGAAAACGTGAGACAAATAGTTCATTGTGGCCTTGGTTGCAACTGAATTTTAATCCAGTCAGATAACAACTAAACCTGTCAGCTCCACAATGTGAAATCTATTGCAGGGCACTCTTTGGAGCAATTTCTGGGCACTGAAATTAACATGTTTATATTTACCACATAGCTGCATAAACTTAACTACAATGGTATTTTTCAGAAATTTAATTATAGTTTCTGTGCATATTCCTTTGTAGTATCTGCTTAAATATGTACATAAATAATAACTATTAAGTAAATTAAAAATATATTAACAAAAACACCTTTGTTCTTTGAAATAATTTGGTCATGTGTTGCATTCCATTGAACATTTTTCTCCTGGACTATTTTCAGTTGCTTGGACACGTCATATAAACCTTGAAATATAACTAGTGCCTTAGCAACAACAGCACACAAAATAATAGCATTTATCATTAGACAAATAAAATGCCTCCCATTTAGTCATTTGCCAAGGCTCTAATGCACTATTTAAAGACAGTCTTTTGAGCAACTTCTGCTATTTAGATGGTGCTTGGATGGATGCCAGGTCTCCATCTATAATGTAAAATAACTCACTTTTCCAACAATGCACAACTGATATATTTCCAAGGACAGCATAGCTCATGGTCTAAGAGATACTGCAATATTTATAACAGCTTAGAAGTGATCACTGTGGAAAAGATGGCTCATCTACATCTGCTAGTTATGTATATTATAGAATCACAGAACCGTATGGCACAGAAATAAGCCATTTTGGTCTGGCTCATCCATAATACCAATCAACACAATCCTACTTGCATGCAGGAGGGCTGTGTTTATTTCCTATGTAAATACCTTTCAAACATTGTAATTGATTGTAATGAGATAATCATCACCTCCTCTGGCAGCTTATTCCATATAACCACCTCCATGTGTGAAAATCTCACCCCTCAGATTCCCATTAAATTTCTTCCCTCTTATCTGAAACCTATACCAACACTTCCAAACTCTCCTGGGGGAAAAAAAAAGACTGATTATCTCTTCTACATGTGTCCCTCAGAATTTTATAAACTTCCATTCGATTTCCCCTCAGCCTCTTGTAAGTTCTTATAACCCGGGCTAACCAATCTCTCCTTGTAATGACAGCTCTCAATTCAAAGTTCAAATTTATTGGCAGAGTACGTAGATGTCATCATGAACAAGGCCAAGTAGAATTCCTACTTATCAGTGACTGCCAACTGTACTCAAGAAGAAAGAAATATACACAAAAGAGAGAAATGTAAACAAAGAAAGCAAACTGCAATATAGTATTCAGTCATCAATAATATGCAAAGCAAAAGTCAGCACACTTCCCACTGCACATCCATAGAAGTTTGACAAGGTTTATGATGACATAGCAAACCTTCACAAACTTGTAAGGAAGAAGACGTGCTGGCATGCATTTTTTCATAATGTCATGAGTACATTGGGAGCAGGAAAGGTTATACAAGATAGTGACTCCCAGGAATTTAAATTTGCTCACCCTCTTCACCCCGATCCCTAGTTGTTAAATATTTTCATCATCTGATGTATTGGGGCTTTTCTAATATGGTATTTTAGGATTTTGATTGCAATTGTGTGAGCAGCTTCACATGTGTTTGTAATCTTTTATTTAAGAGCCAAGCATACTTTTCAGTCAGTTACACTCTTGCTTCTCTGTTGGATTTTGGAAGTTCAATTACAAAGTCGAGGCTGACACAGCCAATGCATTAATGGGGAGTGTTGCATTGATGGAAATGCTGTTTTATTGATTAACGTGCTGATTTCTTGGGTGGATTATAATAGACCCCAATAGCAAAGATCTTACTGTAAAGAAGCAGCTAAAGACAAAATAGATCACCATGAGAAATTTTTAAAAAAATGCATGTAAACAATAGTGTTCAAAAATACAGCAGTAAAATGAAAAGAGGTAAATGAGTAGCTGGGCTATTCAAAAAAAAGGGAAAGCTATGTTAGTTAAGAGAATGAGTGAAATCAAGATTACTTAGGGTTTAGAAAGTAGAGTAGGCCAAGAAGAATCATGCATTGTTAAATAATTTCTTCTCAAGGGATGCCAGAGATTGATTATTATCCAAATATGAGAAAGAGGTTACTAAAGAAATAGTAGAAGTATTAACCTATTTTTTTGTAAAATTAATTAAATATAGAAGGCTAGAAATCAGATTACATGGTACAATTTATTTTTTCCCTGCATAGGGCTCCTATCCATTGGTAGTGACATAAATTGGGGCAGAGAGCCACAACCTACAGTATTGTAAATCAGGTTGAGGAGAACAAGAAGCAAGGACAATGCACTGGTTCATTATATTTTTCAGAATTTAAAAAGGACTCTGCTGACATCAGGAGATCTGACTGAGAATCTTCAATCTCACTGCACACTGCCCAAATGACATCCAAGTATACAGAGTGTGCTACAATTTGTAG
This sequence comes from Narcine bancroftii, assembly GCF_036971445.1. Lineage (NCBI taxonomy): Eukaryota > Metazoa > Chordata > Chondrichthyes > Torpediniformes > Narcinidae > Narcine > Narcine bancroftii. The sequence continues at coordinate 391,287,431 of NC_091469.1, forward strand.
GAATTCTCATTTCCATTTTTAATATTACTGGAGTCATCACTGACATCAAGGCAGTGTGGCCTTGTTTAAGTACTGCAGTGGCTTTGGGATCTCAGGGCAAAAAATAAACACAAACCAAACACAAGACTCAGAGAGACCAGTTCATGTTAGATGAACAATGTGTTTACAGACTTATGTTTTGAAGGTTGTTATCACTGAGGTATGTAGCATTCGATGTGAAATGAAGATCTTTAAGCATGTTCTAATTCCTGGTTGGGGGTGAGGCTTGACATTGGATCTCTCCAAATGACTACAACAGATCTCCATTGGGTAACCTAATGCAGTCTATTGTCTTTGTGAGGTTTTTCAGTTGGTTGTTTTTCCAGACTCTTTTGTGTAGTCTTCCAAAGGTGCTATGACTCACCAAGGCAAATAGTGCCTTTGGAAGACTACACAAAAGAGTCTGGAAAAACAACCAACTGAAAAACCTCACAAAGATAAGTGTATACAGAGCCGTTGTCATACCCACACTCCTGTTCGGCTCCGAATCATGGGTCCTCTACCAGCATCACCTACGGCTCCTAGAACGCTTCCACCAGCGTTGTCTCCGCTCCATCCTCAACATTCATTGGAGCGACTTCATCCCTAACGTCGAAGTACTCGAGATGGCAGAGGCCGACAGCATCGAGTCCACGCTGCTGAAGATCCAGCTGCGCTGGGTGGGTCACGTCTCCAGAATGGAGGACCATCGCCTTCCCAAGATCGTGTTATATGGCGAGCTCTCCACTGGCCACCGTGACAGAGGTGCACCAAAGAAGATGTACAAGGACTGCCTAAAGAAATCTCTTGGTGCCTGCCACATTGACCACTGCCAGTGGGCTGATATCACCTCAAACCGTACATCTTGGCGCCTCACAGTTTGGCGGGCAGCAACCTCCTTTGAAGAAGTCCGCAGAGCCCACCTCACTAACAAAAGACAAAGGAGGAAAAACCCAACCCCCAACCCCAACCAACCAATTTTCCCCTGCAACCGCTGCAACCGTGTCTGCCTGTCCCGCATCGGACTTGTCAGCCACAAACGAGCCTGCAGCTGACGAAGAACCTAATGCAGTGCTCATCACAGGATCAGAGAGGTACCCAAGTTCTATATTTGCAAAAAAATTATTTTATTTACCATACTTTAATTTCTGTGAGGAGCAGGTGGAATCTTGAACACTAGCATTTGCCAATGCCTGAGATGACAATAAACAATTATTAAATAAACTCACGCAGTGAAGGGCTCCCTTTAAAATACTCTGAGCTTTCTTTATGGGTAGGAAAGATTTTCACTCCCTCAATGAACAGATAGTCATGAATCACAAGCAAAAAAAAATTCATGATTCACATGAGGATCACATTTTAGGAAGGACACAATTACTTCAGCATGAGGGAGTATTGGAGGGATGAATCCTCATGGAAGGGCCACTCTTTGTTCAACTTATCAGTGCTCTCCTAACCATAGCTGCTGAGCATAGGCGTTCAATCCATGCAAGTATCAGTACATTAACGAAATGTGGTTTCATTGCCTATATCAATCCGGTTCAGCAGGCTGAACACACCAAACATTGAGCAGAGTTCTTCGCAACGTGTGGCACGATGCATAATTTAACAACCCACATCTACTGCCTGGATCATACTCCTCATGACCTTTGAAGAGTACTCCGGGACAGAGAGAGCAAGAAGCAGAAGGCTGCCAGGGAGATGTCATCTCCCAACTGACTGAAAGAGGAAGGGACTGGCCATACCAGGTATAAATGATATCCTGATGGGGAGATGATTTACATAACAAACCTGTGAATTAAAATGTTCCTTTGCAAAAGAAGTGATACTCTTCACTCCATGATGCTTAAAGCCAACAAAGTACACTAATAATCAGCTTGGATTGCTCAGAATATGCATAAAATCTCCCCATATCATGTCATTGCTTAACATAAGACTTAATACACCCTTGCTTAAGTTCAAGTTTATTGAAAACTCAGTAGTGAAGAGATTAGCGAGCACCATATTCCTCGTAGTCCACTTAACAAGTGACCTATTCTAGACACACAACATCTCCTCACTTGGCAGGAAGATGCAACAGCGACTGCACTTCCTGAGAAGACTGAGGCAGGCAAGGCTACTGGCCACCATCCTTTTAACTTCCTACAGCAGCTCTATCAGAAGCATCCTGGCTGCCTGCATCACAGTGTGGTGTGGTGGCTGTAGAGCATTGGATTGGAGGTCAATCCACAGAACTACAAGAGCAACAGAGAGGATCACTGGGGTCTCCCTCCCCCACCCCCAACCTGATCTACCGGGATCGTTGTTTGAAGAGAGCATGCAAAATTGTTTTAGTCCCCTACCACCCAGTGGTGTAGCTCGAGGGAGTGCAGAGGGGAGTCACCACTCCACTTGAGCACATCCTTCAAAAGTGGCACCTCTTTAACTGTGCACTCATTACTCAGTCTCCTATGATGAGCTGGTGTCCCACCAGAGCATCACAAGAGACTCAGCAGTGAGCACATGGTTCAGAAAGGTGCCACCTTTGAAGGATGTGCTCGGTCTGGCCGCTGGCATCTGGGGAGGAATAGCTCCGAAGGGAGTTATTTCTCCTTGGCTTTCAAAATTATAATAAGTTAGAGATAAAAGGTATAAGTGCAATAAAAATAATATAATATTGGAAGAGTGGGCAGAACATCAAATTATAGGCGACCTGCAAATTTTGTGTTGTCTCCAAGCCAAAATACTTTAGCACCCGTAGCCTAGCCAATGCACTTTCCTTACTCTCTTACCATGGGTGCATTCATCCTTCCTCCAACTTTAGATTTTTTTACTGATAAGGAATGCTATGGAGAAAAATACTAAGAAGAAGAAACTATCTGGGTGGGACAGAAAGAAAATGAAAGAAGTTGCAAATCGAGAAAAAGAATCGTCAAAATATCAGAGACTGGATACTTACTTTTCATTTGGCAAACACACAAGATCCTCTGCAACAGAGGTGGAATCTTATTGCTACCTATCTTCAGCCCAAGAGATAAGTAAGGCCATGACTTTGGTTCAGGAATCTGATGGCAGTGGGGAAGAAGCTGTCCTTGTGCTGCTGAGTGCTCGTCTTTAGGCTCCTGTACATTTTCCCCGATGGTAGCAGAGTGAAGAGGGCATGGCCTGGGTGGTGGGAGTCTTTGAGGATAGAGGCTGCTTCTTTAAGACCCTGCCTCAAGTAGATGACCTCAATGAAGTAAGATCTGATGCCTGTGATGTCGCAGGCACCAAAAAGCGGAGAAAACTCTTTTCCTGACCAAATTTCATTTGTTCCAACAACAAAACTCTTTGCTGGCCTTGTAACAGCAGAAAGAAAAGAGAAGGATAAAAATAGGATGATTCAAACCCATCTTAAAGACTTGGTTCTCTATTTTGGAAAACAGGGATTGCCATTCCTTGGTCATTGTGAGTATCATGAACAAATGTAGGCAATTTTTCAGAACTTATTAAGTATTTTCCAAAAATGGGACATTACTGGAATAATGTTTATTACTGAATGATCAAAATACAAGATATCTTAGCCCTGACATACAAAATTAACTGATACAGTCCTTATCATCCCAGGTTCCAGCAAAGATAATAGCTGAAATCAAGGTTGACTCTACTATTGATATCAGCAGAACTGATCAATTTTCTTTATCCTTGCAATATGTATCAGTAAATGGTGATGCAGTGGAACAATTTATACAATTCAGTGAATTACCTGAAGTGATGGCTGAAGATTTTTTCAACATTCTTCTTTTATGGCTGTCAATAACTATATGTTAGGCTCAGTCTCACGATGGAACAAGCACCATGTCAGTTCTCTGGTCTGGATTACAGATTCTGAGTTTTGGCACATATCTGGTCTCCAAACAAAGATTAGGGAAGTTGCTCCAAATGCACTTTTTACACAATGCTGTGCACATACAGGCGGTCCCTGACAGACGACCGTAATTGGGACCGATGTTACTTGGATTGGTCATAAGTTGGGTTTGCCCACTAAGCATGATTAAACGAGATCATAAAGAAATGTTTAAAAAGATTTTTAACAAAATGAATCTTTAATGAAGAATGTAAACATATGTACAGTACAGTTCCTTCAATAAAGAAGTAAATAAAGTCAATGGACTCGGGCGTCAGGCTGCCGCGGGAGCATGAAGTTTTGGGCTGCCACAGGGAGTGGGAGACCTCGGGGTGCCGCGGAGAATGGGGTCTTTAGGGCTGCTGCAGGGAGAGGAGGCTTCGAGGTGCCACTGGGAATGGGGACCTTAGGGCTGCCACAGGGAGTGGGGACTTGAGGGCTGCTGCAGAGAGTGGGGACTTCAGGGCTGCAGCGGGGAGTGGGAACATTTGGCTGCTGAACGAGGATCACTGTATGCAGTACTTTTAATACAAAATATTTACTTGTACAGTAGTTTTTAAATATTTTTTTTTAAATTGGTCATGTGCAAATAGACATAACTTGTGTAGGTCAGAAGTTGAGACAACCTGTCATTTAAATGTGGTTCTAATTGATGTAGTAAACTCCAATATTCAAACCAAATTTCATTTTGGAACTCTAGAAAGTGTCTATACCTTCAGCTTTGAATCTAGCAGTGTAATTTTCAAATTGGTTACCCACCACTTTCCCCTTCAATTTGAAGTAATCCATAGGGTTCACATGTCCAAAATCAAACATACTCGTTTTTATGCAGATGCACCTCCTGTTGTGATAAATTCCACAATGGAGATGCTTCATTAATTCATGTTTTGGACATGTTAGCATCTTGTGGGATATTGGAATGATGTATTTCAAACTTTCTCTGCACTTTTTAAAATTAATTTTAAACCTAATCCCTCAACTGCTGTATTTGATATTGTTGGAGCGAATGACATAACTTTAATGGCATCTGATCTGCATGTATTAGCCTTTATTTCTCTTATGGCATGGTGGACAGTGTTGCTCAGATGGAGGGCTGTTGCTCCACCTACTCATGCTCAATGGTTACGAGACGTCATGTCATGTTTAAATGTAGGAAAGATTAGATGCTCAATTTCTGATTTGAATTTAAATTTTCAAACACTGTGGCGACCCTTTTTGAATTACTTTCAAAATGTTTGATTTGATATTAAGGTTGAACTGTTGACTAATGAGGTAATTTATCTCTCTGATAAGAATTCTGTCTTTTTTTTCTGGCCAAACAGCTTCTTTCTTGGTAGTGGGTTTAGATTTTCCTTTTATAATAAAACTGAGGTCCTCCATCAGCCAGCTCCCCACCATGACTACCAGCCCCCCCACATCTCCATCGGGCACACAAAACTCAAAACGGTCAACCAGTTTACCTATCTCGGCTGCACCATTTCATCAGATGCAAGGATCGACAACGAGATAGACAACAGACTTGCCAAGGCAAATAGCGCCTTTGGAAGACTACACAAAAGAGTCTGGAAAAACAACCAACTGAAAAACCTCACAAAGATAAGCGTATACAGAGCCGTTGTCATACCCACACTCCTGTTCGGCTCCGAATCATGGGTCCTCTACCGGCATCACCTACGGCTCCTAGAACGCTTCCACCAGCGTTGTCTCCGCTCCATCCCCAACATCCATTGGAGCGCTTTCATCCCTAATGTCGAAGTACTCGAGATGGCAGAGGTCGACAGCATCGAGTCCACGCTGCTGAAGATCCAGCTGCGCTGGGTGGGTCACGTCTCCAGAATGGAGGACCATCGCCTTCCCAAGATCGTGTTATATGGCGAGCTCTCCACTGGCCACCGTGACAAAGGTGCACCAAAGAAAAGGTACAAGGACTGCCTAAAGAAATCTCTTGGTGCCTGCCACATTGACCACCCCAGTGGGCTGATATCGCCTCAAACCGTGCATTTGGCACCTCACAGTTTGGCAGGCAGCAACCTCCTTTGAAGAAGACCGCAGAGCCCACCTCACTGACAAAAGGCAAAGGAGGAAAAACCCAACACCCAACCCCAACCAACCAATTTTCCCCTGCAACCGCTGCAACCGTGTCTGCCTGTCCCGCATCGGACTTGTCAGCCACAAACGAGCCTGCAGCTGACGTGGACTTTTTACCCCCTCCATAAATCTTCATCCGCGAAGCCAAGCCAAAGAAGAAAATAATAAAATATTAAACCAAAGCAATTTGATTGAAAATGTGGGGTACCTTGGGTGAAATTATATTATTTAAGTGTAATATATCTTTCTGATTTTTAACATATATCCTTAAGTACTCTGTAGTTTTTGATGTTAATAAAAAATATTGAAAAAAAAAGTGTCCCTACTTTTTTTGGCAGTTTACCTAGTCTTTCAGTACTAAAACAACTTAATCATTATCAAATCTTTCACACTGACTCTAAAGAAACTTTGTGATACCTGTACTAGATTGGCATCCGGAATGTCAACAATAGAAGCAGTCTTGCAGAATTTACCAGCACTAGTTGTTGCTCTGTAAAGAATTCTGGGTGGTGAAATAAAAAATAGCTTGCTGAGGCAAAGGGTATACTGGAAAAACTCAGTATTTATGAATTCTTAGTTGTTCTTATATTCTGGAGTAACGTGCAGGACAAGGTTTTCAATTTATCTATATATTTACAGAAAAGTAGTCTAGATCTGGTAATGGATTTGATTCAGCTTTTTGAAAAAGTTATGAAGGGGGGCTGTGGCGTGATGCCGTAGGACACACATGTCAAACTCAGGCCTGCGGGCCAAATTTGGCCTGTGATATAATTATATTTGGCCCTCAAGATCATATCAAATATGTATTAGAGCTGGCCCGCTGGCCGCCGCGCCAGTATAGCGCATGCACAGCTAATATTACAAATCCCAGAATGCTTTGCAAATGCATTGGCGCTGGCCCATCAGCCCGCTAATCGCCCCTACTTCCTCTCTTTACTTTCATTAGCATCTGTGACCTGTCGCCCAACTCACATGTAATAAACCCCTTACGAAAAATGGCCAAACCAAAGACAGAAAACAAGACCTTTCAAGACAGGTGGGAGTCAGACTATATGTTCATCATTTTAAAAGACAAACCTGTTTGTCATTGAAGCAAGTTGTTATTTTTTTGACTTGCTGGCTTGTGAAAAAAAAACACATTTAAAAGGAGCTTAAAGGCTATAGAGAAATATTATTTATTGAATATTTTATTTCTCATTTGTTAATGCTTCTTCTGGAAAGAGTTTAACCAAAACTATTATTAAACATTTATTTTAATAAGAAAAAGTTTAACATTACATATGTTGAAAGAAGAGAAAACATGCAGATGTTGTTGAAAATTTTCAGTAAATATTTATTTTGGCCCACGACTTAGTCCAAGTTTTTAATTTTGGCCCTCTGTGAATTTGAGTTTGACACCCCTCCCATAGGAGGAAGATGTGGACAATGCCTCTCCTGATAGAATTAATTAATGCCCAATTTTTAAAAAACTTTATAAAATTTAATTGTTTTTAAATAAACTTCTTAGAGGTCCCAGAAGATGGTTACAAAAAGCCTAAACTTCAAACTTCCAAAAAAATGACTACAACTGAAGTAACGCTGATGGAAGAATCAGGGCCTACCTTGAAGAATCAACCTCCGATTTTAGTTCCTCTCCAACAATGATTGACAAAGACTTCCCAGGTAAGAAACCAGGCTCCTGTACAGCCCTCTTGGGGAACTGGGGAGAGTGGGGCTGGAGCAAAAGGAAGACTGTAGAAATGACTATAGAACCAGTGCGCATGCGTGGGACTTTGTGCATGAGTGCTGTCGAAGTGACCGGAGCAGAGCTTGAAGACCCAACTTCATCAGCAGTGGCAGGACAAATAAAACACCCATTCAGAATTTCAACCTCTGACCACGTCAACAAAACAGGAAGAAGAGGAACTTGAAAGAAGAAGAAGGAGAAGAAGGAAGCACTGTATCACAATCTCAAGGAGAAGAAACAGAAGAGGTGGGAAACCAGGATATTCAACATAAAATGGGTGCTTACTATATTATTCCAAATCCTCTTGACCCACAGTTTTTTTTCAAAAAATTTTTTTTTTAAATGGATTTAATTAGTCAAAAAATAGATGCTAAATTTACTGAGGTTAAAACTGAATTTACAAATGAATTGGGGGTGATTAAAGAGGAAATAACTGTAATGAAAACAGATGTGACAAGATGTAATAAATCTGTTGATAAAATAAAAATAAAAATTTAGAAATTTGAAGATTTTTTAATGATTGCCATATGGAAGTGAAACAATGTAAGGGTACAGTTAACAAGATTGATGACTCCTAAACTACATGGGAAGTTGAGAAAAAATGTTTATTACAAAAAGTTGATACGTTGGAGAACCAGAGCAGAAGAGATCATGTGAAAATAGTTGGTCTGCCTGAAGATTTTGAAGGCAATAATCCAGTGACATTTTGTTCAAAAATTGTTGCCTGAAATATTGGGACCGAAGAATTTTCCAAATGGTTTCGAGCTTGATAGAGCACATAGGGACAATCACTATGCTCCGTCTTGATTAAATGTTTACATTATCAAGATAGGGAAATGATTCTAAGAATGGCAGTTCAAGGAGCAAGAGAACAACAAGGCCCTTTGGTAATCCAGAGTAACAGTATTTTTTTAATGCTGATTTGAGCAATGAAATTGTTAAGAGAAGAAAAAAAATTTAATCCAGTCAAGTCTATTCTGTGGAACAAGGGATATAAATTTACATTTCATTATCCAGCAGTTCTTAAAGTTTTTTATGGACAATATCAGTCTCAATATTTTGTAAATGAATTTGAAACTTTGGAATTTGCCAAGTCATTGCCTAACATCAAGCAGAATGGAGGCTCTACATCTGTATCTCAACAAGAGGGGAGGTCAAGAAAAATTGAGAGGAGAGGATTCATCTGGGAGCCATTGATTGAAGTTCAAGTTGAAGCTAATGAAGATCAAGCAAACAGAGACCTTGAAGAATCTTACCAAACTTGATTGATTAAAGTTTATATATGATATTCCGTCTGGGGGGGGTGGCGGATTCTTTTTTTTCTCCCGCTTTCCTCTTCCGAGGCCTCGTGCCAGCAGGGTGAGGGCCACTTCTCGTTATTAAGTGAGTTAGCGCAGATCTAATTAGTGCTTTTGGTTTTTTTTTCTCTTTTTTATTATTTGGTGTTTCCTACTTTTTTTCTTGGAGATGTGATGTTTGGAAGTTTGGCTGTGGAGTTGGGGTATCTCGGAGTGGAGAGGAGAGTGTTATATCTTTTAAAGAAATTAAAAGATGTCAAAAAAAAGTTTGAATTATGTTATGCATAATGTGAATGGGCTCAATAATCCAATTAAAAGGAAGAGAGTTTTGGCATATATCAAAAAATTGAAAGCGGATATTACTTTTTTGCAGGAAACACATTTGACCGAGAAAGAGCATCAAAAATTGAAAAGGGAATGGTTAGGACAGATTATAGCCTCATCTTTCAATTCTAAAGCTTGAGGTGTAAGTATTTTAATTAATATAAACCTACCATTTAAGTTACAATCAGTATTTAGTAATCCTTTAGGTAGATTTGTATTGGACAATTGTCAAATTAATTCAGAATTTTGGATATTTAATGAATATTTATGCCCCTAATGTTGATGATAATAAATTTATTTCAGATGCTTTTCTTAATTTGACATAAATAGATGGAAATGTATTAATTGGTGGAGATTTTAATTGTTGTTTAGACCCGATTTTAGATAGATCTACAAAATCTTTGGTTAAGACTAAGATGGCTAAAAAATTATTGATATTGATTGAAGAATTAAGCCTGGTGGATATTTGGAGAAGATTGAATCTAAATAGAGAGAGGGTTATTCATTTTATTCTTATCAGTTTGATTCATATTCTAGAATTGATATTTTTCTTACTTTCGGCTCATTTGCAAGGAAGAATTGACAACGTACAATATAAACTTAGAATTGTTTTAGATCATTCACTATTGGTGATGTCATGTTTAAATCCAGATAGAATTGAAACGGTTTATTGATTCATCTTTGTTAAGAAATGTAGAATTTTGTGATTTTATACAGAATCAAATACAGATATATTTAGAGACTAATATTAATTCAGTTGATAATAAATTTGACATATGAGATGCATTAAAGGCTTATTTGAGAGGCCAGATTATGTTTTAAAGTTAAGAAGAAATATCTTCAAGAAATAGATAAATTAGAGAAGGAAGTTGCAATTTTGGAAAAAAATTTACAAAAAGAAATCCTTCGGAGAAAAAGAGACTAGAATTGGAGAATAAGAAAATGCATTGTAATTCAATTCAAACTTATAGGATGGAAAGATTGATTGATAGAACTAAACAGAAATATTATGATGTAACCGACCGCTACAAAGAAACACACACACACACACACGCGCACACACGTGCGCACACACACACACACACACACACACACACACACACACACACACACACACACACACACACACACACACACACACACACACACACACACACACACACACACACACACACACAGAGTGCGGCAGGTTAAGCTCACCGGTTTATTAGGGCTGGAAAGGCAGCTTTCATACTCTTCAAGTACCACCTTTTTTGACTGAGTTCATCCATATGAATAACAATAGCGGGTGGGAACATCCATGCATATGAATGCCCTTCTTCCCCAGCATGTTTCTGCTGAGTTAGCTGGGCAGCTTGACCAACACCATTTTAGGGCTGTTGGTCTGATGCTCCCCAGCTTCTACACTACCAACGTCCAGCACATCTCAGGCAAAGACAATGTGGTCGCGGATGCCTTGGCAAGACACAGCATCCACTCCCTGGTCAACGGTCTGGACAACAGCACTGGCAGAGGCTCAGCAGCAGGACAACGAGATCCTGCAGTACAGGACCTGCCGGTTTGTTGTCCTGGGAGTTGCTTTAGTGATATCTGTCCGCGTCTGTTGCCAAGCGATGTGCCGGCCAATCTCCGCAATTGTGGGCCGCCACATGACCCCACCCCCCCGAACTGGCATGACAGTCTGTAGTGTCTGTAGGTATAATCCCCAAAGTCTTTTGTGGTCTGCCTCTGCGTCAAGGTTTTGGTGTCTCCACTGGTGTTCTGCTGGTTCTATGTGGGCAGGCTTGAGTCCATCTGTAGTGGCCTTTAGTTTACCACCTATGTCCAGCTCGAAGGTGGCTCCGTTGTTCTGGATGACTGGAAAGGGACCTTCGTATGGCTTCTGCAGTGGTGAACGGTGGGGTCCTCTGCGTACAAACACGTTGAAACACGTCTTGAGTTCTTTGGGGATATTGGACTTGGCTTGTTCGTGTCTGGAAGGTGGGATTGGAGCCAGGTTACCAACCTTTTCGCGCAGCCTGTCCAGGAAGGTGGTTGTCTCCTCCTGCTGTCCTCTGGCCTGTGGAATGAAATCCCCGGGAACCGTGAGTGGGGCCCCGTAGATGAGTTCAGCAGAGGATGTGTGGATGTCTTCTTTCAGCGCTGTTCAGATGCCCAGTAGTGCCCATGGTAATTCGTCCACCCAGTTGGGGCCCTTGAGTCTGGTCATGAGGGCAGTCTTGAGGTGCCTGTGGAAATGCTCCACCGTGCCGTTAGCTTGCGGGTGGTGTGCCGTCATATGGTGTAGCTGAGCGCCCAACAGGTTGGCAATGTCAGTCCACAAACTGGAGGTGAACTGTGCACCTCGGTCAGAAGTGATGTGCTGTGGCAGTCTGAACCTTGAAATCCAGGATGAAAGGAGTGCTTTGGCACAGGACCTGGTGGATGTGTCGGCCAGGGGGATTGCTTCTGGCTACCGGGTGAAGTGGACGACCACTGTGAACAGGTAGCGGAACCCTGAGAGACTGGCAAGGGTCCCACTATGTTCACGTGAATGTGGTCAAACCTGTGTTCCGTTGGCTTGAAAGGCTGTGGGGGGACCTTGGTGTGCCGCTGCACTTTGGCTGTTTGACACTGCGTACACACCTTGGCCCACCCCTGGACTTGTTTCTGCAATCCATGCCACAGGTAATTGCTGGCCACCAGCCGGACCATAATCCTGATGGATGGGTGTGCCAGCCTGTGGATTAAGTCAAAAATTAATTGCCTCCATGCCGTTGGGACTATAGGTTGAACCTGCCTGGTGGCCACGTCGCACAGGAGGATGGTAGTACCTGTGCCGACTGGAATATCCTGAAGCCGAAGGCCTGTGACAGTGGTCCTGTACTGCAGGATCTCATTGTCCTGCTGCTGAGCCTCTGCCAGTGCTGTGATCCAGACCGTTGACCAGGGAATGGATGCTGTGTCTTGCCAAGGCATCCGCAACCACATTGTCTTTGCCTGAAATGTGCTGGATGTTGGTAGTGTGCTCCAAGATGTAAGACGAATGTCTCTGTTGGCAGGCTGACCAGGGATCGGAGATTTTAGCCAGGGAAAAAGTCAGTGGTTTGTGGTCCGTGAAAGCCCTTCCCTCAAGAAAGTACCTGAAGTGACGGGTGGCTAAGTACAGCGCCAGCAGCTCTCTATCAAAAGCACTGTACTTTAGTTTAGGGGGTCGCAGGTGTTCGCTGTTCCTGAAGCATAAACGGTGAGGGCCATGGGTGCATCTGGTTTGGGGTGGTCAGGAGTGCAGCTTTGGCCAGGGCTTCTTTGGTTTCCACAAACGCGTGTGTGGATTCGTCGTCTCAGGAAAAGCAGAGGGTGCATCACTCGGGCAGCTGCTGGGATAAACCTGTGATAAAAGTTTATCATTCCCACGAACTCCTGCAGACCTTTGGTTATACTGGGCTTCGGGAAGCTGCGGATGGCCTCTTCATTGTTGGGCAGTGGTGCGGCCCCGTCCTTTGTAATCCTATGGCCCAGGAAGTCGATGGTGTTCAAGCCAAACTGGCATTTGGCCAGATTAATGGTGAGGCCAAACTCCTGCAGACGACTACAGAGATTTCGGAGGTGCTGAAGGTGTTTCTGTCACGTTCTACTTGCCATGAGGATATCGTTGAGGCAGATGAAACTGCCGTCCAGGTCTTGGCCCATTGAGTCCATCAGTTGCTGGAATGTCTGTGCCACATTTTTGAACCCGAATGGCATCCTCAGGAACTCGAACAGCCCCAATGGAGTGATGATGGCCGTCTTAGGGATGTCATCAGGATGCACCGCGATTTGGTGATATCCTCGCACAAGGTCCACTCTTGAGAATATGCAGGTTTTCCGCAAAATTCTGGATGTGTGGCACAAGGTAACGGTCTGGGGTAGTGGCCTCATTGAGCCAGTGATGGTCGCCACATGGTCTCCACCCCCCAGTTGCTTTAGGCACCATGTGTAGGGGCGAGGCCCAAGGGCTGTCTGACCATCGAACAACACCCAACTCCTCAAGCTTGCGGAACTCCTCCTTGGCCACTTGGAGCTTCTCCGGAGGAAGTCGTCTCGCCCTTGCATGGAGAGGAGGGCCCTTTGTCAGGATGTGATGTCTGATGCCGTGTCGAGGCATCTCCGATGTGAATTGAAGGGAAAGGATTGCCGGGAATCCCACTAGCACCTTGGAGAACTCATCCTCCAAGCTGTGGACGGAGTCCAGGTGCATTGCTGGAAACCTAATGCCCCTCAGTGCGATAGTCTGGTAGGTCTCGGTGTGGACGAGTCTCTTATCCTTAAGGTCCACTAGGAGGCTATGGGCTCACAGGAAATCCACTCCAAGGAGTGGTTGTTCCACTGCGGCCAGTGTGAACTCCCACGAAAATTGTCTGCCCCTGAACTGCAACTCGGCCCTACTAGTGCCATAGGTCCATATACTGCTGTTGTTGGCAGCCCTCAACGTGGGTCCCGCTAGCCTGAGCCTAGTGTCCAACCCTGTCAGGGGTATCACGCTGACCTCTGCTCCTGTATCCACCAGGAAGCATCTGCCAGACAGGTGGTCCCAGATGTACAGGAGGCTGTCTTCCATCAGCGATAGCTGGCCTTGTCATTTCCCTGGAACTCGCAGGGGGACTGTCATCGGTGGGCCTTGTTGCCCCATCTCTGGTGGTAGAAGCACCATCTGTCATTGGACTCGCTCCTGCCTCTCATCTGCTGTTACTTGCTTGGGACTGCTCTGGTCTGATGCGGGATTTCTTTACGAGCCCCACGGTAGCCGAGCACTTCTGTTTCTGTTTCCCCAGAATGTCTGTCTGTGCTGCGACTTTCCAGGGGTTGGTGAAATCCATATCCTCCAGGAGCAGTTGGATGTCTTCAGGCATCTGTTCTAGGAACGCCTGCTCAAACATGTTGCTGGGCTGCTCATCTCGAAGGAGGGCCAGCATCTCGATGATGAGTGCCGATGGGGATCTGTCTGCTCGATCATGATGCCGGGCTGCTCATCTCTAAGGAGCGCAAGCATCTCGTTGATGAGTGCCAACGGGGATCTGTCTCCAAGCCCATCCAGGTGGAGCAAATGTGCTCCACATTCTCACTGCGAGAGTCTAGCTCTTTGAAGGCAGTATAAGTGCCTTCCGATGGTGGCCTGTGGATAAAGTTGGCCACTCTGAAGTCTGCGGATCCAGGGCGCTGATCTCTGCTGTGAAGCCCCAAATTTGGAACTGAGCCTCCACCTTGTCGAACCGCATGCCGGGTCGAACTGTCCAGAAGGTCAGGAGCTTCAGGCCTACTGTGCTGACTGCTGCTTCGTTCTCCATTGCAAGGTTTAGATTCCTTCTAAACCATTGGTGTCACCAATTGTAGCTGACCGCTACACACACACACACACACACACACACACACACACACACACACACACACACACACACACACAAAACACAGTGTGGCAGGTTAAGATCACCAGTTTATTAGGGCTAGAAAGGCAGTTTTTATACTGTTTAAGTACCCGCCATTTTTTCTGATTGACTGAGTCAGCCATATGAATAACCATAGCGGGTGGGAACATCCATACATATGAATGCCCTTCTTCTCCAGCCTGTTTCTGCTGAATTAGCTGGGCAGCTTGACTAATTCCATTTTAGGGCTGTTGGTCTGATGTTGGTCTACTCCCGCTGGTTCATTGTCCTGGGAGTCGCTTTAGCGATCTCTGTCTGCATCTGCTGCCGCGCAATGTGCCAGCCCGATCTCTGCAATTAAGGGCCACCACATGAGTTGGGAGAACAGGCACATAAGGTGATAGCTTGGCAATTGAAAGCAGGGCAAGCATCGAGGGTTATTATTGCTGTTAAAAAGAATTCAAAAATTACTTATAAATCACAAGATATAAAAGATTCTTTTAGAGAGTATTATTATAACATATTGTACTCATCTCAATCATTGAATAATGAAGAAGAGATTGAGGATTTTTTACATAAGCTTCAATTACCATCTTTGAATTGCCAAGCTTGGAAAGACTCAGATTCCCCATTTACATTGAAAGAAGTTATTAAAGCTTTAAATTCTATGCAAAATGGGAAATCTCCTGGAGAGGATGGATTTACATCTGAATTTTATTAAAAATTTAAAGATTTATTAATAGAAGTATTAAAACAGGCTACTGTAACTTGTTCTTTACCCAAATCTTTTTCAAATGTTGTGATTACAGTGATACCTAAGAAAGATAAAGATTTACTAAAGCTGGAATCCTATAGACCGATATCATTATTAAATGTTGATTATAAAATTGTACCTAAAGTTTTGGCAAATAGAATAAATCAATATTTACCTGAGTTAGTTCATTTAGCTCAGTCTGGATTTATTAAGAATAGATATTCTGCTGATAATATAGCAAAATTTAACACATAATACTCAAAAATAAATGGAACCCACATTAGTTTTGTCTTTCGATGCAGAAAAGGCTTTTGACAGATTGGAATTGAATTATTTGTTTAGTTTTACAAAAAAATTCAGATTGGGTCAAAATTTATTAACTGAATTGAGGCTTTATATAGAATTCCTATGGCTTAAGTAGTTACGAATGGACAACTTTTATCATCTTTCCCATTAACATAGTCAGCAAAGCAAGGTTGTCCTTTATCTCCTGCTTTGTTTGTTTTGGCAATTGAACCATTGGTGCAATTGATAAGACAAAAATTTGATATTAAATAGAATAAAGTAAATAAAGAGGAATATAAAATCAGTCTTTTTGCAGATGATGTATTAATTTATATAACAGATCCGGAGAATTCTTTAGCTTTATTATAACTAAATCTTCTGTTTGGGCTAAAATAGAGTTGTATAAAATTGAAGAAAAGTTTAAGGCAGAATTTATTTATAAATGGAACTCAAAATTATCAATAGATGTAGAACCACCAATTTTAAAACATTTAATTGAAATATGGAATAAAATTGATTATCAGATAGGAGGGAAAAATGCCTTTATTTCAGAATAAACTTTTTCCTTTCACTGTAGATTATTCTGTTTTTGAAAATTTGGAATCAAATGGGGATTTAAAAAGTTGAAGATTGCTTTGAAGCAGGAAGGTTTTTGTCTTTTGATCGCATGAGAGTGAAGTTTCAAATCCCTTCGAATACCTTTTTTAATTATTATCAGGTTAATTTTTTTTTGTCAGAACAATTAGGTCACAGTTTAAAATTACCTAGACAATCTTCTTTGGAATTATTACTTACTCAGGATGATTCAAGTAAATTTATTTCTGAGATGTATAAGTTATTATAAAATAAAATGCCTAAATTAGATGTTCATAAATCAAGAATGAATGGGAACAGGATTTGAATAGAAAGATAGATGAAAATGTTTGGAGAAATTTGTGTAAAGATAGTATGACCAAGGTTATAAATGTGCATTATGGGTTGATGCAGTATAATTTTTTACATCAAGCAAAAAAATATATTATGTCAACCTGGAAATTGGAAGATAATTTGAAAATACAACAATGGTATATAGAAATGAATAAATGTATTCCATTAGAAAAAATAACATATAGTTTAAGAAATAATATTGAAATATTCGAACAAGTATGGGAGCCTTACATTAAATACAATAGCGAAAACCTACCGGGAACAAACATTACCTAAGTTGATGGAAGGAGAAGAAAAGAAAAGAATGGACTCAGTAGAATTTCTGGTGTATTTTTGTTGAATGACAACATTGTCTAACTGAATTAATGCAACCTAGATTGTATACCTAAAATGGATGAGAGGGGGGGGGGTGGGGGGGTGGCTTGGGAGGAGGGAGGGGGGAGGGAGAAAAAGTCACTGTAAATGTGTGGAAAAGAAAAAGTGTATATCATGGCTATTGTGATTTATGGTGTGAAAAATAAAAAAATTTAAAAAAAAAAAAAAATAAATTATATTTAACCTTGCAAAAATTGAAAAAAAATTCAACTTAGTTCTTCAGATTTGTGTTTTAGGTGAGGTAAAGAAACAGGTAATTTTTTTCACTCAACTTCTACTTGCCTTAAGGTTAAAAGTTTTTGGTTACAAATTAAATTGTTTTTAGAACAGGATTAAAAGTGAATTTACCTTTTGATCTATTATTATTTTTATTAGGAGATATTAAGTCAACTGCTTTAGGATTGAGATTGACTATGGCTGTTTCTAAAAAAATGTAACTATTACATGGAAACCTGATTTGGTTTTAAGAATGAAAAGATGGCATAATGAAATGAAAGCTTGTATTACTTTAGAAAAGATAACATATAATTTGAGAGATAAATATTTTTTCTTTATTAATGTTTGGAGCCCATATTTGAAAATTATTGGTGTTAAAATTTGATCTCTCAGTCCACTTCAGTGGGTACCACCGCCTCCACAGCTAAAAAGTTTGAATATGACGGTATTTGTTGATGATCTCCTTTTCTTTCCTTTGTAGGTGCACCACCTACGGCTCCTAGAACGCTTCCACCAGCGTTGTCTCCGCTCCATCCTCAACATCCATTGGAGCGCTTACATCCCTAACGTCGAAGTACTCGAGATGGCAGAGGTCGACAGCATCGAGTCCACGCTGCTGAAGATCCAGCTGCGCTGGATGGGTCACGTCTCCAGAATGGAGGACCATCGCCTTCCCAAGATCGTGTTATATGGCGAGCTCTCCACTGGCCACCGTGACAGAGGTGCACCAAAGAAAAGGTACAAGGACTGCTTAAAGAAATCTCTTGGTGCCTGCCACATTGACCACCGCCAGTGGGCTGATAACGCCTCAAACCGTGCATCTTGGCGCCTCACAGTTTGGCGGGCAGCAACCTCCTTTGAAGAAGACCGCAGAGCCCACCTCACTGACAAAAGGCAAAGGAGGAAAAACCCAACACCCAACCCCAACCAACCAATTTTCCCCTGCAACCGCTGCAATCGTGTCTGCCTGTCCCGCATCGGACTTGTCAGCCACAAACGAGCCTGCAGCTGACGTGGACTTTTTACCCCCTCCATAAATCTTCGTCCGCGAAGCCAAGCCAAAGAAAAGGTGGGTAAGGGAGGAGGGAGGGTATTAGTGGGGCATTTGGGGAGGTGGTTTATATATATTTAATCACATTATCAGGATACTGTAATCAATGTTGTGCTATGTGATTTAAAAATTTTAAATAAAATATTAAGAAAAGAAAAAGATATGAGAAATGAGTATGAATCTAAATTCAAACAGATTAAGAACAAAGCAACCGAGTTGACTAGAAAATGTGATATTAATATGGAATACAAGCAGCACAGAGAATGTAAAAGAAAAAGATTCCAAGAAGAAATTGCAGAGGATTAAGGAATATTTGATGACTGAAAGAAATTCATAGTTGAATCCTTAGTGCCCTTAGATTCTGTTATAAAAAGTGCAAATAAAAGATTTCAGCATTTTAAAAATGTGATTTCCAAGTTTAGTGGTTTAGATCCAAAGCATTTTGGCAAAACAGATAATGTGAACAAATTAGGATTTTAGCAGCCATGTACTCAGACATCATCAACAATCAAACTGAAATCGTACAAGAATTTCTTTCATTCAAAGACATATACAGAGAGATAATAAACACTAGCATTAAAGCAAATTTCAAGTGTTGAGAAACTAACCATCAACAATGTACTAAAATTTCACCATGTGGTGAAGGTTGCGAGGCCAACCCAGGGCCTAATGGGATGTCAGAGACAATGGACCCCCGAATCTTCCCAACGCAACGGGACTTGCCCAGGAGGGAGAGACTGGATGGCCCTGATAAGGTTGGATCTCGAGGGGGCTGGGGGATGGACTGAACTGAAATGTCGAGAGTGCTTTCAGGCGTAGGAGATACAGAGGCCCGAGGTTGTGGAGACCTAGGCGAGGAGGCGCTGACGGTGACATGGGTGATGACAGGAGCACTGTCAGGTGTGAACATTTTGGGGATCTGAGATTGGCAGAACCAAACCAAGGAGAAATGGATGGCAACATGGGCGGCAATGGGAGTGCAGTTGGGCATGGGTAATTCAGGGACCCGAGGGCGGGGGAGACAAGTCAATGGGGAGTTGGTGGTGACACTGGTGACGGCGGAGAGAAAGACCCTGCAGGCTGGAAGAAAAAGTAAAGTTGAAAACATAGATTTACCTGGTAAGGCTGCTCTAACTGGCGAGCGCGAAGAGGTCAGGTCCAAGGCATCAGAAGATATCTGGGCTGGAGGACTCCAGGAGCAGCACAGCCAGAGGGGATTTGGATTCAGTGAGAAAGTAGTGTAGCAGGACAGAAAGTGAGGAGGAAGATAAGGAAGAGGAAGAACGAGGGAGTAAAAGAAGGTAATTTCAGGGAGGTGAAAGACAGATTAAGGGGCAAAGGGCCTGATGCCTTTTGGCAGAGAGATTCTGGAGGTCATTGGCCAAATAAAAAGAACTTTGAAGACACAGGTGACAGGGCAGGGGGCAATTAAAGAAAGGCTGGAAAACTTGAGAAAGGCTATCTGAAACGAAAGAGAGAATTGAGAAAGATTGGATAAGAGAGAGGACGAAATAGATGCGTGGGAAAGGGATAGGGTAAGGATGTGGGATAAGATAGATAACTCAGCAGGAGGATTACAGTTAAAATTGTGAGGGTGAAGGAGGGTAAGGAGGGGAGAGACATTGTGGATTCCTGAAAAAGTAGATCCAAGAAGCACTAGGGAGGGAATAAATTAGAAATAATCTAAGAATAGAATGGGCCCACCAGTCTCTGCCAACTCCACCCCCGCCTGGAGCCAAACCAACGGCACCACTCTATACTGTAAGGCCCCTTTGCTAGTAGGATAGAGAGAGGATTTAATGGGTGGCAGTGGTGGGTGCAAAGGCTATGGGGGGTCCGGTGGAATATGGGGGAGGAGAATGTTTTGTTTTACCTGGACATAAGTGTGTTGCTATTGAAACGCAGGAGGGTATTTGACCCAGTTAAAAAGAGCCTTAGACAAAAAGGAATTGAGTTTACCCTCCTTCACCCGGCAACGTTGAAGATAGTAAGGGCGGAAGGGGAAAGAATGTTTTTTAAGGATCCAAGGGAGGCAATGAACTTTGTAAGAATCCTGCCACCGCTTTGGGATTAAATGTAAATAAGGTGCAAAGAGGGAATCAGGGAAAAGATGGACTGTAAATATTGTAATTGTGAGGAATATGAGGGGGATATGTGTTTTTTTAAAATGTTAACATTTAAAGATGAATGTATATTAGAAGTAAGAATAAATACGGTGAGCTCAAGGAAAGGGAGGGAGATACAAGGGATCTCTCAAAATGGCAGGGGGATTGGCACCAATAGCTTCATTACTGGTGCTGGGTGGGGTGGGGGGGTGGGGTCAAGATAAACTGGGAGAGGGGAAAGAGGAAGGGAGAACTTATGGGGTGTTTTTTGTTTTGCTATTGAGGTTATTTGGTTGACGGTACTTTCAGTTGGACGAGGGTGGGGAGGTGGAATAAATACAGACTCTGTATGTTACATGAATGTTAAAAAAAGATTATAATGTTTGACAAGTATATGTAAATTAAAATAAAATATTTAAAGAAAGAAAGGAGGGAGACAGAAAAAAAAGGAAATTATAGGTCCATTAGTCTGACACAGTAGTTGGAATGTTATTGGAGTCGATCCTCAAGGACAAGATTATGAAATACCTCAAGGTGCATGGCATGATAGGTCCAAGGCAGCATGGTTTCATGAAGGGAGGATCCTGCCTGACCAACCTAATGGAATTTTTTGAGGAAATCTCAAATAGGATGGACAAGGGAGAGGCTGTGGATGTGGTGCATTTGGATTTGGATTTTCAAAAGCCGTTCGATAAGGTGCCACATAAGAGGCTGCTTAACGAGAGCCCATGGAATCACAGGAAAGATATTAGATTGGATAGAGCATTGGTTGATAGGCAGAAAGCAAAGGGTGGGAATAAAGGGATCCTGCTCTGGTTGTTGCTGGTTACTAGTGGTCTTCTGCAGGGGTCAGTGTTGGGGACGCTTCTGTTTACAATGAAATTTGATGATTTAGATTATGGATTGAATGGTTTTGTAGCTAAGTTTGCAGATGACACCAAGATGGGTGGTGGAGTAGAAAGTGTTGAAGAAACCAAAAAGTTGCGGAGACTCGGACAGCTTAGGAGAATGAGCAAAGAAATGGCTGATGAGATACAATGTTGACAATTGTACATTTTGGAAGAAGAAAAAAAAGGCAGATTATTATTTAGATAGGGAGAAAATTCAAAATTCAAAAGTGCAAAGGAACTTGGGGGTCATTGTGCAGGATAACCTGCTATGTTGGCATTCATTTCAAGAGGAATGATGCATAAGAGTAAAGAGATGTTGATGAACTCTATGGGGCACTGGTGAGACCTCATTTGGAATACTGTGTGCACCTTTGGGCCCCTTATCTTAGGAGGGAAGCAATAATGTTGGAGAGAGTATAGAGAAGATTTACTGGGATGATTCCTGGAATGCAAAGGCTAACATACAAGGAATGTTTAGCAGCTTGTGGACTGTATTCATTGGAATATAGAAGAATGAGAGGGGATCGAATAGAAACATTTTGACTTCTAAAAAGATTGGTAGAGTAGATGGGAATAAGATGTTTCCATTGGTGGGTGAATCCAGGACAAGAGGGCACAGTCTTAGAATTAGAAGGTACCCAAAACTCATTTAAAACAGAGATGAGAAGAAATTTCTTTAGCCAAAGCGTCGTGGATTTGTGAAATTCATTGCCACCTACAGCTGTGGAGGACTAATCATTGAGGGAGTTTAAGGGAAAGATTGATAGGTATTTAATTAGTCAAGATAACAAGGAATATGGGGAAAAGGCTGAAATTTGCAACTAGATGTGAGAACAGTTCAGCTCAGGGTGGATTTACGGAGCAGACTCAATGGGCCAAATGGCCTACTTCGGTTCCTTTATCTGGTGATCTTGTGAAGTACTGAGGAACTGCTCAGATCAATTGATGGAAGTCTTCACTGACATTTTAAACACCTAACTGCAGCAGTGCATCATTCCCGTAGAGTTCAAGACAGTCACCATAATCCTGGTTCCTAAGAGAGTGACAATAACAGGCCTCAATGATTACCACCCTGCAGCACTGAGCTCCATCATTATGAAATACTTTGAGCATCTGGTGATGGATGCATCAAAGCACATCTCCCAGAGATGCTGGACCCATTTCAGTTCACCTATAGAAGAAACCGTTCCTCAGACAATGCTATAGCCTTGTTCCCTCACTCCATCTTGGCCCATCGGAGAATTACACCTCATACGCCAGGCAGCTGTTCATTGACTTCAGCTCGGCATTTAATACAATCATTCTACAGAGGCTGGTGGAGAAGCTGTCCTCACTGGGATTTAACACCCATCTCTGTAACTGAATCCTGGACTTCCTCACATAAAGATGACAGTCTGTCCGGGTCGGTAGCATAATGTTGAGCACCATCATATTGAGCAGTGGCGCACCTCAGGACTGTGTACTCAGCCCGCTACTTTTCCCACTACTGACCCATGACTGCATCGCCACATCCAACTCCAACAGTCATCAAGTTTGTAGATGACACATCAGAATTTGGCCTTATCAGCAACAATGATTAGTTGCATTACAGAGAAGAAGTTGAAAATCTTGTGATATGGTGCAAGAGTAATAACCTGAGTCTCAATGTGGAGAAGTTGAAAGAGGTGTTCATGGGCTTCACAAGGACCAAGAAGGACAACCTTCCTCTACACATCAACAACTCTGGAGCATGGGGGGCGCTAAGTTCCTTGGAGTTCATTTAACTATCGTGGACACTAAACATCTCATCACTTGTCAGGAAGGCACAACAGTGACTGCATTTCCTGAGAAGATTGAAGCAGGCAAGGCTACTGGTTACCATTATGTCAACCTTCGATAGGAACTCTATCAAGAGCGTCCCAGCTAGCTACATCACAATGTGGTATGGTTGCTGCAGAGAAATGGATCAGACGCCAATCTACAGGACCAGAAGATTGGCAGAGAGGATCACTGGAGTCTCCCCATCTCCCCCCATCCCACCACCCCCAACATGATCTATCAGGATTGTTGTCTAAAGTTGATGTGCAATATCATTGAGGACTCCTTCCACCCCAGACACAGCATCTTTCAGCTGCCCCCTTTGGGAAAGAGATGCAGAAGTCTCAGTGTAGGCACCACCAGGCTGAGGAACAGCCTCTTCCCATGGGCAATGAGAATGTTGAACAATCAAAGGAACTGCTCACACTAACAATCCAAGACTCTCATATTCATGAAATAACACACACACACACACACACACACACACACACACACACACACACACACACACACACACACACACACACACACACACACACACACACAGACATGATCTGTGTTAAATACTTGTCCTGCTATTTATTTATCTGTAGGTGTATTATGACATGTTATATGCCTGCGTATTTTGCACCGAGGACCAGAGAATGCTGTTTAATTGGGTTGTACTTGTGCAGTCAGATGACATTAAACTTGACTTTGTTTATGCAGCGACAGTGCACTTCATCCACTATTTCTATTGAAAGAGTGGTCTGTTTATTGTGCAATAGTGCACTCTGCCCTATACTTGCACATAGGGAGTATTCTGTTTATCCAGCAAAAATGCACTTTGCACTCTTCTTCTATCTAGGGAGCAGCCTGTTTATCCTGTAATGATGCATTGGAACCATTGTTTGTACCAAGGGAGCATCTATTTATCCTGAAGCAATGCTTTACACCACTAGTAAAGTCCCTACTGTTTAAATCTCAAGTGAAGTCTCTTTATCCTTTCATTGTTTCATTATGATTGAGTTATCTGTTAA
This sequence comes from Narcine bancroftii, assembly GCF_036971445.1. Taxonomy (NCBI): domain Eukaryota; kingdom Metazoa; phylum Chordata; class Chondrichthyes; order Torpediniformes; family Narcinidae; genus Narcine; species Narcine bancroftii. Next base: position 391,311,553 of record NC_091469.1, read on the forward strand.
TATTACAAATCATATGTTCAAGCTACATGTGACAATTCTGTAGGTCATGCATTGGGACATAAAATCCCTCTGCAAAATCTCACTAATTAGTCAACATGTTCCTTTTTTATTTTTCCTTCCAAATGGAAAATTTTGCATCTTCCAGCATTATAGTCTATTTACATTGTGCAGGATAGCCTGAAGGTAACCCTGCAGGTTGAGACGGTGGTGAAGAAGGCAAAGGCATTGCTGGCATTCATTTCAAGAGGAATAGAATATTAGAACAGGGATGTGATACTGAGGCTTTATAAGGCACTGGTGAGATCTCACTTGGAGTATTGTTAGCAGTTTCAAACTACATTTAAGAAAGTATGTGCTGACATTGGAGATAATATAGAGGAGGTTAACAAGGATAAAAAGGTTAACATATGAGGGGCATTTGACAGCTCCTGGCCTGTATTTGTTGGAATTTAGGAGAATGAGGGGAGGAAACATTTTGAATGTTGAAAGGCATGCAGAGTAGATGTAGAAAGATTGCTTCCCATGGTGGGAGTCGAGGACAAGAGGGCACAACTTCAGGATTGAAGGGAACCCACTTTGAACAGAGATGGGGAGGGGTTTCTTTAGCCAGAGGGTGGTAATTCTGTGGAATTTGTTGCCACAAGCAGCTGTGGAAGTCAGGTCATTGGGTCTCTTTAAGCAGAGATTAATAGGTTCTTGATTTGTCAGGGCATCAAAGGTTATGGGGAGAAGGCCGGGTAGTGGGCTGAGTGGGAAAATAAATAGGCTCATGATTAAATAGTGGGGCAGATTTGATGGGCTGAATAGACTGTTTCTGCTCCTACGTCCTATGGTCTTACCAGATTTTTGCACACTTAAATTACAACTTACAACTTACAATTTTTTAACTTCACAACTTACAATTGACCAACAACTTTGGTGCATTTACGCAATAAAACAATTCAGTTTGTAAAAATTTGAGCCCCAGCACTGGTCTTTGTTTTACACCACTTTTGCCACCAGGAAAAGATCAAATTTTCATCACTCTTTTTTTCCTGTAGCTACTAAAGCTTCTCTCCTTATCATTTTGCTATCTTTCACACCATGAGCTTTTAGTTTCTGCATGAACCCTTTGATGCAATATTTCATCGTGTTTTCTGAAAATCAACCAAATTTACATCAACCAGTTATTCTTCATCCATAGCATAGGTTAATTCTTTAAAGAATTACAATAAATTGGTCAATCATGACTTACATTCATAAAACCATGCTGATTTTGAAAATCAAAATACAACACATGAAATAAAAAGAGAAAATTGGGACACTCAACACCTCAGTCAACATCGGTGGAGAGAGAAACAATGTCAGTGTTTAGATCCATGCCCTTGCATCAGAAGGACGAAATGTTAGAAAATATTTTGCATTGAAAACTTACAGTGAAAGAGATAGAGATAACAAAGTGGAGACATGAGTCTGTAGATGCTGGGATCTGATGCAAAAATGAGCTGCTGGAGGAGCTCAGCCTGTCAGGCAGCATTTGTGGAGAGAAATGGACAGTCAACATTTCAGGTCAGGACTTTTTATCTGAACAAAGCAATTGTCTGGTGGAGGTTAGAGATTACAAAAGACCAAATAAGATTTTTTTTCTCTGTCCTAAGGAGATGCAGATAGAAGGAGATGAATGAATGAAAATGGTATGAACATGGATAGGCCAATCCTTTGCTCCAAGCTCATGACATTACTTTTTTTAAAAATATATAATTTTATTTTACCACCAGCTATGTTTATAAAAAATACATTTATGTGTTTATATAGCATTGTTCACATACTTTGCAGGGCATCCTAAAGCACTTTGGAGCTATTGAACAGATTTTGAAAGCTATTTACTCTTGTTATCTATGAATCACAACCAACAAATTTAATAAGGCAAGCACAAGCATGTAAAAACACTTAACCTATTCTTGTAATGTTATTGAGAGCAATCTTGATCAAGAGACAAAGAAGAATTCGCATGTTTTTTCTTCAAAGATGATTTATGAAAATTTCAGATTCACACCAGAGAAGAATCAGTGTCTTGGTTTAGTATCTCTTCTGAAGAATGGCATCTCCACAAAGCACTATTAGAACTGCCTGAAACATTCACAGAAATGTTTATACTTTAGTCTCTAACACACAGTCTTGTCTCAGACACAGATTACTACAGCTTATATCATGCCCAGTCGAATAAGTTAAAAAAATCATTGGAAAGAACAACCATAAACTATAAACTAGACCATCTACAAATCATAAATATTTATTTATTTCCATTAGAAGCTCTCTTACAGATGATTTTTTTTAAAATCATACGACAGTTTACAGTAACATATTTCTAATGCTACAGGATGTAAAAAGGGAAGTAGGAAGTGCTGACTCAATATCTTATTCTGCCTAGTTTTAGTAACTGTGAAATAATCTGAAGTTCATCTCCGAAAACAGGACACAGTCATGGATCCATGAACATAGCCATTGCACATTACTCTCTCGTGTTTTTTTTAATAGAAAAACAGGATTTAGAAGGGTTCTATTTTTAGTTCACTCAGTACTTTAGCAATCTTTTCCAAAAATTGTTATTGGCTCATTAAATAACTTCAACAAGTTCTGCCACAAGAAAATCCAACATGCAATCTCAACTCTGCTACCAGAACTTACTTTTCCGGAGACAGAAGGCCAAACATCCCAGGAAAAAATAAAGACTCCATCGCAATTTGGCTTTAAATGAAGCTCTCAGCAATACCCTAACAACTTTTGACATCTTGCTACTTTTGAATAGTTCTTAAACATCCCTTATAGCTCCTATAAATATTACAGAAATTTCTAAATGTAAAATAATCATACCATCATAGTTCTACAGCATGAAAATAGACCCTTCATCTCAACTTCTCCTTGCTGACTAAATTGTCTACCCAAGATAGTCACATTTGCCTGAATTGACCTGTATCCCTCTAAAAGTTTCCTGTCCATGCCTGTTAAATATTGTAATTATACCTGCCTTCTCTGACAACTTATTCTATATACCCCTCCCACCATAGTCTTTTTAAAAATAAACCCAGCTCCCTACTTAAATCTATGCCCTCTAGTTTTAATGTCACCTCCCCCAGGAAAAAGATTGACAATTTACATTATCTATGTCCCTCATGTTTAATACTCCTCCATATGATACCTCTTCAGCCTCCTAAGCTCTAGGGAGAAATATCCCAGCCTATCCAGTCTCTTATAAAATTCAACCTGCTAGTCCTGGTAACAACCCTGGTCAGGTGAAACTGATCTATGTAAGAAATCAAGGTCTGACTTCTGCAACACAACCAGTGATGGGAAGAGGCACATCAAGGCCAAGCTAGAGTTCCTGACAAACTGCACAGATACCAGTCAATTGTGGCAAGTTATGCATGTGGCAAGTTTCAGGCTACAAAGAGGATGGGAAGAATCACAGGCAACAATGTGCCCCTTTCTGTTGAACTCAATGCAATCTATGCTTGCCTTGAACAGAAAGTCAGTGAGTCATCAGTGCTCATCTTGACAGTTATCCACATCTCTACCCAAGTTCACTGTCAAGGACACCAGATCAGCCTTCTCGAGAGTAAACCCACAAAAGTTGACTGGACCAGAGAGAGGACATGTCCTGTGAACTTCCACAAACCAGCTGGTGGGAATAGTCACTGAAATGATTAACTACTCCCTGTTCAAATATTTCTCTAACTCCATCTACAAATTTGCAGATAACACCTCTGCTGTAGGCCGGATCACAAACAACATCAAGAAAGAGTACAGAGAGGAGATGAAGAATCTGGTGGCATGCTGTCAGGATAACAATCTCACCCTCATATCATGAAATTGAAGGAGCTGGGCACTGATAGTATTTCACTGGTCTGAGAACCACTGTTATGTCTGCTTGATAATAACTTGAAATTTAACTGACCTCAGGAAATGGAAATTACTACAAATCCCGGTATGTAAGTATCAGTGCTGAGATGGAAAGCTTCAGGTTCTTAGGAGGAAATATCACCTACCAACCTGTCCTGCTGATCTATGAGACAGAACAGTAGCAAATAAGTTATGTTGGCTGTGTGTGACTAATATGCCATGATGTTTTATTCTTTTAATTAATATTTCATTGATTTTATTTTTTTTATTATTATATAATTGATTTTGAATTTTTCAGATGGCCAAAGGTATTAAGATAATTCACTGGAATGTTTCAGGGTTGAACCACCTGATTAAATGTTGTAAAGTCTTTTCACATATTAAAAAGTTTCAACCTGGGATAATCTTTTTATAAGAAACTCATCTGCATTCATCTGATAGCTCTCATTTTTTTTAATTTTTGAAAGGGACAGCATTTTCACTCATAATGTTTTGCTAAGTTTAGAGGCATTTTAATGTTGAGTGACAAATCTGTTCTGTTTATCATGCATAATGTTATTGCTGACACTAATGAATGTTTTTTGATTTGTCCAGTAAACTTTATAATAAATAGTTTGTTTTTGTTCATGTTTATGGCCCCAATATTGAAGATCCAAATTTTTTTGAACATAACTTCTCTCTTTTACCAGATTTAAATGTATATTCCTTGATTGGAGGAGGTGATTTAAATTTTTGGCTATACTTACTAACTCATTAGAAGAATCAAAAACTGAGGATACAATCTGCCAGCCAGGATAAACTAACTAAAAATCACTGCCACCACCACTTCACTTAAAATAAAATAGATGTTTATTTAATCATATAACCAATTTAAGTTTATTGTCATCTGATTGCACAAGTACAACCCAACAAAACAGTGTTCTCCGGTCCTCGGTATATTATATCTATAAATAAATACTGTTTTGTACAAATGAGAGTCTCGGATGTTTAGTGTAAGCAGTTCCTTTGGTCATTCAGCATTCTCACTGCCTATGTGAAGAAACAGTTTCTCAGCCTGGTGGAACTAGTTCTGATTCTCTTGTATCTCTTCCCTGATGGGAACAGCTGAAAGGTGCAGTCGGCCAAGACGCTCTCGATAGAGCTGCTAAAAAGGTTGATATAACGGTGGCCAGTAGCCTTGCCTGCTTCATTTTTCTCAGGAAGTGCAGTCACTGTTGCACCTTTTTGACAAGTGAGATGTTGAGTGTCCATGATAGGACACTAGAATAATGAACTCCAAGGAACTTGGTGCTCTCCACTATTCTACTACAGAGTTGTGAATGTGTAGTGGAGGGTGGTCATTCCTAGTCCTCCTGAAGTCCATCTACATCTTGTCCATGATGAGACTCGGGTTGTTACTCTCATGCCATTTCATGAGATTTTCCGCTGCTTCTCTGAAGTGCAACTCATCATTTTGCTGCTGATTTCAAAATGTCAAAAACTGAACTGCTGGAAGTTCTCACCAGTATTTCTCAGCAGATCTGTCGAGAGAGAAACAATACTGTTGTTCATAGAATATTGAAATTATTGCTCTGAAATGTTAGCTTTGTTTTTCTCTCTTCATAAATGCAGCCTGACTGGTTGTGTGCGCCCATCAGTTTTAGTTTTTATTTTGGATTTACAATTGTGGTAAACTGCTGTATTCCTGAGTACCTGGTTCCGACCCCTCCTGTGACTGTACCTGTGGACCCTCCCTCCTTTGACCTTGTATAAACCCTCTAACACCTTGACCCTTCCCCAGAAAGCCTGAGTCATGGCACAGGATGAGGCCCTTGTCCATTGTGAATAAAAGGCTGTAAATCAGTGACTCATTGTGATAGTACAGATTCTATCACCAGTACAGATGGTCGTGGAGGATGACTGTGATTGGCTGAGAGTATAGCCACACCTACTGGCAAGCCTTAAAGGATTGCTCCTAGCCAGACCAGGTCATTCTGGACTGGTCGACCTACTTGTGATATGCTCCAGTCTTTTAGTTGGTTCTTTCGACGCGCACTACACTCAGTTTCAGCCTCTCGAGTTACTTACTGCACATCATCAAATGTCAGCAGCATTTCCTATTTTGTTATCAAAGAAAGGCACCTCGATTGAAGATTATCACTCCATTAAATTTCAGAAAAAGAGAGAGAATGCTAGAATCTGGTGCTGTCTGGAAGGAGTTTGTACATTCTTCTCATGTCTGCGTGGGTTTCCTCCAGGTGCTCTGCTTTCCCCCCACCCTCCATAACATATGAGGTTTGTAGATCAGAAGCACTCTTCATGAGGCAGGAGTGGATGTTTAAATGACTACTATCCGCAGAAAACTTCATGAACACAAATACAGAGGCTACACTGTAAGATGCAAACCGCTAGCTCAGCACAGAAACAAGATACCCAGATTACAGTTTGCCAAGTAGTATTTAAAAGAGCCTGCAGAATTCTGGAAAAAAAGTCTTATGGACAGACGAGACCACGTTTAAACTGTTTCAGAGTGATGGCAAGAGCAAAGTGTAGAGGCATAAAGGAACTGCCCAAGATCCAAGCTGTTAGTTAAGAAGGTATATTTTCCTTCATGAGCCAGGACATAGAATATGAGAGCAGAGGTAGAGCTATTTTAAAAAAAAAGAGATGGAAAAAACCTTTCACCTCAGTAAAGATGTCTTTGTCTAGAGGGCCTAGGTTTAGGAGAAGGAGAAGAAGTTTAGAAGAGATTTGAGGATATTTTTCACCCAGAGAGTAGTTGAAATCTGGAATACACTCCTTGAGGAAGTGGAGGAGGCACATGTTCTCGCAATATTAAATAAGTACTTAAAATGCCAAAGGCCAGAGACTGAATTATGGAAGCTGGGACAGAAAGAACAGGGTGGATTGAAGGACCTGGGGTGTTGTTCTATGATAGTAGAGTAGTAGAAATTACCATTCCAGAAATCAGAGAGCAGAGTGTGCACCAACAACAATTGCATCCCCTTGTTTGCTTACCAAGCAATGAATGGTTCATTCATATATACATAAATGCAGCACATGCTCTGAGCTTATTGCAAGCCTCTTCTGAATATTAAATAAAATAAACAAGAATTAAAGTAATTAGATGAAAGTAATTTGCATGAATGTACACAGTCCAAATTTCTGCAAGCTGAGGAATCATTTGCAATTATAACAGAATTATTTCAGAAAAGAAAGATTGTATGCATTCTACATTATTATTACTTCATTGGTTTTTATTTTTTACAAGCTTTAATGCCTGAAGCATGGATGACAAAGTTAAATGGAACACTCTTTCAGAAAACACAACCAGTCAATCTAATGGATAAAGTGCTCTGCTATCTGAACTCTAACTGTATTTTTCCATTTTTTTCAGGTTCAGCAAGAGTAATTTCTTTGATTTACATGGAGCATTAAATGTACAGAAATACTTGTAGACACTTTAAATGGGCACAATTAAAAAATACATGTCTAATCAAAAAGGAGATATTACTTGATCAAGTGGCATCATTGTGTGTAAAGACCTGCTTAAAATCATGCCTTTGTGGCATGTAATCTTTATCACCCAAATATTTCCTTAAATGTTTAAATATTCCAAATTGAAGGATCTAAAACATCTCCATATCCAGGGCATTGAGTCAAGAACCAATATGATATAGAGGGGGTTTCACACAACACTTGAGACTTGCAATTATGTTGGATGCTGCTCCAGGTACTCCCTAGCCCTGAGATTAACTCATGAACTTTGTATTCTGCTTGACAGTGGGAAGATCACATCTTTAGTGAATGGGCATAGAAGAATGCAAAAACAACTGAAGACTAACATGAGATCAGATTTCAGATAAACACTGCTAGCTTGTAGAAGTGGATATGTTATTGACAAACCATGTATAGTTTGCTTAAAATGTTATTAATGGAAGTTGATTCTCATTGCACTAATGAGCATTGATAAGTTGAGCATGAGAGAGGAAGACACCTTCAAGGAATTTCAGAAGTGGCAATCAGAGGCCAGGAAGACAAATAAAATGACCATTGCTATGATCAGCTATATGAATGTAGAAGTGGATTAAGAAATTAATGAAGGTGAGGTCTAAGAAAAAATGTCCATGTAAAAGGCAACAGAAAGGTTGAAGAAGGGAGAAGATTGTAGTCAAATTTACAGGTTATTTGTAGCTTTGGTTGAGGAAATCTTCCTTGTGTATATTTGCAACATATATTTTAAAAATATGATATTATCATTTTGAATATTTTGCTATATTGCATGCACAATTTTTAAAATAGAATTCAACTTAAGTGGATAGCATGCTTGCTGAGTGAACTCCACTTAGTCCATCCTTCCACCATTAAAAACATCTGTTCCATTAACAACTGGCTGGTATTTGTTTATTTGTTAGTAAAGTAAAACTAAATAAAAATATAAGGAACAATGGAAATGCATGTTAAAGATATTTTTTTCTTGTATTCCAATTGGGGCAAATAATCCTTTCAAATACATATTTTATTTTTTCTCAAGAATGTGTCAAGTCCTACTATTTTTCATCCTATTTTTTCATTTTCAAACTAAAAATTCAGTTCTGAAACCTAATGGGATTCTGCTTCAAATAGAATTCATCCCACTCTGATTAATTTAATCTCCATAACATCTTTACTCAAGTTTAATTATTCATGTTTACTTTGGTTTTCCTAAATGAAGAATTTGCACGGTCACTTGAATTCCAATTTTAAAACTGTCGTGGAGATATTATTTTTGCCTTTCTTTGATTTTGTATAAGGAGAAGGAAAGAATATCTACCTTGTTTCAGTATTGAAAGCAGAATAATTATAGTGTTGCTATGGTAGCAGAATGCTATTTGGTTGAGGAGTGTGTACCAGACATCTCACATCTTTCAAATAAGCTTCTGAATGTAAATATTTATGATTTTACAAATTTGTTCAAATGTAGTAATGGCATTCTTTGCATTAGAGGATTGAGTGAATTTCAATCTACGTTGAAATTCAAAATTGGTTGTTCTCAAGGCTAAAATAAATAATGAGCGCAACCAGATCATAAGATGTATTTCTTTTTACACAGAACAAAGCATTGTGTAGCAAGCTGTCAACCTATAAAGGATCGTTCCAAATCAAATATACAATAGCATACTTTGAGGTAACAAGAATATCTGCAGATCCTAACATCTCCTGCAGTACACAAAAGTACCAGAGAAACTCAGCAGATCATGCAGCATCCATTGGAAATAAAATAAAGTTGACATTTCAAGCCTGAGCCCTACTACATTAGGAATGGTGGAAATAAGGCAGATGCCTGAATACAAGTTGGAGGAGGGGGAGGGTTTGTGGAAGGGGAAGAAGAGGAGGACAGACTAACAGATAAGAAGTGAAGGGTAGAAGGTAAAAAAGCTAAGAAATTATAGGGGAGAAGGCAGAGGGCTGAAAAGGGTAGCTCTCTGATTGGAGAAGGGAAGAAGCTGGGGAGTGGGAGGAAGGGAGACAAAGGGATGGGGGAAAGAGAGATAACTGGGGGAAGGAGTTAACAGAAATTAGAGAAGTTGATATTGATGCCCTCTGGTTGGAGACGATCAAGATGGAATATAAGGTATTGATCCCGCAATTTGAAGATGTCTTCAAAATGGCACTACATTGACAAACATATCATTGTGACATGGTGTGTGGAATTAAAATGATTGCCATTGGGAGGCACCTGCTGATGCTCAATGAAGAGATCTCCCAGTTTGAATCCAGTCTCCCCGATGTGGAGGAGGCTGCATTGGGAGATGCAGTAAATTAATGTCTCATATAGATTCACAAGCAAAAAGCTATTTCACTTGGAAGGACTGTTTGGGGCTCCAGTTAGTGGTGAGGGAGGAGGAAATGGCATACTTCTATTACTTCTTGATGGAGTGCCAATAATGTTGCTCAGAGAATATCAGAGAATGAGTGACAGATGCACTGCATTACACTGATATCGAGTGACTATTATCAAGTAGGAAAACACAGGAAGCAATCTGCCCCAGGCAAGATCCTCCAAAATGTCATTAGATGAACAGTTAATTTGTTTTAGCTAACTAAATGAGGAATGTTGGTAAAGGGCCAGCAGAATTCTAGTTTTTTGTGTAGTACTATGAAATCATTAATTGCAGAATAGATCATGTTTTAACATTTCCTCAAAACATCAGTTTTTACAGAAGGACAGCAGTCATGCAGGTTTATTTAATGAATCGTTTTAACCCAGAGTCTCACATCTGCCCGCAGACAAGAAATGCAAGTTCATTCAGAGAGAGGTCATATTTCTTTATTTCTATTAATCATATTAATTTGAAAATAACATCTGGTACCTTGAGGCAGTGAAGCTGAGGTTTGGAAAATCTATTGCAATTAAATTCAAGTTAATAGATAACAAAGTGACAACATGACAAAACTGAAAACTTCCATTGTGTTTTGAACAATACAGAGACAGCGATGTTTGAGACTTTAAAGATAGTACTGCTTCTGATGCTCAGTAATGCAGAAAAATGTTCTTTGGGTACTGTGTCTCAGTAAGGTGAGCTTAAGCAATAATGAAATCTACAAAGTGGGAGAAATGAGGAGAACATCATTATCTAAGATGTTGCTCTTGCACTGGCATGGTGTTAAATTAGCCTTCATAAAATGCAATTCTGTTTTCTAAGCAACTTTATTTTTACAGAACTGTAGATTAATGATGAAATAACAGGTCAAACAATTTATTTTCTGCACCAATGGTAGAAATTCAGAAATTGTTTTGTTTTTATAAAAAAAATTCCTGTCGCATTATTTCTGTCAAGGTTGCAAAATGATATTACTTATCGATTCCCAAAATGTCTAAACAGATTATCAAATCAGTTTTACAGCAAACTACCAAAGGCAGTGAATAAAACTGCCCTCTTCATATATGTCTTAAATAGGTGTTAATATTATCAAATTACTGCAAAAATAGACACATTGCACTGTGATATGCAGTGAGCACTCTTTGAGGTGCAGGACCCTATGATGCTGGCTAATGTTTTTTTATATGACAGTAAAGTTGCAGTGTACTATTTTAAATGTCCATGTTGTATTTGAAGCAGATTTTATCTAAATGTAATGAAACTTAGATAAGTGAAATCAACAGCATTCAAAGATTTTGATACCAATAGATTAGATCAGAACCATTAAGCTCTTTAAGACAGGAAGGCATTGATGTGTTTGTTTATGGTTCAAGAAGCCCTGGATGTATTCTACTGTCATTACTGGTCTATTCCTGATTGTATCTTTCCTAGCAAAGTTTCAGTGGCTGAGATGAATTCTTTCCTTATCACAGAAAATAAATTAAGACCAAGTATCCTTTTTATCCATGTTACAGTTACATTCATGGAATCAATGTGTCCAGAGACTTCAGATTGATTCTAATATATATATAAATGTAATATAATGCATGTTTTAATGAAAAGTCACCTCAAATGTGCGCATCAAAAAGCTGAAGTATTTACATGACTACTTCTCATTCACTTAACTATTCCAGTTAATAAAGTTTTTAGGGTTATGCTATAGAAATCCAGTAAGAATTTCATGCTATTTCTTTTCCCCCCCTAACCCCAATAATCATAACAGTTATAATGCTCTCAACAGAAAAATTATTTTAGTACAGATTTAAAACATGTGGGCTGTTACTTTACTGGAGAGATCTATTTTTAGTGCACCTCTCTCAGTAATCTGTTTGGATCAGTACTTATAGTGTTGTAAATTGCTGAAGAAATATTGGCCATTAAACCCTCCTCACTCTTCGACAAAATATTCAATGGAATCTTCTGCCAGAGAAAGGTAATGAGGCCTCAGATGAACATCTCATCTCAAAGATGGCATCTCCAACAAAGCAGTGCTCCCTCTGTATTGTACTGAAGTATCAGCAATCAAACACTGCTGTCTTTCTGTGCCTACCAATTGAGTTACAGATGACAGTAAAAGATAATGACAATTTATATGTTTCATTTGGATTTCACTTAGTTTTGCCAATTTTAAGTGAAATATTTTTGAGAAATTTCAGATGTAATCCAAACTGTTAACAGTTGGTTTGGTTTAGTTTGTTGACATAGTTGCACAGCGGGTAATGCTGCCTTACATCTCCCATAACCTGGATTTAGTCCTGAGCTCCAGGACTGGATGTGTGGAGATTGCACACTCTCTTACCACATCCCAAAATATGCTGGTGAATAGTGAAATTGGCTACTGTAAATTACCCCTAGGTGGGTGATGGGAGAATTAGGAGAGATTGATAGAAATATGAGAGAGAATAGGTTTCAGGGAATTAAATGCAATTGATAGAATTGCTCTGAATGACCTTCTTCTATGTCATAAGGAAATATGAGTAAAATGAATGAGTAATGTGTTTATCACAGAGACCAAAAATAGAAAGATACGGTATTTTCATTATTCATCCCTACACTAGCAAAAAAAAAATCTGCTTGCCAGATTTTACAGTCAGAGTAATTAGTATAGGCTTTTTAATAAGTGTCACTCTGTATAGCTCAAAAACAATTAAAATGAGAAGGATTATATTAAATTTAAACAGATATGGTCAATTATAAATTTGCTTAAGTCATTGCAATGGCAGTTTTAACTCAATGATCAGCAATATCACTTTTGAAAGACAAAGGCACGTAATCAAGTTGTCAATGGCAGTGTCTTTAGTTTCCTTTGTGATATTGCTTTATTTGGTAGGTAAATAGAAAAATAGAAAAAAAAAACCCAGAACATCTTTCAATGAAGCATTAGCTTTCAGCTACGGTGCCTGGGCTCAACAAGATATTCAACAAGTCATACCATCTAATATATATTTGTACATGTATGACTGTTTGTTTGTCTATTCTCCATGGAGTATTCCAAAAATGTCCAAGGAAGTTCAATTGGGGTAACATTTGATGCTGAATGTCATGACCACATAAAATTTAATCTTTAAAGTCATATGAAGTTCAAAAGTGTTTTTTCACCAGCTTGCATTGACTTGCATTACTGTTTATTATACAAATATTTACTAGCACTGACACATTACTGTTTACTATAATTGTGGTAACATTAGATGCTGAATGTCATGACTACATTGAATTTAACCTTTAAGGTCATATGAAGTTCAAAAGTTTAAAAAAAATTGAACTTGCACCAGGGAAACCTCAATTAGTTGTGCATGTATGTCTGTTGGTTTGTCTGTTCTCCATGCAAATCAATACAGAGCACTCTAGAAACACCTAAAGAGGTTCAGTAGGTGTAACATTTGATGCTGAATGTCATGACCACATTGAATTTAAGGAGAAAATACTTTCTGGATGTGGTAAGAGAGAAGATGTACTCATTCTGAGAATTCCCATCATTCCTATTGATATGCCATTTAAGTTCAAGAGACTTTCATTTCCCATATGCCTGAGCTTCACCATGTCTATCAACAAATCCCAAGGTCAGATGCTGAAGGTAGCTGGACTGCAATTGGAAGACCCCAGCTTTTCCCATGGGCAGCTTGGATATTCACATGTTGGAAGCCCGAACGGTCTTTATATATATAAATGTTCTAGGTGTAAAACCTAAGAACATTGTTTAATATGAAGCCTTTAGCTGAGAATTGTTTGTCTATGTTTTCCCAGAAGTCATCTTTGTTTGAACTGTGTATTTCTGTTACAAAGAATATAAATGTTGTGTTTGAAAAAAATATATTTATGCAGAATTACCATGAATTTTTGGGGTATTTTGTTTCAACCATGTAGTCAACAATTGAGTGTTTTATTTGCCAGGCAATGTCGGGTTCCTGCTAGTTCAATATAAACTGGTTCTTAAAGGTAACCTTTCCACATTAAAAAAATTAAATCTACACAAAAAATGAACATTTACATAAATTAATAATTTGAACCATCACACCTGATTTATTAGTCTATTTGCTCATTAAATTCCTCACTTCAAGATTCACTTGACTTGTCTGAAGCTTTTCCTTCAGGCCTAGAAATTTCCTATAGGCGAGATGAACAGCTGGTTTCACATCCTATTCTGCAATTCCTGTTTCAAAATCATGAAGACATGATTTTGAATCCTTTGGCATTAATTTCTTGGTAAAAGCAAAATGCAACTCCAAGCCTAATGACCAGTGTTCAGAATTTCACTGGATGTCATGAACGCAGTTGCAACAGTCTTCCCTTTGGTAATTCTTACAGATTTCTATATTTGCTTGTATTCATTAGTTAAGGACGTTGAGAACAGGTGCAGAACATCATGTTGCAACCGAACAAGATGTTGGTGGGACTGTACTTGGTGTATTGTGCACAATTTTGATCATCCAGCTATAGTAAAGCTATTACCATGCTTAAAAAGGTTCACGAGAAAGCCAACGTGACCGGTCGGTAGGCTTGATCCTAAGAGGCTGGAAAGGCTGGGGCTTTTGTTCCTGGAACGTAGGAGAAAACCCACCCAGACACGGGGAGATACGAACCCAGGTCCGGTCCTGATCGCTGCCGCTGTACTAACCGCTACGCCAAACCTGCTGCCATCAGAAGCTGAATGACTTTTGTGTCACACTGAAGTTTCAGTGAAAGCAGATCTGATGGGAACATGCAAAGAAATACCACAAAGCTCGCAGAGTCCCAATAGTTGATCAGATCAGTAAAAGTTCTCATGAGAAAAGTTTCTCGGACTCTGCCCCCAGCATCGATTAACACCGTTGCAATAATGATAGGAGACCCTCCTGCTCAAGGAAATGCGTTCATCTTGCCGTAGCCTTCGGCACAACAATACGCTTGGCCGATGACACTCCAACCCTTTGCTCCGTCCAACGCCGTACTTTGGTCATGCTTGCTGAGGACCGGCGCGCGGCGACGCGATGACGTCACGGGCGCGCGGCGACCCGGGCGTTTTGTTTCAGCGGACCGAGCGAGACGCTGTCAGAGGAACGGTCGCGTCCTCGAGGGTCACGGCGAGTGGTGGAGCGACAGCGGTGGCAGTCGGAGCCTCGCCGCACCGCCGGCATGTGGGCGAGCAGCCGCCGTCGCGCTTTGGGATCGGGGGCACCTGTCCCATTGTGCCCACACGCATCACCTTCTGCTTCTCCCCCGGCCTGAGAGCGACCGCCCCCGCCACCCCCCTCCCCACTCCCCAACGGAGGTCCGTGCGTACATTTTGGAGGCGAGCAGGCTGTCGGTGGGTAGGCCGAGGGGGAGTCGGGGTGGGGGGGGGGGGGAATCCGGCGGGGTTCCCAACGTCGGCGACTCGCTTGCTCACCGTTTGCGGCTGACGGCAAACCATGATGAAGACCGAAGCTTCTGCGGAGAGATCGAGCCTCCGCAGCTCGTCGCCGCACCGCAACGCTTACAGGAGCGATTTCCAGGCTCTCCAAACCACCTTCAGTAAAGGTGGCGGAGGAGGTGCGGGGACCGGGGCGACGGCAGCCGGCGGCGAGTCCAAGGCGAAGCAAGTGTCCGAGGAGCCATCATCGCCCCCACGACAGCAATTGCGGGGAAGGAAATATGGCTCCAACGTTAACCGAATCAAGAACATGTTGTTCCTGCAGATGGGCATGGGGTCCGGCGAGGAGAACGCGGCTTCTGCCCGCGTCAGGGCGGCGCCTTCGTCCCCGCGCCGGAGGCTCCGTGCCCGCGATGTGCAGCCGGCCCCAGGGGCTCGCGTTCAGGTGTCAGCCGGCGGCTGCGATCGGACAAGCCGCGTGGACTGTCGCCGAGACGGTCCGGCCACCGGCTCCAAATTCAACGAAACCCGCAAACTCTTCGAGCCCAACCCTCTCAAGCCGGCCGTCCCTGCGCAGCCAGACTCGCCCAAAAAAGAGAGGAAAGGTTTCCCTGACCAACGGCTGGACGACTTGCAAGGGGTGCAAAGCCTCCGCTGGGATAGAGGTAGCACTGATTCACTGGACAGCACCTGTCCAAGGACAGAGACGGTGTCTGCCGTCAGCTGCCCGCTCTCTGCTGCATCCCAGAATACAGAGCAACAAATCGTAGCAGCTGGCAAAAGCTTTACCACTGGGCACAATGCCCTTGTCCCAAATGCTTCCTCTAAAACACTTGAACTTCAAGAGCCGCGGCAGCAAAAGCAGCAGGCGGCTTCTAAAACTCTCCCAGTTCAAGGCCAATATGGGATTTATTTTGCAAACCAGAATGCTACAGGTTTACCTGCAAAAGGTGAAAAACGGGAAGGCGTCTCAAGCCAAGTGGTACTTCCTTCAGAAAGTGTAAAATCTACCTTTCACAACAACAGTGAAGTGAAAGGAACGCAATTAAAATATGGCATTGACGAATGTTCAGATAATCGCGACGACCACCAAGACGGAGGATCTTCTGCGAACTTGGAAACTCGTGTTTCCGAGTCTCCTGTTGTGGCCGAACTATCAGGGGGTACGAGAGTTTCAACAGCAAGTGAAAATTCCTCTGAGGAAAGCACAGCTGAATATGCTGGGCCTCCAGTCACCAGTCGGTCAACTGACCAAAGTGTCAAGAATGAATGTTCCACAACTCAACCATTAGTTCAGCCTGCTGAAAATGAAGGGTGCAGTGTGGAATCTGGAGATGACGCTGGTTGGGACCACGCTTATGAGGACTCGGAGGAGCAACTGGAGAGCGATGAAAATAATTACGAACCCGTTTTGGAATGTACCGAAGTAACAGGATTGTCAGATGAAGATAGTGTACCAGCCAAGAGGAAAATTAAATTCAGCACGGATCCCATAAAAGTAAGTGAAGATTAATCCATGCTTCCCCCCCCCCCCCCCCCCCCCACCTAAGTCCGTTATGGATATTTTGACGAATAAAACTGAAACATAAGAACAGAAATGTAATGAACAAAACTTGAACAATTTGTTGAATACCTATTTTTAGGTGTACATTTGTAAATAACATTGTTTGAATTGTGAGCAGGGAGATAATTACTCCTCAATTTGTATTATTTCATTAAGAAATGAAACGATTTTTATTGTTTATTTCACAGCAACAAAGGCTGTGCCTGCTAATCAGTTCTAAATTTTAAACAAAACAGCATATGGCAATGAGTAAGGGAATCCAAACTCTGGATCGATCTACTTGCTCAATAATTCGAATACATGGCATTTGATTGTAGCTTCTTGATATTTCTTGAAGTCTCACTGAATATTTAATTTGAATAGGTAACTCACACCTGCATGGATATATTTTATTTTCATCACAAACTTTGAAGGACAGAGCAATTGGAGAATTAATTCTTGCCTTGGCTTTTGATCTATTCCAATCATATAGCTCAAAGTGCATAATGCAATGGCATTTATAATGAAAACTAAGAATCATGAAAACATTGAAATAAATATGATATTGATGACAAACATTTGTAAATGGGAAGGAAATTCCACTAGCATTTTATAGCAGCCTGAAACTTAAAAAGGGAAGTGGATATATATACTAGTTATTGTTTATACTTAAACATGATTGAGCTAACAAATGATCTTTAATCCCAAATAATCCGCATGAATTAACAAATTATGAGATACTTTATTGGCTGCTGAACTAAATTTGATAAGGGTAGTGATTGAAAGGTTGATCAGAAGATTGGGTTTCTTGTCCCTCTTTGAAGAGGGACGTGATGATAATAGGTAGTAGCCCCTTTTCCACTGGCCGAACGCTGGTGTCAAATGACATAAATTCACGCTGGGGATTAACTGCCTCTACCCCTACTCATATCCCTGGCATTTGCTGATGCCGCCATGCTGATAAAACCAGTGGAAAAGAGTCAGCAGAACGTCACCTATTTCCAGTTGAAGGTAGAACACTGATCCCTGGGGGTGAGTTGTGTTCAATGAAAAAGCAATTATTGTCCAAGTTAAGGGTGGCCCAGTGGAAATGGCACATAGGGCTTCCTATCCTGGATCACTGCACAGCCAATTAACTGGGATGCCAGTGGAAAAGGGGCTACTGCTTCTTTTGGCAGAGGAAAAAGGAGCACAGTATGTTACATTCCAAATTGTGGAGAATTTTGGCAGGATATTAAAGAAAAGGAAAGATGAGGCTATTGTAAGGATATTTCAATACGAGGTTAGTAAGTTTAAAGGGCAGCACAGTTGGCGTAGCAGTAGCGCAATGTCTTTACAGCACTAGCAAAAGGGACAAGACTGGGGTTTGAGTCCTGTACTGTCTGTAAGGAGTTTGTACATTTTCCCAGTCTCTGTGTGGGTGGTCTCTGGTTTCCTCCCACAGTTCAAAACAGGGGATGTTGGTTAATGGGGTGTAAATTGGGCTGCATGGACTCGTGGGGCAAAATGGCCTGTTATGTGCTGTATGTCTAAATTAAATTTTTTAAAAATTAATTAATTGGAGGATTGATAGTGTAACTTAACAAGTATTGGGATAATAGTTGAATTGAGCTTGATGAAACACACAGCATGGGCAATTGAGTATTAGAAAGGTGCATATTAGATTATGGGATGTGGTAGATGTCATCTTAGCATTGTAATCTGTAGATAAAGTTGTTATTAAGGACTGGAAATGTCAAGTTGATTTGAGAGTTGTTCATGAGGCTGTCATCGTGTAACTGAAAGAGACAAACACTCCTGCAGCTTTGTTGGCACAAATTACTGGTAGTTCATAATGTATCAGTTCTTGTACATTGAAAACAGAAAAATAAATATTACAGAGGGTATGAGAAATTTGGCTTATTTTTGCACGGTGGATTTGGGATTGTTATTGTGGCACATTATTATGTCACACAAATCTAAATCCTTATTCATTTGGGTTAAATAGTTTTATGTTATTACATTCATGGCGCTTGATGAGGTGGGTGGTGGTAGAATTCATGATTTTTTTGTATTTCTTCAGGAACTTTTTATCCTATTAGCTACAGTAACACAGTTAAATTTGTTTTTGTTGACATTTTGTTATACAGTAGTAATTATTCAGGCTTCAATTTCTTCAATGTTGATCACCTTAAGGCTGTTGAAACAAGAATGGTGTAAGCTAAATGGCTGCTTGAGCCTGCTCCACAATTCAAAAGGTCACAGTTGATTTAATGATACTTCCTTGCCTGCTCCCCACATGTGTTTATCTTGTCCTTGAAAATGTTCAGTGACTTGGCTTTCACGCTTTTCTGTGGTAGAGATTTGCAAGCCAATAAGAGATGAAATTCTTCCTTCTCTGCATCTTAAATGAGAAGATCCTTGTTTTGAAACTAGCCCCTTGTTCTATATTTTCCCATAGTGAGGTGGGTTTGTTGTGGGTGGGCAACATCCATTCAGCATCTAAGTCCCTTCAGAATTGTCAATAAACTAAAGTGCTAGAAGCATTTACTGTGGCAGCATTTCTGGAAAGAGAAACTGAGTTACAATTTCAGGTTTATTGAAACATATTTGTTAGAATATTCAGAATCTTGTATGTTTGACAAATTTCTCTTGTGAACACCAATAATGTAGACACAATTTGCCAATGTTTCTTGTAACACAACACCCTCGTGCCTGAAATCAGTATAAAAATCTTCTCTAAATAGTCTCCAAAACAAATGTGTTCCTCCTTAAATAGGGAGGCCAAAATTATTTGAAATGCTCCTGGAACTTACCACCTCTCTGTAGGCATCCCAACATTTTACTCCCTCTCACATTCCATTTATCTTTCTAATCACATGCTGTCTCATCTTGCTCGCTGTATTTCATTTCCTCTTGAGCTTTCTTATCCTTTATACCAAGTGAATAACCTCAAATTTTCCATTTTGTATTACATTAATTATATTTTCCTACTTACTTGGAAAGCTTTCTGTCATCTTATCTTACTTTTGTTGTTTGGTCAAAGAAGAATAGCTACGGTGCACTTGTGTCTTTACCCTAGTTAATAATGTAGATTAAAAATCGTTGAAGGACCAACACTGCTCCTTATGGAATCTCATCTTTGGTTATGTTGTTAGCCAATTCTATATCATTGCTGATGTTTTTACTCCCAGACTCTAAAAAAGCAGACACCTTATTAATACAAGGGTTAATTTGGAGTTTGAGCACATAAATAAATTTTAGAAGATGATGTAAGCTCTTGTTTGCAATTTTTTTATTTTCATTACTTGTCTGGTTGTTCTTTCTGTTTGTATTCTGAATCTTATAGTCACCCAGTATGGTTATTAAGGTAACTATAAACTATTTAGGGACTACCAAAAGATTCATTTGCACGAATGAAACTTTTTTTCTTGCACAAACTACAACTGTGCATATTTAGTTATATCATTATTTGCTTATTTATTTAGACTTACAGGCTGTTTCACCCCATGAACCCATACCACCCAACTTACACCCAATTAATCTATACCCCAAGCATGTTTCAAAAGGTGGGAGGAAACCAGAGCCCCTCAAGGAAAATCCACGCAGACACAGGGAGAATGGTGCCATAAAGGTGTTGTGCTAACCACTATGCCAACCTTGCTGCCCAATTATTATAATTTATGTGGTAATTTAATGTATACTATTAAATTATGTGGTAATTTAACGTATACTATTCTAGTTGCTGTTTAGGTGCAGCATGTTCAAGTTGGTATGATCTGACTATAGCTACAACCAGATAAAACTGTGTTTCTCTGGACCATGGTAAATGCACATACAGTATGTTTATGGTTATTTGAAAAGCTTGGGATAGGTCGTTTTTCAGTTAACTGGATTTTTCTGAAAACTGAATAATAGCTTTAAGCAGCCCAGTAGCTTCACCAGAATACTAGTATTAGTTAAAGGAAGAAAACTGAAAAACAGCTGTTGCTGATCCCCAACACCCTCCCCACCATTGTACCCAGTCCTGCTCAGGAGCCCTATGTCTCAACTCCTCCCTGGGAGGCTGCTCTCCTTGATGACGTCAGGAGAGCGGAGAACCAAGTAAAGTGGAGGGTAAAGAAGAAATGGAAATTAGTACAATATCCCCACGTGCTGCCTGACCCACTGACTTACTCAAGTTGCTCACTGATGGCTCGAGATTCCAGCCCACTTCTCGGAGCGTCTGTCTTCCCAGACGGTTCTGAGTTCTTGTTACCAAACTGCACTTACAGCGTGTCAGAACCCCACGTGAACATGTCGGTGAAAAAAAAAATTCAACTTGCCATGTTACCAGATAATTGAACTTTTTGGTTAACTGAATTTTGGAGAACCGGAAATGTACTGTATACACAGCATACAATAAATGTGTATACATAAAAATGCAACACACACACACCACTTATTAAAGTCTCAAGGTTACAGGACACTTTATTCATTAATCACACAGCCTGCCAGTCCTAATTTTGGACCACAAAAGCAAAATCAGGCCATTCAGCCCATCAAGACTGTCCTTCTTTTCCATTATGGCTGATTTACTCTCCTTTTCACCCCATTCTCATGCCTTCTCCACATAACCCTTGATTCTCTTCCTGATCAAGAATGTATCTACTTCTACCTTAACTATCCCCAATTACTTGGCCTCCACAGCTGTCAGTGGTGATGAATTCCATAGATTCCCACCCTGTGTAAAGAAATTCCTCCTCATCTAGTTGGAACATTTTTGTATTCTAGTGACTTCCTCACTATATGAAACATCCTCTCCACATCCACTCTATCTAGGCCTTTCAGTATTCAATAGGTTTCAATGAGATCCCCCCCCCCCACCCCATTCTACTATACTCCAGCAAGTTCAATCCCAAAGCCTTCAAAAATTCCTCATTTTGATGCTCCTATATCTTATTCCTCATGGCAGTAGGTCAAAGATCCTGTGTAGTGAATGGTAAGGATCTTCAATAATTCTTTGACTCCTATTTAAGCAATGCTCCTGGTGAATGTTGTCTGTAGAGGAAAGGGAGACCCCAGTGATCTTCTCGGCTGTTTCAATGATTTTTTGATGCTTTGTGATATCTTACAATGATGCAACCAGACAGGATGCTGTCAATAGTGCTCCTGTTTTTAAAAAAAAAAGACCTTGCCAGCATCTGTACATTGTACTGTGTGTGACAAACTCTCATGACTCATTACCCAGTATTAGACTACTGCCACAAATTAAAATGCTTGGATTATACTGTTTGCTTTTAACTGGCTTACTGGGAGTTATGATTACCAAAGTTCTCAGGACTTTGGAAGTGAACAGGTGGAGGAGGATCAGTTTCTCGTATGCTATTGATTACATGCTAGAAATTCCACTGCATGATCAGTGGCACAGATGTGTATGCTATGCAGTGTTGAGTAAGAGATTTGAATGAATAGCTTTTACCATTTCTGCCACAACAAATACTTATAAATTAAATTTGTGATTTTATTTTGATCCCCAGTTATCATTATTGACTTTAAAACACTCCAGAGGCACCTTTACAGTGTCATCTGTGAAGTTCAATATATCTCGTTATTTCATGTCTGCACACTGTGGCACACAAATTATTGAAGTGCTGGCGGTAAGATTCTGGCACATCAGACTTCCAATAGATTCACAATAGAGTATAGCTTTGAATTGTACTGGGATGATTAGCTGCATGGTTTTCACGCTCTGCAACTTGACACCAACCATGACTGAAATACAACTACCCCCCTCGCCCATTATTTTAAATGAAATTACTGACATCCAGTAAAAAGCTCAGATATAGTTAATTTTTGTGACTTCTCATTTATGTTCAGTAAACCTCCTGGTATGCAGCACATGGAAATTAGTAGATGTTGGATAACTGTATTTTCCAGTTGCTTGAGACTCACTCTTACAATGCCTAATACACCTGCATTAAGAATAAACAGTTTAAAAGACAAAAATACTACATTAACTTGGACTGAACAAACTTCACTTGGATTAATATATAAACATGAAGCATTTTACTTTATATTCAGTCATATTCTTTGAAAACATTTAACTGTTGCTGCATCTGCAGGTTCCTCCCTCTCCACAGCACTGCCCAAAAGATGAACAATAACATTATTGGTCAAGATCCAAAATTTTTTTTAAACTTGGAAATATTTTTGACACAGAATTGAAAGTAAACGATCCTACAGCGGATCGTGAAGCAGCTATAATGCTGCCACGAACAACAAATTTCATGACACATGTTCATGACAATAAATTCTGATTCTGAATTCCTAGGATTTATTATACTCTGGGTGAAGATTTTTTTTCTCATTTCAGTACTGAATGGCTGACCCCTCATTTTGAGACTGATTCATGGTTCTGAATACACTAGGCAGACATCCACTAAATTGTGTACATTCTTATCGAATCACCTTTCATTTTTCTTTGGAGTGAATCATTTTTACAGACTCTGTAATTGTAATAAAAACACAAAAATGCTGGAAGAACTCAGTAGATCTTGCAGTGTCCATTGGAGATAAAGATATTTATTCTGATCTTTAGGGCTTGAGCCCTTCTTCTAGGTATGAACAAAAAGCAGGCACGTGCTTGAATAAAAAATGCTAGGGGAGAACAGAAAAAGAAAGGGCAGGGGAAGGAGCACAGGTCAGGCAAAATGTGTTAATTGAGCATGGATAGGAGCACAGAAGATCGGGGGAGTGGGTGGCTTTGTGAATGCAGAGCTGGAGGAAAGGAGACGGAGGGAAAAGAGAGATTCTTCTAAACACTATTGAACAATTTTTTTTTCATGGGACAAACTGCTCCCCCCTCCTACTGCGATCTTAATTGCACTTTTTATTTAAAAAAAGCAACTATATCTTTCCTTGCATAAGGAGATCAGATTTTATTCCAACTGCTTCTTCATAGATCTTGAAATGTTTACTAAGATGTCTATTCTCTTGAACTCAAATCTTCCTTCAATAAAGTCCATGTTATGCCTGTACTTTAAATTTCCATGATATACTGTACATAAAAGGATGCACAGATTCCACTGACACCTTTCAATTTCTCATCTTTTAAGAAATAGCCAGCCATTTTGTTTTTTTAATAAAGTGAATGTTCAGAAATTACAACTTTGCAACAGTTGTAATGCTGTCATCCATTCATTTAACCGACTCTAATAACCTGAAGCTTTTGCATCTTCATAATTCACACTACCATCCAGCTAACACAATCAACAAATTTACATATGCTCAATTGGCAGATACTGAATTGCAGCTTGCTGTCCTGAAAACGGCTTGTTTATTCGTTTTCTGTCTATTTGATCAATTTCGAATCCAGCACGCTCCAATTCTAATCGAAAAAAAATCCTGTTGTGCGGCATCTTGCGAATGACTTCTAAAAGTTCAAATACACCTTGAGGAACTTTATCAAAACTGATTTCCCTTTCATAAATCCATGTTGACTCTACAAATTCTTATTGTTATTTCCCAAGTATATTGTTTCTATTTCCTTAACAATAGATGCCACCTTGATCTCTACTACTGACATCAGACTAACTAGCCTGTACAGTAGTTACATTTTTTTCTCTCTTCCTCCCTCCCTCGTATTTTCCTCATTCTAATTTGTTGGACCTGTTCAAGAATTTTTGAAAATTACTTTCAGTGATTCAATATCTCTATTGCTTCCTCTTTAAAATCTTCTGGAATATAGGTTCAGTTACTGGGGATTTATTGTTTTTCAGTATTATAATCTCTTTTTTATTAATGTTAATTTCATTCACTCCTCTAGCACTTCTTTTATTTCTGGTAAGTTTACTGTGCTTTCATTCATGTAGTCAACACAAATTTCTCTGACTTTTCCCTGTTTCCAAATACAGTACATTTCAAATTATATGAAACACTCGCGACCGGATGTGTATCAGTTAACTGCATTTTCCGGATATTTGATCTCAGCCCAGTTTAAGTAGCAGAATATTTGTATCGGCTAACGCTGATCACGACATCTCTCCCTGCCATCACCAAACCTGCTCAGGTACCTGAGTGGGTCCCTCACTCCTTCCCCGCCCCCCCCACTGCCATCACGGAACTTAGCCAGAAAACTCTAGCCTTGGCTGCCAACACAACAAAGCTCCTGACGCCATGGCTACCGACCCAACAGAGCTCTCAACGCCACGGCCGCCAACCCAAACACACTGGCCCTGGCCGCCAACCCAACGGAGCTCCCAATGCTATGGCTGCCAACCCAACCGTTTCCCAACGCCATGGCCACCGATCTGAACCCTGGCCCCAGCTGCTGACCCAATGGAGTTAACAACGCCATGGCTACTGACCCACCAGAACTCCTGATGCCCAGCCTCAAATTTTATCCCGGACCCTGACAACTTACTCACTGGAGTTCCCAACACTTTCACTGTCGACTCCAGCAGTGAACCAGTCAGCCTACCTGTTGGAGATCCCAACACTGATGCTGCTGACTCTCATCTGAGCCCCAGCCTCCCTTGGGCTAGAACTTCCTGGGCACCTAATGTCTCTGCTCTGATCCCAGCCCAATAGCAATAGCATAATACTTGTACAGTATCAGCGGTTAAAACAACAAAACAAAGGAAGGTTTTTCAAGCATGAAAAAAAGTTTAATTCTTACCTCGAGCACACGAGAGCTCCATTGGATTTAAAATGGTGCTAACAACGCGTCAGAGTCCCACTTGAGCACAGCAAGTATAAAAGAAAATTCAACTTTTTTGCAAGTCGTGGGTAACTGGTAATTTCAGTAAAGTGGCTTTCAGATAATTGGAAATGTTTTGTAGCAATGAAATGTTTAAAATTAACAAATTTTAGATTTAATCAATATTTAATTATCTGCTACAAGTACTTACTAACTACATCATTGCATGTAATACTCTGCTAAATCTAGATAAATCATTAGAAATAGAAGCAGGATTCCATTGTTCAGTCAGATCATCTGTGTTAGTACTATTTTCCAGTAATATCCATCAAGACATTTAATATTTTAAAATATAGTGGTCAGTGTTTTGAATGGAACCAAGGAGTGTGCCTCCATAGCTCTTGAGGATGGCAAATTCCGAGGATTTACCATTCTCTGAGTAGACATTTCCCCTCACCTCAGTCCTTAAAGTGCTAATGCCATATTATGAAACTCCTCTACCAGGAGAAACGTCCTCCCTGCCTCCAGCCTGTCAAGCTCTGCAAGCATGTTGTATAATCGAATTAACTTGCCTTCCATTCTTCTAAACTCAAGAGGAAACTGTCCCAATCTTCTCATTATTTGTCATATGGAAAACCTACTATCCTTTGGAAAGAGTTTAGAAATGTTTACTCCATGGCAAATAAATCCTTTGTTGAGGGGACCAAAACTGCTTAACGAGGGCCCTACCCAATTGCAGTAAGATGTACATATATTTCGGTGTATAAGTCGTGAAACCCAAAAAAACTCTCAAAAAATGGGGGTTGACTTATTCGCTGGATATATTTTTGAGACTTTAAATTCAACTGAAAATCCAATCCGCGCTGATCCGGCATATGTCAACCCTTGGAAAAAAAACAACCCAAATTTTATTGAGATTTTAATTGAAAACAACAACACAATTAGCATCCTTCAAATCGCTATCATTTTTTGAAAATAACACATTTAGAACCCTTCAAAATCATTCTAGCTATGATCATCTGAAGTAAAGATGGCAACAAGCACATCCATACTCTCACTATTTAAACAGTCATCATGTAGGTCCCAGTCTGTATCTGATGAGGCAGTTTCAGCTTTGTCGTCAGTGTGCCACAATAAATCATCTTCCGTGCCATCAATCGCACAAGATGTACCACACTTTTTTAAACTATTTTATCACAGTCTCTAACTTTATCCCATACCTTGAGCATGAAGTTACACAGAATATCAAGTGATGCAGCACACATTGGCCCATTTTTGTAAATGACTTTTTTGCACTCGACATCCATGTATTCTATTCCTTGCATACATGGTCTTTGAATGGTGTAGAGTGTGAGCTACACAAAGTGTGGAGTAAGAACAACACACACTTAGTCGAGTCGAGGTCAAAGACTGAATTATTGCACTGGCGTCTCTGTTTATATTTACTTCCTGCCTCTGACAACGGGAATGACATCATCGGAGCACCGGCGTCTGATTGGCCAGCGTTCCTGCCATTGTCCGCTGTTTCCTGCTGTGCAGGAGGTCACATGGAACGACAGCTGTTGGTCTCTGCAGGGCCTTTGCAATCGCTATGTTCACTGGCCATTTTGTGAGCTGAGTCACGACTCGGTTCATGGACCGCTACACAACACCCCCCCCCCAACCCAAAACAGGCATTCGGAGTGTGTGCTTCCGCTTTGGGTGGCCTACCTCTGTGTCGCGGGGGCTGAGTCTCGGTGTCTACGTGGGCTGGTTTCAGGTGGTCGAAGGTGAAGGTTTCCTCTTTGCCAGCAATGTCCAATACACACATCGACCCATTATGCCTGATAACTCTCTACGGCACCTTGTTTGGCCGGTGGAGGGGTGTCCCCTAAGAACAAAAACTTATTCACAGGTGTGCAAGTCCTTGGGGATGAAATATTTGGGCTGGCTATATGGTGGGGGCTGTGGAGGAGCTAGGGAACCCAGTCTTTCCTACAGCTGTTTCAGTGCAACATGGGGCTTTCTGGAACTCCCCCAGGATTACCAAGGGTTCGCCATAAACCATTTCTGCTGCAGAGGCATTAAAGTCCTCTTTTGGCGTGGTACATATCCCCAGAAGGATCCAAGGCAGTTCATCAGCTTAGTTGGGCCCCTTGAGCTGGGCCATCAGGGTTGCTTTTAAGTGTCTGTAGAACCACTCCACCAACCCTCTTGGCCTGCGGGTGATATGCTGTTGTATGGTGGAGTTGGGTTCTCAACAGTTTGGCTAGCATCCCCCCAGGGCCCTGAGATAAACTGCACTCCCCTATTGGATAGGTGAGATGTTCTGGGACTCTGAACCTGGACATCCATCTGTTGATTAGTGCCCTGGTGCAGGTCTCCATGGTCTTGTTGGCCATCGGGACCGCCTCCAGCCACCTCACGGAGAAGTAAACCATAGTAAGGAAGTATCTCACCCCACAGGAAGCCGGTAGTGGCCCCATGATGTTGACATGGCTGAACCTACGCAGCTCAAAAGACTGGGGAAGTGCTTTAGTGTGAGTTTGTACCTTGGATGCCTGACAGACCGTGCAGGACTTGGCCCACTGACTGACCTGCTTGCGGAGCCCATGCCAGACGAAATGCTGGCCACCATCTTTACCGTGGTTCTGATGGCCGGATGTGCCAAGTTGTGCACTGCATAGACGACCTGTCATATCCATGCTGCTGCACGACGGGGCATGTTTTGCCGGTGGAGACATTGTAGAGGATCATCTGGCTGCCGGGGTGATGATGACATCCTCCAGCCGCAGCCTGGAAAGTGCCATCCCGTATGCCGGGATCTCAAGGTCATCATGCTGCCCCTGGATAGGGCATGGACATATTCAATGGCAAGATGGTAGAGTGCATCAACCAGCATGTTGCTCTTGCTGGCAGTGTGTTGGATATCTGTGAAGAACTCTGACATGTTGGAAAGGTGTCTCTGCTACCTAGCTGACTCGGGTCAGGCACTTTGTAGAAAATGAAAGTTGGTGGTTTATGCTCTATGAAGACCTTGAATTGTCTGACTCCCAGAAGGAATCAGAAGTTCCTGACCACCAGGTACAATGCCAATAACTCCCGATTAAAGGTACTGTATTTAAGTTCAGGTGACCAGAGTTGCTTCAAAGGAAGGCTGGGGGCTGCCATTGCCTGTTGAGCAGCTGTTTGAGGACCCCTCCAACCGCTGTGCTGGAGGTGTCCACCGTGAGGGCAGTCAGCATTTCTGGCCTGGGTTGGACCAGAGGGTGGCATTAGCCAGGGCATCCTTAGCCTTGCAGAATGGCTCGAAAGCCTCCTCATCCCAGGCAACTTCTTTATTTTTTCCCGCCATGAGTATGAAAAGGGGCACATGATCTGAGCTACCGCTAGTATGAATCAGTGGTAGAAGTTAATCATACCAGTGAACTCTTGCAGCCCCTTCACAGTGTGAGGTTTCATGAACCACTGAATGGCCTCCAACTCGTGCAGTGGTTTCGCCCCGTACCTTGTCAGTCTGATGCCCCAGGCAGTCAATTGTGTGCTGCCTCAACTGACACTTGGTGTTGTTAATGGTTAGCCCGAACCCCTGTAGGCAGGGTCTAAGGTGGGCTGTGTGTTCTGTGTGGTTGCAGCTGGCAATAAGGATATCATCCAAATAGATGAATGCGAATGGGAGATCCCAGCCCACCATATCCATCAGTTGCTGAAAAGTCTGAGCAGCATTCTTAAGCCCAAAGGGCATCCTCATGTATTCAAACAGGCCGAAGAGGATGATCATGGTGTTTTGGGTATGTCCTGGGGTGCACTGGGATCTGATGATAATCCCTGATTAAATCGATCTTTGAAAACACCTGTGCACCTTATGAGTCTTGGATATCTGGCACAGGATATCTGTCCAGTGTGTTGGCCTCGTTTAAGCATTGGTGATCACCACACGACCTCCACCCACCTGCTGCCTTTGGCCTCATGTACAGGGGTGGAGACCCAGGGGCTCTTCAACTACTGCATTATCCCCAACTCCTCCATTTTCTTCAATTCCTCATTGGCAAGGGCAAGTTTTTTGGGGGGAAGGTGGCGCGCCCTGGCATGGAGAGGGCGGCCTTCGGTGAGGATGTGGTGCCTTACCTCATGCTTTTGTTCTGCGGAAGAGAATTGTGGCGCCACAATTGCAGGGAATTTCGCTAGGATGCTTGTGTAGGTGTCGTAGGACAGCGTGATGGAGTCAAGGTGGGGGGCTGGTAGTTTGGCTTCCCTTGGGCATTGTCTGAAAAGTTCTGGCGTGTACCAAACGCTGCCTATTTAAGTCTACCAGCAGAAAAAGGGCATGCAGAAAATCCGCTCCCAGGAGCAGTTGCGTCATTGCTGCGTTAGTAAATGCCGACTTAAATTGGTGGCCAGCAAATCAGGGGCATGGTGCAGGTGCTGTAAGTTCATATAGAGGCACTGTTTGCTGCCCTCAGTGCTGGGCCTGGCTTGGCGTTCTGGGTGTCATAGGCTGAATGGGGAAGGACACATTTCGGCACCAGAGTCCACGAAGAATCTTCTTTCTTCATAGAGGAGGTAATGACTGTTGGCCATGACGTTTCCCTGAAACATGCAATATGGGTGACATCGACAGGCCCTCGCACCCCATCATTGATGATAGCAGCAATATGGCTGGGTAGGGGTGTCCACTTGCCTCTCTGTATGCTGTGGCCTTGTTGCCGGATGGGGTCGGTGCTTGGCAATCTTTTCCACCGAGTCAGCTTCTATTTTCTTCGTTCTTCAGAGCACATCTGCCTGGGCTGTGACTTTTCTCGGGTCACCAAATTCCTCGTTGGAAAGCAAGAGTTGGATATCCACAGGCAGCTGCTCCAGGAAAACCTACTCAAAGAGCAGGCAAGGCTTGTGCCCCTCAGCGACTGTGAGCATCTTGCTCATGAGGACAGATGGGTCCTGTCCCCCAAACCGTCTAAATGTCGCAAACCGGCATCACGTTCGCACCATGATAGCCAGAAATGCAGGTTAGTAGCACTTTGAGGGAACTGTATTTGCTTTTTCCGATGGCAGCCTCTGGAACATCGACGACCCTCGCTGCTATGACCTGGTCAAGCAAACTCACTACATAGTAATAGCGGGTGTCATTGGCGGCAATATGTCAAAGGTAGAACTGGGCCTCAATCTGTTCGAACCACACATATGGCTGTGACACCCAGAATGTTGGCAGCTTTGGCAAGACTGCATTGAGAGCTGCTTTGTCCATCATCTTTGGGTCCAATTGCTAGTTGGATCTGTTGGGGTCACCAATGTAGCATGCATGCTACGCGAAGTGTGCAGTAAGAATGACACAGACACAGTCGAGCTGAGGTCGAAGACTGATTTATTGCACTGCCATCTCTGTTTATATTCTCTCCCTGCCTCTGACGACAGAAGTGATGTCATTGCAGTGCCAGCATACGACTGGCTGACATTCCCACCGTTGCCCGCTTTTTCACACCTTGTGGGAGGTCACGTGGGATGATGGCTGTTGGTCTTCGCAGGGCCTTCATGATCACTCCTTTCACTGGCCATTTTGTGAGCTGTGCCACGACTCGGTTCGTGGGCCTTTACAATGGCTTGTTCAAGCAGACATCAAGAGATTGTAATATAGATGTCAAACCACCCGGGATAACCACCATGTAAGTATTATGTAGTGCTAATCTACTTTTAGAGTTCTCTGTGGCTACGAAATGTTTCCTTTTTGGTTTGTTTCTTAAAGTCTCTTCTTTCTTCTTCCAATCTCTAACCAACTTCTCGTGCACATCAAATTTTCTTGCAGCAGTGCAGTCATTGGTTTTCTTGGCAATTTCTATCACTTTCAACATAAAGCTTGCTTCATATTTTCATTGCATGTTGCGTTGTGTCGATGGACACTCCATGATAACAATCACCTCCAGCCAAAGCCCAGCAAATCAATCCGCGCGATCTATGGGGTCGACATATACACCGGTCAACGGCCCATTAATCAGCTTGAGCTTTTGGGGTCAACTTGTATGTTGGTCAGTGGAGCACCTCAGCCAGCCGGAAAATTGGGGTTGACTTATACACCAGATATATCATAAAACCCTTAAAATGAGGCTGAAAAAGGGCGAGGGGATCAACTTGTATGCCAGTTTATAGCCAAAATATACAATATTTACTCCAACATCATAAAAAGATTAATATATCATTTATTGTAATAATCACTTGGTGCAGCTACATAGTTGCTGTCAGTGGCTGTAAGTACCCATGGATCCTTTTGAACGTTATCAAAACTGTCAGTCACTAAAGTTGATTTACATGGATGGAAAGATTTACCATTAACTTTAATCAGGAGAGTTAATTGTATAAAAATGAACACGTATCCTCATATACAATATCTTTTTCAGTCTATTCCAAGTGCAATACCAAATTTTTTTTAAAGGAATTAAATAAAGTAATTTGATTATTTTTGTGGAAAGGTAAATTGTCAAGAGTTTCTATGTAAAAATTAACATGGTGGTATGAATTGGGTGGACTTCAATTACCACCTTTTTAAAATTATTATGAGGCGGCACAATTGAAATTTATTAATAGGTTATTTGATATTGAACAACCACCTTTGTGGGCAAAGGTAGAATTAGATCAGATTTTTGAAAATAAAGCAAGTCATTTATAAATGGAATCCTTTATTGTTACAAAGATACAAGTTACTTGTATTGAGACATTTAATGGATATTTGGTACAAGCGAGATCAACTTATAGGATCTAAAGGAAAAATTTCAGTAAAATCACCGTTATATCAGAACAAATTAATTCCTTTTTCTTTAAATAACCCTTATTTGAAAAATTGGGAAATGAAAGGAGTAAGTTTGATACAGGATTGTTTTGAAGCAGGTAGATTTTCTACATTTAATAGATTACGAGACAAGTTTGGTATTTCATCAAATCTTTTCTTGCTTATTATCAAGTTCGAGATTTTTTACAAACAAACTTTGGATAGGAATTAGTTTTACCAGGTCAAACAAAATTTGAGATGTTAATTGATGATAAAGGAAATAAGGGGTTTATTTCCGATATGTATAGGTTGTTGCAAGAAAAAAATGGACAAAATTGATGTATATAAAATGAAGGAGAAATGGGAGAAGGATTTAGATATTGTTTTGTCTTGGGAAGAATGGTCAAATATGTGTGTCAACAGTGTTAAGAAATTACTTAATGTGAGATATAATATGGTTAACTATAATTTTATACATCAACTGTATTTAATTGTTGAAAAGTTGAAGAAATATGGTTTTAGTTTGTCAGATTTGTGTTTTAGATATGGGGAATAGGTAGGTACTTTTTTTCATTCTGTTTGGGTGTGTGGAAAAGTTAAACCTCTTTGGGGAAAAGTTATAAAGTTTTTGAGAGATTTATTTAAAGTTGATTTGCAATTGGACCCAATGATGTGTTTATTAGGTTATATGAATGCTTTACAGGTTCACAATCCTTTATCCGGGCATCTAAAATCCGGAAAGCTCCAAAATCCGGCAAGTGGGGAGAGAGACAGGCAACGCAAGTCAGGCGGGCGAGGGGGAGAGGCTGGCAACGCGAGTTGAGAGGCCATGCGGGCGAGTGGGGAGAGACTGGCAGCGCAAGTTGGGCAGGCGAGGGGGAGAGGCTGGCAGTGCGAGTTGAGAGGCCAGGCGGGCAAGGTGGGGGGAGTGGGGGGAGACCAGCTGCACAATTCGGGTGGGCTTAAATCTGGCTTTTCAAAATCCAAAATTCAGAACACTGTCCCCCAAGGGTTCCAGATAATGGATTGTGTACCTTAATGTCAAGGTTGCAAATGGATAAACCACAATTGGCTTTTATATGATTATGGTTAGCAGTAGCAAGAAAATGTATATCCATTACGTGGAAAAATGATATAGAGTTGAATATACAAAGGTAGCATAGTGAATTACAATCATGTTTATATTTGGAAAAAATAACAATCTGTGAAATAATTATATTTTTTTCTAAAATATGGAGTTTATATTTAGAATATATGGCCATAGATATTAAGTAAATGATATGTACAGAGTTGGCATATCAAACAGTTAATATTAAATACCTGATTAAAAAGTTTTAAGGGTCTGAGGGAGGGGGGTGGGTTGGGAGGGATAGCTTAGATGGGGGTGGGAGAGAAGAAGGGGAGTTTTGTTTTTTTGTATGTTGTATTTTTTTTCATTATGTTTATTGCTTTATAAAATCTTTAAATATTTTTTTTAAAACTGTCAGTCATTCTCCATTTAACAAAAACCAGTACTTTGCTTTTCTGTGACATGCACCAACTAAATTACCCCACATTGTCCTGCATGTTTTTCCATCTGTCACATTTTTTCTCTCACTTAGTACACTCGTATATTGAAGATGCCAATTTACATGCTAATCTGCACTTGTAATCTCATCTGTTTTGCAAAATTATATTTGGTGTCCTCAGCCAAATTATTGATATAAATTGTGAATAGATGGGGCTGAAACTAATCTTTTCAATAGCCTACCAGTCACAGCCTGCTAACCTGAGAACAAGCTGTTTATTTACACTTTTGATTTCTCACCAACCAATTCTCAATCCATGAGAGTATACTGCAGACAATTCCATGTTCTTTTAATTTTACCAATCACATCACACAGTTTCCCTTCATAAATTAATGTTGAGTCTGCTCAATCCTATTGTTATCAAGGTGATAGGTTATTTATTTTCACTAGTTTCCAACATTTTTTCCATCACTGATATTGCTGTAACTGGTTTTAGTTCCCTATATACCCCCTCTTTTTGCAGCAAGTTAATTTCCTATGCTCAACTCCACATAAATAATTATATTATTTATAGAACTTTAAAAGAATATAACCAGATCATCAGATGGAAATCAGCATGTCTTGGGATTTATCAACTGTCAAAGTCACTCAACTATTCTAGTACTACTTTTTGACCAATACTTGGTTCCATCATTTCCTCATTCTTGCTAGATTCCCCAAGCTATCTAAAGACTTTTCTTCCATTAGGATAGACACAGAATAATTATGTAATTTCTGTTTATCTTTATTTTCATTATAAATGTTCCTAACTTTATATGTGTGCCCTAACTAGTCTTTTGATTTTTCTATTATTATTATTATTAAAGCCCGGTTCATCCATTCTCATCTCTCCTATTGGTATTTATTTGTTCCATCTTGTCTTTCCTTAATCAGTTTCTTGGTTTGTCTTTGCTGAGGTTTAAAATTCTTAAAATATTTATAATTACTTATTTCTGATAAATTCTACAAGGCTGTCCCTTGGATTTAACATATCTTTAATTTCTCTTGACATTTAGGGTTTTGTTTCTTGAGGGAATATTTTCTTTTGCAATTAGGTGATTATTTCTTTAAATGCAAAGCATAGCCTATACTTCATAGAGCCATAGAGCATTAGAGCACAGAAACAGGCTCCTTTAGCCCTTCTAGACTGTGCTGAATCTTTTTTTTGCCTTGTCCTGCTAACCTGCACCCAGTTCATAGTTCCCCATAACTCTCCCATTGATGTACTGTCCAAATTCTTCTTAAATCTTAAAATTGAGCCCACATTCACCACTTCAGCTGGCAACTCATTTCCATCTACTTTTTGTGTGAATAAGTTCCCCCTCATGTTACCCCGAAACCTTTCCCCTTTCACTCTTACCTTGTCCTCTGGTATGTATCTCACCTACCCTCAATAGATAAAGCCTATTTACATTTACTCTGTCTAGTCCCCTCATAATTTTAAATACCTCTATCAAATCTCCCCTCTTCTATACTCCAGGGAATGAAGTCCTAACCTATTCAACCTTTCCCTTCAACCCAGCTCTCGAAGTCCAGGCCATATCGTATTAAATCCTCTCTGCACTCCCTTCATCCCAGCAATATCTTCCCTGTAGTATCATACCTCTTTGTATTCTGTTTATTAACCAGAGCCAAATCAGCTCTCATTCCTTCTTAGTTTTGCTTACTTGGATTGAAGAAGCTCGTTTCCCATTGAACTACACCTTTTTCAAACACATTGTCAAATTCTATCACGTTGTCATAACTGTTCTTTAATGGCCTATTGACAAAATTATCAATTAACCCTTTGTCATTGCCAAAAATGAGATTCAAAACAACTTTTTCTCCATTACGATCCAAACAAATTGATGTAGAAAAGCTCCTTGTTCATCATTTAATCCACCTTAATTACAGCAACTTCCACCTTATCTAAGTCATGTTTCCTTGGAAACAACTGATCATTGCATGGATTTATACATTTCACACCTACAAAGAACATGGCTGTTTAATTTGTGTAGGCTTGCAGATATTTTGCAGTTCTTTGGCTTATGATTAAAAATTTTAAATATTTTGCAGGTTATGTGCAGTTCAAATACTGTATACATTGATTAAATATGCTAATGTATTTCATTTATTAGTTTGTATTCTGAATTAACTCAATCACTGCATGAAAATTGTGCTTGTTTGAAGAATTAAAAAATAAATACAATATTTATGACAATATAATCTTTTGTTACTTTCAATTAAGAGCTTTTCTTAGAGAAGAATTTGGTCCGATTATGACATTACCAGAGTGCAGTGAAATGAAGATTCTAATTCAAAAGGGGATCACAAAGAAGTTCATTTCAGTTGTGTATTCTTTAATCCATTTGGGTACTCCTAAATAGGAGTTATATCGATCAAAACAAAGGTGGGAATCAGGCTTGAATATTAGTATTGATGATAAGACCTGGTTGAACTTGTGGTACGACTGTATGACCAACACAATTAATGTAAGATATAGACTGGTGCAATATAATTTTTTTGCAACAGCTATATCTTATCCTGCAAAAAATACATAAATTAAATCCTAATTTTTCTGATAAATGTTTTAGATGTGGGGAAGGAACTGGTGCTTTTTTTTTACTTTCCACTTGATCATGTTCCAAATTGAAACCCTTTTGGGGAAACTTAAGAGCTTTATTAAATCAAAATGAGACAGTCCAAATATCAATTGGAGTTTCTTAAAACTGCATTGGCAGTGGCCAGGAAATGTATTGCAGTTACCTGGAAGTATGATTCTCTCTTGGAAATAGCCCATTGAATTACTGAAATGCATGGTTGTCTTCCCCTAGAGAAAATTACTTCCATCTTAAGGAATAAAGACATGTTTTTGCAGGTATGGGAACCTCACTTACAAAATGTAGGGTTGAATACTTAATAAATAGGATATTTATTCTATTTATTTTTCTTCCCTCTTGGGCCTCTTTGTTGAATTGGATTTCAGATCTAGATAGCTCCTTCTCTTTTTCTTCTTCTCTTCTCTCCTTTTCTTTCTCCTCTTTTATTTTCCTGTTTCCTTCTTTATTTTTCTTTATCACCCTTTTTTTCTTCGTTCGGGATTTTGTTTGGGGGAAAGGGATAAGGGTCATATTTGGAACATGTATTAATGATTCATGTTTAATTACTTATCTGTGATGATAATTTGGTATTGTTGATAAAAATCAAAAGTAAAATATTCAAAAAATAAATAAAAGTTTGCTTGTTTTAATGATTTTTTTCCCCACAAATACCATTTTAGTACAATCAGAAAGTATAATCATGGTGCTAATTTTTTTAAATATTAGATATATAGCACAGTAACAGGCCTTTCCAGACCACAAATCCTTGCCACCTAAATACTCTAATTAACCTACAAACAGTGTACCTTTTTGGAGGGTGAGAGGAAACCTATTCATGGAAAGAAAATGCAAACTTCTTACAGGGCTGATTCTAACCCTGGTCGCTGGTGCTATAATAGCATTTCTCTAACTGTGCCACCCCATGTGCAGTTCCTGTGCAGTTTTCCTGTGGAAACTTAATTTTGCACTTCATTTTTTGGATGTAAAATGTGCGATAGCATTCAAAAAGCAAAATACTGTTATTTTATGGAGATTTTTACCTTTTAAGCTAAATTTCCAGTGTTGCATTTATGTTGTTAAAAGTATCTGGCTTTCACATAGTAGTATTTCTGGGCAAACTTGTTTATTAAAGCAGTATGTGCATTCTTGTAACAGTGTTTTTACCAACCACAATTTTAGTTGTGATTGTTAATTCTACGATTTTGTACAGCAAGCAAATTAAAAAATTAAATGGAAATCACAAGTTTGTGTCTCAGAAACATGGGTTTTTCAGGAGGTAACCAGGAAGATTGCTGAGTGCAGGACAGTGGACATTGTCAAAGGCCTTGTTATATTTCTATATCAATGGTTATTAAAGTTTTTTTTTCCACTCACATACCACCTTAAGTAATCCCTTACTAACCACAAAGCATCTATGAGAACCACTGATCTATATAGACAAGGTTCCGCATGGTAGCTGGTCTTGAAGGTCAGATTATGTATGATCCAGGTTGATCAGTCCAATGGATACAAAATTGGCTTGATGATGGGAGTCAGTGGAGCATTTGGTAGTGGAGTGTTGTTACTCAGATCAGAAGACCATACCAAAATTAGTGATAGTAGACAGTGAAGATGGTTATTTAAGATTACAACAAGATCTGGATGAACTGAAAAGGTGGGCCAAGAAATGGCAGATGGAATTTAACCTGCATAAGTGCATTGTGTTAAGTTATATCAGGGTAGGACATCAATGGTAAGGCTCTGGGAGTGTTGTAAAACAAAGAAACAAGCAGGTGAAAGTACATCATTCCAAGAAAGTGGCAATGCAGATAGGGAGGGTAGTGAAGGTACTTGGCATGCTTGCCTTTGTCAGTCAGAACATTGAGTTCAAGTGTAGAGAGTTCATGATGTAATGGTGCAGGACATGGGTGAGACCACACTTGGAGTATAGTGTGCAGTCTTTTTTTCTTTTAGCATCCAGCTATAACAAAACTATCATTAAACTGGAAAGATTGCAGAAAAGATTCATAAAAATGTTGCCAGAATTGGGAGGGTGAGACTGCTTGAATATTACGGTGAACTTGGATAGACTGCAGTTTTTCTCTTGGAAAAGGGAGTCCTAACAAAGGTTTTTTTTAAATATTTTTTATTGAGTTTAAAATTTAAGCATGAATACAGAATTGACAATTATGTAATAATTAATTTTTATACAAGTAAGCACACATTAAAAAAATGTGTGGAAAAAAGGAGATGAAACTACATCAATAATTGCCTATAATATATCAAAAACATTTAATTGAAATGATCTATGTAACCATGTTAAACCCATTTATTGATATTTGAATAAAGGAGAAAAAAAACCTAATAACTAAAACTAAATAATCTAACCTCTCCCTTTAATCAAAGTTGCCTTTAAATAAATCAAAAATCAATAATGTGGAACTGTGGCATCCCACTTACCATTAAGCGAACTGGCTTCCAAAATGGCAGACATGTTGTGGAAAATGCAGGAAATTGTCCTGCATCCAACGGAGGTTTTTATCAGGGCTGATGATATCACTGATGACATAATTTCCTGTCAATGTGACAGAACCAGTGATGTATATAAGCCCAGCATGCAAACCTGGAGGTGTCAGTCTTGCACTAGACTTCACAGTGTGTACAATCATTTTCCAGCCTTTACATCAACTTGGCAACAATGTACAGTGATTCCACAATGAGTATATTGATGCCTATAGTAGTTCAGTATAGAATACATTGGTAACCCTGACATTGAAATTTTTTTTTTGATGCATGCTGTAGCTCTGAAACTGCCATTTTGGACTTCACATCCACGTGTATGGTTTGACCAAGTAGAAGCCCATTTCTAGTTGAGGCAATTTGCGCTTGGTACTACTATGTAGTAAGTGCCCTGGATCAAGAGACGACATGCAAAGTTTCCAATTTTCTGCAGCAGTGTCCAGAGGAGGGCAAGTATATGGTGCTCAAGAATCCGCTCATCCATACCTCACAGCGAACAGCCTGTTTACTTTACTTAGAAGGCTTGGGAGACAGGACCCACTCTGCACTCATGAATGAAATGTTGGCACTAGTGGAAGGACATAGTCCCTGCATCATGTTCAAGCAGGCTTTCTTGGAGCACTTGCCAGAAAATATCTGCGTGCTGCTAGCTGATGAGGATTCAGTGACTCACAGAGAGTCATGGCCTGTGCTGACATTGGCGGGCTAAGCAAGAAAGCATGCTATCTGTAGGACAGGTCACCAGATCCTGCTCACAGCAGCAGGACTGTGCAACTCCAATGTTAGACCAGCAGCAGGGTCACTCAAATCTGTTGTCAGACTGCCAGTTGGCCAGGAGACAGAGGGACGAAAATAGGACCCGTTGGTGTTTCTACCATCAGTGATGGGGCATAGAAGCTCGCTGCTACTGACCTCCCTGTGCATTTCAGGGAAATGTTGGGACCAGCCGTTGCCAATTGTCATGGCGGCTGGCCATTGAGACAGGCTTTTATACGCCTTGGCTAGACATTCCAGCAGGCGTTTCTAGGTAGATGCAGGAGCTGAGATCAGTGTGCTTCCCCCTTTGGGGAATTACACATCTTACAGCAAACCTGGGCTATCATTGAAAGCCATACACTGTAGTCCAGACATTTGGCGCGCGTAGGATCCAGCAGTAGTTTGGCAATTCCATTACTCTTTCGGAGAATGAATTCGCCAGGTTGTTGGTGGAATTCCTTGCAATAATTATGCCGCAATTCACCTCGGCGATGCCGAAATATGGGATGCAGTACCACATACCAACCATAGGGCCACTGCTGCATGCCTGAACTCACAGGCTTTCTCCAGATAAACTTTGACTGGCCAAAGAAGAATTTGAAAGGATGGAGGACATGGATATTGTACAACCATCTGATAGCTCCTGGGCCACATGGTAACCAAGGCTGCAGGCAGATGGAGACTCTGTGGCGATTACCACAGGTTGAACAAGGTTGCCGCACTGGATCGCTACCTGGTACCGCATTTACAGGACTTCACGTCCAACCTGCACAGAGTCCACATCTTTTCAAAGGTGGACCTGGTCCAGGGGTATCATCAGATCCTGGTCCACCCAGATGACATTCTGAAAACGGCTATCTTATTACACCCTTTGGCCTTTTTGAATTCAGAAGGACGCCTTTTGGGCTCAGTAATGCTGTGCAGACTTTCCAACTTTTAATGGACAGAGTGGGACACTATCTTGACTTTACCATCTTGACTTTACCCAGACAATGTACTTATTGCTAGCTGTAGTCGTCAGGAACATCTGTCGCACCTGCGCAAACTTTTCATTCATTTGAATGAGTTTGGGCTGACCATCAACCCAGCCAAGTATCAATTCGGGTTATTGACCATCAATTTTCTGGGCTATAAAATCGACAAATACTGAGCAAGGATTGAGGCGATCCAGCATTTGCTAAGCCCAGCACAGTTAAAGACCTCCAGGAGTTCATTGGAATGGTGAACTTTTATCACCAGTTTCTACCATCAGCAGCTCGCATCATACGCCACCTCTTTGCCCTGGTGTCAGGCAAGGCAAAGGATGTCACTAGGGACAAAGAATAGTTAACAACATTTGAGAACCCCAAGGAATCACTGGCTAATGCTACATTGCTGGTCCACCCAAAAACAGATGTCCCAACTGCCCCGATAGTAGATGCGTCCAGTACGGCAGTAGGAGGGGTGCCTTAACAGTACATTGATGGGCATTGGAAAC
Organism: Narcine bancroftii; assembly: GCF_036971445.1. Classification (NCBI taxonomy): domain Eukaryota; kingdom Metazoa; phylum Chordata; class Chondrichthyes; order Torpediniformes; family Narcinidae; genus Narcine; species Narcine bancroftii. The sequence continues at coordinate 391,352,439 of NC_091469.1, forward strand.
CATTGGCTTTCTTTATCAAGCACCTAAGACCACCACAACTCAAGTTCAGTGCTTTTGATCGAGAATTGTTGGCACTGTACCTAGTTATCAGACATTTCAGGTATTTTCTAGAAGGCAGGCATTTCACGGCTTTTATGGACCACAAACTGCTTACATTTGCCTTCACCAAGGTATCAGATCCATGGTCGGCTCATCAACAGATACATTTATCATATATTTCTGATTTCACAACGGCCATCAAACACATCTCAGGAAATGCCAAAATAGTGGTAGAAACGCTGTCTTGCCTAGCCATACAATCGATACAGACCTTAGCTCAAGGTGTGGACTATGTTGCACTTGCGAAAGTGCAACACGCAGATGAAGAAATTCCATGTTACAGAACAGGATACTCAAACCTGCAGCTGGAAGAAATTCCTGTAGGCCAGGGGAGCTCAAACTCCTGTATGACGTACCTACAGGTCATCCTCACCCGATCATTCCAGTGGCCTGGAGGTGGCAGGTATTTGATGCGGTACACAGGTTGACACATTCATCAATCAGAATAACTGTCCGGATGGTAGCCAACAGATTTGTGTGGCATGGTCTTCGAAAACAGGTCAGCAATTGTGTGAAGACATGTACTCGTTGCCAGACATCAAAAGTCCATCAACACATGAAAGCCCCACTACAATCTTTTGAGCCGACATATCGGGAGTTTGACCATGTATACTTGGACATTGTAGGCACCCTGCAAGTGTCACGTAGTTCTTGTTTTTTCTCACTATAGTGGATAGTGCCACGCGGTGGCCAGAGGTGGTTCCACTGGCAGACATGATGACCGACAACTGCACCAGGGCCCTCATTTCCAGCTGGATAGCACATTTTGGTCTGCAAGCACACATCAGGTCTGATAGGGGTGACTAATTCATATCAAGCCTGCGGTCAGCACTGGCCACCCTGTATGGAACCAAGTTGCAACACACAACTGCGTACCACCCACAATGCAATGGACTAGCAGAAATGTTCCACATGCATTTGAAATTGGCCCTTATTGGTGTGTCTGCAGGGTCTTAACTGGGTTGATGAATTGCAGTGGGTACTCTTGGGCATACAGACAGCACCTAGGATGATATAAGTGCCTCATTGGCAGAGCTGGTCTACGGTGCACCCTGATTGTTCCAGATTTGTATCAGACTCACAAGTTTGGGAGAAGTTGTCCGCAGTGATCCTAAGCAAGCTCCATGAGAAGCTCAGTTCTTTAGCGCCCATACTGACATCTCAACATGATCAGGCCATGTCCTATATACCCCAGAACTTGCAGGACTGGAAGTACGATTTTGTACAAAAAGGAGCACACCGAGGGTCCCAAGATGCAATGGTTCAACGTACATTTTGGATATCAGAGGTACAGAGGAAGCTTTTGCAATTGACCACCTCAAACCTGCCCATCTGGACCTGGGCGGACCAGTCATGGTTCAGGCACCTCATATACCGACTTTGGGGGTCCACAGCAGGATTGGTGTTTCAGGGGAGGGGGGGGATCATGTGGCAACTCACTTACTAGCAAGTGAACTGGCTTCCAAAATGGTGGATGTGCTGTGGAAAACGCAGGAAATTGTCCTGCATCCAACAAAGTTTTTATTAGGACTGATGATATCACTAATGATGTCATTTCATGTCCATGTGGCAGAACCAGTGATGTATACAAGACCAGCATGCAAGCCCGGAGGTGTCAGTCTTATCCTAGACTGCACAGTGTATATATCAACTTCCTGGCATATACATCAACTTGACAACGTGTACAGCAATTCCACAATGTGTACATCAATGTCTATAGGAGCTCAGTATAGAATACTTTGCTACAGTACCACTGGCAATCCCCAGAGAACAGGCAAAGAATCACCAGTACATACAATAATTGTTAATTCTTCCAATTAGAAAAAAATCTAAGAATAGGCTCCACAATTTCAGAAATTGAAACTTTCTATCTTTAATATTATATCTAATTTTCTCTAAACTTAAGTAGGACATTACTTCATATAACCACTATGTATGAGTAGGGGGTGAACCATTTTAAATTTCAATAAGATTGTTCGTCTGACTATCAACATGGGAAAAGCTAAAAAATTTTCCTAAGATGCAGACATATGTTTTTCTGGGTCACAAGAAAAACCAAACAGAGCAATTAAAGTACAAGGTTCTAAATTAATCTTAAGAATCATTGATAAAGTTTGGAAAATGTCCTTCCAGAATCTCTAAATTTGGGCACTCCCAAAACATTTGTATCAGAGAAGCTTCAAAAATTTTGCATTTCTCACATAATGGATCAACATCTGTATAAAAGCAAGATAATTTAAGTTTGGACATGTAAGTTACAGAGGTTTATAAAATTCTGGGAGGCACAGATAAAGTAAATAAAGAGTCATTGCCTTGTTGATGTATCAAAAACTAGAGACATTAGATTTAAGGTAAGATGGGGAAAGATTTAAGGGACTAAAGAGGACTATATACAAAGGGTGGTTGGTTATATGCAACAAGCTACAAAAGAGGTACAGTGAGGACATTTATGTTGAAATGCCATTCAGGCATGTGCATGGATAGGAAAGGTTTAGAGGCTAAATGCAGGCAAATGGGACATTTGGATGGCATGAACGAATTGGGCCCTTCTATGAACCTTTGGTTTGCTACCATGGCATGGAGAGCATTGTAAACATTGGATATAGTGGGCTGAAGGTCCAATTTCAGATTTTTTGTCAGAGTAAATACATGACATTTTAGTGGCTCACTGGAGGCTTAATTGAACCAGCTCAGGAGGTTCCGAGTGACGTAATGACATCATAATATGATGACGTCACTTGGAACGCGTGGAGTTTTAAAAGCTGTGTGTAACTTTTACTGAACTTCGACTCGACTACATCTGATTATTTTCTCGTTCTTCATTTTGCACTGTAATGGATTTTGGACCCAACATAGACAACGCAGCATTTTCATTCAAACTGCCTATCTTTTGGACCACTAATATTTGCCTTCACGAAGGCATCCGATCCCTGGTCAGCCCGCCAGCAATGTCAACTATTCTAATATATCCAGTAAGAATAATGTGGTGGCTGATGCCCTGTCCTGCACCTCAGTTCAAGCATTATGTACCCTCTCTCCATGTGCAGACTACATGGTGCTTGCCAAAGCTCAGTGCCAGAATAACAAACTCCTGGCTTATAAAGCTTGTCAACTCAAGAATGTAGCCTTTGGGCCGCAAGGTACCACTCTCCTGTGCGATGTTTCCACAGGTTAGCCTTGCATGGAGCCTTTGCATTTTCTTTTTTTTTAAATTTTTTTATTTTTCACATTATAAACCATATTGACCAAGATACATACAGACATTTTTTCTCTTGAATATATAGTGTCATTTTCTCCCCCTTTTTCTCCCCCTCCCTTCCCTCCCTCCCTCACCCCCCTCCCATTCACCAAAGTTCAATCTATAAGATACATTAAACCCGTTTAACAATGTTGTCACTTAATAAAAATAAACAAGAAATTTTACTGAGTCAGTTCTTTTCGTTGTCTTCTCCTTCTGTCATTTTAGGTGGTGGAAGTCCATGGTAGAATTTCTCTATTGTATTTCATGTATGGCTCCCATATTTGTTCGAATATGGTGATGTTATTTTTTAAATTATGTTATTTTTTCTAATGGAATACATTTATTCATTTCTATGTACCATTGTTGTATTCTCAAGTTGTCTTCTAATTTCCAGGTTGACATAATACATTTTTTTGCTACAGCTAGGGCTATCATAACAAATCTTTTTTGTGCTCCATCCAAATCTAGTCCAAATTCTTTATTTCTTATATTACTTAGGAGGAAGATCTCTGGGTTTTTTGGTATATTGCTTTTTGTGATTTTATTTAATATCTGGTTTAGATCTTCCCAAAATTTTTTAACTTTCTCACATGTCCAAATTGCATGAATTGTTGTTCCCGTTTCCTTTTTACAGCGAAAACATCTGTCTGATACTGTTGGGTCTCATTTATTTAACTTTTTAGGTGTGATGTATAGCCTGTGTATCCAGTTATATTGTATCATGCGTAACCTCGTGTTTATTGTATTTCTCATAGTTCCGGAGCACAGCTTTTCCCATGTTTCATTCTTTATCTTTATGTTTAGATCTTGTTCCCATTTTTGTTTAGGTTTACCGTTTGTTTCCTCGTTCTCCTTTTCTTGCAGTTTGATGCACATGTTTGTTACAAATTTTTTAATTATTATTGTGTCCGTAATCACATATTCAAAATTGCTTCCTTCTGGTAACCTCAGATTGTTTCCCAATTTGTCCTTCAAGTAGGTTTTCAGTTGGTGGTATGCAAACATTGTATCGTGAGTTATATTTATCCTTCATTTGTTCAAAGGATAATAATTTATTTCCCGAAACAATTTTCTATTCTTTTGATCCCTTTTCTCTCCCATTCTCTAAAGGAAAGGTTATCTATTGTGAAAGGGATTAGTTGATTTTGCGTCAATATTAATTTTGGTAGTTGGTAATTTGTTTTATTCCTTTCTACATGAATCTTCTTCCAGATGTTGAGCAGATGATGCAATACCGGTGAATTCCTACGTTGCACCAATTTTTCATCCCATTTATATAGTATATGTTCAGGTATCTTCTCCCCTATTTTATCTAGTTCTAATCTGGTCCAATCTGGTTTTTCCCTTATTTGATAAAAATCTCATAGGTATCTTAATTGTGCGGCTCTATAATAATTCTTAAAGTTTGGTAGTTGTAAGCCTCCTTGTTTGTACCATTCTGTCAATTTATCTATCGTCGGATTCCCCCCTTTCCATAAGAATTTCCTTATTATTTTCTTTAACTCCTTGAAGAATTTCTGTTAGGTGAATTGGTAATGACTGAAATAGGTATTATATCCTTGGGAAAATGTTCATTTTAATACAATTTATCCTGCCTATCAGTGTTAGTGGTAAATCTTTCCAATGCTCTAAGTTGTCTTGTAATTTTTTCATTAATGGATGATAATTTAGTTTATATAGATGGCCAAGATTTTTATTTAGTTGTATACCTAGGTATCGCATTACTTGTGTTTGCCATCTAAATGGTGATTCTTTCTTAAACTTTGTGAAATCCACATTATTCATTGGCATTACTTCACTTTTATTTGCATTGATCTTGTACCCCGATACTTCTCCATATTCCTTCAATTTCCTATGTAATTCTTTTATTGATATATCTGGTTCTGTTAAGTATATTATAATGTCATCTGCAAATAGACTGATTTTATATTCCTTCTCTTTTATTTTTATCCCTCTTATTTTATTTTCTGTTCTTATTAGTTCTGCTAGTGGTTCTATAGCTAACGCGAACAGTGAGGGAGATAATGGACATCTCTGCCTTGTTGATCTGCTTAAGTTAAATTGTTTTGATATATATCCATTTACTGTCACTTTCGCCAATGGCCCTTTATATAATGCTTTAATCCAATTAATATATTTCTCTGGTAGGCTGAATTTTTGTAGTACTTTGAATAAATAATGCCATTCTACTCTGTCAAAGGCCTTTTCTGCGTCTAAAGCAACCGCTACTGTTGGAGTTTTATTTCCTTCTACTGCATGAATTAAGTTAATAAATTTACAGATATTGTCTGTTGTTTGTCTTTTTTTAATAAATCCAGTTTGGTCTAGATTTACTATTTTTGGTACAGAGTCGGCCAATCTGTTTGCTAATAGTTTAGCTATTATCTTATAATCTGTGTTAAGTAGAGATATTGGTCTATATGATGCTGGTGCTAGTGGATCTTTCCCTGTCTTTGGTATTACTGTAATTATTGCTGGTTTGCATGAATCTGGTATGTTTTGTGTTTTATCAATCTGGTTGATTACTTCCAGGAGGGGAGGAATTAATAAGTCTTTAAATGTTTTATAGAATTCTGTTGGGAATCCATCCTCTCCTGGGGTTTCATTGTTCGGTAGTTTTTTTTAATATCTCCTGTAATTCTTCTATTTCAAATGGTTTTATTAATTTATTTTGCTCCTCTGTTTGTAATTTCGGTTGTTCAATTTTAGTTAGAAATTCATCTATTTTGTCTTCTTTCCCTTCGTTTTCAGTTTGATATATTTGCTCGTAGAATTCCCTGAAGTTTTCATTGATCTCCGTTGGATTATATGTAATTTGTTTGTCCTTTTTCCTTAATGCCAATACCATTCTTTTAGTTTGTTCTGTCTTAAGCTGCCACGCTAGAATTTTGTGCGCTTTTTCTCCTAGCTCATAATATTTCTGTTTTGTCTTCATTATGTTCTTCTCCACCTTATATGTTTGTAGTGTTTCATATTTTATTTTTTTGTCTGCCAATTCTCTTCTTTCAGTTGTATCGTCCATTATTGCTAATTCTTTTTCTATATTTGTTATTTCCCTTTCCAACTGTTCTGTTTCCTGATTGTAGTCCTTCTTCATCTTAGTTACATAACTTATTATTTGACCTCTGATGAACGCTTTCATTGTGTCCCATAGTATAAACTTATCTTTCACTGATTCCGTATTTATTTCAAAGTACATTTTAATTTGTCATTCAATGAATTCTCTAAAATCCTGTCTTTTAAGTAGCATGGAGTTTAATCTCCATCTATACATTCTTGGTGGGATGTCCTCTAGCTCTATTGCCAATAACAGGGGTGAGTGGTCCGATAATAGTCTTTTCCTAACTCTCCCTTGAATGTGGGCTGATAACAGGAATAGGTCTATCCTTGAGTATGTTTTGTGTCAACCGAATAATATGAATATTCCTTTTCCTTTGGGTGTTGTTTCCTCCATATATCCAAAAGTTGCATTTCTTGCATCGATATAATTATGAATTTGGTTACTTTGTTCTTTCTGTTAGTTTTTTTTTCCAGTTTTATCCATGTTTGAGTCTAAATTATTAAAATCCCCTCCTATTAGTATGTTCCCTTGCGTATCTGCTATCTTCAAAAAGATATCTTGCATAAATTTTTAATCTTCTTCATTAGGCGAGTATACATTGAGTACATTCCAAACTTCTGAATATATCTGACATTTTATCATTACATATCTCCCTGCTGGATCTATTATTTCCTCTTCTATTTTGATTGGTACAGTTTTATTGATTAATATAGCTACTCCTCTAGATTTTGAATTATATGATGCTGCTGTTACATGTCCTATCCAATCTCTCTTTAATTTCTTGTGTTCCACTTCAGTTAGATATATTTCTTGTACGAATGCTATATCAATTTTTTCTTTTTTCAGTAAATTTAAGTTTCTTCCTTTTGATTTGCTTATGTATTCCATTAATATTTAAAGTCATATAGTTTAACATAGTCATTTCATACTTTGTTTATCTTTCCTTTCCATTTCCTCATCACCACCTTCCCTTCTTATCCATTTCTGCTTTCTTTTTTTGAACACATTATAAGACAACATTTCTAAAACATAAAATATTTCCATTATTCTCATATCTAAAATTACTTTAACCCCAATAGTCCCTCCCTTTTCTGAGTTGCCCTTTGTCCCTTGTCGGGTAACCACATCTCCCCTCTCCATTTGGATTTGCGAATCCGCTCGCAAGCATCAACTGATTTCGCAATGACTGTTATTCTTCCCCATCCAGCCCCCCCAGAAAAGATTTTAATCTTCATATTTAACAAAGGTCACTCTCTTAATTCCTTACTTACTTCCTTTCTTCCCTTTCTTTCCCTTAGTTCTTACTTATACTCTATTTTTTTATATATATATATAGTTTGTTATCATTTTTGTTCTTGTTACATCTCTTCATCTCTCTGTCTGTTTTGTAGTTGTTCTGCAAATTTTCGTGCTTTTTCCGGATCCGAGAATAGTTTGCCTTGCTGCCCCGGGATAACTATTTTAAGTACCACTCGGTATTTTAACATAAATTTATAACCTTTTTTCCATAGGGTCGTTTTGCTGCATTAAACTCCTTCCTCTTCTTCAGGAGTTCAAAACTCATATCTGGATAGAAAAAAATTTCTTGACCCTTGTATTCCAGTGGTTTTTTTGTCTTCTCTTATTTTTTTCATTGCCTTCTCCAATATATTTTCTCTTATTGTATATCTTAGGAATTTTACTAGAATGGATCTTGGTTTTTGTTGTGGTTGTGGTTTAGGGGCTAATGTTCTGTGTGCCCTTTCTATTTCCATTTCTTCCTGTAATTCTGGTCTTCTCAGGACCTTGGGGATCCATTCTTTTATAAATTCTTTAATATTTTTGCCTTCATCTTCCTTAAGGCCCACTATCTTTATATTGTTTCTTCTATTATAATTTTCCATTATATCTATCTTTTGAGCTAACAACTCCTGTGTTTCTTTAACTTTTTTATCAGATTCTTCTAATTTCTTTTTTAAGCCATCTACTTCCATTTCTATGGCTGTTTCTCGTTCTTCCACCTTGTCTACTCTTTTTCCTATATCTGTCATTATCATCTCTAATCTATTCACTTTTTCTTCTGTACTTTTTATTCTTTTTATTTCACTGAATTCTTGTGTCTGCCATTCTTTTACTGCTTCCATATATTCTTTAAAAAAAAAATCCATGTACTTGCCCTTCCCTTCATCTTCCATTTCTCTATGTTCTCCCTCCTCTTCTTCTGAGTCCACTCCAGGATCTGTGTCTTTTACCTCTGTCTCTTTGATTTTCTTGTTGGGTTGTTTATTTTATTTTGTTGGGTATTTTTGTTCTTCTTATTTTTATTAAAAGTGTCTTGGTGTTGGTCTTCTTCCTCTGAGTTGGTGATCTGTTGTTTTTTTGATTTCCTATTTTTATTCTCTTCCTTCTTGTTCTCGTTATTTTCTATGTTTTCCTGTTGAGAGTCTTGCTGTTGTGTTGTACTTGTCTGTTTCAGCTGTGGAGATTTACTCCTCAGCTGGTCCCCCCTCCCGTCGGTGTTGTTGTCCTCGCGCATGCGCGGTTGCGCACTTTTGTTTGGCTCCGTGAGCCATTTTTGTCGTCCTGAGTTCGGGGTTTCCACTGACCTCAGGGAGCGGGCTTCTCTCTCTATGGCGGGCCTTCACCTTCCTCCTCTGACGTCCTTCCTTCTTCTTTTCTTCCCGTTGTTTTTGGTTTTTCTTTCTTTGCTGCCATTTTCTCCACACTTTCACTTTCAATTTGTTATGGTTTCTGTGTTAGTGACTTTGTTTTTTCTCTACCTTTTTTTTACTTTTCTGGAGAGGGCTGGAGTTCCCCTACCGGCCCCTACTCCATCACATGACTCCTAGCCTTTGCATTTTCAATGTCATTCACAGACTGTCCCACCCCTCCATTTAAGTGACGGTTAGGCTGATAGGCAACAAGTTTGTATAGAATGGACTCAAAAAGCAGGTCACCTACTGGGCAAAGACGTGGATGGAACTGCCAATCTGCAAAAGTGTAAAGGCACGCGAAGGCATCACTTCAGCCTTTCCAGCCACTGCAGTGCAGATTCATCCAAGTGCATGTCAACGTTGTCGCCATGCTTTCAGCATCACAAGGGTCCAGATACTTGGTAATGGACATCGCCAGATTCACTAGGTGGCCTACCCAGACACATTAACTCCCACAGAGTTTACCTCAGGATTCTGGGACATTTTATCACGACTGCTGGGAATGCAGCTCCACTACACAACAGCCTACCATGAGCAGTCATATGGCCTGGTGGAGGTGCACTGATGGCCCACCTCCAGGGACCTGATTGGGCAGATGAGCTGCCCTGGATCTCCTAGGAATAAAAATGGCACCCAAGGAGGATCTTAACTCTTCATCGGAGAGTTGGTTTATGGAGCCCTGCTTATTGTATTTGGGGGGTTCATGCCTGCAGCATGCTGATAGGAGGTGCCGCAGATTGTGGGAGCAGCTTGGAAAATTGGCCCCAGTTTCCATGTCAGGGCATGGAACAATGACACCCTTCATCCCAATGGAACTCCAGGACTGTGACTTTGTGTTTGTGTGTAGAGGTGCACACAGACGACCCCTTATAAAGGCTGTATGAGAGCCCCTTTAGAGTGCTAAGAAACAATCATACAACTTGTGTACTGGACATTGAGGGGGGGAATCCAGAGACATTTATGACTGACTGACTAAAACCTGCTCATCTCGACCTTGATTGGCTCTTAAATGATCCCTGATGCAAAGGTGCAGATCACCATGCAGATCGTCAGTAATGGCACCACAGGTTTAGCTTCCTATCACTGGTTCTGGGAGTGTGGGGGTGGGGGGGAGGACACGCAGTGGTTACCGGAGGCTTAATCAAACATCATTTGGAACATGCGGAGTTTTAAAAAGTTGTGTGTGACTGTTGAGTAATGACTTTTACTGAACTTTGACTCGACTAAATCTGATCATTTTCTCGTTCTTCATTATGCACTGTGACACAGTTGCCACAGCATCACATATAACGTTGAGATCTTTTTCCTGCAGGCGAGTCAGAATTACCATTAAATGGTAGTGTAAAAAAACTATACAGCATATACATGTAAACAAAGAACTGTAAACAGATAAAAGATGTAAAACTATAATAGAGAGCATAAAAATGAAATAAAGTGCATGACTCCAATATACCTTTTTATTAACTTTTTTAATGTTATTTGTTTACAAATGAATTACTATGTAATTGTCATTTTTTTTAATGTATGCTTATATGAAAAAAGAAAAAATAGGTCCTTAAGTGAGTCCCTGATTGAGTTTGTTGTTGAGGAGTCTGATGGTGGAGGGTAGCAGCTGTTCCTAAACCTGGTGGTGCAAGTCTTATGGCACTTGTACCTTTTTCCTGATGGTAGCAGTGAGAATAGAGCATGTGATTGCTGCTGCTCGCTGATGCCAGCGTTCCCCGTAGATTTTCTTGGTAGCAGAGAGAGTTTTACCTGTGTGTCCACTACCTTTTTGAGGGCTTTACACTCAGGGGTATTGGTGTTCCCATACCAGACTGCGATGTACCCAGTCAGCACACTTTCCACTACACATCTGTAGAAATTTGCCAGGGTTTCTAGTGTCATTCCAAACCTCTGCAAACTCCTAAATAAAGTAGAGGTGCTGATGTGCTTTCTTCACAATGCCATAAATGTGTTGAGTCCAGTAAAGATCCTCTGAGATAGTGACTCCCAAGAACTTAAATTTACTCACCCTCTCCACCTCTGATCCCCCAATGATCACTGGATTTCCCTGCCTGAAGTCAACAATCAGCTCATTATTTTTGCTGAGGTCGAATGCACGGTTGTTATTGGTGCACCATTCAGCCAAATTTTCACTCTCCATCCTGTATGCTGACTCATCATCTTTCTTTATACAACTCACTACTGTGGTATTGTCGGCAAATTTGTAGATGGTGTTATTGTCATACCGAGCTACACAGTTGTAGATGTAAAGTGAGCGTAAGTACGCAGCCCTGTGGTGATTGTGGTGAAGATGTTCTGAAGGTGAGGAAATCCATGATCCAGTTACACATTGGGGTGTTAATTCCCAGGTTTGGAGTTTGCTGATAAGTTTTGAGGGGATGATGGTGTTAAATGCCAAACTGTAGTCGATAAAGAACATCCTAATGAATGCATCTTTACTGTCCAGCTGTTTCAGAGCCAGTGAAATGGCATCTGCCATAGACCTGTTGCTAGGATAGCCGAACTGAAATGTGTCCATGTCTGAGTCAGGAGCTGATATGCTTCAATGCCAGCCTTTCAAAACACGCCATCACTGTTGATAGTCATTAAGGCAGGTTACTATACTCTTATTGGGCACCACTATGATTGATGCCTGTTTGAAAACAGACGGGTACCATGCCCTGTTGGAGTGAGATATTTAAGATATCGTGAATACATTGGTAGGTAGGTCAGCATAAATGTTTAATACTCAGCCATGTACTCAGCCTGGGTCAATGCTTTTCTCCGATTCACTCTCCTGAAGGCAGCACACTCGTCATCCTCAGATGCAGACAGGAAGTGATCATCAGGGGACATGGAGGGGTGGTTGTTTGCTGTTACTGCCATCAAATCGGGTGTAGAAGGCATGGAGTTCATCTGGGTGCGAAGTTTTGCCATCTGCTACTTCACTGGATTTGGTTTTGTTGCAGGTTATGGCATTTAGGCTCTGCCACAGCTGATGGGTGTCCCTTGTTGATTCCATTTTCATCCAGAATCTCCATTTCACTCAGGAAATGAAAAGGTGGCAGAGCTGCTCTAGCAGCAGCGCTGCCGCTGTTGAGGACCCACAGGGAGCAAGAGAGCGGATATGCAGCGCCCCTACAGGGTCCAGTTGTGCAGTCAACTCTCGTCGGTTCTGCACAGGTTTTGAACGGCCCATTGAGGGAGCCGACAGTGGTTTTACTTTAGATTCCACGATCTCAGGGTCTGCGCCCAAGATGGCGCTGCCTATTAATTGGCAGTAGCCACAGGGGGGTGCAGACTCTGGGCAAGCAGAGGACTGGAGCAGGGCATCAGAGGACAGGAAGATCAAGACCTGTCTGAGAAGGAGAAGTTGAAGAGACAACGCACCTGTGATGACGGAGGTGGACCAGTGTGAGGAGGCTCTGCAGCGGGCTGCTAGCGATTTGAGGCAAGGAACCCATGCAGGCTGCTGGGAGACCCACGCAAGGCTGTGAACTGCTGGAGACTGGTTCGAACTGGCCAGAGGGGTACCAGGTTTCAGAACTGGGATGCGAGGAGGTGCCGAGGGCGCTGAAGGGTCCCTGACCGTTTCAGAGGTTTGGATCTGGAGCTTGGATTTCCAGTGGTTTGGACTGCACTCTGGGTGGCTGTGGAAGGGCTGGAGGCGAATCTACAGACACTTGGTGAATCTGGGGGGACTTTCTTTTGCTTCTCTTTATATGTCTGTGAGAAATATAAGAGGTGCTTAGGCAATTTCTGCTGATGGCAAATCTGCATTGCAGCAGGCAAAATGGAATTTCATGCAATATGATACTGTTTTATTACTATGACAATAAATTGAATCTTCAGAAAGCTTTTCACAAGTCATACCTGCTCCTTCTGTACTGATCTGGATTTCTGGACTTAAATGCTGGCTCTCAGCATAGCTGGCTTTCATTGATCATCCAGGGCTTCTGGTTGGGAAAACCCTGAACAATTTGGTGGAGACACCCTCATCCTCAGCTGTTTTGATGAAGACTGTGACAGCCTTGGTGTAATTGTTCAGAATACCACCCAATCCAATGATTCAAGGAAGTCTTGTGCTGTATGACTCTTATACTCTATGATAATATATCTGGTACTTAATTGTATTCTCTCTCATGAAGAGAGAAAATAGCACATATTTAGTCCACCTTCTATTAATTCCATTTGCCCCATCTGTAGAAGAATATGTGGATCTCACTCTCATATAGGACTCATCCAACTGCTTAGATCTGCAGTTAAAGTTGCCATTCTCAACCTGAGGAACTGTTGAAGAAGATTTCAACTACAATCACATAAGCAATATTGTGACAATCATTTGAATAATTTAAATATTAAAATTATCTTGTGATGTATGACTGGGTGTATGGAGAAGAGGCACTGGTGAGACCTGATTTGGAGTGTTGTGAGCAGGTTTTGGCTCCTCATTTAAGCAAGGATTTGCTGATGTTGAGTAGGGTTCAGTGGAGGTTCACAAGGATGATTGTAGGAATGAAAGGGTTATCAGATGAGGATATCATTTAATGGCTCTTGGCCTGTACTCATTGGAATTTAGGAGAATGAGGGGGGATCTCATTGGAACATTTTGAATGTTGAAAGGCATGGACAGAGTAGATGTAGAAAGATAGTTTCCATGGTGGGAGAGTAGAGGACAAGAAGGCACTTCAGGATTAAAGGGTATCCAGTTAGAACAGAGATGCAGAAGAATTTCTATAGCCAGAGGGTAATGAATCTGTGGAATGTGTTGCCACAGGCCAAGTCATTGAGTGTATTTAAATCAGAGATTGATAGATTATTGATTAGCCAAGAGTATCAAAGATTATTGGGAGAAGGGCTCCGTTAATGGTTATATGGAAGACTGGGCAGTGGGGCTGAATGGGGAAAATGGATCAGCACATGATTAAATGACAAGGCAGACTCGATGAGCTGAATAGCTTATTTATGATAAACTCAAGACCTAACAAGTTAACTTGTGGGTCAAAGTTCCCCACTCTTCCATAATCAAAAAATATGACATATTTTGCATCCAATTTGGAACTACCCTTATTTTGATCTTGCATTTTTAAATTAAATGTGTACTGTATTTTTTTTAGTTTTACCTTGTAACCTAAATGTATGCTTCTGATAAGTAATATAATGGTTATCAATGGATTAATAATCCAGAAACCTGAACAAATTATCTGACGAAGTGAGTTTAAATCTTTGCAGAGTACATTGACTAAATTTTTAAAAAATTACATCAGTCAATTGTGAACCTACCAGATTGTTGTTAAAATGTGTCTGTTTGACTGAGATCCTAAATGTGAACTCAGGCTCAAGGCAACACCTTAAATCTTAATTACTCTAGGCAATAAGAGGTGGCAATAAATGAACAATATAGTTGATGATCTTCATGGTGTCACACTGTAGTGTTGTCAATAAGATTGAAGTCCATTAAATAAAAGTCAATTTTCTAATCATGTAGTATCTAAATATCAAAACAATAGTGGTGAAAGGTTATTTTTAGAATGGAGGGAAGTTTATGGTGCTCTTCTTCTGGAATTGGTTCTAGAACCACCCTTTTAATAAATATATTAATGACTTGGATATGGGTTCATGGTACAATTTCTAAACTTGCAATGATGTGAAACCTAGAGATACAATGGATTTTAAAAGCCAGTAATAGACCAAAAAGACAGATAGAAAATGATATTTAACTTTGCTAAATGCGGAATTTTTTTTGTTAGAATAAAAGGTGATGTGAATGAGTTGGCACAATTCTAAAAGGGAATCTGGTGGAATAAGTGCCAAGTTGGTTAAAAGTAGCAGAAGAAAAAAATGGGTTAAAAAAAAAACATAGGAACCTGTACTTTATAAATCGAGGCAAGGAAGTCATAATGAACCTGTGCTCCATTGCATTAGCTACTATTGGAGTATTATGTATAATACTTCAGGAATTGTTTCCAGGATGAGGGATCTTATTTTTGTGGATACATTGGAGGAATTGCCTTCAAGGGATGTTGCTACCTCTTCATGCAGGGCAAATACTTTTTCCAGCATTGTTCCACAGATAAGCCAGCGAACATTGCAAAAGTAAGCAAGGTTATCACATTCAGGATGAGCTTCCAATAAAAATGGTTGGAATTGACAATGATTCAAACCAGGAGACAGAATCTGATTAATTGCCTTCACCACATTGTAGTGAAAGACTCTCAAAGTCTTTCTTCAATTTGAGAGACTTTGTACATAGAGCCTCTTGATGGATGATGCAATAGTGACTTTTCTCTCTCCAACTGTACGTGAATAAAAGCTCTCACGATTGGAGGAAGAACACACGCTTTTATTAGCTTAAAACAAAGGGTAGGGTCCTACAAGGGTCTTCAGTAGGGTTCTGGGTTTAGGCGGGAAACCTGGGTTGTATATGGGTAGATGGGGGAGGAGCCTGCCATTTGCACAACCAGTGAATCTCAGTTCACTGCATTCAGCTCTTCCTGCAGAATTAGGGCCTGTGGATGAAGACAGAAAACATAGACAGCAAAAAAATTTTTAAAAATCAAAATATATACATTTATTTACAGATTTAAATGATACGGAGGTCTGGAAATCCTGGAGGAGCGCCTCAGCACTGGTGGGCCATGGGGTCCTTGGGTCTCCAGGTTCCCTCGTAGGGAGGTACGGTGGATGGTAGGGTCTCCAGTTCTATGACGGAGGGGGATGACTTTTCCTCCTGAACTGAATCTCTTGAGGCCCTGATTGGAGGTGCTGAGAAAGGGTTCTGGAACTCGTGGGTCACCTGAGGGAGCAGATTCTCCTCAGGTAGGTGCCAGGTCCCTGATAGAGACGATGTCTTCCCTGCCATCCGGCGACTCCACTTAGGCATACGTGGGAATGGCATGGAGCAGTCTCACCCTCTCCACCAGGGTGTCGGTTTTGCTTCTCCTCACATGCTTTCTTAGGGACTGGACCTGCTGTGGTGAGCCAGTTTGGAGTGTGGTTCCCGAGGCCAATCTCTATTCAAATTTAAGGAAAAGCTAGTGAGGAGTTGCAATGGTCGACGTACAGAGTAGCAACCAAATGGAGTGGAGCACCATGGGGAGGACACCCTGCCAGTGTGAGTCTGGAAGGCCTCTTGACTTGAGGTCCATTTTGATGGTTTTCCATACCGTGGCATTTTCTTTTTCAACCTGCCTGTTCCCCCGGGGGTTATAGCTATTAGTCCTGCTGAATGCGATGCCCTTGCCAGCAGGTACTGACATAGCTCCTTGCTCATAAATGATGAGCCCCAGTCACTATGGATATAGTTAAGATACCCAAACTGGGTGAAAATAGAATCTAGGACCTTGATAACCGAGGAGGTGGAGGTGTCTGAACATGGGATAGCGAATGGGTAGCACAAGTACTCATTAATGATAGAAAGAATGTGTTGCCATTCGTGGAGGGGAAGAGGGCTGTTTGAAGGGCTGGGATAACTTTGTCAGGTGTGCATTTGCAGGGTAGTAGAAGTGCAGCTTGCACTCCACGCAGACCTGGCAGGACCTGGTCATTTTCCTGATATCTTCCATTGAGTACGGCAGGTTGTGTGCCTTGACAGTGTGAGCCATGCGGGTAACCCCTGTATGACAGAGCTCATTATGTAGAGACCGCAGTTGGCCGGTATGTGCTGAGGCACAGCTTCCTCTGAATAAGGCTTCTGGAGACTCATTAAGGGCCCTTGGCCAATAAGCAATGTCATAATTGTAGGTGGAGAGTTTGAATTTTGTCATTTTAAATTTTGCCCCTCTTGACATTATTGAACATAAACATGACAAAGCACTCATCAGTGAGGAGTGTAAATTTCTTACCAGCCATATAGTGCCTCCAGTGACTGATGGCCTCCACAATGGCTTGAGCCTCTTTCTCCACAGATGGTTTCCTGAACTCGTGACCTTGCAGGGTCCAGTAGAAAAATGCCATTTGCCTGCCTGCCTAGTTAAGCGTAGCGGACAGAGCCATGTCTGAAGCACCATTTTCCACTTGGAAAGGTACATTCTCGTCCACTGCGTGCATGGTGGCTTTCACAATGTGGCTTCGAACATAGATAAAAGTCATTTGGGCCTCAGCCGAAAGGAGAAAAGTAGTGGATTTTAAAAGGGAGGGCGAACCTTATCGACGTATTGAGGGACCCACTGGGTGTAATATGAGAAAAACCCCAGGCATATCCTCAAAGCTTTCATGATCCTTGGAATAGGGGGCACATCATATCGGGTTCAGGGCCAATAATACCATTCTCCACTACGTAGCCCAGGATAGCCAGTAGTTTAGACCTATACACACACTTGCTGGAGTTATAAGTGAGGTTCAGAGCTTTTGCATTATCCTCCAAGCTATGGCCACAGATGGTGTCATTATTGAGGTAAAGGAAGGTAGCCTTCAACCTATACTCGTCCACCATCCTGTCCATCTGCCTCTGAAAGATAGAAACCCCATTGGTAATACTGAAAGGGACCCTCTGGAATTGATAGGGATGGCCGTTTGCCTCAAAAGCAGAATAGGGACGGTCCTTGGAATGGATTGGCAGCTGGTGATAGGCAGCCTTCAGGTTGATGGTTGAATAGACCTGATACTGCACAATATCATTCACCATGTCCGAAATTCAAGGAAAGGGGTATGCGTCCAGGAGTGTAAAACGATTAATTGTTTGACTACAGTCAATTACTATTCTGGACTTATTTCCCCCCTTTTACTATCACACTTGTGCTCTCTGCAGGCTAGTGCTAGGTTCAAAGATTTTCTCATTGAGCCAGGATTGAGTCTCTAATTTTATGAACTCTCAGTCAGCAGCACTGCACCGCCTGCTCTTTGTAGCAATAGGCTTGCAATCTGGAGATCGGTTTGAGAAGGGGGGGGGGTTTGATATTAAGTGTGGAGAGGCTCCATGTGGGTTCTGATTTTAATGGCCCTCCTTTCCGAGGGAGGGGACCAGAATACTCCAAGGTCACACTTTTAAGGTGACACAAGAAGATCCAACAGTATCAGAGCACACAAATTGTTAAGCACATAAACCGAAGTTTACAAAATTACCCCCCCCCCCCCCTTCAAAAGACCAATGTACAGTACAATGTTCTTGGATATGAGTAGAATGCGAATTAGATGCTAGAAATATATGGTAATTGGAAGGAACTATTTAAGTTTGTATTCCTGAACAGTCTGAGAGTCTAGAATCTTTCTGTGGAGCCATAATCAATTAAGCATCTAGTTGGATGTCCGTTTACCTTGACAATCACTATAAAGTTGCTGAGTTGATGTGGTCTGTCTTGGTCCAGAATCATCGATGCTAGGTCCCTGGAGACTCGATAGTCCTACTCACTTGAGCAGCCCCCTCCTTCTTGATGTGCTGGCAGGCAAGATGGTGTCAACCTCATGGCGCAGCAAGACGGGTGCCCTTCTTCCTCTTCTGATGATGTTGGCGCTAAATTCAAATTTGAATCATGGCAAGATAGCCACTGAGTCTTCTCGTGCCGTTCTCCCACTGCCACCCTCGCTTGGCAAGTAGCGCACCAGGTAGGCTCTGGTGAGTTTGGGACTGAGGGTGTAGCTTTGGGACTCTAGCTTGGGGCTAGAGTCGGGAGCTGTGCAGGCTGTGGATTTCCCAGGAGTTCCCTTTGCGCACAGACCCTCGCCAAGTGGTCCCTCTTACTGCAGCTGGAGCAGGCAGAGTCGTCAGCTGGAGCAGGCAGAGTCGTCAGCTGGAGCAGGCAGAGTCGTCAGCTGGAGCAGGCAGAGTCGTCAGCTGGAGCAGGCAGAGTCGTCAGCTGGAGCAGGCAGAGTCGTCAGCTGGAGCAGGCAGAGTCGTCAGCTGGAGCAGGCAGAGTCGTCAGCTGGAGCAGGCAGAGTCGTCAGCTGGAGCAGGCAGAGTCGTCAGCTGGAGCAGGCAGAGTCGTCAGCTGGAGCAGGCAGAGTCGTCATCTGGAGCAGGCAGAGTCGTCAGCTGGAGCAGGCAGAGTCGTCAGCTGGAGCAGGCAGAGTCGTCAGCTGGAGCAGGCAGAGTCGTCAGCTGGAGCAGGCAGAGTCGTCAGCTGGGGATCAAGCATAAGGATGCTGGCTTCTACCAGAGAAGAAGTACTTCCTAGCTCCAAAGTCTCAAGGGCAGCATTATGGGTTGCACAGTCCCAAATGACTGCATATCCCTTAGTCTCTCCCCTGGATACGAGGGCCGACCTCTTGAATCATCAGTGTTGTACACGTCCCTGGTCATGTTCAAGTTGGTCTGGAAGCAGTCCAGGCAGTAAGCAAACCCCTCGTAGCATCTGGGGACAGAGGGTCGATCAGGAGCATACTTGGCTTGAGCAGCACCTCCATCTTCTTGTTAATAAGCTAATAAAATTGTAGCGTGAATAAAAGCTCTCACGACTAGAGGGAGAACACACAGTTTTATTAGCTTATAACAAAGGATAGGGCCTTACAAAGGTCTTCAGTAGGGCTCCGGGTTTAAGCGGGAAACCTGGGTTATATATGGGTAGATTGGGGAGGAGCCAGCCATCTGCACAACCCATCACCAGTGAATCTCAGTTCACTGCACGAACCATTGCTGGTGCTCCATCAGTTGTTATGCCCACTTGCTTTGACAGATCCAGCTTCATGTCTGCCATCATTTTCTGCAATGCTTCAAAAGTGTCTGCTCCTGTGACGGTGTCCTTTAAAGGGATTAACTTAAAGAAATCATCAGTAATATCAACATTTGACCATTTTCCTTGAAGAAAGACTACAAGTTGAGCAGTGTCTTTTAAATCAATGCTTTCATCAAGCACAATAGAAAAAAATGGGACATTATCACAGTTGTCCTCTAAATTACCTCTGACATCTGCTGACTTTCTTTGATTCACCATGTGATTGTTCTTCAAGAGAGGCTAACAGCTGAGAGTAACTTTTTTCTCAAGAGAATCAATGTCCACAAATGCTATCAATCATTCCTTCACAGAATCTCCATCTGTAAAAAGCTTAATCTTTTCTGCTCTCAGCTCTGATACTGCATAACTTGCATGTGTATTTCTTTTCATTTCAGAATTCTTTGTGAAAAATGCACTTTGTTTTTCCAAGTTTTCTTACAGTCTCCAAACTTCATCTGACCTAGCTTATCCACTCAATTCTTTGAATTTTGCATGTTTTGTTTCATAGTGACACTTACAGCGACACTTTCATTTCAAATGAAACAAACAGGTTTTTCAAAATGCTGCACGAAGAAGTAATTTTCACTCCAAGTTTCTTGGAAACTTCCGCACCTAGTATCTATCTTCCTTCGTTTTGTTGCCGTGCTGGGTTGAAAAAAAATCCTCAACAATCTAATCATTATTAATTAAATAACTAAGAAAGAAATCTTTCATAACTTTCACTTAAAGATTAAAAATTATGTAAAGACAGAAAACCAAATAAAACTAAATAAACTTGATTCTGAATAATCTCATGTAATAGTAAAACTTAACATTGAATTGCATTACAAAAAACTCATGACATAAATTAAATATGCAAATAAAAATAAAATTTAAAACATTGTAGCATTGAGTGTAAATGAGGACACAACTGGAGTTTCTTGCGGACATAAAACAAATAAAATCAAATAGATAATTAACTGAATTTTTAAAAAATTAATAGAAGTTGAGTAAACGGAAATAAAAACAGAAAATGCACCTTGGCTCGATTTCCAGTGGAACTGACATGACCCTTTCAGAAAAAAAACGAAGAGAGAAACGAGTTTTGGAAAAGCACAAGTACTACGCAACAATTCAAGTCCCGAAGCGAACTGCTAGGTGCAGCTATGACTGTGATTGCCTCAGGGTGACATCTATTAACTTTTTGAGTATTTGCTGCTGTTTGCTTATTTTTTTTATATAGGTAACGATATTGTTGGACCTTTTTAGTTCCACATCTATGTTTTGACATGGAACAAAGTTTTTCCATTTTGCACTTTTTTCTTTTTTTTTAAGCTCTACTTATAAGTGGGCTGGGTGCACATGGGTTGTGGGCCAGATAAATATGGATCGCAGGATAGATCCATCCCACGGGATATCGGTTTCCCACCCCTGTGCTAGAGCTATTGCCTGTCGCCTTTTTGCCCTCCTGATTTCATTTTTTGGCTGAGTTCCTGAAACTCCTCCAGGTTTACACTTCATCTCAGTGGCTTATAATTGCTCCATGCTTCCTTCTTACTGTTGACCAAAACCTGAATTTCCTTCGAGATCCAAGCTTCCTTATACTTGTGTGTCTTGCCCTTCACTCCAACGGGAACATGCATTTCCTGGACTCTTGTTAACGTACTTTTTAAAACATCACATTTCCCCAACATTTCACTTCCTCCAATCAACTTGAGTGAATTCCTGTCTTGTATCTTGAAAGTTGGTATTGCCTTAATTCAGAATTTAAATGTTGTCCTGCCTTGTTTCTATCCTTCACAGTCTTAAACCTAAGAGAACAGTGGTCGCTGGTCCTCAAAGGCTCATCCATCATCCACTTGTCTCTCCCAATTTCTCAAGACTAAATCAAGCATTGCCCTCTCCCATGTGGGATCCTCGACATATTGCTGGAGAAACTTCCTGAACACATTTGACAAATTCCACTTTGTTTAAACTTTTTGCTCTGACTTTCCCAATCAATATTTGGAAAGAAAATTCCCTACTATGCTGTCAATCTTATTTGATCCACAGCTGGCAGCAATATTCTGGCAAATTTGCTCTTTTAATTCCT
The DNA here is from genome assembly GCF_036971445.1 of Narcine bancroftii. Taxonomy (NCBI): domain Eukaryota; kingdom Metazoa; phylum Chordata; class Chondrichthyes; order Torpediniformes; family Narcinidae; genus Narcine; species Narcine bancroftii. The sequence goes on from NC_091469.1 coordinate 391,374,238, forward strand.
GTTGATTATTTAAGAGTCTGTCGAACACTTTCAACAAGGTGATCAAGCCTTTCTTGTTCCTTTGCTCCACCGATAGAGCCTGTCTAACCAACCCATTTGTAAAGTCACTTCTGACATCCTCCTAAACAATAGTGCAACACTCTCTCCTCTTTAACCCCTATCTCTCTCATTCCTGAATCATCTGTACTCTAGAATGTTGAGCTGTCGGTCCTGCCCCTGTCTTAATCATGTTTCAATAGAGTTTACCATGTCCTATTCATATGTATTTTTCCTTGTACCAAGTTCACCCGTCTTACCTGATGAGCCACTTGTATTAAAATAGGCACAATTTAAATAATCTGTCCCTCCTTGCTCTCTGCCTTTCACCTGCTCACTAATTTTTTTCTTGTAACACTCCATACCAATTTCTAACCTCTTACCTGCCTCTCCTTGACCTGCATTGGATCCCACTCCCTTCAATCAAGTTTAAACCCGTCCGTGTAACACTAGCCAACCTGCCCACCAGGATATTGGTCCCTCTCTGGTTCGAATACAAGCTGTCCCTCTTGAATATGTTTCCTCTCCCCCAGAAGAGATCCCCAATAATCTAAAAACCTGAAACCCTGCTTCTCAGTCACAGATTCATCAGGCCCCTAACTTTCTGTTTCTGACCACACTAGTATGGTGGCACCGGGCATAATCCAGAGATTACTATCTTTGAGGTCCTGCTTCTCAACTTCTTACCTAGCTGCCTGTTCTTATTGTGCAGGACCTCATCCCTTGCTGCACTTTGGTCATTTGTACCAATGTGTACAACAACCTTTAGCTGTTCACCCTCCCATTTGAGAATGTTCTGCAACCTCTCAGAGACATTCTTGACCCTGGGACCTGGGAGGCAACACAACAACCTGGCATCTCTTCTGTAACCACAGAATCTCCTATTTGACTACCTCACTATCGATGTCCTATCACTTACCCTTACCCTATGACCCTCAGAGTTCCACTCACCCAATCATTGCTCACAGCCCCAAAAGGCCATTTCCCCAACGATATCAAAACAGGTAAACCTGTTAGTGGATTGAATTGTCAGCATTTTGGGTCCTGATGAAGCATCTCGACTTGAAATGTCAACTATTCCTTTCCCTCCACAGATGTTGCATGACCAGCTGAGTTCCTCCAATTGTTTGTTTTTTGGTGCAGTATCTTGTGTTTTGAGTAGAGTGGTTATGGATTTAAGAGACAGAATATTCACATTCTGGACTATTACAATTATTTCCATCAGTCTGAAAGATACGAGTTTTGGACACTTACATGAAATTGTCTATAGTGCTTTGTTAGAGTTTTCCATTTTATTTAAAAAATAATTATTCTGACATAACAATAATTTTTTTTTAACTAACTTTCCGTTGGGTCTTGCAACATTTGAGCAGATGTGCCTAGAGAAGAATAAGTGATTTCTGTTGTTGATTAATTGTTTTGGTTTGATCAATGTCTTTTTAAGTGAACCAGATGCAAATATAATCTTTTTTTTTACAGGTATTCCATACTTACTCTAATGAAGACTATGATAGGAGAAATGATGATGTAGATCCAGTTGCAGCATCTGCTGAATATGAATTGGAAAAGCGTGTAGAAAGGCTGGATCTTTTCCCAGTAGAACTTGAGAAAGGTAGGAGTAAGAGCCAAGGTTTTTGTAAAAAAATTCTTGATCTGAACTGTGAAGGAAAAATAACATAAGCTACATATTTCATTAGAAAAGATGAGGAATATGGGGAGAATGTATAACTATTGATGGAACATAAAATTTGGAGGTCCAACGAAATAAAACATGCCGCAGAACAATGGATATTGGAAAGATAAATATTTGTCTTATCTACACCCTCACAATTTTGTATACCCGTATTTTCACTCGTATAACACGCACATGCATATAATGCGCAGAAAATCATAAATTGTGTGTAAAAAAAAATTTGAAAGCTTGCACCCACTATGTGGGTGTAGCATTCTACATTCCAATTTACAAGAGCAATTCGCATTTACATGGGACATGAGACAAAGCACATCCCATCCTCCCACTCTGTCACAGTTAATCTCCCACAATTAACACCCAATCAACTTCCCTCAGTGATGTTAATTGCTCATTATGATATCTTCCTGCAACATATTAACAAGCTTTGGAGTGGAATCAATTAAATAGATCAAAGGCTTCAGAGTTAAGCAGGATTTTAATTCTGTCATGATTTAAAAAGCCTTTCTTTAAAGTCTATTTTGTTTTAAAATACTGTACAATTGAGAATTTTATAGTTTGATTTGATGTAATGAGAATGATGTAATGATGTAATGAGCCTACCTCACTGACAAAAGGCAAAGGAGGAAAAACCCAACACCCAACCCCAACCTACCAATTTTCCCCTGCAACCGCTGCAATCGTGTCTGCCTGTCCTGCATCGGACTTGTCAGCCACAAACGAGCCTGCAGCTGACGTGGACTTTTTACCCCCTCCATAAATCTTCGTCCGCGAAGCCAAGCCAAAGAAGAAGTCTCAGATCGGAGGCACTTGATATGTTAATCTATTCCCTCAAGGACAGGTCAAGACAATTATCATTTATAAGGTGCCATACCCTAGCCAGAATATCCTGTTTCTTGGAATACCATGGCACTTAGGCCAAGAGGATATTCCCAAGATCAAAATTTCCCACGCCCGCTATAAATTGTGTGTGTTCTTTCAATGCTGCTATAATATTCCCATGCTCACTATAAATTGCCCGTGAGACTTTCCCATCATCATCATTGTCATCATCATCATAGTCCATCCCTTCGTGGGTGAAGATAAACACAGTGCCTTGTAGCTCTTCTGCCCTCACAGAAGTTTTTGTAGTTGTTGGGACATTGTGATGTGCCACTGCGAATTGCGGAATGCCATGCAGTGTGATTTCCCACACCCATTATAAATTGTGCGTGTTCTTTCTTTGCTGCTGTTGCATTCCCATGCCCACTATAAATTGTGTGCATTCTTTCAACATGTAAAAATATTCTCATATAGCACATACATGCATTTAATGCACTGGGGGTACCTGGTTTGTAAAAACCGCATATAACGCACACGCTATATGCATAAAAAATATGGTACTTCCTGCACTCCAATAGAAAAAGTCCTAGACTATCCAGTTTCTCATACCTCAAGCCCTCCAGTCCTTCTAACTTTTCAGTCAGAAATTATTGTCACAAACAAGTCACAAAATTAGGCGTATGGTGACACCATCATAGTATAAACATGCATATTATAAACCATCTTACAACAATAAATATGAAAAAAAAATTGTGCATGAACAGTAATTCAGTGTCTTTGGTTCATTGATTATTCAGGAATGTGATGGCAGCAAGAATGAAGCTGTCCTTGTGCCGCTGAGAGCTCGTCTTTAGGCTCCTGTACCTTTTTTCCTGATATTAGCAGAGTGAAGAGGGCATGGCCTGGGTGGTGAGAGTCTTTGAAGGTAGAGGTGGCTTTTTTAAGACACTGCCTCATATAGCTGTCCTCGATGGAGTGAAGTCTGGTGCCTGTGATATCGCAGGCAGAGTTAACAACCCTGTGGAGTTTATTCTTGTCCTGAGCCAGACAGTGATGTAACCATCAAGAATGTTCTCCATAGTACACCTGAAGAAGGTTTTGAGAGTTTTCAGTGACATACCAAATCTCCTCAAACACCTCACAAAGCATAGCAGCTGGTCAGCCTTCTTTGTGGTTGCATCAACCTGGAGGATCCAGGACAGATCCTCTGAGATGTTGCCACATAGAAATTTGAAGTTTTCAACTCTCTTCACCTCTGAGCCCTCGATGAGGATTGGGTTGTGTTCCTTTGACCCCCTTCCTGAAGTCCACAATCATCTCCTTGTTTTTGCTCATGTTGAGTCCAAGTCTTTTGATGTGACACCACTCAACGATCTGATCTATCTCCCGACTGTACACTTCCTTATTGCTGTTAGTGATTCTGCCAACAACTGTGGTGTCAATCGCAAATTTGTAGATAACATTGGAATTGAGCCTGGCCACACAGTCACCCTTTCTGATTTAATGACATCCTTCCAATAGCTGGGACCAAAGTTTCAGTTGTTGTCTTATCAATGCTTTGTAAAACTGCATCTGCCTATTTCAGACTCCAACTTCTTTACAACATCCCATTTCCTTTTTTAAATCCTTATTTCCTTGTACCTTATTCTCTGGATCCGTCATTGGATTCAGGGATCCAATTATGTAATGTGCCTTGGGATGTTTGTAGGTGCTAAATAAATGCAAGTTGCATTTGTAATTGTTCATAATTGCATCCTGTGTAGAAAGCAGTATATTTTTGTGTAGTTTTCCTTCATTTCAATTTTTGTATTCAGTATTATAATTTTAAAAAAAATACGTATGTGGGATGATGTAATGAAGTTTGTATTTTCAGTCTGTTATTTAAGCTTGACCCCCCATGCCATTATTAATTATCATTTACTCCACAGATGACGATGGTCTAGGCATCAGTATTATAGGAATGGGAGTTGGAGCAGATGCAGGATTAGAGAAACTAGGAATTTTTGTAAAGACTGTTACTGAGGGAGGTGCAGCACATAGAGACAGCAGGTAAGATAAAACTATTATGAAGTCTGTCTGCTTGTATGATTTGCAGACACAGGGGTATTGAACAACTTTTAAGTAGAAAATTTATGAAAAGTCTAATCCAGCAGTCATTTTGGAATTGGCACTGATTGCATGTCCATGTGATTAACTAGTAGTCTATGGAACATCAGAGAATGACTTGAAATATGTGACCACCTTTATTATAAGCGTTTCTATGTTTCTTAAATTGCTGCCTTTGTTAATCAGATTTGCTGGACATTGAATCTACTGCTGAATCCTACACAGGAAATTCATTAATATTTGGAGCCTACAGTCAGAACCTATCATGCTGATTATTATATAGGGTGTCATTTTGGAAGCTGAATCTAACTGGAGCTGATTGAAATCAGGACTGCAGAACATCCAAGAACCTCTTGAAGGTTATTTGTTCCAGCCAACTTTAGAAGTTACTGTACAGCTTTGGAAGTAAGATACAAGCTGTGCCAGACCAGGAACATGAGAGAGCACCCATAAGGTTTTAAACAGCCTGTTTAAGGACCCAGTGTTTTATTTCAATATCAGCAAATCCATGGTGGTCCATGCCCAAGATGGCAGCATCCATGCTTGGCAGCAGACCATAAGGATTGCGGGCTCTGGGGGATCAGTGATAGAACCATCTCCCCTTCCAGGAAGTGACTCCAGCAATGGTCCATCAAGGGGCTTGGAAACTGAAGACTCACACTAGACAGTGGGCTGCCATGTGATAACCAGGTACTGTGTTTGTAATTATGAAGGTGGCGATGGCGGGAAGGGCTCCCGAAAAGCCTGAGGTGTTAGCAGCATTCTGTTCCGGGGGTTTGGGATCACAGTTGGCACAAACCGGCAGTCTTGTGACTGCTGAGGTTGGGGTAACTCAGGAAGTGAATCTATAGATGTTTGGTGTCTCCAAAGGAACTCTATTTTGCTTCTCTTTCTCTTATTTGCAGAGGTTCTGGGCTAGTTACACCTCTTTGTGTGCATTTACGGCAAACAAAAGTTAACAAAATTTGTGTATTTATTTATATGACTATAAAAGAGATCTTGAATTTTAATTTTCTGATGCTTCACTTGATGTTCATGAAAGAAGAAAAGTTCTTCATATGTGGATTATAAAAGCACCATACATCAAGCTCTTTATTTGCTTATTATCAAGTTTGGGCATTACTGACAGAAAATTTTGGATGGGATTTGGTTTTACCTGGACAAACTAAATTTGAGATATTAATTGTTGATAAATGGGAAGAAAAGGTTCATTTCTGAAATGTATGCGTTGTTACAAGAAAAGATGGTTAAGATTGACTTACACAAAACTAAGGACAAATGGGAGAAGAACATATCTATTATCTCAGGAGGAATGGATGAATATGTGTGTAGACAGTGTTACAAAATTAATTAATATGAGATATAGTTTAGTTGATTATAATTTATTACACCAGTTGTATTTGACTCCTGAGAAGTTAAAAAAATATGGTTTTAGTTCTTCGGATTTGTGCTTTCATTATGGAAGACAGACAGGTACTTTCTTTCATTCAATATGGACATGTGAAATAGTTTAACCTTTTTGGGAAAAAATTAAGTTTTTGGAAGATTTGTTTAAGATTGAATTGCAACTTGATCCGTTACTATGTTTATTGGGTTATACTAATACATTAACGACAGGTTTACGATTGGATAAATTCCAAATTGCATTTATATTCCTGGGGTTAGTGGTGGCTAGAAAATATATTGTTGTTACGTGGAAGAATGATGTTGAATTGATAGCATAATGAACTAAAATCGTGTCTCTAGAGAAGATAACATAATTTACAAAATAATTATTCTTTTTTTGTTAAAATGTGGACTCTATATTTGAAATGTATGGGTTTAGATATAAGGTAAATGTGGGGTTTTTTTTTCTAAAGATGTAAAGGGCTGGCACATGACACAGCAACTGATAATTACCTGAAATATGTATTTTGCTCTGACATGGGGGGATGGATGTAGGGGGTGGGGTGGGAGGGGGAAGGGGGGAAGTAAGGTTATAGTTTTTTTAAGTAAGTTGTTTTGTATGTATTTTAAAAATTCATTAATTTTTTTTTAAAAAGCACCATAGGTTGGCTACACAGATGATGGACAAGAAAGAGATTTCAGAAATTTAGATGCAGTATCTTTGCTTTTATATTTTAGTCCTCTTGAAATTAATGCTGACATTGCATTTGGCTTCCTTACGATTGACTCAACCTGCAAATTAACCTTTAGGGAATCCTTCACAAGACACCCAAGTTCCTTTGGATGTTGACTTTCTGAATTCAAGTTCATTTATCATCTGATTATACCAGTGCAACCTGAATAAACAGCATACTCTGGTTCATGGTGCAGAACAGTGCAAAATATGTTTAGACAAACTATAAATGTATACAGTAGCTATGTATATGTACAGTGTCCTCCATAATGTTTGGCACAAAGACATTTTCCTTTATTTGCCCCCGTGTTCCACAGATTTAAATGTGCAGTCAAACAATTCATATGCGATTAAAGTACACATTTCAGATTTTATTAAAAGTTATTTGTGTACATTTTGGTTTGACCATGGGAAAGTTGTAGCATTTTTTATACATAGTTCTCCCATTTCAGGGCACCATAATGTTTGGGATATTTGGCTATACACATGTTTGTGATTACTCAGGTATGTTTATTGCTTCATTGGTGCAAGTATAAGAGAGTTAGGCTTGCTTCAAAGCTTTTGATCATTTGGGGAGCCTGTAGTTTCCATTTTTCAACCTGAGGACCAGAGTTGTGTCAATGAAAATCAAAGAAGCTATTATGAGGCTGAAAATCAAGAATAAAATAGTAAGAGACATTGAAACCATAGAATTACCAAAATCAACTATTTGGAATATCAAGACGTAAATGTGTTCTGGTGAGCTCAGCATTCGCAAAGGAACTGGTTGGCCAAGGAAGACCTCCGCTACTGATGACTGAAAAATTCTCATCATAATGAAGAAAAACCACCAAATGCTTGTTGACAGATCAGAAGCACTTTAGGAGGCTGGTGGGAATGTGTCAATGACTACTGTTTGCAGAAGACAGAAACACAGAGGCTACACTGCAAGATGCAAACCACTAGTTAGCCACAGGAACAGGATGGCCAGATTAATTTGCCAAGAAGTATTTAAAAGACCCTGCAGAATTCTGGAAAATGGCTTTGTGGTCAGAGGAGACCAATATTTACATATATCAGAGCGATGGCAAGAGCAGAGTATGGAAGCATAAATAAACTGCCCAAGATCCAAAGAATGCCACCTCATCTGTCAAACATGATGGTGGAGATGTTATGGCTGTATGGGTGCCATAGATACTGGCACACTTACCTTATTGATAATGTAACTGTTGATGGTAGCAGCAAAATGAATTCTGAGGTGTATAGAAACATCTTATCTGCTCAAGTTCAAGTAAATGTCTCCAAACTCATCAGATGGCACTTCAATCTACAGCAAGACATTAATCCCAAGCATGCTGCTAAAGCAACAAAGGAGTTTTTCAAAGCAAAAAAAATGGAAAATTCTTGCAGTCATGTCCAGTCAGTCATCTGATCTAAATCCAATTGAGCATGCCTTCCATATGCTGAAGAGAAAACTTGAGAAGAAAAGCTTCTGAAACAAGCAGGAGCAGAAGGTGGCTGTGGTAGAGGCCTGGCAAAGTATCACCTGAGGAGATACACATCATCTGGTAATGCCTATGAATCACAGACTTCAAGCAGTATTTTATCCAAGGGATATACAACAAAGTACTAAACATGAATACTTTAATATGCATACCATTGCTATGTCTCACATATGGTGCTCTGAAATGAGGGGACTATGTATAAAAAGTGTTGTAATTTCTACATGATCAAACCAAAATGTACACAAGTACTCTTTAATAAAATCTGGAATGTGCACTTTAATTACATGTGAATTATTTGATTACAATTGTAAACTATTGAGCTCAAGGGTAAATAAAGAAAAAAAAAGCTTTGTCCCAAACATTATGGAGGGCACTGCATTAATATATTCTTAATAAATTGTAGTCATGGAGAGTTGTTTTAACAGTTATTCTACAGTCTCACTGTCTATAGGATGAAGCTTTTCCTCAATCTGGTGGTTCTGACTCTGTAACTTCTCTATAATTTTCATGATAGGTATAGCTGGGTTGGTAGGGGTCCGCCATTCTCTTTCCATTTAGGAAGTATTCTTTATTCCTTCTACCAAAGAGCATGACTGTTCACTTCCCTATTCCTTCTGCCACTTCTTTGCCCATTCTCCCAACATGACCAAGTCCTTCTGCAGGCTCCCTATTTTCTCAACACTGCCTACTCTCCACCTATCTTCGTATTATCCTGAAACCTAGCCACAAAACTATCAATAATGGAATCTGAAGTGTTACCAATCACTAAAGTCAGGATAACCAGCCTGTAATCTTTTGCTTCTCTCATTTCTTAAGAATGGAGTGATATTTGTAATTTTTTAGTCCTCTTGAAGTATTCCTGACTCTAGTGGAGACTGGCTGCATCAAGGTCTGGTATGTGGGCCGCAATACCTCTGAGCAGAAAGCCCTGCAAAAGATAGTGGACACAGCCCAGAATACAGAGAAAATTACATGGAATGCTGGCATCAGAGAACAGCAACAATTATTAAGGATCCACACCATTCCAGGACATCCTCTGTTCTTGTTGCTGCCAGCAAGAAAAGAGGTATAGGTACCACAAGACTCGTACCACCAGGTTCTGAAACAGTTGCTACCCCTCCACCATCAGACTCCTAAACAACAGACTCAATCAGAGACTCATTTGAGGACTCTTATTGATGCACATTATTTAGGATTGAATTTTTTTATTATTGCATAGCCAGATTGTTTGCATTTCTTTCGCTATTTACAGTTCTCTTTTCTGTTACCATATCTTTCTTCTTGATTAAAGTTTACAGTTACTGATAAGTAGAAATTCTGCCTGGCCCCCGGAGAAAATAATTTCAGAATTATATTTCGTGTCACATGAATGTACTCTTGACAATAAATTTGAACTTCAAACAATAATTCTTGAAAGATCACTCTTAATGTATCCATAATCCCTTTAGCTATACTTTTCAGAACTGTGGGATGGAGTCACTCTGATCCAAGTGATTTATCCATCTTCAGACCCTTCCATCATCCTAAACATCTTCTCATTGGTATTAGTGACTGTCAGAAATAAAACTTCTCACACATGAGTCTCTTTAAAACTGATGACACGACAAGCTTTATTTACAAGTCTGCAGAGTTGGACTCAACTGGCTTCTCACCAGTTAAGCCCCGATACATACAGTGCATTGATTTTTATACCCTTGTTGTTTGCCCTTCCCCTTCTTATTAATACTGTTTTAATTGGTTAGTATTGAAAAAGCATTCTAAGTACAACTGCATTTCTAATTATCACGTTCGTTACGTACGCTGTGAACTCTACATACACTAAATTCTGTTTCTCACCCTTCTTATCAATCTTTTGTCTCCTGCATGTCTCTCACTATGACCATGAAAAGATATGTTTAAAAAAACATATCCAGCTGAACTTTTTGTCCTTGGCTGCTAGTAAGCTCCCTGTCCGTTCTGGCTTCCCTTTTTATGATTAATCATCACATTTTAACTTAAGCCATTTTAACCTAAATTCTCTATCTCTAACAATCCACCCCTTTCTCTCTTTAAAATGTGTGTATTATATGTATATATGAATGGGGATTTTAACTCAGGGAAGAGAAACGTCTCATGATAAATTAATTTCGTGCTGAAGTAAAATTCTAACGGGATCTCCCAGTTCCTCTGGTTGCATAGCCTGTTGGACCATGGAAATCACCAGGCTGCGTAGACAGGGAATAATACAGGGCAAAACAAGTAGGAGGAATAAAATACCTCCGATGACCCACAATAAGGTACGCCACCAGGTTCCTCCAAACCATTTGTCCATCCAATTTAATTTTGCAAAAGGATGCCAGGTCTGAACCGGTACATGGGACAAAATACGAATATTATCAGCGATTTTTCGAATGGCTTGGCCATTATCATCAATCTGTAAGCACCAGTTAGTCAAGTTAAGCTTTCCACATACACCTCCTTCTGTAGCTAGGAGATAGTCTGGGCCAGACGGTTCTGATATATAGCAGAGCGCATTTGACCTTGCTGGGATGCAAGTAATTGCAGGGCTAGAGCTGTTTGATTTGTAACAATTTCAAGGACTGCTTGCAAGTGAATAATGTGATTTAACATATAAATAGGAGTACGATAACCCCAGGATCCATCTTGAGCCCATGTAGCGGGACCATAATATTGAATTATGCGTTATGGAGGCCAATCATCTCCCCATTGTCCCAAATGTACCGTACTAGAGCGGGGCTGACGGTGTAATGTATCAAAAATTTTCACTCCTAATTTATGACCGTGATCGTGGGGTAGGAGGAAAAATTCTGGGCGGATTATTCCTAGGAAACAAGTTCCACTCCACTCTAGTTGCAAGATCAACAAAAAGGTTATCTCCCCCAACTGCGTGACCGAAACTTTCATGGTTATTTGGATGGACTCGAATTAAGTCCGGCTGTCTTAAAGGGGCAGGCACTTTTGAGTGTGGAGTGGAACTTCTTATTGGAACAGTACGCTGGTGTATGCAAAACCAGAGTCCATCAGGGCATGGTGGGCCTGAGTCACCCTTCCAACCGTTAAGAGGGAAAGGAGTGGTATTAGGAATCTGTATATAATGACCCATCTTATTTCCTTCTTTTTCCACACAAGGGGTATATGGATGTTGGGTGGTATTTTCTGCCCAGCATTTCTCAGGAACTGAGGTATGGGAAATAAAATTACCCTCCTTTCTTCCCCAAATGTGGTCCTGAAACAGGACCACTGTGTCTCTGCATTTCTTACATTTCACACCTGATAAAGACATAGGCAAACTAAGAAAAATCAAAGAACATAACAATAACATTGTGAATCAAGTCTTTCTGCGAAATCGCAAGGTAAGAGGTTTTTCTCCAGGAACACAAGTCCAATCTGAGTTCGTATCAGGGTCCTGAGGCGCCTCTACAGGTCCCTTAAATCTGGATGCGTGTGTCCACCCCTTCTCTCTTGTTTGTGCTGCAGCCTCTGTAGTTAAGAGAACTTGGTATGGACCTTCCCACTGGGGCTGGAGTTTTTCAGTTTTCCAGGTCTTGATGAGAATCCAGTCTCCTGGTTCCACTTTGTGTAAAGAAAAGTCTAGAGGCGGTGTTTGTGCCAATAGTCCTCTCTTTCGTAAATCTGTAAGAGAGCGTGACAGTGCCTGTAAATAGTTCCTAACAAATATATCCCCTTCCCCCAAGCCCCCTCAACTGTACTCCAGAAGGGAAGCCCAAACATCATTTCATAAGGGGACAACCCTACATCTTTTCGTGGGGCAGTACGGATTCTTAATAAAGCCAGGGGCAGACACTTTATCCAAGGCATTTTAGTTTCCACCATTAATTTTATCAATTGCATTTTTAGGGTTCCATTCATACGTTCAACCCTCCCTGAGCTCTGTGGATGCCAAGGGGTATGCAATTTCCAAGAGACCTGTAATGCATTACAAATCAATTGCTGGATTTTTGAACAAAAATGTGGACCCCTGTCTGAGTCTATAGAATCCATTATACCATATCTTGGGATTATCTGCTCTAGGAGGAGGCGAGCTACTGTAGAGGCTGTAGCATTTACTGTTGGGAAGGCTTCCACCCATCGGGTAAAGTGATCTATCACCACCAACAGATACTTCCATCTTTGGATTTGAGGTAACTCTGTGAAGTCGATCTGGATTCTTTGGAAGGGGCGTATGGCCAACGGTTGACCTCCCATGGTACTCGTCCTCATTACCTTCTTATTAATTTTTGTGCATAGGTGACAGTTCTGTACCTCCTGTTGGGCCAAGGTGTAGATTCCCTTACACACATATTCTCGAAGCATTGTGTCACATAAGGCTTGGGTGCCCCAGTGGCTCTGATGATGCAGGTGTTTTAAAATATTGCGAGTTATTTCTTTATTTAGAACCATTCTTCCATCTGGTGTCTTCCATGTTCCATCAGGCAGCTGGCTTGCGCCCAGCTGAGCCATGTCCTTTTCTTCCTTAGCAGTGAAAATGGGAGCCTTCTTTATGCCTTGTCTTATTGGGATTAAGGTCAGCAAACGGACTTCTTGTTGCATGGCTGCCCTTTTGGCTTCTTCATCAGCCAGTCTGTTTCCAATTGCTGTCGGGCTATCTCCCCTCTGATGGCCTGGTATGTAGACCACTGCTATTTCCTGGGGTAATGTCAAGGCTTCTAAAGTCAGAGTAATCATCTGTTCGTGTGCCAATTCCTTTCCTCTTGATGTAATTAGACCACGCTCCTTCCAGATCTTACCAAAGGTATGCACTACCCCGTATGCGTATTTGGAATCAGTGTAAATCGTTCCAGTTTTCTCTGCCAGTATTCTGAGGGCTCTCTGCAAGGCATATAGTTCACAGGACTGTGCTGACCAGCTTCCGGGTAGTCTCGTGGATTCTACTACTTTCCAAGTATTTCCTTCTATTATAGCATATCCACTTCTTCTCATTCCGTCAACACATCTGGCGGAGCCGTCAATGTAGAATTCATATCCTTCTCCCAGAGGAGTATCGCAAAGGTCTTCTCGGGTCTTGGTCTGAAGATCCGTCAACTCGACACAGTCGTGCTCCACCTCTCTCTCTGTTTCACTGCCGTATAAAAACTGAGCTGGGTTGCAGCTATTAATCTTTGCAAACTGTAGATCTTCTCCGACCATTAAAATGGTTTCATACTTTAATATGCGAGAATCAGTCAGCCATCGATGGGCAGTTTGTGTTAATAAAACACTCACAGAATGGGAGGTGTACACAGTCATCTTTCCTCCAAAAGTAAGTTTACGTGCTTCCTCTACCAACAGAGCAGCAGCCGCTACTCCCTGGATACACGTCGGCCATCCGCGAGACACTGGGTCCATCATTTTGGAAAGGAAAGCCACTGGGTGTCGCTGACCGCCTTTTTCCTGTGTTAAAACTCCCACAGCTGTTCCTTGGTTATGAGTGACAAATAGCTGGAAGGGCTGTTTTAAAGAGGGCAGAGTGAGTACCGGGGCTCGTGTCAGGCGATGCTTCAAGTCCTCAAACCATCCCTCCTCCTCCTGGGTCCATTTCAATGGATATTCATTTTCATTTGTCAGCTTTTCATACATAAACTTCACCAACGCTGAGTAGTCCTCTATCCATAACCTACAGTAACCTAAGAGTCCCAGGAATTGTCTTATTTCCTTCTTATTACGGGGTAACGGCATTCTAGTAATTCCCGCAATCCGTTCAGGGGTAATCCGTTTCTGTCCTTTACTTATCCGGTGTCCCAGATATACCACAGTTCTCTCAACGAACTGTAACTTGTTCCTGGACACCCGTAGACCCTTTTTCCCCAGATAATTCAAGAGTCTAATTGTATCTCCCCTCATTTCTTGTTCCTTGGGTCCTGATAATAGTAAATCGTCCACATACTGCATTAGTTGGGAATCATCAGATTGTGGATAGTCCGCCAGGATTTGTTCTAGCATTTGTCCAAACAGGTTCGGAGATTCAGTGAACCCTTGGGGCAATACAGTCCACCGAAGCTGTCTCCGTCTACCTGTCCATGGATTTTCCCATTCAAACGCGAACATATCTCTACTTTCCTCTTCTAATGGACACGTCCAGAAGGCATCCTTCAAGTCGATAACACTAAACCACTCATGGTCTGGGGTAATCCGACTCATAATAGTATAGGGATTAGGTACCACTGGGTGGCGGGTCTGAACAATAGCATTCAAACTTCTTAGATCCTGAACTAGGCGATAGGATCCATCTGATTTTTTCACTGGGAGTATAGGGGTGTTATAAGGTGACATGCATTCTTCTAATAGTCCGTCTCGTATTAGAGTCTCAATTACCGGCTGTAGCCCTTTTCTCCCTTCCAAAGAAATAGGATACTGACGTTTCCTTACCGGCTGATGACCTGGTATTAATGTGACATGTAAAGGTGGGATGTCCAGACCTCCTCGATTTCCCTCCTTATACCAGACTCTCTCATCAATCTGCCGTTCATCCTCTTCCTTTAGAGCACAGAGGTGGACTCGCACTTCTCCGTCCACAGGGAGAGCACCCAAACCTAGGAGAGCCTGTAAGTCCCTTCCTAGGAGGTTAAATCCAGCCGACGGTAACAACAAGAGGTCTTGTACCCCTTCTCTTTCTTCCAGTTTCACTGTTACTTGGGGAATTATTGATACCATTCTGGGAGCCCCTTCTATCCCAGAAATTTTTAAATTACTTTTTACAGGTTCAGTCCCGATTGGCACAGTTATTACACTACTTCATTCCGCTCCTGTGTCCACCATAAACACCACCTCTTCTCCCTTGGGACCAATTTTTAGTTTTACCAGGGGTTCCCTCTTATACTTGGTCCCCAACATTTGGAACCCCTGACCCCCCTAATCTTCTTCCATAAGCTCGAGGGCACGCAATTCCCTCTTGTATCGGGGGCATTCCCTCTTAAAGTGTCCTTCCTCATTGCAGTAATAGCACTTAACGAACCTCCGGGGTCTTCCCTCTCTTGGATATCTTGGATTGTTTAGAGGAAGGTTTTGTTTTCTTTCCCCTCTGGATTCGGCATTCATCTGTCGGATAGTCTGTACCATAACCTTTGTCGCCCTCTTTTGATCTTCTTCTTCTCTCTGCACATATACTTTTTGCGCCTTTTTTAACAGGTCGCTTAGGGGTTTTTCGCTCCAGTCCTCCTCCTTTTCTAGTTTCTTTCTAATGTCCTGCCATGATTTGGAAACAAATTCAATTCGAATAAGCTGTTCACCCATTGGTGTACTAGGGTCCACGCCCGCATACTGTTGGACATTCTTTCTCACCCTCTCCAAGAAATCAGTAGGGGACTCGTCTTTCCCCTGGTGGTTCCCAAATGCCTTGGTGAAATTGTGACCCTTTGGCACAGCCTCCCGTATCCCTTTAATTGTCCACTCTCTATATTGTCTCATACTTGCCAATCCCTCGGGTGTTCGTTTGTCCCACCTGGGTTCATTTAAGGGATATTTTTGTTCATGGGGTCTGGGGTCCCCAGGTTGTTCATATTCCCACATGAGGAGGGCAGCCCGTCAAATCATCTGCCTCTCCTGGGTTGAGAATAATGTTCCCATTATTGCCTGCATCTCTTCCCACGTATATGTGTTTGGTCCCAGGAATTGGTCGAGCTGTTCGGCCAGTCCTATAGGATCTTCCAATAACTTTTTCATTTCTTTCTTAAATCCCCGCACCTCTGTACTAGTTAGGGGAACATTCACATATCCCGTTCCCCCTCCCGGTCCTCCCATAGGAACTTCCCTCAGGGGATTTAGGCTTACTGAAAACTTTGATGGTCCTGGACCAGTCTGGGATCTTGTCCAGGGTCGGTTTACCGGTGGAAGTTTAGGGTCCGACTCCCTTAATTCATTCTTTTTTTCCCGGCCCCTTTCGGGGCAATCAGATTCATCACCTTTCCCCTCCGGTAATGAGCTTTCCTCGGGCGCAGTAGGCACCGGGGGAATATAAGGAGGGGGAAGGTTGTCCAGAGGTTCCCACTTCTTTTCTCCCACTACCCTTAATTTAAAACATTTTGTTAAGGATCCTGGCCAGGGAACCCAACAAAATGCATATGCTGACTCTTCTTGATTCACCTTTGGTCTCGAATTTACATATATGTTTAATGCTTGTCTAACCCAATCCTCATCAGATCCAAATTTCGGCCACCAGACCGAGGAACCTTTAATAGGTTGTTTCGACCGAAGGAGACAATATTGAACCATCTTTTTCTTGTTTTTGTCTCGATATCTTTTACTATCCCAATTTTCAAACATTCTCCCCAAAGGGCTGTCAAGGGGAACTCCCAGGAATTGTCCTGAATTTTCAGACGAGCCCTTAGATTTTGATCCTCCCATTTTCCCACCTAGATCCGTTTATCGTTGCTGAGGACCCTCTCGTTCTGGACCCTACTCCCTTCTTCTCAGACGCCTCGTCGGAGGTACTGTCCCTCCTTCAGTTACCGCTGAGGTTTCCCTGGGGTCGACCCCTCTCTTCTCGGCACTTCGTCGGAGGTGCTGTCCCTCCTTCGGTTACCGCCGAGGTTTCCCTGGGGTCTATCCTAGAGTCCCACGACAGGGTCCTCACGCCACGACAAAAGCTCTATACCTGATCTATTACGTTAGGTTTTTTATCCAAACAGGTGTATCCCGTTACACCTGTTACCCAATCCCCACACCACAATCGTAAGTCGTCACTTACCGGTGTCTTCCCGGGGATTGAACCGTCACCCTTCTCCTCTCCGTCTTGTCGTGTCACCTTGTCCGGATACCACTCGCTCAAGCCGCCCGAAGCGACGAGCAAGGGACTAGGAGCCGCTGAACTCAGCGGGGTGCACCACCTCCGATGTCCCTCTTCTCGCCTCCCCTCACGGCCGGAGTGTAGATCCCGGACGAGCCCCCATTTGTCAGAAATAAAACTTCTCACACATGAGTCTCTTTAAAACTGATGACACGACAAGCTTTATTTACAAGTCTGCAGAGTTGGACTCAACTGGCTTCTCACCAGTTAAGCCCCGATACATACAGTGCATTGATTTTTATACCCTTGTTGTTTGCCCTTCCCCTTCTTATTAATACTGTTTTAATTGGTTAGTATTGAAAAAGCATTCTAAGTACAACTGCATTTCTAATTATCACGTTCGTTACGTACGCTGTGAACTCTACATACACTAAATTCTGTTTCTCACCCTTCTTATCAATCTTTTGTCTCCTGCATGTCTCTCACTATGACCATGAAAAGATATGTTTAAAAAAACATATCCAGCTGAACTTTTTGTCCTTGGCTGCTAGTAAGCTCCCTGTCCGTTCTGGCTTCCCTTTTTATGATTAATCATCACATTTTAACTTAAGCCATTTTAACCTAAATTCTCTATCTCTAACAGTGACTGCACTTAATTCTGCCCTGACTCTCTCTAATTTCTGGCATGTCAGTTGTGTCCTTCACAGTGAGGAGTGACACAAGATACCTATTCAGTTCATCCACCATTTCTTTGTTTCGCCTTACCACTTTTCCAGTGTAATTTTTCTGTAGCCTGATGTCTACTCTTGGTTCTCATTTATTCTTTGTACATTTGGGAAAAAAAACCACATGGAATCCTCTTTTATATTACTATTGACTCGTTCAACTTCCTATTTTATCTTTTCTACCCTTATTGTTTTTTTTAAATTACCTTCTGTTTGTTTTCAGAAGCTACCCAATCACTTAACTTCTTGTTAAATCTGTAATAGTATGCCCTTTCTTTTGTTTTATTCCTGTCTTCGACTTGCTATCCACCCACTGTTGCCTCAGCCTCCCTTTGGAATACTGTAACTTATTTGGGATGAATGATCCTGCATCTTCTGAATTGCTCTCAGAAACTCCTATTGCTGCTCTACCACCATCCTTGTTAGCTCCCTTTTCAATTAGCTTTGTTCAATTCCTCTCTCATGCCTTTATAATTACCTTTAATCATCTGTAAAACTGACAAGTCAATTCTAGATTTTCCCTCTCAAACTGCTGAGTGAATTCTTATCATGTTGTGATTACTGCCTCATAAGGGTCCCTTTACATGTTCCCTAATCAAATCTACAGTTCACAGAACTAGCCTTTTTTCTAGTGGGCCTGACCACCAGCTGCTCTAAAAAGCCACCTTGTAGGTATTCTACAAATTCCTTTTCTTGGGATTCAGTGGTAACCTGGTTTTTCTCGTCTACCTTGCATATTGAATTTCCAAAAACCACTGTAACACTGTCTTTCTTACATGCCTTCTCTAACTTTTGAGTTAATGTGTACCACACAACCTGGCTGCCATTCAGAGGCTGTGCACGACTCCCATCAGGATCTTTTTGCCCTTGCAGTTTCTCAACTCTACCCATAAGGATTCTATACCATCTGATCCTGTTTTCCTTCTTGCAAAGGATTTAATATAATTTTGTGTGCATCTTGGTATTGATTGGCTCTGGTGTATTGGTTTTCTGATTTTTGCATTCATCTTTTTTTCTAGTATTTTTTTTAGGGATCTGCAGTTTACTGGAAAGGCCAGTTTTTATTGCCCACTCCTGAATGCCCGTTGATGGAGTTGATGAGCCGCCTTTTTGAAAAATACAGACATGGTGTTCCAGCATTTGAAACGTATGGTTATGTTGACTTTGAAGAAGAGCCTGTAGATTTTGGTGACCTTCACTTCCTCACATCCCAAGACATTTTCATCATCTACAAGACATAGGAGCTTGATGAAATACTCTCCATTTGTTCCAAGTGGGGGAAAAAACTCTCAATAAGCTATGCACAATGCATAACAAAGTAACCCATTTTATTTGCACCTAATCAATCACCATAAACATCCATTCCTATCACCAGTGTATTGTACCATGTCAGATTCAGATTTCAGATATATTGTCCAAATACGTACATAACATTACATAATCTTACAGGCGAGGCAGAATTGCCACTTATTGGTAGTACAAAAAAAATACTCAACATACACATGTAAACAAACTGTAATACAGAGAGAAAAAAAACTCAATAAAGTGCAAAAGTAAGAGTCTTTAAATTATTCCTGATTCAGTTTGTTGTTGAGGAGTCTGATGGTGGAGCAGTCACACCTGTTCCTGACCCTGGTGGTGTGAGTTTTGTGTCACTATGCCTCTTTCCTGATGGTAGCAGCAAGAATAGAACATTTACTAGGTAATGTGGATCCTTGATGATTGCTGCTGTTCTCTGATGGTAACACTCCCTGTAGGTATTCTCAATGGTGGGAAGAGTTTTGCCTGTGATGTCCTGGGTTGTGTCCACTGCCTTTTGAAGAGCTTTGAGCTTAGTGGTATTGGTCCCCCCCCCCCCCATACTAGACCATGATGCTGGTCAGCACACTTTCCACCACACATCTGTCAAAATATGCCAGAGTTTCCAATGTCATTCCATACCTCCGTAATCTCCTGAGGAAGTAGAAATGCTGACATGCTTTCTTCATGATGCTATTTGTGTGTTTGATCCAGGAAACATCCTCTGAGATAGTGAATCTCAAGAACTTAAATTTGTTCATCCTCTCCTCCTCTGGTTTTCCCTTTCTGAAGTCAACAATCCTTGGCTCCTTGGTTTCATTGACATTGAGTCTTGTTGTTGGTGCACTATCTAGCCAAGTTTTCAATCTCCCTCCTGTATGTTCACACATCTTCCCCATTTAGGCAACCCACTACCCTGGTATCGTCCACAAATTTGATAGTGTTGTTGATGCCTCAAGCCACGCAGTCATAGGTGTATAGCACGTAGAGCATGTGCTGGGAGAGTACTCATTTAATTATTTCTTGAATATAGTGAGTGCCTGCCCCCATCACTCTATCAGGCAGTATGGTGTAAGTTGCAACACCCTCTGGGTTAGAAGATTTCTCCTCAAATCTCTACTAAATTTTCTACCCTTGCCTAAGTCCTATACCTCTTGGTTGTAATCATCTCCACTATTCTGTCATAATTTTGGATAAATCATTTAGTTTCCTGTGCTTTAAAGAAAGCAAACCCAGCCTCTGCAATACTTCTGATATCTTAGTCTTTCTATTCTTGGAAATATCCTGATGAATCTCTTTGGTGCAATCACAATGTTCCCACAATGTGATGAGCAAAATTGTATGCGATACTCCATTTAATGTTTTGTAATGATCTTTCTGCTTTATATTCTTTGCTTCAGTTAATAAAGGTAAATATGCCATACACCACCTTTCCTACCTCTGCTGCCATCTTCAGGAACCCTTCGACACAACCCTGTGAAGTTTTTATTCCCTGTGTCATACATGTTAAATCCCGAAACAAATAAAATGGAATCATTTTCTGACCACACAGTTTTCTTGCTATTTTTAATCATACTTATTTATGAGATACAAATAGATGTATTTACTAAAGTTTGAATCCTTAACTACCAGGAGACGTCAAGGCTTTCTCATGTTACTTTGTCCCCAAGTAATTTTAATTCACTGCATTTGCTAATGGCTTGCACTTTTTCAGTCGTGAACCAGGTTTTAAACTATTAATAAGCTAATATCTTGAAATTAAGGCAACTCCTTTCATTTTCCGAGATTCTGCTATGGTCTAACTAACTGTTTAAATTATTGAAGTCAAATTTAAAATTTTTTGCTTTCATTCCATGTACATAGTGATATATTTCAGTTTTCACCTGACTTTTCTGTATAGGATCCAGGTCAATGATCAGATTGTGGAAGTGGATGGAATCAGCCTTGTTGGAGTTACCCAAAGTTTTGCTGCTACTGTTCTGCGAACAACTAAAGGCAAAGTTAGGTATGGAGTGTTTCACTTAGCCACTTAAACTCTTTGTTGATTGAACTATTTTGGATGTGAAATTTCAATGTTAATAAAAAATATTGAAAGGGATTTAACCATTTTGATATCCTTTTGTAAACTAAAACATGTTTTTAGTTTCAGCTTTTGAAAACTGAAATATGTTTGGACTTGGAAACTTTCCCTTTCAGCCAAAATCAAGATAATTTAGTGATAAGTTGGAGCATTCAATATTTGATAATATTTACTGAATGTGGATGACTCTTAAGCAGTTCAAACATGATAAATGAAGTAGTGCAATAGCTTTTTTTTTAATGACTTGTTTGTAATGTTAACACTTACTATAAGTAACAGTAAAAATTAAACAGAAACTCGTATGTTCTGTAGATTCTTGATTGGCCGAGAGAAACCTGGACAGAGCAGTGAAGTTGCTCAACTGATCAGCCAAACATTAGAGCAAGAACGGCATCAAAGAGAGCTACTTGAACGACACTATTTTCAGTATGATGCTGACGATGATGAGGTAAAAACGAAATTCACTAACTTGCATTTCATTGAAACAATTCTGTTTCTCATTTGCTTCATGCAGGTGTTAAGATTAACTTTTTTGAAGCAATGTGATCTTGTTCAGGTAAGTGTCTGTTGAGCACATCTAAAATCCAATGTCACAATCCCAGTTGCTTTACAGGCAATTCAGACTTCATTACTGTTTTGCAGCCTTGGTCTGAATGCATGAAAATGTTTAAAACTGGTATGGCCTTACACAGCAGTTACTATATTTGGTGAATAACTCAGTTAACATAGTGGTTACCACAATACTGTTACAGCGCCAACAACCTAGCTTCATATCCAGCATTGTCTGTAAGAAGGTCGTACGTTCTACCTGTCACTGCATATATTTTATTCAAGTGCTCTGATTTCCTCCCATGTTCTAAAGATGTGCAGGGATGGTAGGTTAATTGATAACATGGGTCATTTGGTCAGTGTGGGCTTGTGGACGATTAGGGCCTGTTACCATGCTGTATCTCAATAATAAAAATAATGGCCTGAGCTGAAATACCAGTAGGGTGCCTAGGGCTCCATTTTAAGGATGTTACTAAGAGAGAGTAAAGCTTTCAATATTAATTGTGATAAGGAATATGGCACCTCAACGAACAGCAGTTTTTAAATAACTTCTTAGTAATGCTAAAAGTGCAGGATCATAAATAAACCTGCATCATTAAGACATGAAACATAGAATACTACAGCACAGGACAGGCCTTTCAGACCACCATATCTACATTGAATTTGATTTTAATCTGAAGCAATCCCATCTGTCTGCAACTGGCCTCTATCCCTTTATTCCCTGCTTTTCTGCATCTATCTAAATGCTTCAAATGTGGTTATAATATCAGCTTCTACCACATCCTCTGGCAGGGCATTCCAGGCACCAAACACTCTCTGTATAGTCACTTTTTAATCTTCGCCCCCGCCCTGGCCCCTTAAACCTATGCCCAGATCTGGTGTTATCTTTCCAAGAAGGGAAAATAAATGCTTGTTCCTTATAGATGATCTGTATGGACAATATAAATAAAGCAAGATGAAGATCCCTGGAAAGCAGATATTACCATGGCTGATGTAGGATTATGTGTTGAAATGCATAACAGAATGCATTGGACAGCTAAGCAATCTCATGACCAAAGAATTAGATCAAAGTCCCACTTTTCTGCCACAGCTAGTTATGAATGGTGCTGGACAATTAAACAGATGACAGAAGACCCTTCTTTGCCTAAATAAAAGCAGGATCAAACATGTGAGTGCTACAGAAGAGCCTGAGCCATTGGCAGCAGTTTTCTGCTAGAAGGGCCAATAGATCATGTATATTTTGGCTTCCTTCTGAAATTCCCACAGAAGCCAGACTTCAGCAAATGCAATTCAATCCACATAATATGATTGAAGCTTCTGAGACCACTGGTTGAAGCAAAAGCTATTGGCCCAAACAGCATTCTGGCAGTAATATTGAAGACATGCTACAAGTGTATCTACATCACTTATTGCTGTCATATTGTAGACTACATGCTCATATTGTAGCTACACTACGAATATCTACAGTGTGGAAAATGGCCTGCTCAATAGAAGCAGAACAAATTAAATTGACCAATTACTCTCTGCCAGTTTATTCTGTCATCAGAACAATAATGAAAGATGTTATCTCCAGTGCTCTGAAGTATTATTTACTCACTAATAACCTACTTGTGCATTGCCATTTGGAGTTTCACCAGGCAGAGATGTCTACAGAACAATGGGCGAAATAGGGGATTAGATACTCTGATGGCCAGCACAAATGTGGAGAGTTGATGGGCTTGTATCTGCGTAGTATAACTCTGTGACTCTTCAACTTCGCCAGACTTCATCACAAGGGTGAACTCCAGACACTGAGCTGAATTCCAGATACGAGGTTAGAAGGACTCATGGCAGGATTAGAGTGACATAAATAAGCTCTTGTAAACTGAAATCATTGAGCATCAAAAGGAAAATACTTCATTGGTTTGAATTGTATCTTGCATAAAAGATGACAATAGTGGTTGATAGTGGTCAGTCATCCCAGGAGTTCTTAAATGCCATGTCCTATAGATAGCCCTCTTCACTTGTTTCATCAGATACCTTTGTTACATGATAAGACGATGAATGGATATGTTCCACAAATGCACAATGTTTAATTCCTTTTGTAACTCCTCAGCAAATAATCTAATTTATACAACAAGATACAGACAACATTTAGTCATGAACTAAAAGGCGTCAAATAGCATGTACCACAAATGTATCAGGCAGCGACCATTTCTGACAAGAGAAAACATCCAAACATTGACATTGTTGAATTGTCCGCCATCAAAATTTTGGGAGTCATCATAGAACAGAAAAACACACACAGAAATACTGGAGGAACTAAGTACAATGGTAAACCACAGGAAATGCTCAAAATTTTCATGAACAATGCAACAGCCCTGTTGACTCCTCAGAATATTTGACTCTTGACTGCTCAAAGTGGAGAGAGAACATTCAAAATAGTTATGATATCCTCAAGTCCATGCATTGGTAACATAAAGATATCATGCATAAGTGCAAAGACCATGTGACAACTACTTGTCCTGTTGAGTACATTCTGGTCATCTCTAAAATAGACTGTAGTTCCCATTGTATTCCCATCATCCACCACAGAGCCCACAAAATTAAAATAAAAGTAAATCGTCCTCATAACTAGACTGCTCAGTCCTTTATCAAGGCTTTCCTACTCAACTTCCATTCCACATTTACTAGCCAGTGTCACGGGTTCATTTACAAAACATGCAGTTAGCATCCAGCATGCTATAGTGTTAGAGTTCTTGCATGGAAAATGGATTGACTATTCTCTCATATTGGCAGTTTAAGGCATCTCCTTTCCCCAGTCCCTGACCCATGGTTATTCATGGTGAAGTAATGAAATTTAAAGCCATTTGGTTCCAGAGTAACTGAAACCTCCCTGACAGATTTCAACCAATAATGCTGTAGCCAGTGAAGGAGTACTTTGTAGAAGCAAGTATGTAGAAGATGAGCACTAAGAGGATACAGGAGAAAGATTTCATGATGGTTCTATATTGTTTTAGTGGATTGGATGAAAAAATATGGTTTAGAATGTTGTTGTGGTGAGATAAATCAACAACATTTGTCAAGAAGTATAAAGTGGAACAGTGGTGAAATGAGAAACTCTTTCCATTATTTTATTTATGCTTTGGACGTGGAAAGTTTCTGCCAAGAAAATATCATGCAAATTGTCGTGGATACAATGATGGGACCTTCCTCCCTAAACATTGTGGTTGCTGTAATTCAGTTAGAATGGATGTTAACTAAACAACAAGGAAGGATTTGGTTTTAGATCAGGTCAGATGAACATTTGTCCAGAAAGCAAACATGTGTGAAAGTGCTCCGTATATTAAGAAGATGTAAATAAATAATGAGATATAATTGAGGCACTCAGATTCTGTTGTAGAGCTGCACATTCTCTGGGAGCCATGCATTATGAATTTTACTTGTACATAATTGCCTCAGCTATGAAAGTCTGACTGCTTTAGCATCAAAGGTTCAAGCATTTAGATCGACTTGCTCCCATGAAAGATTTTTCTTTCACCTTTCCCCAATGGGGTGTGACAACCAGATCATTCTGAAATCCTTATATTTGTCTCGAACAGTTGCCATCATCACCTGGTCCTCATGAAAACAGGTTTTGAATAATGGGGCAAATGATATAGGTGATCTTTATTTGAGTACATACACTTGAGGGATTCCCAGGCATTGCTTATGCTTTGAAGGAGGGTGATATGTGAGGGGGCCAGGGAGGAACTATGCAGATCTTCAAGATTTTGGTGTGAAATACTTGCTCAGTTTGAGATTAAAGGGTAACTAAAGCTAATGTATTGAGGATTAATTTGTTTGATACAGACTTTCCTCCAGCATACATTTCCTTCTTTCCTCCAACATCTCTCTTGCATGTGCCCTCCTTCCCTCCATCCTATCCCACTTGTGTTCAACACCCTTTCCTCAACTCTCCATTCCAGCTAGTATTGCCCACCCTCCAACTTATCTCATGATATGTACAGTTTTCCATTTACATGCACCCTCCCTCTCTGCACATACACCACCTGTGTTTAGTTCCATCCAGCTCCTGAAAGCATACATCCAGCCTACATCCTGATTGCTTTCCCCTCCTCTCCCATATGAACAGGTTTCCCTTCCTCTCTTCCACATGCACCCATCCCCTCCCCTCTCTTGCAGGTGCTGGCACCCCCTTGCTGCTTCCAGTCTTGTTTTCGTGTGCTTTTTCTCCTACATGCCCAAATGTACCATCCATCCTTCCCCCACTTACTGTACACATGCAGTCTTTTAACATTCCCTGCTCATTTTTCAACATTTTATTTATCATCCATACTTTCCGTTTGCAAGTACTTTCCCACTTCCACTCTTCCTCTCTGCCCCACTCCAAATTGAGCATTCCCTGCTGCTTGCATGCAACTTCTATCATTCGCACTCTCAATCCTTGTTCTATATACAATCTTTCAATCCTTCAATCGCATGGGTGCACATTTGCCCTAGCCTCCTCTGCATTGGCTTACATGCTCCCACCATCCTCCCCATCCCAGTTAAGTGCTCATATCTCCTTCTACCTCCCACTTGTACACTGCTTAGCATCCTCCACTTTCGCTGGTCCTCCCCTCCCTCCTATGAGCATCCTTGCTCCCTCCCCCTTGCTTCCCTGGATCCTCTGATTTGAGGTTTTCCTCCCTTTCCACCGACTCGCATGCACTTTTCTTCTTATTTCACACATTCTCTCCTCCTCTATCACTCCCTGCCTCTTGCTGAGTGTACCCTCCCACCCTCTCAGTAGTCCTCGCCCACCCTTTCCCTTATGTTTTCATATTCCTTTCCAATCATGTTCTTACTCTTGATGTCCTACTTATTGTGAGGCTGTATGTCCTGCCTCCTTTAGCTGCTTCCTCTTGCATATGTGCTCTTTCCCAGCATGTCCTTTCACCTCTCTCACTTGCATACACTCTGGCTCACTCTGCCCTTGCATTTCATTCTTTATCCTTCCCTTGCTGATATATACTCTTTCTCATGCTCATGTATCTCTCCTTTTGCTTATGATTCCACCTTCCTACTTCTGCATAACTTTTCCTCCTCATCTCATTAGTGGGCTCCCAATCATCCCATTCATTGGCTTATATATTCCTATCCTTCCCTTCCATCCTGTTTCTGAATATCCTTGCCTCTCCTCCTCCTACCTTCAACTCTCGCACTCTGGCTGGGCACTATTCCTCTCCTCCAGCTACATGCCCTGTCTCCACTTCTACGTGTGTGTTACCTAATTGCTCATTTGTGAATACTGTGTCTCCTTCCCCACTTACTGACCTTCCATTGCAGCTTGCATGTGCCCTGCTTCCCTCCTGTCTTCATCTGCTCTTACCTTATTTCCATCCCACTCTCCTGCATGTGTGCACCCTCCATCCCCTCCCAATAGCATGCACCTAACCAAGCCTACACTGGTTTCCACCCTGTATAACTATGACAACTGTTCTTCAATTCCTTCCTTGAACTGTTTCTTAGAGGCTTGTGAAATTTTAGAATAACACTAATTAGAGTAAGGCTTGCTAGAATTGTTTTATTCTTTAGTAACTTTGATAGATGTCTGTTGATTAAGCAAATTTATGCATTTATTTTAATTTGAACTTCCAGAATTGTTCAAAATTAGAGGTTTAGGAATAGATTATTTACCAATGACAATATGCTATAAACTATTATTATTGAGTAGGTTTAGAGGCCAAAAGCAGACAGGTGTGAGTGGAACATTTTGGTTGGTGTGGGCAAATTGTGCCAAAGAGCCACTGTATGACTCTATGACTATAATTACATTTTACATGTCAAAAGTATACATGCATCACTCAATAGAAATATAACCTATTTTAGATTATGTTTACTTGGAGTACTGTTGTATTCATTTAATAAAAACTGAAAAATTCAGAAAAAAGCTCTTAGGGCTTTTTTTTTCATTTTATAAATGAGGATATGACTGACTGCGACACCATTTGCCATTCTAAATTACTTCGAAACTAAGGAAGCAATAAATTGTCAAGCACATTACTTGGTCTGAAATCCCCCAAAAAAGCTAGAATGGTAATGGACAATATATTATCTTTCCTGAGGGATATTAGTGAGCCAGATAAATCTTTACAGCAATTAGATTAATTTTATTTTTAATTCCAATTTTATTGAGTTACTTCAATCCAAATATTGTGCTACTATGGTAGTATTTGAACTTGTATCTCTGGGTCAGTGGTCCAAAAGTGTGGCTGCTTGTCCAATATTTTAATTCACATATCAAAGAAACAATTATAAAATATAAAAGTCATGTCCTTCTAATTCAAATGACATTATATTAATTAATGTCAATAATTATTGCACACTTTAATCCATGACTAAATAAATGTGCATTCACCAGAATGTTGTTCAGCTCTTGTTCAAAAACTTGCACACCACACTATCCTTCACCTTCAATAAATGTATGGCTTTTTCACTTCATAAATCTCTCCATTGTGTGTGTGTGTGTGTGTGTGTGTGTGTGTGTGTGGGTGTGTGTGTGTATGGTGTGTGTGTATGGTGTGTGTGTGTGGTGTGTGTGTGTGGTGTGTGTGTGTGTGTGTGTGTGTGTGTGTGTGGGTGTGTGTGTGTATGTGTGTGTGTGTGGTGTGTGTGTGTGTGTGGTGTGTGTGTGTGTGTATGTGTGTGTGTGTGTGTGTGTGGCTCTAGTATTCACATTTGCAAAATTTTCATTATTTGATGTTAAGACAGGAGAATATGCCACTGATGAAGATGATGAAGTTGGCTCAGTTCTTACTGCTGCTGAAATGGCGATTGAAGTGTTTGACCTGCCTGAAACCGGTGATGTGCTTTCTCCCACAGAGGTGGATGCCAGCAAGATTGCTCACAAATTCAAAGAGGTAACTAAGAATAGGCATACGCCAATACAATCTGATAAGATGTCAAAAGTGAAGCAATTGTGTAGAGTTTAATAAAACTTTGAAGAATAGAGTTTAACACAAATTTGCAGAAAAAAAACCCACAAGTCCACAAGATATAGGAGCAGGTAAGCCATTGAGTCTGCTCTGCCATTCCATCATTCTCCCACAGCCTTTTCCCCATAATTTTTGATACCCTGACAATTCTGATAGCTATCAATCTCTACCTTAAATACACCCAATGATCTGGCTGCTGGTGGTTAAAAAAAAATTCAGAGGTTCACCACTCTCTGGCCTGAACAGAGTAGATGCAGAAAAGTTGTTTCCCAAGATGGGGATGTCTACAACAAGAGGGAACAACGTCAGGAATGAAGGGCACCCATTTAATGTGGAGGAATTTCCTTCATGGTTGAAATGTACACCTCTGATATTCACTGTTGTGGTATATGTGGCAGCAACCTCCTTTGAAGAAGACCGCAGAGCCCACCTCACTGACAAAAGACAAAGGAGGAAAAACCCAACACCCAACCCCAACCAACCAATTTTCCCCTGCAACCGCTGCAACTGTGTCTGCCTGTCCCGCATCGGACTTGTCAGCCACAATCGAGCCTGCAGCTGACGTGGACTTTTACCCCTTCCATAAATCTTCGTCTGCGAAGCCAAGCCAAAGAAAAGAAAATATGTGGCATACAAATTCCACATAATGAGCTCCACAAATGCCAATAATGATAATGAACTTGTATTTCAGCCATTTTGACTCAGGAAAAAATTCCACTCTGCATAATTCAAAGTACAGTAATACCACTGCCATTGCAGCAGTACGGCATTGGAATGTTACCCAAATTAATTTTCCAGATGAAGTGTTTTATATTTAATATACAGTGTGGCTGAAGAGGGGGGCAGGGCTTCAGATTTGTTGATCTTTGGGATCTCTTCTGGGGAAGGTCTGACATGTACAAAAAGGATGGGCTGCACCTGAACAGGTAAGGGACCAATATACTGTTGGGCAGGTTTGGTAGAGCTGTTGAGGAGGGTTTAAACTAGTTTGGTAGTGGGGTGGGAAGCAGAATGTGAGTGCAGAGATTAGGCCAGAAGGTCAAAAGCATGATACTATTGACCCTCATTTAGAGGGTTTGAAATGTGTCTATTTCAACACAAGGAGTATTAGGATCAAAGGGGATGAACTTAAAGCATGAATCAGTATGTGGAACTACGATGTTGTGGCCTTAACAGAGACTTGGCTTGAGGAAGTGCAGGATTGGCTGTTACTAGGGTTTATGTATTATAAAAAGAATAGGATGAGAGGTAAGGATGGGGGTGGAAAGAGCAGCATTACTGGTCAGGGGTAGTATCACGACTATTGAAAGGGAGAATGCTGCAGCCTTGTCTACTGAGAGGGTGTGGGTGAAAGTCAGAAATAGGAAGGGAGCAATCACTGTATTACGAGTAGTCTATATGGATTTTAGTAAGGCATTTGACAAGATCCCCCATGAAAGATTTGTTCAGTAATTCATGAGCCATGGGATCCATGGAACCTTTGCTGCGTGGATTAAAAAAAAAGTTGGCTTGCAAGTAGAAAGCAGAGAGTAGAAATAGAAGGAAAGTATTCTGCCTGGAGGTCGGTCGCTAGTCGAGTTCCACAAGATTCTGTTCTGTGACCCCTGCTCTTTGTGATTTTATAAATTATCTAGATGAAGAAGGTGGAAGGAAGGGTCAATAAGTTTGCAGAAGATATGAAAGTTGGAAGAGTTGTGGGTGGTGCTAAAGGTTGTCGTACATTACAAAAGGATATAGACTGGATATAGAGTTGGACAGAAAAGTGGCAGATGGAGTTCAATTCAGATAAGTGTGAGGAGATGCATTTAGGCTGGTCAAACCAAAAGCCTGAGTACATTATTAATGGTCAGTTACTTAGGAGTGTGGATGAACAGAGGAACCTTGGGGTCCAAATCCATATATCCCTCAAGGTCACTGTGTAAGTTGATAGGATAATTAAGAAGGTCTATGGAATCTTGGGCTTCATTTCTAGAGGTCAGGTCATGTTGCAACTATGCAAATCTCTGGTGAGACCACACAGTTTTGTGTTCCGTTCTGGTCACTTTATTATGGGAAGGATGTGGAAGCTATGGAGAGGGTGCAGAGGAATTTTACCAGGATGCTGTCCAGATTGGTAAATAAGTCTTATGAGGCAAGGTTAGCAGAGCTGAGACTTTTCTCTTTGGAGCATAGAAGGGTGAGGGGTTACATAATAGAGGTGTACAAAATTCTGAGAAGCATAAATAGGGTAGTTAGCCAGTGCCTTTTTCCCAGGGGAGGAATGGCAAACACCAGAGGACATGTGTACAAAATGAAGGGATGAAAGTTTAGGGGAGATATCAGGGTTACATTTTTAACATAGGGAATTGTGTGTGCCTGGAATACCTTGGCAGGGATGGTGATGGAGGCTAAAACATTAGGGAAATTTAAGAGTCTCTTAGACAGGCACATGGATGGATGAAAAATAGAGGGTTACAAGGGAGGGAGGGTTTAATACTTAGTATGTATGCATTGGGCACATCATCGAGAACCGAATGGCCTCTACTGTGCTGTAGTGTTCTATATTAGTTAGAAGAAAAAGTGATGTAAAATGAGCCACCAATGACAACTTAATCTTCCTTAACTATTAATCAAATTACAGGTACACAATCCTTTATCCGGACATCTAAAATCTGAAAAACTCCAAAATCCGGCAAGTGGGGACCAGCGGTTGGGGGGAAATGGGAAACTGCCGTGCGGTCGAGGGACCACAGTTGGGGGAGACTGGTGGGCGGCCGAGGGACCGGCGGCCAGGGAAGATGGCTGGGCATCTCAGGGACTGCGGTTGGGGGAGACGGCCGGGCGGCCGAGGGACCGTGGTCGGGGGAGGCAGCCGAGGGACCAGCGTTTTGGGGAGGCGGCCAAGGGACCGCGGTTGGGGGAGGTGTGCCGGGCGATTGGAAGGGGGTGGGGGTGAATACTGCAGCACAATTCGGGTGTGGTTTTTGAAATCTGGAAAAATCCGAAATTCGGAACACACTGTCACCCCCAAGGGTTCCGGATAAAGGATCGTGTACCTGTGCCAGCATACTTTCTGTATTATTACCTGATCAATAATGTTTTGAACACAGGGTGTAAAAGTGAAGCAAGGTTAGAAAAAAACCCTTTTGCAAAACATCAGTATCTTAATGTAATAAATGTACATATTTATTACAAATTTGATATGTTAATTAAGGATGCACGACTTAATTACTTTGAATTCAACTTAACCTCATGTTTAAGAAAAATTAAGAAAACAAAGAATATCACATTCAAAGTGCTTAGTTCCCATTTTTTTTGGATATTTTATTTTTTTACATAAATATACATAGTAAACTCTCCAATATCAAATTGTATGCAGCGGGCCAGGTCAACTGTGCACACGACGGGCCGAATCCCCATAGCGAACAGCCAGCGCGGTGGGGCACAGGGACTTTCCCCCCACCATGCAGATGTTCCAGGCTGCAGGAGCGCATTGCCAGGGGAAGAGTCAAGCCTCACAGCAGCATTATGACATAATCCAACTGAACCTGTCACCTCCCCAAAAAGGGACGTGTGTGGTTTGAATAAACGGCAGTTACTGGTTTACTTGCTTGGTATGGACAGCATTTATTTCAGCAGCTCTGCCTTTAGCAGTGACCCAGAACAGTTCTAACATTTTTAGAACCCACAACGCGCAGCAAGATAAATCCTGCCGACTCGTCCACAGCCCAAGCAGCTCCCACCGATGGATCAACCATGGCAACTTACGCCGTAAGCACCCATTTGCCACCATTCTTGGCAAATCAGCTACGCAGCTGGCTGCAACTTGGAGAATCATAGTTCGCCCTGTGAGGAATAACAGCTGAGGGCACGAAGTTCTGGCACGTGGTCAGCACCCTGGACCCCACCACAGCAGTGAAAGTCATCCTGTTTGTCAACAACCTACCCATGAATGTCAAGTGCACGATATTTAAATGGTTTTTGGTAGAATCATTTGAACTTGGCCGGTGCGAACAGGCCATTCGCATGCCGTCCACATTGCCGCCGCCATCCCAAACGGCACAAACCTCGGCCATCTCATGCGCCCTCATGGCGGCCATCTCAGCAGTCCAGCCACAATGCGGCGACCGCAGTTACAAAATATCAAGGTACTGCTACTACCACCTTCAGTAGGGCCACAAGGCCTGGTGGTGCATACCACTCTGCACCTTTTCAGGCAGCAAACCTAGTTCGATGGAGGGAAACTAGCAAGCTGTCCGCTATTAGTAGCCTCGGCGGTTGGCACCAGCAAAGGCCTGCTTTACCTTTACGACCGGAAGGCCCAGTGGGAATTCCTGATAGACACTGGCACAGATATCATCCTAGTTCCGCCTACACTCTTTGAACGGAAGAACAATGCCAGAGGCCTACCCCTACAAGCTGCCAACGGTTCAACCATCCCCACCTATGGGACACATTGCATGACCATTCACACCAGGAACGCATTTTCAGGTGGGACTGTACCATTGCCTCAGTAGGCCAGGCGCTCCTAGGAGTGGATTTCCTCCGGGCAAATGAACACCTCAACCAATGCCATCTGGTTACTACCACCACCTTCCAGGTTTTCCGCCTCACACTACGCCAATGTACTTTCTGGCCATTGGGTATCCACGCTCTCGAACAAAGTGAGTACACTGCACTGCTCGCCGACTTCCCTGCTCAACTGGCCTGTGCCAGATGAACCTGCTGGCAACCATCTTTACTGTGGTTCTGATGGCCTGATGTGCCAAGTTGTGCACCATGTAGACGACCTGCCATATCCATGCTGCCGGCACGACGGGAAAGGGTTTTCCGGTGGAGATGTTGGTATCTCCGTAGTAGAAATGGTCTATGGCGAACTCTTTGTTATACCGGGGGAGTTCCTGACTACCACCAAGGATCCAGAAACCCCCATGGTGGCACTGAAACAGCTGAGGGAAAGACTGAATACCCTAGCCCCTCCACAGCACCCGCTGTACGGCCAGCCAAAATCGTTTGTTCCCAAAGACTTGTGCACATGCAAATATGTTTTTGCATGAAGGGAAGCACACCGGGCACCCCTCCAAGGGGCCGCATAGAGTTGTCAGACATAATGGATTGTCGTGTGTATTGGACATCCCTGGCCAATGTTGATTAGTGACTTGGTGTAGGTCTCTGTAGTCATGTTGGCCATCGGGACTGCCTCCAGCCACCTCGTGGAGCACTTAACCACAGTGAAGAGGTATCTCAACCCATGGGAAGCCAGTAGTGGCCCTACGATGTCAACGTGGATGTGGCTGAACCTACGCTGCGCTAGCTGAGGAGGTGCTTCAGTGTCAGTTTGCACCTTGGTGGCCTGGCAGAGCATGTAGAACTTGGCCCACTGACTGATCTGCTTGCGGAGCCCATGCTAGACAAACCTGCTGGCCACTATCTTTACCGTGGTTCAGATGTCCGGATGTGCCAAGTTGTGTACCGCGTAGACTACCTGCACAACGGGGAAGGGTTTGCCGGTGGAGATGTCGCAGAGGAGCGTCTGGCTGCCAGGGGCGATAATAAAATCCTCCAGCCACAGCATGGAAAGTGCTGTCCTGTACGCCGGGATCTCCGGGTCAAAGTGGTTGTGCCCTGGCTATGGCTGAATTCTCTATGCCCTTGGATAGGGCATGGACAGACTCAATGGTGGGACAGGAGAGTTCATCAGCCACCATGTTGCTCTTGCCGGCGATGTGCTAGATGCCAGTGATGTATTTGGACACTTAGGAAAGGTGCCTCTGCTGCCTTGCTGACCGCAGGCCAGACACTTTGTGGAAGGCGAAAGTCCGTGGTTTGTGGTCTGTAAAGACCTTGAATTGTCTGCCTTCCAGAAAGTATCGGAAGTGCCTGTCTGCCAAGTATAGCACCAATAGCTCTTGGTAAAAAGCGCTGTATTTAAGTTCGGGTGGCCGGAGGTGTCTGTTAAAAAAGGCCAGGGGCTGCCATTGCCCATCAATCAGCTGTTCAAGGACCTCTTCAACCTCTGTGCTGGAGGCGTCCACCATGAGGGACGTTGGCATGAACCAGAGGGGTGGCATTGGCCAGAACATCCTTCGCCTTCTGGAATGCCTCAGAGGCCTCCCCTTCTCATGCAATATCTTCATTTTTTTCCCACCATGAGCATGAAAAGGGGCTGCTTGATCAGAACTGTTGCCGGTATGAATCGATGGTAGAGTTAATCATACTGGCAAACTCCTGCAGCCCCTCCATGGTGCAAGGTTTTGTGAACCGCCAAATGGACTCCATCTTCTTGGGCAGTGGTTTCGCCCCGTACCTGTTGATCTGGTGCCGCAGGAAGTCAATTGTGTCCCACCTAAACTGACACTTGGCAGGGTTAATGGTTAGCTAGAACCCCTGCAGGTGGGTGAATAGTTGTCTGAGGTGGGCCATGTGCTCTGAATGGTTGCGGCTAGCAATAGGATATTGTCCAGGTAAATTAATGTGAAAGGGAGGTCCCGGCCCATTGGGCCCATCAGCCACTGAAAAGTTTGAGCAGTATTCTTAAGCTCGAACGGCATCCTCATGATTTCAAACAGGCCGAAGGGGAGTGATAATGGCGGTTTTGGGTACAACCTTGAGGTTCATTGGGATTTGATGATTATTAAATTGACTTTTAAAACATCCGTGCCCCTAGTAAGTTGGCGGTAAAGTCTTTGATATGAGGCACTGGGTATATATCTGTTGTGACCTTGTTTAGGCATTGGTAATCATCACACAGCCTCCATCCTCCTGCTGTCTTCGGGGCCATGTGGAGGAGGGAGGCACTGCACTATCCCCAACTCTTAAATTCCCCCTTGGCGAGAGCAAGTTTTTCTGGGGGAGGTGGCACACCCTGACGTGAAGTTGCAGGCCCTCAGTGAGTACGTTTTGGTTCCACTGAGCAGAATTGTGGCGCCACAATTCATGTGTAGGCGTCATCAGACAGCGTGATGGAGTTGAGGTGGGGGGCCTGTTTGAAAGGTTCTGGCGTGCACCAAACACCGCCCTTTTAAGTCTACCAGCAGGCAGGAAATCGGTGTGCCAAGACCTGCTTCCTTTTCACTGACCCTATCCCATTATCATTAAGACTAATAAATTTTAATGTTCTATCCATACCGATTTAAAACATGTTGTTTATCAATAAAAACCTTTTTGGTTGTTTAAATAATAGTGATTTTTCCCCTTTATAAAAAAACACACAATATTCCTGCCCTGATGGTGACTTAAACAGGAAATTCCGAAAGCCCACAAAGAACGCCTCCCTTTAATATCTTTTTTATATATACTTCTCTCTGAGCGCAATTCTCCCCCTTGCTACTACTTTTCCCAAGTTTTCACTCTTCACTGAGCTCTCCGTGAATATTTCAATAAAATTTCCTTATCAACAATAAATACAAGATGGTTTAAAATATAACTTTTACTTGGTCCCATTGTAAAACATTCTTCACAATCTTCTTCTTTGGCGACCTTAATCTTTTCATAAATGTCACAAGAAGGCTTCCACCTCGTTCTTGGTCTTGAAATCCCCCATCTCCTTCTGCTACTTCAACCCTCAGAGTCACGGGGTATATCATTGAGTATTTCAAGTTTTTCGGACACAACTGTCTTTTTACATTGTCATACTCCTTCCTTTGCTTAATCAAAGTAGGGCTATAATCTTGAAAAATAGTGCTTTTTCATGGTCATTCTTGGACAGGCCATTATTATGCTGCTCCCAGAATTGTCTCCCGTTCCCAGTAACTCAAAACTCACAATTCTTACCAAAATCAAAATACTTCTGTCTAAGTTCTTCACATGACCATGCCTCCAGTTCCCATTTTCAATTTTTCCATAAAATGATTAACTGTGATAATTCCAGTATTCAAATCAGACAATATTTAAGTGAAATATTTTGCCTGGATTAGATATCTCAAATTATACTTGTTGGTCCACAAATGGAAACATGGCACATGATTTTTTTTTAAAAATGTATACATCATGAGAGATTCAAAGAAACTTGTTCTAATGTCTCAATGATCCATGAATGATATTTACATATTATGAGGCACCAATTGATGAAGAAAATAAACAAAGTTGCATTCTCCTTGTGTTTTTTTCTTATAACAACAGGCCCAATTTGAGGCCAAGAATATTTGACTTAAAGTTTGATCATCTACTTTACAACATTGTCATCACTCTTCTTTGAATAATAAAATAATTATTTAGCTTTGATCTCACATGATCTTTTTTTCAACAGTAAATACTCATAGCAAGAACCCAGTCCAAGAACAGGGGCTATTCCTTACAATACCTGCTGTTGCAATTACCTTGAGGCTGCAATACATTGACAATGCAGCATGAGATTTTTGCTATTTTATAACAATCATACGTGTGCCATATTTTGATGTAAATTTCTGTCACTGTTAGTCACTTAAGTTGCCAATGCTTCATAATAAAATTAAGTTACTTTGCAATGATAGCAGACTCGAATGTTTCTGCACACATTAAGTAGTTTAGCTCCTATTACATGAAGATCACCCCAAGTATTTTTGTCCTATTGGAGACAAAATCTATGTATAAATTGACAGAACCACAGAAAGGGTAGATCACAGAAGAACACATTCACTCCCAATGAGTATGTATTGAATCTATGTCGCAGACTCGTTACACTTATCTGCTCTCTCCAGCAGGCCCTGCACATTTTTTTCCTGAAGATATTTATTCAGTGGTTTTGAACTCTAATAGAATCAGTCTCCAAGACAACCTCAAGCATTGTATTTAGGAGTTGTATATAAGTTTTTCCTTGTTAAAACAAAGCATAATTAACTTTTTTTTTGTCAGAGATCATAACATCCACAAACTAATATTCTTACAAATTGTTAGGTTTCTCTCTCGATTCTTTATTCTATGGAATGATTTGGTCCATTATATGTGGAATATAAAATTTATTTGAAAAATTATGACAATTTTATATGAAGACAGCTTTGTTTTCAGTTGATAGTTGTATGTTTATTAGATGTAATTTAACACATTCTATGCCACTGTCCAAGGAATTGCTCATTGTCTTGAACACTTCTAGATATCTACTTTTAAAAGTGGTAACTGTTGATGTTAAAATTTTGTGGAGGAACTGTGATAAACTGAAATGTATCGCATATAATTAGTGTTTAAGCATTAATTTTGACTTTGTTTATGCCCCTGATTTAATATTTTAAGGGTAAAAATGTGAGGAATTAAATTAGTGGTAATGGCTAAAAGAATAAGATTGGTCATGAGAATATTTATAAAAGTAGAATTCCCAAATTTATAATTGCTCTTCAGATGGAATTATTTTAACTTTTAATCCAGAACATTTGTTTTTTATCAGAGGCCTTTTAAGCTTTGTTGAATTTGGTGTCTGACCAGTTTATTTTGATCCATCTAGCTACAGATTAAACATTCTGTTACTGAAGCTGAAATTCAGAAAATGAAGGCAAAGGTAAGATACTACAAAATAAATTATTTTGACATTTTGTTTAAATTTTTCTCTCTTAAAGTGTATATTTTTGGTGAATAGGAGAACTAAATGACTTTGTCAGTTCAATATTTTAATCAACAAGTGAAGCAAAAAAAAAATTAAAAAGCAGAATTTGAAGAACTGCTTTCTAACAGGAAATAAATATTTTTTCTTTATAAATTATGAACCATCCATGAATTCACAGAAGATTTACAATACACAAGGCCTCTCTGGCTACTAAAAGAGCTCTCCATACAAATTCCAACATCCAGCATTCAATCCATGGACCTTCAGGTCCCAGCCTTTCAAGTATGTGGTGAAAGTTTTTTACCTCACTGCTATTCTATTATCTTTGAGGTGAAAACTTTTCCCTAGCCTCCCTGTTACTCTTCTACTCTTGATTTTTAATACTTTGGCAAAGCACCTGTCCTTCCTATTTGCTTTCACAACTCCATCAGAAATATTTGCACCTCAGCTAAATTTCTTCTCAGCCACCTCTAATACAAAGGAAGCAATCTCACTCTATCCTGTCATTTTATTCTACTCAAATTTCTATCACTGTCAACATCTCCATAAATTTCCTCTGTACCTTCTCTAAGTAATTACATTTTTTAGTGTAATGGGATAACCAAGTCTTTGTGCTGCACTCAGTGTTGCTTTGCAAGCCTTATGTACAATCCTTCTGCTTCTATGTTGTTCTTAACTCTGAAATAAATTAAGAGGACATTATCCCATTTTCTGCCTTTTGTCAATAGAACTTGACTGGACCTTGTTCTCCTTCTCCTCTCCAGAATTTGATATCCTTAACTTGGGCACACATGAGGCAACATGTCAATTTTGGAATTAAGTCCAAATCATTAATGCACACAAAAACAGTATGTTTCCCAGTATAGAACAAACAATATTTTTCTCAACACCGGTCACTGCAGTACAATATCACAGAAGCAATCCTCCAGCATCATCATCTGCCTTTTATTTGTGAGCTAATTTTTGTTCCAATTGCCAACACTCTACTCCATTTAATCATCAGGATAGGTTCTAAAACAAACCTGTTTTACATGTATCAAAATACATCTCAATCTAACGTAGCGTTGACATATTTCAGGCACAGAATGCAGAAAACCCTCAGAAATGGCTCTTCTTGGTTACAATTTCTTATCGAACTAAATTTATCCTTTTGCTGTAGAGGAAACTGGTGTTGGATAAATAGTTTTATGTGATTGATGCATAGAAAATATGTTTCAATTATAAGTTTAAAACTTTTGAATAAAGTGAAGTAGTTTATTAATGAAGGAAACAGAAACTGCAGTTTTACATCTGAGTTAATAATGATTTGTGGTTGGTGCCCTTCATAAAATATTAAACATAACTGTTTAATTAACAGAAATGAAATAGTTCTAATTTTAG
Source organism: Narcine bancroftii (assembly GCF_036971445.1). NCBI lineage: Eukaryota > Metazoa > Chordata > Chondrichthyes > Torpediniformes > Narcinidae > Narcine > Narcine bancroftii. Next base: position 391,413,702 of record NC_091469.1, read on the forward strand.
TAATCTAATTGTTGATTTTATAGTTCAGGTTGTTAATGCAGTTAATATATTGAAAGATAAACCTGCTAGAAGCTCCACTTTCTCTTACACTTTTTAATTTGGAATTTCCTCATAATGAAAGAAAACAAACTCAATTACTTTTTATTTCTTAAGTCTTTAATAATAATGAATATTAGTGAGCTTTTGAGTGGATAAGGGGGGTCACCTTTCATTGTCTATCACATACATCACCTTATCCTTCATTTCATCTACGTGCAACTAGACCACACCACCAGCTACATCTACCCCACCCCCACCATTTTCCACCTTCCACATGGATTGCTCCCTCCAAGATTCCTTTGTCCGCTCATCATTCCCTACTCACCTCTCCCTGATCTCAGATGTTTTCTCCTGCAGCCACGAGGTGCAACACTTGTTCTCACACCACCTCACCTACCAGCACCAGGTGAAGCAAAGATTCACTTGCACCTTCAACATCGTCTATAGCATTCAGTGCTTCCGAAGTGGTCTCCTCTACATTGGTGAGACCAAGTACAGACTTGGTGTTCTTGTGCAGAACATCTGTTCTCTGTCCACAATGGACATCCTGAGCACCCGGTTACATGCCATTTCAATATCCCTTCCCATTCCCACACTGACTTGTCCATCCTTGGCTTTCTCAACTACCAGAGTAAGGATGAATATAAACTAGAGGAGCAGTATCTCATATTCCACTTGGGCAATGTGGTATGACTATTGAATTTTAAAATTTCAGTTAACACATTTCCTCTTCTTCTAAGCTACCTCCGTTCTTCCAATCAGCACAGCCCCCTCCCCCTCTTGCCTTTTTTGATGCCCCTCTGTAGAGCGTGTCGAAAGAATCAAAGGTTTGTTGATCCAAAACAAGGCTTTTATTAACTAGAAGACTGGAGCGTATCACATGTAGGTAGACCAGTCCAGAATGACCTGGTCTGGCTAGGAACAACCCTTTAAGACCTGCCAGTAGGCATGGCTACACTCTCAGCCAATCACAATCATCCTACACTACAATCTATACATATACACATTGGTGATAGAATCTGTACTCTCACACCCTCCCACACTGGTTCCACTCTTCCACTTAAATTTCAACTGAAGGACTCTCCCATAACCCACCCACTTGGGTTCCATCTGTCCATCTCTCTTCCAAAATCTCCAATCATACCACCATTGTCACCTTCTCTGCTGTTCAGATTCTAGCACTTATCATCTCCTGCACCATCCAGTGTGACTCCTCTTCCTTCACCTGACCCCTTTTATTTCTCTTGCCTCTCTCTCCCTTTATCTGGTATCTGTCAAACAACTGCCTCTCCCTCCCTATTCATCTGTAATTTTTCACTCTTCCATGTTTAATCAATCCTGTCCAATCCCTCCTACCCTGTCCTCATTATACCAGCTACCATCCCTCTACACTCTCACTTTTGATGAAAAATGTCAATCATTCTTTTTCTCCCATTGATGCTCCTTGACCTTCTGAGTTCATCCATAGATTGTTTTATTTTTAATCTACAAAACTGGATGCTATAGGAATAGAAATGGTGAAGTAGAACTGGAGTTGGTATAGAGTAGACTTTTAGCTCAATGGTAATGGCCCTTATCCTTAGTGTTTGAAGTAAGGATTCGTTATATTTTTCTTAATTGAGTGTGAATTTTGACCAAAGATATTTCATCTAAATCACCAGTTTAATAGCTACATTTTTCAATAATATGTCCACTCTTTTAAACATCAATATTTGTTTTCATTGTGCTCTAATATTCCCGTACATCTGGCACTCTTTTCAGATCACCTAGGTATCTTAAGGTGAAGGATAATCCAATTAATTTACCCTCAAATCTCCACCATGCTTCACCAGAACAGCACATAAAAATGTAGAACATATATATTCTTAAAAATTTCAGGTAGGAAATACAAGATAAGTTCCTATTCTTTTGCTTTTTTTTGTTTTCTCTGCTACCTAGCTCAAATTAGCAGAGAAAGAGAAAATTCAGTGGGAACTAGAAAAAACAGAACTCCAACAAAACATTGATGAGCATAAAGAACGTATGTTAAAATTGGAGAACTACTGGATTGAGGCACAGACTCTATGTCACACTGTGAATGAGCATCTGAAGGAAACCCAGAACCAGTTCCAGGCTTTGGAAAAGAAGTACAACAAGGCAAAGAAGCTCATTAAAGATTACCAACAAAAGTAAGAAATTAAATATAGAAATTTAAATTTATCAGCATAAAGCTTAGAGAATTAATCAGTGAATACTTATATTTTTAGGGAAATAGAATTTGTTAAGCATCAAGATGCTGAGAAAAAGAAATTGGAAGAAATTGGAAAAGTACATGCAGCAGAAGTCAAGAAACTTCATAGCAAGGTAAGAATAGACACTTGGATAACTAATTGGGAGATTTTTGGAAATATCATCAATGTTTCAACAAAATTTTTACAAAACTCTTTAAGTTTTAAATATATGTGTCCTGTATTATAGACTGTTTAACATTCAAAATTAATTTACTGCCTGGATATAGAATTTCAGGAATGCTAAATATCTGGAAGTGAGAGAGATGAGGTTAATGATTATGCCTGCTCCATTTTTCTTTTTGATCAGATGGACAACCATTTGGAATGACACTCCAAAAAATAATCCATTTCACTTGTTCCCCCATCCTGGTCAAAGTTTTTTTTTGGGAGGTGGTACAGGGCATAAAGCAAGACCAAAGCAACATGAAAGGCTAAGCAGACTTTTCTTTTATTGAATTCTCTAGTATTTGGGTTCTCTCTTGCACTGCACCAAGAATTTCCCACATTTATAGCTAGCAATACTATTACAATCCTCCTGAAGTTTTCAGTAGTAGCAACTGGGTTTCACCTCTTATTCTAAATCCAGGCCCCCAGGAAGATATGCATATAAACAATCAAGATACAAAATCTCTGAGATTGAGAGCATCAATAATTAAGTGAGTGAACTAATGGATAATGAATATTTTTAGCTTGAGGTAACTTTTCTTCATTTTTTTTTGCTTATACTTTTCTCATTTGTTTAGTGATTTCCATTCTTTATGCTAATTTTCACTACCAGATATTTTTTGACAATTTTAATAGGTGTTCCTGGTTCCTTAAATATTTTGCAATTCATACTATTTGAGTCTGGGTCTTTCTCTTATTTCCCTTTTACAGTCATGCTTTTTTGATTGCAAAACACAAAAATCTGTACACCGTGGTTGAAGTAAAAACACGCAATTCTGTAGAAACTGAGCTGGTCAAACAGTGTCCTTTATATAGCAAGGGTAAAAATACATAACCAATGTTTCAGGCTTGAGCCCTTCATAAAGGTATGGAAAAATGTCAGCAGGTGTCCAAGCAAAATAGTAAGGTGGGAGGAGTGGTCGAAAAGGTAGGAGGTGATAGGTGAAGGGAAGGAGGGGACTGCAGCAATCAAGGGGAGAAAGAATGGCTAGGTGAAGGGAGGGAGGAGAACTGGAAAAGAGAAGGGAAAGAGGGAGGGGAAAGAGGAGAGCAGGTTAGCAAAACCAGAAAAGATGATGTTTTTGCCATCTGGTTGGAGAATGCCCAGACAAAAATTCTGGGGACACAAGCTTTCCTCTGACATATATTACAAGCCCACTAACTCCCACAACTACCTTGACTACTCTTCCTCATGCCCAATCCCCTGAAAAGATTCTATCCCCTTCTCTCAATTTCTTTGTCTCTGTCGCATCTGTTCCCAAAATGAGGCCTTCCAGTCCAGATCTTCTGAAATGTCTGCCTGCTTCTACAAACATAGGTTTTCCTCCACCACCATCAACTCAGCCCTCACCCACATCTCCTCCATTTCCCACTCATCTTCCATGCATTTCCCCCCCCCACCCCCAGATGCAACAAAATAGAGTCCCCATTATCCCCACCTACCACCCCACCAGCCTCCACATCCAACACATTATCCTCCAGACTCCAGAATTTCCAACACTTACAACAGGATCCCACTACCGGACACATCTTCCCCTCTCTGCTTTCCATAGGGACTGCTCCCTCTGTGACTCATGCACTCATCCCTCCTCACCAATCTTCCCCCCCACCCCCCACCTTCTCCTGTGGCTGCAGGAGGTGCAACACTTGCATCCACACCTCCCCTATCACTGCAGACCAAACAAGGTCTTTCAAGTGAAGCACCACTTCGCTTGTGTATTCACAGGACTGATTTACTGCATACAGGCTCCCTTTGTAGCCTTTTCTAGATTGGAAAAACTGGGTGCAGATTAGGAGATTGCCTCGCAGAACACCTTCACTTCGTCCGCTACAGTGACAGAGACCTCCCAGTAACCAACCATTTCAGTTCTGTGTCACATTCCTATTCTCACTTGTCTGTCCATGACCTTGAGCACTATATCACCAAAACCACCTGCAAATTGGAGGAACAATGCCTGATTTTCCGTCTGGCCACTCTCCAACCAGATGGCATTAGCATCGATTTTCCAGTTTCTGTTAACCTACTTCCCCCTTCCCCTCCCTTCCCCTTCCCTTCACCTAATAATCCTTGATCGTTGCTGTCCCCTCCATCCATTCTCCACTTATCACCTCCTGCCTTTGCAACAACACCTATTCCCCCCCCCCCCCCACCCCTTACTCTTTTGCTTGGACACCTGCCAACATTTTTCCATACCTTGATGAAGGGTTCAAGCCCAAAACATCGGTTATGCATTTTTTACCTTTGCTATATAAAGGACACTGTTTGACCTGATGAGTTTCTCTACCATTGTGTGTTTATGCATTTTTGATTGTTTATATCTTCCATTTTTTCCCACATCTGTCTGATACTATAGTGCCTTTTTGTTCAAGTGTATCATCAGACTGTGCATGTATAACCAGATGAAACTGCATTTCTCTGGACCATGCTGCACATACATAATACATTTCTCATCTGACTTATAATAATCATATATACATAAAATATAATGTAAAATACATTTGTTTAAATATTCTGAAATAATTATTTATTTTTGTGAGACCCAAGGTTACAGGATGTCCTTCATCAACAGATCTTGAATATTTACTAAACATTTCTGCCATTTTCTTATTTTCAAATGTAAGATTATATCTTTCTTACCCTCTAGCCATATTCTTATTGATGTTATTGACGAAGTAGGACTGAATGGTCTCCTGCTCCTAATTTTCTATGTATATGCTTTTTGGTTAATGAACACACATTTTGTTTGCACATTGTATATCCTGTGAATGAGCCATAGTTACTAAAGATGCAGATGAATGAAGATTGTCACTTAAGTTATTCCAAGGTACAGGAGGATATTGATACTTTTGAGGGACTGCATGTAGGATTTACATTTATGGAATAGGAAATACTAATGGATTGATGTAATAATGTTCAAAATTGATTTTCTGGTGGCTCACTGCTCAGAAACTAATGGACAGATTTAAGACCATTAGATAAAGTTTATTTTCAGCAGGAACCACCAACATTCAACCACTTTAACGTGAGTCAATTGCATCACATGCAAGTGATCAAACCCAGTCCTTCTGGGAATTACCTGGGGAATTATGGTGGAGAATCATTGTTCAGATCTACTGCCAGGTAAGATCTAACATAAGATTAGAGACCTTTAACTTCCCCACCCCTCTCCATCCCTGCCACCCATTCAATTCAATAGGGATTCTCATATGCTGAAAGGTTTGGAGAAAGTCATTTTATTTGAATGTTATAATAAATATTTTATTTTAATCTTTAAATATTTGTATTTTTTTAATACTTGCATTACTTTTTTTTGTTTTTAAATCTTTCTTTTTCAATCTTTTTATTATTGTTATAATTTATAAACACATACAGTTCAAAGAGATATAAAAAATACATAGTAAGTAATGAATTAATACAGAGATATTAAACAATAATATTACAGAATAAAAATATATCATAAAAAAAATTTAGATCAGTTTAGGGTGTGAACTATCTCTAAAAAAAAAGATATAATTAATAACAATATATGAAAAAAAAGAAAAAAAAACCCCAAAAAAGAAGAAAAAACAAATCTGAATTAAAAAAACTTAAAAAAAAAACTTTTAAAAAAAACCTACAGATATAGCTAAACCACGCCGATCACTCCGATCTCATCTTACAGCCCAATTATCATACATAATCATAGAAAGAAAATTGTTTTTAAATCTGAATGTGGAAAAGCAATTGCAGGCTTTGACAGAAAGTGAAGCTCCAACCCCAGCTTTATCTTCTGTCAAAGGAATGTCATGAAGTTGCAGGGAAGAGGTCTTTGCATCCAAGGCAAAGGCAACACTCAGATCTAACCTCCCAACTCCAAGGTGTGAAGAACCAGTGAAATTGATCTTCTGAATCCAGTCCAGCTCCCAGGTGGATGGATTCCAGATAGCAGATTGGGCCCTGGAAAATCTGGGCCATTAGGCTCCAAAATTAAGAATGGTAATCAGTGGTAGTAGCAGACTCCGTCATGAATCCAAACTGCAACAGTGGTGGTACAGGGTGAAGGAGAAGCACATGGCAGTTCTTTCAGAAACCTATGCCAGTATTATGGGCTTAATTTCTTTCAACTAAGAATTTGCTGGAGGAAATTTCAGACTTCCCAGAATGAGCATAGAGTTAGACATCCAGTAATCTAACTCATAGTTTTATTGGGCGTGAGTTGAAGAGTATTTGACTATTCAGCTCTGCAGAAGGGATCCCTTGAGATAAATATTTTTATTGAGATTGTGAGGCTAAAAAGGATTTAGCTAGGATTTAAATTAAATTAAATTACATCTGGAACATACTGGGAGTGTAGGTTAATCGGTGTAAATTGGGCAGTACAGACTTGTGGGCCAAGATGGCCTATTACTATGATGTATGTCTAAATTTTAAAAATTAAACAAAATACTTCCCAGAGTTTGAGTATCTTGGCACCATGAAATGGTTAAAATAGTTCTACCACTGTTCATGAATTAGCAGAAGTGGTAGCATATAGATGTGCAATTATAGATTTTTAAAAATGATGCATCATCTATAACAGTTCACTAATTTTCCTAAAAAGAAGCTACGTAATGTTGAACAGATGGTTTGCTGATGTTATACAACTCTAGCTGCCTTATTTAATGATTAGACTTATAAAACTAATTTGTTTATAATACATTGTATTTCATACAGATTTTTAAAAAAACATAATTTTCTAGATTACAGAACTGAAGATAGAACTTCAAAAGTTGACAAGAAACAATGGAATACAAGTGAATAACAATAACAATATCTTTGGAGAGGAACAAGACAGAAGAACATCAGTGGACACAAGAGAGACTCCACTCAAAGCAATTGAGAGCTTGACACGAATACAGAAGTATCACCACAACAGTTCAACTGAAGGTGAGGGGGGATAAAATCTGAAGCAAGTAAAGAATTCTTAAACAAGTTTATACCATATTGATTTGATTTGGTGAAAATAACAGGAATAGCTACTATGACTAATGTTTAGGCCTAAGAACAAATCTGAAATAGAGAATTTTCTGCTGCAAATCAACAGCCTGAATTCCAAGTAAACATCTTTTTGTTCTGAAAGGGGTATATGTTTTTGCTCTTGGTAGGCCGTTCAGGTATTTACACCTTCATCTGAAAAACTGAAAATAGATTGAGTGTTGGGTTTAAAACAAGTAAGCTAGGTTGCTCATTTTCCTGCGTTGCAGTAGCATTTATCCAGAAAGGCGGAGAATATTTAATTGCTCTCCTTATTTATGTTTTTGAGAAATTAAGAGATTATTTGTTGCATAATGCCCAACCTTTGACTACTTTCCATTTATGACTGAACTACCTGTCTTCCAAGCCCATCACCAGACTGTGGCAGTGGGGGAATTCAATAATGACAGAGGTTCTGAATGTAAGGAAGATGTAGTTAGACACTTGTGGAGCAGATACTGGTATTGGCTTGATACTTCTGTAATGTGAATATTATTTACTATTTATCATGCAAGCCTGAATGTTGTTCAAGCTTTTTTTGCACTTATTTGACAAACTAGAAATCGCCTGAACCTTGTTTAGAATTCAGCAAAAGTCTTCACATATGCTGTTATGATGGAAGCAAAGTTATTGGTGAAGCACTTGACAATGACTGACCATGCCCTGAAGAATATTTGTAGTGGTATCCTTCATCTGAAGTGATTGATTTCATATATTTTTAGCTATTTTCCTTCATTTGGCTTATGATTTCAACCAGTGGAGAATTTCCCCATATTCCTGTTGGCCTGAATTTTACTGTTTATTCCCACAGTCATTATGATAATGCCTGCATATCCTTGGCAATCTTTGCTCAGCTCAACTGTGCAATAGAGTTATGTTGCCTAATGTGGAAGATGCATCTTTTTGATTTCATGAATATCTGTTGCTTTGGGGTAATGGATATATTTGAATCATTCACAGGAGAAACTGAATCAATCATGAAATCAGCTGACCAAGATGAGGTTTTTGGTAAGTTGGCCATGACACTCATATGTACATCAGCACTGTTTTATGATACTTTATGCTCAAAGTTTTAAAATGTCTTGACAAATACCAACATTTTAAACTGCATTCCAGGTAACCAAATTCCTTTCTGATGCTCAGTCATTGATTGTAATTCTGTATCATTACCATTGAGAATTATTTTAGTAATTCCCACCAATGATGCTTCACAAGTGTAATAAGGAGAGAAGAGAGGTTACTGAAAAGGTAGTTGAAGGAAAGATTTTAAGAATGGTGGAGATGGATTTACAGGAGAATTTCCAGACAGTGTGGCATAATAAGATTATGGCTGATTATTGAGCAAATGTAGTGACGGTTCAAGGATGTAAAAATATGGACTATACAGCATAAAGAGTAGGAAAGACAGTAGGATCATTTGTAAATGAAAGCAATTATTTTAAATATTGGTATAGAAGTAAAGTTCAGCAAATAAAGCATTAAACAAGCAAGTCCAAGGGTTAAAAAAAAGGGTAGGACTTTTAAAATCATAGGATTTTACAAAAGAGAAACAAAAATATTGGTGTTTCCTTGTAATTGAGATATGTAATTACATATTTCTTTATTAACCCACTTTAAGAGAAAGTAACCTGTTTAAGGAGTCTAATATCAGGCATTTTGTCTAAGCTGGTAGAACTTAATTAGAACCGTGATGCTGGGACACTGGTCTGGAGAGAATACAAATGACATTTTGTTTATGCTGACAAAGGATTTGGAGTATTTTACAAAAACTAATATTCTCTTGGGGATCCATGTGCCTGAAAGAGGTGTTCCATGTCATGATTGTTACACAACTATCCTTAGACAGTAAGCTTTGTGGGGAATTTAAGATCCAAATCTTCATCCTCAGAGGTTTTTCCTCTTACTGTCAAGGGCTGTTCTGGCACTGGATATGACGGAGAATTTTGCCTTTAATGTCTACTGAAATAAAGAAATAATACATATTTTCCAGGTATCATTTTTTGAGACCTTTTCTACTTCACATTTTTAGCATTTCTTCTATAAATTTGAAATACACGCCATCCTCAAAGAATTCTTACAATGTCGGTAAATTCAATTTCTCTTAACATAGTAGTGACTATGCCTAATAATAGTCTGATATGCTAAGTATCCAATGCCACCCCTTTATAATGAATTTCAATATTTTCCCAATGACAGCTATTTGAATTTGTTGGAAGATAAAACCCTGGTTTCTTTCTCCCACCTTTCTTCATTTTTTTAGGCTTTCAATCTGTTGGGACCTTCCTAAAAAATTTTTTAAAGATCATACCAATTCATTCACTATATTTGCAGCAATATTTCAAATCCTAGATGGTTTGTTAATGAAGATTGGGAGATTTCAAAGCCTTTAGTCCTGTTAGATTACTTATTTTAAATTAATATTAGATTACCTATTTGAAAATGTGTCAAATTAATTCCATAAATTCATTCTAAAAGTTATTTTTGCCAATTTATTTTGGCCAATTTGGGAAGAATAAAGTTTTTCATAATTAGTGTCATAATCTCCTTGAAAGCAGCTTTTAAGTTTTTTATTGATACTCCATTAAATTAGCCCACCTCAACATGGAGGAACTTGCATCCCTATTTAATTTAATTCCACCTGTTCTTCTTTTCTGAACACTGTTGCCCCACTCAAGGAGGAAAAACCTAAGCCCAAGGCTGCACCTTGGCTCAATAATTCCACCAATGCCCTGAGGAAAGAGTGCAGGATAGCCAAACATTAGGCATAAGTGGAAGTGAGGCAAACTACAAATTTCCCAAGAAGCAATAAAGGACACAAAAACAAAATATTTTGCCAACCTAATTTCCAACAACTCCCAAAATCCCAAGATCTTAATACCATCAAATCAATCAATTGGTCCTGCACCTAATACCAACTCTGATGCATCCCTTACCAAATGCAAAATTCTTTAAAATTCTTCATAAACAAATTCAAGAACATCAGGACAAACATGCCCCCACCCGCAATCTAACTGTACCACAGTTCAGTTTATCCAACCTGGACTGTTTTAGCCCAGTCATACTACCCACCCTTAGAAACATAGTGTTATTTATGAAGCCAACAACCTGCACCCTTCATATTCTCCGTACTCCCCTCCTGAGGAATGTTTTCAACACAGCCAGTCCTAGCATCCTCTCCATTATTAAAAGTTCCTTGGCCACCAGGATTGTTTCAATTTGCTTCAAACATGCTGTGGTCCAGCCCCTTCTGAAAAAAATCCAACTTAGACCCCATCACACCAAAAATTACAGACCTATTCATGTTAAAGGTCCTCGAAAAAGTTGTTCTTAGCCAATTGTTGCCCTACCTACATCAAAACAACCTATCTGAAAGATTCCAGTCAGGTTATAAGGCCCACCATAGCACAGAGTTGGCCTTTCTAAGAGTATACAATGACCTGTTCCTTGCCACTCACTCAAGGCGCTCCACTATTCTAATTCTCCTGGACTTCAGTGCAGCGATCGATATTGTGGATCATGCTATTTTAATAGGACGCCTCCAGCAGAGGGTCAATGGCACAAACCTGAACTGGTTTAAATCTTATCTTAGTGATAGGACTTTCTCATTCAACATGGGAAAATTTTCATCCTCCTCTGCTATCCTTTTCTCCAGGGTCCACAAGGGTCTATTTTGGGCCCCATTCTCTTTTTTTTAAATTTCTTGGTTTTTTTTAATATTTTATTTAAGTTTCCATACAGGCATTAATGTCCAAATACAGAAAAATATCCCTCATACATCTCAAATTGATAATACATTCCATTATGTACCCCCAACCCTTCCCCAAAGACCAGAAAAACAAAGAGAGATAGAAAGATAAAAAAGCACAACAAAAAAGAAACACATTTGGTTATGTTATGACCCGAGATGACCACAAAATCCAGCAGCAATAGATATTCACCAAGACAAGTGGTTACTTAAACAAAAGTTGTTTTTAATTATCTTTAAACATGAAAACAGGATCAAACTCTAACTTATTACTATTAACTTACTTAACCTAACTTCACCCCCTTCTAATTCACAGACAAATCTCACTTCTCATTTTTCCAAGTTCACTGGTTGCAGGCAATTCTTATGCTGTGCACAGAATTTAACATTTATGAAGTTCACCAGGCTTTGGTGCTTGAAAGGTAAATGGTTACCGCTCAGGAAGGTTCTTGTCAGTTTTGAGAGAGATTTGTTGTTCGCTGGACACAAACTTATTTCTTCTAATCAGCCACATCAGTGTCTTGCCGAAGAGTCTTCCTCCCTTAGTATTTTCCAGATGATAACCTCTTTCTTTCAGGTCACCACAGAATTCTTTTTTGTTTCCCTTATTTAAAGTGAAACATTAGGCAGTCAGTGCTCTTCTCTTGTATGGACTCCACAAGGGCTTCGACCAGGCTGAATTAAGAACTCACAACTTGTCTTCAAAATGGGGGTTTTCCACAAGCTTGCCAGCTTGTCATGTTCCAGTCCCAGCTGCTACTGCTGCTGAATTCTCTCTCTTTCTCTGCCCCCTCCCCCCAGAGAAAAGCCCTGTTTTACTCTCTCTGTTTGCAAAACCATATAACCCTCATAGAACAGCAAAATGCACTCAGACAGCCTGTGGCTCTGAACCTGATCCTATGAGTTCTTTCATCTGTTGCTTTTCAAAACAAAAATCCATTAGTAAAGTCTCTATAGGCACTCCCCAAAGCTTTTCCAAAGGCATTCAGAACCAGTCTGTCTAGCTTGAGCTCCAATATTTTAAATGAAATCTGTTTTGAAGTGTTTGTATGTGACCTACACTAAAAAACTTGCCATAATTTATCTCCAAAAAACATATCTATATACAATATAAAACACAATCTGTCTCAGTTACAAAAATTTAACAACATTCAGTCAACTTTTGCCTTTCCATTATTAATCATATACTAATCTCGAGTTGATAAAGGTTCTCTGAGGTTCAGGGATAATTTTCATAAACTAATACCTACAATGTGTAAATATTGGGCACAAAATTAAAAAAAAAAGAATAATTTATTTCTTAAATTGTATGAAATTTTCTCGAGGTATACAGCATGCCATTTGTCTATTCCCAAATGTGAATCTGATTTCCATGTTACTGCTATACACTTTCTTGCAACTGCTAATGTAATTTTCACAAGTTCCTTTTGAAACATATTAAGTTTCAGTTTTGGCCTTATCCCTGATATATTGCCTAATAAGAAGAGCATTGGATCTTGAGGAAATTTAACTTTGCTAACCTGTTCTAAAAAGTGCTCCTAATTCTGTCCAAAATAGTCTCAGTTTTGGACATGACAATGTGGAGTGTAAAAAAAAAAGTACTTATCTCTTGTTTATATCTCAAAAAATTATCTGATAAATCTAATTTCAGCCTATTTAATTTCTGTGGGGTAAGATATACTGTATATTTCGACTTATAAATTGAATCATGAAACCCAAAAAAACCCCAAAAATTGAGGTCAACTTATACACCGAATATACTTTTGATGCCTTAAATTCAGCTCAAAATCCAATCCACGCTGATCTGGCATATAAGCCGACCCTGTAAAAATCGATTCAGTATACTTGTCAACCCTTGAAAAACCAAAAAAAAAGCCTGACTGTGACAGATTTTTATTGAGGTTTTTTTTAAACCAACACAATTAGCACCCTTCAAAATTGCTATCATTGTCCAAAAACAACACTTTTAGAACCCTTCAAAATCACTCACTCTATCATCGTCTGAAACAAAGATGGTGGCAAGCACATCCATACTCTCACTGTTTAAACAGTCATCATATGAGGCCCAGTCTGCGTCTGATGAGGCAACTTCATCTTCGTTTTCAGTATCCTGTAACACTACTGCACTCAGAAACTTGAGAGGAGCACAAACATGATTTTAATAGCTTACAATCAATGACCAGTATATACAATAATCCTCGGGTAAATCTGAGGTAAGGCAGGAAAACCAGAGTTTATATTGGGATAGGTGGGGGGAAAAGCCAAAGAAGGGGCCATCCATCAAAACTATACACAGTCAGTGAATTCCTGTTCACTGCATTCACCCCTTACTTCAGAAAAGAATTTGTAGGTGAAAAACAGAGAACATACATTCAAAACAATAATAATTTACAAATATTTACAAGTTGAGTCTGTCAGGAGGTCTAGTTATTCTGGTTGAGTGCCTCAGTACTGGTGGACTTTGGACTTCCTGGACCACCTGTGGTTCTGAGTTACTGGGTCTTGAGGGCTCCAGTTCTGGTGGCTGAGTGAATTGGCCCACTTCCTGAGCTGCATTGTCCGGAACCCTGGGTGGGGTACTTGGTGGTTCCTGGCTTGTTTGAGGTGTTGGATCCTCAGCTCTTGAAGGTGCTAGGTCTCTAATCGAGACATTGTCCTGTCTGCCATCAGGGTAGCGTTGGTTGGCGTGCAGCAGGTGCACCTTCTCAACCATTGGGTCTGTCTTACTCCCCCTCAACATGCTTTCTCAGCAGGACTGGCCCTGGTACTGTTAGCCAGGTTGGATGGGTGGTCCCAGGTGTAGATTTCCTCAATAAAGTGAACATTAGCTTGTGCAGAGTAGCGTTGGTCGCAGTGCAGAGTAGCGACCTTATGTAGTGGAGTACGGTGGGTAGGAATTCTTGCCAACGTGACTCTGGAAGGCCTTTAGACTGGAGATCCAATTTCACAACCTTCCAAACCGTTGCATTTTCCCTCTCCTCTTGTCCGTTCCCCTGGGGATTGTAGCTAGTCATCCTGCTTGAGGCAATACCTCTTACGAACAGGTACTGGCGTAGCTCTTTGCTCATAAATGATTAGCCCAGGTTGCTGTGGATATAGCTGGGATACCCGAACAAGGTGAAAATGGAGTGCAAAACCCTGATGACCGTGGTGGTGGTCTTGGCAGGGGATGACAAACAGAAAACGTGAATACTCATCGATGATGTTAAGAAAGTACACATTTCTGTTGGTGGAAGGGAGGAATCCCTTGAGATTGACACCGAGTCATTCAAAGGGGCAGGATGCCTTTATCAGTTGTGTTTTGTCAAGTTGGTAGAAGAGCGGTTTGCACTCAGTGCAGACCTGCCAAGACCTGGTCATTTCCCTGATCTCTTCATTGGAGTAGGGCAGGTTGCATGCCTTGACAAAATGATGCGAGTGATGTCTGATGGCAAAGCTCATCATTCAGTGACCACAACTGGCCGGTGTGTGGAGAGGCACAGTTTCCTCATGACAGAGCATCTGGAGGCTCATTGAATATACTTGGCCTGGATGCTATATATCATGATTATCTTCCACCTCGTGATCTTACCTCTTTGTGTTATTAAACATGAATGCCACAGATTGTTGTTCAGTGAGCAGTGTAAATTTTCTGTTGGCCAGGTAATGCAATGGTTTGAGTCTCTTTCTTCACTGATGGGTTCCAAAGCTTGTGGCCTTGTAGGGTGTGGGAAAAGAAAACTACTGGCCTGCCCGCCTGGTTAAGGGTAGAGGCCAGAGCTACGTTTGAGGCATTGCTCTCCACCTGGAACAGTGCATTCTCGTCCACCGCATGCATGATGGCTTTTGTGATATAGCTCCTGGCTTAACCGAAAGCTGCCTGGGCTTCAACTGATAATGGGAAGGAGGTGGACTTTAAGAGGGAGTGTACTTTATCCGCATAGTGAGGGACCCACTGGACTTAGTAAGAAAAAAAGCCCAGGCACCTTCATGGTCTTTGGAATCGGGAGATCTAACAGCAGGAACATGTGATCAGGGTCAGGACAAATGATGCCATCTTCCATCACATAGCCCAGAATAGCCAGATGTTTACTCCAGAACACACACTTACTGGAGTTGTATGAGAGATTCAGGGATTTGGCAGTGTGGATAAACTTTTGAAGGTTGGCATCGTGGTCTTCCAGAGTGTGTCCTCAAATGGTGACATTGTCGAGGTAAGGGAAGGTGCCTCTTAACCCATATTTGTCGACCATTCTGTCCATCTGTCTGGAAGACCGAGACCTCGTTTGTGATTCCAAAAGGGACCCCCAGAACTGATAAAGTTCTGTCTGCTTCAAATGCTGTGTAGGGATGGGACTTGGAGCAGATCGGTAACTGATGGTATGCAGCTTTCAGGTCAATGGTCAAATAGACCCGATACTGCACAATTTTGTTTACATGTCTGAAATTCAAGGAGAGGGAATGCGTCTAGGAGTGTGAAGCGATTAATTGTTTGGCTATAGTCAATCACTAGCCTGGACTTTTCTCCCCCTTTCACGACTACCACCTGGGCTCTCCATGGGCTGTTGCTAGGTTCAGTTATATTTTCTTTAAGCAACCGCTGCATCTCAGCTCTAATAAATTCCCAATTCCCCGCACTCTATTGCCTGCTCTTTGTGGCTATTGGCTTACAAATGGGGGCCAGGTTCAGAAACAGTGGTGAGGGGGAGATCAATATTTAGGGTGGAGAGACATGTGACATCTGACTTTTAGAACCCTCCGTTCTGGACCGTGATTGGAGGAAGTGGGCCTGAGTACTCCATGGTCGTGCTTTTAAGGTGACATAGGAAGTCTGGGCCCAGCAACACAGAAGTACGCAAATCCTTCAGTACATAAAATCGGAATTTACAAAATTCTCCCTTTTCACGGTTAGATATTCCATACAACACCCCAAACCACAGCCACAACAAATATGAAGATCCATTCTATTAAAATTCCTAAGATATACGACAAACAAAGTTGTTCTAGTGAACCGGTGTGGACTCGAAAGGCCGACATGGCCTATTTCCGCTCCGTAAATGGTTATATGGTTATAGTTGCAGAATATGAATGTGATGCTAGGTAAATATGATAGTCTCTTGGATATACTTTTAAGTTGTACTGCAGAGCAGTTGCACAGTTTATAAAGCTTTCAGTGGAGCCATTGTCTACCAATCACTCAAGTGTCCGTTTACTTTCACCTCCATCATCGATTTGTTCAATTGATGAGGTCTTGCCTGATTAAGAATGACTGTGGCTAGAGCTCCGGAAGCCATGTTGTTCCCCATGTTGATGTCGACTCTTTCATCTTGATCCGAGGGTGGACAAGATAGCATCAACTACGAGGTGCAGCAAGATGGCCGCCATTGCTTTCCACAATGCTTCACCTCCGGTGGCGGGTCTCGCCACTAGGCGCAACAAGATGGCAACGGTGAGCAGCATGAAGAGGTCAGGGCTGGCACTTATGGACTTAGGCCCGGGTCATACGCCAATTCGAGGATCGCACACGTGGTTGCCCTCTGGGTTCCCCTTGGCCCAACAGACTTTCACCCAGTGGCACCTCTTACTGCATCCTGAACACATGGCGTCCCTCGCAGGGCCTCAGGCACGGGGGTGCTTTGGCTGCCCACTGAAGTAGCATCACCAGTTGCGCATGGCCGCAGCAGTCGATGTTGAGGCTGCAGGGGCAGTTGGTGCCACACTGGTCTGGTCTTCTGAAAAGGTGTCACTTTCACCTGTGAGGTTGTCAGCTCCTAGTTGGGCCTGTTTGAGTGCTTTCGGCAGCTCTAGGTTGCTGGCCAAGTCCTTCTTCCCCACTCCAGTAGTCACTGCCTCACGTACCTCGACCTTATCCTGCCACGAGGGTATCCCAGATTTGTTCTTCCTCCCTCATCCAGGCTGTGGCTGCTTCGTAGTGGCACTTCCTAGTTAGGATCCACAGTTAAAGGACATAGTCGTCCAGCAACTCACCCACGTGTTGCAGCCTTTGAGAGAACTGATGTCTCGCAAGCATGCCGTTCTGAGGCCTCGTAGCGGGCCTTCAAGCCTTCTACGGCAATCTCATAAGTTGCACAGTCCTTATTGATAGCATACCCCTTGGGGCCAACTTGAGAGAGAAGTACAAACCTCCAGAGACTATCGAAGTTGAAGAAGTCTGCGTGGCCATCAGGTAAGACTGGAAGCACTCCAGCCAGTAGGCGAATTCCTCCAGGGCTTCAGGGGGCAGAGGGTCGACCTGAAGCATGCCTGGCTTCAGCAGGGCTTCCATCCTGCTTCAAAAGAAAGGTATTAAAATTGTAACATGACTGATTGCACTTAAGGATTTGAGAGGAACACAAACATGGCTTAGAGTCAATGGCTGGTATATGCAATAGTCCTCAGGTGAATCTGAGATAACCAGGGTTTATATTGGGGTAGATGGGGATGGAGCCAAAGGAGGGGCCATCCATCTAAACTACACACAGTCAGTGAATTCCTGTTCACTGCATGTCCTTCAAAAAATCATCTTTCATGCCATCAATTGCACAAGAGACGTCGCACTTTTAAAACAATTTTATTACAGTCTCTACTTTAAAGCAGACATCGAGAGGTTGCAATTTAGACATCAAACCACCAGGGATAACTGGTACGTAAGTATTATGTAGTGCTAATCTACTTTTAATGATCTGTTAAGTGGGTACAAAACATATCCCAGACCAGCAAACTGTTCTTTGTGTAAACTGCCTGGCCACCTGTTCCACACATTAGGCTTTTTCAGGTGTTCCCACGAAGATCAGGTGCTGGCACATTTAGGTGGGTACGGAGTGGACGCCTTTTTGGCATTTGAACGTGCCAGCTGAATGATAGCCATCTACCAGCGAATGCCGGCTCCTTGGGACAGTGGCCTAGTCCCACCCACGCTGCCTTGACATCATTGCAGCGCATCGGGCTGAGTTGAACACAGATTCTGGAGCATGGAGGACAGAAGGGAAAGTGGGGTAAGGTTAGGTTGGACTGCAGCGCTGCAGTGGAGATGAGGGCAGCGCAAATGCCGTGGTGACAAACCCGGGATGGGACTGGCAACAATGGGGGTGGGGGAAAGTATTCCCACTGGCACTGACGAGAGTCTCCACGGCCGGATATTCAACCGGGCACATCGGACGGAAGGCATGCACATACATCGAGGAAGCAGAGGGCTGAATGCACCAGCCATTCTCCATACGCTCCTCCCCAAGTTACTCCGTGCATTCACATGTCTCTAGAAAGATACAGAGGTGTCACTAAACAGTTGAAAAAAGGTCATTTGGTTACCACTTTGAGTTCTCCACAGTTTAAGACCAAGGCACAGTTCTCTTGTTGCAACATGCTTTGTTTAAGATTCCCTTCCTTCTGACTTCTGACTTTTTATTTACATGACTTTGGCCTGGAAACTGTTCCAGTATCAGTGGCTCTTGTTTGCCCTCTGCAGGATTCCTTGCTCCCTTTCCCCAGAGCTGATGAGACGACCACCCTTACTGCAACCAATGCAACTGTACAACATGTTTGCTTTCCCCATACAGTGGGATTCATAAAAGTCCACTCATAGACAATATCCATGGCAACCTATGAGACATTGAGGGGTGTTACTGGGTTGGGGGGGTACGTCCAATCCTGCAGGGCTATCTATGTTTGATGGAGATACACTAGCTTAACCAATTAGAAGTCAACTTTGCTGAGTTTAACTCCACCTCCTGCCATTGAGATGGTTAGTCCAGCCAAGTTCATTTTGGTGAATGGTCACCAGTTCACTCAGCAGGTCAAGAATGTCCTCCATGTAGCAAAGGGCAAAAATACACAACCAACATTTCAGGCTTGAGCCCTTCATCAAGGCATGCTTGAGGGAGAAGTGGAGAGAGCAGCAGTCAGTGCTGTGTAGGTACCTGAGATCCCTGCAGGGGCCAAACTGCGAGGCCTGGAATCAATACCTTGATGAAGGGCTCAAGCCTGCTGTCGATCATGTATTCCCATCCCCGCCACACAAAGGACACTGTTCGACCAGCTGAACTTCTTCACCTTTGTGTTTTTTCTTCCAAATAACAAGTTCAAATTGATTAATCTGATATTATAAAGTACTATATCACTGCAGTGTACAGGATAGAGCTGATGACTGACGACGTCACCGCGACGTCATCAGCCTGTCCCCTGTCAGCCCGGCTGCTTTCAACTACCATGGAGGACACTCCAAGCAGGATTTTAGACCTTCTAGAGAAGGGTTGGGTGAGTAGACCTCCTGCCTGGCTACTCCCATTTCAGATGGCCACAATATAGCCGCAGAGGAGTACAATGTATGGCTTTACAGTTGGGTATTGTGGCCATCTGAAAGTGCCTATTTATCCGTAGTTTTACATCATTTTCATCCATCCATCCTTTTTCATGAAAATGTACAAAAATACCTGCATGGAATTTCATTTTCAGTTTAATTTTGGATTCGATGATTACCATGAGTCTTAACTTTGTCCCGTCGGCCATGCACGATAATACCATGGTAAGCCTGGTCCTTTCATGGCCTGTAATTCTGATTTTCACAGTTTTCACACCTTTCCATTCACTGTTCTATTGCCTATCATGTCAAAATTCATAGGGGTACATAGACTACATGTTTCCAATATTTCCCAATGCAAACTGGTGTTTCTGCCGGTTCTGTATAATAAACTGGTGAAAACATATAACTTTATGATCAAGATCTTTTGATAATTTCTGTGCAATTTTTGATTTTTGGCCACCCGCAAATTGGGGAAGCAACATCTCATCTTCCGACTGGGCACACTCCAATCGGATGGCATTAATATCGAATTCTCTGACTTTTGTTTAAACTCCTCTCTCCCCCCACCCCGCCACTTTCTTTCCTATTACTTTTCCCTAGCTCTGTCTCTCTCTTCCCTGTCTCCTTTCGCACAATCATGATAAATTCTTATTTCAACCCTTAGCATATCTAATTAACACCTTTTATTCACCTGAATTCCTCCCCCAGCCTGCCTTGTCTGAATTCTGAGACTTTGAGATTTCCTGCTTCTAGCTCAATTCCTTGAAGAAGGGCTCAGGCCCAAAATGTCAGCAATATAGACACTGAAATATAGACAATATAGACACTGAAAAGAGCGGCTGAGTTCCTCCAGCATTTCCATTTGTTTGTAGTACAGTCACAGTGTCTGCAGACTTTCATGTTTCACTTTCTTCTTCACAAGTGCCAAATATCAGTGAGGGAAGAGAGGTGGAACATAGACTAATAGGTAAGAAGTTATAGGTGGATACAGGTGGAAAGGTAGAAGAGAAGGATGCTGAGATGTGATGGGGGAGAGGACAGAGAGCTAAAAAAGATTACTCCCTGGTAGGAGAAGGGAGGGAAGGGGGTGGGAAGCTGGAGGAAGGAAAACCGAGGAATGAGGGAAAGGGAGAGACTGGGGAGAAATTGGAAGTTAATATTGATGTTAGAAACTGCCAAGATGAAAAATAAGATGTTGTTCCTCCAATTTGCGGTTAGCCTAAACTTGGCAGTACATGAGGTCATGGTACGTGGAATTATTAGTTGACCACCGAGACGTCCTTGCTGTTGGTGCAAACAGAGCAAAGGTGCTCAATGAAGTGATTTCCCAGTTTCCGTTCAGTCTTCCTGATGTAGAGGACATTGCATTGGGAGTGCCAGATGCAATGTGATCTCTACAAATTCACATGAAGTGGCTTTTAACAATCATGGGTGTTTTTTTTAATTTGTTTTATTGGCCGTGGAAATTTTAGTCTAGCCTACATTGGTGATGTTGACAGAGGTGACACCAAATAATGTGATGGGATGGTTTACATCCATTTGGGAAGGAGCTTAATTTGTTATCTGACATCTCAAAATGTAGCACTTACAAGTTCCAGTCTGGATGTTGTGTATCAATTTCTGCAATGGTGCTTGAAGCCATAAGAATTTGGAATGCTATTTCACTCTCACAGTGACACTATTCAAAAGGTACATGAAACAATAAATGTACAGTCATTTGCAGTTATCACAAAAAATGCAAATTATTATTAAAAATTATGAGGAGCATAGCTATGGTACATGGTAGGAATCTCTTCTACTGCAGAGGCGTCTAAAACAAGAGGCTACTGACTTCAAGTAAGGGGTGAAAAATGCAGAGGGGATCCATGGAAGAATTTGTTTTTAATTCAGATAATAGTTGGTATCTGGAATGCACTTCCTGAGTTGGTGGAGGCAGATACTCTCAAGTTTTTAAGAAGTATCTTGTCACCATGGAAGGCTAAGAATGAAGTACTGATTGGTGGGATTACTATAGTTGATAAAGACTCAATGGCCTGACCATCAATTTCTGTACTATATGACCAAGGGGGTTTGGGTATCTGTGCATGATGCACAGAAAGCCAACACACGCATGCAACAGGTAAGTGGGAAGGAATCATCCAGCCTTTATTTCAAGGTGGTACAAAATTTGAGATCATATCTAGAGTAACATGTTTGATTTTGATCATACCATTTAAGGAAAGATCTTTTTCAAATTGGTTCAGAGAATGTTCATTAGCATGATCCCAGATATGGAGAAGTTGTCCTCTTAATATAGGTTAAGGAGGGTATCTGTTCATTGAAGATTAAAAGAATGAGAGATGATTTCACTGGAAGATTTTAGATTTTTAGTTGGATAAGAGATGAGACAATATTTACTCTTCTGAAAGAATGTGTAATCTCCAAATAATGAGGTGCTTATATGAGAGCAAGATTAGAATAAATTTCCCCTCCAAGGATTTTGAATTTTGACAGTCCTTGCTGTATGGGGAGAAAGCCGTGGGATGGAGTCCTTGGGTTTGTTTGCAATTATGATTTTTGATCAGTAATGGAATCAGGAATTGTGGGATATAAACAAAGAATATTAGATAGCCATGAGCTTATCGAAAAGCTGAAGGGTTCAAGTAGCTGAATTGTCTTCTTCTTTTCCTGCTTCATTTGGGCTTGTGGTCTTCAGCTGTCAGTGTGGACAATTCACTGGAGTTTATAGGATTAAAGTGACAGACAAGTGATTTAAGAGAACCTGAGGGCAACTTTTTCACTTACAGGGTACTCTGTATTTGGGAGATGAACTGCCATGGGAGGCCACAGAACCAGATACAATGTTCAAAAGACATCTAGACAGATGCATCGAGTGGGGATTAGAAAGATTTGAACCAAATGCAAGGAAATGGGATTAACTTAAGAATGCGAACTTGGTTGGACTGGATGATTTCGGCCATAGGGCCTGTTTTATAGTGTATAACTCTAATTCTCAATCTATTAATATTTACTAATTAGCACCTGTTATCTGATTTCCTGTTATTGACTGTTAAACTGGAATCATTTATTTCATTACAGATTTCAACAAAGCAGTGCCTGAAACAGAAAGACTAGACAGTAAAGCACTAAAGGCTCGAGTTAATCTTTCAGCCAAATCTAAGCGACAACGTCCCTCCAGATCTCAGCTACATGACAGTGTTAGTTCAACTGATGGTGATGATAGTCTTGAACGGAAGGTAAAAACAGCACATCTTATAAACATACTTGTTCTTGAATGATGATTAAAATTCATTAATTTGTGAAAGCAACTGGTGATTCGAAAATTACTGGAGGGGATTCTGAGGGACAGAATCTATTCCTTCAGTTATCCTTGTGCAAAAGATAAGTGACTTTGTAGTAGTGCAGACAGTCTTTTTGTGGTGTCAAAGCCACCCCAGATTAGTGTAACAAGGGGAGGTTCAAGTGCACGATAGTCATGGAGTCACACAATACAGAAACAGGCCTCTGAGGCCAACTTGTCCATGCTGACCAAGCTATGCCACCCACACTAGTCCCACCTACATACATTTGGTCCATATTCTTCTAAACCCATCTTGTCCATGTGTCCACTATGTTTCCTAAATATTACAACAGTCCCTGCCCTAACTTCCTTCCCTAGCAGCCTGGTCCTCACAATCACCACCCCTTGCGCAAAACCAGGCCAAATCTCTTCTCCCCCACCCACCCCAAACCTATGTCCTCTGATTACTGATGCCCTTATTATGGGCAAAAAAAAATTCTCTGCACTCAAGTGGATCTACTGGCATTTGGACAGGCAGTGGTTGATTGGAAGTATCAGCATGTGTTTGCATCTGATGAATTTATAGTTTGAAGTTGTGGCAAAGAGTATTAATGAGACAGGATACTGGACATTGTGTGTAGGGACTTTAACAAGGGTTTTGACAAGTCCCATGTAGCAGGTTTGACTGGAAAGTTCGATCGTTTGGGGTCTATAGGGAGTTGCTGCATTGGATTTAAAATTGGCCTATTGGAAGGAGTGAGAGGGATTTCTTTTCTGATTGGAAGTCTGTGACAAGTAGTGATGGTCCCCTGTTTGTTATCCATATTAACTATTGAATGGTGATGTAGTTAACATGATTAATGATTTGTCAATGGGCAGAAAGTAAGGTGAGCATACACAGTAAGGGTACTAGGAAGTGTTATTAAGAGAGAACTTTCAAGACAAGCATATTCTGTAGTATGTGCTGAAAGTGGCAACACAGATGATCAGGGCAGTGAGGAAGATGTATCGCACATGGCATTGAGTAAAAGAGTTGGGATGTCACGTTAAAATTGTACAAGTTGTTGGATGAACTGCACTTGGCTATTCTGGTTAATGATGTACTTCCTATAAGATCAAGTTTAAGCTAAAATTACAGAAATGTTTCACAAGCATGTTTCATGAATTGTAAGAGATTGGGTAAATTGTGACTTTTCCCTGGAACAGAGGATACTGAGTGGCGACCTGATAGAGGTTTATAAAATTATGAGGGGCATTGAAGTAATATATAGTCACAGTTTTTTTTTCTCTCAGGGTAGCAGAATCTAAAACTAGAGGGTTTGAGAAAAGATTTAAAGGGTATATGAAGGGCAAATTTTTCTACATGGAGAGATGTGGGTACATGGAACAAACTGCCAGAGTAGGTGAGAGGAGGCATGTTTGAAAAAACATTTTGTTAGGTGTGGTGATATGTTTACTCCAATGTATATAGTTATCATTGTCGGTTGGATATATGGAGCTGGCCTGCCCACGGATGACTCCTCCCCCATGGTCCTGGGCCATAAAGGTCGAGCTACCTTTCCATTGCCGCCATTCCTGGGATCCGGGTCAGCAAGGTTCTTCTGTGTATTAAAGCCTATCGTTTCCGCAGCTTGTCTCTGTGGTTACTGGTAGTGCCCTACACTTTAATACACAGAAATTAACTCTCTGGTAATGGAGAAACTGCTGTGCCCCGATCGACTGGAAGTGGACCCCCAACTCCCAGGAGCGTCTGAACTTTAAGAACAGTGGATAAGCTGTTGAGGTAATTTCCTCAAGGCCACTGCCGACCTGGTGGAGTCTGATGAAAAGAAGTTCAAGATGCTGCAAGCAACAGTCGGCCAGCGAGCGATCCAGGCAATCAGGGGCTGCGCCACGTACACCGAGGTGGTGGCTGAGCTCCAGGCCCTCTATAAACCGAGGATCAATGACACCTACTCACGTTATCTCTTGGCTTCCCGCAAGCAACAACCTGGTGAGTCGGCTGAAGAATTATTTTGTGCCCTGCTTGTGCTGGGGAAAGACTGTGGGGGTAGTTCACTGGCTCCTGTACTGGTGGCCCGGTGCATCGAAGACCTAGTCTAGGACGTTTGCGTGTCGGGATTGATGTCTGATTACATTCAGCAGCGTCTCCTCAAAGAAGACCAGTTGCCACTAAAGTGATCCATACAGTTAATCAGGACTCTAGACTCGGCCCAGCGCCACGCAGAATCGATCGTGGGCAAAAGTGGGCCCTCCAGTTGCGCACCAAAAATGCTGCCATCTTGGGATACGGCATCAGATTCGGGTGACCCGACAACGGCAGTGGTGGTTACCGAACGCATGAAGTGCTTTTTTTCTGCAGGGAGGCGAAGCACCCAGGATGACTTTGTCCCGCGAGGGGCGCAAGTTGCTCAGGCTGCGGAAAGAGGGGACACTATCTGCGGGTATATCAAGCTAAGACCTCCGCTCAAAGCAGTGCGGCGTGTATGGCCGATGGACAGATCCCACCCCTACTTCCGATACAGACCGTGTGCGCACAGAGAGGGACGCTATCTTACCCGCCACAGCCCCCGCCTTCTGCATGGTCTGCGCAGGCGCAGCCCACTCCGCCAATGCCACTTCCACCTTCTTCCTCAACCTTGGCAGCCATGACCGCATGGTCAACATGGAGGCCGCCATCGGGCCTCCAAGCTGATGACGAAGACAGCACACCAATCCTGGGATCTGTAATGCTGAATCAGACCAGTCCTCATCTGCACTCAATTATGCATATTGTGGTGAATGGACATAAAATGAACTGCCTATTTGACAGTGGCAGTATGGAGAACTTTATTCACCCAGATGTTGCCCACAGACTCTTGCTCCCAATCTGTCCGATGAGTGGCTCGATATCGCTGGCAGCCAAAGATCACCAAACTAACATCAGGGGGTATTGAGTTGCATCTCTGAAGGTAGGGGATGAGCGTTTCAATAATTTCTCGCTACGTTATGCCCCAACTCTGCGCATCGATCCTCTTGGGCTTGACTTTCAAGAGAGTGACAATGGCGTTTGGAGGCCCTCAGGTGCTCCTCACAGTGAGGACTTGTGGACCCCTCACCTCGACTGCAGTCCCCAGCTCCGGCCTGTGGCCTCACCGCCCTTTGGGTATCCCCTCCATTGATATTCATGAACCTCACCCCGGATTATTGACCCATCGCCACCGAGAGCAGGCGCTACAGTGCCAAGGACATGCAGTTTATCCGGGCTGAGGTTCAGCGGCTCCTGGCGGAGGGGATCACCCCCCCGAGTACCAGCCCCTGGATAGCCCAGGTTCTGGTGATCAGGGGTGGGAGCAAACCATGGGTGGTCATTGATTACAGTCGAACTTCCAATCGCTTCATCCAGCTGGATGCTTACCCCCTTCCCTGGATAGCCGGCATGGTCAATAACGTTGCGAAATATCACGTATTCTCGACTATTGACCTTAAGTCGGCCTATCACCAGCTTCCCCTCCGCCCCAGTGACTGAATTTATACAGGTTTTGAGGCTGACGGAAAACTTTTTCATTTTCTTCGGGTTCCGTTTGGTGTCACCAACAGCATCTCCGCGTTCCAGAGGGTGATGGACAGGATGGTGGAGGAGCACAATCTGGCAGCGACCTTCCCCTACCTCGATAATGTTACCATCTGCGGCCACGATCAGCAGGACCACGATGTCAGCCTAGCTAAATTTCTGTGGACTGCAAAGTCCCTCAATCTGACTACAATGAAGACAAGTGTGTCTTTAATACCAATCAACTGGCTCTCCTAGGATGTGTCGTGGCACATGGTGTCATTGCCTCAGTCCTGAACACCCTGAAAGCACTAAAGAGGTGCCTGGGGCTGTTCTCCTACTATGCGTAATGAGTGCCCAACTATGGCGATAATTGGCCCGCCCCCTCATTAGGTCCACAGCGTTCCCATTATCGGCGGAGTCCCAGGCTGCTTTTCATCAGATCCAGAAGGACATCTCTAAGACTACGATGCATGTCGTGGACGAATCCATCCCTTTTCAGGTGGGGAATGATGCTTCCAACTTAGCGCTGGCTGCCACACTAAACCAGACAGGCCAGTAGCCTTTTTTTCCCCGTACCCTCCATGGCCCTGAGACACGGCACTCCTTGGTCGAGAAGAAGGTGCAGGTGATTGTTGAGGCGGTATGCCATTGGCACCACTTACCTGGCTGGGAAATGATTTACCCTGCTGACGGACCAACGGGCCATTGCCTTCATATTCAACATGAAGCAGCATGGTAAAATCAAGAATGATAAGATCCTCATGTGGAGAATTGAGCTCTCAACCTATAATTATGATATCTTGTACCAGCCAGGTAAACTCAACAATCCGCTTGATGCTCTATCCCGGGGGACATGCGCCAGCACGCATCTCAACCGTCTTCA
The DNA here is from genome assembly GCF_036971445.1 of Narcine bancroftii. NCBI lineage: Eukaryota > Metazoa > Chordata > Chondrichthyes > Torpediniformes > Narcinidae > Narcine > Narcine bancroftii. The sequence continues at coordinate 391,440,890 of NC_091469.1, forward strand.
AGCCCTACACGATTCCCTCTGCCACCCCGGAATTACGAGACTGTTCTACTTTATCAAAACTCGGAACTTCCCGTACTCCGTCAAGGATGTCAGGTCTGTGACCAGATGCTGTTGGGTCTGCGCAGAATCCAAGCCGCAGTCCTACAGACCTGACACGGCACACCTTATTAAGACCACTCGCCATTCGAACAACTGAGTGTCAATTTCAAGGGCCCTCTTCCCTCATAAAACAGGAACTTTTATTTCCTGAATGTTATTGACAAATACTCCTGGTTCCCTTTTGCCATCTCCTGTCTGGATATGACCTCGGTCACAGTGATTAAGGCACTACGCAGTATCTTCACTCTGTTTGGGTACCCAGATTACATCTACAGTGATTGGGGTTCCTTATTTATGAGTGAGGAGCTGCGCTAATACTTTCTCGCTAGAGGCATAGCCACCAGTAGGACCACCAGTTATAACCCCAGGGGTAATGGACAGGTGGAATGGGAGAGCATCAACGTTTGGAAAGCTGTGCTCATGGCCCTGAAGTCCAGAGATCTTCCAGTGTCACGCTGGCAGGATGTCCTGCCAGAGGCATTGCATGCCATCCGTTCGCTCCTTTGTACCGCCACAAACATAACATAACATAACATAACATAACAATTACAGCACGGAAACAGGCCATTAGGCCCTTCTAGTCCACACCGAACCAAACACCCCTTTCTAGTCCCACCTCCCTGCACAATGCCCATAACCCTCCATCTTCTTCTCATCCATATACCTGTCCAACCTTTTCTTAAATAATACAATTGACTCCGCCGCCACTATTTCTCCCAGAAGATGATTCCACACAGCTACCACTCTCTGAGTAAAGAAGTTCCCCCTCATGTTACCTCTAAACCTCTGCCCCTTAATTCTTAACTCATGTCCTCTTGTTTTAATCTTTCCTCCTCTTAACGGAAATAGTCTATCCACATCCATTCTGTCTATCCCTTTCATAATCTTAAATACTTCTATCAAATCCCCTCTCAACCTTCTACGCTCCAAAGAATAAAGACCCAATCTGTCCAATCTCTCCCCATACTCCAGATGCTTAAACCCAGGCAACATTCTGGTAAACCTTCTCTGCACTCTCTCCACTCTGTTTATATCCTTCCTATAATTAGGCGACCAGAACTGCACACAGAACTCCAAATTAGGCCGCACCAACGTCTTATACAATCTCAACATCACCTCCCAACTCCTATATTCCATGCAATGATTGATAAAGGCCAGCATACTAAAAGCCTTCTTCACCACCCTATTCACGTGAGTTTCTACCTTCAGGGAACGATGTACCGTTACTCCTAAATCTTTCTGCTCTTCTGTATTCCTCAATGCTCTCCCATTTACCACATATGTCCTATTCTGATTCTTCTTACCAAAATGAAGCACCTCACACTTATCAGCATTAAATTCCATCTGTCATTTTTCAGCCCACTTTTCTAAGCAACCCAAATCCCTCTGCAATCCTTGAAAACCTACTTCATTATCCACTATTCCACCTATCTTAGTATCGTCTGCATATTTACTAATCCAATTCACCACCCCATCATCTAGATCATTAATGTATATAACGAACAACAATGGGCCCAATACAGATCCTTGAGGCACACCACTGGTCACCGGCCTCCAACCTGACAGACAATTATCCACTACCACTCTCTGGCCTCTTCCTTTCAGCCAATGTTCAATCCATTTGACTATCTTAAAATTTATACCTAAAGACTTCGAACTAACTAACTTCGTACTTCCTAACTAACCTTCCATGTGGTACCTTAATTTGATTTCCTCGGAAGTTGGCAAATGGTTCCCCGATTCTTCCATGGTTGGTGACACCAGGTCTGATCCTGTTCAGGCGGCATGTGAAGGGCCATAAGACCGATCCATTGGTCGAAGAGGTGCGAACCCTCAGTATGCCTTTGTGAGGTACCCCGATGGCCAAGAGTGCACTGTACCCGTCCATGATCTAGCGCATGCCAAAGAGCCTGGAACCACTCATTACTCCCCCGTTCACCTATACCCCGCAATGGGACTTACTGTTAGGAGCAGACTCACCTGGGATACCACCCCCCGCGGACCTCAGTCCAACGGGACCGGCTCCCATCAGGGCACTGACCCCGCCTCCCTTCAGTTCTGTGACCAACATCACCCTGACACAGACAGTACCCTCTCCATCTAGTCCAACGATGACCCTGCCTGTAGACAGCAGAACAGCAGACTACTCCCACCCCGGCTCCCCGCAGGTCCCGTAGACGGAGGAGGTCACCAGTGAGACTGAATCTTTAGTCTTGGCTTTTTTTTTTCTCTTCCGGGTCTAAGTGGGGGTTCTGTTCTAAAAGGAGGTGTGAATATGGTGATATGTTTCCTTCATTGTATATAGTTATCATTGTCAGTTGTATATATGCAGCTGGCCCACCAACGGTTGTCTCGTACCTTATGACTCCTCCCCTGTGGTCCTGGGCCATAAAGGTCGAGCTACATTTCCCTTGCTGCCATTCCTATCTTGTGGTTCTTCTGTGCATTGTTTCTTCAGCTTGTCTCTGTGGTTACTGGTAGTGCCCTACATTGGCTACATAGAGAAGAAAAATTTTGAGGGATATGGGCAAATGGGATTAGCTTTAATAGACATCTTGGTTGGCATGGTCGATTTTGGTCGAAGGGACTATTTCCATGCTGTATTATTCAATGAATCTATGTTTGAGAGGCATCGTAATTAACTCAATCTATTTCTAATGATCCACATCAGTTCTTTGGTATTGATTTTTTCTCAAAAAGGACATGAAGTTGTATCATTTTAATTATTCTAAATTCATTTTGCAGGTTTGGTGCTTCCTCTTTGCTTATGCATTCTATTTTCTTCTTCAGAAAATCTAGGATTGTTTTCCTGTCTTTAACAGCTTTGTTCATTTCATTTTTTTTGGCATTTAAAAAAATTATGTATCTAAGCCCCTAAGCCTTTATATTCTCAAGGTTTTGCTGTTAATATGTATATCGTCATACTCTTCGACCCCAACATTTTTAAGCAATAAATTTTACCTGGTATGCATCAGCTCGATCTACTACCTCTATATGCCAGTCTTGAATGTTAAAAATGTCACCCTGAAACCAAGGGTTGTCTAAGACGACAAATATAAAATTTGAACCTTAACAGCAAAGTCAGAAGAACATAAGAAATGGGAGCAGGAGTAAGCCACCAGGCCTGTCGAGCCGGCTCCACCATTCAATCTGATCACTGATCATCTCCACCTACAGGCCTTTTGCCCATATCCCTTAATTCCCTAATTTGTAAAAAATCTATCCAATATTGTCTTAAATATATTCAGAGGTCGCCTCCACTGCTTCAATGGGCAGCGAATTCCAAAGATTCACCACCTTCTTGGAAAAGCCGTTCCTTCTCATCTCTGTTCTAAATCTACTACCCTGAATCTTGAGGATATGTCCCCTAGTTCTAGTCTCCTCTACCAATGGAATCAACTTGCATACCTCTATCTTTTCTATGCCTTTCATAATTTTGTATGTTTCTATAAGATGCCCTCTCATTCTTCTAAATTCCAGCAAGTATAGTCCCAGTCGACTCAATCTCTCATAAGCCAAGCCATTCATACCTGGAATCAACCTGGTGAACCTCCTCTGCACCGCCTCCAAAGCCAGTACATTCTTCCTCAAGCACATATTACTCCAGGTCCGGTCTCACCAGTACTTTGTATATTTGCTGCATAAACTCTCTACTCCTAAATTCAATCCTTATAACAATGAAGGCCAACATTCCATTTGCCTTCTTGATAACCTGCTGTATCTGCAAACTAATCTTTTACGATTCATGCATCCCAAGTCCTTCTGCATAACAGCATGCTGCAATTGCTTGCCATTTAAATATTATAATGATCTTCCATTTTTCTTTCCAAAGTAGATAACCTCACATTGTACTTCATCTGCCAGACCCTTGCCCACTCACTTAACCTATCTATGTCTCTCTGCAGAGTTTCCATATCCTCTGCACAATTTTTTTCCCATTCAATTTAGTGTCATCAACCATCTTAGATACACTACATTCTGTCCCCTCTTCTGGATAGTTTATGTATACTGTGAACAATTGTGGGCCCAGCAATGACCCCTCTGGCACCCCATTCGCCACCAATTGCCAAACAGAAAAATTCCTCTGCTTACAAACTCTCTACTTTCTGTTGGTTAACCAATCCTCTATCCGTGCTAATACATCACCCCCAATTCTATGCATCCTCATCTTATGGAGTCTTTTATGTGGCACTTTATCGAACACCTTCTGAAAATTCAGGTAAGCAATGTCCACCTGCTCCCCTCTATCTACCACACTCATTATATCCTCAAAGAACTCCAGTAAATTTGTAAAACAGGACTTGCCTTTGCTGAATCCATTTGCCAATGAATCCATTTCAGAGCTCAGCACTCTTCTGTGATGTATAAAATCCAAACCTTAATAGTGAATTCTCAGCACTCCCCCAAAGGGGAAAGAGCTCATAAGGTGCTTTCTTGACAGTTGAAAGCAGAACAGGTCTCAAAAACAATTAATGCAATAAAAACAGACTTGAATGTAATTAGTTATACGAAATTAATGGGACTTTTAATCATTTTTATTATAAATTATATCAATCTGAATCGCAAAGTGATGATAATAAAATAGAAGATTTTATGTTACAAATAAGCCTCCCAAGGTTAAATTTAGAAGAACAGATAGAATTGAACGTTCCTTTCGCTCAAGTGGAGGTGAGGGAAGCACTGAGTTCATTATAAAATAATAAATCTATGGGAGAAGATGGTTTCACTCCTGAATTTTATAAAGAATTTAAAAAAATTATTGATTCCTCTTTTTATGAAGGTATTAGATCAGGCATTGGAAACACATACTCTCCCAGAATCTTTTTCAACAGTGACAATTACTGTGATACCAAAAAAAGATAGGGACACAATAAAACTATCATTTTATAGACCTATTCATTGTTCATTTTAGAATATCAGATTATTTCTAAAATTTAGCAAATAGATTGACAAAATTTTTACTGAAATTAATGATCAAGCAAGCTTTGTAAAAAAAAAAGGCAATCTGCTGATCACGTAACTAGATTACTTAGTTTAATTCACTTGCCACAAAAGAGAGGGGATTTGAGTGTTGCCATGTCTCTAGACGCAGTAAAAGCATTTGATCGTCTCAAATGGGATTCCTTATTTACAGTGCTGGAAATATTTTGATTAGGACAAACTTTTTAAATTGGATTAGAGAGTTATACAATGAGCCTAAAGCCAAAATTGTCACAAATGGACAAGTTTCTGCACCATTCCAGTTCTGCACATCCAGTAGACAAGGATGTCAATTATCTCCTGCTCTATTTATTTTAGCTATAGAACCACTTGCAGAAGCAATTTGGCTTGATCCTGACATTAAGGGATTTAGGGTTAATCAAGAGGAATATAAAATGAATTTTATTTGCTGATGATGTTTTGATATATTTGGCACAACCACCACTTCGTTATTAAAGCTGCACTAAGATTGGAAGAATATGGGCTATAAAATAAATTGCCACAAATGCGAAACTATGCTTCTTGTAGCGGCAGCTGAGGGGCAGGACTTCACGCTCGAATCGCGCCTGTGATTCCAGCTGACCGCACATTCTGGGGGTCCACGCCAAGACGGCGCTGGACTCCCTTCATCTCGGGATCCAAGTCAACAGACTGGGGAATGCGCGGTGATATCACTTCTAGTTTCGGGATGGCCGAACCAGAAGTGACATAAAAGTTACCTGTAAAACTGATTAAAGCAGCTTTTTGTTGACCATAACTTGAGTCAGACATTTGGCTTGTAGCTCTGTCCTTAAGACGCCACATTGGTGACCCTGATGGTTCAGAAGTCTCTGAACCCTACACAATGGCAGATGAACCAGCTCTGATTGCCTTTGCCAGCATTCTGGCCACACATACCACATGCGTGGTACATCCAGATGGACGCACAATTCCATCTCCGCAACATTACCGACAAAGTTTTGATAAGTCGTCACATCACTAAATGAGAAGTCAGCCACTAAAGTCAAACTGTTCCTTAGCAACCCTCCAGCAGAAGGTCAGTACGAGGCATTCAAGGCCCACCTCCTCTGAACTTTCTCCATGACTGAACAGGAAAAAAGGATGCACCTCCTCAACCAAGATGAACTCGGGAACAGGTCCCCCTCTGAGCTAATGAGTGAAATGCTAGCACTAGTCGATGGACTCTCCAAATGCCTGATGTACAAAGCCTCCTTTTTACTGCGCCACCCCAACGATATTGCCTTGTTCCCGTTTGACGTATATTTTTCTGACCCTCATGCAGAGGTAGCCAAAGCAGATAGATTATACAGGGTTCCGAAGACCTCTGTCCTAACAGTCCATCGGGTAGCCCCAATCAACAGAGCGACTACTTCGTCCACCTCAGCAACCGCCCACAACCCCAGACTGTCAGGGGGACCCAAATGCCAGCAACAAGACAGTTGGTGTTTCTACCACAGTAGATGGGGCTGGAATGCCCACCGTTGCATCCCACCATGTACCTATTCAGCCGACAACCAGGAAAACTGCACCACCAGCTTCCAGTAATGGCCACAGCAGTTGGCAAACACATAGGACTCCTTCTGCGCCGTCAACTGGATCTCCGAATGAAGATTTTTGGTCAGCACAGGAGCCGAACACAGCATCCTGCCTCCAAGTACCTTTGAACAGGAAACACGGGCCAAACAATTCAACCTACGTGCAGCAAATGGAACACCTTTATCCAGCTACGGTACCAGGTCAGTCCATTTGTTACTCGGAGACTCGGCTTACCGGTGGGATTTCAGTATCGCAGCTATATGCCAACCAATGCTAGGGGGGGATTTCCTGAGGGCCAAAAACCTACAAACCCCTCACTTTTTCCCCAGTTTGTCCATGCCTCCACTTTCCAGACATGCCCACTCTCGCCTAATACGCGGCCAGCCATGCGCATACAAACCCTAACTACAGACAAATTTGCGAAAGTCATAACTTAATTTTCTGAAATCCTGACACCGGATTTTAATTTGAAGACCCTGTCACACAATGTCTAACATTACATGATGACCAGGAACCACCCATTCATGCCAAGGCAAGGAGACTTCCCCTGACCATCTACAATAGGCTAAAGATTAATTTAAAACCACGGAGGAGCTGGGCATCGACAGGTATTCCGACAGCCCCTGGTAATCTCCTCTATATGTAGTCCCTGAAGCAAGCTGGGGTTGGCATCCATGCGGTGACTACCGGAGGCTGAACAATGTGACAGTACCAGATCGCTACCCAATACCGCACATTCAAGGATTTCACAGCAAACCTAAATTGGAAATGGCTCTTTTCCAAAGTAGACCTCGTGAAAGGCCACCACCAAATCTCTGTTCACCTAGATGATGTGCCAAAAACAGCCATTGTAACCCTATTCGGACTTTTTGAATTCCTGAGGATGCCATTTGGTTTGAAAAATGCGGCACAATGCATGCATTGTGGATGCAGTTTCCAGAGACCTCCCCTTCATTTTTGTCTCCCTGGACTATATTCCAGTGGCCAGCACTATGGAGGGAGAGCACGGCCAGCACCTCAGATTCTTATTCAGGAAGCTCTGGGATTTTAGTCATATTGTCAACTTGGCCGAGTGCAAATTCAGTAAGGATACTATTGACTTTCTCGGGTACAGTCACATCTGCTGGATCAGCCCTGTTGCCAACTAAAGTGGCAGCCATCCGGAACTTCAAAGATTTGCTAGAGTATTTGGGCATGGTGAACTTCTACCACTGTTTTGTTCCCGTGACTGCCACTTTTCCACCTCTTGACAAATAAACAAAAGCTGCTAACTTGGACACCCAAGGCAGAGACAGCATTCCAGGAAGCTAAAGAGGCACTAGTTAAGGCAGCAATGTTAGTACACCCATGCATGGATGCCCTGTTGGCTCTGATATCAGTAGGAACAATGAGTCAGTGTCCACTGGCAGCCAGTTGCCTTTTTCAGCCACCATCTATGGCACCCAGAACTTAAATACAGCGCCTTCAATCGGGAACTGTTGGCACTTTATCTGGCCATGAAACACTCCCACCATTTCCTAGAAACAGCAGTTCATTGCATTTACTGACAACAAACCCCTCACTTTTTCCCCACCAAAAATCTCAGACCCATGGACAGTGAGACAACAGCGGCATCTGTCTTTCCTTTCAGAATTAACATTCGACATGTGTTGGGGAAAGACAATGTCAATGCCCTCTCCAGACCTGAGATCAGCTCCATCACTGGGGGCCTGGACTTGAAAGAATTAGCCACGGCCCAGCAGGAGGTGGAAGCTTCCCGGACCACAATTACAGGATTCCACTTATAAGAAATCGAAATGGGCTCAGAGAGAACCACACTGCTCTGCAACTTTTCCACAGGTAAAGCCCGGCCCGTAGTACCAATATTGTGGCGCAAAAGACTTTTTGACCAGGTACATAGGCTGTCGCATCCATCGATATGGATGACAATCAAACTTATGGCATCCAAGTTTGTCTGGCATGGATTAAAAAAACAAGTCTCCCAGTGGGCAAAGACCTCCTGTCTTGTCAAACGGCCAAGGTCCACAAACACACCAAGAGCATGGTGCAGGACTTTCCCCGACCACCCAGAGGTTCCTACACATAGATATCGTTGGACCTCTGCCCATATCACACGGCCAGAGATACATCCTCACCTTGGTCAATCAATTCACCCACTGGCCTGAAGCCGCACCCATGGACGATATAATAACCGAAACTTGCACCAGGACGTTCCTATCTACCTGGGTGCCACATTTTGGGGTACCAGTGCATATTACCTCTGACAGAGGCGCACAGTTTACTTCGGCACTGTGGGCCGCCTTGTCACATCTCTGCGGCATCTGATTCCATTTCTCCACAGCTGACCACCCACAGTCCAACGGACTAGTGGAATGTTTTCACAGATATCTGAAACAGGCCCTGCGTGCATGACTCACAGGACTGCAGTGGCTGGACGTGGTACCCTGGATGATTTTGGGGATACAGACCACTCCAAAAGAGGACTTCCAAGGTTCATCAGCTGAGCTGGTTTACGGCACTTCACTGTTGGTGCCAGCTGACATGCCACCATTGCCCACCAGTACCGACTCCACAGCTTCAGACGAGCTTCAGCACTTGCACCAGCAACTAGGGGCGTTGGCCCAAATTCCAACCACAAGGCACGGCTCAACACCCTCGCACATACTGGTGGGCCTCGAATCAGCAGACTTTGTGTTTGACCGCCGCCCGACACAGGAAATACAGCTGCAGCATTCCTACATCAGTCCATACAAAGTGCTGAAAAACAACGGATCCACCCTGCTCTTGGATATTGGGGACAAACATGAACTTTATACCAGGAGCCAATTCAAAACCGCCCATGTGGACACAGCTGAGCCAGTGCCACTTCCACCTCTGCGTCGCCGTGGTCACGCCCCCCAACACAAACCAAAACTCAGACTATTGTTCCGGCTGATAATTCTGGGAGGTGACGGGTACTGTAGCGGCAGCCAAGGGTTGGGACTTAATGCTCAAATCGCCCCATGATTCCGGCTGACCATGCATTCCAGGGTTCTGCGTTAAGATGGCACTGGACGCCCTTTGTCTCAGGGATGAAGTCAGCAGACTGGGGAATGCATCGGGAGCATCGTGACATCACTTCCGGTTTCAGGACGGCCGAACCAGAAGTGACATAAAAGTTGGCCTGTAAAACTGATTAAAGCAGTTTTTTTCTGACCACAATTTGAGTCAGACATTTTGCTTGTAGCTCTACTTTTAAGGCGCCACACCTCTTATGGGAGGGGATTACACTTATGGGCAAAGAGATACCCAATTTAAGTGGCCAATAAATGCAATAAAATATTTAAGCATACGTATAGATAATAATTTAAATAACTTGCAAAAATTCAATTACCTTTACTTAAAAGTTGAAGAAGATGAAGTGGGGGATTTACCATCATGAAGTGTATAATGGATTTATTTTTTCTATTTGTATCTTTTCAGTTTTGTAACTGACTACATGTATGGACTGTGGTGGTACACCACCGGTCTACTGCAGGGGGCAACCTCTGTACCTGCAGGAATGCAAGGGGACAGGACAACACCTGGCCGGCTGTCAATCAGTCAGCCTGAATGGATCAAGCCCCACCCGGTCGGGTGTCAATCACCTTCTGGGATATGAGCCTGCGCTGGCCTCCCGAGGCCTCATTCAGAGTTCCTGCAGCTACAGCCAGCCTGGCTCTGTGGAAGTCTTTGTGGATTAAAGCCTGTTGTACAGTCTTTACCTTGTGTGTGTCTGATTCTGGCTAACAGCACATCACAATTTAATCCACAAAGACTTCCACAGAACCAGGCTGGCTGTAGCTGCAGGAACTCTGAGTGAGGCCTCGGGAGGCCGGTGCAGACTCATATCCCGGAGGGTGATTGAAACCTGACCGGGTGGGGCTTGATCCATTCAGGCCGACTGATTGACAGCTGGCCAGGTGTTGTCCTGTCCCCTTACACTCCTGCAGGTACAGAGGTTGCCCCCTGCAGTAGGCCGGTGGTGTACCGCCACATGGACACAATTTTTAAATAAAATATAGAGGTTTATAAAATCATGAGAACCATAGTTAAGAAAGATTGTTGCAGGATATTTCCCAGAGTAGGGATTCTAAAGCTAGAGGCATAGGTCAAGTGCGGTGGAGTGGAGATGTTGTCCATTTCTTTGCTGAATGCAGATTCACAAAGAGTCTGTGGAGAAGGATGCAGGGGTCCTTGTCACAGTTCATCCCCAGTGGCAGTGTGACAGAGATACCTCTGATCAGCGGCTATTCCCAGGGCCAACTCTTAGTCCGACATCCAAAACTGCTGGAAGATGATCAACTCGGTGAAAGATGCATTTTGGTCTGTCTGAAACCTGTCGGGTCTTTCACCTTACTGAAATGTTGGTCTGGAAATGCTGCCGACTGGCAGATTCCAGGTTGCAGGAGTACATGCTGAGGAACGCAATGAGACTTGGAGCAGCCAACATAAGGGCTCTGATGGGAAGGACCACAGTCTAGTCCTCCTATTACTGGGCACTGAGGGGAAGTCCCTCAACCAACAGAGAGGAGATAAACAACAAGGTGCCAAAGTGGATGTAACGGAGTATTGAGAGAACAATGCACAATGCACTTTGATGAGAATGTATTGATATAATTGACATTATGAATGTAAAAAGTCTTGAACAGATTTATTGTAAAGAAATTATTGTGAATAAAGTATATTTTTGGAAAAAAAATAGGTTTAAGGTGAGAAGGAAAACGTTTGAAGAGGACCTGGGGTATTATTTTGCAGAAAGTTATGGGCATGTGCATTAAGCTATACAGATCAGAAGAAATGGTGGAGATGAGAGCAATTTGTAATGTTGAAAAGAATTTAAATAGTTTCATGAAAAGGAAAAGTGTAAAGGGATATGAAACCATTTCAGGAAGACACCTTGTTAGACATAGGCATGTTAGACTGAAGTATTTGTTTTTATAACTGCCTCTGTGATTTTAATTCAGGATCATCCCTATAGAACCCAATTGAAACATTCTTATACATTTGTCACCATGGCATGGTCTAGGATTGTCATTTTGTGTGTTATTCTGAAATTGATTTGCCTTTTATATTTTCTCCCTTATTTAATTAAAAGCCTTTGGATAGCTTTGGAAGTCCAAAGCAAATTTCGAGATCTCCCTTGCCAACATCGAAGAGGACATCCTCACCAGCATCAGATTCTGGTGCATCTTCATTGTCTCCAGTCATCAACAGTGCAGTCTTCACTTTTGATACAGCAATGGAAAATCAAATTCTGGGAGAACATAACCAGCATGTTTTGACACATTCAGAGTGCTCTTCTCAGGATGCTGTGTCATCACCTTCAAAATCCTGCCAGAGTGCTGCTTTGCCTCCATCGCATCAAGTGGAAAATCAATGCAAAATGAGAAAATCTGCAGGTGGAAAATACCCACAATTTCTCTTTCTATCTAACCTACATTTTGTATTTTAATAACTGATAATAAGTTGTATAACCACAGTATTAATAGAAGGTTTATACTTAAATTCTGATTTGCATTAATTTGTATCTATTTTAGAGATTATAACAGTAATTTTAATTGTTGCTTTGATGACAATTTATTTTTAAACAAACTGCTGATGTTATGTATTCCATTTTTATAAGTTTTTGTACATTTTCTTCATCCTGTCAAGAACAAATGGAAACTTAGAACTGTGGATCTGATGCTGCAGGTGTCAGATAGCAGTTTTAAAACTGAAAAATGGCTAGGTCTGAGTCTTAGTAATTTATTTTGCTGATATATTCTTTTCTAAAATCCTCTTCATTGCTCACAGCAGTCTGACTTGCATCTAAAATATCACTCTTATTTCCAGATGATAGCAGAGCTGTTTCTTTAAGGAAAGTTAGATCTTCTGCGATTCAGAAGGGAATCTCAAAGCAAAGGCTTCATGATTTTGGGTAGGTTTCTATTTCAAATCCCCAATTTGTATTCTAGCATGCATTTTTTTAAAAAAATTGTTTGTGATTTATGACTTTTGAAATAATGAGTGCATTAACCTTTCATAAAGGGTGGCATGGTTAGCGTATCAGTTAGCACAATGCTATTACAGCACCAGCAACTTGGGTTTGAATCCGCCACTCTCTATAAGGAGTTTGCACATTCTCCCTATGATTGCATGGGTTTTCCTGGGTGCTCTGACTTCCTCCCACGTTCTAAAGATGTGTGGTTTGTTGGGGTAAATGGGTCTCGTGGTTATAATTGGATGGTGCAGGCCTGTAGGCTGGAAGAGCCTGTTAACATACTGCAAATTTAAATAAAATTAAAATTAAATTCAGAATCATGATTTATTGTCATGAACAAGTCACGAAATTTGGTGTTTTGCAACAGCATCATAGTGTAGACATGCATATTATAACCATCTTACAACATGACTATAAAAAATAAAATAAAAAAAAATAATAATAGTGCAGGAAAAGTAAGGCAGCGTCTTTGGATCATTGGTTATTCAGGAATCTGATGGCAGCAGGGAAGAAGCTGTACTTGTACCATTGAGTGCTCATCTTTAAGCTTTTCCCCAATGGTAGCAGAGTGAAGAGGGCATGGCCTAGGTGGTGGGGGTCATTGAGGTTAGAGGCTGGTTTTTTAAGACACCGTCTCATGTAGATATCCTCGATGGAGTGAAGTCTGGTGCCTGTGATGTTGCAAGCCGAGTTAACAACCCTCTGGAGTTTATTTTTGTCCTGAGAGTTAGCACCTTCATATGAGGCAGTGATGCAACCAGCCAGAATGCTCTCTACGGTACACCTGTAGAAGATTTCGAGAGCCTTCAGTGATATACCAAATCTCCTCAGACACCTCACAAAGTATAGCCACTGGCGAGCCTTCTTTTTGTTTGCTTCTACATGGAGGCTCCAGGACAGATCCTCAGAGACGTTGATCCTGTATATTAAAATATATTGAACCATATATTGAAATTAATGTGCCCAAAATGTGCTACATTCTCCAATTTTTTCATAGCCCCCTGCCTAGTATTTTTGAAAATCTAAATACATATCTTCAGATTCTCCTTTATCAATTCTGCTACTTCAAAAAAAAACTTTAACTGTACAACATGAATGCAGTCTATTAATGTCTGCTCCTTGGGTAAATCAGCAATGATGACAAATTCCTGTTTATCAATTCAGATTTTTAGCAGTTTATCATGTTGGTTTTTTTTTTCTGTAAATGGCACGTGGGATGGGGATGTTTTTTTCGTGAATGGTTAATGGACAGAAATTAGAGCAAGAATAAACTGTTTATTTTTCAAGTGAAATACAGCTGATCAGTGTTAAGGTCCCTGCTGTTCACAATCTGCATCAATGATTGTATGAGAGAATCAAGTGTGTGCTTAATTAAATAAATTGATATATAGATCTAAGTTTGCTGGTTAGCTGTGTAAGTTGTGAGAATTATACAAAAGAATGTGGACAAATAAATGTTTCAATTAGGAAGTGGAGGTTAATGATTTTGTAGATGGCACAAAGGTTGGAGATGTGGATAGTATAGAGATAGTGTACAGTGAAATGTGGACACAATGCAGAATTGGGCAGAGAAGTGGCAGATGGCGTTCAATTGGAAAAGTGTGAAGTTATACACTTTGGAAGATCAAATTTGAATGTGGAGTACATAGTGGAGTAACAGAAGGATCTTGGAGTCCAAGTCCATGGATCCATATAACCATTTACTCCCTCAAATTTGCTATGCAAATTGATAGGGTAGTTAAGCAGATGCATGGTATGCTGACCTTAATTAGTCAGGGATTAAGCACAAGAAGCACAGGGTAGAGCAGATGTTTTATCATATGGATGCTAATCTGTGTATATAAGATTTAGTTCATTGATTTATTTTGGAGTATTTTCATTGCCTAAGGGCTTTAAAAGATTACACCACATTGAGTATGTGGGAGAGGATGCGGGGAAGTAACCCAGCTCCCTTTTGCAATGTTGTTTATATTTTATTTCAATTCCAAGAGCATGATATTTTAAAGGTGTTGAATTTTTTTCTGCCTTTGTTTCATTTTCAGTTCCATTTCTATAAGATAAAGATGAAAAATTGAATTATAGTAATCTGCAAACTTCCTCAAATCTAGTGGTCATTTTGTCAATTTATTTTTCCATTTATTGCAGGTTTCCATCACAAAAACAACCTAGCAAAGGGAAAAAACTAAAGGGAAAAGAGAAAGAAGCCAATAGACTCTCATTGGGAAGCAGGTATTCTGCAACATAAACCACCAAACATTTTTGAGCATTTTCACCTTCCAGCTTTCATTAAAAAGTTATCAGAATCAGAATTTAGTGTCATGATCAAGTTATGATATTTGTTGATTTGCGTCAGCATCATCGTGCAAACGTTTATATTACAACCATCTGATGCCATTACTATAAAAAAGTTTTTTAAAAAAATAATACTGCGCAAAGAGTAAGACCGTGTCCATTGATTATTCAGGAATCTGATGGCAGTGGGGAAGAAACTGTCCTTGTGCAATTGAGTGCTTGTCTTTAGGCTCCTGTAACTTTTCCCCAATGGTAGTAGAGTGAAGAGGACATGACCTGGGTGGTTATGTAGATGTCCTCTATGGAGTGAGGTCTGGTGCCTATGATATTACAGGCTGAGTTAACAAACCTCTGGAGTTTATTCTTGACCTGAGAGTTGGCACCTCTACACCAGGCAGTGATGCAAATAGCTACGGTACATGTGTTGAAGTTTTTGAGAGTCTTCAGTGACATACCAAATCTCCTCAGACACCTCACAAAGTCTAGCCGCTAGCGAGCTTTCTTTGTGATTGTATCAACATGGAGGCTCCAGGATAGATCCTCAGAGATGTTGCCACCCAGGAAATTTAAGTTCTTGACCCTCTCCACTACTGAGACCTCTGATGAAGTTGGGTCATGTTCCCCTGACTTCCTTCTGAAGTCCACAATCGTCTTGGTTTTGCTGACGTTGAGCGCAAGGTTGTTGTCGTTACACCATTCAACGAGCTGATCTATCTCCCTCCTGTACACTTCCTCATTCCAATTTGTGATTCTGCTGACAACTGATGTCATTGGAGAACTTGCAGATTTAAAATCACTTTTAAATAAGATAATTTTATCAAACCAGGAAGAGAACTGACTACATCTATTTAGAGCAGTTACTGTTTTCAGATTTTTTATTCATGAAGTAAAGGTGACAATAACCACACCAGCAGTGCAAGTATAAGACAGCTTTAATAAACTAATATGTACACTAAGAGGTCTTGTCTCTCTGCAAGCCGAATCTGGAAGGCTAGACTGTTGTTCTGGACTGCTTTATATACAAGGTCACCGGGATAACCCCTGGTGACCTAGTGGTGTAATTACATATCATCACATTCACTCCCCCTTAAAAAAAAATTGTTATTCCCCCCGCCCCACGTCCTCCTTCCCTTGTTTGTAAGTTCATAAGTCCAAAATTGTTTGTGGCTTCGGTTACCTTCTGGACCTCCTCGGTAGTGGTATAGGCATGGGGAGTGCGGTCTGCCTTTCAGCCTTTCTTGGAGGTGTGGGAGTAGGAAGTACTAGATGGCCATGTGGGCTGGGGATCCTCTTGTATGGGATTAGGTCCTGCCATCAAGTCTAGGGTGGTGATATTTTGTGGGGCGGGTGTACCCAGGGTCCTGATTTCCGGGATGGGTGGTATAGTCCTCTGGGGTGACTTGATGAACGACTGTTCTAGTGACTGCTGCTGCGCTCCTTGTTGATCCATAGACATCTACATTGTCCACACATCCGGCCGGCGCGAGATCCCTGGCAGCCAACGAGTCTTCTCTTCCATCTGGGAATATGACAAAGACGTACTGAGGGTTCACTTGCCTCAACTCCACTTGATCCGCCAGTGGGTCTGCTTTGTGGGGTCTGCAGTGCTTCTGGAGGAGAACAGGTCCCAGTGTCATCACCCATTTAGGCAGCACTGTGACCGTCGTGGCATTCCTTGTGAAAGAAAAGATACGGTCATGTGGGGTCATGTTAGTGGCAGTACACAACAAAGAACTTATAGAGTGTAGGGCTTCTGGCAACACTTCTTGCCATCTAGTAACAGGCAGATCTTTTGCTTTTAAAGTCAAGAGGACCGTTTTCCAGATAGTGGCATTTTCCCTTTTGACTTGTCCATTCCCCCTGGGATTGTAACTTGTAGTGCGGCTGGTAGCAATCCCTCTCTCAGGCAGGTACTGCTGTACTTCTGCACTCATGAATGCAACACCCCTGTCTGTGTGTATATAGTTCGGGTACCCAAATATGATGAAGATGGGTTGGAGGCATTTTATAACAGTGGCTGCTGATACATCAGAACACAGGATTCCAAAGGGGAAACGGGAATATTCATCTATTACGTTTAGGAAATAGACATTTCTATTATTGGACAGGAGCAGGCCTTTAAAATCGAGGCTGAGGCACTCAAAAGGTTTGGTAGCTTTTATCAGGGTGGCTTTGTCCGCCTGGTAAAATTGCAGTTTGCATTCCGCAGAGATGGGAGAGCTCTTGTTCACTGACCTCACTTCCTCTACTGAAAATGGGAGGTTTTGGGTTTAATGAAGTGAAACAGTCTAGCAACCCCCGGGTTGGCCCAGCTCATTGTGCAAGCTCTGCAACTGGGACATGTGGTTAAGGATGGCACAAGTGCCTCTGGACAGCGCGTCTGGGGGCTTGTTGAGTCTCCCAGGGCGGTATAGAATGTCGTAGTTAAATGTAGACAATTCTATCAGCCAGCGCAGGTTTTTGTCGTTCTTAATTCTCCCCCTGTTCTGGTTATTGAACATAAAAGCCACAGACCGTTGGTCCGTGACGAGGGTGAAGTGTTTGCACGCCAGATAATATCACCAGTGCCTTATTGCTTCCACAATGGCTAGGGCCTCTGTAGAGCACGTCGAAAGAATCAAAGACTTGTTGATCCAAACGAAGGCTTTTATTAGCAAAAGACAGGAGCACTTCACAGGTGGCCGACCAGTCCGGAATGATCCGACCTGACTAGGGACACAACCCTTTAAGGCCCAGACAGTAGGCGTGGCTAAGCTGTCAGCCAATCGCTGTAAGTACAGTCTAGATACTGTAACTATATACACTATATACATTGGTGATAGATCTGTACTATCACATTCACCCCTTCTTGGAGAACTGACCCTGGAAAAAAAAACAAAACGAGGGAGAGAATGAAATGAACGGGTAGGTTAAGGACTGTAGCGGTCAGGGGGTCTGACCATCCGGCGTGACCACCGTGGTGCCGGGATTGGGGTCGCTGGAGTGGTGTCGCCAGCGGGCTCGTCGGGTGTGACCGCTCCTTCGCTCAATTCCCCAGTCGTGTTGTCGGCAGGGTGGCCCGGGTCGTTGGGGTGCTGTTGGTCCTTCTGTTCCGGCACAAAGCCTGGGGAATAAAGAGTTGGGGAAGGTTGGGTTGGGGGGTTTGCTGGGTCTACCACGTCCTGAGCTAGGTTCCGCACCGAAACAGTGTCCTCCCGCCTGTCTGGGCACTCAATGTAGGCGTAATGCGGGTTCGCTTGGAGTAGAGTCACTCGGCTAACCAAGGGGCCGTTCTTTGAGTGCCGGACGTGGCGTCGCAAAAGGACGTGGCCAAGGAAGGTGAGCCATGCCGGTACAGTGGTTCCTGATTCGGATTTCTTCGGCAACAGGAACATCCTTTCGTGGGGGTTGGCATTTGTTGCGGTAAATAGGAGGGAGCAGGTGGAGTGTAAGGCACTAGTGAGAATCTCCTGCCAGTGAGAGGTGGGGAGACCTTTAGACCGGAGAGTCAGTTTAACCGTTCTCCATATGGTGGCATTCTCCCTCTCAACCTGGCCGTTACCGCGTGGGTTATAGCTGGTGGTCCTGCTTGAAGCGATACCACACTCCAAAATGTACTGTTGCAGCTCTGCACTCATGAATGAGGACCCCCTATCACTGTGGATGGAATTGGGGTACCCGAAAATGGTGAAAATACTGTGAAGGGCCTGTATCACTGAGGTGGCAGTGGTGTCTGGGCAGAGCACTGCGAACGGGAAGCGGGAGTACTCGTCGATGGCCGTAAGGATGTAGTTATTACGGTTGGTCGACGGTAGGGGCCCCTTAAAGTCTACGCTAAGACGCTCGAAGGGGCGGGTGGCTTTGATAACATGGGAGTTATCCGGACGGAAGAAGTGGGGCTTGCATTCAGCGCACACCGAACAGGCTCGAGTCATGGAGCGGATCTCCTCGACTGTGTAGGGTAGGTTGCGCGCCTTCACAAAGTGGGCAAACCTAGTGGCCCCTGGATGACATAGCGCCTCAAGGAGTTTCTGTAGTCTGTCCATCTGTATGCTGGCGCACGTCCCCCTGGAGAGCGCGTCAGGTGGGTCGTTGAGCTTACCAGGCCGGTATAGGATGTCATAGTTAAAGGTGGAGAGTTCGATTCTCCATCTGGCGATTGTGTCGTTTTTTATCTGACCATGCTGGGTGTTGCTGTGAAGGAGACCGCGCGTTGATCAGTCAACAGTGTAAAGCGCCTCCCAGCAAGGTAATGTCTCCAACGACGCACTGCTTCAACTTTGGCCTGGGCCTCCTTTTCGATCGAGGAGTGTCTACTCTCTGGACCCTGGAGGGTTCTGGAGAAGAAAGCTACAGGCCAACCGGCCTGGTTCAAGATGGCTGCCAGAGCGAAGTCGGATGCATCACTCTCGACTTGAAACAGGACAGACTCATCGATCGCGTGCAGCATCGCAGCGGCGATGTCAGATTTGATTCGATCGAAAGCCGCTC
This sequence comes from Narcine bancroftii, assembly GCF_036971445.1. NCBI lineage: Eukaryota > Metazoa > Chordata > Chondrichthyes > Torpediniformes > Narcinidae > Narcine > Narcine bancroftii. The sequence goes on from NC_091469.1 coordinate 391,460,268, forward strand.
TGGCTTCGGTCGAGAGGGGAAAGGAGGTGGTCTTGATAAGAGGACGCGCCTTGTCGGCGTAGTGTGGAACCCATTGGGCATAATATGAGAAAAGGCCCAGGCAGCGTTTGAATGCTTTCTGGGTATGGGGGGCGGGGGTAAGTCGATTAGGGGACGCATGCGGTCAGGATCTGGCATGACTATCCGGTTCTCCACCACGCAACCTAGAATCGCGAGTCGTGTGGTCCAGAAGACACACTTGTCCAAATTGTAAGTCAGGTTCAGCCGACGGGCAATTTGAAGAAATTTGTCTAGGTTGGCATCGTGGTCCTGCATGTCGTGGCCACAGATGGTGATATTGTCCAGATACGGGAAGGTAGCGGTTAGCCCGTTCTGGTCCACCATCCGGCCCATTTCGCGCTGGAAGACCGCGACACCATTCGTGGCCCCGAATGGTACCCTGAGAAATTGATACAGCCGCCCATTCACTTCGAAGGCCGTGAATGGTCGGTCCTCACAGCGGATCGGGAGCTGGTGGTAGGCCGAACGTAGGTCAATGGTGGAGAATATGCAATATTGGGCGATCTGGTTCACCACATCCGTGATGCGTGGCAGGGGGTACGCATCCAGGAGCGTGAAGCGGTTAATGGTCTGGCTATAGTCGACCACCATCCGTAGCTTTTCCCCGTTCTTGACAACCACCACCTGGGCTCTCCAGGGACTTGAACTGGGTTCGATGATGCCCTCATCCAGCAATCTACGCACCTCACTCCTAATGAATTGCCTGTTTTCGTAACTATATTGCTGACTTTTGGTGGCCACAGGCTTCCAGCCAGGGGTGAGGTTTGCGAAGAGTGCTGGCGGGGCCATCCGGAGTGTGGAAAGGCTGCAGGATTGGCCCCGGGGTACGGGGGCGGGTTGCTCGGGTGCTTCGGGGGTGGGGCAATGGGAGACCGAGAGGGGGGCGTGGGGTCCCCCAAAGTGTAGGGACACCGTTCGGAACTGACACTGAAAGTCTAATTCCAGCAACACTGGGGCGCACAAATGGGGTAGGACGAATAATTTGAAATGGGTGACCGTTACGCCCTGTACTTCCAGCGTGGCGATGCAATACCCCTTTATCCAGGTCGAGTGCGACCTCTTCGCTAATGAGATCCTCTGGGTAGTGGGCCAGATCTGGCCGGATAAACTGTCAGTTGACCCAGAGTCAAATAAGCAATTGGTGTAGTGTCCATGCACTTTAATCAGTTACATTGCTTTAGTGAGGGGATGAGAGCATTGCTGGTTTAGTGTTATAGAAGCAGCCACTGATCCAGTTGACAGGGGAGTTCCACGTGATGACATCACGCAACGGGATGACATCACGCAACAGGATGATGTCATAGACGTAGTCAACGCTGGAGGAGCAAGTTGGAGGACCTCCCGGAAGTGCTGTTGTGGCGGCGTCGGCGGATGAAAGGTAAGTAGTGGGGTTTGTAGTTGCTCGCGGTTGGCGGTGGGTAGGTCGTCGGTCGCGGCGGTTGGGCGCCGGCGGTCATCAGCGATGGACGCTAGGGTGAGTACCTGGTTGGCCGCGGTGGGTCCCCAGTCGGTCATGGTGGCCGCATCGGCGGCGGCGTAGGCAGCAGCTGACGGGGAGCGGGCAGCAGCAGCAGTAACGTCGGCCCCGGGGGTGGCTGTGGTGGCGGCAGCAGCAACGGTTGCCACAGTCGGGACTGTTGCCGGGTCGAGTGTTCCAGACGGGGACGAGAGGCGGGCCAACACCATGGTTGTGAGGGTGGGCTGCCCCTTCCGGGTTCGGTGTCTCCGTGACGTCAGGCGTTGCCGTGCAGGGGAACCCTCGCTCTCATTGGACAAGAGCTCTGGGTAAGAAGAGTTTGAATGGGATAGTGGCGATTGGGCTTCACACGAGGCAATGTGTTTGCTGGCGGCCATTTTAGACCTACTGCAGCAAAGTGGCCTTTTTTAAGGCACTTCTGGCACCTGGCTTTTCTTGCTGGGCACTGGGACCTGCTGTGCTTGTCCCTCCCGCAGAAATAACATTTTCGGTTCGCAGGGGTCAGTGTAGCAGCAGCCGACAGGCCGTCAGTATCTCGGGGGGTGGTAGGGTAGAAGGGCACTCTACTCACATCAGAACGAGGGGTCCAGTCCCTAGAGAACTCGTTGGACTTTAAGGCTGCATCCTCCATTGTGATTGCAATCCGGGCCACGTTCTCTAGTTTTTCTACCCCTTGCTCGAGCAAGTGCAGCCTCACTTCGTTCGATCTGAGCCCGGCCACATAGGCATCCCGGACGAGGTCGCTAGTGATCTCGGCAGCAGTTTTGTCCACACAGTTACAGTCCTTGCCCAACCCCTTTAATACTTGTAAATATGCCCTCCTGGACTCGCTGGGCTGTTGCTTCCTCGACGAAAGCACGAGCCGCGCATGAACTCTGTTCACCGGTTGATCATACATTTCTTTCAATACCTTTATGGCTGCGATGTTCCTGGATGTTCTCGTAGACTTTCAAGGACACCATAGACAGCAATGCTGTTAGACGCTGGTTATCCTCCTCCACCCGAATGAATCTCAGGAAGTTTTCAAAGTTCAGCAGCCAGAACTTAAAGGCTTTGAAGGCTGTAGCTGACTGTGGGTCGATATCAAGTTTTTATGGCCAAGTCAAACGCTCCATCCCTTTCAAAAAAAAATCTTTTTTCTTTTTGCTAATAAAATTGTAGAGCTCGTCGAAAGAATCAAAGACTTGTTGATCCAAACCAAGGCTTTTATTAGCAAAAGACAGGAGCTCTTCACAGGTTGCCGACCAGTTCGGAATGATCCGACCTGGCTAGGGACACAACCCTTTAAGGCCCAGACATTAGGCGTGGCTAAGCTCTCAGCCAATCGCTGTAAGCACAGTCTAGATACTGTAACTATATACACTATATACATTGGTGATAGATCTGTACTATCACAGCCTCCTTCTCTACTGCTGAGTGTCTTACCTTTGACCCCTGTAGGGTTCGCGAGATAAAGACCACCAGTCGTCCGTCTTGGTTTAGGGTGGCTGCCAGATCCACATCGGATGCATCCGTTTCTACTTGAAATGGGATCGACTCATCTATGGACTGCATCTATGGATCTATGGACTTGAATGCTCTGGTGGCTGCTGGGCACAGTGGGAAAACTGAGGCTTTTATAAGTGGGCGGGCCCTGTCAGCGTAGTTGGGGACCCATTGGGCATAGTAAGCGAACAGTCTCAAACACTTTTTTAGTGCTTTCAACGTGTGTGGCACTGAGAGGTCTAGGAGAGGGTGCATACGCGTTGCGTCTGGGCTGATTTCCCCGTTCTGCACTGTGTAGCCCAGGATTGGCAACTTCCTGGCGCTAAAGACGCATTTGTCCCTGTTGTATGTTAGGTTCCTTTCCTCGGCTGCCTGGAAGAAGCGTTTTAAATTTATGTCATGATCCTCCTGAGTGTGGCCACAGATTGTCACGTTAGCTAAGTAGGGAAACACTGCTTTCAGTTGGAACTCATCTACTATTCGTTTCATTTCTCTCTGAAACAGGGACACTCCATTGGTGACACTGAAGGGGAGTTGCAGAAATTGATACAGCCTGCCGCCTGCCTCAAATGCCATGTAAATGCGATCGCTGTTTCTAATGGGCAGTTGGTGGTGTACTGCCTTCAGGTCTAAGGTGGAAAACACCTTATACTGCGCAAGGTTGTTGACCATGTCTGCTATGCGTGGCAGGGGGTAGACATCTAGTTGTGTAAATTTGTTGATTGTCTGTCTGTAATCCACTACCATGTGCAGTTTTTCTCCTGACTTTACTACAACCACCTGGGCTCTCCAGAGGCTGGTGCTCTGCTCTATGATGCCCTCCTATAGTAGCCTGCAGACCTCTGTCCTAATGAAGGCTCTGTCCCTCGGGCTCTACCTCCTGCTCTTTGTGGCTATTGGTGTGCATTCTGGGGTCAGATGTGTGAACAGTGGAAGGGGTTCTATGTTCAGGACAGACAGGCTGCAGTGTTGTTTCTTCGTCAGACGTAGTGGAGGGTGAGGCCCATTGTGCACTATTGTAATGCTTTCTAACTGGCACTGAAAATCTAACCCCAATAGTACCGGGGCACAAAAGTGAGGGAGTACTAGTAATTTGAACCCTTTGTATTTTGTGCCCTGGATTTCTAGAGTAACCCTGCAAAACTGTTTTACCTCAGCCGCAAGGCTGCTGGCTGCCAACAGGATCTGGTGCTCACTTGGGCGTGTGGGGAGGGCAAGGCGGTTGACTAACCCCTGGTCAATAAAACTTTCAGTGCTTCCACTATCTATTAAGCAATTTACCCTCACATCATTAATTTTGATGCACACAGTGGCATCAGATAAATTGTGTGAACTCGCCTGAATCATGCGTAGGGAAGCAAGTCTGGTGTGTCCTTCCATCCGATAGTGCTTGGCGTCATATTCATCTCCTGAAGACTGTGTCCTCTGCTTTGTAGCATTTGTCCAAGATGGCCAGCTGCACATGGCATTCATCTTCTGTTTGTCTGTGGAGAAAGAAGAGCTTTCCCACCTCTCATTAGCATGAGAATGGGCCTTGGTTGTGGCCTTGGGGCTTCTGCAGACTTTTGCATAATGCCCACGTTTTCCACAGTTGGAACAGACATTTTCTCTGGCAGGGCAGAGGGCTCTGGGGTGCTTTCTTTGTACACAGAAAAAGCACTTGGGACCCTCAAGATGTGCTGCTGCTGCTGTGGATTCCTGTGAGGCAGCGTACTTTTCTTTTTGTGGGGCAAGAGAGTCCAGCAGTGTGACGTTTGTCCCTGCCCCAGGGTCCTCCAATTCTTTCCTGGTGCTTTCTAAAGCTTCTGCAATAGCCCCACCATTCCTTTCTCCAGCAATCGATATCTCATATCAGTGCATCATATGCCCGCAACAATTCTGTCCCTAATAAGGTCCTCCACATATTCCTGGGCTGATACTGCTTTAAAGTTGCAACCTCTCGCCAGGTCTTTTAGAGAGAGTATAAAGTCTCTGGAAGACTCCCCTACTGTTGAGACCTGGTCATGAGCCTGTACTGGGAGTGGAGTTCACTATGCCCCTTACTGTAATGCCTCTGTAAAATGCTCATTGCCTCTTGGTAGGACCTGGCATCCTGTACAAGGGAGTAAAGGTGATCTCCCAGCTGCGCTAACAGCATTAATAGATCTTTATCCGATGCCTCAACACCCTCCACGTAATTCAGAAAGCATCTCTGCCAGCAGCCAAAGTGCGTGCTGGCTCCGGGATTTCTGGGGTCGGGCTCCAGCCTGTCTGGTCACAGCACATGGCTAAGCCGCAGTCTCTGGACTCTTAGGTGTATGGGGTACTGGTTGCTACTGGTAGAGCGCATGTGGGGCTTGTGTCTGCTGGAGGAGTAACCTGGGTGCTTGGGGCTGTTGGGTGAGTCTCTGGCTTTGGGACATTTGCTTAGAGGGGATCCCAGCCGTAGCGTCAGGTCTCCATGGTACTGGGGAAACTGCTGCTGCGGGGAGTGACGGTAGCGGTGTCTGCTTTTCCTGGCTCTGGAGTGGTCAGGAATTCTGCACATACATGTCGATCGGGAGCACAACTTGTGGAGATCCTTCCACCCGTGCTTGTAGTTTCCCCTTCCTGATCCGACCGGGGTTCAGGGTCGGCAGCGCCTGTACCAGCGAACCCACGGGCAGGCAGGGCTCTTGGCTGTTTCCTACCTGCCCTATCGTACTTCTGTGGTCTTCCCCACATTCCATGATTCTAGTACAGCGGTCCCTCACCATCTCTGTCCTCGGATGCATGTGCATGCTAGTCGTCCCCGGATTCCATTCCTCAGGCAGAGTCTCCAGGTGGTCAGGAATGCGCATTGGAGCAAAAGCAACTTCAATACTAGTAGCTATCATATTGGTTTATTAAATTGTACTGACAATAACCACACCAGCAGTGCGAGTATAAGACAGCTTTAATAAATTCATATGTACATTAAGAGGTCTTGTCTCTGCAAGACGAACCTGGAAGGCTAGACTGTGGCTCTGGACTGCTTTATATACAAGGTCACTGGGATGACTCCTGGTGACCTTGTGGTGTAATTACGTATCACCACAAAAGGAAAGTAAAAAAGTACAGCTTTTGAAATTCACTCATTGTTGAGTACTACCAACAGAGAAAATGTATATTTTGTGTCAATTTATTTCTTTAACATACAAAATACAATGAAGTCTTTATTAAAGTACTCCATAATAGTTAATATCAATGTAATGAGTCTTGATTGCATTTTGCCTTGTGAGTTGTGGAAATTAATGCTCTATTTCTGTGCCTCTTAAGTTTTTTTTACATCCATAAACTAATGAAATTGGTATTTTGAGTTAGTCCCATTTTCCTGCACTTAGCCCATATCCCTTTAAGCCTCTCTATCCATATAGCTATCTAAATATTTTTTGAAAATCAAAATTGTATCCATATTATAGCTTCTTCCAGCTACAGACTCTCCCCTGGATGAAAAAGTTGCCCTAATGAGCTTTATAAATTTCTCGACTTCTACAGTCTACTGCTAGATCTATGTACCCTGGGAAAAGGACTGAGAGTTAACTTTATCCATGTCCCTCATGATGTTATAAGCTTATTTTAGGTCACCCTCAGTATTCTACTCTCCTCAAAATATAGTCATAGCCTCTTCCTCAAAACCTGGTAATTTCTCTTCTGCATCCTTTACATTTTTTTTAAATTAACTTTATTTAGTATCTTTTCAATAAAAATAAACAGACTTTTACAGAATAAATAGTCTAATAAGAAAACTGTAAAACAAACCCATCCCCTCCCCCCCTCCCACTGCATCCTTTACATCTTAATTACATCCTTCGTGTAGCTAGGTAACCAGGACTGCACACAGTACTTCAAGTCTGGTAATCATAAAATAATCTTTCTCTCTTCTCTTTTAATTGTTTTTTTATATGAAATACAATGAAGAAAAGGGAACAAAACTGAAAATACAATATCACAGGAGGCACCATTTGTGTTATCATCAATTTATTGTGATGTAGAGACGTGACATACATGTCCTAGTCCTGCTCCTCTGACCTGAAACATCTGGCGATGAAGTGTCACACATTGTACCTGCCTAAGGAGTTCACCGCCATCATCCTGGTTGCAGTGTATATTTCACCCCAGTGAGCACTGTGATTAACAGCCATGAGACACCACATCCTGGTGCCTTCTCAATCATTGTGGGGGACTTCATTTGGGCCAACCCGAAGAAGACTCTAACAAACTACCATCAACACATCACATGTGAGACCAGGGGAACCAACACACTGGACCACTGCTACACCACCATGAAAAACACCTACCGAGCCATACCAGAACCACAATGTGCAACAGGTTGTAGCATGAATAAAAGCTCTCACAACTGGAGGGAGAACAAATGCTTTTATTAGCTTATAACAATGGGTAGGGTCTCGCAGTAGATATCAGAAGGGTTATGTGTTTAGGTGGGAAACCAGGGTTATATGTGAGCAGATGGGGGCAGAGCCAGGAGGGCAGGGCAGACATCAGCACAACACACTACCAGTGAATCCCAGTTCACTGCATTCACCCCTTCCTGCAGAATTTAGGTTCAGAAAAAAAATGGTTAAAAAATATACAGTTATTTACAGATTTAAGCGGTCTAGGGGTCTGGAGATCCTGGTGAAGCGCCTTAGCACCGGAGGACCTTGGGTCTCCTGGACCCCTTGTGAGGGAGGAGAGGCGGGCTAATTCTCTGGTTCAAAGGTAGAGAGTGATGCACTTTCCTCCTGAACTGGATCCCCCGAGGCCCTGTCTGGGGGTAGTGAGAATGAGCTCTGTGGCTCGCAGGGCACCTGAGGCAACGGACCTTCTGTGCCGGTGGGTGCCAGGTACCTGATGGAGTCGGTGTCCTCCCTGCCATCTGGGTACTCCACATAGGCATACATGGGATTGATGTGAAGTAGTTTTACCCTTTCCACCAGGGGGTTGGTCTTGCTTCTCCTCATGTGCTTCCTGAGAAGGATTGGATCAGGAGTAGTGAACCAGTTTGGGAGTGTAGTTCCCGATGCCGAAATTCTTTCAAAAGTGAATAAGAGCTCGTGAGGTGTAGCATTGGTCATGGTACATAGTAGCGACCGGATGGAATGGAGTGCCATTGGGAAGACTTCCTGCCAGCATGAGTCTGGAAGGCCTTTTGACTTCAGGGCCAGTTTGACAGCCTTTCAGACCATGGCATTCTCCTTTTCAACTTGCCCATTCCTCTGGGGGTTGTAGGTAGTAGTCCTGCTGGACACGATACCCCTCACCAGCAGGTACTGATGAAGCTCGTCGGTCATGAAGAGAAGAGAGAAAGATTATTTTATGATTACCAGACTTGAAGTTCTGTACAAATTGTGTCACAATTGCTGTGAATATATCTGGAATACCCGAACAGGGTGAAAATGGAATCTAGGGCCTTTATGACTGACGAAGTGGACGAGTCTGTACATGGGATGGTGAACAGGAAGCGGGAGTACTCATCAATGACATAGAGGAAGAAAATGTTCTCATTCGCGGAGGGGAGAGGTCCCTTAAAATCAACACTGAGCCATTCGAAGAGCCTGAATGACTTGATCAGATGCGTCCTCGCAGGGTGGTAAAAGTACGGCTTGCAATCTGTGCAGACCTGGCAAGACTTGGTCATTTCCCTGATGTCTTCCATGGAGTAAGGCAGATTGCGTGCCTTGACAAAATGAGCCATGTGGGTGACCCCTGGATGGTGGAGCTCATTATGCAGAGACCGCAGTTGGCCGGTTTGTGCAGAGGCACAGCTTCCTCTGGGCAAAGCATCTGGAGAGTCATTAAGGGCTCCTGGCCGATAGGCAATGTCATAATTGTATGTGGAGAGCTCGATCCTCCATCTAGCAATCTTGTCATTCTTGATTTTTCCCCTTATGACATTATTGAACATGAATGAGACCAAGCACTGGCCAGTGAAGAGCGTAAATCTTCTTCAGTGCTTCACGGCTTCTTCAATGGCTTGAGCCTCCTTTTTCACCAATGAGTTCGGGAGCTCGTGGCCTTGTAATGTCAGCAAAATATAAGCAACCGGCCTGGCTGCCTGGTTGAGGGTAGCAGCCAGGGCTACGTCCGAAGCATCGCTTTCCACTCTGAAAGGTACATTATCATCCACCATGTGCAAGGCGGCTTTCGCAATGTAGTTCTGGAGGTAGTTAAAAGCCATTTCGGCTTCAGCCAAGAGGGGTAATTAGTGGCTTTTAAGAGAGGGCGAACCTTATTAATGAATTGAGGCATCCATTGGGCGTAATATGAGAAAAACCCAGGCACCTCCTCAAAGCCTTTGTGGTCCTGTGGATGGGGATCTCTAATAGGGGAGTGCATCCTTTCAGGATTGGGACCAATGATACCATTCTCCACCATGTAGCCAAGGATAGCCAGCTGTTTAGTCCTGAATATGCACTTGTCAGAGTTATAAGTGAGGTTCAGGACTTTCACCGCATAGAGAAAACTCTGGAGGTGGCGTCATTGTCTTCCAAGGTGTGGCCACAAATTGTGACATTATCGAGGTAGGGGAAGGTAGCCTTCAACCCATACTCATCCACTATTCTGTTCATCTGCCTCTGTAAGATAGAAACCCCTTCAGTAATACTGTCACGTCTCCAGAATGGAGGACCATCGCCTTCCCAAGATCGTATTATATGGCGAGCTCTCCACTGGCCACCGTGACAGAGGTGCACCAAAGAAAAGGTACAAGGACTGCCTAAAGAAATCTCTTGGTGCCTGCCACATTGACCACCGCCAGTGGGCTGATAACGCCTCAAACCGTGCATCTTGGCGCCTCACAGTTTGGCGGGCAGCAGCCTCCTTTGAAGAAGACCGCAGAGCCCACCTCACTGACAAAAGGCAAAGGAGGAAAAACCCAACACCCAACCCCAACCAACCAATTTTCCCTTGCAACCGCTGCAATCGTGTCTGCCTGTCCCGCATCGGACTGGTCAGCCACAAACGAGCCTGCAGCTGACGTGGACTTTTTACCCCCTCCATAAATCTTCGTCCGCGAAGCCAAGCCAAAGAAAGAATACTGAAAGGGACTCTCTGGAATTGAAAGAGATGGCCGATAACCTCAAATGCCGTATATGGATGGTCCTTGGAACAGATTGGCAGCTGGTGATAGGCAGCTATCAGGCTGATAGTCAAATAGACCCAATACTGTACAACATCATTCACCATGTCTGAAATTTGAGGGAGGGGGTATGCATCCAGGAGAGTGTACTGGTTTATAGTTTGGCTATAGTCAATTGCTAGCCTGGACTTGTTTTCCCTTTTTACCACTACCACTTGTGCTCTCCACAGGCTGATGCTAGGTTTGATGATATCTTCATCAAGAAGACATTGTGCCTTAGATTTTATAAAATCTTGGTCTGCTGTACTGTATCTCCTGCTCTTGGTAGCAATGAATTTGCAGTCTGAAGACAGATTCGGAAAGAAAGGGTGGGTGGGGGGGGGGTCGATATTCAGTGTGGAAAGGCTGCATGCAGGTTCTGATTTTAGGGGCTCTCCGTTCTAAACCGTTACGGGGCGAGGGGACCAGAATACTCCAAGGTCATGCTTTTAAAGTGACACAGGAAGTCCAGACCCAAAAACACCAAAACACACAATTCATAAAGTATATACAAGCGAAATTTACAGAATTCCCCCCTTCAAACGACAAATGTTGTTGAATACGAATGAGATGTGAGAAATAGGCAGTAATTGGAAGAATACCTCTTCAGGTTTATTTTTGCACAGTCTGTGAGTCTATGAAGCTTTCAGTAGAGCCTGTGTCAATTAGGCAGTCACAGTCACAATGGAGTTGCTGAGCTGGTGAGGTCTGTCCTGATCCAGGACCATTGAGGCTAGGTCCCCGGAGACTTGATGCTTTTCACTCGAGTGGCCCCCCACTGTCCTGGGCTGCCCTGCATGGGTAAGATGACAGCGACCTTATGGCATGGCAAGATGATCGTCCTCCTTCGTCCTCTGACGACGATGGCATCGAGTTTGAATTTGGGTCGCAGTAAGATGGCCACCGAGCTTTTTCACGCTGTTTCCTCACTGTCACCCTCTGTCGGCGTGTCGCGCAGGAAGGGGCCGCAGGTGAATTCAGGGCAGATGGCTTGGGGCTGGAATCAGATCCGGGAACAGTGCAGGCCGTGGACTTCGTCAGGCTTCCCCTCGCGTGACCATCCCTCGCCCAATGTCCTTTCTTGCCACAGCTGGAACATACTGAGTCTTTTGCCAGGCAACAAGATCAGGGACGCTGGCTCTTGCAGCAGAAAAAGCACTCCCTACCACGGGAAACGGCAGCCATTAGGGTAGGGGAAGCGGGAGCAGCCAGTCCTTGGTAGGGATCACCTAGGTGAGCAAGCTCGCTGGCTTCAAGGTTGTCGTTCTCGAGCATGGCCTGTTCCAGCGATTTGGGCAGTTTGACGTGGCTAGCCGGGTCCTTCTTTTGTTCCTGAGCAGTTGCTGTCTCATGTACCTCGAGCAGACGTGCACGATTAGAGTGTCCCGGATCTGTTCTTCCTCACAAACGTGGCCTGTAGCTGCTTCATACCTGCACTTCTTGGCGAGTGTCCACAGATCCAGTGGGTAGTCATTGATGGTCTCACCTGGCTGCTGATGACGTAGAGCGGTGCCTCGCTAGGACCTCGTTTTGCAATTTCAGGTTCTTAGCCTTCGATGCAACGATAGCAGCGTCATATGTGGAGCAGTCCCTGATGACTGCATACCTTTTCGTTCCTACCCTCGAAACAAGTGCTGACCCCCTGAATTCATCGGTGTGGAAGATGTCTCTGGTCATATTCAGGTAGGCTTGGAAGCAATCAAGCCAGTATGTGAACTCCTTAGCTATGTCAGGGGACAGAGGATCCATCAGTAGCATACCTGGCTTGAGTAGCGCTTCCATCATTAGGGATTAAGCTAATAAAATTGTAATGTGAATAAAAGCTCTCATGACTGGAGGGAGAACAAACGCTTATAAGTAAGGGTAGAATCACACAGTAGCCTTCAGAAGGGTTCTGGGTTTAGGTGGAAAACCAGGGTTATATGTGAGTAGATGGGGGCAGACCCAGGAGGCAGCACCAGCCATCAGCACAATGCACTACCAATGAATCCCAGTTCACTGCACAGGTGTCACCGACTTCATCAAGATCTGTGTGGATGAGTATGTGCCCATGTGCATATACTGGGTATTCCCCAACGAAAAGCCCTGGGTGAATCAGAGAATTTGCCTCCTGCTGAAGGCAAGCACAGGGAGATTTAAGGCCAGGGATCAAGATCTTTACAAGAGGTTCAAGTACGACCTGTGGAAGGCCATCTTTGAAGCAAAATGACAATTTCGGAGGAACCTAGAGTCTGAGACAGATACGTGCCAGCTATGGCAAGGAGTGCAGGATGTTTCAGCCTACAAAGTGAGGATGAACACCAGAGATGGCTGTGATGCTTCATTACCCAATGAGCTGATAACCCTGTATGCCTGCTTTGAGAAGAAGAACCAAATAATTCCTACTAGAATCCCTGAAAAGGCTGAGGACCCTGTGATATCTGTCTCAGAGGGCAACTTCAGAACATCATTCAAGAGGGTGAACCCTCGCAAGGCTGTCAGGCCTGATGCCATTACCTGGCAGGATACTGAAAATCTGTGCCAACCAACTAGACAGAATGTTCATGGGCATTTTCAACCTCTCATTGCTGCAGTCAGAGGTTCCTACCTGTTACAAAAGGGCATCAATTATCCTGGTACCCAAGAAGAGTAGTGTGAGCTACCTCAATGACTACTGCCAAGTAGCACTAATGTCTACTATGATGAAATGCTTTGAGAGGCCGGTCATGGCCAGAATTAATATGTTCCTAAGGCAAAGATCAGGATCCACTGCAATTCGCCTATCGTCACAATTGCTCAACAGCAGATGCAATATCGCTGGCTCTCCAATTAGCCCTGGATCACCTCAAAAACAGCAATTCATACATTCATTGACCACAGCTTGGTCTCCATTATTGCCTCACTGCTGGTTAAGAAGCTACAAACTCTAGGCCTCTGTATGCCCCTCTGCAATTGGATCCTTGACTTACTCATTGGAAGACCACAGTCAATACCAATTGGCAACAACATCATCTCCTCCTCACTGATTATTAACGCTTACTCCACTGCTCTACTCATTACGCACCCTTGACTGTGTGGCCTGGCACAACACCAATGCTATCTACAGGTTTGCTGATGACACCATAGTTGTCGGCAGAATCACAAACGGCAATAAGGAAGCATAAAGGAGGGAGATGGATCATTGAATGGTGTAATGACATCAACCTTGTGCTCAACGTCAGCAAAACCAAGGAGATAATTGTGGACTTCAGGAGGAAGTCAGGGGAACACAACCCAGTCCTCATCGAGGGCTCAGTAGTGGAGAGGGTCAAGAACTTCAATTTCCTGGGTAGCAACATCTCCGAGGGTCTGTCCTGGAGCCTCCACATTGATGCAATCCCAAAGAAGGCTCGCTAGCAGTTATATTTTGTGAGGTGTCTGAGGAGATTCGGCATGTCACCAAAGACTCTTGTAAACTTCTGCAGTTGTACCACGGAGAGCATTCTGGCTGGTTGCATCACTGTCTGGTATGGAGACATCAACTCTCAGGACAAGAATAAATTCCAGAGGGTTGTTAACTTGGCCTGCAACATCACAGGCTTCAGACCACTCCATCAAAGACATCTACATGAGGCAGTGTCTTAAAAACGCACCCTCTATCCTCAAAGCCCCCCACCACCCAGACCATGCCCTTTTTACTCTGCTATCATCGGGAAAAAGGTACAAGAGCCTAAAGTCGAGCACTCAACAGCACAAGGACAGCTTCTTCCCCACTGGCATCAGATTCCTGAATAATCAATAAACCAAAGACACGGCCTTAGTTTCATGCACTATTATTTTGATTTTTTTTTTACATTAATGTTATAATATGAACGTTTACACTATGAAGCTGCTGCAAACATCGAATTTCATGACAATAAATTTTGAATCTGAATTCATCTTTGCCAACAGTGATGTCTTCTTTTGCTCATCCGGTTTGTCTATATTTGACCAAATCCCTCTATCAACTCTTTCCCTATCCATATACCATTCAAAATTCCTTTTAAATATTGTAATTGTATCACCCTCTGGCAACTTGCTCCATATAACCAAGCTCTCCATTCTAAGCAATATCCTATTGAATCTGTTCTGCACCAATCTTGTTCTGTAGTGACCAGAATGTTTTGGATGTGGTCCAATCAATGTTTTGCATAACCACAACATAATCATGCCAACTCTTACTCAATGCTTCGATGTAGGAAGGCAAGTACCCTTTTGATTAGGAGATCAATGTTGAAGTCAAAAGAATTCTTATTCATTATAGTTTCGTTAGACACCGTGGGATAAGACTATCTGTCTATGAATTGTCAAAGTTATGCACACCCAGTTTCATAATTTTTTTTTACATACAATAACAGGATCTCCAACAATACACTGGAAAGTTCAACAAGCAATGTTTCAATAGAAGAACCATCCTCCATTTCACCTTGTGTACTTTTATCCTGGTTTGGAGAAAGTACTAAAAGATACAACTCTTCCAGCAGTTTCCCATCTCCCAGCAGTTCAACAGAACCATCTTCTGAGAGCCTGAGTCCACAAAAACAGAGATTTAAGGTAATCTGCAACTTGTTTTGTGTGTGCAAAGAGAATATAGTGAGAAGATTCTTATACAGCAGAGGTTTAGCTTTGATTGAACAATATTGGAAATATCCATGAGATTCAAAAAAGAATACATTTTTCTTTTGGTCCAAGTTTATTTTTAAAGCATGGTATATTTATGACTAGCCACATTTGACATGTTCACATTTCAAAAGAAGCAATTTTTTTTCTGACTCAGAATTATTATTAAAGCTAAATTGGCCCAGAAAAGTCACGCTGAGTAAAAGATCAATTTACTTGATCCAAATTATCTAAATTCCATTGGACTATTATAATGCTCACATGCTTGAGATTAGCCCAGCTATCTCACTGACCCTGTGCAACCTGGAAAAAGATAGTAGGCCTCAGTGGCAACTTAATTTCAGTTGTCTTAATCAATAAAGGTCCAAAGAAAACACAGTGTATTTATGTCATCTTTGTATGTAAAATCCCTTTTAAATGGTGATGGATTTAAAGGTGTTACTATACACAAATCACAAAGTTCAACATGCTGGAACGCTAACAGTTAGGAAGAGAAGTGATGTATTGACTCTATTCCAAGAGGAAATGCATCTTTCTAAAGTTAAATAAGGCCATGGAGAGACTGTAGCCTGAATACTGTATGCAAGTCTGGTCTTCAAAGGATAGATATTCTTGAGAATGATAGAGAATGAACAGGTGATTCCTCAAATTGGCAGGAGTATCCCAGGAGATGAGAATAAATAGATTGGCCCATTACCAGTGACGTTAGATTTTGAGCTGATCTCTGAAATATTCTTATAGAATTTGATGGGATAAATTTGGGGATGGTATTTCTCCTCCCTGTGCAAAAATAGGTCATACTTTCATACAAACATTCTGAATGTTCAGTACTTCAAATGAGAAGATGGTAAATTATAGGAATTCTGCACTAAAAACACTGTCATTAAACATATTGAAGGCAAAAATCAATATAATATTTTTAAAAGGTGTGGACCCCAAAGACCAGATAGAGAAAACACTTCCCCAGGGAGTCCAAATGCCCAGTCTAACTGATGTTGGCTCAGTACAGGCTTTAAATGGCTTGTTACAGGAGCTGACTGGTTTATAGACATGTAAGATGGTGGCACCTATGTTTGACAGTGGCCTTGAGGGGTTGCAGACTTGAGAAGAAGCAGCAGAGACAGCCCATGGGGTGATGACCATGGCAGCAGATCAGCGAGGGGTTCTGATGCTGAAGAAACACACATGTGGCGACTTGAGGCGAGTAACCCATGCGGGCTGCTGGTGACTGCAGTCAAGGGACTCGCACCAGGCTGTGGTCTGCTGGAAACTGGCTCAACTGGCTGAAGAGGTACCAAGTATCGGAACCGAGATGTGAGAGGGTGCCGAGGGCACTGAGGGGTTCTTGATAGTGTCAGAGATTTGTTTCTAGAGCTCGGGTTCCCAATGGTTTGGACTGAAGGCTGCGTGGCTGCAGAGGCAGGAGGCAAATCCATGGATACTCAATGACTCTGGGGGACTCTCTTTTGCTTACCTTTCTTTGACTGTAAAGGGCACTGGGCAGTTTCTGCTGATGGTGAATCTTTATCTGACTTTCGGGAGACTAAAGCAAATTTCGTGCAATATTACTTTGTCCTTTATTACATGACAATCAAAGAATCTTGAATCATGATTTTTTTGATATTAAAGAGATCAGGATTGTGTAATGGCCACCAGAAAACTGGGTAAACAATCAGCTACGATCTTACTAAATAGCAGAGCATACAACAAAGGCTAAATGACTCACTCACTTTTATTTCTTACATTGTTAAATTTGAAATGTAATATCAATCATACAAATTATTTCAGAAAAAAATAATGTAGATCTCATGTAAAGAAAATAAATATATCTTTAAAATACCAAGATCATGTACAAAACATTGCCATAAATGCAGGAAATTTGCCTTTATAGTCTTTTTTTTTGTATGGGACCGCTAGCCTTAACACTAATGTACTGTAAGAGATTGAAAAATGATCTGTATGATCCAACTAAAATAATATGTTCAAGATTTTTGAGCAAATTTCTTCAACAAATTAGGACCAAATCCATTTTCCTTGCAATTTTTCCATTGTTCCATTTGTTTCATTGAAAAAGAAAAGTGTTACTCAAATAGTGAGAGATCATAGAGCTTTGAGCTGCAGAGGGATATAGATATTCTTGTGCATGATTTGCAAAACACTGGTATGCAGGTACAGCAAGTAATTTGGAAAGCTAACGGGCATTATCTAAAGTGGACTGCTTCGACAAACTTGCCTAAAGTAGAGAGATGACTATCAAACAATATAGCTGAAAAGCCATCATTTAATAAGTTAATTCATAACTCTCTGCAAAAAAAAAAAGCATCCTGATGAGAAAGATTCTCAGGGGAGGATAAAACAGCCATGACTAAAGGTGAAAATATACAGATGGCATATGGAGTAGAAAACTGGAAATGCACAGGAGACTGCAGATGCTGGAATCTGAAGCTAAATATAATCTACTGGAGAAACTCGGTGAGTCAACCAGCATTTCTCAGCATCAGTGAACCAAAAAGTAATCAGTATGGAGGCTAGAACCCTTCATCAGGTCCTTTGGGAAAAGAAAGGAACAGTATGGCAGGTGAAGATCACTGAAAATGTTAGGAGTATAGAATGTGCATAAGGCTACTGAAGAAAAATAATTAGAAGGCCAAAGATATCTCTGATATACAAGATTAAAGAAAATAATAACAGAAAGTAAATGATAACCAGAAAAAGAGAAATGATAGCTGAAAAGTTCAGATTTTGGAAATCAGAAATAAAATTAGAAAATGCGAAAAAAGCTCAGCAGATCAGGCAACATTTGGGGAAAAGCAGTCAACACTTTGCATATGTAAATCTTTGGCAGAACTGGGAAAGATATTCTAGTTAGGGAGAAGTAAGGGATGATCTGTACCTTATGTGGGTGAGGTTTTAAAATAATTTCTCATTAGTATTCACTCAGGTGTAGCAGATGGAGAATTCTGTGAGAGGGTTAATGATATTCTGGAGAATGTATTGGAGGTTTTCACAGTTAGGTGGATAAATCTCCAATGAGATGTATTGCAAGTTGTTGTTGGAGGTGTGAGAGGCAGTTCTAAGGGCCCCACCCAAATGCTACTCCCCCCTGCTTCAAGTGGCAACCCAGGCCTTGCTTGCCATACCCTAGATATGCCCCTGCCTCCAGGCAGAATACTTTCCACCCACTACTACTCTGTGCTTTCTACATGCAAGCCAATATTTTTCAATCTTTTTATTAATCAAATTATAGATAAAGAATACATGAGAATAGGAGTTCATAATTAAGAAGGAAAAACAAATCATTGTTTGACATCATATGATATAGCATATTTGCATTACACCATAAAAAAACAAGTGTTCTCATCTTAAACTGAAATCTTCCAAAAAAAAATTATTATACAAAATCCCACTTAATCTAAGAAAGAAAACAAAAAACATAAAAGACTAGGCAGCCTATCCTGAAAATTTATTAATAAAAATTAATCATCTGGTCTTCACCAACAAAGAGAAAAGAAATAAAATTAAATATATTCCAGAAGGGAAAATAATTTTACTAGGTCATGTGGAAATAATTTATAAAAGATCTCCAAGTCTCTTTAAATTTAACAGAAATATCAAATGTATGACTCCTAACTTTCTCTAAACTTAAACATGACATAATTTGAGATAACCATTGAGTCAAAGTAGGTGGATTATAATCTTTACATTTAAATAAAATAGCTCTTCTAACCAACAATGTAGAAAAGAATACAACCCAATGTGTGGAAGTGGGAATTCATCCCACTTCTGGAACTTCTTTGGCTTGGCTTCGTGGATGAAGATTTATGAAGGGGTATGTCCATGTCTGCTGCAGGCTCGTTGGTGACTGACAAGTCCGATGCGGGACAGGCAGGCACGGTTGCAGCGGTTGCAAGGGAAAATTGATTAGTTGGGGTTGGGTGTTGGGTTTTTCCTCCTTTGTCTTTTGTCAGTGAGGTGGGCTCTGCGGTCTTCTTCAAAGGAGGTTGCTGCCCGCCGAACTGTGAGGCACCAAGATGCACGGTTGGAGGCGATATCAGCCCACTGGTGGTGGTCAATGTGGCAGGCACCAAGGGATTTCTTTAAGCAGTCCTTGTACCTCTTCTTTGGTGCATCTCTGTCTCAGTGGCCAGTGGAGAGCTCGCCATAGAACATGATCTTGGGAAGGCGATGGTCCTCCATTCTGGAGACGTGACCCACCCAGTGCAGTTGGGCCTTCAGCAGCGTGGATTCGATGCTTGCGGACTCTGCCAGCTCGAGTACTTCGATGTTGGTGATGAAGTCACTCCAATGAATGTTGAGGATGGAGCGGAGACAACGCTGGTGGAAGCATTCTAGGAGCCGTAGGTGATGCCGGTAGAGGACCCATGATTCGGAGCCGAACAGGAGTGTGGGTATGACAACGGTTCTGTACACGCTGATCTTTGTGTGTTTCTTCAAGTGGTAGTTTTTCCAGACTCTTTTGTGTAGTCTTCCAAAGGCGCCATTTGTCTTGGCGAGTCTGTTGTCTATCTCGTTGTCGACCCTTGCATCAGATGAAATGGTACAGCCGAGGTAGGTAAACTGGTTGACCATTTTGTGTTCTGTGTACCCAATGGAGATGTGGGGGGGCTGGTAGTCATGGTGGGGAGCTGGCTGATGGAGGACCTTGGTTTTCTTCAGGCTGACTTTGGAGAGCTGGCTCTGAATGGGCAACTAAAGCGGCATTGTCTGCAAAGAGTAGTTCACAGACAAGTTGCTCTTGTGTCTTGGTGTGAGCTTTAATTCCAAAAATAGCAGTTTATGAGTTTGGTTGCAAACTAATATCCAGTATAGCTGACAAAGTCTTAAAATATCTATCCAATACTTCTCCAAAATAGGGCATGACCAAAACATGCGAGTTAGAGAAGGCACTTCTAATTTACATGTATCACAAATAGGACTAACATTAGAAAAAGTATGGGCCAATTTATCTTTCAACTTATGATCCCGAAGTACCACTTTAAACTGAATCAAAGAATGACAGATGCATATCGAAAGGATATTAACCAATCCAAAAATCTTCTCCCATGATTCCTCTGGAAGATGTAACTGAAGTTCCTGTTCAAATGCCCTTTTACTTTTGTCCTTAGAATTTAATTGCAATCTTTTTTTTAAAATGTTTTATTTTTCACACCATAAATCACAATAGCCATGATATACACTTTTTCTTTTTCACACATTTACATGACTTTTTCTCCCTCCCCCCCTCCCTCCTCCCAAGCCACCCCCCACCCCCCCCCCTCATCCATTTTAGGTATACAATCTAGGTTGCAATAATTCAGTCAGACAATGTTGTCATTGCAATCTTAATAATTTATTATAAATGTTACCTATTAAACCCATATGAGAAGGATTCAAATAAAAAAAATTATCAATAAAATCCAGTTGGTACAATGTTGGAAAGTCAGGCAGTAAAGTCAGAAAATTTCTAATTTGGAAGTATCTAAAAAATGTGATTTAAGTATATAAGTATATTTAAGTATATTAGATAATTGTTCAAAAGACATCAAGCCACCATCTAAAAACAAATCTGAAAAAGAGACGATTCCTTTAACTTTCCATAAAGAACCTTGATCAATTATAGACGAATGGAAAAAAAAATTAAGAGAAATGGTACAAGATAAAATAAAATTTTTCAAGTCAAAGAACTTCTGAAATTGAAAGCAAATCTGTAATGTATGTTTAAGTATTAGGTTGAAGGTATGCGTACTAAAAAGTGTAAAAGGAAGAGCTACTCCCAAAAAAGAGGCCACTGAATACCTCTGCATGGAATTCAATTCCAAATCTACCCAATAAGGGTGTTCATATTTATCAGAATAGTAGATCCATAAAATAATATAGTGGATGTTAACTGCCCAATAATAGTCTAAGATTAGGTAAAGCCATACTACCATCTTTCTTTAATTTCTGCAGATGGAATTTACTCAATCTGGCATTCTTTTTATTCCAAATATTACAAGATCTTTTAGAGTCATTATTATCAAAAAGGGATTTTGGAATAAAATCTAGGACTGCTTGAAATAAATACAAAAATTTAGGTAAGATTATCATCTTAATAGCATTAATACAGCCTATTACAACCTATTAAAGATAATGCCAATGGAGACCATTTAGGAAGATTGTTTCACATAATCTATCAAAGGAAGAAATTTAAAGATCCCTCTGTTCCTCCACATTGTTAAGTAACTGACTATTAACCCTGAACTCAGCCTTCTGTTTTGTTCTTCCAGAATGCATCACCTCACACTTATCCGGATTGAATTCCATCTTCCATTTTTCTGCCCAACTCTGTATCCTTTTGTAACCTATGATAACCTTCAGCACTATCCACATCTCCTTCAATCATCCGCAAACTTGCCCATTCTCCTGCTTCATCTCGGTCATTTATAAAAATTACAAAGACCAGAGATCCCAGAATTGATCCCTGTGGAACTCCACTGGTCACTGACTCACTGACCCCCGCAGGCAGAATACTTTCTGTCCACTACTATTCTCTGCTTTCTATATGCAAACTAATTTTTAATCCACATAGCCAAGGATCCATGGACCCCATGCCTCTTGACTCTCTGAACATGTTTCTCATGGGGAACCTTGTCAAATGCCTTACTAAAATCCATATAGATCACATCTACCACCCTTCCTTAATCATTTCTTCTGTTACCTCCTCAAAAAGCTCAATTAGGCTTGTGAAGGAATGACCTTCCTCTCGTAAATCCATACTGACTATCCTTGAGTAGTCTCCAAATGCTCATAGAGCCTATTCTTAATCCTCTCCAATAGATTGCACAGAACTGATGTAATACTTACCGACTATAATTCGCAGGATTCTTCCTATTACCTTTTTTTAAACAAAGGAACCACATTTGCCATTCTCCAATGCTCCGGCATCTTCCTTGTGGCCAAGGAGGACTCAAAGATTATACCCAGTGCCCCAGCAATCTCTTCCCTCCCTTCCCTGAGGTATATTGAGTCCAGCCCCGGGAGTTTATCAATCTTAATGTTTTTAAGAAGATCCAACCCTTCCTCTTCATTAATCTCAACAACATCCAGCACCCAAGCCTGTACTATTCCAAATTCATCCTGATCAAGGTCCTTTTCTCTGGTGAACACTGAAGCAAAGTATTCATTTAGGACAGTGGTTCTCAAACTTTTTCTTTCCACTTGCATACCACTTTAATCCCTATGCCATCAGTGCTCTGTGATTAGTAAGGGATTGCTTAAGGTAGTATGTGAGTGGGAAGGGAATGTTGAGAATCACTGCTCTAGGCCCAATTGTTACTGAAATATTTTGCTTGAGGAAAATTGTCATTGGCCCATTTCCTTTGGAGTTGTGAATATAACTCATGCACATAATGAATCAATTAGGTCCAATTAACTTTTTTTTCTTTCTGTCCACATACCACCTTAAGCAATCCCTTACTAATTACAGAGCACCGATGGCATAGGAAATACTTAAAGTGGTATATGAGTGGAAAGAAAAAGGTTGAGTATCACTGATTTAGGACCTCCCCAACTTTTTTTTGCCTCCAGGCACATGTTGTCTCCTTTATACTTAAGCAAACTTACCTTCATTTTCGTCATCCTTCTATTCACATACACATAGAACGCTTTGGGGTTCTCCTTAATCCTACTTGCCAAAGCCTCATGCCTGCTTAATTCCTTTCTCAAGTTCTTTCCTGGCTATCATATAATTCTCATGAGCCTTTCCCGTTTCCTGCTTCCTAAATCTAATGTGTGTTTTCTTCTTAACTATCAGCTTCATCTGCTTTGTCAACTACGGTTCTCTTTTCCTGTGGGGCAAACCTATCCTGAACCCAACGGAAGTGGTCCCTAAACATTCTCCACTTTTCTTCTGTGTTTTCTCCCATGAAAATCTTTTCCCAATTTACTCTCCCTAGTTCCTGCTTCATCCCATTGTAATTATCCCTACCTCAATTAAACATTTTCCCATTTTGTCTGCATTTATCATTGTCCATAGCTACGCTAAAGCTCAGGTAGTTGTGGTCACTCACAGAAATGCTCCTCCACCATGAGATTCACCACCTGACCGGTACTAAATCCAATATGGCAGATGAATGCATGGCTGAAGAGTTGGGGCAGGGGTTCAGATTTATGGATCATTGGGATCTCTTCTGGGGGAGGTCTGACCTATACATAAAGGACAGGCTGCACCTGAACTCTCCTCCAGCAACTGATCCACATACTGTGCGTCAGGAATCCTTGGACATACATGACGTATTCAGCCAGTCAGTATTAGGAAGTTGTAGAGTGCTATAATACCAATTCTGTAATTTCTGCACCATTCCAAAACTGTCTACTCATTTGTTCCTCGGTATCCCGAGGGCTATTTTGGGGCCTATAAACTACTCCTAGTACAGTGATTGTTCCTTTCCTATTTCGGTCTTCCACCCACACTCCCTCTACAGCATGGACCTCCCTCTACAGCATCCTCCCTTACAACAGCCATAATACTATCCCTGACCAGTAATGCTCCCTCCCACCCTACTCCTCCCCCCAACCACAAACCTCCCATCCTATTCCTGTTTTTTTTTCCTTTCTATTCAGTTTTTCATCTTTGTTAGTCATTAACATTCCTAGATTTTTCTTCTTCCTAAGTTTCTGCAGGGGTCGTTGACCCCACTGGCATTTGTATCAGTATAAATTAATTGACTGCATTTTCAGGAAATCTGTGTTCGGGGGGAGAGGGGAGGGGCATTGGCAAATACTAGAGCGCATCGGATGCCCCCCAAAGTTCCTCAACATGGTTATCCAACTGCACGAAAACCAACAAGGTCGGGTCAGATACAGCAATGAGCTCTCTGAACCCTTCTCCATTAACAATGGCGTGAAGCAAGGCTGCGTCCTCGCACCAACCCTCTTTTCAATCTTCTTCAGCATGATGCTGAACCAAGCCATGAAAGACCTCAACAATGAAGACGCTGTTTACATCCGGTACCGCACGGATGGCAGTCTCTTCAATCTGAGGCGCCTGCAAGCTCACACCAAGACACAAGAGAAACTTGTCCGTGAACTACTCTTTGCAGACGATGCCGCTTTAGTTGCCCATTCAGAGCCAGCTCTTGAGCGCTTGACGTCCTGTTTTGCGGAAACTGCCAAAATGTTTTGCCTGGAAGTCAGCCTGAAGAAAACGGAGGTCCTCCATCAGCCAGCTCCCCACCATGACTACCAGCCTCCCCACATCTCCATTGGGCACACAAAACTCAAAACGGTCAACCAGTTTACCTATCTCGGCTGCACCATTTCATCAGATGCAAGGATCGACAATGAGATAGACAACAGACTCGCCAAGGCAAATAGCACCTTTGGAAGACTACACAAAAGAGTCTAGAAAAACAACCAACTGAAAAACCTCACAAAGATAAGCGTATACAGAGCCATTGTCATACCCACACTCCTGTTCGGCTCCGAATCATGGGTCCTCTACCGGCATCACCTACGGCTGCTAGAACGCTTCCACCAGCGTTGTCTCCGCTCCATCCTCAACATTCATTGGAGCGCCTTCACCCCTAACATCGAAGTACTCGAGATGGCAGAGGCCGACAGCATCGAGTCCACGCTGCTGAAGATCCAGCTGCGTTGGGTGGGTCATGTCTCCAGAATGGAGGACCATCGCCTTCCCAAGATCGTGTTATATGGCGAGCTCTCCACTGGCCACCGTGATAGAGTTGCACCAAAGAAGAGGTACAAGGACTGCCTAAAGAAATCTCTTGGTGCCTGCCACATTGACCACCGCCAGTGGGCTGATATCGCCTCAAACCGTGCATCTTGGCGCCTCACAGTTTGGCGGGCAGCAACCTCCTTTGAAGAAGACCGCAGACCCCACCTCACTGACAAAAAGACAAAGGAGGAAAAACCCAACACCCAACCCCAACCAACCAATTTTCCCCTGCAACCGCTGCAACCGTGTCTGCCTATCCCGCATCGGACTTGTCAGCCACAAACGAGCCTGCAGCTGACGTGGACATTTACCCCCTCTATAAATCTTCATCCGCGGAGCCAAGCCAAAGAAAGAATATATATGAATTGGAAAGATTGAATTTTTTGAATTTTGTGAGTCTATGAAAATAAAAAAATAAAATATTTTAAAAACGATTATTTTGTTATGTAATAAAACAGAAAATATATTACACAACTTCCTTTAGTCTACCATAAGGCAGACAAAGATTCGCTCTCAGTAGGAATTGCCCAGCACCCCTTACAGTCAGGGAAAGAGAAGCAAAATAGAGTCATCCCCCCAGAGTCACAGAATATCCTTGGCTTCGCCTCTGGTGCTCCCACAACTTCAGCAGTAACACAGCCATCAGCCGCCTGAGCTCCAGATGCACACCTTTGGCACAATTAGGAAGTCATCAGCACCCTCACATCTCATTTCCAAAATCTGGTACCTGTTCAGCCAGGCTCCAGCAGTCTGCAGTCTGAAGCGAGTACTTGAACTGTAGTCGCCAGCTATACGCAGCCTATGTGGGTTCTGGTTCAGAGTCACCAGCAGCCCACGCCTGTGTGTTCTTCAATTGCAGAGCCCCTCACTGGACTGCCAGTGTGATCACTATCCAGAGGGTCATTTCTGCTTCTCTTTCTCAAACAGGGTGTGGTTTCCCAGTCTCCTGGTGCCCTGCTCCAATCCTCTGCTTCCCCGGAGTCTGCAACCCCTCGTGGCTGTTGCCGAACAGAGGCACTGCTATCTTGTGCCCAGACCCTGCAGTCACGGGATTTAAATCAACTACATTTGGCTCCTTTAACAGGCTGTTTAAAGCCTGAACAGAGCTGACAGCAGTTGGACTGAGTGGATTATCCCTGTGGGGGAGCACTAAGACTTCACTCAGCACCAGCGGTGGAGCTGCCAATTTCTTTTTAACATTAGCTTCATTTCTACATTTCCCCAGTCTCATTAAACGTTCACCAATTTTTTTCCCCCTTTGACGGTGCTTGAGGTCCTCCAGCAGATTGAGTGTAAAGCCACAAGAAGGCACAGTTAGTGTAGTGGTTAGTATGACGCTATTATAGCACCAGAGACATGGGTTCAAAACCAGTTCTTTTTGTAAGCGGTTTGTACATTCTTCCTGTGACCTGCATGGGCTTTTCCCAGGTTATTCGATTTCCTCCCATCCTCCAAAACATGAGGGGATGTAGGTTAATTGGGTGTAATTGGATGGCACAAGATTCAATGGCCGGAATTAGCTTCTATCTGCTTGGAAATAAAAGTTTTTAAAAAATTTAATTTAATGACGCAGTAGCTGATAAGGGAGAATCGTAAAATATTCAGTAAGCATTTTAAGAGTGAAAGGATGCATGGTTATCAATATGTGGATTCATTTGAGATTGGTGAGGTTTTAAATTAATATTTGTCATCTTGGAAGCTATGAAATTCACAGAGGAGAATAAAAGATGTGGAGCTGGTGGTCTCATCTTGGAGCTTGACCAAATGTATCATGGCCAAATGAAGGAAGCGGGGAAGAAATTACTAGTGCCATGGCAGACATATTTGTTCATTTTAAGTCATGGGTGAGGTGCCAGACAACTGGAGGGTGGTTAATTAATTGTGTTATTTTATTTAAGAAGAACTACAAAGAGAAGCCTGTAAATTACAAACCAATGAGCCTGACATTTGTTATGAGTAAGTTACTAGAGGGGAATCTGTGAGGCAGGATCTTCATGCATTTGGACAGCAGATCTTTCAGCATGGGCAAAAGTATCTTACAAATTTGAGTTGGGAAAACATAATACAACTGTACAAGAATTTTGGAGAGATCACATTTGGAATATTATGTGCAGTTCTGGATCACCCAGCTGCAGGCCTAGATATAAGCAGGTCATTTACCTGGAAACAGTACAGAAAATATTTACAAGGATAACACTGAAACTGGAGGGCATTGGATAGGTTGAGAGGTTTTTCTCTGGATCATGGGAGACTGAGGGGCGATCTTAGGAGGTAGATAAATTCATGAGGGGCATTGATAATATGAATGGTCATTGTTGGATACTATAAAACTATATAATTAGAGGACATACATATAAGGTGAGCATGCAAAGATTTCAAAAAGGACCTGAAGTGCAATTTTTTCCCTACTGAGGGTGGTGGGTATATGGGTCAAACTGTTGTTACAATTACAGGTACACAATCCTTTATCCGGACATCTAAAATCCAGAAAGCTCCAAAAACTGGCATTTTTTTCCTGGTGCTGGTACAGCAGAGAGAGAGAGAGACACACACACACACACAGCCCCGTGACTAGGTTGGACGGGGTGGGGAGAGACGGCAATGTGACTCGGGTGGGCGAGGGGGGAGAGAGATGGCAGTGCGACTCAGGTGGGCCGGGGGGAGAGAGATGGCAGAGTGACTTGGGTGGGGGGGGAGGAGAGAGAGAGACAGCAGCGCCACTCGTGTGGGCAAGGTGGAGAGAGACGCCAGCACAACTGGAAATGGGTGGATTTGGCAGCACAATTCGGGTGAGCTTAAATCTGGGCCAGCTGGCTTTTGTTCTGAAATCCGGAAAATCCGAAATTCAGAACACACTGTCCCCCAAGGGTTTCGAATAAAGATTGTGTACCTGTATAACTTTTAAAATGTATTTAGACAGAAACACAAATAGGAAAGGTTTTAAACAAAATGGGCCAAATGCAAGCTGGCTTCATAGGCAACTTGGTCAGCTTCGATGAGATGGGCTGAAGGGCCAATTTCTCTTTCTGTTTGACTCTTTGACTCCGTCTCCTCTTTCAATTTTATGATTTTTTTTTTTCTGTCTGATTTCTGGTTGTAACTTTATATTTTCAACTTCTATCATCTCGGAATATTTTGAAGACTTTTCTGACCAAAGAAGAAGTTAGTGTTACATATTGCATGGTGTGGTGTACCCATTCAGCCACTTTATTGTATGAAGAAACTGCAAAATCCCACATCAACTGCTAGGAGGTTCTGTCTGCTTTAGAAATATTTAATGGGCCAGAGCGATTAAGGGTACAAATACAATTGAATGATTATTAGAAAGATCTACACAAACAGCCACAAAATTATACCCCCTATATCACCCTAATGATCTGGCCACCTTTCTCAGCTATAAAAACTATTGCTTCTGAAGGGATAGCAGAAAGTACAACATTTGTGGCATTTCAGATAGGATAGTCCTTACTGAGTTCATTGTCCACTTTATCCTTTTTTTCGGATCCCATTTTTAAGGGGATCCTACTGACTATGCCAATTCCATCGATGGAATTAATTGATCAGGGTCCTCAAGTATCATTTCACAGACTTTATTTTGCATGATATATCATAGTGAGTAGGCAGCAGCCTCCATTGCTTACAAACTGAAATCTACTTCTACAAGCACATATATTTATACAGAGACAAACAAGCTATTACAGAAAATATGATTGCATCATAGAATAAACCGATAGAAAACTACATCAAGACTATTACAATTTTTGTCATATAAAATTTTAGTTTTGTCTAATTTGAATAAGAATGCGTTAATAACCACTGTTATCCTTGATAATGGTTAAGGCTACAACTTGGATACTATATTAAAATGGGATGTCTGCCAATTATGTTCATGACCCTTCATAAAATTTCTTCTCCACTTACCCACATCTTCTCCATTTCCCACACATCTGCCCTGACCTCCTCTGCCCCTAGATGTAAGAAGTCAGGATTCCTCATCCTCACTACTACCCCACCAGCCTCCACATCCAACATATTATCTCTGCAACTTCTGTCACCTATAATATAATGTCACCATCAGAAACATCTTCCCCTCTCTGACTTCCTCAAGGACTGCTCCCTCTGTGACTCCCTCATCCTCTTATCCTTTCCCACTAATTTCTCCCTTGGTACCTACTCCTGTGACCACAGGAAATGCTTACATATGCACACACACCATTCAGGGCCCCAAACAACCCTTCTAAATGAAGCAATACTTCTCTTGTGAATTGGCAGGGGACATCTACTTCATCCGGTGCTCCCATTGTGGCTTTCTCTGCATTGGAGAGAGTGAATAGTGTTGGGAGATCATTTTGCTGATCACCTTAACTTTGTTCACAGCAATGGTGGTGATATTCTGGTGCCCTACTCCCACTCTGATGGTCTTGTGCACTTTCAAACCAAGGCAATCCATAAATTAGAGGAGCAACATCTTGTATTCCATCTGGGCCGTCTCCAACCGGATGGCATTAACAATGACTTCTCCGGTTTCTGTTGGGCAACTCTCCTGTCTCCCTCTATCTCATTTCCTCCAGGTCCCCACCCCTTCCCTCTACATTCAGAAAGCTATCCCCTTTCCCCATTACTTCTCAGTTTTTTTCTCTTGTTCCCTCCTACTCATATCCACCTCTTGCCTGTGGTCTGTTATCTTCCCCTGCCCCTTTCCCCACCATTTTATTCAGGCATCTGCCTGCTTTTTGCTCATACCTTGATGAAAGGTTCAGGGCCAAAATATTAATTATGTATCTTTATCTTTGCTATATAAAGAATACTGCATGACCTGCTGAGTTTCTCCAGCATTTTAGTGTAAACTGCAATCACAGCGTCTGCAGATTTTCTTGTTTAACTCAAATGTATATTCCTCGCCAGAAACTATTCTATGCTAACCTTTAAAAACTAAAAGAAATGTACAAAATATTGCTGCAGACCTCTTCACTGGGACCCCTGGGCTAGTTTTATTATTGTTCACATCAAACTCATGGATACTGTGCTTTTTGCATTAATGCCATGATTCCACCACAAACCTTGAAATTCTCCATGGTTTTCTTACCCTAAAAAGATTTCTGTTCTATATTTCATGAATTTGCTATATGCAACTTCTCATTACACTTTTTTTTTAAACTCAATTTGGGTGATTTAACTTCCCATCACTAAACGATGTAACTGCCTCAAATCTGAATTGCTGCCTTTTTCCTCTCTTCCCCTACAAGAGCTTTCTTTGAAATCTTTTCAGCTCTTAAATCTTAATTCTATCTAATTTTCACCTTTTTAAAAACATTTCCAAATGCTGATTGTCCTTGAGAAGATGGGCATCAGTCTTAAACATCAGCAGATCTTTCAAAGAATATACTCCCACAGTTCAATTAGGTAAGAAATTTCAGGATGTATATTTAGCAGCAATGAAGGATCAGCAGTATGGTGTGTAACTTGGGGACCTTTCAAGTCTAGCATTCTTAGCTGTATATGATTGTGGTATAATATTTGAATTGTCTGAGTGGCCTTGGAAAATAATGACCATTTTCTGCCACTGAAGGTGTGATTGAATGATTTGGGTTGTCGGATGCCAGCAGCTGGTTACTATATTCTGAATAAAAGTATTGGAGTCCTTCTTGCTGGAAGTCGTGCCTGGAAATTGTTGTTCACCAGAACATTGCCTAGCTCTTGGATGCAAGCTCTGATTTGAAAATGCCTGATCTGTAAACTTTTTATTGATTATTATCATTTCTTTATTTGTGAATACAACATTTATGTTGAAAATATATTTGAAACATAGATGATTCTCCATGATGAATATACCAAAAGCCTAAACCAGTTTTAAAAAAAAGTATGCCAAGAACACTGTTAAAAGATGTATTTTTAATAGAAAATGTACTTATGCACATGGATTAGAGAATGAAAAGTGAGATTTCTTCCCTGACACTGGAGAAGGCAGAGGCAAAGAGCAGACATTGGTTTGACTTCATTTGAAGTATTTTTTTTACAGTTCTGGTCACCATGCTACAGGACAGATGTAGTGGCAACAAAGAGAGTGAAGAACATATTCATTAGGATGTTAGAACTGTAGTTATAAGGAGAGATTAGATTGGCTAGGTTTATTCTCACTATGACACGAGGAGTGAACTTATAGTTATGCAAAATTATGAAGGGTATAGATAATCAGTTTTTTTTCTCCATGGCATGGAGTCTAGACCTAGAGAGCACATGTTTAAGGTTCAAAGGGAGAAATTTAAAGGAAATCTGAGGAGAAGAAGCATAATATGTCATATAGTTAAACAGGAAACTATGCATATGCTGGAATTGAAGTGCAATACACAAAAGTGCTGGATAAACTCAGCAGATCACAGAATCTATAGGAAGTAAAGAGTAACTAATGTTTCAGATCTGAGCCCTTCGTCAAGATATGAGAAAAAAGCAGGCAGGTAACTGATAAAATGGAGGGAGAAAGGGGCAGGGGAGGAGCACAGGCTAACAGGTAAGTTGTTATAGGTGGGAGGGTAGAACAGAAAAAAAGCTAAGGTGATGGGGAGGGGTAACTTTCTGAATGGAGAAGGAAAGGAGGTGGGGAGTGGAGGGAAGGAGACAGGGATAGGGAAAAATAGAGAGAGAGAGAGACATGCATGGCAGGGGTTCAACAGAAACTGGAGAAGTTGATTTTAATGCCATCTGGTTAGAAAGTGTCCAGATGGAATATTAGGTGTTATTCCTCCAATTTGCAGATAGCCTTGGCTTGGCAGTGTTTGCGATCATCGACAGACATGTTGGTGTGTGGAATTAATATAGTTGGCCTCTGGGAGATCCCTATTATTGCAGCAGACAGAGTGAAGGTGCTCAACAAAGTGATCATCCAGACTGCGTCCAGTTGTTATCAAATCTGCTTTATGTCTCTTCAATCTGAAAGATACCTCATTGGGTGCTGTAACATAGTGCATTGCATTGTAAAGACAAGTCTTTTGGTTCCCATATGGTGGGGCAGAAAGGGATAATAGGGCATGGAGGAGTTCTATGAGATGGTGAGTGAGGTAATGGAGATGAAAGAGTGAAACAGAGCTTCAGAGAATGAATGACCCCATGGAGTGCAGGGAAAGAAGAGGCCTTGTACAGGAGGTATTAAATAATGGGGGGAATCATCTAATGTAGAGACTGGTGAGGTGCAGGGAGAGGTCTCTGCTTCACTTGGACATGAAAAAAGGATTGAAATGAGAAATACAAAAAGTGGAAAACTTTCTGCTGTCAACTATGATGGAGGGTAAGGAAGACTTGTTAAAAGAAGTGATGTGGAATGTGGCTTCAGCAGAATGGAGAATGGAATCCTTGTAGGCAGCAGGATGAAAGTGGATTCATGCTGCATTTCGGTGGAATTTGGTTGCTAACCTATATCCTGAAATAGAAACGAAGTTGAAATTGGAGAAAGAAGATGAATGGGATGTGGAAATTGCATTCATTTCCTCATTCATTGGAAGAAGTTAGTGAGTGCATGACCTTAATTGTTTAATTCTTGGGTAAACAATTGAATGAACTGCTGCTGAAACACTTTCTGTGGGGGGAATTTTTGATCCTGTTGTAACTTTTGCAAACTTTATTAACATTTCCTGCACCCTTCCAGTTTAGTGGCAGCTATTTTTGTTTGTTGAGTCTAATGGAAAGGTTACTTTGGGTTATTTTTCCTCTCTTTCTTTACCCTATTTTCTTGGTTCTGGGATTTTCTTAAGATGGTTAATTATACATGCATAATATGTATATATTTAACAGGAACTTTTAAAGTCTAAATATTGGTCAAGTTAATTTGATAACATTGAATAAACATATTTTAAGATTAGAATATTGGAGATTATCCATCAAAATGCTTAAGGTAATTAAAAACATTTAATAGGGTAGATTCCACCCAAATGTTTCATTTAACAAGGAAATTTAGAAAAAAAACAACCTTAAAATTAGTGTTAACCTTTTCAGGGTGAAATAGGAACACATTTATTTGTTTAAAAGTTAGATGGGATATGGAATTTAACCCAACCTCTCCTCCATAATCAAAGCTTGTGGCTGTGGGTAGTCAGTCAATTGATATTTTCAAGCCCAAGATCAACATATTTGTGCACCATGCTGGTGTGGCAGGTGGGGTAATGATGCTTCACACCACAAACGATCTACATTTGTTCTTGACCTCTGGTACCTTCTCCCTTCATCTTTGTGGACTTCCTTCATGGGCTCCAGTTTCTTTCCATGTCCCTAAATTGTGTTTACTGTCACATTAATTAGTTGCTGTAAATTATCTCATGTGTAGATAAGGAGTAGGACAGTCTCTGTTGAGTATATGCATGATACTGGAAATTAATGTGGCAATTAGATAGCTCTGAAAGCCAGCATAGTTCTAAATGGTTCTTAATAGATTAAATGGTTACCTCCTATGTGATGAGAAAAATTAAATAGTTCATTAACTATTATTACCCAGTAATTACTTTCAGGTAAATTAAGTTGAGATAGAGATCAGCCATAAAGACTTTAAATTGCAAGGCACACTTGACAGGACAATTATAAAAACAAATATGTGAATGCTAAAAAATACTAGAAATAGTTTGCATGTCAGGAAGTATCTGTGGAAAGAGAATTTTTCTGACAGCATTTTGGTTCAACAATTTTAAGAACCACTGCATCCATGTTTTTGGATAGAAGATACTGGTTATAATTGTGCTTTTATTATATTCAACTTCTCTAAACAAATCTTTTGTTTCTTGGTCATTATCCACCTTTGTCTTTTTATAACTGTTCCTTTTGGGAGTAACTTTCCATTCTACGCTGTCACAGACCTACCCTTTTAATTTTCTCATATCTCTGTGCTTAAAAGTCATCACATTTCCAACCTTCACACATTCTGATGAAAAATCATTGAACTCACTCCTCTCTTCACAGCTGCTCTCTCTTGTCTCAGCTGCTGAGTATTTCTAGCATTTTTTTTTGTTTATTTTCAATGATGTAATTCAATGAATTGTCAGTTCCAAATTAAGCTAGTTTTAGATAGACAGAGCTTCAAAGTATTATAAATAATGGGTTTAAACTAAAAAAAATTCTTAAATATTTTAAAAAGGAAAAATTCCTTACAAAGTTTACATAGGATAACAATAAAAATTATGATACAAAGACATGAAGATTTACCAGGAGCATTGACATTGCTTTTGGCAATCCACGTATAACAAGATAATGCTGAGGTTATTCTTACTGCTTTTCACCATAATACACCAGAAACAATATAATAAGATGCAATGGCAAATATACCTAATTTACAATTTTTTTGTTTCCAAGCAACAAATAGTATTTCTTTTTAATTAATTTTTTAAAGATTTTCCAGAATAAAGCTCCTGAATAAAATATCAAAATATAGCCAATTTTTTTAACCCAATAATCCCATAAATTTAAAGTTTCTATGTTAAAATAATAAAGCTTTACCTAAAAAAAAAACCTTATTCTTAGGATCAAGCAACATGGAAACAACCTTATCATCCCTTCAACTCTATGCTCATGGTCAAGCATCCATTCACACAATCTTGCATTAATCTCATGTTTTATCCTAACATTCTCATCGATTCCTTCAATTGGCAATTTCCAATGGCTAATTAATCTACAAACCTGCATGTAGAAATCAGACTGCTCGTGGAAAGTTATCCTTGTCCAGAAGCCGTGCCAGCTTAATCAGAGCCAATGCCCAAGGTCAGAATTAAACCCACCTCTCTGGTGCTGAGGCAATGTCCCAACTAGAGGCAACATTGTGCATCTACTTTTGAAGCTCATCTCTTTTAAAAAAAAAGACACATTCCTCATTTACACTAAAAAAAATTCTAATTCAATAATCAAATTATACTTCATAGTTTATTTGCAATTAGTTTGAGAACAAATGATTTTTCATTTACCAATTGACATTTTCCAATTTATCCTGCCATCCACATTCATTTTCCCTCACCTCCCAATTCCTCATGCATATTTCAGTAGGGTGTGTATTTAAATATGAATGCAGTTGTTATTTTGGGTATTCATTTGAATCTAATTCAAATAAAGAACTTATTACTATCCAGAATCTTTGATTTGCAGAATTTCACCTACATTGATGACTTTAGTCCCAGTAGCACAAGTTCTGCTGATTTGAGTGGATATGTTGCAGAACCAAATTCTACAGGGCGTTCACACACATTGGTACTCTCCTCTGATGAAGTAAGTGATTTGTGTATAGAAGTAACATTGAAATCATTTTAGTTAGTTTTATTATGTCTTGTATGGAACAAATATTAAAATTATGGCAGGCATTTTTATTGGGTGAGGTGGTTTTCTTTATTTTTTTTCTTTCCTTTCCTTGGGGATAAAAGATTAATCTGTTTCCAGTAGTGTCCCAAAAGAAGTTTGGTGTGTATGTTTCTGAATCTACTTCTAATCCTGTCGTGAAATTTGCCATCATCTACTCACCACATCGTAAGCATTTAAAAGCAATGAAATATTGCCATTCTAAAAGTTAAAATTTACTTTTACTCAGCGGTCTAACTGTATTGCAATGATGCAAACTGAATTAAATCCCAGTTTGCTTTCAAGGTTAAAAATAACTTGACAAATTTGATTTTTTTATTGCTCCCTATGAAATGTAAGTATTGAGTTTTGAATGACTTAGGGGAGAAAATTAAATTCCTGAAGTTAAATTTAACTGAGGAACTGAATAGTACCTTGGAATGTAAGATTATACTTTCTGTTTCAAAACAAAGTTTTGATTCTAGGCAGACTAACAAGGTTTGTGGTGAAATAACTGTTAACATGCTCCATTCTCTTGAATTGTGTTGAATGCTTCAATTTGGCCTAAATTAGATGTTAAACATGATTGGTCTATAAAATGGAAATTTTCACAATGGCACAGGTAATAGACCTTCATGAAATTTGGATGATTTGAATAATTTTAATCCCTATGTGTTAAAAGAGGAATTGATTAAAATCCTTAGAATATAAAGCTTGATATAAACTTTCCTATTACCATACCATACCATAGGTAGGTTGGAGGAGGGGCTTGTTGTGCAGTACAACTAGCTTTATTGCAAATTTAAATGCACATATGAGGATACATGCCTCTTAAGTTATTTAAAAGATTTTAGCATCTGTTAGACTGGTTTCCTTAGGTCTGGATTGCCACTCAGTTATCCCTTGGACTTCCAATCCAAGGACTTCCATAATGTGAAGCACTCACCCAAAAATTCCATGCATACAGTGGATACCATTTACAAAATTACTCAAATGCTACTCTAAAAATACATCACATATCCAAAATTCTTTACCAGCAACAAGAGCATAGGAATAGCAGGTTCCTCTCCAACTCACTACCAACCTAACTTGAAAATGTATTGCAGTTCCTTCATCATTGCTGAGCTTAAATCTCTACTGAATAACATTATGGGGAATACCTTCTTCAGAAGGACTACACAATTCAAGAAAATAACACACCATCATCACCTTCTCAAAAAACATAATTGAGGTGCAACAGCTGCCACACAAAAAAGAAAAAAAGAACAAGGCTTCATCACTAACTCATTATTTGAAGATATCTTCAAGTTTTAGGTATATACACAGACTTTTATCTCCCTCTCTTATCTCAGTCCCTCTTCTACAAGTCTGCCTGCCTGGTAGCTGGTCTCTCAATCTGCTGGTTGAGGAATAGAGGAAAAAAATAGAAATGAGTGGTGCCTTGAATTACAAGATTGTGCTTTCATTTCTTGAGTCTAAGTTTAACTCTTGCCCTCATGACATAAAAGAAAGAGCATTAAGTTGAGCATTCTAGATTTAACAAAAAAAAACTTTATTGCACTTGGTTCCTACTGTGCTCAGTTTGGTACTGCTGGGATAAAATATCCAAGTCCTAATTGCTATGGTGACTTGAGATGTCCATAATGATGTCTGCACAGGTTTTGGTTTGATCTGAGTTTTAAAAAATTATTTAATTGTTGACATTGAGCCATCACAATGCAATTCCTAACATAAATTCATTAACCTCAATGTGTTTAAGATATAGATGTTATTGCAATGGCTGGAATGTTGGAAAGAAACTAGTGAAGTTATTTGAGCTGCATCAAAATAAAACTTACAGAATAAAGCAATATTTTTTCCACAATGTTAACATACTATTCATCTCATTGCATTCAAAAAATGCACAAATAATTAATTTTATTAATATTTGTATTTTTTATGTTCTGAAATTTTTTTTCTTAATTTCTCTTGTTGCTAACTCGGCAGAGTCTGGATATGATAGATGATAAGGTGAGATGCTTGATATAACATTTAGCATATTTTTTTATTTTACGATCTTGTTTTTAACCTGATACTCATGCACTCTGAGATGGTTATGGATAGCAGATGTTAGGACTTTACATTTTAAAAAAAGTAGAATGATAAATTGTGGTTCAATGGGTTGATTTCGGTCACATCAATGAAAGAACAGTAGTGTTCTTGCCCACTATGCATAGTTCCATCCATGTTTCATTCTTTATCCATGTATTTAAGCTTTTTTCCCATTGTTGGGTTTGTATATTTCTTCATTTTCCCTGTTTTGTAATTTAATATACGTTTGTAATAAATTTTTTAACTCTCAGTGTCAGTGATTAAATGTTCAATGCAGCTACTCTCAGGTAATCTTAGACTAACTCCCAGCTTCTCTTTTAATTATGTTTTCATTTGATGATATGAAAATATTGTACTATATGATATTCTATATTTATCTTTTAATTCCTTTTCTTGCCCATTCCTTGAAGAATAAATTATCCATTGTAAAAGGAATTAATAGGTTTTGCATTTGCAACATTTTTGGTATTTGATAATTTATCATCTTTCATTCTACATGTATTCTCCTCCATATTTTTAGTATTGATAGATTATTATGTTGCTCCAGTTTCTCACTCCACTTGTAGAGTAAGTGTTCAGGAACATTTTCCTCTGATTTATATAACTCTACTTTA
Organism: Narcine bancroftii; assembly: GCF_036971445.1. Taxonomy (NCBI): domain Eukaryota; kingdom Metazoa; phylum Chordata; class Chondrichthyes; order Torpediniformes; family Narcinidae; genus Narcine; species Narcine bancroftii. The sequence continues at coordinate 391,497,743 of NC_091469.1, forward strand.
AAAAAAAAACATTATTTAAAAGAAAACAGAAACATAACATACAGAATATATAGTCAAAGAAATTATTTCATTAATACCCATCCTCCACTCCCCCCCCCACCCTCAGCCAGCTCCCTTAAGGGAAGCAAAAATAAAATAAAATATGAATTATATATATAAAAAAATATTTTTAAATGTTACAACATTTCAAAGTATATCTAAATGCATATATTTCAAATATGGTAACTACTTACTAACAAAAGAAAAATAATTATCATGTAAAGTATAAGTATTTTTTTTCCATATAAACACATACTTTCAATTCATTATGCCTACGAGCTATATTAATCTCAGTATCATCTTTCCAAGTACTTGCAACACATTTACGGACTACTGATAGTACCAAATGTACAAAGGCAATTTGAATTTTATCCAATTCCATTCCTCTTAACAAATATAAACTTCCCAACAAGAAAATCATTGGATCTAACAGTAGTATAAAATTATATAATTTCTCCAAAACTACTTTAATACCTCACCAAAATGATTGAACTTTAACACAATTCCATACAGCATGTAAAAAAAGTTCCAATACATGAACCACATCTAAAACAAGAATCCGAATTACTAAATCCATATTTTTTTAACTTTTCCGGGGTCAAATACAATTGATGTAAATAATTATAATTAACCATTCCATAGTGCACATTGGTCAATATAATTACATTGTCTTAACACATACTTGCCCAATCTTCTTCAGGAAAAATAAACACTAAATCACTCTCCCATTTAAGTTTAGATTTCTCCCAATCTGGCTTATCCATACTACCTTGTAACAAATTATACATAACTAAAATATAGCCCTTTTTAGGTATCGAGGAAGTCAAAGATTCAAATCTCGACAAAGTAGGTAAAATCATCTCTTTACCATAATTATATTTTATCAAAGCTCTAAGTTGATAATACGCAAACAATGAATTAACAGGTATATGAAATCTTTCTTTCAAATGATTAAAAGAAAGAAATTGCCCCTCTACAAAACAATCTTGTATTGTCTTTATACCTTTAGAATACCAAGTCTTTAAATTGTTAAACATTGAAAAAGGAATAAGCTGATTATTTTACAATGGAGTTAAAATTGATAATTTATCTTTCAACCCTAACACCCTGTTTTTTTTTTAACCAAATCTTTAACAAATGTTTCAATATCGGCATATTATATTGCTGTAACAAATTCAATTTCCAACGAAATATAAATTCATGTATTTCAATCCTAGGAATACACGCCATCTCCACTTTAGCCCAGCTAGGAGGCTGATCTAAATCCATCAATCTACTTTAGAACTTCAACTGGGCCCTTCATAATAATTTTGAAAATGTGTTAATTGTAATCCACCCAGTGTATATTTCCATGTAAGTCGATGCAGTGCCATTCGAGCTAATTTACCTTTCCATAAAAATTTTCACTGCTTTATTCAAATCTTGAAACAAAGACTCTCATAAAGTAAACAAGGTAGTGACTGAAATAAATATTGAATTCGTGGAAAAATATTCATTTTAATACAATTAACCCGACCAACCAAAGTTTTTCCACTTAATCAAATCTGCTTTGATCCATCTTAATAAAGGTATATCATTTAATTGATATAATGATTGATAATTCGTATCCATAAACACACCTAAATATTTAATTTTACTTGTCCACCTTAATTTTGTAAAAGTCTTAAATTCAGAATAATCTCCCACTCCAACAGGTAAAATTTCACTTTTATCCCTATTAACTTTATATCCCGATAATTCTCCAAATTTCAACAAGCACTCTTGCAATTTTTTCCGGTTCCGTTAAATATACCAACACGTCATCCGCAAATAAATTAATTTTATATTCTTCATTCTTAACCCATATTTCTCTAATTTCTTAGCTTGAGCTAACTAATAACCAATGCAAATAAAGCTGGGGACAATGGGCAGCCCTGTCGAGTTGAATGGGTCAATTTAAATGGTAAAGAAATTTGTCCATTCGTCACCACCCTAACCATCGGGTTCGTATATAAATCCTTAACCCAACCAATAAAAAAAGGGCCAAATTTAAATTTCTCTAACACCTCAAATAAAAAATTCCACTCAACCCAATCAAAAGCTTTTTCTGCTTCTAATGCAACCATCATTGGATGGTTAGGTTGCTTTCTGTATCCACTGACCAAAGTAATTATTCGATGTATATTGTCTGATTCATTTCTATTTTTAATAAAACCTGTTTGATCAATATGTATCAATTTAGGAAAATATTTAGTGAGTCTATTAGCTAATATTTTCGCTATAATTTTATTATCCACATTTAATAAAGAAATAGGTCCATATGAAGACACTTTCATTAAATCTCTATCTTTTTTTGGAATAACGGTTATTAAAGCACTAGAACATGATTCCAGTAATTTCTGATTTTCAGTAACTTGATTTAACACCTCTCCAAATTCAATAGATAAATCATCATAAAAAAATGTATAAAATTCCACAGGGAATCCATCATCCCCTGGGGACTTTCCATTTGGCATTTCCTGAATAGCTTCCTTAATTTCAAAATCCGTAAAAGGAGATTCCAATTCCTGAACATTAATTCCATCTAATACCGGTAACTTTAATTTAGATAAGTAAGAATCAATAAAACCATTATCCTGTTTCCCCTCAGAAATATATAATTTTTGATAAAATGAATAAAATTGGTCATTAATTTCCTGAGGCTTATGTTATTATTGATTTCTTCTTAACAGCATTAATAATCCAAGACATCTGTTCAGCTTTCAATTGCCAAGCAAGTACTTTATGAGCTCTTTCCCCCAACTCATAATAACGTTGTTTAGATTGATTAATTAAGCGGTCAAACTGATAAGTTTGTAAAGTATTATAAATCAACTTCAACCTCTCCAATGCAATTTTTTTTTCTTCTGTTACCCCTTTCTGAAAATCCTTCTCTAGCTCTGCAATCTTATTTTCTAACTCTAAACTTTCTGCCATATATTGTTTTACTTTCATAGAATAACTAATAATCTGCCCTCTCAAATAAGCTTTTAAAGCATCCCATATTACAAAATGACTATCCTCAGAATTAACATTTTCAGACAGAAATAAAGAAATCTGCTCTTTAACAAAAGTAACAAACTCCGGTTATTTCAATAACATTGCATTAAACCTCCTTCGAAATGACGGACGCACTACCTCCGAACTTTCAAGAGAAAAAAGTAATAATGAATGATAACATAACATAACATAACAATTACAGCACGGAAACAGGCCATTAGGCCCTTCTAGTCCGCACCGAACCAAACACCCCTTTCTAGTCCCACCTCCCTGCACAATGCCCATAACCCTCCATCTTCTTCTCATCCATATACCTGTCCAACCTTTTCTTAAATAATACAATTGACTCCGCCGCCACTATTTCTCCCGGAAGATGATTCCACACAGCTACCACTCTCTGAGTAAAGAAGTTCCCCCTCATGTTACCTCTAAACCTCTGCCCCTTAATTCTTAACTCATGTCCTCTTGTTTTAATCTTTCCTCCTCTTAACGGAAATAGTCTATCCACATCCATTCTGTCTATCCCTTTCATAATCTTAAATACTTCTATCAAATCCCCTCTCAACCTTCTACGCTCCAAAGAATAAAGACCCAATCTGTCCAATCTCTCCCCATACTCCAGATGCTTAAACCCAGGCCACATTCTGGTAAACCTTCTCTGCACTCTCTCCACTCTGTTTATATCCTTCCTATAATTAGGTGACCAGAACTGCACACAGAACTCCAAATTAGGCCGCACCAACGTCTTATACAATCTCAACATCACCTCCCAACTCCTATATTCCATACAATGATTGATAAAGGCCAGCATACTAAAAGCCTTCTTCACCACCCTATTCACGTGAGTTTCTACCTTCAGGGAACGATGTACCGTTACTCCTAAATATTTCTGCTCTTCTGTATTCCTCAATGCTCTCCCATTTACCACATATGTCCTATTCTGATTCTTCTTACCAAAATGAAGCACCTCACACTTATCAGCATTAAATTCCATCTGCCATTTTTCAGCCCACTTTTCTAAGCAGCCCAAATCCCTCTGCAATCCTTGAAAACCTTCTTCATTATCCACTATTCCACCTATCTTAGTATCGTCTGCATATTTACTAATCCAATTCACCACCCCATCATCTAGATCATTAATGTATATAACGAACAACAATGGGCCCAATACAGATCCTTGAGGCACACCACTGGTCACCGGCCTCCAACCTGACAGACAATTATCCACTACCACTCTCTGGCCTCTCCCTTTCAGCCAATGTTCAATCCATTTGACTATCTTAAAATTTATACCTAAAGACTGCACCTTCTTAACTAACCTTCCATGTGGTACCTTATCGAAGGCCTTACTGAAGTCCATATAGACAACATCCACTGCGCTACCCTCATCCACATTCCTAGTCACCTCTTCAAAAAATTCAATCAGATTGGTCAAACATGACCTTCCTCCCACAAATCCATGTTGAGTGCTCCTGATCAGACCCTGTCTATCCAGATGTTTATAAGTACTATCTCTAAGAATTTTCTCCATTAATTTACCTACCACAGACGTCAAACTTACAGGCCGATAGTTGCCAGGCTTCCTCCTTGAACCCTTTATAAATAACGGAACCACATGCGCAATGCGCCAATCCTCCGGCACTATCCCCATATCTAATGACATTTGGAAAATTACCGCCAGAGCCTCTGCTATTTCCTCCTTCACTTCTCTCAATGTCCTGGGGAAGATCCCGTCTGGTCCCGGAGACTTATCCACCTTTATATTCTTCAAAAGCCTTAAAACTACACCTTTTGTAATCTCTATATTCCCCATATTTACCCAATTTGCTTTTTTTATCCCACATCTCCCAATATCCTTCTCCTTAGTGAATACCGAAGAAAAGAAACTGTTCAATATCTCCCCCATTTCTCTAGGCTCCACACACAGTTTTCCACTCTGATTTTCTAAGGGACCAATTTTGTCTCTAGCTTTCCTCTTACCATTAACATATTTGTAGAACTCTTTTGGATTAGTTTTCACCCTGCTTGCCATAGTTTTCTCGTACCTTCTTTTAGCTTTCCTAATTCCTCTCTTAAGATTCCTCTTACATTCAATGTATCTTTCAAACATCTCCTTAACTCCATGCTTCTTATATCTAATGTACGCCTCCCTTTTTCTTCGAACCAAGTTTCCAATATTCCTTGAAAACCACGGCTCTCTCAAACCTTTTGCCCCTCCTTTTAACCTAACAGGAACATAAAGCTTTTGCACTCTCAAAATCTGATCTTTAAAAGACTTCCATCTCTCTACTACATCCTGCCCATAAAACAAATTGTCCCAATGCACACCCTGCAAGTCCTTTCGCATCTCCTCAAATCTAGCTTTTCCCCAATCAAAAACCTCAATCCTTGGCCCTGATTTCTCTCTTTCCATAATGACATTGAAGCTGATGGCATTATGATCACTGGACCCGAAGTGCTCGCCAACACTAACCTCCGTCACTTGACCCATCCCATTTGCCAACAGTAGATCTAACACTGCTCCTTCTCTGGTCGGCACCTCTACATATTGTTGTAAAAAACTATCTTGCACACATTTCACAAACTCTAACCCATCCATTCCTTTCACAGAATGTGTTTCCCAATCTATATGTGGAAAATTAAAATCTCCCATAATTACAACCCTGTGCTTATCACAAATATCTACTATCTCCCTACAGATTTGCTCCTCTAGGTCTCGGTCCCCTCCGGGTGGTCTATAATACACCCCTACAAGTGTAACCTCTCCTTTCCTACTCCTCAGTTCCACCCAAATAGCCTCCGTGGATGTGCCCTCTAATCTATCCTTCCTAGGCACCGCTGTAATATTTTCCCTGACAAGCAATGCAACCCCACCTCCTCTTGCCCCTCCGACTCTATCACACCTAAAACAACGAAACCCAGCTCATCCACCTTTTTTACAATACTCCTGGCATTAAAATATATGAATTTCAGGGATTTCCCATTTTTTAATCCCTGTTTTCCCTCATCTTTAAGAACAACATTATTTACTTTTCCTGCCAATTGCCCTTCATCTTCTTCCAGAGCATTTCCCTTCTCTATCACCTGCCCATCCATATTCAAATACTTACTACAAACTTTCATTGTTTGCATTCTAACCTTCTCCTTACTGCTCTGTACTATTTTGTTCCCTCCCCCCAACCATTCTAGTTTAAAGGATCCTGAGTAGCCCTAGCAAATACCTCTGCCAGGATTCTGGTCCCCCTGGGATTTAAGTGTAACCCGTCCTTACTGTACAGGTCACATCTCCCCCAAAAAAGGTCCCAGTTATCCAGAAACTTAAAACCCTGCCCCTTACTCCACCCCTTCAGCCACGTGTTAATCCTCCACCTCATTCTATTTCTATTCACACTGTCACGTGGCACAGGGAGTAATCCAGAGATTACCCCCTTTGCGGTCCTTCTTTTTAACTCCCTACCTAACTGCCTGTACTCACTTTTTAGGACCTCTTCTCTAATTCTCCCTATGTCATTGGTACCTACATGTACCACGACCTCTGGCTCCTGTCCCTCCCACTTTAGGATATCTGGGACACGAGCAGCAACATCTCGGACCCTGGCACCAGGGAGGCAAACCACCATCCGGTTCTCCTTGCTGCGTCCGCAGAATCCCCTATCCGTCCTCTTAACTATGGAGTCTCCTACCACAATTGCCCTCCTCTTCCTTTCCCTCCCTTTCTGAGCTACAGGGGCCGACCTCGTGCCGGAGGCACAGCCACTGTCACTCCCCCCAACCTTGATGTCCCCCTCAACAGTGCTCAAAGAGGCGTACTTATTGCTGAGGGTTACATTCACAGGGCTCGTCTCTGGCACCTTACGTTCTTTTGTCCCTCTCCTAACAGTTACCCACCTTTCATCCTCCCGTGGCCCTGGCGTGACCACCTGGCTGTAACTCCTGTCTATGACTACCTCTGTTTCCCTAACCAGCCTGAGGTCATTGAGCTGCAGCTCTAGTTCCCTAACACGGTCCCTGACAATCTGCAGCTCGACACACCTAGTGCAGATATGGACATCTGGGAGTCTGGAAGACTCCAGGACCTCCCACATCCGGCACTCCCGACAACACACAGCCTTAACACTCATCCCTTACCCCAATGAAGAAGTAATGAAGACTATCTTAGCTTTCTCTCCGCCTGCTTTCGCCGAAGCCTGATGAGCCAAAGGCTGGAAGTCCCACTCCATCACTGGGCCACTCACTCGCTGGGCCGCTCGCTGTCCCTCTTATTTATTGGCCTTTTACCAATTAACCCCTTCACACTCTCCTGTACGCTGGCTCGACCAATGGCCGCCTCCGACGCCGACTCCTCCCCGCAGACCCTGGTAAGAGACTTTTTAAAAAGTTTTCTTACCTGCCCCGGACTCTTTTCTTTTCTGTCCTTCTCCTCTCTCCTCTCCTCTCCTCTCCTCTCCTCTCCCTACTGCTAAGCTCTGTCCCCAGTAAGAGTCTTTAAAAAGACCTTACCTTCCCGTCACACTCTCCTGTACGCTGGCTCGACCAATGGCCGCCTCCGACGCCGACTCCTCCCCGCAGACCCTGGTAAGAGACTTTTAAAAAAGTTTTCTTACCTGCCCCGGACTCTTTTCTTTTCTGTCCTTCTCCTCTCTCCTCTCCTCTCCTCTCCTCTCCTCTCCTCTCCTCTCCTCTCCTCTCCTCTCCTCTCCTCTCCCTACTGCTAAGCTCTGTCCCCAGTAAGAGTCTTTAAAAAGACCTTACCTTCCCGCCACACTCTCCTGTACGCTGGCTCAACCAATGGCCGCCTCCGACGCCAACTCCTCCCCGCAGACCCTGGTAAGAGACTTTTAAAAAAGTTTTCTTACCTGCCCCGGACTCTTTTCTTTTCTGTCCTTCTCCTCTCTCCTCTCCTCTACTCTCCTCTCCTCTCCTCTCCTCTCCCTACTGCTAAGCTCTGTCCCCAGTAAGAGTCTTTAAAAAGACCTTACCTTCCCGTCACACTCTCCTGTACGCTGGCTCGACTAATGGCTGCCTCCGACGCCGACTCCTCCCCGCAGACCCTGGTAAGAGACTTTTAAAAAAGTTTTCTTACCTGCCCCGGACTCTTTTCTTTTTTGTCCTTCTCCTCTCTCCTCTCCTCTCCTCTCCTCTCCTCTCCTCTCCTCTCCTCTCCTCTCCTCTCCTCTCCTCTCCCTACTGCTAAGCTCTGTCCCCAGTAAGAGTCTTTAAAAAGACCTTACCTTCCCGTCACACTCTCCTGTACGCTGGCTCGACCAATGGCCGCCTCCGACGCCAACTCCTTCCCGCAGACCCTGGTAAGAGACTTTTAAAAAAGTTTTCTTACCTGCCCCGGACTCTTTTCTTTTCTGTCCTTCTCCTCTCTCCTCTCCTCTCCTCTCCTCTCCTCTCCTCTCCCTACTGCTAAGCTCTGTCCCCAGTAAGAGTCTTTAAAAAGACCTTACCTTCCCGTCACACTCTCCTGTACGCTGGCTCGACTAATGGCTGCCTCCGACGCCGACTCCTCCCCGCAGACCCTGGTAAGAGACTTTTAAAAAAGTTTTCTTACCTGCCCCGGACTCTTCTTTTCTGATCTGATGTAACTCAACTTTTATATTCAGCTCGTAATACTCTACCTTGTAAATGCGCTGATACCAAAAATAAATCAATTTTAAAAAATGAATCATGTCTCGAAGAATAAAAAGAAAAATCCTTTTCTGTAGGGTTAACTTTTCTCTAAATATCCACCAAATTTAAATACTTCAAAGGGTCGAGAACACTATTAAAATCACCACCAACATTAGCTTGAGTTAACAATAAAAAAGCTTCTGAAATAAACAGCTCATCATCTATATTAGGAGCATAAAGATTCAACAAAATCCACGATTCAGCAAAAATTTTACAATTCACTCTCAACACCCTACCCGCATACCCCTCTAAAGATTCCAATTCAAAAGGTAAATTTTTATGGATCAAAATCCCTACTCCCCTTGCCTTAGAATTAAAAGAAGAAGCAAAAACATGACCAACCCAATCCCTTTTCAATTTCAAATGTTCTTTCTCAGTCAAATGCGTTTCTTGTAAAAAAGCAATATCAATTTTCAATTTTTTTTTACATCGGCCAATATTCTTTTTCTCTTGATTGGATTATTTAACCCTTGCACATTAAGAGTTGCAAAGTTCAATTGAGAGATTTTTTTAACTACTAATGTAATGATACACTATAAAATAATACTCCCTTCTACAATTCTTCCAGAAAAAAACTCCCTCAAAAAAATAAATAAAAATAAAGTAAAAATAACAAAACAACAAAACAAAAAAAACCAAAACCAAAATAAAAACCACCCAAAGGTAGTAATACCCTAAAAATCTGGGTGTGGTAAACCCATTAGTGGCAGATGACTATCAAAGTTTTCAATGTCATCTACCCCACCCCCAGCCAGATACATATTGATTATTTAATCAAACACAATCAAAAATAGTCCACATATTCAACCCAATGATTCCAAGCCCAATGACTGCTCCGGATCTTCAACATCAAAAAGACTCTATGTCATTTCTTCTTTCCTTCCATTCTTTCCATTCCCATGTCCATTTCTATTTCCATTCACTCTCCTTTTAGGAGATAATGGAGGAGGAGATCCATTTCTTCGCAATTCCAGCAAAGAATTAGGAAAAACCAAGGCATCATGATCATTCTCAAAAAATTGAGATTGAAAATTACCATAGAAAACTTTCAAAATTGCAGGATAATGAAAAGTAAACTTGTAACCTTTTCGCCACAAAACATCTTTAGCTGTATTCTCGTCGTCTTCTAATAACCTCCTGACTCAAATCAGCATAAAAGAACAGGAGGAGGGACCCCTTATAGGCCATGCTGCCCGCGCGCACGACTTCACATGGATGCGGGTCGTCAACGGCCGAACCATTAATGGACATTGATTCTGTCTTGCATTCTTTACTGCCATACGTAGAATCATTTCACGATCTTGATATTTTAAACAACAAATCAAAACTGCTCTCGGTGCTTGTCCTGGAAGTAGTCTTCTTCTCAAAGCCCTATGAGCCCTATCCAATTCCAAACCTTCAGGGAAAAACTCTTTAACCAGCACCTCTGGGATCCAGTGCTTAAAATTTTTTAAGGTCAGCACCTTCCATATCCTCTGTAAGTCTAACTATTTTCACATTATTCCTCCAAATTTGATTTTCCAATGAATCAATCTTCTTCATTAAATCTCTTTTCTGAATCCCCCAATTTACAAAAGAGCCTTCCACTTTTTCCATTTTTTCTCTATTTCGTTCCACTTGAGAAAGCTGTTTCAATTTTCTTAATATAACTTTTAACATAATTTCCTGCTTCACAGTTGACATTTCATCACATAAAGTATTCATTTTTATTTTCATCTCCATAAATCCTTGAGTCATTTGAGTTGATATTTGTTTTGACATATTATGCATTTGCTGTATTTGACCAGCAATCCCTTCCAGAACAGTAAATACTGAATCCAGTCCAGATTCCAGTTCCACTTTTTGAGATTCACCCTCTTTAACAGCAAGCTCCTCCTCCTGGACGTATTCCAATAAGTTAAGTTCCTCTTCTTCCTCAGTCAGCACAGTTCCCTTAACTGAATGGCTGCGGGTCTGGATGCCTGCTGCTGGCACCCTGACCTCTTCGGGATGCCAGTGCTCAGGCTCCCCCACAGCGCTGATTTTCTCCAATAGCTCCCGGGCCCGCAATGCCACACGCAGGCCAGGTGAAGCCATCGGACGTGCAAAGGCGTCTTCTGACGCTACCCTGCGCGCCACCGGGCCGCCCAGCAGGCTCGCGGGACCCCTTATAGGCCATGCTGCCCGCGCGCACGACTTCACGTGGATGCGGGTCGTCAACGGCCGAACTCACTGATGTGCCGGCGCCATCTTGCGGATGCAGGATCGGCGCCGGAGTCAAAAGCGAATGGGCTGGAGTCCTCTGAGGCTTGGAGACTCCCAACGATGACTCCATAGATTCAGCAATACAGGTAGGCCTCAATTCTTCCACACTTTTATATGGTAGTTTTTTCTGAAGCTGAGGTTTAGGCTTTTTCACGTGAGATGCCATCATAAAGCACTGTTATTTAAATAACTGTAAATCTTATTTTTAATCACTTTTAGACTATTTAATGATCCAGCTGGGGAGAGGTGGAACACACGTCTTCCTTCTACGCCATCTTGCCACACCCCCCTATAGCTCTATCTTAAGCCAAGCCAGTTTTTCTCCTGCTTGGTAGAAGTTTGACAAAAATCTTAATTGGGCTGCCCTACAATAGTTTTTGAAATTTGGTAATTGCAATTCCCCTTGTTTATATGTCCAAGTTAGTTTATCCAAAGCTCCTCTTGATTTTTTGCCTTTCAGTTGGAACTTTCTTATTAATTTATTCAATTGTTTAAAGAATTCCCGTCAAGGGAATCAGTAATGTTTGGAATAAGTACCGCAGATGTGGAAATACATTAATTTTGATGCAGTTTACTCTCCCTATTAGAGTTAGTGGTAGTTATTTCCATTTCTCTAAATCTTTTTCTATTTTTCTCATTAATGGTTGATGATTTGAGTTAAATTATTATCTATTATGATACCTAATTAACATATGACCTGTGATTGCCATTTGAAAGCAGATTCCCTTTTACATTCCATATAGTCAACTTTATTCATTGGTATCACCTCACTTTTATAATGTTAACCTTGTATCGTGATATTGCCCCATATTCTTTCAATTTTATATATAACCTCTTTATTGATTTATCTGGGTGTGTTAAGTATATTATAATATCATCTGCAAATAAGCTAATTTTAAATTCTTCCTCTTTTATCTTTATTCCCTTTATCATGGGGTCTTTTCTTATTAGTTCTGCCAATGGTTCTATAGCTAAAGCAAACAGGGAAGGAGATAGTTATTGAGCTACTCAATTTAATGTAATCTGAAAGACATCCTTTCTTTACCACTTTTGCCATAGGATCATTATATAGTGCCCTCATCCAGTTAATTAATGTTTCCAGTAATTTAAATTTCTGTAGTACTTTAAAAAGATAATTCCATTCAACCCTATAGAAGGCTTTCTCTGCATCAAGAACTACTGATACAGAAATTTTGCTTGCGCTGTATAAATCAGTTTAAAAAATTTACACACATTATCTGCCATTCTTCTGTTTTTAACAAATCCCGTCTGATCTGACTTCACCAATTTCGGTACACAATCCATTAATCTATTTGCTAATGGTTTTGCAATTAATATGTAGTCTGCATTTAGTAAAGATATTGGCCTATATGAAGCCGGTGAGAACAGGTCCTTTTCTGTTTTTGGAATTACTAAGATTATTGCCATTTTGCAAGATTCTGGGTCACTTCCACTTGTTTCATTACCTCTAAGAGGAGTGGAATTAGTAGATTATTGAATTCCTTTTAAAATTCCATGGGAAATCTATCTTCACCTGGTGCTTTATTATTTGGTAATGTCATTAGTGTATCGTATATTTCTGTGGTTGTCAGGGGTTTTAGTAATTTATCTTGTTCTTCCAATTGTAATTGAGGTAATTCAATATTTGACAAGAGTTTATCTACTTTAGCATTCTTCCCTAGGAATTTGGTTTGATATAGTTGCTTTTAAAATTGTGGATTATATGAAATCTGATATGGTTATGCAAAAGTTTGTCATAATTAATATTAATGCACCATTAAATAGTTAGATTTTTTATTATTTTCTCTAGTTTTTCATGGTACTTATCAGTGTATATATTTTGCATACAAATATAACAAACCACGTTGGTTCCTTGCATTTCATAAACTGAGTTTCCATTTGAGAGATCAAATGCAAAATGTTTGGAGAAATATGACAAATTGGACAGGAACACCCTAATTCATGCATTTTACTGCTGGTTTGGTTACCAGACACTTCTGTCTGAATTGGACATTAATGAAAGCAAGCATTGTTAAACTTCATTTTATCTCAAAACAAGATCTAGCCCAATGCATTTTTTGTGATAGATTTGTTTAGAGGTATTCATCATTTTAACCAACTTAGGATATTTGGCTGAAGTAAATCTGAATCCAAATAGACCACTAATTGATAGATGGCAAAAATGTCAAGTGGATGAGCATCTGTCCTGGCAGCAAAGGCTACAAGGTTGATTAAAATAGTAGATAATTACATCATTTTGCCTGAACATTTGAGGGATGAAGGTTCTTGGGTGGTGAGGTGGGGGAAAGGGATGGCTCTCTTGGAATTGATGGCTGGAAAAAGGTAAATATCAGAACAGAGTGAGAAGACATGGAGATAAAGGAGAGATGTTCTTTTATTTTTGCTCTCCCTCCCCTTTGCCAGCCTCCCACCAATTCTGAATTAGTGGATTTGAATTAATAGCTCATAGCAGAGATTAATGTCATGTATGTAATATGTGGAAAGTAAACAAAGAACTGCATATACTTTGTATAGCCTTTTATAGACTTCCGTAAGCATCACTTGAACTTCTGCCAAAAACAAAATTCCAGGGAATATGATTATCTTTAAATAACAACAAACAAAATGTCAAGAAGTTGATATTATGTTATTTTCACTACTATGAATTTCTGTTTGTACTCTTAAAGATTCTTGATGAAGGACATTCACCCAAACATAATCAATGGAAGACTTGTGCTGTTTTGGAATGGAGCACTCATCAGGTTTCTCATTGGCTTATGGGACTAAACATGGAACAATACATTCCACAATTTATTGCCAAAAGCATTGATGGAGAGCAATTGCTTCAGCTGGATGGAAACAAACTGAAGGTGAGCAGATTTTCTAAAAATAACATTTACTAGTTTTTGTTTGTGTTTGAATATAAAGTTCATAGCACATTTATTAGAAATGGTATCTTGTATCATAGAAGTACACAAATCGAGCTGTGATGGTAATGGTCATAGGACCATAAGAGCAAAATTATGCACAGTACTTCAGGTGTAGCCTCAACAATACCCTGTATATTTGCAACAGAACTTACTTGTTTCCAAATTCCAACCCCTTTGCTATATAGTCTGAAATACCATTTGCCCACTTGACTATTTTGTGCATCTCCTGTTTCTTTAAGATTCATGCACAAGAATATTTAATACCTAATTTAACCTAATCCTTTTCCATTTAACAATCTGCCTTTTGACTTGTTTCTAACATGCATGACCTCATATTTTCCCACGAAACTCCATTTTCTCACTCAGTCATGTTGCAAAATCTGCCATATCCTCATCACAATTTATCCTTCATTCTATTTTTGTGTCATCAACAAATTTGGATACCTATATTCTGCCTGCACCTCCAAGTCATTAATATGAAATAATAAATAATTGAGGGCCAAGTACAGATCTCTAAAAATACTCTACTAGTTATATCCTTCCAACCTGTGAAAGATCCACTCTGTCTCATTCTCTTTTCCTTGTGATAACCAGTTTTCAGTCTTTGCCAATACACTTACTCTAATGTCATGGGCTCTTGCAACATCTCATCCCCAGGCCATTCCCAAGTGTTACGTGCTAAACAAGTCAAGTTTATTTTCATATATATCAAGATACAATGCAAAAGTTTGTTTTGTGAGCACTCTGTTTTACTTCCAGTAACTTTCTTCTATTAAGCAAAGGTGGCTGTTAGTAGGAAGGGATTGGTAAATAAGAGAGACGAAAAGAGTGATCCTTTGGAGAAGAGAGGGAAGATGTGTCTGGTGAAGGGATCCAGTTGTACGTGACAGAAATTGCAGAGAATATGTATGCAGAGGCAGGTGGTAGGTGAAGACCAAGGGAGCCCAGTCCATTTTATGTAGGGCAGGGGAAGGGCTGAGGGCAGTTGTGCAAGAAATGGAGGAGTTGCGGGTGAAGGCTACTTTGAGAGCAGAAAGGGGTAAGCCACATTTACGAAAGAAGTGCGAACTGTGCAAAAGGAAGTCTTCAGAATCTGCATAATTTTTTGCCAGGGCACCAGTGACTAGAGCAAAGGATGGAGGGGATACCGCAAGTTCTAAAAATGGCTGAGTTTAGTGTGAGACCTACAGGAAAGATGTCAATAAAGATCGCAGGAAAGATGTATTGGGATGTTGTTGGGACTTGAGGAACTGAGTTACAGGGAATGATTAAACAGTTTAGGGATTTATTTCTTAGTGTATAGAAGACCAGCCTATTTGAGTGAGTTGTTTTAAAAAGAGTGCAGAGCGGGGACTCGAGCCATTGTGAACTCTGAGCCATCGCAGACAGAGGAGGAATGTAGGACTCAGGAGAGCGGTAAGTGGAGGGAATCAGCTTAGGTGAGTGAGTTGTTTTAAAAAGAGCACGGAGGCCAACTGAAGGGTTAAATAGAGTGTTAATTTGTGGGACTGAGTACTTGAGATTGTTACGGGCCCAGAGGACCCCAAAACCCAGCAGCAATAGAAATTCACTAAGACAAATAGTTACTTAAATAAAAGTGATTTTGAATTTCCTTTAAACATAAAAACAGGATCAGACTTTAACTTATTACTATTAACTTCACTTTACCCCCTTCTAATTCTAAGCGCACATGTATGTAATGTGTGTAAGTTCAGAAATGTTTTTTGATTCACAGTCCAATCTCACTTCTCACTCCTCCAACTTTACCGGTATCAGACAATTCTTATACTGTGCTCAGAATTTAGCATTTATGAATTTTCACCAAGCTCTGGTGCTTAAAGGTAATTGGTTACCGCTCAGGAAAGTTCTTGTTGGTTTCAGAGAGAGATTTGTTGCTTGTTGGACACACAGAAACTGATTCCCTCCAATCAGCCATTTCAGGTCTTGCCAAAGACACTTGCCCCATCAAGGTTTTCCAAATGATAACCTCTTCTTCTGCAGGTAACCATAGAGTTCCTTTTGTTTCCTTTATTTCAGGTGAAACACTTCAGCCAGCCATTTCCTCTTGAATGTACCACAAGGGTTTTCAACAGACTGAACCCCATCTTCAAAATATGGTTTCAACAATCTACCAGCTTACCATGACTCCAGAAACAAGTTTTCTCTCTCTCTCTCAGAAAGCCTAATTGGTCTCCTCTCCCTCTCTGCTTGCAAAACCACATGACCTTCTTAGAACAGCAAAACTGCAACCAGACAGATTGCAGCACCGGACCCAAACCTCTGAGCCCGTTCATCTGTTGCTTTCAAAACAATAATCCATTACTCCACAGCATGTCCAATTAACACCTACTTGTGAAGTTTCTTGAGCTTGGATTCTTCTATTTGCACCTCCTTATGAAAACCTCTAGCAAAGCAGATTTCATTGTCCCTACAAAGGTCTTGGGTTGAAGTGTCTGGTTTGAGCAAAAGCTCTTGCATTTTAAATGAGATCTGTTTTGTGAAGTGTTTGTGACCTACACTACCCCCACAATCTGTCTCCTTCAAAAACATATCTATATGTGATATAAAATATAATATAATCCATCACAAGATAATTGGCTGAGACAAATAAAAGGAGGGGAAGCTGAAGAGGTGCAGCCAGTGTGTGATTGACTCAGGGAAGGAGTGGAGCTTTGAGGCTTGGGCTTGAGAGGCTTAGGTGAGCAGAGGTTGACAACGAGCTTGCTTCCAGTGAGGTAAGGCCAGATGGGGTAATTTAATCCTTTAATTAAATTAGGAGTAGGTAATGGAGTTAGCTAGGGCAGTGGATTGCTCTATTTTCAGGATGTGGGAAATCTGGAACAGCACAATTGTCCCTCATCACTACACCTGAAAAAGGTGCATCCAGCTCCAGCTTCTGACAAATTTCGAGATAGAGCTAGAGCTGGATGAACTCTGGATCATTAGCGAGGCAGAGGGGGTGATAGAGAGGAGCTTCAGGGAGACAGTCACCTTAAAAGTCAGGAGGCAGGTAGCTGGGTAACTGTCAGGAGAGGGAAGGGGAATAGACAGAGAGAGCCGAGCACCCCTGTGGCCATTCCCATCAACAATAGTATACCGTATTAGATACTGTTCGTGTGGACATCCTACCAGGGACAAGTTATAGTGGTCACATCTCTGGCACCGAGGAAGGAGGAAAGAGGAGAACAGTAAAGATGGAGATGGGAATTCAAAAGTTTGGGAAACTGATAGGAGGTTCTGTGGGAGATACCAAGAATACCAGATGGTCTGTTGCATCATTGGTGCCAGGGTCCGCGATATCCCTGGTTGAGTTCTTGATATTGTTATGAGCCCAGCGGACCCATAAACCCATCAGCAATAGATATTCACCAAGACAAATTGTTACTTAAACAAAAGTTGCTTTTAATTATCTTTAAACATAAAAACAAAATCACACTTTAACTTATCACTTTTAACTTAACTAACCTAACTTAACCCCCTTCTAATTCTAAGGGCATGTGTATGTACAAGTTACAGAAAAATTATTTGATTCACAGTCCATTCTCACTTCTCATTCCTCCAAGTTCATTGGTTGCAGGCAATTCTTATACTGTGCACAAAATGTAGCGTTTATGTTCACTAGGCTTTGGTGCTAGAAAGGTAAATGGGTACCACTCAGAAAGTTCTTGTTAGTTTTCAGAGAGAGAGATTTGTTGTTTGCTGGTCACCCACAACAGTGTCTTGCCGAAAAAACTTGCCCCATCATAATGATAACCTCTTTCTTTCAGATCACCACAGAGAGCCTTTTTGTTCCTCTTATTTCAAGTGAATCTTTAGGCAGCCAGTCCTCTCCTCTTGCATGAACCACAAGGGCTTTGACCAGGCTGAACTAAGCACTCACAACCCATCTTCCAAATGAGGTTTTCCACAAGTTTGCCAGCTTATTCTGTTTCAGTCCCAGCTGCTGCTGCTGACTGTAAAACTGCAGAACTTTCTCTCCCTCTCTCTCTCTCTCACACAAAGAAAAAGCCTGTTTTACTCTCTTTGCTTGCAAAACCCCATGACCCTCTTAGAACAGCAAGTTCCACCCCAGTCAGCCTGCAGCTCTGACAAGTTCTTTCATCTGTTGCCTTTTTGTAAACAACAATCCATTAGTGAAGTCTCTTGGGCACTCTCCAAAGTTTTTGCAAAGGCTCCTGGCACCAGATTGCCTAGCATGAGCAGAGCTCCAGTATTTTAAATAAGATCTATTTTAAAGTGTTTGTATGTGACTTACACTAAAAAGCTTTCCCCAATTTATCTCCCAAAATCATAGCTATATACAATTCAAAGACAACATAATCTGTTACAGTATTCTCGGGTTGAGCAGCCAGATGTTGTGATTCATGTAGGGGCCAATGACATGGGTAGGAAGGATGAGGAGGTTCTGCAAAGAGAGTTTATGGAGTTAAGGGCAAAGTTGAAGGACAGGACCTCCAGGGTTGCGATCTCAGTAGTGCTACCCTTGCCATGAGCTAGTGAGGCTATAGGAAGTTAATGTAGCTAAATATGTGCTAAAGAGGTACAGAAGGGAGGGCTTCATGTTTCTGGACAATTGGGCTCTGTTCCAGGGAAGGTGGACCTGTTCTAACGGGACGGTTTGCACCTGAACTGAGGGGAAACTAACATAATTGTGGATAGGTTTACTGGTGCTGCACTTGAAAGGGATTTAAACTAGATAGGTCATGTATAGACAGAAATCAAAAGTTTGTATGTGATAGAAATGTTCTCGGGTGTATTTATTTCAATGCAAGGAGTATTGTGGGAAAGGCAGATGAGCTTAGGACATGGATTGGCACATGAGATAATGTTATTTGCTATTTTTGAGACTTGGTTGCAGGAGGGGCAGGACTGGCAACAAAGTTCTGAGGCTCCGTTATTTTAGACGTGATGGGGGGGGTGTGAAAGGGGGAGGAATGGAATTGCTAGTCAGGGAAAATATCACAATTGTGCTTAGATAGGACAGCTCAGAGGGTTCGTCTACAGATGCTATATAGGTGGAGCTGAGGAACGGGAAAGGTGTGACCACACTGATAGGGTTGTTTTATAGACCACCCAATAGTCAGAGAGAATTGAAGGAGCAAATCCATAGAGAGATAGCAGACTGATGTAAGAAATAGATAGTTGTAATAATAGGAGATTTTAACTTTCCACATACTGACTGGGACTCCCATACTCAATGAGACACACATACTGTAAAAGGGGTGAATCGCTTGGAGTTTGCCACATGTGCTCAGAATAGTTTTTTAAATCAATATATAGAGGTACCAATGAGAGAGGATGTGATACTTGATCTCCTATTAGGGAACCAGATAGGTCAAGTGATGTATGTGTAGGTGAAATTTTGGGTCCAGTGACCATAATATCATTAGTTTAGTTGATTATAGATAAGGTCCTCGAGTTGAGATTCTATTTTTTTTAAATGAGAAAGGATCTAGGAAGAGTGGATTGGGATAAATTGGTTTCTGGTAAGGATGAGTTCAGCATATGGAAGGCCTTCAAAGGAGACATTTTGAGGGTGCAAAGTTTGCATGTTCTTGTCAGGATTAAAGGTAAAGTTAACAGGCATAGGGAACCTTGTTTTCCATATAATATTGGCAATCTGGTTATAGCAGGTGTAGGCAACAAGGAGCAATGAGGTATGTTATGAGCCCAGAGGACCCCAAAATGCAGCAGCAATAGATATTCACCAAGAGAAATGGTTACTTAAACAAAAGTTGCTTCTAATTATCTTTAAACATGAAAACAGAATCACACTTTAACTTATCACTATTAACTTAACTAACCTAACTTAACCCCCTTCTAATTTTAAGTGCGTATGTATGTAATATGTGTGTATGTTCAGAAAAGTTTTTTGATTCACAGTCCAATCTCACTTCTCATTCCTCCAAGTTTACTGGTTGCAGGCAATTATTAAACTGTGCACAGAATTTAACATTAATGAAGTTCACCAGGCTTTGGTGCTTGAAAGGTAAATGGTTACCGCTCTGGAAGGTTCTTGTTGATTTTCAGAGGGAGAGATTTGTTGTTTGTTGGACACCCATAACTGATTCCTTGTAACCAGCCACTTCAGCGAAGAAACTTGCCCATCAGGGTTTTCCAGATGATGACCTCTTTCTTTAAGGTCACCACAGAATTCCTTTTTGTTTATTTCAAGTGTAACATTAGACAGACAGTCCCCTCCTCTTGTATGAACTACAAAGGCTTTGACCAGGCTGAACTAAGCACTCGCAACCTGTCTTCTAAATGGGGTTTTTCCACAAGCTTGCCAGCTTGACCTGTCCCAGTCCCACCTGCTGGTGCTGCTGACTGTACCACTGCAGAACTGAATTCACTCTCTCTCTCTGACAAAAAAAAACTGTTTTACTCTCTCTGCTTACATAACCACATGACCCTCTTACACAATCTGCAGCTCCGACAAGTTCTTTCATCTGTTGCCTTTTTGTAAACAACAATCCATTAGTGAAGTCTCTTGGGCACTCTCCCAAGCTTTTGCAAAGGCTCTTGGAGCCGGCCTGTCTAGCATGAACAGAGCTCCAGTATTTTAAATAAGATCTGTTTTAAAGTGTTTGTATGTGGCCTATACTAAAAAACCTGCCTCAATTTATCTCTCAAAAACATATCTATAATCTGTCACGGGTACTTTAAGAGTATAGAAAAGGAAAGAAAATACTTAAGAAGGAAATCAGGAAGGCAAAAAGAAGACTTGAGATTGCTTTGGTAAATAATGTGAAAGTAAGCCCAAAGTGTTTCTACAAGTATATTAAGAGTAAAAGGGTAGTAAGGGACAAAATTTGTCAGATTGGCCATCTATTTGTGGAGCATCACAAGATGGGGAGAGCTTAAACAGTTTTTTTGCATCACTTTTTAGTCAGGAAACGGGCATAGTGCATAAGGAAGAGAAACAAGCATTAGTGGCATGGAACATATGGAGACTAAAAAGGAGGAGGTGCTTGCTGCCTAAAAGCAAATAAAGATACATAAATACCCCAGGCCTGGCATGATGTTCCTTCGGACCTTGAAGAAGACTAGTGTAGAAATTGCAGGGTCCCCGGCAGAAATATTTAAAATATCCTTAGCCATAGGTGAGGTGCCAGAGGATTGGAAGGTAGCTCATGTTGTTCCATTGTTTTAAAAAGAAAATCAGGAAATTAGTCCAGTGAGCCTGATGTTAGTAGTAGGTAAATTATTGGAGGGTGTTCTTACAGATCGGATATTCAAGTATTTGGACAGCCAAAGGCTGATTAGGGATAGTCAGCAGGGCTTTGTTCATGGTAGGTCGTGTTTAACGAATCTTCTATTTATGAGAACGTTACAAGAAAGTAGATGAAAGAAAGGCTGTGGATGTTGTCTACATGGACTTTAGTAAGGCCTTTGACAAGATCCCACATGGGAGGTTAGTTCAAAAGGTTCTGACACTACGTATCTAAGGAAAGGTTGTAAACTGAATTTGAAATTGGCTGAATGGTAGGAGACAAAGAATGGATGATTGCTTCTCAGACTGGAGATCTGTAATTAGTGGTGTTCCTCAGGGATTGGTGCTGGGATCATTGTTGTTTGTTGTCTCTATCAATGAGCTGAATGATAATGTGGGAAATTGGATCAGCAAGTTTGCTGATGACCCTAAGATTAGAGGTGTTGTGGACAGCGAGAAAGGCTTTTAAAGCTTGCAGAGGGATCTGGACCAACTGGAAAAATGGGCCAGGAAATGGAAGATAGAACTTAATGCAGACAAGTGTGAAGTATTTCATTTTGGAAGGACAAACCAAGATAGGACATACACAGTAAATGGTAGAGCTCTAAGGGGTGCGGAGGAACAAAGAGATCTGAGAAATACAGATACATAATTCCCTGAAAGTGGCACCACAGGTAGAGAGGGTTGAAAGAAAGCTTTTGGCATCTTGGCCTTCATAAATCAAAATGTTGTACAGGAGTTGGGATGTTATGGTGTAGTTGTATAAGACATTGGTGAGGCCAAATTTGGTGTATTGTGTGCAGTTCTGGTAACCTCACTACAGGAAGGATATCAGTAAGATTGAAAGAGTACAGAGATTTACTAGGATTTTGCCAGGTTTTCAGGAGTTGAGTTACAGGGAAAGATTAAACAGGTTAGGACTTTATTCCTTTGAGTGTAGAATAATGAAGTGAGATTTGATAGTTACACAATTATGAGGGGTATAGACAGAGTAAGTGTAAGTAGGAGAGATAAATACGGGGCTTTAAGGTGAAAGAGGAAAGATTTAGGTGGAACTTCTTCACTCAGAGAGTGGTGGGAGTGTGATATGAGCTGTCATCTGATGTGGTAAATGAGTGCTCACTCTTAAGTTTTAAGAATAAATTGGATAGATACATGGATGGGAGGTTTATGGACTGGGTGAAGGTCAGTGGGACTAGCGGAATGATGTTTCGGCACAGACTAGAAGGACCAAATGTCTTGCTTTCTGTGATGTAGTGTTTTATGTTTCTAATGAGGTGAGATTTAATAGAGGTATACAAAATTATGATAGGTATAGATAGAGTAAATGGAAGCTGGTTTTTTTCCATTGAGGTTAAGTGAGATTAGAAACTAGAGGACATGGGTTTAAAGTGAAATAGGAAATGTTTAAAAGGAACACTAGGGGTACTTCTTCACGCAGAGAGTAGTGGGTGTGTGGAACGAGCTGTCAACTGAAGTGGTGAATGCAGGCTCAATTTTAACACTGAAGAAAAATTATGACCTGTACTTGGATGGAAATGATATAGAAGGATATGTACTGGGTACAGGTCAGTGGGTCTAAGCAGAATACAAGTCTGGCACAGGTTATAAAGGCCAGTTTCTGTCCTGTAATATTCTTTGGTTCTCTGTTAAAAAGAGATGCTTAATGATGATTGCAGTAGGTTCAGTTGCATCTGCATCTTTGGTTGATGCTGTGCTTCATGGCCATAGGCAGCAAGGCCTGGATAACACTGAGGAATTGGTGTTAAGGAGCATTCTTGCCCTAGAAGTGCCATCTCCATCAACAGAAAGTGTAGCCATTTTTCCCTGACACACCCCATCTGCAGCATCCAGAAAGTTAACTGGATATGCCACTTAAATACCACAGCTATAAGAGCAGGTTGTTGATTGGGTAGTCTTAAGTTTGAGTATGACCTATTTGACCCATCAAAGCTTTTTAAGTGATCACTTGCCTACACAGACATCTCTAACACGCTGACAGGTAGCTGACTTAATTGGTACCCCATCCATCACTAGGGTGACCATTTCATACTTACCAAAACACAGGACATGCAGGGTCAGCATCAGAAACACTCTCGGAGGGAGTCGCCACCATCCCACATCCCACTCATTGCACATACGCCAATTGGCACTTCATACTCTGCCGTCACTTTCCCCTCACTGCATATGCACCACCATCACCCTTACCCCTCATTGCACAAGCGTGAGTCGGCACTTGTGCATGTACGTTAGAAGGAACATGGCTGCACGTGCTGAATTTAACAGTAAGTGCACTTTCTGTACATCCCCAAATGGAGGACAAATTAACGTCCAGCTCAAGGTGGTGCTGGATAGAGGACAGAGGGCTCAAAAGCCAGACTGTCTGGCCTAAAACCAGATGTCTGGCCACACTATCTACCACGTAAATGTTCTTTTATGACACAAAATCTGTTACAAATACAGTCAAATTTTAAAAATCCAGATGCCAGAAATTTGGACCTCCCGAGAATCCAGACTTTTCAAACTCTCTCAGAGATTTAAAATTTAGCAGATTTTTGCATGCGTAATTGTCACAGATCCACAGTGGCATTTTTATTTGTCTTTAAAACTGCTCATTTTGATAAATGAAGCATGCTATATTTGATAATGAACAAATTATTAAAATGTACCTGTTCATCTCTTTATTCCTACTTAAATTTGAATAAAAGTACTGCCCGAGAATCCTGGAAATCTGGATCTGAGCAGTCTGGATTTTTGGACTTCTACTGTAACAAGATAAATGGAGCGACTCACCGAAGCTCTTCCAGAAATCAGAATTCATTATCCAGTATTTGATGCTTGCCTTATTGAGTAGCAGAGTTGTTGGTAGAATGTTTTGCATTAAATTACAGGAATTATTATTTGGTGAGATAATGTGTTGGTCCAATAAGTGATTTGGAAGAATGGCCTTTTTTTGTTACCAGTTTTTAGATTTTTGATTATTAAGGAAATCAAGGTATTTGGATTTAGTGTAGGAAAGTGGTGCTGGGATAAAAGATCAGTTTTTATTGAATTAAATGGCAGAGCAGAACGAGAGATCCTTCTAATTTGTATTATTTTTTTCTGCTGAGTGAAGTCTCACACCTATGCTTCTTATAATCAGCTTGTTCCTTGGAAATATTAGAACCAAGTTTGGAACGAAAACAGAAACTGGTGTCTAAATTCATTAGTTGTGTATACAAACGGTGTAGGTTAACTATGGGTGCTGATCTTTTTTCTGAACTGTTCATGAACATTTCAAAATAAACTAGGATACGATTACAAATAACACCCAATAATCACACAAGAACCAAGCTGATTTGTATTCTTGCAATAGATGCTTTCTAATCTGCTCTATTTCTGATTATGTTTGTGATTATGTTAAATTTTTAGCAACTGCAGCATGTTGCTCTTTATTTGAAGCTTCTAAAGGATGTAAGGTGACGTATCTAGCAGTTTTGGTAATCTGGTAAATCAAGTCAGGTAGATTCACTATACATCAGTATAGTGTTCATTAGCAATCAGGTTTATTGTCATGACCATGTGTCATGAAATTTGTTGTTTTATGGCATTGTTATTGTGCATTATGGGTGCAAAAATTTATAAAAATTACATTTAACTGCTATTTAAAAATAAATTGGTGCAAAAGAAGATCAAAAAAAATGAGGCAGTGTCTGTGGTTCATTGTAATTCATAATCAGATGGCAGTGGGGAAGAAGCTATTGGGTATTTGTGCACCTCCTTCCTAATGAGAAGAAGGCATGGCCTGAGTCATGAGGGTCCTTGATGATGGAGGGTACTTTCTTGAGACACTCCCTTTTGAAAATGTCCTTAATAGAATGAAGACAAATCTCGACAATAGCACTACCCAAGTTCACAAAACTCTGTAGACTTTTCTTGTTAAGTGTATTGGCACCTCCAATACCAGACAGTGATGCCACCAGTCAGAATGCTCTCCATGGTACAGATGTGGAAATTTGCAAGAGTCTCAAGAAAGTCCTATCAACACCATCCTGCGACCACCTTCTAATCTCCAAAACTTCTCTTTTTGAGCTCTGTCTGAATGAAGGCAGAAGTACAGCCAGGTGATCTGACTTACCAGAATGTTGTCTCGGGAAAGAACAGTAGACCTTCCTTATCTTGGTGTAGCAATGATCACAGTTTACATGCTGGTGGTAGTTGGGCAGGGTTTTCGTGAGACAGACCTGGTTAAAGTCACCAACTAAGATTTGTAGTGCGTCGGGGTGGTCTATCTCATTTATTGACTAGGTCATGTAGCTCTGCAAGTGCCTGTTGGTATCTGCATTGGAAGATACCTGTGTTGACAGTCAGCAAGAAGTTGATGTGGCTAATCCACATGATTGGGATCTGCTGCTGGGATCCATTTTCAGAGGGGACAATCACAGATCTGTACTTCTGTCGATCTCTTTCTATAAATATGTTGAGAAGGAGAGAATTGACTCAAACAAAGAAATGAAGGGCGAGTTGTAGGGTTTAGTAATTTTGTTTGGTGAGGTGTGAAAGGAAGTATCACACACTTGATGCCTTTAAATTAGGGATTTAATGTCTTTTGATTATTTGATTTGCAATTTTTGCCATTTATTCTTGATATTTCCTTCTGACCATTCAAGATTAATTTATCTGTCTTTCTTGGTTTTAACAAAGAATTTCTTTCCAAAATGAGCTATATCTTTTTAATAGGTGTACATATATTTTATAACCAAATGCGAAAGAAGATGTTTAATCCAAATGATTGTTTACTTTGTATTAATTTTTTCACTGCAGGCATTAGGTATTAATGTTTCTCAAGACCGGGCTATTGTCAAAAAGAAACTTAAAGAGTTGAAGTCATCAGCTGAAAAAGCACGTAAAGCACAACAGAAATTAGAGAAACAAAGAGAAAAACAAAAAAAAAAGGAACAGGAACAACTTCTGAAAAAGAATAAGAAAACAAGCAAATCATCAATTCTAAAAGCAGAGCCTGACATTGAATAAGACTGGGGTTCAAAATGACAAAGGGTTGTAACAGTTTCCTAGACAGCTGTATCCTTCATAGTTTTGAGAGGAATGCATATATCTCATTGTACTGACACCTTAATTAATCATCTTTTGGTGCCATCGTAAAAGCACCTGAATTCATGGGTTTTTTTTGTTAGTTTCCCATTGCATTCAATGGCTTCATTTGAAGACTTTTGTATGCTTTGCAGATTAAAATTACACTTCATTAAGTTGAATAAAATGTCAAAACTTTAGGGAAAAGTGATCAACTTTTTAAAAGAAATTCTGAAAAATGCATTGTTATCTGCAGTCGTGTCCCGGAATCATCGTCAACACCTAGTATCAGCATTACACAAAATGACTTGATAAAACAGTCCATCTCATAACTCAGAATGCCCAAAATTAGCAAATTCTGAAACCTGCATATTGCACTGAAATACATTGGACACTAAATTAAAAGCCATGCCAAGTAAGATTTTCTGAAGTAGGATGATGTTTTCACTATGGATATTCCAGTTCTTGAAATAAGTTTTACTAGTAGAATATTATTACACAGGCATATTTATTACAAAAAAACTTTTCAGTATAGTAAATGATCTTTTCAGACATGTTACAGAATTAGATTTAAAATAATTTAGTTAAGGCAAAAGATGGTGATTTTTAATTGTTATGGAACTAATTGTATATGGCAAATGATGAAACTTATGGGATTTTATTTGCTGAGGATTTAAGTTTTAGGAAGAGATAGTTAAGTAACAGCAGTTTTTTAAAATATCACTGTTATTGTAGTTAGAATGTTTAATTTGACTTGGTGGTAAAATTTCAACGAAGATAACACACAGTGGAACTTTGGGATTTGATTGTTTAAGTAGTATTGTTTAGATTAGAGGATTTGCATAATTATGCATTTGTGGCTTTATTGATTTGGAACCTATCCAATTTGACCAAGAATTCAGTCCTCTTATTGCTATACTTAATTAGATATAAAGTATTGATTCCTCTTTAGACATTAATCTACCTACCACATAAAATATAAATATTTCCTTAAAAAATTTTTTTTTATGTGAACAGGTTTTTGTATTCTTTCCCATGATTTGATGAATAACCAAGATGATCTTATTAGAAATATTACAATTTTGAACGGTATTTAAAGAGTGTCCTGTGCTCATAAATGTAATTTAGAAATCTTGATTTATGTAGGTAAATGCCTAATTTGTGGACCCCTTTGTATATTACCTGAATTAAACCTATTCCATTTTTTAACATATATAGATATAAAAAAATACACCTCTCAGAAGCACTGAGGATCATTAATGATTGTCTGAAAATGTCATTGCCATGTCTTTTCCATCACTGCATATTGCGTATTTAGTTCATGATCACAACAATCTGGAATTAGAGCCAATGGTTAATATTTAATGTGAGGACAGCATCAAAATATTGAACATATTTTTACATTAAATTTTCATAATGTGGCATTACATACTTTCACCATTGCAGTTTTAAATTTCATTAATTACTTCAAAAATATTTTGTGACTGCATGTTTTTGGTTCTCGGGCATTCATATTAAGCAAATGTGTGTATTTAATTAAACTAATTCAACAGTGGTTGAGAGCTATTTTCCCATTACATGTGCCTAACCTTCTATCTGGAATTCCAAAAACTATCATAGATGGGAGTTTGGCACCAAACATTGACCCAACACGACCCTCACTCAACTCACATGCAGTGTGACTCGGGCAAGCGGGGAGGGGAGAGAAGAGATGGCAGAGCGACACAGGTGGATGAGGGGGAAAGATAGCAGTGTGCCTTGGGCAGGCAAAGGGAGAGACAGCAGCACAACTTGGGAAGGTGAGGGGAGAGAGACAGCAGAGTGACTCAGGCAGGCTTAAAGGGACCCAAATCAAATGATTCCAAACAAAAGCAGGTGTCTGGTCCCAACGATCCCAGGTAAAAGGTTAGGCAGCTGTATCAGTGTGATTTACTGGTTTAATTCATCATTTATGTTGGTTAATGTTTTTGTTGTAGGGAGTACCAGACTAATTAATCTGCAAGTCCAGATGTTTATCAGTTGAGTTTAATTATTAAGTGATATTTTCTAAAGAAAATGAATGTACTTGTTACTATAGGCTTCTATTTCTATAGAGAAGTCATCTGAACCATATTATTGCTTGGGTCTAAACTCCGATTATCCTACTGAATTGTTCATACAGGTATTGTGATGTAGTGTATTTCTGATACATTTTGTTTGCCCTGCTACATTTCAGTCCTTTATTTGAAAGAATGTTTCTTTCACTTTCTTACAAAGATGTAATGTATTTTCATGGTTATCCTCTCTTCCTAACAGTGTCCCAACAGGACAGGTAATTACTCTCACCCACCCCTCTGAAATATATTAAAGCCTGTTAAGGTAATGCCAAAAGTGACTTCTCTCTCACACACACAGTGCTCTACAATTCTGCATCTACCTTTCAGGCATTTGACTCAGAATGAAGGTCTATCATCCACATCCCATTTGGGTTACTGCTCAGAGTGAAGCTATACTGTTCAGATTAGCATCGTTCATCCCTTCTCATTTATTGCAATATGCTTTTTGTGCTATCTTTAAATTTTCAAGATGAAACTAATCATACTTAATCTTAAAATTTATTGATAGTTATGCTAGATTATTTATCTGCTACACTGTTTTTATACAAGCAAATTATTCTCTCTTTGTATGCTGGATAATTATTCCTAAAGTGAAAACTACACAAACTTATCTAATTGCTGAGGTTATAA
This sequence comes from Narcine bancroftii, assembly GCF_036971445.1. Lineage (NCBI taxonomy): Eukaryota > Metazoa > Chordata > Chondrichthyes > Torpediniformes > Narcinidae > Narcine > Narcine bancroftii. The sequence goes on from NC_091469.1 coordinate 391,526,659, forward strand.
ATCACATTTCTATAATTAACTATATCAATTGATCTGTTATATATTGTTTTGGCGTGTAAATAACTATTTTCTGATTAAATGCTGTGACAGAGGGAAAAAAAAACAATGACATTAACTTTACATATTAAATGTCCAAAACAATGAAATAAATTTAGCAAACTTAAGATAATGATCCAGAATAGGAAGGCGTGTACAGTAGGGAGAGATTTTTTTTATATATAAACTATTAAAGGATGTTGTATTTGATGTGTTTGCTATTTTTAATTGTGTAACAGTTAATTTTAAGGTAATAGGGTTCCATGATTAATGACTGGGCAGCTAAGAAATGCACTGAGGATATTAAAATTGTTTTTATTTGCTGGGTGTACCTTTTTGTAAGATAAGTACCAAAACGTGGAAGATTTTGCTTTAAATGTGTACAAATAGCATGGCCTGACATCTGATTGAAGAGCTGTTCAGTGTTCCTCTTCCTGCATGATAATGAAGTGCCATGCCTGAATCAGCTTCTGTGTTTCGTGATGTGTTGCATTCTTGTTAAGTTTACAAACTTACATTCTCAATTATTTTTTAATGTTAATAACTGATGGAAATTTATAATCGCTAGTTTTTTTTTAATTTAAATGCCTGTAAAACTATTTGGATAAATGTAAATAACCAACTTGCCAATTAGTAAGCACTGTTGACAGACAATATGCATTAAACATAATTGAAATGTCTCAACTCTGGTTTCTTCATTATTTTAAGGATTATTCAAAGTGAAAGAACATATTAAGTAACAGATTTTTCTAAGCACAGCATCATCATTCTCAATAAAATTATTCTTTTTTTTCAGAAAGTGACTGGGTTTGTCAATTTATCAATATTTCCTGTGCTTCATTTAGATTATTCCTCAATTATTTTGTCTCGACTTGAATTTCAACTCCAAACTTAATTATTGATTGAAATTGTAGTACTACTTTAGAAAATGAAACCACCTCAAGCTTTGGGAAGTGGGTAGGGATAGGAAAGCACCGTCCTGTTGCCCAACCAAAGGTTTGTACAATATGTAATGATTCACATATTCCTCAATGTAAGAAAATCGAACACTTTGCAAGATTACCTTAAAATACTTCTTGAATGTAAAGAAAATCTTCAATTTAATTTGGAAATTATGTTGGTTCATGATGGTAAAACAAATGAACAAAAAATACGCAAGGAATTAATATTGTACGTAATTCATTAAAGATTTTAATTCACTGAAGAGAAAATACACCATTGAAATTATTGCTTTGTTTTATTTAAATCATTACATATTAATCTTGAGAAAATGAGATCAGTTTCTCCATTAAAAATATTCCAATGTCTTGTTAATTGGATAAAGTGAGAGCTCTTTACGATCTGTATGTAATATCCCACCCAAGTGGTAACAGGAAAGCATTAACAAAATCAGAGATATTTCATGTTTACAAAATGCTTTTGGGTTACTCGGGAGGATTATTTGAATTGTTTACTCACATCATAGGGTTTAAACCAGCACCTTGTAGAGCAAAATAATTATATAATGGGAAATGAACATTGACATTTTCCAATCAATACCCACCTACAAATACATCAACACATGGATTTGTGCCTTTTACAACTTAATAAGAATTCTTAAAATATGCAAATGATTAATTGATAACATTACCTCACAATAGATTGAAAAAAAATCACACTTTAAAAAGTTATGAACTAACAAGCTCACAGTGGAGAGCCTTGTGAAAAATTGTGCCAATAAGCAATTTATTTTTGTACACAGTGGCAACTGAAGCCCCTTGAAGTACAGAACCATTGTTCAAGTAAACTTGGGTCATTCGGACATCCTTCGAAAGAATATTTTCTATTTTGATTACCTATGTGCAAAAAAAATGCTGAATAAACACAAAGACTAATGGACCAATAATCAAAGCAAATCACTTTTGTCAAAATAAATAACTAATTTTTTGAAATGATAAAAGTTCTAGCAGTGAGTCAGAATACCAAAGTGATTTCAAGAATGACGGGGCATTGGCATTAGTGCATTTGATCGCAAGTCAGAACTTTTGTTCATATTAACAATGAACCGGCCCACGTGGAACTCTACACAGGGGCTGTTGTGTCATTAATGCTGAAAGATCTGACAGAAAAACTACTGCCCAAACTTATAATTAAATAGTTTGACATAGTGTTAAAGACAGTTACAGGAGAAAAAGTTATAGTGCTAGGGAAATGTAAAGTGGGCATAAGGGATAAAGAAAGGATTACCTCTCTACATTGTAGATAAAAAAGGACCTGCCTCGTTTAGAAGGGATTGGTTGACGCACATCCACTTCATTGGAAAGCAATTAGTGGGGTGATGATTAAAAAGAAATTAAAGCTACAACAGGTGCTTCAGAAGTACCAGAGAGTGTTTGGGAAAATTTCAGGGAGTCCAGGTCAAATTGTATGTGAAACCAGAAGCAAAACCCAAGTTTAATTAAGCCAAAAAGGGAATTGAGACTGAACTCAACTCATAAGGTGAAGGAATAATTAAGGAACTTAAGTACAATGACTTGTTCCCCCACACCTTGATGAAGGGCTCAAGAATGAAATGTTGGTGATGTATCTTTACCTTTGCTACATACAGGCACTGTTTGACTTGCTGAGTTTCTCCAGCATTTGTGTATTTATCCACTAAACCACAGTGTCAATAGAATCCTTTGTTTTACCTCAGTACAGTGACTGGGCAGCTCCTATTCCACTGGTCAGAAACCCAGTGGTGAAATACGAATTTGTGGTGATTATAAGGTCACATTAACCAAGCCCTGCAAGTCCCTGGACATCCAGTTCTGAGCCAAGGAATTATTTCAAGCTCTGAATGGTGGGAAAGAGTTCATGAAATTAGACTTATCACAAGCATATCAACAAGTCGAATTGGATACCAAATCAAGGAAGTACATTGCTATCAACACTCACCTGGGATTGTTCACTTATACCAGGATGCCATATGGGATATCATCAGCTCCAGCAATATTTCAAGCTGTTATGGTCCATCTATTGCAAGGACTAAATGTTGGATGTTACCTAGATGACATCATCACTAAAGGTCATGAAAATGCAGAGCACCTAGCCAGATTAGAACAAGGTAAAGTCTGACTGCTTCAAGACAAATATGTATTTAATGGTACCCTCTGTAACATATTTGGGATTTACGATTGACAGTGAAAGAGGATGGATACACCTCGCACCAAAGCCACCCTGCCCATTGAATTGAGCTGAGTTATAATCGCTTTTAGGTTTGGTTACTCACTATCGAAAGCACATCCCTAACATGTCAACTTTTTGCAACTTGCTCAAACAATTGTTGAAACCAACAAAGCTTTTAATCATCTGAAGAAACTGTTGCTCTCATTCACTATGACCCAGACAAGGAAGCTTCACCTGTTTGTTTAGGTGCAGTATCACAAGTCTCCGAAAAAGGAGAACAACCAGTTGCATATGCTTCCCGCTCTCTAATGGCCTGTGAATGAAACTACGCGCAACTGGAGAAGGAAGAATTGGCCATAATATTTGGTCTCAAGCGATTCCACCAATACCTACATAGCAGGAAGTTCACCTTAGTGACAGATAATCAACGATTGAGTTTGATCTTAGGGCCCAGGAAAGCAGTGGCAAGAATTCAAAGATAGGCGATGGAACTCACAGCGTACGATTATGATCTAAAGCATCGTCCTGCAGAAAAGAACAGCCATGCTGATGTATTGTTGTGCTTGCCTCTTCTGGTGACAGAACAAACTGAAGGGAATATTAATTGGACTGCGGAAGCACAGCTATTAACCAGGAACAACTTCACCACTTGCCCATTACAGCAAAGACTATCAGCAAGAGGTACAAAAAGAGACCACATTATTGAAGATTCTGTACTTCACCTTGAATAAGTGGCCCGAAGCTGACAGTATTACCCCCAAATTGAAAGTTTTTTTATATACAGCTGGAAAGCACGCATGTCTGGTGGCCATCAACTGACATGGACATTGAACAGATGGTTCGGAGTTGCCACATCTTCCAAGAAATGCACCTGAAAGCTCCCCAAGCAGAAGCGAACCCACGGGCACGGCCTTCACAACCATGGCATTGAATTCTGGGGGAAAACTTTCTGATTATTGTTGATGGAAAATCCAAATGGCCTGTTATGTTGCGAATACGATCGACAACAGAAAAGACAACTGAGAGACTACAAGGTGTGTTCAGAGGTTATAGATTATCCATAGAACAGATTTCAAACAATTGACCACAATTTGCATCAGACGCTTTCAAGCAGTTCCTGCAAAACAACATGTAGCACATATTGTCTGCACCCTCCCATCCTAGTACAAATGGGAAACTTTGTGCAGACTTTTAAAAGGGCAATGAAAGCAAAGAAGTCATTAAAAACATCATGGAGTCATAAAATTGCAGAATTTCTGTTATCATACAGAACAACACTGCACTCCACTACAAAATGCATGCCAGCAGAACCAATGTTAGGGTGCAACTTAAGAACCCAACTTGCAGCAGTGCGCCCAAACATGGGACTACGTATTCAATGGTTGATATTCCCAGTAAGCACACAAGATCACTGGAAATCGGAAAAAAATATTAGTCAGAGATTACTGGGAACATAAAGGAACATGGATAAGAGGTGTGCTTCTCAAGAAACTAAGTCCATGTTTATATTCGGTACTAGTGGGTGACAAGATATGAAAACAACACATTGACGATCCCATGTCCATTCCAATTTCAGATGATCCCCCTGACATTCTGACTTTGGCACAACCCAACTATGCTGTCCCTTAAATAGCCCCAGTACCAGTTACTGAGACACCATCATTGGTGACTATACAGGGGTAAGATGCCAGCCAAGCACTAGATACACAGCCAATAATGTATGCCAGTGAGGAGAAGTCATCTGCTCCAGAAAAGTGGCAAAGACCTATTCAGTGTTCTTCATCCCTGAGAAGATCCAAGAGAGAAACAGAAAGCACTCATTATTCTGATGTGTTTCATGTGAGGCGATTCACCTGTGATCTTGGATGGAACTGAATTTGTGTTCTTGTCAGTTTAAAATAGTAGAGATTTACTCAGCTGCATTTAAATCAAACTGATTGTTATCCCTCGACTTCAAATGTCCCCAAGATGAAAATATTATTGTCTCTGTAGTTAAAAAAAAATCTCCAATTCAGAAAATAAGTTGATAGGTATTTAGAACATAACCTCATTTCGGTGACTATTACCATTTTCTACTTTTTTTTGTTTAAATACAATTTTGTTTCTGGAAATAGCACAAATTATACACAAGTATTTATAAACCACATTGGCAGATATTCAACCATAATCAAAGAGAGCTCAACATTCAGAAGATAACTAATTTACATGCATTTTAAAATTAAAATTCTTATCTTACAAAATAATCTTAAATACAAAATTATCAAAACACGGAACATACATTTGAAATTACAAACCTCAGATCCAGTGGGATTTTCAGGATTGTTTAGAAACATTTTCCAGGCACTTAAACAAGCACCAGTCCAAACATCTCCAGTCTTTGGATCCACCTCTAGGTTGTCTAGTCCTATTCCCACATTCAAACTCTTCGCACAGGGAAAAAAACAACATTAACATTAGGCAAAACAATTGGAACTTTAAGACTGCTAATCCATATTGTCTACAACAACATAACTGTGAATTTGCCTTGTTCTCATGCATCTTCAGCATGTCTCTTACTGTTTTATTCTTAGTTTTCAGCTTCATAATGGCTTTCATTTCAACTTTCATTGGCACAACTCTGGTCCTCGTGTCGAAAAACGATAACTACAAACTCCAAAGGTGATCAAAAGTTTAGAAGCAAGCTTAGATCTCTTATACCTGCACCAATGAAGCAATTAAACAGACCCGAGTAGTCACAAACACCTGTGAAGCCAAATGTTGCCAACATTATGGTGCCTTGAAATGAGGGGATTATGTACGAAAAGTGCTGTGATTTCTACATGGTGCTACAAGCCCAAAGGGCCCCAAAACCCAGCAGCAATAGACATACATCATGACAAGTATTTATTTAAACAAAAGTTATTTTTAATCAACTTTAAACATGAAAATAGAATTAAACTTTAACTTATCTCTATACTAAACTAACCCAAATTAACCCCCTTCTAATTCTAAGCGCATGTGTATGTAATGTGTGTGTAAATTTAAGAAAAGTTATTTGGTTCACAGTTCAATCTCACTTCTCCTTATTCCAAGTTCTCTGGATACTGTGGATATATGTATGTTTATACATATATATATATATATATATATATATATATATACACACACACATATATATCGGTTGAGGATGGAGATCTTGTCGCTGAGGAGGACTTTGCCGTCTGAGCTGCGCAGTGGGCTTTGGACTTGGGGTGAGGGGCCGTACACAGCCTTTAGAGCACACATGTCAAACTCTGGCCCGCGGGTCAAATTTGGACTGCGATATAATTATATTTGGCCCGCAAGATCATATCAAAAATGTATTAGAGGTGGCCCGCTGGCCGCCGCGCCAGTATAGCGCATGCACAGTAACCACTGTGTCCCAGGGTGAGAGAGAGAGAAAAATCCTGGTCCTTGAAAAGTAGTGGTGGGTGGTTTTATAAACACGCTGTCGTGTCCCCCCGCCCACCCACCCCCCCCCCACCCCCCCACCGCAGCGTGGCCTGGCCGGTGTCAGGGGAAGCCAAGGCCGCTTCCCAGCGCCCGGAACCCCAGTGGCACAGCGTTTCTTGGAGCTGCAGATGGAGTCGGGACGCTGGAGGGAAGATTGGGGCTCCCCGCCGGGCGATGGGGGCGCCGGCAACCGGCCGCCCTGCACCTTCCCACCAGACCAGCGGCGGGTGCCCGGAGTACACATGGAGAGCGAGGCTGGTCGGGCAGGTAGGGTGGAACCCCCCACCAATCTCGGGAGTGGCGTGGGCTGGATCGGGATTAGCCGCGCTCACCTGCTCCTCCACCGCTGACCGGGATCCCAGCGCGGTCCTGAGCGCAGAGACTGCCCTGGAAAGGTCCTGGGACACCGGCACGGAAAGAAGAGCAGGGACCGTAGAACATTACAGATCAGAAACAGGCCCTTCGGCCCTTTGACTTTACCTCGTGAAAACCCAACACTGGAGAAACTCAGCGAGTTAAACCGTATCCTTTATCAGCAGAGAGGTACCTGACAATGTTTGGCCCTTGATCCCCCTCATCAATGTATGAGCGTAAGTCTGTGGTTCTCGTAAAAACACCAGAAGGGAGAAACTCAGCAGGTCAAAGGGGGTCCAGTAGAAACTCAGCAGGTCAAAGGGGGGTCCGGCAGAAACTCAGGGGGGGCCTGACCTCGCCAGGACCGTTGCCCACTCCCCCTCCCTGTCGCAGGCCGACCCGCGACTCACGGTGACGGGGCCGCTGATCCGCCGAGATGCCGCCCTGCAGCGAGAGCCGATGCCCCCGCACTGTCGTTGTCCAACCCGATCATCCGCAAACCCCGCCATCCCGCACACAGGCCTGAGTAAGTATTATGAACTTTAATTTCAGGATAAAACGATCTTCCAATAGTTTCATGTCACAGTGATAAATATATTCCTGGTTAAAAATGGTCCTGCACCTGGATACAAGCTCATTAGGCATAAAACTTGAAAAGTGTGTAAATCAAAGGATATCTGTACCAATGGAAAAAGGGCATGGCAAATAACCCTGCTAGAGTTCATGCCCACAATCAGTCACCCATTTCAGGAATCATGTTATTCTCCCACATTCTCAATAGCCCTCAGATTTATTATTCGACAGCACACTAGCAACATTTGACAAATCCTCTATAGAGAAATATTATTTATTGAATATTTTATTTCTCATTTGTTAATGCTTCTGGAAAGAGTTTATCCAAAACTATTATTAAACATTTATTTTAATAAGAAAAAGTTTAACATTACATAGGTTGAAAGAAGAGAAAACATGCAGATGTTGAAAATTTTCAATAAATATTTAGTTCGGCCCTCGACTTAGTCCAAGTTTTTAATTTTGGCCCTCCGTGAAATTGAGTTTGACACCCCTGCTTTAGAGCCTCATAAAAACCCCTGAACTCGCCAATGTCCGCACTGAGCTGGATTCGTTTGGCGAGGCTAGTCCACCACTCATTTTGGATCTCCCGGAGTTTGTGCTGAAGATGGCTGCATGCGCGACGGAAGGCTCGTTTCTTCTCCGGCCAGGACGGCTTTGCAAGGTGAGCCTGGAGGGCTGCTCACTTCTTTGCCAGCAGCTCCTGGATTTCCTGGTTGTTTGCGTCGAACCAAACGTTTGCGTCCTTGTTTTTCCTGGAAGAGAAGCCCAGTACCTCTTCAGTGGATTGAAGTTTGGCAGTCTTCAGCTGATCCCAGAGGGTTTCAGGGGACGAGACAGTGAGGCGGATTGCATTCTCGAGCTTTGCTTTGAGGTTTGCCTGGAAGTTTCCTCTCACTTTGTCTGACTGCAAGTTTCCAACATTGAACCTCTTTTTGGGGGCTTTACTGTTCCTGGACTTTGGCTTGAAGGGAAGGTTGAGCTTGCAGCGAACCAGCCGGTGGTCAGTGTGGCATTCCACGCTGGGCACGACCCTGGTGTGGAGCACATCTCGTTTGTCTCTTTCTCGCACCAGGACAACATTCATTGGAGCGACTTCATCTCCAACATCAAAGTACTCGAGATGGCAGAAGCCAACAGCATTGAATCCACGCTGCTGAAGATCCAACTGCGCTGGGTAGGTCACGTCTCCAGAATGGAGGACCATCGCCTTCCCAAGATCGTGTTATATGGCAAGCTCTCCACTGGCCACCGAGACAGAGGTGCACCTAAGAAGAGGTACAAGGACTGCCTAAAGAAAGCTCTTGGTGCCTGCCACATTGACCACCGCCAGTGGGCTAATATCGCCTCCAACCGTGCATCTTGGCGCCTCATAATTCAGCGGGCAGCAACCTCCTTTGAAGAAAACTGCAGAGCCCACCTCACTGTCAAAAGACAAAGGAGGAAAAACCCAACACCCAACCCCAACCCACCAATTTTCCCTTGTCTGCCTGTCCCGCATCGGACTTGTCAGCCACAAACGAGCCTGCAGCTGACGTGGACATTACCCCTCCATAAATCTTCATCCGCGAAGCCAAGCCAAAGAAGAAGACATATTATATATATATATATATATACACACACACACACATATACACACACACACACACACATATATATACACACACACACACACACATATATATACACACACACACACACACATATATATACACACACACACACACACATATATATACACACACACACACACATATATATACACACACACACACACACATATATATACACACACACACACACACATATATATACACACACACACACACACATATATATACACACACACACACACATATATATATATATATATATATATATATATATCTTCTTCTTTCTTTCTTTGGCTTGGCTTCGCGGACGAAGATTTATGGAGGGGGTAAAAAAGTCCACGTCAGCTGCAGGCTCGTTTGTGGCTGACCAGTCCGATGCGGGACAGGCAGACACGATTGCAGCGGTTGCAAGGGAAAATTGGTTGGTTGGGGTTGGGTGTTGGGTTTTTCCTCCTTTGCCTTTTGTCAGTGAGGTGGGCTCTGCGGTCTTCTTCAAAGGAGGCTGCTGCCCGCCAAACTGTGAGGCGCCAAGATGCACGGTTTGAGGCGTTATCAGCCCACTGGCGGTGGTCAATGTGGCAGGCACCAAGAGATTTCTTTAGGCAGTCCTTGTACCTTTTCTTTGGTGCACCTCTGTCACGGTGGCCAGTGGAGAGCTCGCCATATAATACGATCTTGGGAAGGCGATGGTCCTCCATTCTGGAGACGTGACCCATCCAGCGCAGCTGGATCTTCAGCAGCGTGGACTCGATGCTGTCGACCTCTGCCATCTCGAGTACCTCGACGTTAGGGGTGTGAGCGCTCCAATGGATGTTGAGGATGGAGCGGAGACAACGCTGGTGGAAGCGTTCTAGGAGCCGTAGGTGGTGCCGGTAGAGGACCCATGATTCGGAGCCGAACAGGAGTGTGGGTATGACAACGGCTCTGTATACGCTTATCTTTGTGAGGTTTTTCAGTTGGTTGTTTTTCCAGAGAGATATAGTATGTATGTTTTATATATGTACACACATACATTCACAAATGTGTGTATATGTGGTGCACGTGTGTACGTGTGCACATGTGAACGCACCCCCCCCCCCATAATGTTTGTCCCTGCGCTCGTTTTAAATTGTAAGAATGGTAGAGAGGGTGATAGGCAGAAGGTAGGATGTGGGAGATCTCAGATATGTATTTATTTCAATGCGAGGAGTGTTGTAAGGAAGTTAGGTGAGCTAAAGGTGTGGATTGACACGTGGCATTATGACGTTGTGGCCATTAGCAAGACGTGGTTGAAGGAGGGTTGTGACTGGCAGTTAAATATTCCAGGATTTCGCTGCTTTTGATGTGAAAGAATTGTGGAGTAAGGCGAGGGGGAGGGGGGGGAAGTAGGGAGTGGCATTACTTGTCAGGGAAGATATTACACCTGTGCTGAGGCAAGATAGCCTGGAGGGCTCATCGAGGGAGGCAGTGTGGGTAGAACTAAAAAATAAGGGTGAGGTTACTATTATAGGGGTATATTATAGGCCTCCAAAGGGGGAAAGGGAACTAGAAGAGCAAATGTGCAAGGAAATAGCTGAGATGTGCAGTAGAAATAGGGTGATGTTGGTTGGGAATTTTAATTTTCCAAACATAGATTGGAAAACGCAGTCAGTAAGAGGACTGCTTTTTGCAGCAATATATTGAGATACCCACTAGAGGGGGAGCAGTGTTAGATTTGTTGTTTGGGAACGAAATAGGGCAGGTGATAGATGTGAGTGTTGGAAAGAACTTCGGATCCAGTGACCATGGGTCCATTAGCTTTAGCTTAATTATAGAAAGGGATAGGTCAGGTCCGAATATGAAGGTATTTGAGTTGGGGAAGGCCAGATTTGAAGAAATGAGAAGGGATTTGCAGAGAGTTGTGTGGGCTGATATTTTTGCCGGAAAGGATGTAGAGGAAAATTGGAGGGCATTTAAGGGTGAGATTTTGAGAGTACAGGATCTTTATGTTCCAGTCTGGCCAAAAGACAAGACCGAAAGTTTCAAGGAGCCATGGTTTTCTAGAAAAATTAGGAAGTTGGTTTGGGACAAGAGGGAGGCCCATACTAAATATAAGAAACAGGGGATTGAGGAGATGTATGATCGTTACTTAGATTGCAGGAAGAACCTTAAGAGGGAAATAAGAAAGGCAAAAAGGTATGAGGAGTCCATAGTTAATAAGCTGAAAGCAAATCCTGAGGGTTTTTACAGATATGTGAACACTAAAATGTCCACTGGATAATGGGACTGATGAACTATGTGAGGAACTGTATGAGATGGGCGAGATGTTGATTTTTTTCTTGTCTATATTCACGAGGGAAAGGAACATTGGGCTACATGAGATAAGTGAGGCAAGTAGCTTAGTTATAGAGGGGATAGGGATTAATAAAGTGAGGCTTTTGGAGCTTTTAGGATCAATAAAGGTGGATAAGTCTCCTGGTCCTGATGGGATTTTTCCCAAGACGTTAAGAGCAAATAGCGGGGGCTCTGACAGTGATTTTTCAAAAGATCATTGGGGGAGGGTGTGGTGCCGCAGGATTGGAGGGTTGCAAATGTTGTTCCATTGTTTAAAAAAGGCATAAGGTGCAGGCCAAGTAATTATCAGCCAGTAAGTTTGACTTCGGTTGTGGAGTTATGGAAGGTATTCTCCGAGATAGTATATATGCATATCTGGATATGCAGGGATTGATTATGGGCACCCACCATGGGTTTGTAAAGGGAAAGTCATGTTTGACGAACCTTGTTGAGTTTTTTTGAGGAGGTGACAAAAAAAAGTGAATGACGGTAGGACGGTTTATGTGATCTATTTGTAATTTGCTAAGGCTTTTGTTAAGGTTCCACATGTAAGGTTAATAAGGAAGGTTCAGTCACTAGGGATTAATAGAGAGATAGTGACATGGATTCAGAGATGGCTGGAAGATAGACAGCAGAGAGTCATGGTGGACAACTGTCAGGTTGGAAGCCTGTGACAAGCAGGGTGCCTCAGGGATCGGTGCTGGGTTCCTTGTTGTTGATCATTTATATTAATGATTTGGTGGAGCGTGTGGTTAAACTGGGTAAGCAAATATGCAGATGATACAAAAATAGGGGGAGTGGTGGGTAGTGAGGAAGGCTTTCTTGGATACAGAAGGATTTGGTTTGTTTGGAAGAGTGGGCTGAAAGAGAAAGATGGCAGATGGAATTTAATGCAAGGTGCTGCATTTCAGAAAAAATAACCAAAATAGAACATATGCAGTTAAGGGGAGGGCATTGAGGTACGCAGAAGAACAGAGGGACCTGGGGGTTATGATACAGAGTTCATTGAAGGTGGATTCCCATGTAGACAGGGTGGTTAAGGCGGCATATGGTATGTTGGCCTTCATAAATCATAGTATAGGAGCTGGAAAGTGATACTGCGGCTGCTTAAGGTATTGGTGAGGCCAGGTTTGAAGTACTGTGTTCAATTCTCGTCTCCAAATTACAGAAAGGATATAGACAAGGTGGAGAGGGTTCAGAGAAGATTTACAAGGATGTTGCCTGGCTTACAGCATCTAGAGTACAGAGAAAGATTAAGGAGATTGGGATTTTATTCATTGGAATGTAGATGGCTGAGAGGGGATTTGATAGAGGTATTTAAAATTATGAAGGGAATAGATAGACTAGACATAAATAGACTCTTTCCCCTGAGGGCAGGGGAGGTTGGAACAAGAGGGCATGTTAAGAGTAAGGGGGCAACACTTTAGGAAAAATATTAGAGGATGCTTTTTCACCCAGCGAGTGGTGGCAGAATGGAATGATCTTCCAGAGGAGATAGTTGTGGCAGGGTCCCTTCTGTCATTTAAGAGAAGGTTGGATGTGTACATGGATGTCAGGGGGTTGGAGGGTTATGGGCGAAAAGCAGGAGGGGGGAGCTAGTGGAGTTGTTCAAGTGAACCAGCGCAGACTCGAAGGGTCAACATGGCCTGTTTCTGCGCTGTAAACTGTTACATAAACTCGACCTTGAAATCAGACTGTTACAAATTAAGACATCCTTCAAAGGACTATTTGCTTACTGATCATAGAGTCAAAGATGCTGTGTGGAAACGGGGCTCAGCCCACTGTCAATTCCAACCATGAACCACCCATTTTAATCCCAAATTAATTGTGTTATTATTCTCATCCTGTCCTCAATCAACTCTCCCCATATGATAACTTTCACCTGCATAGAAAGGGCAATTTACTCAGAATCTCTGGCAGTGCCAATATGCCACCCAACGAGTACACAGGCAGCATGGTTAACATAGCAATTTGCACACTGCTGTTACACAGCCAGCGAACTAGATTCAAATCCAGTGCTGACTTTCAGAAGTTTGTACATTCTCCCCGTGTCTCCATGGGTTTTTCCTAGGTGCTCCGGTTTCCTCCCACCCCTCAAATCGTAAGGGGCTTGCAGGTTAATTGGCTGTAATTGGGCAACATGGGCCCAAACAACAAAGAGATCTCCCTTCAATACTGTCTGTCAAGCAGGAGAAATTAGAAGTAAAAACACAATGCTGGAAAAACTCAGCAGGTCCATCAGTGTACTTTATATGCCAAAAATAAGGATACCAATATTTTAGGCTTGAGCCCTTCATCAAAATGTGAGCAAAATGTAGAGAATAAAATGCTGGCAGTGGGGGGGGGGGGGGGGGGGGGGTTGGCACAGGAGGAGCACAGACCCACAGCCAAAAGGGAGGGAGGGCACACCAACAAACAGGAATCTCCCTGTGATCAAACGTTTCAATTCTGCACCCGACTCCCTAGCTGACATGTCCATCCATGGCTTCATGCACTGCCCATCCAAAGCCACTCGTGAATTAGAGGAGCAAGATCTAATATTCCATCTGGGCACTCTCCAACCAGATGACATTAACATGACCACTCCCTATTCTCCCACTTCTCCTTTTCTCCAGCTCTCCATCCCCTTTCCTCTCCATTCAGAGCCATCCCCACGCCTCCTCATTTGCTTTTCTCCCCTCCCTCCCTTATCCAAAACCTCTGTCCTCTTGCCTGAGGGTCTGTGCACCTCCCCTTGCCTGCCAGCAATTTGCTCATACCTTAATGAAGAGCTCAGGCAACATTGGTTATATCTTTATCTTTGCAAGGTACACTGTTTGACCTGCTGAGTTTCTCCAGCATTGTATTTTTACTTCAACCACAGAATCTGCAGACTTCGTGTTTTACCCACATCCAGAACCTACTCATACTCTAGAGGTTGAGGCACACTAAGAGGCAGAGCTGTTGACAAGGGTCAATGGAGCTCAGTCCTTTATCAACATGGCTAGGATGAACTGGGCACTGGGTGGTGTGATCTGACTGGCTACCTGGGTCTTGGCCAAACTACAACTCAGCAGACTGTGTGTTAAGAACAGCTCTCCTATTGAAATAGCTTTGTGGAAGTCGATGAACTAGGAATTGCACCAAATTTTTATTTATTTATTTGCATACATTGGCAGGAATTCAGAGTCGGCTAAGGGTTTTAAAAAAAGAATTCTACAGGAGATGCATCCAATTGTAGAACTTCAGGTTAATTATGCATACAGTGAGTCTATCTTTACAAGCTTTTGAAATGTGATTTTGCACTGTTGCTATGTTATTTTTCTATTACACTAAGAATTTTTTTTTTGAATAGGACAACCACATGGACTTTTGAGAAACCGGGAGACCTTGGTGTACCAGTCTAAAGTTCCCTGAAGGTGGCAGCACAGACTGTGTGATGAAGCAGCATTCAGGATACTTGCCTTCATTAGCCAGGGTGTGGAGTGTAATAGTAGGGAAGTCTTGGTACAACTTTCATAAAATATTGGATAGACCACAGTTGGAATAGGTTGTGTCAGTCTGGCCAGAGTGTTTCATTACACAAGAATACACAATGTACAAATGCACCATCGGGCCAGTGTGAAAAGCCAATGGAGAAATGAGAATGTGTGGTGATTACAAAGTCACCATTAACCAGGCTTTGCAGATACCAGAACATCCTATGTCCAAAATTATTCCAGGGCCTGAATGAGGGAAAAAAACTCACCACACTGGATTTATCACAAACATGCCAACAAATAGAATTAGATGAAGACTCAAATGAAATGGGATTATTCACCTATACGAGAACACCATACAGAGTATCAACAGCCCCAGCAATATTTCAAACGGACATGGACAGATTATTACATGGCATTAATGTAGGATGTTATAATTATAGGTCAAGTCGACTCTGAGCACCTATCCAACCTAGAACAAGTCTTAACCCGATTGCAACAAGCAAATGTCCGTCTACACCAGGACAAGTGTGTATTTATGGTAACTTCTGTAACATTTTTAGGCTTTACAATTGTTACGACCCCAGAGGACTCCAAAACCTAGCAGCAATAGAAATTCACCAAGACAAATGGTTACTTAAACAAAAGTTGCTTTTAATTATCTTTAAACATGAAAACAGAATCACACTTTAGCTTATCACTATTAACTTAACCCCCTTCTAATTCTAAGCACATGTTTATGTAATGTGTGTGTAAGTTCAGAAAAGTTCTTTGATTCACAGTCCAATATCACTTCTCGTTCCTCCAAATTTACTGGTTGCAGGCAATTCTTATACTGTGTGCAGAATTTAACATTTAAGAAGTTCACAAGGCTTTGGTGCTTGAAAGGTAAATGGTTACCGCTCAGGAAGGTTCTTGTTGGTTTTCAGAGAGAGATTTGTTGTTCACTGGACACAAACTGATCCCTCCTAATCAGCCACATCAGTGTCTTGCCAAAGAAACTTGCCCCATCAGGGTTTTCCAGATGATAACCTTTTTCTTTCAGGTCACCACACAGTTCCTTTTTGTTTTCCTTATTTCAAGTGAAACATAATGCAGCCAGTCCTCTCCTCTTGTATGGACTACAAGGGCTTTAACCAGGCTGAACGAAGAACATAGCACCAGTCCTCAAAATGGGGTTTTTTTTCCATGAGCTTTCCAGCTTGTCCTGTTCCAGTCCCAGCTGCTGAAATGTACAACTGAATTCTCTTTCTCACAGAGAAAAACCTGTTTTACTCTCTGTGCTTGCAAAAGCACATGACCCTCTTAGAATAGCAAACTGCACTCTGACAGCCTGCGGCTCCAAACCTAATCCTCCGAGTTCTTTCAGCTCTTGATTTCCAAAACAACAATCCATTTATGAAGTCTCTATGGCACTCCCCAAACCCTTTGCAAAGGCACTTGGAGCCAGACTGTCTGGCTTCAGCAGAGCTCCAGTATTTTAAATAAGATCTGTTTTGAAGTGTTTGTATGTGGCCCACACTTTTAAAAAAACTGCCACAATTTATCTCCTTTAAAACATATCTATATACAATATAAAATACAACATAATCTGTGTCACACTTAACAGTGAAGGAGTCCAAATAGACACCACTTGTACCGAAGCTGTCAGCAGAGCACACTACCCAACAAAATGAGCTGAATTGCAGTCATTCCTGGGGTTGATTAACCATTACTGGAAGCACATTCCAAGTATGTCAATACTGTGCAGCCTGCAAAACCAATTGTTAAGAAAGGCCCAGAAATGGTGCTGGAATGAAGAGACTAGTAACGTGGTGGATCACTTGAAAGAACTTCTAATGTCAAGTGACAATGTGCTCGTCCACTATGACCCAAACCTGGAAAAAGAAGTGAGCCTTGTGGTGGATACTTCGCCAGTGGGATTAGAAGCGTTGTTGTCACAGGTAACAGAAAAGGGGGAACAACCGATGGCTTATGCCTCCCGGTCTTTGAACTTGTGAACATAATTATCCACAACTGGAAAAAGAAGGGCTTGCCATGATATTTGTTGTCAAATTATTCCACCAGTATTTGTATGGTCAAAAGTTTACCTTAGTAACAGACAACAAACCACAGTTTGATTCCAGGCCCTAAAACGGGGATTAACATTGCTTACCTCTACTGGAAACGGAACAGGAAAGATGAGATAATTAAATGGACGATGGAGGCTACAGCTATTAATCAAAACAACTTCACTGCTTATCAATTATGGCAAAGACGATCAGCAAAGTAGTATGGAAAGAAGCTACACTATTAAAAGATCTATATTTCTCATTAAGTGGGTGGCCTGAGGCCAAAGCTATCTCTGAAGAACTAAAACCTTATTATACACAACACCATGAGATATCAATTGAAGAAGGTTATTTATTGTGGGGAATCAGGACAATCATTCCCAAAAAATGGCAAATGGCCATATTATCAGAGCTCCATACAACCAGCCAGGGATGGTTCAGATGGAAGGCATTGGCACATATGCACGTCTGGTGACCCTCAATAGGCATTGATATTGAGCAGATGGTAAGAATATGTGGCATTCGCCGATTTCACTGGTCCTTTTATGGGAGAAAACGTCCTCAATATTGTTGGAGCACTTTAAATGGCCAGTGGTATCACACATGAGAAAAACAACAGACCAAACAATTGAAAAACTACAAAGTATATTTGCATTATATGGATTACCTATTGAATTGGTTTCCAATAACGGTACACAGTTTGTATCAGATGCCTTTAAGGTATCCCTACTCAATGACAATATACAACTCATCTTGTCAGCACCCTACGACCTAAGAACTAATAAGGAAGCAGAACATTTTGTACAGACTTTCAAAAAAGCCACGAAAACTTTAAAAAAAAACGCCTAAATATATCATGGAGTCACAAAATTGCAGATTTCCTGTTAGGATATAGAAACATGTTGCACTCTATTACCAAACGAACACCAGCTGAATTGATATTTGGTCGTAACTTAAGAACAAGACTTTCCACAGTACACCTGAAAATCGTCCTTCACATAGAACAATCCATGTCTCCAAATAAATCTACCAGATCTCTAGAAGTGGGAGAGGGAGTACTGGTACAAGATTACCAGGACAATAGAAAGCCATAGTTGAGAGGGTTATTCTTAAAAAAACTAAGTCCCAGTTCTTATTTTATACTGGTGGGAACTAAAATATAGAAATTGAACATCGACCAATGAGAGCAGTGGATGCTCACGATCCCGATGAGATTCCCTGGGCTCATTCCACTGTCAACATTGTAGAAATATCTTCAAGAAGTGAGGCCTCTTCTCAACCAAGCAGTCCTACAGCTCAACAAGTGTTATGCACCATCCAAATGGGATTCATCAAAGTTCAGAGTCCTTGCCATCAACTGAGGTACTACCCCAAAAGGCAAAGAGCCCAGAGAAGTTGCAAAGTATCCAAATGAATTCTACCTCTCTGAGATGATCAAAAAAGGGAAAAACATGAAGGACTATGTATAGTGACTTTGCAGTTTATCATTTTGTACTTGGGTTATAGTGTAATTCTCACCATTAGTATAGCGGCACCACATAGCTACCATAGTTTAGCATAAGTGCTACCTATATGTTATTTTCATAAAGCATTTATTTTGTTGGGGTGGGGAGAAAGAGTGTTATGGGGGAACCATATTAGATTTGAATTAAACAATGAATGAAGCATCACATCTCAGCGTGTAGTGTATTTCTAAACCTAAAATACATAACACCAACTTTCTCTGTGACCATCCCATCCATGAAGACAAGTGTGTGATAGAATGTTTTAAAATATTTTTGACTTTTTCAAATAATTCATATTTGACAAACATTGTTACTATACTAAATGTGCAGGTACAAAATCTTATATACGAAATTCTGAAAAATGAAAAACAAACTTTTTTTTCCCCCCATGGATGTCATCTGCACACCAAAGCTCACATTTGGTGCCAAACTTGACCCGATGTGACCCACACTCGAATATATATGAATAAATATATATATGAATGAATATATATAGCCACACATTTATATATATATATATATATATATATATATACACACATTCATATAAATTTATTTTTATTTATATATATATTAATTAAATCAATTCAATTTAATATAAATAACTTCAAACCACACAAGGAATTATCAGAGTTTACCTTGACTGTGGAATACTAATTTAGCACCAAAATCACATCTGAATTTTTACTGTTGGTTTCTTTTGACTTTGGTTTGAAACCACCAATATTTTCCACTCTTACCTTAACTGGAGTCAGCATGTAGTTTGACTTAATTTCCATAACATGAATTTTGAAAGCTGCCGTCTCTGCAAGAAAGATGTATCTGGATTGCAAGAAAACAAAACTGGATTTAAACTGGAGAAATGTTCACTCGACAATGTTAAAATTGTGATGTTAACAATCCTCCATTATATACTGTAAAGATTGGGAATCTTTTCTATACATTTTGGAGCGATGAGAGGAAAGCTATTCTAACAGGAAAGAAAATTGAAGAGCCAACACAATTACAGAAAAAAACGAAAGGGTAAACAGTTAAAATTATTTTCATCAGTCAATGAATTGGTCACTTAATATTAGTACCAGAAACATGAGAGATTAGAATTCCGTTTTAAGGCATACCTTTTTACCAACTTTCATTGGCTCAATGACTATTTCTTCCCTTGCACTTTTGAACTGATACATGTTAAATGAATAGTTTAGTATTAACTACAAATATATAATTAAAAGCTAGTATTGAAAATAATGCCAAATAACTAAAAAAACAAAGACAAATGTGAAATAGCCCAAAAAGAATGGAGAAACAGCCATATCTAAAGATTCCAGGTACATACCTTTAGGATCAGAATCCAATTAAATATACTGCAGAAATACCCTAAATGAGTATTATCAAAACCTAGACAACTCCATTTTGAGCAATACATATTCACAAGTCTGCTTAGGGGTTTCAATTCTTTGGAAACGGGAGATCCATGGAGTCATAAAAATGTGCTCTCCTTATAAATAGAACCATCGATTTACGATGTAGAAGATTAACGATGAAGTTTTGTCAACCACTGGTTAGGCCAGCTGATCGTATGGAGTAGTACAAAACAAATAGCAGGTAGCACAACGCGATTACAGCGCCAGTGACCTGGGTGCAAATCTGGCTGTCTAAGGAGTTTGTATGTTCTCCCCATGTCCAGTTTCCTCCCACATTTCAAAGATGTGCAAGATTAGTAGGTTAATTGGTCAAATGTGCACATTTGGATAGTGTGGGCTCATGGGTCTGAAGGGACTATTACCGTACTTTATCTCAAAATTTAAAAGTTAAAATTATAAAACTGGTAATGAACATGATCATAAATATAAAGCTTACAATCATGAAAAAAACAGCAGCGACAGGAACAATTTAAAAGTATTGCAATGGAGGACAGTGAATTTTATAACCATATAACCATTTACGCCAGGTTGACCTTTCAAGTCCGCACCGGTTCACTAGAACAACTCCACTAGCTCAAACCTCCTGCTCTCTGCCAATAACCCTCCAACCCCCTCTCCTCCACGTACACATCCAAGCTTCTCTTAAATTTGTGAATAAGATTTGATGGAAGTTCCTCAAATAACAAAATATAAAATGGAGAAAGCAAGTTATTGAAGTTGTAGAATTAGAAATCATATCTAGAAAGTGCCCAAATAGAAGATGGGGTGCTCACTTCAACAGTGTAGTTAGGTGAAAGAGGGAAAGGAAAAAGAAATAAAACCAGCAGGTATCAGCAAAAGAGAGTTACTCAGCAAACTGAACACAAGTGCTCTGCAAAGCAGTCACCAAGTTTACATTAGTTTTCTTCAATGTAAACACCAAATCTTGTTCAATCAGTTGGTAGAGGTATTGGGAGAGAAAAGTAAATTCAAGGTGATGGGAGAAAAAAGAAGGATTCCTACTACCAATGCTGGAATTACTTCTGGTGGCAGGACAGTAAGTAAAGGAAAGGAGAAATTGTATTTTTCTTATACTAAATGATCAAGTAGACTCATTAAATAGATTTTAGACTGGAATGACTTTTCATGGTGCATGTAGTTATATGATAATCAAGAAAATGGGCTGCACAGTTAGCACCAGTGACCCCACCAGTTGGAATCTGGCGCTGTCTGAAAGAAGTTTGCATGTTCTCCCAGTGATTGTGTGGGTCTCCACTGGGCAATCAGTTTCTTTCCACCCTTCAAAATGTACAGGGGTTGTAAGTTAATTGGGGTATTTGGGCATCACAGGCTCTGGGCCAGAAGGGCCTGTTACAGTGCCCCAAGCTTAAATTTAATTTTTTATAATTATATGTAACATTTAAATTTAAAATGTAAAAACACTGTAAACGAATCAACCTCACAATTCTAAACTCAAAAATTAATACAAGATGATTGAGTGGAATCCAATTGTTAATAGATTCTAAGAAACGCAATCCACGTTTTGCATCCAATGGGATTTTTTAAAACAGACAATTGTCTGATTAAGAATCATGGATTAGAAAAAGCATCATTCAGACACCAATTCAGAAAAACGCAATGTTAAGAGGAACTCTGCAGCAGTGGTTAACAAACAATAGGGAATATACTCACTTTCCATCGAGAGAAATAGCAATCCCATTGGGAAAACCGTATCCTGTTGCAACTTCCTTTACCTCAAGAGCACTGTAGTAAATGACATTTCCCCATGAAAGGACAGTAAAAAACTCAATGAGCTTCAGGAAATCATTGAAGAAATAATGGTCATTGGTAGCATAGAAACTTTCAGAACTCAATGCTACGATATCATTCACACTAAAAGTGTAAAAAGAAAAGGGAAGCCATGAATACATTATAAAACTAGGAGCTAATTTTTTTCAGTTATACTTCATTGATTTTGAAATATTTTTGTATGTTAATTTGCAAATTCCCTCTCAGAAATCTGTTAAATGACAGTGTATCTGCATTGGTGTGCAGAAATGGCACAGACATTGGTACTTTCTGCTACCTCAGTCAACATTTATTGTTCATGTTAATATGTTCCATTAATATCCATAGCTCTAGACCAGGGGTTGGCAAACTTTTTAAACCATCAGCCTCTTCATTGAATCCTTGATCTCTCATTGACCCCCAAACGTGTAAAATAAATAAATATTACCAATGATACATTTCTCTATAGCCTAAACATTTATTGACCTCTTGGATAGTCCCATCGATCCCCCCCAGGGGTCAATATAAACCACTTTGCCAACCCCTGATTTAGGCCCACGTAGAACTAACCACACTTTGAATGCAATAATTCAAAAATCAAATGAAAAGCAACAAATTAAAGATAAAGCAGCTTAAAAAGATACAGCTAGTCTCATAGAACTACTATCTTCCATATCAAAATACCAAAAATATATTATTGTGACCCTTGTTCCAATATTCCAAAGGCTGCTCACTCTGCATTCTGTCTCCTACCTAAATACATATAATCTGCTGCTCTTGGAGTTGTATACAACACTCTTGCAATATTGTAGGACAGAACATAATTCAGAAAATAATGGGGGCTTGTTAAAAAGATACTGCAATCAAGGGCAGTTTTAAATTATATTTTGATTGAAAAAGCGAACTGGCAAAGGGACCAAGCATATTCAGACTAGATTTCTGGAGCAATATATTGAGGAATTAAGCAGAATACAGGCTAATTTAGATCTGACACCACGTTAATGAAACAAGGCTAATTAATGGCATCATCATGAAGTATCCCGAAGAAAAAGTGATCATAACAGTAGAATTTGAAATTCAGTGAGAGGGTGATAAACCTAGGTCAAAAACTAATCTTCCCAATCTTCCTTGCTACCTAGAACATCTCCAATTTTTGTGTCTTTTACAAAAATATTTGTCAGATCTCCTACATTCATATCCAAGTTATGAATATACACCCCAAACATCAAAGGATCCCAAACCATTCAATGCATTCCCTGAGGTGTCACAGGAGCCATATACCTGGGTCAATACTATTTCTGTTGATACAAAATGTGCATAGTTTCATAATTCCAAAGAGAATGGGCCAAATGACAATTTTTCTCAAGCAAAATATTTCAGTAACAATTGGGTGTAGAGCAGTGATTCTCAACCTTCTCTTTCCACTCACATACCACCTTAAGCCATCCCTTACTAATCACAGAGCACCGATGGCATAGGGATACTTAAAGTGGTACATGAGTGGAAAGAAAAAGGTTGAGAACCACTGCCTTACAGCAGTGGTTTTTAAACTGCCCTCTCAAACTCACATTCCACCTTAAGGAATCCCTATGTCATAAGTGCTCTGTGATTAGTAAGGGATGGCTTGAGGTGGTATGTGAGTGGAAAGAGAAGGTTGAAAACCACTGCTCTACACCCAATTGTTAATGAAGAGAAAAAATGTCATTGGCCCATTTCCTTTGGAGTTATGAAACTGAGCACATATCAATTAGGTTCAATTAAAACAGTGGTTTTCAAACTTTTTCTTTCCATTCACATCCCACCTTAAGCAATCCCTCACTAATCAGAGAGCACTTATGGCATAGGGATTGTTTAAGGTGGAATGCGAGTTTAGGGGGCAGTTTAAAAACCACTGCCCTACAGCAACTGCACCACACGGTGATGCAGCCAGTCAGGACGCTCTCGATAGAGCTCCTGCAGAAAATTGACAGGATGGTAGCCGGTAGCCCTGCACGCCTCAGCCTTTTTAGGGAGAACTATTGCGCCTTCCTGACAAGTGAGAGGTTGTGTGTCCAAGATTGGTCATTACTTAAGTGGACTCCAAGGAACTTGGTGCTCTCTACACTTTCCACTACAGACTTATTGTAGTGGAGGGTGGCTGTCCCTCGTCCTCCTGAAGTCCATAATCATCTCCTTTGCCTTGTCCAAATTGAGATTCACGGTTGTTACTTTTGCACCATAACGCAAGACCTCTTCTCTGCAGTGTGTCTCATTATTGTTGCTGAGGAGGCCAACTACTATCATGTCATTTGCAAATTTGATAACTCTGTTGGAGCTGGATCAGGCAATGAAGTCATGGGTTAATAGTATGAACAAGGGCAGGCTGAGCACACAATCCTGAGGTGTACCAGTATTCAGCATGACAGTACTCAACATTATGCTATCGACCCGGACAGATTGTGATCGTTCTGTTAGGAAGTCCAGAATCCAGTTTCAGAGATGGGTGTTGAGTCCCAGTGTGGATAGCTTAAATGCAAAGCTGGTCATAGACCAGTGCCTGGCACAAAGCTTCATTTTCCTGGTGGCTCAGCAGAGAGTGGAGAGACAAGGCTATGGCATCCTTAGTGGAATGGTTCCATCTGTAGGTGAACTGAAATGGGTCCAGTATCTCTGGGAGATGCACTTTGATGCATTCCATCACCAGACACTCAAAGGAGTACCAGTCATTGAGGCCTGTTATCGTCACCCAATGTCACAATGTCGTGATGGGGGTCAAGAAATGTCCTCTGAGATAGTGACTCCCAGGAATTTAAATTTGCTCACCCTCTCCACCTCTGATCCCCTAATGATCAATGGATTGTACCCTTCTTGTTTCCCATCCTAGAGTCTACAATCAGTTCCTTGATTTTGGTGACCTTGAGTGGGAGGTTGTTATTAGTGCACCATTCAGGCAAGTTTTCAATCTCCCTCCTATATGCTGACTCAGACAGCTCGCCCATAACAGATTTGAAGCTTTTTTTTCTAAATGAATCCATATGAAGTAAATTGTGTGGGTGAGATGTGAGAATTTAAAATGTGTCTCGCAACGGCAAATGGATTAAGAACCATTGTTGTGTCTCAAAGCTACAGATGCATTTTTCTATTCACTCACACATCTTATCTAGCTTATTCTACAGTGCTTTCATTTCTCCCATTTTTATATTGACCTGCAGACTTGAACATTTTGTACAGTTTCTGACTCAGGATCACTTTGTATGAACAGAAATGGTAATGACCCAGGTATATGGCTCCAGGCAATTCATGTACCTCAACAAATGATGTTTGCGATACATTAATAACAAACACAAATATAGGATGTTTGATAAGTATGTTTGTAAAAGACAAAAAAAGTGGAGGAAGGTTGAAAAAACTAGTTTCAGAACTAGGTTTAACACCCTCAAACTGAACATGTAAACAGCTGTGTTTGTGGCTATTTCAAACCAAATTTTTGATTCTTCTTTACAAAATAAAACTTTTATCATATCATGATTGCTCATTTACATTTGAACAACATACTTGTATAAAAGTTCATGTCGGATGGTCTTTAAATGTATCAGACTAAGTTGTTCTTCTTCAAACTTAAAAAGTTCCACAGTGCTTGTCATCTGTGGATGATTCACAACAAAAACGAGAACCGTACCATCTAGAATAAGAAACAACATTAATAACTGGAGGAAACTTTTCCCTAATCAGAAGGGAATGAAGTTAAGAGGAAAAGGATGTAGCACAAGGGAAGTGATTTTGAGGAGATCTGAGGGGAATCTTGTTCAACCAGAGAGAGACATGTAACCTTGAATGAATGCTCTGCCTGAGGTAGGCATACAGGTATACAGGTATACTTTTGTTGAAATATATAACCTCACATTTTCCTATAATAAAACCATTTGCCAAGTTTTTATTAACATCTAGTTAGAGAATTCAACATTCTCACTGCAGCAATATACCTTCCACCCTGGTCTATAGATTTGCTCAGATAATAAATGTAATTTTTTATTTTAAATCTTCAACTGACCAGGCACAGAAAACCATAGGCCAAATGCTGGAAGATGGGATTAATACCCATTGGTTAGCATGAATGTTATAGGCGAATGGCTTTTGTTGATGCTGTAATACTCCATGGCACTCACCACCATCCGCAGGAGCAAGTTCCAAGATTTTTTTCTTTTTAAAATTAGGTAGGTCACTATATCCCCTTTTTCAAGATTCTCCCATTCATGAAAATATTTCAACACCTACCCTGTCACATCCCCAACAATCTTGTACATTACAATAAGATCACCCCTCATTCTATTTTAGTACAAAGAATAAATGTCTAATTTCTTTAATGTTTCTGATAGGACAACCCTTGCATCTCAAGAGTTAGTATTGTGAATCTCTTTGAGACTGCCTCCAATGTCAATATATCCTTTCTTTAACCAAGGGGACCAAAACTCTGCACAATATTCCTTTTCAATTGTAATCATACTTCCACACCCTTTAGAATAAATTCTAGCATGCCATTTGACACCCTATTTACGACACCTATTTAATCTGTTGTGATTTACACACAAAACACCTATATTTCTCTGTATTTCACTTGTCTACAATCCTCCAATTTGATAATAGTCTGTTTATACTTTTGTTGAAATATATAACCTCACATTTTCCTATAATAAAACCATTTGCCAAGTTTTTATTAACATCTAGTTAGAGAATTCAACATTCTCACTGCAGCAATATACCTTCCACCCTGTCATCTCCAAGTTACTAATACAAATGGTAAATAATTAAGGACTAGGAACTAATTCTTGGGCTATTTGACTAATAACATCCTTCCAGCCTCAAAAATGGCCTTCCTATTCTGATTCCGCCTTCTATCCAAAAGCTAATCTTCCAATCCATGATAAACAAGAAGCCACTGTAAATAATTCTGAAGTAATTTCAAAGCTAAGCATATCCATAATGGAGATACCCAATCTAAACATGTTTAGCCTTCACTTCAGCAGTATTCATTCCTTCCCATTCTTAGTAAAAAAATTTTATGTTAGCCTTTCAAATGATTATAGACTGAATTCCCAGGGCTTCCCATCAAGCAAATTAACAACAAATCTTTTATGAACTACTCTCTAGTATTCAAGATTACTTTAATAATTAACTTTATTTGTTTATTGCTTGAATTTGAGCAACAACACAGTAAACGGCCCTTCCACCACCTATTTACACTCATGTAACCAATTAACCTGTATGTCTTTGGAACATGGGAGGAAATTGAGCACCTGGAGGAAACAAACATGGACAAGGAAAAGTCATACAAACTTCTTACAGACTGCAGCATATTCAAACCCAAGTCGCTGGCACTGTAATAGCATTGTGCTAACTCCCTATGATAACTCTGCTGGCCTTACAATGGTGGATTCTTAGTCTCTGCTGGCCTTACAATGGTGGATTCTTAGTCTCTGCTGGCCTTACAATGGTGGATTCTTAGTCTCTGCTGGCCTTACAATGGTGGATTCTTAGTCTCTGCTGGCCTTACAATGGTGGATTCTTAGTCTCTGCTGGCCTTACAATGGTGGATTCTTAGTCTCTGCTGGCCTTACAATGGTGGATTCTTAGTCTCTGCTGGCCTTACAATGGTGGATTCTTAGTCTCTGCTGGCCTTACAATGGTCGATTCTTAGTCTCTGCTGGCCTTACAATGGTGGATTCTTAGTCTCTGCTGGCCTTACAATGGTCGATTCTTAGTCTCTGCTGGCCTTACAATGGTCGATTCTTAGTCTCTGCTGGCCTTACAATGGTGGATTCTTAGTCTCTGCTGGCCTTACAATGGTAGATTCTTAGTCTCTGCTGGCCTTACAATGGTCGATTCTTAGTCTCTGCTGGCCTTACAATGGTGGATTCTTAGTCTCTGCTGGCCTCACCCGAGCATCAGCCTCCATCAGGCCAGAATTTCCCAGGAGCCCTAGGTCCCCGCTCTGACCCTAGCCCAGTAGCATCAGCATAGTACTTGTACAGTAGTTAAAACAAGAACAAGGAATGGATTTTCAAACATAAAGTTTAATTCTTACTTTAAGTACACTCGAGTACACGAGAGCTCCATTGAATTCAAAATGGTACTATCAGTGTGTCAAGAGTCCCACTTGAGCACGGTAGGTTTAAAAAAAATCAAAAATTTTTTTTCCAACCTGTGAGATTTTGTGAGGTCTTGCTGAAAATTTTTGAGGATAACTGGAAATTTTGGTAAAACAGCTTTCAGATAATCAGAAACATACTGTAATTCGTTTCTGACCTAGAGATTGTAACGGCCCGCAGCCTTTTCCACGGGCCAACACAGCAAACTGCTGTCGAACACGACAATAGGGTAGACAGCACGCAGGATGAGACGCCCACTCCTGTAGGCCACAGGTACAGCAGTCGAATCGGCCAATCACCGCCAATAGATGACAGGGGGTCCAACATCCCACGCATCCAGGACAGCCAATCAACAGCCAGCCCCACTCAAGCCATGCACCAGTGTTGACACAGCCAGCTGCCTATAAAAGGCAAACCTGCAGCCCAATAAAGTCAGTGTCGATTGCACTCCCTTAGTGTGCGAGTCTTCTTTCAACCTCGAGCTATAACTGTAGCGACCCCGCTACAATGGTGATTCCGATTGGTCCATATGGTATTTTGGACCCAATGAAGGAGGAATAGCCTACAATCTGAACATCACAACCATGGGTGTTGTTTCAGTCAGCCGAGGCACAGTTTGCCATTTGCCGGATCTCCGCAGATGATCAAGACAGACTTCCTCCAGCAGCCCCCAGAGCAAGGAAAGTATGTGGCCATCAAGTAGCTATTAACCCGTACTTTCAGGCTCTCAAAGTGCAAGTACGTGGCCAGACTGCTGCACATCAACGGTTTGAGGGACTGGGCCCCTTCCACCATCATGAGTGGCATGCTTGCTCTCAATGATGGCCGCACCTCTTGCCCGCTATACCAGTAGATTTTCCTGGATCAGCTGCCTGAAGAGATCTGGCTACTCATTGCAGATGAAGACATCGATGACCCCAGGAGGGTGGCTGCCTGAGCAGATGTGCTATGGGCAGCAAAGAGAGATGGCTGCGCTTCGCTCGAACAGGTGACAGCACCTCGTCAGCAACACCCAGCCAGGAAGCCCGCCGACAGACCAACCAACCACCCACCTGAACGCCACGCCCCACCAGTGAGTAATACTGTTTCTATTATCAACAATGGGGTTCTGAGGCCATTTGATGCCACTCCCCCTGCACGTTCCAGGGAAATACTAAGGCCGGCCATCATTAATGGCTGCAACAACCAGCCAACTGTATAGCCTCCTCCACATCTAAAACTCCCTATCAGGCCGACATTTCTTGGTTTACACCAGGGCACATTACAGCATCCTCCCTGTCTAGCCGAGAGGCCCATAGCGGCAAGATGGGCTGAGAGCTTCGAGCAGCAAACAGCTCCAACATTCAAACATTTGGCACCCGTACAATTCCCCTCTGCTTTGGGGACAAACAGTTCACCTGGAAGCTTGCAGTGGTGGCCATACAACTATTACTGGGTGTTTATTTCCTGAGAGCCAACTTGCACTGTTGGACATTAAGGGGCATTGGCTAGTATATGCCCAGACATTTCATACACTTTCACTCAAGGGCACCATACTTACTAACCCCTATCTGCACTCGGTGAGTACAACCAACAATGAATTCACTCGAGACTTAGCGGAATTCCCCTCCATCACTACACCCAATTTCAACTTAGCGGAACCTAAATATGAAGTGAGACACCAAATATTACGATGGGCCCTCCCCTCCACGCCAGAGCACAGCGTCTCCACTCCACCTAACCCTGAGAAACTCAACCTGGCTAGAGAAGAGTTTTGAAAGATGAAGGAACTCAGCATTGTGCGGCACTCCAATAGCCCATTAACCTCCCCCTCCATATGGTACCTAAGGCAGCGGGAGTTTGGAGGACGTGCGGAGACTACTGGCGCTTAAATGAGGCCACCATGTCAGACAGATATCCCATGCCCCTTAACCAGGATAAGGATAAGGGGCACAGGATATCTGTCAGGCATGGTGGGTCGCTGCTAATCTGCAAGGGGCATGGATATTCTCCAAGGTGGACCTCATCAGGGGTTATCATAAGATTCCAGTTCACCCTGATGACATTTCCAAAGCTGCCATCATAAACCACTTTGGATTTTTCAAATTCCTCTGCATGCCATTCAGGCTGAAAAACACAGCTCAGACTTTCCAGAGGTTGATAGATGCAGAGGGCCGGGATCTGCACTTTGCCTTTGTTTACCTAGAAGATATTTTAATAGCCAACCACACCTGCACCGAGCACACTACTCACTTAAGACTATTGTTCTCCAGGCTAAGCGAGTTCAGTTTAACCAAGAAACTGGCCAAGTGCCAGTTTAGCAGAGAGACAATTGATTTCCTGGGCTATCACATTAACCAACATGGGGCCAGGCCGTTACCCACCAAACTGGACACCATCTGTTCCTTCCCCAAACCAACGACCATAAAGGTACAACAAGAGTTTTCAGGTATGGACAATTTTTAATCATCGCTTCATACTTGCAGCAGCCCCACAATGAGCCCTCTATTTCCTCTCATGGTAGGGCCCAGTAAAGACATTCAATGGACACAGGAGGTAACCGGCTTTCCAAGCAACCAAAGACACCCTGGCTAAAGCCTCCCTCCTTGTGCATCCCAGGACTGCCCTCACGGTAAACACCTCCAGCACAGCAAGTTGGGGGTTTATTTGAGTAACTGGTTAATGGACACTGGCAGCTGCTGGCCTTTTTCAGTAAACATCTCAAGGCACCAGAGCTCAAATACAGTGCCTTTGATAGGGAGCTGTTAGCTTTATACCTGGCAATTCGGAATTTCCGTTACTTCCTGGAAGGCAGCAAGTTCAAAATTTACACAGACCACAAACCACTTGCCTTTGCTTTCAACAAGGTGTCAGACCCACGGTCAGCCAGGCAACAGTGGCACCTGTCCTACATATCTGAATTTCAACATTGAACATATCGCTGGCAAATCCAATATGGTAGCCGATGCCCTATCCCATCCGGCTATCTTAGCAGTGCACAACCCCGCCCCGAGTATCGATTATGCGGCCCTGGCAGATGTACAGCAGGCAGACTCTGACATACTGGCGGACTGGACGGTACTTAGCGGCCTGCAATTGTAGGGCATCCAGATTGCCCCAGGTAACTGCACATTGCTCTGCGACACCTCAAACGCCCCGGCATTCTGATCGGATGGAGGAGGAGATTTTGATTCGGTCCACAATTTGGATCACCCCGTTATCAGGACTACAGCTAGAATGGTGGCTAACAGGTACGTCTGGCATGGCCTCCGAAAAGAGGTCACTTAGTGGGCCAAAACGTACTCAGTGCCAGACATCCAAGGTCTAGACCCCCATTAAAGCCCTTCCACAGCCCTTTGAACCAGAACGCTGCCCGCATAGACATTGTGGGGCCCCTACCTATATCCAGAAGTGCACATTATCTATTGACTATGGTCGACCAGATGACTAGATGGCCAGAGGTGGAGCCACAACCTGAAATCTCTACAGAGAGATGTGCACGGGCATTACTGAACACCTGGGTGGCACATTCGGGGTCCCCAAACACAGCATCCGACAAGGGGGCCAAATTCACTTCCAGCCTGTGGACCACCTTAGCAAATGCCCTAGGGACTCAACTCCACCACGGCATACCACCCATAGCCAATGGCCTGGTGGAGAGGTTTCACAGGCACCGGAAGACAGCTCTGATAGCCCAACTTACCGGACTGAACTGGGCCAACAAACTTGGATCTTGCTAGGCATCTGCACCATTCTGAAAGAGGATCGCGAGGCACCCTCTGCCGTTGATCTATGGCATGCCCCTCGTCATCCCAGGCGAATTTGTGGTGGCTTCAGAGGGCTTGGGGAGCTACTGATGGCCATGTTGCCTCGACTGTGCAAGAGCCTAAGCTCACTGGCCCCAGTTAAGCCCAGAGATCATGGGCATGTCAGAAGCTTTGTCCCAAAGAACTTTGCAGACTGTCACTATGCATTCGTCTGATTCAGGGCCCACCGGCCACCTCTTCAACAACTTTATGAAGGGCCATACAGTGTCATCAGGCACAACAGCTCCAGCTGTGTGTTGGACATTGGCGGCATGCTCAATCGGCTAAACTGGCCCACTTAGACGTTAACCAGCCAGTCACTCACATGAGCCCACAGCGCAGGGGTCGGCCACCAAAAGAAAGTGTCCCAACTGCCAGTTCTCGGGGGTGGGTGGGGCGGAGTCATGTAGCAACCTGCGGCCAAATCTGCGGGCCGACACAGCAAACGGCCTTCAAACACAACGATCAGGTAGACAGCAAACGGGATGAGGTGCCCACTCCCATAGGCTGAAGGAATAGCAGTCAAATTGGCCAAACATCAACAGATTGCAGAGGGTCTAATCGGGGCACATGCATCCAGGACAGCCAATCAGCAGCCAGCCCTGCTCAAGCCATACCCTGATGATGATGATGCGGCCGGCTGCCTATAAAAGGCAGAGCTGCAGCTCAATAAAGCCAATGTCGATTCCACTCCCTTGGTGTGGGTCGTCTTCTTTCAATCTCAAGCTATAACCTATTACAGGTACACAATCCTTTATCCGGACATCTAAAATCTGGAAAGCTCCAAAATCCGGCAAGTGGGGACCAGCGGTTGGAGGAAGGGGGAGACTGCCGGGGGGCCAGGGGACCGGAAGTGGGTGGGGGTGGATACTGTAGCACAATTCGGGTGGGCTTTCCTAAATCCAGAAAAATCTGAAATTCGGAACACTCTGCTCCCAAGGGTTCCGGATAAAGGATCATGTTGTACCTGTATATCTCACTACAAGATTACATAAAAGACATAACCAGAGAATTCTGCCATTATTGGCTTACCATCTGCACCTCTGCTCTCATGTCTGAGCATGACCGAATGCTAACTCATCAAGACCCACCTTGAAGAGGTTCCTTCAGTGGCCAAATCGCCCATTGGCCAATTTAATCAAATCCCTCCTATATCCATTGGCAAATAGAAACCCTTTGCTGCCTTCATTGTTGCTCTAGAAGAGATAGAAGAGGTGAGATTTCTCACTGTCCCAAAATTATCAGTCATCTTCATCCTGTTCTACTCCATTTATTTCAAGTCATCGCCTGATGAAGTTGCAACTGAAATGATGAAAACATGTTTTAATCTCATCCTTCAGTGTTTTCTCCATGGAGAATGCATGCTCTTCCTGTAAGTTTCCCAAAGTGGTTCTGTTATCTTCCATATGCCAAGATGTCCTGGGTGATAAATTAATTAGTGACAGTAAATTACTCCTGTTATAAGCGATGCTGGAAGAGCAAGTGATGGCAATGCAAGGTAAAATGGTATTTACGATCCAGGTAGGTGGGTGGTTGAAAGTCAGTGCAGACCCGATGAGCTGAAGGGCATGTTTCTGTGCTTTATGAACATTAACATTGGGGAGGACACCCTTGCCGTCACACCACCAACCTCATAGTTTGCAGAGATCTTTGTTGTGAAGTGTGCCAATACAATGACTAAACTACTGTCGTCTCAGAGGTCTGCATCATCTATGCGAAGATATGTTTGAATCTCACCAGGCAGCTGGAGAATTTAATCTTAAGTAATTAAATGAATCTGCATTTTTCTTGAAAGAAGCCTGTTTATGTAAGCTAGGCATGTAACTACTGGATTATTATATTTAAAAAATGGTTCATTCATATCATTCAGGCAAGATATTGGGCACTGAGTCTTGCCTTCAAACACACCAAAGTAGATGACTCCTATTTTTCTTGTTATGTTTACTCAGGGTGATTCATATCGAGCAATAAATTCCATGAAAACACTGGAATAAGTACAAACGATAATAAATAATTTGAGCTGTTAACATTTTGAAATGCTGGAAAAAGTTAATAAAAGGTGAAATGAAGACTTAGAAACAAGTATTCTCATGAGCCAGATATACGTCTGTCTGCAACCCAAGAAAATGTTTTTAGCTTTTACCATGCTGAGAGCCAGACAAGTAATTTTAATTAAATGGAAAGACTCCACCTACTCATACGCAGTGGTTACATGATGTTAGGTCCTATTTAAAGCTTGGAGAAAATTAGATATAACATTAAAGATAGAAAGTTTCAATTTGATAAAATGCGGGGCCCATTCATAGAAAATTATCACAATTAGAAGATTTAAGAAGTCTGGATACTCTGGAGATTTTCTGATAATGTGTCTGAACGTCACTGTTCAATCCATATTTTCACAATTTTTACAAGTTAACCTTGATTAGAGGGAGGGGATCAATTAGATTTAGTTTTAGTTATTTTTTCTTTATTTTTTTAAGATTAATGTGTTAAACACTAGTTAAAATATGGTTGTCATTGATCATATGATTAAATAAGACAGAATTTACCCTTTGTTTAGTTAAAGGGATTGTCTAATTTAGTCTTATTTTCTATCTAGAACTATTTTGGATTATGAGAAAGAGATAGACCGTCAATAACCATATTGACAGAATTTGATTTTTTTAAAATAAATGTTATTAAATAAACAAATATGGATAGGTTTTCAATTTACATTTATATTAAATATGTGATATGCACATATGACCAGTTTGTTATATTTGAAGACTTTGTATGTACAAATATTTTAAAAATAAGTATTCAAACTAAATTAGATTAGATAAAACAAAATATTGCTGGAGGGACTTAACAGAGCATTCATCGATAGAAATGGGACCCCTTACCAAGACGATTGCGAAAGGGGTGATATTATGTATATAAAGGAGAAAAGAAGCTCAGGAAGAGACCAAGAGATGATGGAATGATTCTAGATCAGATTAAAAAACTTTCTTTTACCTTTCTCCCAGCAGGAGATTGCTCCCATTGATTTCAATGACTGGACTTGCTGAAGTTCTAACACAAGGACTTTCTGTTCTCAGTTTATTGATTCATGATATCTCCCCAATCTGGAGTTCTCCCTCTACTTCCCCAAATAAACAATAATCAATGATACCTTCTTCTATATATGTGCTCAGACCATGTGGATTAAAGGATTCCACATCAAAACCACGAGCAATTCTCAATTCAACAGCTTTCAAGGTTGGATTATTCAGATCCACAAGGAATATCTTCCCAGGCTGATCAGGGGCAAAGTTTGGCAGCATCGGATATTTCAGGCCCTTAAAAAGCACATATATAAACAACAAATAAGGATAAGATTTATTTTATATTAGAAATTAAGCATATTCTGTGCCAAGGCATAAGAATTTAAACTAAGCATGCAAAACCTACGTTTTCCTAAAATGCTCGAGTTCGTCTGATCTTCACTATTACAGCAGAACCGTTTAGGGCATTTTACATGAAACATTAGGGCTGTTGCAGGCAGATAAATATTAACTACTACATATAAACTATGCACTGGAATTAAGCACAAGCTACAATAATGGACAACAATTCATCCACAAAACAATAAGAATTTTATCAAAGAAATTAAACCAAACTACAATTCCAGCTAATTAGTCTTTCACTTATGAAAAAAAAAATGTATTATAATCTATTTCATTGAAAACTAATGAAATTTTCAAGTTTAAGTATTTAGCATATTTCCTGTTAGGAAAAACTAAGCATGAGAAGTTTAAATTCTGCAGTCCAAGTTGTTCAAAATAAGGCATTTTGATCAAACACGCGAAAAAAAAACTGTCAATGAACGAATAGGTTGTGATTCTAAATTTATCATAATCAATATTCTGAAGAAACAATGAACAGAATTTCTATTTTTAAAGACTATTATTAGATCACTGAACAACTTAGCAACAGAAATATTTTGATGGCAAAATATCAAATAAGAGTATTATTTCTATTCATGTTTTTTTTCCATAAGTACATCAAACAACAGATGTAAGGTTTTTCTCTTCTGTGGTCGAGTGAAGCAATTTCCTAGAAAGCTTCAAGAACCATTTAAATTGTGCCAAATGTTATTGTGATACAATGTAACATTATTTTATTCCCCAGCGACTGATCTGAATTTTACAATTAAGAAAAAAAAACAAAATACTGGATTTCCATCAATTGAGAGCAAGGATGCCATTGGAATTCTAACATCCCTTGGATTTAAATTCCATTTCAAGGGGAAAGAAAGCAATTTAATTTCCAAACCACATGAGCATTGGCTAATAAAAATTGAACATACAGCATTAAAATAAAAATATTTGAAGATAAAGCAAACAGCTCATGTCTTGAAATCAATTCCAACTAGTTTTTTTTCCTGAAACTAATGAATTATTAGATATTAAATGCTGACTCACAGAGCTGATCAGCGCTAACCCTCCAGGAAGAATGTTAATATCCTCAGACCCATATTCTGAAACAAGAAAACATTACAGTTCAGTCTCTATTCCAAGATGAAGATGAACCAACAATATGCAAAATGCAGACATAATAAAGTCATAAATAACTTGCATAACAGAGCAAACAGTAATATAAACATTACTTTTTTCAGCTAATAGCTCAGTTTTGACATATTGCAACTAGCAATTTTTTGAGGAGGTAATGAGATTGGTGTGGTGCTTATGAACTTTCAAAAAATACTTGTGAGAAAGCGCCACAGATCAGGTGAGTCATCAAGACCAGAGCCCATGGGGGGAAAAAAACAGGCCAGACAGCAGAATCAGAAGACTGGTTAAATGACCAAAGAATAGAGAGCAGTAGAGAAAAGTTCGTTTTCACACTAGAGGGAGCATATAATGCAATACTCCAAGTGGCAGAACCAGGCCTTCAGTATATTGATTTGGAAAGAATAAAATGTTAATATTTCATGTTAAAGACCTTTCACCCGAGTATTTCTAGTATTTTGTGTTTCCATTTCAATGTTCCAGCAACTGTGGTGTTTGAGTTCAACGATTTGGATGTGGGCGTACAAAACACAATTTGAAATTTTACAGATTGACTCAAGAGTATGATAAATCAAGATTAATTTGCTTGGCAGATTTTACATGCATGTGCAAATTTTGCAACAGTTAGTCAATTTCAGTTTGGAAGAAAATGCTGCATTGCATCTATGAATCAAGGAACCTAGTTCTGGTATTAAGGTAAATGTGTGTGGATCTTTGAAGGTTGGTGAACAGATCAAAAAGATTAAAGTATCACAAAAGGCATTTTCAGGTGGCCAATTGCCCTGCATGCAAAGCCGTTTGTTTAGGCAATGTGTTTTGAGGCCACCTGAATGTGCAGGAGGCGCTCTTGAGGTGAGCTACGTAACTTCCTCCGAGAGGGATAATCAGCTCAGCTCAGTGGCTCCCCAGCCACCTGAATGTAGCTGGCTGAAAGCGGATGTTTAAGGGTCATGCTGCTGATCACAGCTGACACTGGGCAGGAGCCGGACGGAGTGTGCTCAGAGCCGCATCCTGTGCAGCTGTGTCCTTCAGGTGGCCAGCGTTGCGCTTTAAACGCTGCCACTTGAATGGCAATTTAAAGGGCTGCTTCTGCTTCTTCAGGTGCATTCTTAGCGTAGAATGCACCTGAAAAAGCCTAAAGACTGCAGATGCTAGAACCTTAAGCAAAGAATTACAGCAAGAACTCAGCAAGTCTGTCAGCATCCATGAGTAGAAATGGACAATGAATCCTTCATGTCTGGACACTTAAATCTTAATCTTCTTCCAAATTTAGTTTGGTAAAGGGTCCAGACCCAAAATGCTGACTGACAATTTCTACCTATGGATGCTGTCAGACCTGCTAAGTTCCTCCAACAATTCTTTGTTAGATTAACAAGAATGCATTTTTTAATTCTGTTGGAATCAAAAAATTTTAGAACAGGGGCTCAGGGAAGTGAAGTATCCAACAGAGCAGGATTATGAGTTATGAAGTTGATGCAAGGATGCTTCAAGGTGATTTACACAATGAACTGGTGAGCAAGTGCAATATGGACAAATGTGGTTATCCATTTTTATATGAAAAACAGAAAGGTATATGGCAATAGATTGGGATATGCAGAGAGACCTGGCTTTCCACAAACATTCCTAACTTAATTCTTTCAATTCTCTATTAACATCTGCAACTTCAACAGGTTACAATTTACAGATTTTGACCAAATGAATCTGACTCTTGCAAGCATTCAAGTAGGCACTTATCATAACCACTCTGGAATACAGGGTAACAAAAGGGTAGCTTAATTCAAGCTGGATAGCAATGATCCTCCAGGAGCAAGTAAACATTCAGCCATAGGTCTAGGATATAAAAAGGTGGGGGAGGTTTTGAAAGGCTACATCTGAATGACCATTAAGCAACAGAGTTTTGCTTCCAGTTTACAGACTTTAACCATCTTTAACTACAGACATCATCCATATCTCTGACTACCAGCACAAAGGTCTTCAGCTTCTTTCTTGAACTGTGACCTCACCCTTCTCCATCCACCACCACCTCCTATCTGGTTGAATGTTCTCTTGCCGAAAAATGGTCCTTCTGACTCAATTCACTGTCACAATATGAAGTCTGTAAGTCAAACCCTTCAGCCTACAATGTTGCACCAACCTACATAAACATTCTGCCATCAATCTAACCCTTTCCTTCCTCACCCCAGAACCCTTTATTTATCTTATATCCATATACTTTAGTCTTTTAAATGTTCCCATTGCATCACCACACCCAACAAAGCATTTCAAACACCCACCACTCCATAATAGAAACAAACTTTGCCTCTGACATCTCCCCTAAATTTCCCTTCATTTACCTTAAACAGATGTCCTCTGTTTTTGGCCAGTGCCACCAAAGTGCTAGGTGTCCAGCCTTTCATAATATTAATCATATCCTTCTCCCCAAAGAAAAGTTCTAGCTTGGTCAACCTTTCTTCATAAGGCATGGAATATTCTTGTTCCCATTTATAAGGATGCTCTCCTTCTGCATCTAGCCCAGTCATAAATGTATACATTTGAATGAGATCCCCTCTCATTCTCCTTAACTCTTGAGAACAAGGCCTAAACAACCCAACTGATAATATCAGAACAGACTCAATGGTCTGAATGGCCTACTTCTGCTCCCAGATCTTATGGTTGAATTGATCCAGACATTAAGAGTCACAATATCCTAGGCTCTGGTTTTGTAAACTTCATAGTGTTTCTCTCTGTGAAAGGAGGATAAAACTTCACACAATACGCCTGGTGCAATCTCACTATGGCTTTCATAATAATAAAGCAACTTTGCAGCTGCCTCAAAGCCTCTAGTGATGAATGATAGCATGCCATTTGCCTTCTTAACTGCTTGATACCCTTTCACATTTGTTTTTAACAAACAGTGTATGACATCTAGATCCCTATCTACTTCCATGTATCCGGAGATACTGATTTTAAAGTAATTATCTTCCTATTTTTCATATCAAAACAGGAAAGTCACATTTGACCATGTTACATTGAATCTGTCATTATTTCCCTTTTGCTTTGTCCAAATCATCTTAAAATTTCCATCCATCCTCCTCATAACTCACCATTCACTCTCATGTCAGAGTCTCTCAAGGTCTTCCTGTTTCTAAACTTCTGCTTTGATGACTTACATTCCAACTCATTCTTCCTTTAAAACAGAGGGCAAGTTTCTTGGTTTGTTTACCCACCTTTAAAGCAACGTATTTACACCAACCCAGAACTCTTTACCTGTATCTGTGTGGATGTGGTTATGGAGCGGTTTCATTCTTCCAAAATGAAATTCACTAACTATTGCTAAATTTGCACATCCATCTCATCAAATCTATTAACATTGGTATAATTCACCAGATGCATGAAATTTTACTTTTCATAATCTCAAATTTTACAGACGAGCTTGATAAACAATGTAACTACATACCAATTCCTTTGATTAGATGACAATTGCCAGGTTCAATTGGAACTGCTTCTTCGAATATACCCAATTTATTACTGCAAAACAACAGAAGCAACACAACCAGTTCAGAAACCTACCAACACTGGTGAGGCCTCACTTGAGTAGGGTGTAGAGTTTTGGGTTTCTTACTTAAGGATGTGTTGGCATAGGAGAAAGTTCAGAAAAGATTCACAAGAATAACTCCTGGAATGAAGGGATTAAGATCAAGGAAAATTTGACAGCCCTTGGACTGTACTCCTTGGAGTTCAGAAGAATAAAGGTGGACCTCATAGAAGCATTTCAAATGTTGAAAGGTCTCATCAGAGTATATGTAGCAAAGTTGTTTCCCCATGGTAGGGGAGTTTTAGGTGGGAGAGCAAGCCCAACTTCAGGATTGAAGGGTGCTCATTTAAAACAGAGATGAAGAGGAATTTCCTTAGCCAGAGAATGGTGAATCTTTCAAATTTACTACCACAGGCAGCTCTGGAGGCCAAATTATTGGTACATTTAAGGCAGAGATTGATAGGTATCTGAATAATCAGGGTATCAAAGGTTTGGGGAGAAGGTAGGGAAATGGGGCTAAGTGGGAAAATGGATCAGCTCATAATAGAATAACAGAGGTGACTTGATGGGCCATCTGGCCTACTTGCTCCAAAATCTTCATCGGCTTGTGGTCTAAGACAA
The DNA here is from genome assembly GCF_036971445.1 of Narcine bancroftii. Lineage (NCBI taxonomy): Eukaryota > Metazoa > Chordata > Chondrichthyes > Torpediniformes > Narcinidae > Narcine > Narcine bancroftii. The sequence goes on from NC_091469.1 coordinate 391,566,918, forward strand.
AGATTGATTCCAGGGAATGAAGTGGGTCAAATGCACAGAGTTTCAGTTGGGGGAAATGTACAGAATAGTGATCAGATTTAGGTTTGCCACAGAAAAGGCAAAATGGTAAGTATCTGAAAGGATAATGTTGCAGGGGTTTGGAGCAAGAGAGGAAGAAAGGAGATCGCTCTTACTTCCAGCGAGTACACAGTCAGTAGACCAAATAGTTTTCTCCCCGCTCCTATTGCCCTGCAATAATCAGATTTTGTTGAAACAGTAACACTAAATGAAACTCAAACTTGCCCACGCTATAAATCTGAAAAAAAAACAGATATGTAAAGAATATAGGTCAGTCAGGCAGCAGTTGTGGAAAAAGAAATAGTTTGTATTTCAAGTCAAAGATGTGTGGACAGAACAGGGAGTGGGAAATGTTAATTTTATGTTGCACAGGGTGGGGAGAAGAGATGCAGAGGACAGAGAATTGTTCTGATAAGGTGAGGACAGGGTTGCCCTGGTGTTAATTTGCAGAGGTCATCTGTTAACCAGTCGGTTAGAGGGTGATAACACAAGAGTACAAGATGAAGTACAGATGGAAGAGAGAGGAACTAAGAGGGCTGGTGTCTTTGGAGTTTTGACTATGTACTTTGAAGCTGGTTATCAACCTGGAAAAGGAGCAGAGCTCACTCCCTGGACTTTGTCAACAATGATGAGATGAAGATAGCTGGCTGCTTTACATTCCTGGGGGTAAACACCTCCAATGAACTGACATGCTCCATCCATGTCAGTGCAAAGGCCAAAAAAGCACACTGGCACCTCGACTTCTTCAAAAGCCTGAGGAACTTGGCATGTCCCTGTATTCCTTAATTACCACAGCAGGTGCACCATTGAAAGCATCCTATCAGGGTGCATCAGTGCGTGCAATGAAGCTCTCCACCTAAGACAGCAGAGGGTTATGAAAGTGGGTCTGGCCATCACACACACACACACACACCCCTCCATCTACAACTACCTGTGCCTTGGAAAAGCAGCTAAACTATGAAAAGACTCATTCCACCTTTAAACACACTCTTCATCCCCCTCCCATCAGGAAGGAGATTCACCATTATTAGTTTGTACACCTCCAGATTCAAAGAATTTCTTTCCAGTTGTTTTCAAACTCCTGAATTAACCTCACAAGAGTTAAACTGTTGTCTTTACTCTGCACTAACTGGAGCAGCCCTTCTGTCTTGTTCTACAAAAACTCTCACTGGACTGTGCAAAACTCTCATCATTGTATGTTGATGCAAGGGAGATGTGATTGCAATAATAGGAGTGGGAAACAAAACATTTTTTTTCAAAATCGCTCAATAGCATTAATGGGGTAGGAGTATTCAAGGCCAGATTTAAGCCAATTGCTCCCAATTGGGGCCCACGACCAAAGGGGCCCACGACCAAAGGGGCCCACGACCAAAGGGGCCCACGACCAAAGGGGCCCACGACCAAAGGGGCCCACGACCAAAGGGGCCCCAAGCCAAGATAATATCTAATTTAGACTTGTCAAATACACACAACACATTGCAACATACTCCTAACATCACATTGCAGGTTTTATAGAGATCAGCAACAATTTTAATTTTCTACTAAATTCTTTAAAGGTCAGTAGAGTTTGTTTAAACGGTTTATATTTTGAATTTTATTTTACTGAGATAATGAACTTTTTAAAACTGTCGAAATTTAGATTTAGCTCCTCTGATGCTCAAGTTTTGAACATTTGTGGGCTTAATGAGGCTTAATTAATATCAAAAACACCACAGCACCAGTTTTAGCTATGATTCCATGCTTTGGACAAGCTACCTTTAGTATTCTGTTTTTTTAAGGATTCTATAGTTCCTGTAAATATGAGAAAAAGACTAGGGCCTGATCAGTAAGAATGACGCATAAACATACAGAGAGGAGGTGCAGTCACTAACGGACTGGTGTAAAGCCAACAACCTGTATCTGAACCTCAAAAAATTTAAGAGATAATTGTTGACTTCAAGAGGGCCGGGGGATCCATGCTCCACTGTCCATTGACAGCACCACCTTTGAGGTCATCAATACATGGAAATGAATAAGTGTATTCCATTGGGGAAAAAAAACATATAATTTATAAAATAAAGTAACATTACTTGAACAAATTTGGGAGCCGTACATGGAACATAACAGAGAGGGCTTGCCTCGGACCTCCACCCCCTAAAATGATAAGAATACAAAATGACCTGATCCAGTGTGTAAAAGTAGATGTCACATTTTTCTTGTTTATTTTCATTGTGTGATGACATTGTTTAATGGTTTTATTGTATTGTACATGTTAAATGTTTATTGGTTTTGGAAGGGGGGGTGGGAAGGTAGGGGGAAAAAAGGGGAGAAAATGCCACTGTGTATATTTGAGAGGGAAATGTTTGTATGTATTTTGGTTGATATGGTTCACAGTGTCAAAAAAAATTTTGAAAAAAGAGTATCAAGTTCCTTGGAGTACAATTGCCAGAGAGTCTCACCTAATCCCTTAACACCAGCTCCATAGCCAAGAAAGTGCAACAACATCCCTACTTCCTGCAAAGACTGAGGAAAGTTCATCTCTCACCCTCCATCCTAACTACATTCTACAGAGTTTGTACTGAGGCATGCTGAGCAACTGCATCTCCAGCTGGTTTGGAAGCTGTACCTCCTCACACTTCAAGACCCTGCAGAGGATAGTGAAGTCAGCAGAAAAGATCATTGGGGTCTCTCTTCCTACCATGGAGGATATCTACAACAATTGATGCAGGAAAAAGGCAATAAACGTTGTGAAGGTCTCAACACACCCCTCAAGTAAACTGTTCTCCCTTCTGCCATCAGATAAGAGGTACTGCAGCATTCAGGCCCTTATGTCCAGATTGAGCAAGAGCTTTTTCCTCTCAACCCACAGACTCCTGAACTCCCAGAGCATTTGGGGAAAGGCACTGTGGAGTTTTTCTGTACAAGTCTTAATATTTTAAATGTGTTGAACTTCTATTCTAATTTATATTTATGTAAATATGCTCCTTTGTCCTTGAGGAACGCTATCTCGTCTTTACCATGCGAACATAGTATGAATGATAAGTAAAGGTGACATTGGAAGAAAATATTTAAGTGGTATTTATTTGCCGAGGCAAATAAGGCTGAAAGAGGAAAGGAAATTCAGGCAATTATTTCAGCAAATGTATCTCAGAAGAGGATGTGGAAGCACAACACAGTGAAGATGATAATTCTGAAGGAAGCCACAAGTGGTTTTGTATCTATTTACTTTTCAAAGTAATCTACACATTTTGCTTGTTTACTTGTAGGCTTACACGTATACAATTTTATATAAAATTCATTTGGTCCATTAACTCACATGCACCATTATGGAGTGAATGGTTATGTGGCCAAGTTTGCAGTTGACATCAAGATGTTGATGGAGTAGGAAGTGTTGAAGAAAGAAAGGTTGCAGAGAGACTTGGACAGCTTAAGAGAATGGACAAAAAAAAAATGGCAGCTGATATTCAATGTTGAGAAATGTACAGTTGGAAAAGAAAATAAACAGGCAGATTAATCCCCATAAAGGCTGTTATATCCAAACTCCTCCCTCAGTACCTGCCTTGGAACCAGGCCAACAACACACAGATGTGTTGATGTCTGAAGGTGATTAAAGTCTATTAATCACAACTCTCAGAACAATGTGATTGATTGATAGCACTCCAATCTCAGAAACATTTCAAATGCTGAAAGGATTAGACAGAGTTGATGTGAATAAGAAGTTTCCCTTGGTGGGTGAATCGATGACAAGAGGGCAGACTTAGAATTAGAAAGTACCCATTTAAAACAGAGGTGAGGAGAAATGTCTTTAGTCAGAGGATTGTGGATTTATGGAATTCATTGCTGCATACAGCTGTGGAGGCTCAATCATGGGGGGGGGGGTGTTTAAGCAGGAAGATTGATAGGTATCTAATTAATCAAAGGATTATGGGGATAAAAGGCCGGAATTTGGAACTAGACGTGAGAACAGTTTAGGTCAAGGTGGATTTGCGGAACAGACTGCGGAAATGGCCCGCTTCTGTTTTTTTTTCTTGTGATTTAAGCGCACATGTTGGGGGCTTTCCATCCTACCATAGAGCTAGAAAGTCAATAATAAAGTGAATTGATAGCAAAGATTCTACAGACCTTAGCTATGAACCTATGACCCCACCAAAAAACATTTCCAATTGGCCTCCACAGCTCATCAGGCCAGCCCTGGGAGCGCTGTCACTGGACCAACCCGTTTGCCAGCTCGATAGGTGGGACAAGTTGCCACAAGTCTCCAGCGCAGAGTCTTGCAAGAGGAAGGATCAGTGGCGGAGCGCAGACCCATTCTCCGTGTTAGAAATAGAAGTACCTTTAAAGAAATTGCTCGAGACAAATATTGAGAACAAAGAACATTTATTACAACAACAATGCAAAGTTGGGTGCTTCCCCTTACCCTGGGAATACACACATACACTGGGGCTCACCCAACTTTTATACAGTAAATTTCAGTATCAGAATACCCTCCCCCTTACATTCTTCTGCCCCCTGGATGGGTTTGGCAGAGGCAATCCTTCCTGCCTACGTGCAGTTTCAGTATACATGGAGGACCAGGGGGTATCCTGTCGGTGCCTTCTTATGCCATTATTCCCATTGTCCTTATTCACATCCTAGCCCTTGTCCCCATTCACACCTTCCCGACTCTCAGGGCTACAGTCCCTTCATCTGCAGGGTTCGTTAATCTTGTCTAGGGTTTACTAGTTAAATATGCATACTTGAAAAATCTGTGTATGGCTTACTAAATATATATGTATAACTTGCTAATACTGTCTAAGGTCTTCTAATTATTTATGCAAGCCTTGCTAATTCTATCTGGGGCTTGGCGACCCTATCTCGTTCAGACTAACTCTACTTCTATTCTCAATTGTCTGTCCTTCTCTCCTTCATTCAGTGAACTTGCTGCTGTAGGAGATTCTTATCTTACTCAGACAGTGTCAGCTTCCTGCCTTCTAATATCCATGTCTCATGCTGTTTGCACTGGCTTCATTCATTTACTTATGTATCAATTTTATTGTCTTCATTTCTTCATTTTCATATTGCAATGTCAGTTTTTCTCATCTCTCACAATCCTCACTTTTCTTTTAGATCAGTAATACTGATCTCACGCAATGAACAGTGTTACTGGTCTCTCACACCCGTGATAACTTGCCATAATTCTTCACAGAACAGAGCGAGTGCTCCTTCCCTCGGCTGGCCTAATGTTTCAAATCTCGGCAAACCAAACCAAACCTGAAGTCCGCACAACTTACCCCAAATCCGGGAGTTGGTAGGCGAGCAAAGCGAGGAACACCGTCAGAACAGCGAGCTGCAGAACTCTCCCCATGGCCAACTGCGCTCGGACTGCCCGGGGCGGGGAAGCGGCTGCAACCTGCCAGTCACGGGGACGTTGCCAATAGCATTGATCGACTCGGGGCAAATGCCCGCACTTCCACGCCTATCCTCGTGTTCAGCCACTAGCAATCGGACGCGGCGGAAAAAGGCGATAGGCTTTACCTCAATAGAAGGTGGCCACAGGCCCCCTCTGCTTCCTCTCCACGCTGCGTGACTTGCTGTGATTCTACAGCACTTTTGTGCATTTCACCTCATCAGGGCGAGGGCGTCGCATTCAGATAAATAAGAGTAATGATATCGTTTTGATTTTCTCTTTTAAAAGGGAGAGATGAGCATTAAAATGAAATAGCTATCGAGAAAAATAAGCTATGCTCAGTGTACGGCTCTGGTTGCAGATAAAGTAGGGTGAGGTTGAAGGTGAAGACCTTCAATAGGCACTTTCAGGTGGCCAAAATACCCCGATGTAAAACCGCACATTCTACCCCTTATGGAGGCCACCTGAAAGCGCAGGAGACGCACTTTGTAACCTTCCTCCGGGAGGGAACATCGCCAGAGCACCTCTAGGCACCTACCTGAATGCAGTCGCCTGAAAGCGGCTGCTCAGGGACTGACAATCAACTGGCGAGCACCTGACAGCCCCCCTCCCTCCCCGCTGCCCCTGTCCGGGATGTCAGGGCAGGGCCAGCCACCCCAGCGCTCACAGCCCGTGCCAGCCGCCCCAACCCTGACATCCCTTCAGGTGGCCAGCACTGCCACCTGAACGACCATTCCACAAGTCTGAATCCGCTTCTGCGGGCGTATTCTCTACCAAGAAAGCGCCTGAAAGCAGCTAATGGCAATGAGGACACTTTAGGAGAAAAATGGAGAAACACTAAAAATAGATCCAATCTTACTTTTCAGGGAGAAGACTCTTCAGAACTGGGAAGGATGACTTTTAAGGTGCAGGGAGAAAAGGGAAGGAGATGTGATTGGGTAAAACTGGGATGACCATGGGATTAAACAGTAAACAAGATTATCTGGTCAAGGGCTCAACAGGAGCAGATGGAGATTGAAATCACTCACAAATGTGGAAGTAGTGTCATAGAACATAGAAAGGTTGCCTGACTAGTCATTTCCAGTGTGGGGAGAAACGTTGTGCCAATATTCTTGGGGCATGGTCCAATGATCCCATATGGGTGGTGCAGAAATGCAAACGGGATGATCACTTCAGTATTATAGGTCCCTGTTGTGTTTGGAAAGTATCAGGTTTGGTGGGTTCTTAGAGAGATGAGTCTAGACACAAGTGTTATTGACTACACGGGAGACAAACAGGGGAAGATGTCAAACGATACTTAATTTCTGTACAATTAAAGAAATATAGACATTCACATCGGGCCCTGGTTGGACTCTGATAGTGGCTGCCAATCTTCTACATGGTCCTGCACATGTACTCACTTCATAGACAGGGACTTTCAAACACAGTCCCAATTTCCTGTACCATCGAGGTGTGGCCCTCCGCAAACACTGATCTATCGCAAGCACTGATCTGTCGCAGTTCTAAGTGTAGTACACACCTTGCCTACGACTCCCAGCATTGTCCACGGTAGCAACCTGGTACGGAGCGATGTCCGGACTTAGACCATGAGACAGGGAGAAAGAAATGTGGTATGCATCAAATTAAGTATCTTTTAAAGAGCGAATGGTAAGGTGTGCACTAATGGGTGGCCAGAGTCCAACCTTCATTAGCAGGTGATACAGCTTATGACTAAGTTTCAGACAGAGCAGTCACGTGACCCTCCGCAATCCACAAAATTCCAGACAGGGAGGCCATGTTTTCCTCCATAATCCATATATAATAGTCCTGCAGTAGTCAGTGGATATTGTTAGAATAATATCACTGACATTTTAGGAAATTTCAACTTCCTTCATATTGACTGGGAATGCCATAGTGCAAAGGGCTTTGATGTGAAGGAATTTGTCGACTGCCCAGGAAAAGTTGCTCCAACAACATGTAACGTATAAGGGAGGGAACAACAATTGTTGGGTAAAGAAGGCAGGGCAAGTGACTAAAGTGACAGTGAAGGAGCTCTTTGGGGTCATTTTAAAAGAGTTATGGAAAAAGATGGGACTGGTGCTTAAGTTAAAGTCCTAAATTAGGGGAAATACTAATTTAGATGGTGTCAGACATATACTCTCAAAAGTTGACTGAACAAGGCTGTTTGCAGGTAAAAGGGTGCCTGGGATGTGGGAGGGTTTTCAAAGCAAGATAGGATAGTTTTGGACAGCCATTCCTGTTAATGTGAAGGGCAAGGCTGCTCGAGTTAGGAAACTCTAGTTGAAGATGGCTATTGAGCTCTGGTTAGGAAAAAAGAGGTGTATAGGAGCTGCGTTCACATATATTCACATGCACCCATGTCAACTTCCTCCCCGACCTGGTCCATCTTCAACAGCACTCTCCCCTTTCCAGATCGCTCTGTCTCCATCTTGGGAGACAAGCTTTCCACTGACATATTCTTTGGCTTGGCTTCGCGGACGAAGATTAATAAAGGGGTAATGTCCATGTCAGCTGCAGGCTGACAAGTCCGATGCGGGACAGGCAGACACGGTTGCAGCGGTTGCAAGGGAAAATTGGTGGGTTGGGGTTGGGTGTTGGGTTTTTCCTCCTTTGTCTTTTGTCAGTGAGGTGGGCTCTGCGGTCTTCTTCAAAGGAGGTTGCTGCCCGCCGAACTGTGAGGCGCCAAGATGTGCGGTTGGAGGCGATATCAGAAACCCACTAACTCCCACAACTACCTTGACTACACTTCCTCACAGCCTGTACCCTTCAAGTATTCTATTCCCTTCTCTCAATATCTCTGTCTCTGTGGCATCTGTTCCGAAAATGAGGTCTTCCAGTCCAGATCTTCCAAGATGTCTGCTTTCTTCCCAATTCTCTGTACCATCGAGGTGTGGCCCTCCGCAAGCACTGATCTGTCGTAGTTCTACAGTTCTAAGTGTAGTACACACCTTACCTACGACTCCCAGCAAGGTCCACGATAGCGACCTGGTACAGACTTAGACCATGAGACAGAGAGAAAGAAATGTGGTGGGCATCAATGTTTTATACTATTCTGAGCTGGGCATCTGGCCAATGAAAACATGGCGTCATTTATAGAGTTAATGGTAAGGTGTGCACTAATGGGTAGCTTCCCCTCTACCACTATCAGCCCTCATCTGCATTTCCTCCATTTCCAGCTAATCTGCCCTGGCCCCCTCTACTCCCAGATACAACAAACATAGAATCCCCCTCATCCTCACCTACAACCCCATCACCCTCCTCATCCACACATTATCCATCGTAATTTCCGACTCTTACTACAGGATCCTAGCACCAGACACAATTTTTCTCCTCTCTTGGGCTTCAGCGGGGACTGCTCCCTTCATGATTCCCTTGTGCACTCATCCCTCCCAACCTATCGGCCCCTGGCGCCTTCCCCTATGGCTGAAGGAGGTGCAACACTTACGCCCACACCTCCTCCCTCACCATGGTCTGGGGCCCTAAGCAGGGCTTTCAAGTGAAGCAACACAGGATTTATTTACTGCATCCAGTGCACCCTTTGTGGACCTCTACATTGGAGAGTCCATTTGCGGATTGGGAGATCACTTCGCTCAGCTCCTCTACTCTGTCTGCAAGAACAACAACCTCCCAGTGGCCAACCATTTCAAATCTGAGTCACACTCCCGCACTCACATGTCTGTCCACAGCCTTATGTACTATCCCACCCTGACCACCTGCAGATTGGAGGAGCAATGCCTTATTTTCCATCTGGACATTCTCCAGCCAGATGACCTTCTCTGCTTTCTGCTAAACCTGCTTGCCTTCTTTCCCCTCCCCTTTCCAGTCTTTTCAGTTCTCCCCTCCCTCCCCCTCATCCATCACCACCCCATGATCACTGCTGTCCCCTCCCTCACTTTTCCACCTATCATCTCCTGCCTTTACACCCCCTCCTCACCACCACCCCCACCCCCAATCTTTTGTTCGGACGCCTGACAGCATTCTCTGATATCTTTATGAAGGGCTCAAACACGAAATGTTGGTTATGTATTTTTACCTTTGCTAATAAAGGACACTACTTCACCTGCTGAGCTTGTCTAGCATTTTGTGTTTTTGCGAATCACTCAAGCTACTTGCTTCATTCTTTCCAGGTGCAATGTTCAGCAGTGCAAGCAATACTCTCTGAGTGCCGTAAGTGGACAAAGTCTATGTTGCCACACACTCAGTGGGGAGTTCAGTGCCACAGTGCATGGAAGAAAATGTTATTCTACTGACACAAAACATTTCCACATGTTAGAAGAGCTTAACTAGCAGCCTTTAATACAAGGTAATCACCAAAACATCTAACAGGGAATTATTTGCTCAGACTGATGAAAATGTTGAACTTACTGCCCTAGAGTATGGTTGAATCAAATGGCATTGAACACTTTTAAGCAGGGGCTAGAGAAATACAGTGCAAATAAATGTGCAATCAAACAATTCACATGTGATTAAAGTGCACATACCAGATTTTATTCAGGATTATTTGTACACATTTTGGACTGACCATGTAGAAATTTTTATACATAGTCTCCTCATTTCAGGGAACTTTAATGTTTGGAATATTTCACTCCACAGGTGTCTGTGAGTAATCAGGAATGTTTAATTGCTCCATTGGTGCAGGTATAAGAGAGCCAGACTTGCTTTGATGCTTTTGATCACATTTGGAGTCTGTTGTTGCCATTTTTGAACATTAGGACCAGAGTTGTGCCAATGAAGGTCAAAGAAGCCATTATGAGGCTGAAAAAAAAGAATAAAACAGGAAGAGACATCGTCCAAACCTTAGGATTCCCAAAATCAACTGTTTGGAACATCATTAGAATGAACTAGTGAGGTTGTAATTGAAGGGACTAATATTCCAAGGAAGACCTCCATTGTTGATGACAAAAGAATTCTCATCCTAATGAAGAAAAATCCCCAAATGTATGTCGGACATATCAGAAACACTCTTCAAGAAGCAGATGTGGATATGTCAATAATTACTATACACAAAAGACTTCATGAGCATAAATACAGAGGCTACACTGCAAATAAACAAAAAAAATGTCTTTGTCCCAAACATTATGGAGGGCACTATATATGTTGGTAATTACAAGATAAGGTGGGACACAAGGAAGCTCAGGAGGTGCATAAACCACAACATGGAGTGATTGTGATCTGTTTCCGTACTTGAGTTGTTTGGGATCTGAATGTTGTGAGGGAGAAGGCGTAGGTGCAGGTATAGCATTCTTTTTTGTGGTCAAAGGAATATAGCAGGCATTAAATAGGAAGGGAGGAGTGGACAAGGGAGTCAAGGAGAGCATGATCCCTGCAGAAAGGGGAGAAGAGGGGAAGATGTACCATTGCAGTTGGTGGAAATTATGGAGAATTACACCTCCTCCCTCTCCACCATTTGGCTCCCCAAACAGTCCTTCCAACCAAAGCAACACTTCACCTGTGAATCTGGAGGATCATTTACTGCATCTGGTGATCCTGGTACAGGAGGCTCAGTGCAGACTGAGAGATAATTTCATTGAACATCTTTGCAACAGCAAGGACTTTCCAGGGAAAACCACTTCAGTTCCATTTCCCTTGGCCACACTGACAAGACTGTCCATGACCTGATGTATTGGAAAGTTGAGGCCACACATAAACTGGAGGAACAACATCCTTGCAGTGTCCAACAAGATGGCATCAATATCGACCTCCAATTCCGGTAGACTCCTCCCCCTCCCCACACCAACCCCGATCTGCTTTTCCTGATCTCTCTGGCTCCAATCCTACCTTTCCCTCCTCTTTCCTCTCCCCAACCCTCCCTTCCTGCCTTCACCTACACTTTCCTTCCTCCAGCCCCCCATCCCCTTTCCTTTCTTCCTACTATGAATGTGTGTCTTTCTCAGCCCTCTGCCCCTTTCCCTATCAATGCTTAGCTCCTTTCTTCCACAGAGTCAAGAGTGGAGGGCTTGGTTGCATAGACTTGTTTTTCCTTGCTGTCCTTTTAAGCCAGCCATAGAATGAATGCCTCTGCTGCTATAGCTCTTGGGTCTTCGAATGGACACTTGGATAACAAGAGCCTAATATCATCTGGCATTCATTCTAAAAAGAGCTGCTCAAATAACAGATTGGAACTTTCACCAGATGCCAGGAAAAGCATTTCATCCGTTAACTCTGAAGGGGCATGGTCTCCCAACCCATCGAGGAGTAGTATTTTGACTCTTTCCTGTCAGAACATACTATATACCCACAATAAAAGCACTTTTAAAGCATCATACTTGCTGGAATGTGGTGGATCCCATAAGAAGTCGCCGACCCTCTTAGCAAAGGCCTGCTCCAAGGCACTGACGAGATGGTAATAATGAGTAGTGTCCAACTCAACTTTGCGAAGGTGAAATTGTGCTTCAGCCTTTTGGAATCATAGTTCAGGCTCAGCCGTCCAGAAAGCGACGGCTGCAGAGTCCATGTTCATCCAAAAATATGTTTTTGGACTCGTCAGGGTCATCAATTGTGGCCACTGGAATCACAGTGGACATGACAAAATATAGTCACATAAGCGTTTTTTCAGTGAATTAAACAAATTTACTGGTCAAAATGTGTGCAACCTTTTAAAAGCCCAGTGATATTGCGCACTAATGTCACATACTGGTTTGTTGCCTTCTGGGAGTTGTAGTGCCTCCATAGCACTGCTACAGGCACAACATTGTGAGCCAAAGGGCTTGTTCTATACTGTACTGTTGTGTTCCCTCCTCATACAACAGTCCTGCCATTCCAGGAGTTATTCTGTTTTTCTCCTTTTTCTGGTTAAGCACCATTTTGAAATTTATGCCTATCAAGATTTTGTCATCTGACCCTCTTCAAATAATTTTTCAGAAAAAAAGATGTTGGTGGACCTCATTCTCTATAATGTGGCATTCTGAAATGCTGAAGACTCTTTCTGAAAAATGTGTGCATGGAACATGCTTAAATTGCAGGATTATTTCTTGAAGTAAACTGGTTAATGCTTCGGACAAAAATATCAAGGCCAATCCATGCCTCAGGGAAGAGATTGTACCATGAAGTGAATACTGATTTAGTTTACATTCTAATTTAGATACTCTGACCTGAATATTTTATATAATTTTCATAGGTCAAGACAGAGAGAAATGTTTTGAATGGGAAGTGCAGAAATCTGCAGAGCTCTAACAAGTTGCATCTTCTGGCTCTTCAGCCAGAACTCTGCCTAGGTGACTGGCTTTGCATCCAATCCCAATGGAAAAGACGCAGCCATCCCAGGTATGCCTATGATCCTAATTCCAGTGATTCAATCTTCAACTGGGAGAGGAGCTATTTAAATTCAAATTTATTATCATCTGACCTCAAGTACTGGAACCCAGATTTGAAGGGTACTGAGGCCAAGAAAGGGCCCGAAGAGCCTCAGGTGGTGAAGGCTTCCTGATATTATTGAAAGTTTATATTTGGGGCTTGGGTTGCCATTGGTTTGAACAGGGATCTGTGAGGCTGCAGAGGCTGTGGGAGTGCTTGTATCCCACTAAATTGGCCATTCAGTGTTCTGGGATAGGAATAGGGGTTTGGCTTTTCACACTTGACCACTCCTAACTGGGACACTGAACGCTTTCACACTTGCAAGAAGCCATCCCCGGGGTTAGGACTGTTCTACCTTCTACTGGTGATGTCATGACACATCAAGTGATGGTGGAACCTGCCCTAAATCCTGATCAAAGTATTATAATCTTATATTTAAACAAAATTAATCATGCCTAATTATATCATAATTTAGCTTTATGTATGTACAGCACAGTATGAGCCCTTCAGCCCCTGTTGTTGTGCCAACCTATTTCAACCTTTCCTTCCCTCTCTACAGCTGCTGTATTCCCAAGGCCTCAGAATCCCTCTACTTGCTGCAAAGCTTCCAACATCAGTTGAACATTAAGAATGTGTTTAATCACTAATTTGCTCCTTGGATTGGATTGCTGTCCACCATTTGCCCCAGTAAAATCTGGAAATGGGCTGGTTGAAGATGGGTTTGGGTCAGATTTCCACCCTCAAACGTGTCCAATCTATCCATTTGGCTATGCTGAAATTTCTCCTGCATTGCTCTTTGAGAATTAATTATGAACACATAAATTAGGCGCTGGAGTAGGCAACTCAACTTTCCTCCAGCATTCAGAAAGATTGTGGCTAATATTTAAACGTGAATTCTGATTCCCTGATAATATTTCATCACTTGTTTATCAAGATTCAGTCTTTGATTTTATTGATTGCAGCGCCATGCTTAACTTTGTCATTTCTTCCAGGATGATTAGAGACTAACACTAAAATCCATCCATTGTCATTGTATGCTTACATTCAAAGTCCGACCAAAGTGTTGGCAGCTGTTGAATTAACAAAATAAAGACTGTCATCCCTCTGCAGCCAACCAGAGAACCAAATCAATTTACTTAAACTGTTTTTTGTGTTCAGCATGAGAGAAATTACTGGTCCTGAAAAACAACATTTTTTCCACTTTGAGTCATCAACAGATAGAAATACTAAAGTTTTGAAATACCATGTCTGCTGGGCGCCACCAGTTGCCCCAATAATCACAGAGACAAAGACTGAGGGGAACGATAGGCTTTATTGCACACAAGACTGCTGGCCCGGGTCCAAGCTAGGGAAATGAGGGGAGGAAGAAGAGACTGACCTTTATGGCCTGGGTCACAGGGGAGGAGTCCAGGGAGGAGTCTAGAAGAGGATGTCAACCAGAAGGTGGGCCAACCTGTGCCTGTAGTACATACAACCATATCATTTCAATGTCAATAGTGAATGACAGAAATTGCACTGCATGAAACATTTTTCCATTATCTAATGTAAAGAATGTGAAACACAGGAGAGCACTTTTTTAAACACACACGCACACGCTTATGAAACATAACTTTTATTATTAGAAAATCACCCATGTGCAGTAAAATCCCTGATATCCAGCACTTATGGGGATTGTTAGATGCTGGATAAGTATATTTTTCAATTGCTTGAGACCCTTACAATGCCTAACTAATGCACTTGTATTAAGAATAAACAGTTTAAAAGACAAAAATAATATGCCTTACTTAAACTGAACAAACTTCTCTTGAATGAATATCCAGTTTAAACTTTAAAGCATTTTACTTTATTCTCCGTCACATTCTTTGAAAATATTTAATCGTCGCTGCATCTGCAGGTCCCTTCCCTTCCACAGCACTTCCTGAAAGACGAACAATAACATTATAGATAATTAACCCCCCCCCCCCCCGTCACCCCCCCAAGTTTACAGATAAAGCCTCTGACCAAGGTGACTCTTACTAAGCAGGAATAAGGAGACACTTTAAGAGAGTAACCCCAATGGGGAGCAGCGTCAACCAGTTCCTCATCCTGGGCGACACCATTGCTGTTTCACACAACTTTATTCAAACAGCTGCTACGAGCGAAACACAACCAAGGCCCTCCGCTGGCTGAATATTTGCTCCTTTCTTCACCAAAGGATTATGTGTTACTTCAGAGAACATTTACTTTTACAATTTTAAACTCACATATTTTTTACTTCTTATTTTATTCTTTTTTTTAAAATTTATTTTCCTCGATATTTTTGCCAATTGCTTGAGACTGCCCAGTTGCTTAAATTCTGGATACCAGAGGTTTTTCTGTATCTTACAAACCTAGATGATCCTAAGCTCTTGCCTTTTTCTGCCTCTGAAGTAGTCCACTTCAGAATTCTATACAGGCTGGAAATCTGACACGAAGGCAGAAATGCTGGAATAGCCAGCAGCTGTTTGAGTTCGCTAACTGATCATCATGGGTCCTAAAGCCATGTCGGGACCCCCTCTTTTTAGGAACTGGAAACTCTGATTGCTATCATTGTTGCCCACTGGGCATATTGTATCTCTGTTTGTGTGTCTGTGTGTGAAGACCAGATGAGGACAAGGTTAGAAAATGTTAACGATGTTAAAAATGTTGTGACCTCTATATAACCTCGATAAAAGTCAGAACTATAAATAGGAAGGGCCACATGATCGACTTATAAAATTACACGCTGGGTGCATATACATCAATGTGTTTATGTTAACGCAAGCCCATTTATTCATGAAGATTATTACGCGCTTTTAGCTCTGTGTTGCTTTGAAATGGAAAAAGAAAGTTCTCTAGACAAATCTGGCAGAAAACTCAAAGCAGTGTTTTTTCAGGCCTTGTTGGAGAATGACTGTAAAGTATTGAAGGAGGTCCTGAGGCAGAAGAAGATAGATGTTGATACAGTCTTTGAAGTGGAAGATGAAGACATGATTCTGGCATCTTATAAACAAGGTACAAGAAGTCTGCCTGAAATTAAAAAAAAGATTAATAGATTGTTGTCCATAAATTAAGGTCTATTAATCTACAGGTTGTACAACTCTAACAAGAGAATGAAAATAAAATAGTACAAAGTTACAGTTAAGATAGAAAATCGAGCAAGTACTATTATTATTTAGGGTTTTTGTAAGGTAATTAAGCTTGTTTAAATATTTAAAAAGAATGATTTATTCATCAAGGGAAAAAAATCAAAAGAACTCGAGTAGAACACGAAAGTCTGCAGACACCATGGATGAAGTAAAAACACAATGCTGGAGAAACTCAGCAGTTCAAACTGTGTACATTATATAGCAAAGACAAGGATACATACCCTACATTTCGGGCTTGAGCCGTTCATCAAGGTGTAGAGAAATTTCGTCAGGCACCTGAACAAAATGGTGGGGGGGGGGAGGAGCACGGACTTAAAGGCAGGAAGTAATAGATGGATAAGGGAGAGAGAGCACAGCAGAAAGCAGGGGGAGGAGGAATGGCTCTGTGAATACTGAGAGAAAGGGGTGGAAAGCTAAGGGATAGAAAACAAAGGGAAAGGGAAGGGAGGGAGAATGGAGGTAGGAGAGCAGAAAATGGAGAAAAGTCGATGTTAATGCCATCTGGATAGAGAGTGCCCAGACAGAAAATCAAGAGAACAGAGATGTGAGTATTGGAGTGGGTTGCAGAACTGAAATGGTAGGTCGCTGGGAGATCTCTGTCACTGATGTGGACAGAATGAAGGTGTTCAGAAAAGCAATCTTCCAGTCTGCACCCAGTCTCTCTGATGTTGGGAAGGCCAAAAAGGGAGCACTGGATGCAGTAGATCACTCCCATGGATACACAAGTGCATTGTTGCTTCACTTGAAAAGCCTGTTTGGGACCCCGAATTGTGGTGAGAGAGGAGGTGTGGGCATGTGTGGCACCTCCTTGGACCATAGGGGAAGGTTCCAGGGGGCAATTGGTAAGTAGAGATGAGTGCACAAGGAAGTCATGGAGAGAAGAGGCCCTACAGAATGCAGAGGGGGGAGAAGAGGGGAAGATGTGTCTAATGTTGGGATCATAATTTAGGTGGCAGAAATTACGAGGAAAATGTGTTGGATGTGGAGGCTGCTGGGGTGGTAGGTAAGAGCAAAGGGAATCCTGTGTTTGTTGCATTTGGGGACAGAGGGGGACAGGGCAGATGAGTGGAAAATGGAGGAGATACGCATGTGGGTTTAATTGATGGTGGTAGAGGGGAAACCATGTTTGAGGAAGAAGGTGGCCATTTCAAATGATCTGGACTGGAAGACCTCCTCTTGGGAACAGATGCAGAGGAGATGGAGAAATTGTGAGTAGTGAATAGAATCCTTGCAGGGAACTGGGTGTGAAGAAGTGTAGTCAATGTAGTTGTGGGAGTTAGTAGGTTTGTAAAATATGTCGATGGAAAGTT
Organism: Narcine bancroftii; assembly: GCF_036971445.1. NCBI lineage: Eukaryota > Metazoa > Chordata > Chondrichthyes > Torpediniformes > Narcinidae > Narcine > Narcine bancroftii. The sequence continues at coordinate 391,584,089 of NC_091469.1, forward strand.
TGTCTCGCAAGATGATGACAGAAAGACCAAGAAAGGGGAGAGTGTTGTCGGAGATGGACCAGGTGAGTTCGAAGTGAATGAAATTGACGAACTCATCATGGGTACATGTGGCAGCCTTGATGTTGTATTCAATATAACAGAGGAAGAGTTGAGGGGCCTTGCCTGTGCAGGTTTGGAGCATGGATTGCTCCACTAAACCCATAAACAGGCAGGCATAGCTGGGGCCCATACAGGTACTTATGGCTACTCCTTTGAGTTGAAGGAAGAGAGATGAATGAAAGGAGAAGTTATTAATAGTGAGAATAAGTTCTGCCAGGCAGAGGAAGGTAATGGTGGAGGGTGACTGGTTGGAGTCTCTTGTCCCACATACCTTCTGTATGTGGGATGGGTGTAAAGGGATTGGATGTCCATAGTAAAAATTAGGCAATCCATTTCAGGGAATGGAGGGCATGTGAAGTATCATGGATACTGCCCTCCAGGGGAAAGACAAAATTTGTTCAGTGGGGCAAGAACAAGTGGAAACAATGAGTCTTCCCGGATGATTGGGTTTATATATATTGGGTAAAAGATTTACATGGAGGGGAGAGGATTGGAGGGGTATGGACAGGTGCTGGTCAGTGGAACGAAGAGAGTGGGGATTTGTTCCGGCATGGACTAGTAGGACCAAACTGGCCTGTTCTGTGCTGTATATGGTTATATAGAACAAGGCAGTGCGGGAATGGGAAGCAATGAGATTGGAGGCCATGGGAAAGAGGTGACCAGAGGTGATGAGGTTGGAAATGATGTTGAAGACAATGGCTTGATGTGCTGTGGTGGGGTGTGTGGAAGGGGTAAGTAGGAGAAGGTGTCTAAGGGCTGTCATCTGACCTTGACAAGGTAGAGGTTAGTGCACCAGACCACAACAGCACCACACTTGTCTGTGGGTTTGATAGTGAGGTTGGGATCGTTGCGGAGAGAGGGGAGGGCAGAGCGTTCAGAGGAGGTGAAATTAGAATAAGAGAGGGGAGTGGTGAAGTTGAGAAGGTTCATGTCCCAGTGGCAATTGGAAATAAAAAGATCCAGAGCGGACAGCTGGCCATGATAAGGTGTCCAAGAGGAAGAAGACGGCTTAAAGCAAGAAAGAACTCAAAAGAACCCAATTGTTTTTGTGCATGGATATGTTTTTTGCCACCTGCTATTGCTCACTATAAAATTATTACCTTGATAGCTGGTCTGTTGATTCCACCAACCTTTTCCAAAGTTAATTTTACACCAGCAGCCATGTTCACACAATGATTGAAATATTAAATATCAAAATGAGTCATGTGAAGACGTAATTTGGCCAAACAATAAGTACTAAATGCATTTCTATGAAGCTTTTCATGCAAAGTTTAGTACACTGTCTCACATAGCATGGGAGGTATTTGGGTGGGGTGCAGTTCAAATAAGAGTAGTGTGATAGGAATTACAGGAGTGTCAGACTGGAGAAACACTCCAATGGTTGTCAATCACCTGATGATATCCTGAGGATGAGAACATGCAATTTCAATGCAAGTCCTTCCTTTAAAATGTAGAATTTACAAGCATGGCTTTCACAGCAAGCTGCCTGGGTGAGGTTGCAGACTGACAAGATTTAAACCAAAACCATCATCTGCAAACAAAAATGGGACATTTATTTAAGGTGAATGGAGGAAAGTTTAGGGAAGATATCAGAGGTAGGTTTTTTTTTAAACACATTGAGCAGTGGTTACCTGGAATTCATTGCTAGGGGTGGTGGTAGAGGCAGACACAAGAAAAATGGTGGGGGGGGGGGGGGTTGGTGGTAATGGACTGTGAGGAAGGAAAGGGTTTGCACTATATTGCGGGCAGAAGGGCATGTGCTGCAATGTCCTATAATTTTATATTCGCAAAGAACTTTAAGAAATTAGTTAAAAATAAGTTCTCTTACATAATGTTGACTCTCTGTCATGGTATTATAATTTTCTGAATGACCTGCTATTATCTCTTTAATAATAGTTTACAGCTTTTTCCCAATGACCAATGTTAGGTTAACTGGGTGTATTTGTAGTTCGCCGAACAGTACCAGGACTCCATTTGCAGAGCAGCAGTGCGATCTGTCATTCTTTGCAGCAGCTAAAGGACCAGCATTGTTGATTATCGAGATAGTTGGCTTATCAAGGTTGATGATATATTCATTAATTTACTATTGTTGTCATTCTTGATGTGGATCTTACTTCAGCTGATTGGTGATTTAGTATTTATAAGGCAATGAGACATGTCCGAGCAGTAGTATTATTTGTAGAAATAACGAGTCTCTAAATAGGGTGTTGCAAACATTAGATCTCAATGAGTAGGTATTTGTTAGCTGTTTTTGTAAAGTTCTGGACTGCAGTTTATCAAGACAACTCTGTCATAATAATCCTGTTCGCTATGGGAGTGTGGCTTCTGATCCAATGCTGTGATATAGAAAAAGAGGTTTCAGACAATATAGAACAGTCTCACTTTTACAAAGTTAACATGTTAGGTTCATGAGAGACTTTTCACTATTTCAGTGAATATAACTGAATGAAGATATATGTGAGTGGTGAAGACATCACATCTCATTCATTCAACTTGTTCAATGTTACAGTAGGTTGGTTGAAATAAAGCAGAAAGTGAAGTCAGTTCAGTGAAGTTGCTTTAATAAGTGGGCTCACATCTAACTGAACTCCATGCTGTTCCCCCTGAAGCCCTACAACCAGAGTCAGGGACTGAGAACATTGAATTGATGAGGCAGTATGAAACTCAGTCGCAGATCAAGAGTGATAGGATTTATTCATTAAACATACCAAGACTGCAATTTTCCAGTCTGATACTTCACTTTGAGACAGGATTCTGCTCCTAAATAATTCAAAGCAAAACACAGTGCATGCCAGAATTTCTCTGGCTCATTTAATCTCTGTAATTCACTTAATGCTTTTTTCTAAATATTTGGATTGATTGTATCTGATTTATCTTGTGCATAATGTATAAATAGGATGATTCCTTGTATGTTATAAATCATAGAAAATGAGAATTTGAATTGTGACTTAGAAACATGGAGGGTAAAAATGTTGACAGCTGATTGCAAGGCATCCTGTTCAGAAAACAATGATACAGTTTGCAATATGTTAGACTGAGTTAAATGATAAAGAATCACTGGAAATAAATTTTGTCAGCCCATTATTTCAGGGAGGTCTTTAAATTCAATCCCATGATGTATTGTGTTCAAATAGATTTTGAGATTTCATTTTACAACAGCAGCCACTTATTCTAGTTTATTCTTGGTCTTTTGTAGTTTTGTTCTGCAAAAAGGGTAAAAAGGGTAAGAAATTCCTATGCTCCTTCTATGAGATATCAGCGTGGCTGAGAGAAAGGCAGAAACCTGGAGTCGGCAGTGACCAGCATCTTCCTGTTGGAATTTAGTTGTTAAAAGTGTGATATAGATATAGATAATATGTAGATATAATTTTACGCACGCACGCACACACACACACACACACACACACACACACACACACACACACACACACACACACACACACACACACACACACACACACACACACACAGACAGAGTGGCTATCGGCCACCCCGAGTGGAAGAAACATGCTGAGTTGAGTAGAGTTTCAAACCAACTGATTTACATATTCTAACTCGTGCGCTTAAAAGGTCCATGCTGGTTCCAACGGTCTGTGATCACTCAGGGTGAAAGTTACGTCAACTTTCTGTCTGTTGTTTTGCCCCACACTGAGAACCCCCAAGTAAGTCTCTGACTGTAGACTCGACCATGACTGCTGATGCTGATTTGACTGCCACATGGGTGATCCGACACATAACACCTCCTACCAGAACCAGTACTGAAACCATACTCCATACACAGTCTACTTGACTTGTGAGACCACGACTGGATGCTCAATGTCCAGGTGTGCCGGCTTGAGGCGGTCTATGGTAAATGTCTCCTCCTGGCCACCCACATCCAAAACACAAATTGCCCCATTATGATGTACCACATTGAAGGGTCCTTCATACGGCTGCTGCAGGGGTGGTCTGTGGGCTCCTCGGCGGATGAACATGTACTTGCTCTGCTGCAGGTCTTTGGGTATGAAGGAGGGCCTTTCCCCTGATGGGACATCAGCACCAGAGCCCAGAACACTAGTGTTCTGAGTCTCTCCTGAAGTCTGGTCAGGACCATTGCTGGTGTGTCCTCTTGGCCATAGGATGTGGGCACAAATTTGCCAGATACTGTGAGTGCTGCACTGTAAACTAGTTCGATGGATGACGCTGCTAGGTCTTCCTTGGGGTCTGTGCAGATGCCCAGTAGCACCCAGGGGGGGTTTGTCTATCCTGTTGGGCCCTTGGGGGAATGCCTTCAGGGCTGACTGCAGGTGTCTGTGGCAACGTTCCACCAGGGCGTTCGATAGAGGTTGGTACGCAGTCGTCTTGTGGAATTGGATTCCTAGTAACTGCGCTTCTGCTGACCACAGAGCCAAGATGAACTGCCCCTCTGTCCGAGGTGATGTGGGCAGGGAGCCCGAACCTTGCCACCCAGGTTGTGATCATCATCCAGCCGCATGCCTCTACTGTTGTGCTGGTGATTGGGACAGCTTCCAGCGACCTCGTGAACCTGTCCACCATTTTAAATAGGTACCTTTCTCTTGAGATGGGTAGTGGGCAGACGGTGTCTGCTCGAACCTCTTGTGTGTTGGCTGGAAAGGCTGCAGTAGTGCCTTTACATTCCTCTGGATCTTGGAGGTTCAGCAGTGTGTGCACGTCCTGGCCCAGTGGCTGATCTGCTTGCGTGGGCCATGCCACATGAAGCAGTCTGCGATTAGATGGGATGTCGCCCAGATGGAAGGGTGGGCTAACCCATGAAAAGTGTCGAAGGGCTGAGATTGCCCGGTGGAACTGTTGCACAGGAGTTTGGTACATCTGGGCCCAATTAGTACGTCCTTGAGGCAGAGTCCAGTGACTGCGGTTCGGTTTGCTGATAATTCATTGTCCCCCCATTGTGCCCTCTGCTGATGCTGTTGAGTAATCCACTCCCAAAGCCAAAGTCCATCTGGATGGGCATCTGGGACAGCGCATCAGCCACCGCGTTGCTTGATCATGGTGGTGAATTTGGAAATGAATGCTGGTGGGCTGACCACAGGTTGGACACCTTGGAGAACATGAAGGTGAGGGCGTTGTGATCGGTGAAGATCGTGAACTTCCTCTTCCAGGAAATACCTAAAGTGTTGAATGGCCAGATATAGGGCCAGCAGCTCTCTGTCGAATGCACTGTACTTGATCTCTGGGGGCCACAGATGTCAGCTGAAGAAGGTAAGCAGCTTCTATTGCCCTTCAACTAACTGTTCAAGTATGCCTCCGACTTCTGCTTCAGAGGCGTCTATGGTGAGGGCTTTGGGGATATCTACCTGGGGGTGGACCAGGAGCGTGGCATTTGCTAGAGCATCCTTGGCCTGGTCAAAAGTTGTCACTGCTTCTTCTGTCCAATCTACCTCTTTGCTTTTGTCAGACATCAAGCTGAGCTTGGTGGGTGGGGGGGTGGGGGGTGGGGTGGTGGCATGATCTGGGCCATTGACAGGATGAAACGGAAACGGTGGTAAAAATTAACTAACCCGACAAATTCCTGTAGGCCCTTGACTGTGTTGGGCCTAGCGAATTTGTGAATGGCCTCCACTTTCCTTAGCAGGTGAACTGCTCCATGATGGTCGACCCAGTGCCCTAAGAAGTCAATGGTGGGTAGGCTGAATTTGGTAGGCGAGGTTGACTGCCAGACCATAGTAACTGAGGCAGCAGCGGAATAGGAGCAGGTGTGCCAGGTGTTCCTAGCAGGAGAAGATGGCTACCAGGATGTCATCCAGGTAGATGATCAGAAAGTCAAGGTCCTGCCCTACTGCATCTGTCAGGTGTTGGAAGGTCTGGGCTGCATTCTTGAGGCTGAACAACATTTTAAGGAATTCTAAAAGGCTGAACGGGGTTATGATGGCTGTTTTGGGATATCATCTGGATGGACAGGGACTTGATACCTTTGCACCAGGTCTATCTTTGAAAAGATGCCCTGTGCAGGTTGGCTGTGAAGTCCTGAATGTGAGGGAATGGGTACCTATCAGAGATGGTCATTTCATTCAGCCTCCTGTAGTCCCCACACGGTCTCCATCCTCCTGCAGATTTGGGCACCATATAGAGTGAGGGCCCCAGAGCTGTCTGAAAACTGCACAATGCCTATCTCCTCAATCTTGTTAAACTCCTCCCTCACTAGTCGGAGCTGATCTGATGGTAACTTGCATGTTCAGATGTTCAGGAGGTGTCCCTGATTGGGATTGTGGTGCATCACAGCATGTTTGGGGGCTGTCGTGGAAAACTGCGGCATGATGATGGATCATGAACTCCGACCACACACCCCAATGAATTAATTGTCCAAACCCATGACTGAGTCCAGATGTGGAGCCTACAATCTGGCCTCGCTGAGGTGAAAGATTTGAAATGCCTTTGCTTCCCTTCAGGTCCACCTGCAAACAGTGTGCGCGGAGGAAGTCTGCACCCATCACTGGTTGTGACACTGCAGCCAGCGTAAACATCCATGTGAATTGACTGGACCAAATTGCAAAGTGGCAGTGGGTGTACTGTAGGTACGGATGGTGCTGCCGTTGGCTGCCACGAGTTTTAGTCTGACCCTTCTGGTCCTGGTATCTTGGCTTGAGGGGGGAAGGATGGTGATTTGTGTTCGTGTGTCAACTAGCAACCTGTGCCAAGAGTGTCTGTCCCAGACATACAGGAGGCTATCCTGCTGGCCAGCCGCTGTAGCCATCAGCGACGGCTAGCCCTGTCATTTTCCTAGAACGAGCATGGCGGTTGGCATCAGCAGGCCCTGAATCTCCACCTCTGATGGTAGAAAAACCAAGACTCTGAGCTTTTGTCATCTCTTGGTGTGGGCATTGCTGGGGTGTGGGGTAGCTGGGCCTTCAGATGTAATGCAGCACTAATTCCGACCCTTGATCCGCGGGTCAGAGAAATCCTCATTTGCTAGTAGGAGGCAGATATCCTCCAGCATCGGTTCCAAAAATAGCTGATCAAAGAGCAGACATGGTGTATGGCCATCTGCCAGCACTAGCATGTCACTCATTAGGGCTGACAGTGTGCGGTCGCTTAGACCATCCAAAAGCAGCAACCGCACAGCCCATTCGCGACATGTGAGGCTGAAAGTGCTGACCAATAAGGTTTTGAGTGCCTCATACCTGCCGGCCTATACAGTAAGGATATTAGCAAAATTCAGGAAGGAAACAGCTGAAGTTTAACAACTTTTTCCGAAAAGTTTGCAGTTAACCTGCTGTTGTCATAAATATTTGATTCTTTGTGTGCCACTTTGTCTGTGTGTACTGTTCCACTCCTACAGAATGATGAGAGAATAGGCATGTTTTGTATCACTTAACCAATGTTTAATTCTCCTTCTAAGTCTGTCCCTTGAGGTTGATGATGACTTGTTTCTGCAGAGTTGAAGAGACTTGCATGTAAATTCTCTAAATGTGGAATGGCCATTGAACATGAGTTGCAATATAACAGTGTTAGTCGAATGCCAAAGAGATTAAATACAACTGGATACAAGCCCTGTTGAACAATCTTAACATACACACATATAGATATTTATCTACTCATGTCTCACATAAAAAACATCAGAGAAAGGAGCAGGAGTAGGCCATATGGCCCGTCAAGCCTGCTCTGCCATTCAAGAGATCATGACTGATCTGATGATAGGCTCATTTCCACCTACCTGCCTTTTCCCTATATCCCTTAATTCCCTTACTATGTAAAAATGTATCCATCATTTTAAATATATTTATTCACATATAGAAACAACCTGCACAAACACACTGTTTTCCATATCCCTTAATTCCCCAACTGTGTAAAATCTATCCAATCTTATCTTAAATATATTTAAACACACACACAAACTTTACCACCAATTCCCCCAAACCCACTTACCACAGAGCATTTCTCTATTATTTGTTACCTTCTCCTTCTACCCATCAGTCCATCAGATTTCCTTCCACAAATTCCTCTTCTCTTTACTTTTCCAACCTCTCACCAGTCCCCTCTTTGTTCACTCCACACCCTTCCTTTCACCAGATTTTTGCCATGCACTCTCTTTGAGACTACCCTGAACTTTTGATAAAAGCAAACCACTTCAGTCCTAGGCTTGAGATCAACCCATGAATCATGTTCTGTCTGGGCCAAGAAGAGATATTGTTCCATGGGGAACTAAACTTTGGTTCCTCATTTGGGCTAGCACCAATAATCCTTATTTATGCTGAAAGAGAATTCAGACCCTATTTGCAGTTCCAAATGTTGCAACCTGTATTTATACAACAACAAAATATTAATGCTGTTATGAGCCCAGAGGACCCCAAAACCCAGTAGCAATAGAAATTCACTAAGTCAAATGCTTACTTAAACAAAAGTTGCTTTTAATTGTCTTTAAACATAAAAACAGGATTAAACTTTAACTTATTCTTCTTTGGCTTGGCTTCGCGGACGAAGATTTATGGAGGGGGTAAAAAGTCCACGTCAGCTGCAGGCTCGTTTGTGGCTGACAAGTCCGATGCGGGACAGGCAGACACGGTTGCAGCGGTTGCAGGGGAAAATTGGTTGGTTGGGGTTGGGTGTTGGGTTTTTCCTCCTTTGCCTTTTGTCAGTGAGGTGGGCTCTGCGGTCTTCTTCAAAGGAGGTTGCTGCCCGCCAAACTGTGAGGCGCCAAGATGCACGGTTTGAGGCATTATCAGCCCACTGGCGGTGGTCAATGTGGCAGGCACCAAGAGATTTCTTTAGGCAGTCCTTGTACCTTTTCTTTGGTGCACCTCTGTCACGGTGGCCAGTGGAGAGCTCGCCATATAACACGATCTTGGGAAGGCGATGGTCCTCCATTCTGGAGACGTGACCCATCCAGCGCAGCTGGATCTTCAGCAGCGTGGACTCGATGCTGTCGACCTCTGCCATCTCGAGTACTTCGACGTTAGGGATGAAAGCGCTCCAATGGATGTTGAGGATGGAGCGGAGACAACGCTGGTGGAAGCGTTCTAGGAGCCGTAGGTGGTGCCGGTAGAGGACCCATGATTCGGAGCCGAACAGGAGTGTGGGTATGACAACGGCTCTGTATACGCTTATCTTTGTGAGGTTTTTCAGTTGGTTGTTTTTCCAGACTCTTTTGTGTAGTCTTCCAAAGGCGCTATTTGCCTTGGCGAGTCTGTTGTCTATCTCATTGTCGATCCTTGCATCTGATGAAATGGTGCAGCCGAGATAGGTAAACTGGTTGACCGTTTTGAGTTTTGTGTGCCCGATGGAGATGTGGGGGGGCTGGTAGTCATGGTGGGGAGCTGGCTGATGGAGGACCTCAGTTTTCTTCAGGCTGACTTCCAGGCCAAACATTTTGGCAGTTTCCGCAAAGCAGGACGTCAAGCGCTGAAGAGCTGGCTCTGAATGGGCAACTAAAGCGGCATCGTCTGCAAAGAGTAGTTCACGGACAAGTTTCTTTTGTGTCTTGGTGTGAGCATGCAGGCACCTCAGATTGAAGAGACTGCCATCCGTGCGGTACCGGATGTAAACAGCGTCTTCATTGTTGGGGTCTTTCATGGCTTGGTTCAGCATCATGCTGAAGAAGATTGAAAAGAGGGTTGGTGCCAGAACACAGCCTTGCTTCACGCCATTGTTAATGGAGAAGGGTTCAGAGAGCTCATTGCTGTATCTGACCCGACCTTGTTGGTTTTCGTGCAGTTGGATAATCATGTTGAGGAACTTTGGGGGGCATCCGATGCGCTCTAGTATTTGCCAAAGCCCTTTCCTGCTCACGGTGTCGAAGGCTTTGGTGAGGTCAACAAAGGTGATGTAGAGTCCTTTGTTTTGTTCTCTGCACTTTTCTTGGAGCTGTCTGAGGGCAAAGACCATGTCAGTAGTTCCTCTGTTTGCGCGAAAGCCGCACTGTGATTCTGGGAGAATATTCTCGGCGACAATAGGTATTATTCTATTTAGTAGAATCCTAGCGAAGATTTTGCCTGCAATGGAGAGCAACGTGATTCCCCTGTAGTTTGAGCAGTCTGATTTCTCGCCTTTGTTTTTGTACAGGGTGATTTAACTTATTACTATTAACCTAACTTAACCCCCCCCCTTTTAATTCTAAGCACATGTGTATGTAATGTGTATATGTTCAAGAAAGTTATTTACTTTAATAATCCAATCATTCACTTCTCACTTCTCCAAGTTCACCAGTATCAGGCAATTCTTATACTGTGCACAGAATTTAACATTTATAAATTTTCACCAGGTTCTGATGATGAAAGATAAATGGTTACCGCTCAGGAAGGTTCTAGTTGGTTTCAGAGTGAAATTTTTTGCTCGTTGGACGCACACAAACTGATTTCCTCCAGTCAGTCACTTCATTGTCTTGCCGAAGAAACTTGCCCCATCATGGGTTTTTCAAATGATAACCTCTTCTTCTAGGTCACCACAGAGTTCCTCTTGTTTCCCTTATTTCAGGAGAAACACTCTAGCCAACCATTTCCTCTTGTAAGGACTATAAGGGTTCTGAACAGGCTGAAGTCAGAGCTCACAACCTGTCTTTAAAATGGGGTTTTCATCAAGCCTGCCAGCTTGCCATGTTGCAGCCTCAAAAGCCACTGCAGAACTGACTTCTCTCTCCCTCTAAGAAAAATCCTGTTTGTTCTTTCCTCTCTCTTCTTGTAAAAAACAACTTCTCCCAAGGTTTCAAACCCAATCCTGAAAGATTTTTTATCAGCATTTGAGCCCGGACTTCTCCATTTGCACCCACTTTTGAAATTCCTTCCAAAACATTTCCATTGTTTCTGCAAAATCACTGATGCCTGAATGTCTGGCTTCAGCAAAGCTTTTGCATATCTGTTTGTGAAGTGACCTACACTAAACCCCCATAATCTATCTCTTTAAAAAAAACATATTTATATATAATGTAACCCATAACAATGCAAACTGTATTTACAAGAAATAAAAACAGAAACTGCTAAAGAAACTCAAAGGTTGGCAGGATTTGCAAAGAGGGAAATGGAGTTAACTTTTCAAGTCAGTGACCTTTGATTAGAAAAGGGAAAAGTTAGAAAATAAATGTTTTCACTTGTAGAGAAGAGGTGAAAACAAAGAGAATTCCTGCAAAGAGTAGTTGAAGCTGAAGGACAAATTGGGTGTTAGTGCCAATGGAGGCAGGATGATGTAGACATGTTAATTGCAGCAGGTCTGTGTTCACTGCCTCAAAGTAAGAAGCAGACCAATTTTGGAATAAGGAGAAATAAGGAGAGAGCACAAAATTCAAAGCTGTCTTGTACTGCTTGCAGAGAGAGGAACAACTGGCTTGGTTCAGATCCTTCTGGCTGCCTTCGGAATGTTCATCTTTTTTGAAATCCCATCATTCTAAACTGTCCTCCAGACCATGACTCATGCTCTGGGCCTTCTTCCACTCCAAAGCATCCCCAGTGGTGGTTTATCATCCAAGTCCAGAAATTTTTAGATCATTTTCTGTATATGCACAGTCCGTCTCCCACTCTCTCAGCAGTCCACCTTCACCTTGGCTCTCTAAGGCAAACTGTCACTTTTTAACATAAAATCACACAACACATAGGCCAATACACAACACAGAACTCTGTAACAAGTACAGATATGTTTTTGCACTACCGATAAGTAGAAATTCTGTCTGGCCTGCAGAAAAATGAATCTCAGAATTGTATGTGATGTCATCCATGTACTCTGACAATATTTCTGAACTTTGATCTTTTGAACTTTGATGTTTCAACTTGTGACAGAATGGGAAAACAATTTGGATACATAGAAACAAAAATAATACAGGTTCGTTTTATACCTTTATTTCCGCTCCTTTTTCTTGTATTCATTTTTCTAAAATGACAGACAAGAAGCCTATAACTTTTCAGAATACTTCCAATCTTACTCTAAATGATTCATTCATTAGAAATGGAGAGAATTGGTACAGATGACAGTTGGTGTTGATTTGGAACTACCTAAATGACTGTGTAATTAATGTTCTTTTCCTTTTTCCAGGTTACTGGCTACCAAGTTACAAATTAGGGACATCCTGGACTGCAGGCCTACACTTAGCAGTAATGCTTGGCAACCTGGAGAGTATTACAGTGTTGTTAAATCATGACGCTTGCATAAACTATCAACCAAATGGGAAAACACCTTTACATGTTGCCTGTGAGGTGAAAAACAGGGACTGTGTTAGTGCTCTGTTACACCATGGAGCTAAAGTAAACTCATTCTCCCTGAGTGGACACACTCCATTGCATTTATGTCATACCAAGGAGTCGATTTCATGCGCAAAACTACTGATCTGGAATGGTGAGCTGCATAAAATGAGACTATCTTCATGGCCTCAACAAAATCAAACATATACACCAATAATTACATAAATATTCGGTATAGTAGCTGATCTTAATCAACACATTTTGTTTATTATGACCTTACCTTAAGATCACATTGTCCATCCATCTTTACCTCGAAGCTTTAATTAGTAATATTTTTAAATCAGAGTTGTATCCATCAGTGATTTACAGAGACCCAAATGTCTGCTAATTATCACTGACTGCCTGTTTTCTAGTATCATAATTAGGGACAAGTAATTCTAAGGAAAATACAGATAACTGTGCCAAAATTTCTGATCATTGTGTGCAATTTACGAGTTAGATGCAAAATATTGATCTTATAAATATGTAAATGCCAAGGAATTTGTAAAAGGAATAGCTCAAATGGTTTATAAATATGACAGAATAAAAATAAATTCAGTCCAGATTTTTTTTATAGTCCCCTTATAAATTTTACTGAGGGACAAATATTACAAAAGAAATAAGTAGATTAGAATCATAGAGCAGGGAAACAGACTTTTTAGCCTATCTTTTGCTGCTGACCACCAAGAGCTTATCTACACTTATACTATTTACCAACACTTGGTCCATAACCTTCAAGGCCATGGCAATTCAAATGCTCATCCGGGTACTTCTGCCTCTACCACTCTATCAGCAGTGCTTTCCAAATTCCAATCAGTTCTGCACCAAACATTTCTTCCATATATCCCCTCTAAACTTCTTACTCCCATGATTTGGATGAAAAGTGGGAATGTTCAAAAATACATTTGGTTTGAAATGTTGAGTTATTTGGGAGAAAAGCAGCACTCACATAAAGGAACCATCATCCGCTGTCAACTTACTTCTTCTGCCACTTTACAGCCAGATGTACCAACAGAAACAGAACACAAAAAATTGTAAATAACAACACATTACAAATCTGAAACAAAAACTAAATGTACCTTGGAAATATAAGCAGGTTTACAGGCAAGCAAAATAAAAGAGGCAGGTTAACATTTGAAGTCCAGACTTTGTAATTATTGAAGGATTTTACCCTCCATTTCAATTTCATTTGTTGACTTATATGTGAGCACATATTTTTATTCAAGCAATTACATACATTTATTTTGCTGTGATTTTAGGAGTTGCGTTGGTAAGGCACTAGTGCTTTGAATATGAATGGCAATCTCTCATACTTGATTTTTAACAGGTGCAAAAGTGAATCTACAGACCGATAATGATTACAAAGAAACACCACTACACACAGCTGCACGGTTTGGTGTACCTGAACTTGTAGCACTGTATGTTGACCATGGAGCCCATGTTGACAGTGTCAATATCTATTCGGAAACCCCACTCATTACAGCAATATGCTGGGCACTAGAGATGAAAGAACAGGTATACAGCACAGACCATCATCTGGTCTGTAGAACGCTAATTGACTATGGAGCTTCTGTAAATGCTCGAGAACGGGATTATAAATCTCCACTTCATAAAGCTGCATGGAATTGTGACCATTTGCTTATACAGATGTTGCTGGAATCGGGTGCATTTGCTGGTTCAATGGACGTTAATGGTTGTGCCCCTCTACAATACCTGCTGAAGGTAACAGCAGTACGGCCTGCAGCTAAACCAGAGATTTGTTACCAACTGTTGTTAAACCATGGAGCTGCAAGAATTTACCCTCCACACTTTCACAAGGTAGGAAAGAAAACGAGGAATTAGAGAATGAATATGTCAATCATATTAAATAGCATCATTATGGAGCATTGTTTACAGAAATTACTGTTTATACACAAAATATTTAACTTGTTTTTAAAATATTAATTTGGCTTATAAGTGGTGTCACACAGGAAAACATGAAATTGTCCATTTTGGAACCCTTTTAACTAAATGGTGAGAGGTTGCAGAGTTCTGAAATGCAGTGGGTCAGAGTGTACTGGTGTGTGATTCGCAGAAAAACTCATATGCAAGTATAGGAATTAATCAGGAAGAATAATTCCTAATTAGATGTTGTTGATCATTACTTTGGTATTTGAATACGAAAGTATGAACATCTTGCTTCAGCTTTATAAGCATTGGTGGGACCACAATAGATTACTGTTCAGAGCATTCCTTATTTGATGGAAGATGCTAATACTGATAGAAATTCAGAATAAGTTTACTGCACAGACACTGGAATGAATGGTTTTGATTCTATGAAGAAGATTTGACAGTGTAGGGTTATAATAGAGTTTATTCAAACATATAAAGCCAGCACCTTTTTCCCAGAGTTGGAATTGGCAATACTAGAAGACATAATTTAAGATGAGTGGAGGAAAGTTGAGGGGAAATATCAGAGGTAGGTTTTTTTTCCCCACAGAGAGTGGTGGGTGCCGGGTCACATTGTACATGGGTGGTCGTGGAAGCTGGTGCAAAAGGGTCATTGAAAATAAACTGTTAAATAGCAGATAGTTATAAGAAAAATTAAAGGCTATGGACTGTGAGGGAGGAAAAGTAGACCTATATAAGTCAGCAAAACATTGTTATGTCTTGAGTTACTTGGGAGGCTTCGTAAATAATTTAGAGATGTAAGATTTCATTAACAGAAAAGGCTTTACTTACTAATGACTTCCACCATCTAAGGAAACTGTTCACACACACATAAACATACGCCACACAGTGGTGCACTACAGTGAGAAGGGTGTATTCTTATGCAATTACAAAAATAGTTCACATTATCTCGGCTATATGACAACATCATGAGCTAAAAGGTCGATAGAGTGCTGCACTGTCCTATGTTTGTATAATATTTTGAGAGATTGTAATAGGGTGGAAGTGGAGAGGATGTTTCTTCTTATGGGGGAATCTGAAACTATGAGCCACTTTTAAAAATAAAGGGTGACACTTTTAAACCAAAATAAATTGATTTAATTTTCCCTCTCCGAGAAATGAACATTTTTGGAACTCTTTTCTTCAAAGGGGAACAGAAGCAGAAAGACATGGCTACTTAATAAGCAAAGGGGTGGATGGTGATTCAGAGATCATAGAATGATAGAACCATAGAACATTACAGCACAGAAACAGCCACTTTGACTCTTTTAGTCTGTGCCGAACTATATTTTTTGCCTAATCACCCCGACCTGCTCCCAGACCATATCCCTCCATACACCCCTGAACATGTACCTGTCCACATTTTTCTTGTGACAAAATTGAGTCTGCATTTACCAATTTAGCTGGCAACTCATTCCACACACCCACCAATCTCTGCATGAAGAAGTTCCCATACTATTCCTTTTAAACTTTTCCCCTTTCACCCTTAACCCATGTCCGCTAGTTTTTATCTCCCCTAACTTCACGATCAAATCACCCATTGTCTTAGGAAATGTAAGAGCAGACTTGAGGTGCCAGTGGTGTCTTACTCCTAACTCATGTGTATGTTTGCTAACTTAATTGGTTCATTAATTGATTCATTATTGTATCTACATTCAGTGAATTAATCTCTTTTATTAAATAGCTATTAAAGGAACTTTATTTGCAGTCAAAGAGTCACTCAAAAGGTTGTCACTCCTGAGTGGATGGTGTCTTTATTTTTGATTTTTGGTCATCATAAAAAAAATTGGAATAAAAAATGTTGAATTTTTAAGACTGAATTTGCAATAAATTCAAAGGTACTGAATATTACTGAATTTGGTCCTGAGGAATTGTAAACTGTGATTGCTGTGAGAACTGTGTTGAAGAAACAAAGGCATCGGTCATGATCTTTCGTTGTCCAGAACTAGTTCCAGTATGGGGTCTTCTATTTTCACCCTCTGCCCATACTGTATCAGGAATGTTTCAAATAACCCAGCAAATTCTAACTTTTTTGAACAGGAGATGCCAGATAAAATTAGGGATGTTGAAGTTTCCCTTGACAACAACCCAGTTATTTATTTTTGTACGTTTCCAATATTTGCCTTCAGTGGTCCGGTGGCTATTGGGGAGCCTATAAGAATACTCACAAAAGAGTGATTGCTCCCTTCCTGTTTCTGACTTCTGCCCACCCTGACTCAGGAGATCATCCTCCATGAGGTCCTTCCTTTTTACAGCTGTGATACTATCCCTGCTTAACAATGACATTCCCACCCACACCTCTCTTTTACCTCCTTCCTTATCCCTTATGAAATATATAAATCCTGAGATTAGGTTTGAAGTAAATCACAAAAATCTGTAGACACCGTGGCTAAAGTAAAAACTCTTAATGCTGGAGAAACTCAGCAGGTCAAACAGTGTCCTTTCTGTAGCAAAGGTAAAAGTACATCACCGACATTTTGGGCTTGAGCCCTTTATCAAGGTATGAAATAATTGAGGTTTTGGGAGCCCAAAACGTTGGTTATATATTCTTACCTTTGCTACATAAAGGACACTGTTTGATCTGCTGAGTTTCTCCAGCATTAAGAGTTTTTACTTCAGGTTAGATTCCTTTTATTGGCAAAGTTGCTGCCTTGCTTAACTTCTTCCTCAAGTAATACTCATGTAATATCCTGATCGCTTTCCCTCAAAGCTGACGTTTTCCCTTTTCTTCACTTATGGTCATCAACAGCTCCGCATGTTTACACAGCAATGATGCACTCTTTGTAATATTGCATTCATTATTGCCCAAGGATTCTTGACTCTATGCCATTGGAACTCTGTAATTAGTAGCTCTAGACCCAATTGTTACTGAAATATTTTGCTTGAGAAAAATTGTCATTGGCCCATTTCCTTTGGAGTTATGAAACCATGTATATAACTGGTCTATTAGGTATGATTAAAACAGTGGGTTTCAAACTTTTTCTTCCCACCCACAGACCACCTTAAGCAATCCCTTACTAATCACAGAGCACCAATGGCACAGGGACGCGATTGGAAAGAAAAAGGTTGAGAAATGTTGTATTGTGGTAACTTCACATCTGATTAGGTTAATTGTTAGGCAAGTGGTCAGAGAAGGACACCCCCCCACCCCAAGAAAGGCTTAAATCACAGGAACAAAATAAGCTTCCGTCTCACTGCTCCCAATCTTACACACAGTCCTGATGTGGAATGAAGGGTCACAGCTCCACGTTCACCCGAGTTCAGGTGCTGTCTGTGTGGAGTTTGTACGCTCTCCCCTTGTCTTGGACCAACAGGTCGGTCACCTGACGAAGGCACCCGAACCCCCCGTTGAAACGCCGGCGTCCGGGGCGGTGGAGGAATTGGCTGAGAAGAGCGTGTTGCTCCCACCCCCCTCCCATGGTTGGAGAGGGATTAAACTGCGATCTCACGGCGCCGGGCTCGTCTCCAACAAAAGGAGCGGGAGGCAGGGTCCGCCGCGCACGGAGCGAGGGGGAAGGCATCGCCAACGAGACATTCGGTCCGGCGTCGCCGCTGAAGCGCAGACCCAGCGAGGATGGTCCCCAACTCCAGCCGCGTCTGTGTGTCTGGGAGCCGGCGGGCTGAGTGCGGCGCTCCAATCCCCGGGATTCAGGACTCTGAGATTCCTCCACATCTCCGGCGTCTTCATTTTCACCTTCAGTGTGCATGCGCTATACTGGTGCGGCGGCCAGCGGGCCAACTCTAATATATATTTAATATGATCTTGCGGGCCAAATATAATTATATTGCGGGCCAAATTTGGCCCGCGGGCCAGAGTTTGACATGTGTGCCATAGAGTAACCTTGTAAGTAGAATCCTTTGTGTTTGTTGATGGTCAGGCACAACAGTTTTATGAATATCATTGTCTCTTCTAAATCCTTGTATATAATTTTAAAATGGTAGCAGATGTTGTTTGTTAACAGCTTGCTATCTGAATTGTTTTATCTGCATCAGTTCCAGCTACTGTTTGGAGTACCATGTACAGTTTTGGTCATCAAATTATAGGAAAGATATAAACAAAATAGAGAGAGTACAGAGAAGGTTCACGAGAATGTTGACAGGATTTCAAGGTTTGAGTTACAGGGAAAGGTTGTGCAGACTGGGGCTTTTTTCTCTGGAGCTTAGAAGATTGAGAGGGGACTTGATAGACGTGTTTAAGATTTTTAAAGGGACAGACAGAGAAAACGTGGATAGGCTTTTTCAATTAAGAGTGGGGGAGATTCAAACTAGAGGGCATGGTTTAAGATTGAAGGGGGAAAATTATAAGGGGAACATGAGGGGAAATTTCTTTACGCAAAGGAAAGAAGGGTGGTGGAGATGTAGAATGAGCTTCCGACAGACGTGGTCGAGGCGGGATCATTGGTTACATTTAAGGAAAGACTAGATAGTTACATGGATAGGAGAGGACTGGAGGGGTATGGACCGGGTGCTGGTCAGTGGGACTAGGAGGGTGGGGATTTGTTACGGCATGGACTAGTAGGGCCGAACTGGCCTGTTCTGTGCTGTAAGTGGTTATATGGTTATATGGTACTGTTGCTATGAGCTTCTATTTTTGCTCTAGCCCATCTAATTTCTTCTCATCTTGATTCCTTGGAACATTTGGTGTTGGTTTGAACTTGCTATAATCTGGCTCTGCATCTGATGAAGATAATTAGGCAGTCAACATTTCAGGTCAGCACCCTTAATCAAGACTTAAAAAGAATGGGGAATTGGCAAATATAAAAGAGAGGAGAGGCCAAGAAGTTTTATTTTGCATTTATCTGGGCTTTTATCTTGCGCTTATCTGGCTTTTATCTTGCATTTGTCTGGTTTTTATCTTGTGTTTATCTGGACTTTGCATCTGGTTGGTTGTGAATGTTTGTATTGCCCTCGATTTAGCTTGTGCAACTTTCTCCAAATATATCATCATATCTTCCCCAGAATGAACCAAGATGCAACTTTGAAGTATCGGTGCTGAAAACCTTCTTCCAGTTCAAATTTGATTTGTCTCGTCCATTCATTTCTCATTAAAGTTGGCCTGTGATCATAGTTTTCTGCTATGATGGCTAGCTACACTCATTATGCTCTGGTACATGTTTGTACAACCATATCTGAAAAGATTTTCACTCTGACGCTAATTTCTGTCAATTGTACATGTCTGTGCTTGTTAAACTGACTAGATTGAGGTGGGTGTTGTTCAATACAACAATAGCAACTGACTGAACTAGTCTCATCTGTTTAGTTTGGATGGATTTGCATCCTTTCACTTTGGAATGACCTTTTGACAAAGGAACATGACTGCACCTCTCTCTCTCCACCATTACCACCAGTCATTGACTCCCACTCATTATGATGGAAAAATTCAGTCAGGTGGTAAGCAGAACAATTACCAGTAAGTTTTGATGCGACAGACTCACCTAAAATTGACCAGATCAGCATAAATTTAAAGTTAGTCATACAGCACAGAAACAGGCCCTTTCGACTGTGAGCCATGCCACCCAATTACAACCAAAAGACCTACAACCCCTGGTACATTTTTGAATGGTGGGAAGAAATCAGAGCACCTAGAGGAAACCCACACAGACACGGGGAGAACATATAAACTCCTTATAGACAGTGCAGGATTCGAACCCTGGTCCCGGTCGCTGGGGCTGTAATAACATTATGCTAATCACTATGCCGACTAATAATTAATGTTCTCCAGAAAACAATTTGTATAGTCGTCAATAGTCATTGAGACACAGCAAGCATATTTCAAAGAGGTGGATTTGTAAGGTAACACAGCTTACATGTTTTTCTTTAAAATTATCTGTAAAACTTTCAGAATCATGTGTGTCATCCAACTCTGCTGTGCAACAAAATGACAATGCAAAATTGCACATAGATTTGGAGAAAAGGAGCAAATCAATTCATGCATGCCTTATTAGGATACATTGCAAGGAGACCTCTGTCACCTCTCCATCCCACCCATTCACTCCAACTCCTTATTTCACCCACCCATAACTTCCCTTCTACTCCCTCCCCATTGACCACACCATTCTCTACCACTTCTCTGCCTCTCCTATGCTGCTCTCTCTTCTTCCTGCCATCCTCTCTCCCTCCCTACTCTCTCATCCATACCCATTAATACCATACCCATCCCCTTTCCCATAGTCATCTCTCTTCCAAGTTTTCTCCCTACCAAACCTCTCTCAAACCCCAGCACATTCTCTCACACTTTCTCACTGGCACTATCTCTATCCAACCCTTTTCTCTCCCATCTCACTCATCCATTTATTGCCTTATTCTCTGTTCTCTCTATTATAGCCCTCTCACTTTCCAAATCCCTCTCATTCTCACCTCACACCCACGCCCCTCTTTCAAAGCTGTCATCTGCTACTTTCCACCACCATCTCCTTCATATCTCTCCCTCATTTTCTCCACATCCCACTGTCTCACAAAACTCCTTTCTTTTAGCTCCTCTCTCTCTCTTTCTCTTTCCACTCTCTCCTCTCTATTTCTCTTCTTCAGCCCTTTATTTCACCTCACTCCTCACTCCCCCACTCTCTCAAATCAGCCCAGCCTTAAGACATACTGCAGAAGATCTTCAGTGCAGTCGGTATTTCAGACCCAGTCATTTTAATTGTTTCCTTTCCATTGTAAGGTCTGAAGTATGTGATGGGAGAATGTAAAATTCCATTTTCAATTCCTCAGCAAATGAAACAGCTCTTGCCTGCATGCAGGGAGATCTAGACAATGTTCAGGCATGGACACGCATGCAATGGTCTATGTGTGAGTTTCCCGTCACTAACCATTTCAATTCCTTTCACCAATCCTACAATGTTGAGTTTCTTCCTGGCCTCATCCATTGTCAGGGTGAGGTTAAATGTCAACCTGAGGAGTGACAGATTATATTTTTCATGGACAGTCTTAAACCTAACATGAACATCATTTTTTTTCTAATTTTATGTACGTCTACCTCCATCTGATTCAACTGTTTACATCTCTTTTTTTCTTAAACATAATATTACCTACTTATTTATTTTAGTCTCAATAAAGGGTCTCAGCCTGAAATGTTGACTGAACCTTTTCTACCCATGGATGATGCCTGACCCAGTGGGTTCCACCAACAGCATAGTTTGCTCAATATCCCACCATTTGCAGCTTTTGTGCTTCTCCAGTGTACTGAAGACATTTACATCATACAGGCACAAGTTTACTCACCATTTATTATGCAATGGTCCAGAACAGGGAATCTAATTACCAATGCCTTTTGCATTGCAGAGATCCCCACCATCTGTAGTTTGAGTCAGCATTGTTCAGAACCTAATCTGGAAGAGCATGTTAGAGGCTAGGTATCCCGTGGTGAATCACTCACATCTTGAAATTCCAAAATCTTTCCATTATCTATCAGCATAACTCAGGAGCCAGATGAATTGCTCCCCACTTCCCTGGAAAAGTGCAGTTCCAGCAACTCTCATGAAGCTCAACATCATCCAAATCAAAGTTGCCCATTTGATTGACACTCCATCAAACCTTCTAAACATACATTCCTTCTACCTCTAGCAGAGAGTAGCTACAATATTGAATCCCAGAACATTGATGGTTGGGGATGTTAATGGCCTTAAATTTTAAGGTTCCTTTTTTCTGGAAATGATCAATGCCTAACAAGTGGCAAATATCTTTGTGCCAATAACAAAATGCACTGCAGTTCGTCGTGCATGATACTCTAATAGCACCTCTCAAATTGGAGAGCTCACGAGGAAGGGCAGAGGTAGGATATGGATGGGAATGCAACCACCTATAGGTTCATGACCAAGTCACAGACCATCCTTATTTGGAAGTATAGCAAAACACCCGGTGTCCCAGAATTCAGACAACTGGCAGCCTCAAGCAACCGGGGGAAAAAAAATTAAGCAACATTTTAAAAATAAAATAATAGGTAAAATTACGTAAGTTTAAAATTGTAAAAGGTTCAGTTTTCAGATTTATTGTCAGTGTGCAGTGAACTGGGATTTACTGGGAGAGTGCTGTATTGATGATGGGCCCCACCTCCTGGCTCCACCCCAAATTACCCATATCTAACCCTGGTTTCCTGCCTAAACCCAGAACCCCTCTGAAGCCTACTAGTCAACCCTACCCATTGTTGAAAGCTAATAAAAGCATTTGTTCTCCCTCCAGTTGTGTGAGAACTTTTATCTACACTACAATTTTATTAGCTTTTAAAACAAGGATGGAGGCATTACCTAAGCCCAGTATGCTGCTAATAGACCCCTAGTCCCCTTAAGCGGCTGAGGAGTTCGCATATTGGCTAGACTGCTTCCAGGCTTACCTGAACGCGACCAGGGATGTCTTCTACACAGATGAACTCCAGGGTAGGAACAAAGAAGGAGTACTCAGTCGTCAGAGACTGCTAGATGTACGAGGCTGCTATCAAGGTGCTGAAGACTTGCTACATGAAGGCCCCGAATGAGGTCCTAGCGAGGCACCAGCTCGTTCTACATTGCCAACAGCCCGGAGAGTCGATCGACAACTACTTTCTGAATCTGCGGACACTTGCTAAGAAGTGCAGCTATGAAGTGGCTTTGGGCCATGACCAAGATGACGAACAGATCCGGGACACTCTGGCTGCAGGATTCTGCTCGAGGTATGTGAGGCAGCGACTACTCGAGTTGAGAAAGAAGGACCTCGTTAGTCAAGTCAAGCTGGCCAAATCACTGGAGCAGGCCAGGCTCAAAAATGAAGATCTCGAAGCCAGTGAACTCACGCTCTCAGGTGAGCACTTCCAAGGACTGGCTGCTCCCGCCACGTCTGCCCCTGCTCTAACGGCTGCTGCTTCCTGCACCACAAGTGTTTTTTCTGCAAAAATGTGCTCATTACCCCACTAAAGAGTCGGCATGCTCCAGCTGCGGAAAGAAGGGACATTGGGCTACACGAAGGAAGGTCCAGAGAAGTCCACAGCCTGCACCACTCCTGGATCCGATTCCAGGCCCAAGTCGTGTGCCCGCAACCTGCCCAAGATTGCCTGCTGCGCCACCCGTCGTCTTCAGAAACGGCGCGAAAAGGCTCGGCGGCCATCTTGCCGCAGCCCGAATTCAAATTCAGAGCCATCATTGTCAGAGAAGGAAGGAGAGCGGCACCATCTTACTTGCACAGGTCCATTCAGGATGGGGGGGGCACTTGAGTGAGGAACAAGGCATCTCTGGTGAACTGGCATTGCTGGTCCTCGACCAGAACAGATCTCACCAGCTCAGTAACTCTCTGCTAATAGTGAAGGTAAATGGACACAGGCTCCACGGAAAGTTTTATAGACTCATGGACTGTATGAAAGTATAACATAAAAATGTATCCTTCTCATTATCGAATCTTCCTCGCGTCTCAGTCCTATTCAGCGCATGTAAAAAAAATTGTATAGTTCATTTATAATTCAAAGGAAGGGGAATTTCGTAAATTTCGACTGTATATTTTGGATGAATTGTGTGCTCCATTTTTATTCAACCCACTACCGTAGTATCCTCAGCAGATTTGTAGATTGTATTGTTTTCATACCAAGCCACATATTTATAAGTGTAAAGCGAGCAGAGCACGGGGCTAAGAACAAATCCATGCCATGATCCAGTGCTGATGGAGATTGTGGAGGAGATGTTCTGATCAATCTTTACTGATTGTCGTCTGGAGGTGAGGAAATCCAGGATCCAATTACACAGTGAGGTGTTGAGTGCCAGGACTTGAGTTTGAAGATCAATTTTGAGGGGATGATGGTGTTAAATGCTGAACTGTAGTCAATAAAGAGCATCCTGATGTATGTATCTTTGCTGTCCAGGAGTTCCAGGGCTTTGTGGGGCACCAGTGAGATGGCATCCACCTGTTGCTATGATAGGTGAATTGGAACAGATCCAAGTCGCTGCTCAGCCAGGAGCTGATAGTCTTCAGCCTTTCAAAATACTTCATCCTGTCAATGTGTGTGCCACTAGTCAATGGTCATTTAGGAGGTTATAACGCTCTTTTTGGACACTGGTACTATTGTTGTCTCACCCTGCCAGAGTGAGATGTTGAAAATATCTGTGAACACATTGGTAAGTTGGTCAGCACAGAATTTTAATACTTGGCCAGAAACTCCATCCAGACCGATGCTTTCCTCATATTCACTCATCTGAAGGCAGCCCACAGGTCACCCTCGGATATGGACAAGAGAGGATCATCAAGGGACATGGGAGTGCACAGTGATGGTTCTATGGTCAAATTGGACATAGATAGCATTGAGTGCATCTGGGAGAGAAGCTTAACTGTTTCCTATTGCATCAAATTTGGTTTTGTAGCAGGTTACACCATTTAGACCTTGCGACAGCAGTTGGGTATCCTTCATTATTTCCATTTTCATCTGGAAACTTCACTTTGGCCAGGAGATAGCTTTCCGAAAGTCATACATATTCCTTCTGGTGTGATCTGGGCCTCTGACCTTAAATCCCTTTGATCTGGCTCTCAGCAGGTTCTGGATTTCATTCCAGGGTTTCTGGATGAGGAAAACCCTAATTGATTTAGTGGGGACACAGTCATACACAGCTGTTTTGATAAGGTCTGTGACAGCCTTGGTGTAATCATTCAGATCCTCAGCCAAATCCTTGAACACTGCAATCAAGGAAGTCCTATAACCATTCTTCAACCTCCTGCGACCACCTTCTAATTGTCCTGATCTCTGAGGTCTCTCTTTTTGGGCTCTCTCTGTGTGAAGGTAGAAGGAGCACAGCCAGGTGATCCAATTTGCAAAAGCATACTTGAGAAAGAACGGGAGGCTTTCCTTATCTTGGTGTAGTTGTGATCTAGTGTGCTGGGACTTTGGTAGATGCTGGTGGTAGTTAAGCTGGTAGTTAAGCAGGGTTTTATTGAGACAGACCTGGTTAAAGTCAACAACTAAGATTTGTAGTACATTAGGGTGGGGTGTCTCATGTTTACTGATCACATCATGCAGCTCCTTGTAATTGGTATTGGGAGGGATATAAACACTGATTGGAATCACTGATGAGAACTCTCGGGGTAGATTGAAGGGTCTGCATTTAATTGAGATTTGCTCTAAGGCAATAGAGCAGGAGGTCAACATAATCTCAATAACCGTACACCACCCAGTATTAATGAAAATACACCCACCATCCCCTTTCCCTTTGCCAGAATCCGATCCAGTCTATGAACAATGAAGCCCTCTGGTTGGTGTGTCCAGAGTGTACTCTGTAAGCTAGGTATCAGTGCAGCAAACAACTGAGATTCGTCTCACCTGTTTCTGAAAAGTAAATGTTCCCCTGAAGTAACACAATAACCTTTGATGAAGATGGAAACAAATATTCATCCAGCGGAGAACGTTGGTTGTACTTTGCTCAAAACAGCCATTTGAATAAAATTGTGTGAAACTGTGATGCATCGCCCAGGGTGAAGAGATGATCGATGCCGCTCGTCATTGGTCTGGACATTCTTAAAGTGACTCCTTATCCCTGATTAGTAAGAGTCACCCAGGACAGATGCATTATCTGTAAACTTGGAGGAGGAGGTGTTAATATTATTGTCTTTTGGACAGCTCCATAGAGGGGGAGAATCTGCAGATATAGCAATGGTTAAATGTTTTCAAAGAATGCGACTGAAAATAACGTAAAATTCTTTAAGGTTTATATATTCTTGCAAGTGACGGTTGTTGAGTATAAGTACAATACAGGTTGAGAACCCTTATTTGAAATGCATGAGACCACCAGTGTTTCTGAATTTTGGATTTTTTTGGATTTTGAATAATGAATTTAGGATAACTAAGCAGCACAGGAGCAACAGCAGAAAACGTGTATCAGCTGTTAAACATCAAGCAACGGTAGGCTACAATGCTGTGTTATGATCAAAAGGTACAGTACACTGTATTTTAATTTTTCAATGCAATAATGTTGTTGGTCATGTAACATGGCATTTTAGGTGGAGATGAATTTCAGATTTCACATGAAAATAATATTTTGTACTTACAAAAAAAACGATCTCTGTTTACAAAAGAAGATAAATACAGGTACACGATCCTTTATCCGGATTTCTAAAATCTGGAAAGCTCCAAATCTGGCAAGTGGTGACCGGTAGTTGGGGGAAGCAGCTGACGGACCGTCGGGCGGGGGAGGCGGCCGAGGGACCGGCGGGCGGGGGAGGCGGCCGAGGGACCGGCGGGCGGGGGGGAGGCGGCCGAGGGACCGGCGGGCGGGGGAGGCGGCCGAGGGACGGCGGCGGGCGGAGCGGCGAGGACCGGCGGCGAGGGGAGGCGCGGGACGGCGGCGGGGGAGGCGGCCGAGGGACCGGCGGGCGGGGGAGGCGGCCGAGGGACCGGCGGCGGGGGGAGGCGGCCGAGGGACCGGCGGGCGGGTGGAGGCGGCCGAGGGACCGGCGGGCGGGGGAGGCGGCCGAGGACCGGCGGGCGGGGGAGGCGGCGAGGGACCGGCGGGCGGGGGAGGCGGGCCGAGGGGACCGGCGGGCGGGGGAGGCGGCCGGGGGACCGGCGGGCGGGGGAGGCGGCCGGGGGACCGGCGGGCGGGGGAGGCGGCCGGGGGACCGGCGGGCGGGGGAGGCGGCCGGGGGACCGGCGGGCGGGGGAGGCGGCCGGGGGACCCGGCGGGCGGGGGAGGCGGCCGGGGGACCGGCGGCGGGGGAGGCGGCCGGGGACCGGCGGGGGGGAGGCGGCCGGGGACGGCCGGGCGGGGGAGGCGGCCGGGGGACCGGCGGCGGGGGGAGGCGGCCGGGGACCGGCGGGCGGGTGAGGCGGCCGGGGGACGGCGGGCGGGGGAGGCGGCCGGGGACCGGCGGCGGGGGAGGCGGCCGGGGACCGGCGGCGGGGGAGGCGCCGGGGGACCGGCGGGCGGGAGGCGGCCGGGGGACCGGCGGGCGGGGGAGGCGGCCGGGGACCGGCGGGCGGGGGAGGCGGCGGGGGACCGGGGGGGGGGGGGCGGCGGGGGGCCCGGGGGGCGGGGGGGCGGCCGGGGCCGGCGGGGAGGCGCGGGGGACCGGCGGCGGGGAGGCGGCCGGGGACCGGCGGGCGGGGGAGGCGCCGGGGACCGGCGGGCGGGGGAGGCCGGCCGGGGACGGCGGGCGGGGAGGCGGCCGGGGGACCGGCGGGCGGGGGAGGCGGCCGGGGGACCGGCGGGCGGGGGAGGCGGCCGGGGGACCGGCGGGCGGGGGAGGCGGCCGGGGGACCGGCGGGCGGGGAGGCGGCCGGGGGACCGGCGGGCGGGGGAGGCGGCCGGGGGACCGGCGGGCGGGGGAGTGCGGCCGGGGGACCGGCGGGCGGGGGAGGCGGCCGGGGGACCGGCGGGGGGGGAGGCGGCCGGGGGGACCGGCGGGCGGGGGAGGCGGCCGGGGGACCGGCGGGCGGGGGAGGCGCCGGGGGACCGGCGGGCGGGGGAGGCGGCGGGGGACCGCGGGCGGGGGAGGCGGCCGGGGGACCGGCGGGCGGGGGAGGCGGCCGGGGGACCGGCGGGCGGGGGAGGCGGCCGGGGGACCGGCGGGCGGGGGAGGCGGCCGGGGGACCGGCGGGCGGGGGAGGCGGCCGGGGGACCGGCGGGCGGGGGAGGCGGCCGGGGGACCGGCGGGCGGTACCGGCGGGCGGGGGAGGCGGCCGGGGGACCGGGCGGGCCGGGGGGGAGGCGGCCGGGGGACCGGCGGGCGGGGGAGGGCGGCCGGGGGACCGGCGGGCGGGGGAGGCCGGGCCCGGGGGACCGGCGGGCGGGGGAGGCGGCCGGGGGGACCGGCGGGCGGGGGGAGGCGGCCGGGGGACCGGCGGGCGGGGGAGGCGGCCGGGGGACCGGCGGGCGGGGGAGGCGGCCGGGGGGACCGGCGGGCGGGGGAGGCGGCCGGGGGACCGGCGGGCGGGGGAGGCGGCCGGGGGACGGCGGGCGGGGGAGGCGGCCGGGGGGACCGGCGGGCGGGGGAGGCGGCCGGGGGACCGGCGGGCGGGGGAGGCGGCCGGGGGGACCGGCGGGCGGGGGAGGCGGCCGGGGGACCGGCGGGCGGGGGAGGCGGCCGGGGGACCGGCGGGCGGGGGAGGCGGCCGGGGGACCGGCGGGCGGGGGAGGCGGCCGGGGGACCGGCGGCGGGGGAGGCGGCCGGGGACCGGCGGGCGGGGGAGGCGGCCGGGGGACCGGCGGGCGGGGGAGGCGGCCGGGGGACCGGCGGGCGGGGGAGGCGGCCGGGGGACCGGCGGGCGGGGGAGGCGGCCGGGGGACCGGCGGGCGGGGGAGGCGGCCGGGGGACCGGCGGGCGGGGGAGGCGGCCGGGGACCGGCGGGCGGGGGAGGCGGCCGGGGGACCGGCGGGCGGGGGAGGCGGCCGGGGGGGACCGGCGGGCGGGGGAGGCGGCCGGGGGACCGGCGGGCGGGGGAGGCGGCCGGGGGACCGGCGGGCGGGGGAGGCGGCCGGGGGACCGGCGGGCGGGGGAGGCGGCCGGGGGACCGGCGGGCGGGGGAGGCGGCCGGGGGACCGGCGGGCGGGGGAGGCGGCCGGGGGACCGGCGGGCGGGGGAGGCGGCCGGGGGACCGGCGGGCGGGGGGAGGCGGCGGGGGACCGGCGGGCGGGGGAGGCGGCCGGGGGGACCGGCGGGCGGGGGAGGCGGCCGGGGGACCGGCGGGCGGGGAGGCGGCCGGGGGACCGGCGGGCGGGGGAGGCGGCCGGGGGACCGGCGGGCGGGGGAGGCGGCCGGGGGACCGGCGGGCGGGGGAGGGGGCCGGGGGACCGGCGGGCGGGGGAGGGGGCCGGGGGACGGCGGGCGGGGGAGGCGGCCGGGGGACCGGCGGGCGGGGGAGGGGGCCGGGGGACCGGCGGGCGGGGGAGGCGGCCGGGGGAGGCGGCGGGGGAGGCGGCGGCCGGGGGAGGCGGCCGGGGGAGGCGGCCGGGGGAGGCGGCCGGGGGAGGCGGCCGGGGGAGGCGGCCGGGGGAGGCGGCCGGGGGAGGCGGCCGGGGGAGGCGGCCGGGGGAGGCGGCCGGGGGAGGCGGCCGGGGGAGGCGGCCGGGGGAGGCGGCCGGGGGAGGCGGCCGGGGGAGGCGGCCGGGGGAGGCGGCCGGGGGAGGCGGCCGGGGGAGGCGGCCGGGGGAGGCGGCCGGGGGAGGCGGCCGGGGGAGGCGGCCGGGGGAGGCGGCCGGGGGAGGCGGCCGGGGGAGGCGGCGGGGAGGCGGCCGGAGGGACCGGCGGGCGGGGGAGGCGGCCGGGGGACCGGCGGGCGGGGGAGGCGGCCGAGGCACCGGCGGGCGGGGGAGGCGGCCGAGGCACCGGCGGGCGGGGGAGGCGGCCGAGGCACCGGCGGGCGGGGGAGGCGGCCGAGGCACCGGCGGGCGGGGGAGGCGGCCGAGGCACCGGCGGGCGGGGGAGGCGGCCGAGGCACCGGCGGGCGGGGGAGGCGGCCGAGGCACCGGCGGGCGGGGGAGGCGGCCGAGGGACCGGCGGGCGGGGGAGGCGGCCGAGGGACCGGCGGGCGGGGGAGGCGCCGAGGGACCGGCGGGCGGGGAGGCGGCCGAGGGACCGGCGGGCGGGGGAGGCGGCCGAGGGACCGGCGGGCGGGGGAGGCGGCCGAGGGACCGGCGGGCGGGGGAGGCGGCCGAGGGGACCGGCGGGCGGGGGAGGCGGCGAGGGACCGGCGGGCGGGGGAGGCGGCCGAGGGACCGGCGGGCGGGGAGGCGGCCGAGGGACCGGCGGGCGGGGGAGGCGGCCGAGGGACCGCGGCGGGGAGGCGGCGAGGGACCGGCGGGCGGGGGAGGCGGCCGAGGGACCGGCGGGCGGGGGAGGCGGCCGAGGGACCGGCGGGCGGGGGAGGCGGCCGAGGGACCGGCGGCGGGGAGGCGGCCGAGGGACCGGCGGGCGGGGGAGGCGGCCGAGGGACCGGCGGGCGGGGGAGGCGGCCGAGGGACCGGCGGGCGGGGAGGCGGCCGAGGGACCGGCGGGCGGGGAGGCGGCCGAGGGACCGGCGGGCGGGGGAGGCGGCCGAGGGACCGGCGGGCGGGGGAGGCGGCCGAGGGACGGCGGGCGGGGGAGGCGGCCGAGGGGACCGGCGGGGGGCGGGGGAGGCGGCCGAGGGACCGGCGGGCGGGGGAGGCGGCCGAGGACCGGCGGGCGGGGGAGGCGGCCGAGGGACCGGCGGGCGGGGGAGGCGGCCGAGGGACCGGCGGGCGGGGGAGGCGGCCGAGGGACCGGCGGGCGGGGGAGGCGGCCGAGGGACCGGCGGGCGGGGGAGGCGGCCGAGGGACCGGCGGGCGGGGGAGGCGGCCGAGGGACCGGCCGGGCGGGGGAGGCGGCCGAGGGACCGGCGGGCGGGGGAGGCGGCCGAGGGACCGGCGGGCGGGGGAGGCGGCGAGGGACCGGCGGGCGGGGGAGGCGGCCGAGGGACCGGCGGGCGGGGGAGGCGGCCGAGGGACCGGCGGGCGGGGGAGGCGGCCGAGGGACCGGCGGGCGGGGGAGGCGGCCGAGGGACCGGCGGGCGGGGGAGGCGGCCGAGGGACCGGCGGGCGGGGGAGGCGGCCGAGGGACCGGCGGGCGGGGGAGGCGGCCGAGGGACCGGCGGGCGGGGGAGGCGGCCGAGGGACCGGCGGGCGGGGGAGGCGGCCGAGGGACCGGCGGGCGGGGGAGGCGGCCGAGGGACCGGCGGGCGGGGGAGGCGGCCGAGGGACCGGCGGGCGGGGGAGGCGGCCGAGGGACCGGCGGGCGGGGGAGGCGGCCGAGGGACCGGCGGGCGGGGGAGGCGGCCGAGGGACCGGCGGGCGGGGGAGGCGGCCGAGGGACCGTGGTTGGGGAGGCGGCCATGGGACTGAAACGGGGTGGGGGTAGCTACGGCAGCAAAATTTGGGTGGTATTTCCGAAATTCGGATAAAGTAGATATTCAGAACACACTGTCCCCCAAGGGTTCCAGATAAAGGATCGTGTACCTATACTAGAAATTCTGCTGGATGGCAAATAAAGCACAGTGAGTAATGCATGCAGGTCTGGCAGTGACGACGGTTGCTAACAAATTGGCACCCACGTGTGGCGTAATGTCGGCGCTCAAAAAGTTTCGGATTTTGGAACTTTGGATAAGGGGTTCTCAACTTTATTTCTGTCTTTTAAACTGTTTATTCTTAATGCAAATGTATAATAGGTATTGTAAGAGTAAGTCTTAAGCAACAAGAAAATTTACTTATCCAGCATCTGCCAATCCCCATAGGTGCCAGATCCCAGGGGTTTTACTATACATGATTGGCCTTGATTGTCACTGAGTCTACTTCCTGTGATTCCTGAAAACCCTGCTATTCCTTTCTTTCCCATAAATATCTCCTTCTCTCCCTTATTCCACAGTCAAATGGGCTGTATTGTCCTTGATAGTGTTGATAATATTCCCACAATCCCAACAGCATGGTGGGAATAACTACACAAGAAGAACAGCAGTGATTCTAAAAGGTGACGCACCAGCAACATCTCAAGGGAATTCAGGAAATGAATATAAAATAACACCTTCTGTCTCCCATCCACCATACTTCTCCAATTTCATTCTCTCACTTCATGCCTTCTCTCTCTTTTTTGTACTTCCACTCTCTTTCTCTCTCTCGCTTTCACTCTCTATACTATCCATTTCTCTCTCCCATCCCTCTCTTTCTCCTATTCATTCTTTCTTTCTCTCACTCCCTTATTTTCTTTCCCACCATTTTTTACCTTTGCCACTTTCCCTTCTCCATTCCTAAACTGCCTCTTCCATTTAGATTGATTGATTGAGACTTATCTCTTCCACAACTTGAGCCAAAGGGTGGGGTGAGAGTCTTTCAGGACAGGGGTCAGGCATCATTCTTCTCCAGCACAATGCTCTGGTCCAATAGAGTGGGATTATGTAGGAGATGAACAAAACATATATTGGTGTAAGTTTAAATAATTATTTATGCATCAGTGATTCCGATTTATTCTTCATTAAATTAAGCCAAAGGTTTGACTGAAATTACTTCTTATGTGTATGTATAGGTTCTACAATCATGCTGTGCCAGTCCAAAAGTGATTGAAGTCATGGTCAATTCTTATGAATTAATTCAATCTACGCCAAAATGGAGAAAAGTTATACCCGATGATATTTTAGAGGTAATTCTGTTTGACTTCTATTTCATTCTAATAATTCCAAATTTAACAAGAGTGATCAGTTTAGAAATTTGTTGATTTCTGCAACATCAAACTTAAAACATTTAGGTTGAAGAGGACAATGAATATTCAGTATTAAGTAGATACTGGATATTTTGAACTATAGTACCATAGACCACTCTAGCATGCCCTCCATTCCCCTCCCATCCACGTACCTGATCAAATTTTTCTTAAATGTCAAAATTAAGCCTGCATTTTCCAATTTAGCTAGAAGCACATTGCACGCTCCACCATTCTCTGCAAGAAGAAATTCCACCTAATGTTCCCTTTAAACTTTTCTTCTTTTGCCCTTAACCCATGTTCCCTCATTTTTTATCTCACCTACCCTCAGTGCAAAAAGCCTGCTTTGCATTTACCCTGTCTATACCCATCATAATTTAGTATACTTCTATCAAATCTCCCCTCATCTTCAGTGTTCCAGTGAATAAAGTCCTAACTTGTTTATCCTTTCATTGCAACATCCTTGTAAATCTTCCCTGCAGTCTTTCAATCTTACTCATAGCTTTCCTGTAGTTAGGTGACAAAAAATGCACACAATACTTCAAATTTGGCTTCACCAATGTCTTATACAAACTTCATCATCGCATCCCAACTTATATACTCAGTAGTTTGATTTATGAAGACTGTTACAAGCCCAAAGGACCCAAAACCCAGCAGCAATAGACATTCACCAAGTTAAGTAGTTAATTAAACAAAAGTTGTTTTTAATTATCTTTAAACATGAAAACAGAATCAAACTTTAACTTCTCTCTATTAACTTAACTAACACAACTTAACCCCTCTTCTACTTCTAAGCACAAGTGTATGTAAACTGTGCACAGAACTTAACATGTATAAAGTTCACCAGGCTTTTGTACTCGAAAGGTAAATGCTTTCTGTACAGGAATGTTCAAAAATGCTCAAGAAACTCAGCAGGCCTTGTAGTATACATACAAGGTAAAGATATCTAACATGGTTTCGCATCTGGATCCTTCTTCAAGGTATGAGCAAAAAGGAGGCAGGCACCTGAATAAAAGATCTGGAATGAAGGGAAGGAAGGACGGGGGAGGACTGCAGGCCAACAGACAAAAGGTGATCATTGGACATAAATAGGAGGACAGGAGAGGAAATGAGTGAAATAATGAGGGAGGGGATGTCTCTTTGAATGCAAAGCTGGAAGAAAGGGGACAAAGGGAAAAGGAAAGAGAAAGAGTCAGAGCTGGAGGAAAGGAGAAATAGGGATGGGGATGGGGAGAGATGGGAGGTAGGAACCAAAGAAGATGATGTTAATGCCAGCCATCTGGAGGGTGTCCAGACATAACTTGAGGTGTTATTCTTCCAATTTATAAGCAGTCTTAGTCTGGCAGTGCATGAACATAGGAACATAGGAAATAGAAACAGGTGTAGGCCAAAAATGGCCCATTGAGCCAGCTCCGCCATTCAATACAATCATGGCTGATCTAATTTATGACCTAACTCCACCTACCTGCCTTCTCCCCATATCCCCCAATTCCTCTATCATGTAAAAATTTATCTAACCAAATTTTAAATATGTTTAATGAGGCAGCCTCAACCACTTCCCTGGTTAGAGAATTCCAAACATTCACTACTCTCTGGGAAAAACTATTTTTCTTCA
This sequence comes from Narcine bancroftii, assembly GCF_036971445.1. Lineage (NCBI taxonomy): Eukaryota > Metazoa > Chordata > Chondrichthyes > Torpediniformes > Narcinidae > Narcine > Narcine bancroftii. Next base: position 391,618,034 of record NC_091469.1, read on the forward strand.
TCTCTGTCCTAAATCTACTCCCCCAAATCTTGAGATTGTGTCCTCTCGTTTTAGTTTCTCCCGCCAGTTCAAAAAACCTTCCTACATCTATCCTATCCATATCCTTCATAATCTTATAAGATCTCCTCTCATTCTTCTGAACTCGAGCGAATACAATCCTAGACGATTTAATCTTTCATCATAAGTCAACCCCTTCATCCCAGGGATCAACCTAGTAAACCTCCTCTGGATCATCTCCAAAGCCAGTATATCCTTCCTCAAATATGGAGACCAGAACTGGACACAGTACTCCAGGTGAAGTCTCACCAGTACCTATACAGTTGCAACATTACCTCCCTACTCCTGAATTCATTTCCTCTAGCGATGAAGGCCAACATTCCATTTGCCTTCTTAATAACCTGCTGCACCTGCAACCTAACTTTTTGCGATTCATGCACAAGCACTCCCAAGTCCCTCTGCACAACAGCATGCTGTAGTTTTTCACCCTTTAAATAATATTCAGCTCTTTTATTTTTCTTGCCAAAGTGGATAACCTCACACTTACTAATATTGTACTCCATCTGCCAGACCTTTGCCCACTCATCCAGCTTAACTATATCCCTCTGCAGACTCTCCACATCCTCATTACAATTTGCTCTTCCACTCAATTTGGTGTCATCCGCAAACTTGGCTACACCACATTTTGTCTCCTCCTCCAAGTCATCAATGTAAATGATGAACAGTTGTGGGCCTAACACTGACCCCTGCGGCACCCCACTTACCACTCTCTGCCAACCTGAAAAACTCCCATTTATCCCGACTCTCTGCCTCCTGTCAGACAACCAATTTTCAATCCAGGCCAATATACTTCGCCGGACTCCACTTTCCTGTAACTTACTGATAAGTCTCTTGTGCGGCACCTTATCAAACGCTTTCTGGAAATCCAAATATACAACATCAGCCTGTTCCCCTCTATCCACCACGTCCATTATATCCTCAAAGAATCCTAACAAGTTTGTCAAACAAGATCTTCCCTTTCTAAAACCATGCTGTGTCTGCCTGATTGAACCCTTACGTTCCAAAAGTTTCATTATTTCATCTTTAATGACAGCTTCAAGCATTTTTCCAACTACAGACATCAAGCTAATTGGCCAATAATTTCCAGACTTCTGACCCCTTCTTAAAAAGTGGCGTGACATTTGCTGTCTTTCAGTCTGCCGGGACCTGCCCAGAATCCAAGGAATTTTGGTATATGACCACCAATGCATCAACTATAACTTCTGCCATTTCCTTCAGCATCCTTGGATGCATATCATCAGGATCAGGTGATTTGTCTGGCTTTAGTCCCATTAGTTTCTCCATCACTACTTCCTTTGTAACAACTATTTTAACAAGGCCCTCCCCAACATTTGCATCCTTAACTCCGCACTTGGGCATGCTGGACGTGTCTTCCAACGTGAAGAATGACACAAAATATTTGTTCAGTGCCTCGGCCATTTCCTCATTTTTTGCTACCAGTTTTCCTTTCTCATCCTCCAAGGGTCCTATGTTAACTCTGGCCACCCTCTTCCATTTTATATATTTATAAAATTTTTTGCTTTCTGTTTTTATATTTTGTGCCAATTTACTTTCATAATCCTTTTTCCCATTTCTTATTACCTGCTTTGTAACCCCTTGTTGTCTCTTAAAGTTATCCCAATCTTCCAGTTTCCCACTGCTCTTTGCAGCTTTGTACACCTGCGCCTTCAATTTTATACTCTCCTTTATTTCCTTTATTAACCACAATTGATTTTTCCCTCCCTTGCTGCCCTTTTTCCTAACTGGAATATATTTTTTTGAGCATTACAAAATATTTATTTGAAAATCTTCCACTGTTCCTCAACTGTTTCATCAATTAGCCTGTGCTCCCAGTCCACTCTGCCCAATTCCTCCCTCATCCTATGGTAGTCACCCCTGTTTAAGCATAATATATTAGTTTTAGATCTAACTATTTCCCTTCCATCTGAATGAGAAATTCAATCATCCTATCATCGCTATTTCCCAGATGGTCTCTGACTATTACATCATTTACTCTATCTCATTGCACAACACTAGATCCAGGAGAGCATTTTCTCTTGTGGGTTCCTTAACATGCTGCTCAAGAAAGTTATCGCGGATGCATTCTATGATGTCCTCTTCCAGACTCCCACGACCAACTTGATTTTCCCAATCTATGTGGAAGTTTAAGTCCCCCATGACTACTGCCGTATCATTATTACATGCCTCACTTATCTCTCTATTTATTTCCTGTACCATTAAACTACTGTTATTTGGTGGGCGATAGATAACACCCACCAATAATTTTTTCCCTTTGTTATTCTTTATCTCTACCCAAATGGACTCAACATTATGCTCTTTAGATCTTATATCATCCCTCATTACTGCCTGGAGCTCATCTTTCTTTCTTTTTTCTTTTTCAATCTTTTTATTATTATTATAATTTATAAACACATACAGTTCAAAGAGATATAAAAAATACATAGTAAGTAATGAATTAATACAGAGATATTAAACAATAATATTACAGAATAAAAATATATCATAAAAAAAAATTTAGATCAGTTTAGGGTGTGAACTATCTCTAAAAAAAATGATATAATTAATAACAATATATGAAAAAAAGAGAAAAAAAAACCCCAAAAAAGAAGAAAAAACAAATCTGAATTAAAAAAACTAAAAAAAACCTACAGATATAGCTAAACCACGCCGATCACTCCGATCTCATCTTACAGCCCAATTATCATACATAATCATAGAAAGAAAACAGAGCCAGATCAACTCACCACAAATGAAAATATTGAATAAATGGTCGCCAGGTTAACTCAAACTTAGAAGGGGATTCATAGACAGAGTTTCTAATTTTCTCTAAATTTAAACATAGTATAGTTTGGGTAAACCATTGGAAAACAGTGGGAGGATTAACCTCTTTCCAATTCAATAGTATAGATCTTCTAGCCATTAGTGTAAGAAAAGCAATCATACGATCCGCAGGAAGAGATAAATAAGTCAAATCTATCATAGGTAATCCAAAAATTGCAGTAATGGGATGTGGTTGTAAATCAATATTCAAAACAGTAGATATAATGGAAAAAATTTCCTTCCAATAATTCTGTAAAGAGGGACAGGACCAAAACATATGTGTAAGGGAAGCTTATTTACTCTGGAAAGTTAAAGGTATAACATGCTTTTCGGATTTATTCTTGGATAACTCTTTCATGTCATTTGAACAATTATCCATGAAATATGATTTACCTCGATCTCATTTCTTTTGATATTTGCAGATTAGGAGTTTCTTAGTTTCGACTTTACCCTCTTTTCCCAATCGGGAGACTACGACTGTTTTAGAGGATATACTATATTCAAAATTCCCTCCAAAAGGTGTGATATCTAAATTATATAATATAATTACAAAAATAAATTCTGGGACTTTTGAAAAGTTTAAAAATGATTGGGAAAGAGAACTCAATCTTCATATTTCCAATGAAAATTGGAATAAAATTCTGCGACTGGTAAACTCTTCTTCTCTATGTGCAAAACATTCACTAATACAGTTTAAAGTTGTTCACAGAGCTCATATGTCTAAAGATAAACTCCATCGCTTTTATTCTCATATCGATCCTATATGTGATAAATGTCAATTGGAGCTCATCTTTCATTAAGACTGCAACTCCACCTCTCTTACCATCCTTTCTATCTCTTTGCACCACCTGATACCCTTGAAAGATTAATTCCCATTTAGGGTCACCTTGTAGCCATGTTTCCGTGATGGCTACCAAATCATAGGCATGGGTACCGATTTGCGCCTCAAGTTCACTAACCTTATTTCTAATACTGCGGGCATTCAGATAAAGTGCCCTTATGCTCGTTGTCCTTTTAATATCTAGTGACTTCTGTAACCTTTTTTTTTTAATTTTTCTGCCCACTATTTTTCTTTGTAATTTTTTTAACATTATCATTGTCCCGAAAACTCACTGCACCATCTGATTTTTTACTTTCTCCTCCCAACATTACTTTTCCTATTTTACTTTTCCTGGCCATTCCTGGCCATTACCCTTTTCACTATCACTCTGGTTCCCACACCCCTGCCAATTTAGTTTAAACCTTGCCCCATTGCAGTACCAAACATACTTGCCAAAATGTTGACACCTTTTGGATTTAGGTGCAACCTGTCCCTCTTGTAAAGATCATGCCTTCCCCAAAAGAGATCCCCATGATCCAAGAAGTCAAATCCTTGCCCTGTACACCAGCACCTCAGCCACACGTTCATTTTCCTTATTTTTACATTCTTTTCATCACTTGCATTTGGAACAGGTAGTAATCCCGAGATCACCACCCTAGCGTTCCTGTCTTTCAGCTTTCGCCCCAGCTCACTGTAATCCCTTTTCATTACCTCCTCACTTTTCTTGTCAATGTAATTTGTACCTGTCTTGGGTAAACTTATACCTCTCATTTTGTTCGTTTTAGATTGGTCACAGTGTTTGAGCTACCGAAAGAAAACACACACACACACACACACACACACACACACACACACACACACACACACACACACACACACACACACACACACACACACACACACACACACACACACACACACCCGAGAGCAGTTCAGTTTATACAAGGCTTTATTACTAAATCTAAAGCTGAATTCACACTACAATATGCTCCCAATTATACTTATCAATGCCTGGACTGGTCCCAACTGCTAAAGCGAGGCAACGACTGCACACTTGTATAGGTTGTCGGGGTGCCGGTAGCAGCTTCTCTACCTCCCTTGATTGGGACGTTAGCTGGACTCTTGAAGTTCTTCTTCTTGCTGAGAGATGTTGCCACCTCTTGGAGAGTCTCAAACTTCAGCAGTGAAGTGGCTTATATCCCAAAAGTTGTTTACTTCAAATCTTATCTCTTAAGATAAGATTTAATTATCTTCAAGGTCTCCTGACAGTCTTCGACCAACAAAAGACAACTGCATCTCTGGGCCTCATGGTGGAAGTTGGATAATGCCTACTGATTCATATGCATCCCTGGCCCCCATATAGTGTAAATTTAGATAATCTTCTCTGATTCAACTGCATCCTGGGCCCCATGGTGGAATTTAGGTGTGTCCACTAATTCATATGCAACAAGCAGGTTCTCAGCCTTGCAGAAGCAAAGGATGCAAAAGTAAGAAACACAGTTTAAATCTTCCATTACATTCCACCCCTTGGTCGCAGCCTGTCATTTATGAGACCTTACAAGCATTTGAGTACAGAAGGAGCGAAAAAGAGAAACTAAAACTATAATAAGCACAAAAATAAACAATAATGCGAGCAACCAACGGAGAATATTGTGGTCCAATCCCCCAAATGTACCATTTAACCATGAAAAAGGATTCAAACTATCCTTGTGGGCCACAATACCCAGACACTGAAGCTCACGAACAGATTTTGAAACATGCTTAACAATATCAGATATATTAGTGGATACATCAGGCAGTGTCCCCCACAGGCAACTCCCTTGGAACGTCCTCGACATTACAAATCCAATTGCTGGCATCAAAGCAGCGGTTAAGCCAGATCAGCAGGAGCACAAGATGGAGGACCTGGAACAAAGAAGCCTGTCATATGTCACTCACGATCCCGTAAGCGTTCAGTATTTAAACAAACTAAATCATCCTGTCCCTCAATAGCTACCCACCAAGTGTTACCCTGGACAGGTATCACTATTTCCCCTTTTACAGGAGGGCCACTACCTGGTGGTGCCACCCATACCTTTTGTCTGGCATTCTCTGGCTCGGAAATGGGGGGCAATGACTGTTTTTCCTCTGGAATAGGCTGTAGTTCAGAAGCGTGAAGAAGTCGGTGGAAAGGTGTACTTCCCTTCAAAGGGCGATGATTCAAATTGTCGACTGCCTGCTGCAGCACATTGCACCACCCCTTCAAGGTCCCCAATGGTGTTTACAAACGAATTTGTTCCTTCAGTAAGCTGTTCATTCGTTCAACTAACCCGGAAGCCTGCGGGTAATAAGGAATATGGTGGACCCATAAGATACTGTTGTCAGTTGCCCAATCACAGATTGCCTTCCCGGAGAAGTGCGAACCATTATCAGACTGAATTTCCTCTGGTACATCATAACGAGAAATTAAATGGTTTAGTCCTTGGATAGTGCTAGCTTGGTCAGCTGTCTTGGTAGGAAAAGCAAAAACTAGGCCTGAAAAGGTGTCAATCATTACTAGGACGTATCGTTTACCCATACAGTCTGGCATAGGGCCTATGTAATCAATTTGCCAGACCGCAGCTGAGAGAGCACCCCATCTTATTCGGCTATGAGGACCAGGAAGAACGGTGCAGGACTTCACAAGCTGGCATGCTGGGCGTGTCCACACGACCATGCAGACATTGTTCTGATGGATGGGTAAGGCATGTGTTTGGGCCCACATAGCTGATCCCTTCTCCCCAAAATGGCCACTCTGTTCATGTGCCCATCGAGCCAGGGGGAAAGTATCGGCGCGGCTGAGAGTGACAAGCTGATCTGCTACTGCATTATGTTGTGCCTTGTTCGTCGTCGCATTGGTATGGGCATCAACATGATATACGGTTATCTCACGATGATGGGAAGCATCCCACAACAGCTGCCACAACTGTTTGCCCCATACTGGGCGGTCATGTACCAGCCAGTCATTCTTTTGCCAATCAGGCATCCATACCACTAGTCCATTATCCACAGCCCAGGAATCAGTAAACAAGCGAAGAGGGTGATCATGGGGGTCTAGTGGTAAAGTGACCGCCTTCAACTCAGCATACTGACTGGAGCCATCATCCCCCTCCTCCAATAAGTGATTTCCTGACCTGGGATAGTAAGCCACCACCTTCCACTTCTGCTTTCCTTGCATCCACCGGCTGCTACCATCAGTAAACCAGGCATCCTCTTGTTCTGCTTTCTGTACCATCTCTTCCGTGACCCCTTGGATCATCACATCATCAATATAATGTTGAATTGAGAGGGAAGGCGATACTGGCACCATCTCCAAATCACGGGAAATTAGGCTGTGGCAAATAGTGGGAGAGTGTACATAGTCCTGAGGGAGGCAGTGAAGGTATACTGGCTCCCCTTCCAGGTAAAGGCGAACAGATCCTGTGAGACCTCGTCTATAAGAATACTGAAGAAGGCATTAGCGAGATCAATGACAGCATACCATGTTGCTGAGTTCCCAGTAGCAATGTTTTCAATAAGGGTAATAATGTCCGGAACTGCCGAAGCAAGTGGTGGGGTATGTTTGTTCAAAAAACGATAGTCAACAGTCAATCTCCAGGAGCTATCCGGTTTCTGGACCGGCCAAACAGGGCTATTAAAGGGTGACTTTGTGGGCCTCACTACCCCTTCTTCTTGCAAAGCATCGATGGTGGCAGTAATCTCTTCCTGCCCCCCAGGGAGGCGATATTGTGGAATGCATACTGGTTTCGGGGGGGGGAGGCACCATCACAGGATCCCACTTAGCCGACCCACCACTAGTCTTTTCATAATAGTCCAATTTCCAAATGCAAATCCCTCTTGGCTAGTATTAAGGGCCGTACTGGCCAACATACCCAGGATACATTCGTCAGTGGCAGCCACCAGGCCACATAACCATATAGGGGAAGGGCCAACACCCACCATGGCGTGGACTTTTATTTCCTTCGCCAGGGTGATCGCTCCTCCCATCCCCTCTATTCGAAAGGTCAGTCCAGTCCAGAAGTCAGAGTTACCTGGAATCACCGAGTGCTCCGCAGCAGTATCGACCAAGGCCAAATATTGGTGGTCATTACCCCCACCCCAATGGACTGTTAACGGTATGTAGAGCCGTGGGTCCCCGTGTATCCGCCTTATCTCAATGGAGTAGACACGGGGGCCCTGCCCACACCCTCATGCTTTAGTAGGGTTCGGGGGCTTCCAGGCCCACATGCCACTATTATCCATAAGAGCCTTTTTAACCATTTGTTGTATCTCATCACGAATAACTGGAGCAAGAGAAGCTGGCTCGATAGGAGCAGCAATGGGAGAAGAAGGCACAGCTGGGCCAGGAGGACTCAACAGCTGGGGATGATGTTCCCCTGCTTTCCTCTTATAAAGGGCATAAAGGACTGCAGGAGGTTTCCCATCAATATCACTTTTAGGTATGCCTAACTTTAACAGAAAAAGGTCCTTTCTTGTCGGTCCATTATTAGCAGTAGCCCCTCTCTTTTCATCCTGCTTGTCTGATTTAACCTGGGTTGTATGTGAGTGGATTTTACCTCCCTACTCTAATTCTTGAAGCCCAGATAAGGCATGCACCGCCTCAAACACAGGGTGCCCAATTAGCAGACTAGTTATGGACAGAACCAATCCCCGTGTAGTGGGTTGAGCGGAACGAACCAATCTAGTATGCATTCTGGCCGTGAATATCTCTTCATGAGGGCTCCCCCCATGTACCCACAGCTTCAAATGCCCTGCATACAAGGCAGAGGCCAGGGCCTGTTGACGAATTACTGCTAAACCCTCCTCTGGGGTGCCCCAATTGTTCTGCAAATGTAAATCCCAATCTACTGGTGATGGGTATACTTGTAGCAGGGCATCCCCTAGAGTGGCAAGTAAGTAATCCACCTCTCTTCCTCTACCCCGCAGCTCAGCAGTGACCCGGATATCAGTAGTCAATGTTCCTAATCCCAACAATTCCTCAGGGGTTAAATATACATTACCCCCTCCTTGCTCCCAAATACGCAGGAGCCAGGCTGCCAGAGTTTCTCCTGCCTTTTGCCTATATCGATCTCCATAGGCAGCCAGCTCTTTTACAGAGAAGTCACGGATCATTGAGTGCTCTTGACCTCTGCTCCCACTTTGGCCCACAGGGTCCTCTGCCCAGTGGACGGGACGAGGCCAAGGCCATCTGTAGAGGGGGTGGGCCATTGAGCATAAGCAGGGGTTCGGGTATTTTCCCCTGGGTCCTCTTGGGAGATCAGGGTATCTATCCCTTCATTCTTTTCCCTTACATCATCTCCCCTTTCGTCTGTTTGGGAAGTCTGCTGCTTTATGGGGCAGGCGTGAACAGCAGGTGGAGAGGGCAGTATGTTAGGCACATGCTGAGGAGTATCTGCATTATTACCATGGTCATCTTTCCAGATATTCCCGCCCCATTCATCAATTACATCAGGATCGTCACCATTCCTTATCATGGCACAAATATGATGTGGATCGGGTTCTACTCCATGCCTTTCTTTATCTGCACAGAGCTGCTGCCGGAGTTTAATATTACGGCAGATCGTTTGGACATGCTTATCCTCCCATTCTTTGGCTCGGTCCTGACTGGTGCAAACAATCTCACTCATCATGGAACAGCATTGTCGCAGGGCTTCTAGCTCCTCCTCTAGTCGCTCTCTCTTAAGCTGAGATTCTACTTCTCGCTGAACTAATTCTGCTTCACGCTGAACAGAGTGGCGTAAGGCTGTGGCCAGCAGATTAAAACCGTCCCCTTTTTACCAGGAAATTTACTTTCTCGAAGGAGAGTGGCAACCCGCTCTCCCAGAGGAGCACTTGATGGGTCTAACTTCTCATCTCAACTAATGCAAAAAGACAGGGTATTGGCCAACATGCCAAACCCATCATCTTTTGAAGTCCATCCCAGAATCAAGAACTGCTCAGGGCTCACCTCTTTCTTTCGGCGAAACATCTTGAGACCAACCCTGCTCACAGCGCCAATTGTCTTGGGTAAACTTATACCTCTCATTTTGTTCGTTTTAGATTGGTCACAGTGTTTGAGCTACCGAAAGAACACACACACACACACACACACACACACACACACACACACACACACACACACACACACACACACACACACACACACACCGAGAGCAGTTCAGTTTATACAAGGCTTTATTACTAAATCTAAAGCTGAATTCACACTACAATATGCAAGCCCTTCCCAATTATACTTTATCAACGCCTGGATTGGTCCCAACTGCCGAAGCGAGGCAACGACTGCACACTTGTATAGGTTGTCGGGGCGCCGGTAGCAGCTTCTCTACCTCCCTACACCGGGACGTTAGCTGGACTCTTGAAGTTCTTCTTCTTGCTGAGAGATGTTGCCACCTATTGGAGAGTCTCAAACTTCAGCAGTGGGACCATGGCTTATTTTATCCAAAAGTTGTTTACTTCAAATCTTATCTCTTAAGATAAAATTTAATTATCTTCAAGGTCTCCTTATATAATTAACTCCTCACTCTCCCTTACAAGCTGCAGGTCATCAATCTGCAACTCCATATCCCTAATTCGCTCCCTTAGTAACTGCATCTCGGTACACCTGGTGCAGATGTGGCCATTTGGGAGGGTGGAGGTCACCCATTGTTCCCACATCTGACACCCAGTAGAGCACTAACCCTATTGACTCTGAATACGAAGGCAAATAACTCAGCTTACCTTTTCTCCTTGCCTCCTTTCGCCGAAGCCGTTCCTCGTTGGCCGCTCCCTCCCCTTTCACTCCTTTTATTGGCCCCTTGAACAATTAGCCCTGTCACTTTCAACAAGCTCCTCCTCCTCTGACTCACAGCCCGACTCTCTCTCCAAGCTCCTCCTCCGACTCCCAGCCGAACCAAGTAGGCCCAAGCCCTGGTAAGCCCCCAACTTTAATAGCTTACCTTCTCCTCTGACTCACTTTCAGCAAGCTCCTCCTCCTCTGACTCACTTTCAGTAAGCTCCTCCTCCTCTGACTCACAGCCATGAGACCATGAACAGACATGTCAGCATGGGTATGGGGCAGGAAATTGAAATGGGTTGCCAACGTAAGATCCATGCTATTGCAGCAGACAGAGCTAAGGTGCTGAATGAAGCAATCTCCCAATTTGTGTCCAATCTTGCCAATAGAGAGGAGAGAACAACAGGAGGGCTGGGTGCAGTGATGATCCCTACAGATTCATAAGTGAAGTGTTGCTTCTCTTGGAAGGACTGTTTGGGGCCGGAATGGTGGTGACTGAGGAGGTGTGGTCATTTCTATGGGAAATTCAGGACTGACCTGAATCTCACCAGCCCCACCAAGTTCTGAGAGATGGCGTGAAGATCTCTGGAAAACAATTTGGTATGTATTTGTAACGCATATCACTGTTTTTCAGCTTAGGTGAAATCCGGAGAACTTTATGCTTCCTTGTGTGAGTTGTTAGTGCAGATCGCTCACTGTTTCCAATGAGCTGGAATTCAACCTTGCTTTAAAATGAATCGTCAGTGAGCTCTGCTAAATTTCAAAGTCATAATCATTTTATCCCAAACCCTGCAAGTCATTAGTCTTCAGTCCATGAAAAATTTGTTTTAAATGCGATGAGTGTTTCTGCCTCTCATCTTTCCAGACAATGTAACAAATCTGCATCTCCTGCTATCTTTAAATATCTGAGTTCCATAATCCAATATGCCTCTGTTTTGTCACACTACTCAATGTCATCCACTGCTGCTCAATTTCTATTTGTGGCCATGAATGGGTAATACATTAGGGATAATTATTCAGTAAATTATCCTCATACTAACAGATTCTCAGGTATGAGGATATCTGTAAAAATTCAAATAGCACATGTAATTTGTAAACATATTACCGCTAAGCACACCTCTAATGCATTTGAGGTGTCTTCCTTCACATTTTGTCCATTGGACTTTAGTTAGAACAGTGACATAATACCTCTTGTGTTACCCTCTGGCAATGCATTGCCAACAATGCACTCATTGTGATCTGAATTATTCTGCTTAAAGCAATAACAAATCAACATTCATATAAAAAATGTGATTATTCACAGGGAATATACTGTAACAATTGACCCAGTCAAATTAGTTGTTAAGAGGAATATATTTTGCCAGTTAAATATCTACAAATCATAGTCCCTTTAGAACAGTGGTTCTCAACCTTTTTCTTTCCACTCACATACCACTTTAAGTATTCCCTATGCCACAGGTGCTCTATGATTAGTAAAGGATTGCTTAAAGTGGTATGTGGTGGAAAGAAAAAGTTTGAAAACCACTATTTTAATCGTACCTAATTGACTCATTATGTGCACAGTTTCATAACCCTAAAGGAAATGGGACAATGACAATTTTTTTCAAGCAAAATAATTCAGTATCACTTGGGTCTAGAGCAGTGATTCTCAACCTTCCCTTCCCACTCACATATGACCTCAAGCAATCCCTTACTTATCACAGAGCACCGATGGCATAGGGAATACTTAAAGTGATATGTGAATGTAAAGAAAACTGCTTTAGGAAATGGAAATTGAGCAAATGCAAGCAAGGGTCCATTGCATTTGAACAGCTATCAAGTAAAAGTAAACAAATGCTGCCAAATTTTTTTTTTCAAATGCTGCCAAATTAAAGCTAAATGTGCAGTCTGTACATAGATCACCAGCCTATTATTCACCACCCTGTGTCCCTCCATAATGGCATCACACCAATCACCTTCTCATTTGTTAACTATTGATTGAGAAAGGCTGACCCATATTATTCATTTGAATTTTCAGCAATATTCAACGTTTTATAAAACTCTATTCGACATCTGCGGAAGTTCACCTCGTTCTCTGATGCACTTGGCTAGATGCACTATTCGGAGAGTGTTACGAGCAAGGTGTTACAGTGCTGTGCCAAAGCTTAACATCCCACATCGAATGAAAGAATATATTTTATTAGAGCCAGAAGGTGTGATGTACTGAGCATAAGAACGCTATTTTAACTTTGATGTGAGTATGTGCAGACTTACAAAATGTCAATGAGACATTCAGTCTTCACTGATTAACATTGCACACATCTAATGGCCCAGGCTTTGCGGTCAACAGCAAAAGAACCATGTTTGCCTGCTATTATGCTTTTCCATGGGCTGTTGGTCACAACTTAAACTAGAGGTTCTTTTCAGTGGTAGTCTACAATGACAGACAAATGATTTAGCTATGTCCCTTCAGCTAAATGAGTCTTCACTCAGTATGCAAAGTCTGAGAAGCATAAATTAGAATATTTAGTTCACAGAAGGCATAATAAATTGACAAAAGAAAGATGGGATTAAGAGAGGGAATAAAATTTGCTTAAACTCTCCAACAATAATTAAAATTGGAAAGGGTGAGAAATATTTTTTTGTCAGTCATTAAGACGTTTTGTACCATTAAGGAAACATAATGCAAAACATGTGGGCAGAAGGGGAAGAGGAAGGCCATACAAGTAGAAGGATACTATTCTGAAGATTCTGCAGATTCAGCGGGAATCAGGAGAACAAGTGCATGAACATTAATGGTGAGAGAGTAGTAATCAAAGTGGGTCTTCATTAATAGGTGTATTGAATATTTGAGCAAGGTATTTCAGCTGAACCTTTTTAAAGGTTTGGCTTGATTTTAATGAAACCATATTTCAGGAAGGATATGAAGGCCCTTGAGTGAGTACAAAGGAAATGTATCAGAATGACTCGAGTACTGAGAGATTTTAGCCACAAAGTCCATGGACTTTGATTATCGAATAATCGATGATTATTCTCCTTCGTGTAAAATAGGTAAATATGTAATTTTAAAGAGTTATATAAGGTGATGACAGGTTTATAAGGAAAAGTTATTTCTCAAGGGAGATCTTCAAAGGACCAAGTACACAAGTTTAAAGGTTTGGGGTGAGAAAAGAGGGGTGGAAATGTGAAGGAAACATTTCTATTTAGTGGGATGTGTCATCTACGTGAGTGATGAAAGTGGAGATGATTAATGATTTCAAAGGAAGGATGGATAGGTACTTAGGGATTAAACCAGTAGGAACAGAGCTGAGAAATGGGATTGACTAAGTGGCTCTGCACAGAGCTGGTATGGATTCAACTGGCCAAGTGACCTTTTTTTTCTGTACTGTATTGTAAAGACTCCATGATTTACACCCGAAAACCCGTGCTAACTGCCTCTGCTCTAATGAGTGGGTGACATATTGATAACTAGTTTGTAAGTACTGAAACATCACAGCTTTGAGTAGGTTGATGCTGTAACTTCTGGCAAGGTAGCAAAGCAGAGAAGCTTTTGAAGGAATGGGGTTCCTCAAAAAGCACCCTACTGATTTCATGGGTTCATTCTGCAGGGTCTTACCCCATTTATTCCTGAATTAGGGTGAGGACCAACAGGTTCAGTTATCCCTCATGCAAAATATAGATTGTTGGATTCCATTTGGAGTTTATCTTTGTATTAACTGTATGTGCCATATATTTCAGATGAAAACCTTGGTTTAATTAGCACACAAATATATACATTATATAACATGTTATGCTTTATGTTCTATTATATCATGGCAAGAAAAATATGAGTCCCATTAAACAAAGTGAAGTGTAAAACAAGATTAGTCGACTATTTACATTTGCAGCTTGCAGCAAATGATCAATTTACATGGTTCTTTGCCTTGGGATTGTATAATTTCATAAAGGACGCCAATGACCCAAGTGTTTGGACACTTTCTTCAAACTGCAGAATCTTAGATTGGAAGGTAGTCATTCAGCCTTTTGTGTCCATTATGGATCTACCAGTAACCCAGATCAATCCAATTAGTCCTGAGATAAAAAATTTTGAGATGTTACTTCACTATTTTTGAATTCTTATGTTGCGGCATTAAAAATAAAACCACAGCTTTTGATACCCATTAAATATAATATATTATGGTATAATTTTCATATGTAGCTGTATTTCTTAAATTAATACCTTGCGCTGTAAGATTAACAAGAGATCCACAAATTTTGGGGTCTAGTGCAGAACACAAAAGTGATGGAGGAACTCAGCAAACTCTTCCTCCTCCTACCTGAGAGCTATCCTTCTTAGTTCTCTGTCCTCTCCCCTATCACTACTCAACTTTTTCTTCACTTCACCGCCGTATCCGCCTATTGCCTGTCAGTGTGACTCCCTTCCCCTCACCCCCACCATCTTTTTATTCAGATGACTGCCTGATTTTCAACACTCCTGAAGAAGGCCTCAGGCCCAAAACGGCAACTGCATTTTGCTTTTTATGATGCTGTGTGACCTGCTGAGTTTCTCTAGCACTTTTGTTTATTGTACTTTGTGCTGTAACCACAGATCTATCTTTCTGTCTCTCCTGTCCAAACTGTAGATGGTGGTGTGGTTTTATTTACAAAATCATTTCTTAGTCTCTTCCTTTTCAATTAAGTCTCTCAATTTAACACCTTGTACCCTCTCCCGTAAATGTGAAATGCCTATTGCCTCCCACATGACCACCAAGCCCCACAAGTTTCTCATACTGAAATATGCTGTCTTTTTCTCCCACAGACTCTAATCAGAGCAACACCACAATCCTGCGTAAATGCAATTGTTTCTCACCTTGCACTTTCTCCGATTTCACAACATCCTTCAATCTTTCCCTCCATTTCCTCAAATTTATTGATTATCTAATGTGGCTTCAGCACTCCCACTTTTATAACTGCAGCTATGGACGTCTCTGATCATTTCCTCAAATTCTTTGCTACCAATATCATTCTTCTCATTCAATGTCCATAAACATCAGAATCAGGATTTATTGTCATGAACAAGTCATGAAATTCAATGTTTTGAGGCAGCGTCACAGTGCAAACATTCAGATTATGACGATCTTACAGCATTACTACAAAAAAAGTAAAGATAACTGTTCACGAAAAGTAAGGCAATGTCTAAGGTTCATTGATTATTCAGGAATCTGATGACAGCGGGGAAGAAGTTGTCCTTGTGCTGTTGAGTGCTCGTCTTTGGGCTCCTGTACCTTTTCCCTGATGGTAGCAGGGTGAAGAGGGTGTGGCCTGGGTGATTGGGGTCTTTGAGAATAGAGGCTGCTTTTTTTAAGACACTGCCTCATGTAGTTGTCCTTGATGGAGTGAAGTCTGGTGCCTGTGATGTCTCAGGCCAAGTTAACCCTCCGGAGTTTATTCTTGTCCTGAGAGTTGGCACCTCCATAGCAGGCAGTGATACAACCAGCCAGACTGCTCTCTACGGTACACCTGTAGAAGTTTACAAGAGTCTTTGGTAACATACCGAATCTCCTAAGACACCTAAACATCAATCTCATGACCCAGCTGTTCCAGGTCTTCTCCAGTATGGTGACTCTCAGCACATTCTGCATTTCCTGATGCCAATTATAATCTGCCCCTCCTTCCTGACTCTTCCCTTCACAGTTTCTGACAGGGCTGTCATCTAGGGCCATGCAATTAAATTTATCTTCACTCTATTCCTTCCCTTAAAAAACATTTCTTAAAACTCACCTTTCACCAAGATTTTTGACATCTCTTGAATATCTCTTTCCTTCCCTCAACATCTTTTTTTTAAAATCAGAGAAGTTCTTCTTCTTCAGCATACTTTATTACAATAACAATATACAAATACAATTTATTGCTGTTGGCTTAGGATAACCATGTAATGATTTAACTGTAATTAATTAACTACAGAATGATCGCTACTCTGAGAACCACTGCTTTACTTGGCATAGTTTGTGCATTTTACAAAGATAAAAATTCATGAAATTTAACAACTATAAAACTACCAGAAGGCAAAGCTTTTTATTCTCATTGTAAATTTGAAATAAAATTATATACAATATTGTCTGCTGCTTCATATATTTTTTTCCTCTATTTATTTCTAAATTTTATTTCCTGACAAACCATCAAATGTTTTACTTATGTTTACTTTCACTGAATTAATTAAAAAGTGGACATTTTTGAAATTTTATTCTACAACTCATACACTAAGGTTCTAATAAAATCTGGCAGAAAAATGGTTCCATACCCACATTCCACAGATCCTTGAGTGTGCTGGTGGACATGAGAAAACAGTGGATATATTCCTGAGCTGGTACTGCAGAAAACTGCACTAAAATAATTTGGAAATTCGATTTCAGGTTTCAGACCCCTTCATGGCAGTTGAGGAAATTAAACTTAATTAATTAAATAAATCTGAAATCAAAAGACAACATGAACATACTGAACCATCATAGGTCATTGTCAGAGTGGGCTGAGTCAGAGTGGTAAGGCTTTGGCTCAACAGGCTTCGGTGAGAACAGGTAAGAGGTGAGGAATAGTAGGAGGTGATGTAAAGAAAGGGGCACCCTATTCAAGGAACAAAAAGGATTCAGCACAGGTAAGGGTAGGTTTTAGATGTCATATATTTTGTTCCTCAAGTCATAAACAGTGGGAATGGCAGCCAAGGCAGGGCAATGGTCCTTTTGCAGAACGTGGGTTGCCAGGGAAGCTAGCAGCCTGACAACCTCATCTGTCAGCAGCTCCAGACAAGCAGAGTTATGGAATTGGAGCTGGAGTTGGATGAACTCCGGATCATTTGGGAGACAGAGGGGGGATGAGAGCAGGAGTTACAGGGACATTACCTAGAAGACAGGAGGAGGGTAGGTGGGTGATAGGAGAGGGGAAGTGCACAGGTAGGCAGTGCAGGAGGGCAACCTACAAGGGGAAAACCACGGTGATCAGGTCTCTGGCGTGGATTCTGCTTGTGCCTAGGAAGGAAAAGAAGAGACAAACTATAGTGATAGGGGATTCCATAGTTAGGGGGACAGCTATGAGGTTCTGTGGAAGAGATCAAGTATCAAAGATTGGATCTCAGATTGTGTTCACAACATTCTCAGAAGGGAGGGTAAGCAGCCTGATGTTGTGGTCCATGTAGGGACTAATGATGTGGATAGGCAGGGTGATGACGTCCTATAAAGCGAGTTCAGGAAGTTAGGTGCTAGGATGAAGGACAGGATATCCAGGGCTGTGATCTCAGGATTGCTACCCATGTCATATGCTAGTGAGGTTAGTAATAGGAGGAATATGCAGTTTAACATATGGCTTAAGTCATGGTGCAGAAGGGAGGGCTTCGGGTTTCTGGATTATCGGGCTCTCTTCCAGGGAAGGTGTGACCTGTTCCAACAAGACAATTTGCATCTGAACTGGAGGGAGATTACTATCCTTGCAGGAAGGTTTGCTGGTGCTGCTCCAGAGGGTTTACAACTAGTTTTGCAGGGGGGTGGGAACCAGAATGCCAGAGCAGTGGAGTGGAGGAAAGAAAACTGTGAAAATTGTATGCACCGTTAGATGTCAACAGGTTGTATGTGGTGGAAATGTTCTAAGCAGCATCTATTTCAATGCAAGGAGTACTATAGGAAAGGCAAATGAATTTAGAGCATGGATTGGCTTGTGGAATTATAACATTGCGGCCATTAGTGAAACGTGGTTGCAGGAGGGGCAGGACTAGCAGCTCAGTGTTCTGGGTTTCTGTTGCTTTTGATGCTATAGAATGGTTGAGGGAGATGAGAGGAGGAGGAGTGGCATTGCTCATCAGGGAAAATATCTCTAGGGCAGGACAGACCAGAGGGCTCATCTACTGAGACTATATGGGTGGAGCTGAGGAAAAGGAAAGGTATGACCAGACTCATGGGGTTGTATTACAGACTGCCCAATAGTCAATGAGAATTAGAGCAGCAGATCTGTAGAGAGATAGCAGACAGCTGCAGCAAAAGTAAGGTTGTAATAGTAGGAGATTATCTTTCCACATATTGACTGGGGATCCCATACTGTAAAAGGGCTGTATGGCTTGGAGTTTGTCAAATGTGTTCAGGAAAGTTTCCTTAATAATATATTGAGGTACCAAATGGAGAGAATACAATACTGGATCTGCTTTTAGGGAATGAAACAAGAGAGCTAATAGAAATATGTGTAGGGATCCAGTGATCATAATGCCATTAGTTTCAAGTTAATTATGGAGAAGGCTAAGTTAGGGCCTTGAGTTAAGATTCTTGATTGGAGAAAGGCCAATTTTGGGGAAATGAGAAAGGATCTAGAATTGCTGGATTGGGATAAGTTGTTTTCAGGTAAGGATGTGAGAGGTATGTGGAAAACCTTCAACGGTGAAATTTTGAGAGTACAGGGTTTGTATGTTCCTATCAGGATTAAAGGGAAGGTTAACAGCCATAGGGAATCTTTGTTTTTGAGGGATATTAGGGATCTGGATCGGAAGAAGAGAGAGGTGTATATCAGATATGAGCAAATGAGGTACTTGAGGAGTATTAAAAAATGCAAGAAAAACCTTGAAAGAAATCAGGAAGGCTAAAAGAAGGCATGAGTTTGCTTTAGCAGACAATGTGAAGGAAAATCCAAAGGGTTTCTACAGGAATATTAAGAGCAAAAGGATAGTAAGGGACAAAATTTGTCCCTTTGAAGATCAGAGTGATTGGATTTGTATGGAGCCAAAAGAGATGGGGGAGATCTTAAATGTTTTTTTTAATCAGTATTCACTCAGAAAATGGGCACAGAATCATTGGAAGGAAGGAAAACAAGCAGTGTGATCATGGAACCTAGACAGATTAAAGAGGAGTAAATGCTTGTTGTCTTAAAGCAAATAAGGGTGGATAAATACCCAAGACCTGACAAGATATTCTCTCAAGACCTTGAGGGAAGCTAGTGTAGAAGTCACAGGAGCTCTGGCAGAAATATTTTAAATGTCCTTAGTCAAAGGAGTGGTGCTGTAGAATTGGAGGGTAGCTCACATTGTTTCATTGTTTAAAAAAGGATCCAAAAGTGACCCTGGAAATCATAGGCCAGTCATTCTAATGTCAGTAGTAGGTACGTTATTGGAAGGTGTTTGAAGAGATCGGATATACAATTATTTGGAGAGCCCGAAACTGATTTGGGATAGTCAACATGGCTTTGTGCATGGTGGGTCATATTTAACCCATCATAAAGTTTTCAAGGAGGTTTTAACAGGAAAGATGATGAAGGAAAAGCTGTGGATATTGTCTACATGGAATTTAGTAGGGCTCTTGACAAGGTCTCACATGGGAAGTTAGTCAGGAAGGTTCAGATGTTAGGTATTCATGGTGAAGTAGTGAAATGGATTTGACAATGGCTGGATGGGGGAAGCCAGAGAATAGTGATGGATGGTTCTTCTCAGACTGGGGGCCTGAGGGGGTGTGGCAAGATGGCGTAAGGAATAGACGTGCCTTCCAGTCCTCTCCTGACTCTTTGGTGTTGTTTCCAAATGTCATTAGATATGGGGATAGTGCCGGAGGATTGGCGCATTGCGCATGTGGTTCCGTTATTTAAAAAGGGTTCAAGAAGGAAGCCTGGCAACTATCGGCCTGTAAGTTTGACGTCTGTGGTAGGTAAATTAATGGAGAAAATTCTTAGAGATAGTACTTATAAACATCTGGATAGACAGGGTCTGATCAGGAGCACTCAACATGGATTTGTGGGAGGAAAGTCATGTTTAACCAATCTGATTGAATTTTTTGAAGAGGTGACTAGGAATGTGGATGAGGGTAGCGCAGTGGATGTTGTCTATATGGACTTCAGTAAGGCCTTCAATAAGGTACCACATGGAAGGTTAGTTAGGAAGGTGCAGTCTTTAGGTATAAATTTTAAGATAGTCAAATGAATTGAACATTGGCTGAAAGGGAGAGGCCAGAGAGTGGTAGTGGATAATTGTCTGTCAGGTTGGAGGCCGGTGACCAGTGGTGTGCCTCAAGGATCTGTATTGGGCCCATTGTTGTTCGTTATATACATTAATGATCTAGATGATGGGGTGGTGAATTGGATTAGTAAATATGCAGACGATACTAAGATAGGTGGAATAGTGGATAATGAAGAAGGTTTTCAAGGATTGCAGAGGGATTTGGGCTGCTTAGAAAAGTGGGCTGAAAAATGGCAGATGGAATTTAATGCTGATAAGTGTGAGGTGCTTCATTTTGGTAAGAAGAATCAGAATAGGACATATGTGGTAAATGGGAGAGCATTGAGGAATACAGAAGAGCAGAAAGATTTAGGAGTAACGGTACATTGTTCCCTGAAGGTAGAAACTCACGTGAATAGGGTGGTGAAGAAGGCTTTTAGTATGCTGGCCTTTATCAATCATTGCCTGGAATATAGGAGTTGGGAGGTGATGTTGAGATTGTATAAGACGTTGGTGCGGCCTAATTTGGAGTTCTGTGTGCAGTTCTGGTCGCCTAATTATAGGAAGGATATAAACAGAGTGGAGAGAGTGCAGAGAAGGTTTACCAGAATGTTGCCTGGGTTTAAGCATCTGGAGTATGGGGAGAGATTGGACAGATTGGGTCTTTATTCTTTGGAGCGTAGAAGGTTGAGAGGGGATTTGATAGAAGTATTTAAGATTATGAAAGGGATAGACAGAATGGATGTGGATAGACTATTTCCGTTAAGAGGAGGAAAGTTTAAAACAAGAGGACATGAGTTAAGAATTAAGGGGCAAAGGTTTAGAGGTAACATGAGGGGGAACTTCTTTACTCAGAGAGTGGTAGCTGTGTGGAATCATCTTCCGGGAGAATTAGTGGCGGCGGAGTCAATTGTATTATTTAAGAAAAGGTTGGACAGGTATATGGATGAGAAGAAGATGGAGGGTTATGGGCATTGTGCAGGGAGGTGGGACTAGAAAGGGGTGTTTGGTTCAGTGCGGACTAGAAGGGCCTAATGGCCTGTTTCCGTGCTGTAATTGTTATGTTATGTTAAATGCCCGTTAAAATCTTTTCAAGGTTAGATATAGTTAGAGCTGTTAAACTAGTTTCCAATGGTACAATTGTTGAAAAAAAGCAAGAAAAAACGGCAACAGATTGTTAAGAAATTACATTTTCCGAAGATATCAGAGCCTACTTGTTTACAAGAAGCCAGGACTCAGCGTGGAATGGATCCAGGAGGAGAAGCACAGGAATCAGCAGTGGAGCTCCGTTCTCTGTCGGTAGGGCTCTTTAAAAATGGCACCCGGCAGCCCTTAGAACAAAGGGCTAGCCAGGTGCGTGTATTTCAGTCAATGCCCACTATGAGCGCTGTCACAGAGCCTTTGACAGCTGAAACAGCTGGGAAGCTGCCAGCTGAAGGCTTGCAGTTAAAGGGCCGTCCACTGACCAATGTAGTGGTGGCGCTGCGAAGTGCACCACCTGTAATGAAGATTTCTACAGACTTTAACGTGTCGGAGATGCTTGAGAGAATATGGCTTGGGGATAACCCTCGCCATCAATCTCTAAATATTATGGCGGGGGTTTCTACACAAAGTCACACTGCAAGAAAAGCAGTTAAATTAAGGGAGGAAATACAAGATCTTTTGGCTATTCAGAAACAACTGGACCCTATTGTGTCTGAATCTACTTCAGTGGATAAGTTTCTTAAGAATCTTGAATCTAAGTTAACTGCTATATTGAAAGAATTTGTTAAAGCTTTAGATCAACTTGATACTAAACTTAATACCTTGGTGGATATTAATACTCAACAGATGGCTGATTATGGAGCTTTTAAGCTTAAAACGAGTGAAAGACTTGAATTTTGTGACCAAGTTGAGGTACAAGATCAATTACAAGGTGTCAATAAAACAATTGAAACTTTACAAATTCAGAATAAAAATTTAATGAAAAAGGTTGATTATTTGGAGAATCAATCTAGATGGAATAACATAAAAATTGTTGGTTTACCAGAAGATATGGAAGGATCAGATCCAAGAAAATTCTTTACTGAATGGATTCCACAAGTATTAGGACAAGATAAGTTCCCGGAAGGCTTAATACTGGAACGTGCACATAGAGCTTTGAGAAGAAAGCCTTCTTTTGGACAAAAGCCACGACCTGTTTTGGTTCGTTGTTTAAATTATTATGATAGAGAGACAATTTTGCGTGTGGCCATAAGAAGTGCACAACAAAGAAGATCTCCTTTGATGGTTCAGAATAATCGTGTTTTTTTAAATCCGGATTTGTGTCAAGAAGTTATGTCTCAACGACGTGAATTTAAATCTGTGAAAGAAGTGTTGTGGAAAAAAGGTTATAAAGCAACATTTAGATATCCTGCGGTACTGAAGATTTTTCAAGATGGTTACCAATCAAAATTTTTTGATGATCCTAAGGAAGCTATGGATTTTGCTCAATCGTTGCCAATTATACAATTTCAGGAAAGACATAGTCCTCCACGGTCTCCAAAGAGAGTGGAGATACAAGATGGGAATCGAATTCCAAGGAGAAATGGAAATAATGGTGGTCGAAGTGATAAAGTTGATTAAAAAATACGAAAAAGAAATTTTTTCTCTTTTTGAGAAAATTTTAAATAATGATGATAGTTTATGTGAAACGTGAGTTGGGAGAGGGAGCTGGGTGGGCACTATTTTCCAGAAGTCATCAGCTACGTGTGAGTTATCTCACACCCGATATTGTGTGGGAGTTACCGCAATGAGCGGTTGACTCAGGAGGAGGTAGCAGTTGCCTCCTGCCTATTTTTTTTTCTTATTAATTTTTGGATTGAGGAGTGAAGGTTTTTTTTAATTATTTAAAAAATTTTTAATATCTATTTTTTTTGTAGTTTTAGGAGGGGATAAGGGGAGGGAGGGTTTTTTTTCTTTCTTTTTTTTCCTTCTTTTTTCCTTCTCTTTTTTTTGTGTGTTCTTTTAAGTAATGTTTAAATTTAAATTTGTTTTTTTTTAATACTTATGGTTTTAATAATTTTATTAAGTATAAGAAAGTATTTGCTTGTTTAAAAAATTAAAAGTTGATGTGGTTTTTTTGTAAAGTTTATTTAGTAGATAAGGAATATTTGAAATTTAAATCTGAATTGGATGGATAAGCTTTTTATTTTTTATTTAACTTCAAGGTGAAAGGAGTGGTAATTCTGGTGTAAATTATTTCATTATCTTAGTTACAGAACAAAGGGAATAATGGTAAAAGTTATAAATTGAATTGTACAATTTTTAATAAGGCTTGAAATTTGTTTGTTGTTTATGCTCCATTTGTTGAAGATATAGTTTTTGTTGTAGATGTGTTTTTATTATTTGGATATGTGAATTTTAAAGTAATGATTGGGGATATTTAAATGTGGTATTGGGGCTTTTATTGGATAAGTATTCAAGAGCAAAAGGGAAAAAAGGTGGAAGAGTACTAAAATTGAATTGTATAATGCTTAATGAGGTTTGGATTTTGTTTTAAGATGGTGGTTTATGTGACTAATATGATGATAGATGTGAAGTTAGTTGATATTTGGTGAAGGTTTATTTTTATAGAGAAAGTTTTTTAAATCTTTTTTTTCTCATGCTATAATTCTTTTTTAAGAATTGATTATTGTTTAATGTTTTTGTTTTTTTTGTAAGTGGGTTTTTTTCTCTTACATATATTACTAATCTTATTAATCCTTCACTCTTTATTGTGGGGGGGAGAAGGAGGGGGGGTTGGATTAATTTGAGTTGGTTTATTAATGTTGTGTAATAATTATTGGGGGTATAGTTTGTTTAGATTACTGATGTATTGTAATTTCATTATTTCATTTAATTTTTTTTTAAATGTAATTTTATATCTTATTCATGTTATAAAATCTTAAATAAAGTTTAAAAAAAAAGACTGGGGGCCTGAGTGGTGTGTCTCAGAGATTAGTGCTGGGATCATTGTTTTATGTAATCTATATCAATGACCGCAGAGCCCACCTCACTGACAAAAGGCAAAGGAGGAAAAACCCAACACCCAACCCCAACCAACCAATTTTCCCCTGCAGCCGCTGCAACTGTGTCTGCCTGTCCCGCATCGGACTTGTCAGCCACAAACGAGCCTGCAGCTGATGTGGACTTTTACCCCCTCCATAAATCTTCGTCCGCGAAGCCAAGCCAAAGAAAGAAAGATCAATGATCTGGATGATGTGTTGAATTGGATCAGCAAGTTTGCAGATGACACTAAGATTGGAAGTGTTGTGGACAGCTAAGAAGGTTTTCAAAACTTACAGAGGGATCTGGACCAATTAGAAAAATAGGCTTAAAAATGGCAGGTTTAATTTAATGAGATTAAAGTGTGGGTGTTGAAGTTTGGAAGGCCAAACACAGTAAATGGTAGGGCATTAAGCAGTGCAGTAGAACAGCGGGATCTGGGAATATAGCCACATAATTCCCTGAAAGTGGCATCACAGTTGGAGAGATTTGTAAAGAGAACTTTTGGCGTATTGGCTTTCATAAGTCAGAGTTTTGAGTATAGGAGTTGGGGTGTTATGGTAAAGTTGTATAAGAGATTGGTAGGGCCAAATTTGAAGTATTGTATGGAGGTTTGGTCACCTAACTACAGGAAAGATATCAATAAGATAGAAAGAGTGCAGAGAAGATTTACCAGGATTTTGCCTGGACTTCAGAAACTGAGTTACAGGAGAAGATTAAACAGGTTAGGAATTTATTCCCTGGAGCATAGAAGAATTAGGAAAGATTTAATAGAGGTATCTAAAATTATGAGATGGATGTAGATAAGCTTTTTTTCCACTGAGGGAAGGTGAGATACAAAGCAGAGGAAATGGGAAAAATTTAGGGGGAACATGATGCAGAACTTCTTCACACAGAGATTGGTGGGAGTGTGGAATGAGCTGCCAACTGAGGTGATGCATGCGGGCTCATTTTGAATAGGTACATGGATGGGAGAGCTATGGAAGCCTATGGACTAGGTGCAGGTCAGTGGGACAAGGGAAAAAATGGTTCAGCACATACTAGAAGGGCTGAAGCCACCAGTTTATGTGGTGTATTGTTCTATGGTTCTAACTATAGTACAATAGAACACAACAACACAGAAACAGGCCCTTTGGCCCAGCTCATTCGCACTGAACTATTACTCCACCTGGTCCCATTGATCTGCACCCAGACCATAGTCCTCCAAAAACCCCTTCCATCCAAGAACCCATCCAAACTTCATTGAAACATCAAAATCAAACTCGTATCCATCGTCTCTGCTGGCAACTCGTACCACAGTCTCACCATCCTTTGAGTGAAGAACTTTCCCTAATGTTCCTCTTAAACTCTTCCATCACCTGCCCTGCCTCGTCACATAAAAGGAGATGCAGCATTGCACTCTCTCTAGTTGGGACCTCCACAATGCTAACCTTTCTGAACACATTTGACAAACTCTAATCCATCTAGCCCTTTAAAACTTTTGAGAGTTCCAGTCAATGGGTGGAAAGTTAAAATCACCTACTATCACAACTTTATGCTTCTTGTAACTCTCTGCTGTGTTTCTACAAATTTGCTCCTCCACTATTGACTGATTATTTCCATTGGCCTACAATGTAATCCCTTTAATGTTGTCATACCTTTCTCATTCCTCATTTTCACTTTATAGCCTCAGTCAACAAGTTCTCGAAACTGTCCTGTCAGAGCACTGCTGATACATATAGACTCTGGTCTGGTGTGTAGAAAAGTGATATGTTGTCCATAATTGGATGGCCCACATGTAATTCCACATCCACAACTATCTGATTCAAAAGGAAAGGACACAATAAATTTACTGTCTGGGTATTAACCAAAAAGAGTGTTTGTGTACCAATCCTCTTCAATTCTACAAAGGCCTCCACATGTTTCTTTTAACATGTCAACATTTGGGGAACTATCTCACAAACTAATCATGCGTTGGTTCAAAAGCAGTGGAAGCAGTCTTAAAGCCAGTGGAAAGTAAATGCATGATAAGCAAGAGAAATTAAGATTACTGTGGGTAGATGGTAATGTGTCAAATCAGCCAAGGTCTTATTAAAGGGCAGAGTATAGTGAAGGATATAGCGCCCTATCCTTCTCCTAATTAATACGTTAGTAAAATGAAGTATTGGAGGTACTTATAACAACAACGGCCTTGATACGAGAGGCAAACGAGTCTCCTGACCTCCAGTACCAAAGTCTCAATCTGCATTAATTTAAATTTTTAGCATATGTTTTCTGACAGAATATGTATTAGTAGTAGCACCAATCCTTCAAAGAGCAACAGAAGATAACTAAGAAAGCTATACGGGAGGAAAAAATAAGGTACGAGAGTTAATATAAAAGGGGATAGTAAAAGCTTCTTTAGGTATGTAATGTGGAAAAAAATTCGTTAGGACCAAAATTGGGCCATTAAAAGCAGAAATGGGTGGAATTGTTATGGGAAGCAAGAAAATGGTTGATCTGTTTAACAGATACTTTGGATCTATCTCCACCAGGGAAGATACAGTTAAAGGTCAGATAGGGGATAGAGGTCCTGCGGTATCTAAAGAATTGATAGAAATTCCAATGGTAATGTAGGAATCAATGGAAATCCAGATTCGCAAGCATGTTGTTTTGAGTAAATTGAATGGACTGTAGGCTGACAAGTCCCCAGAGCCTGATGGACTGCATCCCAGGGTGCTTAGGGAGGTTGCTCTTGAAATTGTGGATGCCTTGGTCGACATTTTCCAATGTTCTATAGATTCAGGAGAGGTGCCTGTGGATTGGAGGGTGGCTAATGTTGTGCTACATTTTAAGAAGGGATGGAGGGAGAGAACGGGCAATTATAGACCAGTTAACCTGATGTCAATGGTGGGGAAGATATAGAATCTATTATAAATGAAATAAAACACTTAGGCTGCAATAATAGTATCATTACAAGTGAGCATGGATTTCTGAAGGGAAAATATTGCTTGACTAATCTCCTGAAATTTTTCGAGGATGTGATGAAGGGGGTGGACATGGGAGGGCCAGTGGATGTGGTGTAATTGGACTTTCAGAAGGCTTTTGATAAAGTCCTGCATAGGAGATTAGTAGGAAAAATTGGAGAGCATGGTATTGGGGTAGGATGCTGACATGGATAGAAAATTGGTTGTTAGACAGGAAACAAAGAGTTGGGGTGAATGGGTCATTTTCGGGATGGCAGGATATGACAAGTGGGGTCCCGCAGGGCTCGGTGCTGGGTCCTCAGTTGTTTATCATATATATTAACGATTTAGATAAATGGATGATAAATGACATTAGCAAATTTGTAGATGACACAAAACTTGGTAGCAGTGTGAAGTGTGGGGAGGCTGTTAGGAAAATGCAGGGGGGCTTGGACAGGTTAGGTGAGTAGGCAGATGCATGGAAGAAGCATTTTATGTGGATAAATGTGAGGTTATCCACTTTGGTGACAGGAACAGGAAAACAGATTTTTATTTAAATGGAGTCAAGTGAGGGAATGGGGAAGTGCAACATGATCTAGGTGTACTTGCAGGTTCAACAATCTGTGAAAAAGGCAAATGGCATGTTGGCCTTCATACAGAGGGGAATAGAGTATTGAAGTAAAGATGTCCTTCTATGGTTGCACAGGGTCTTAGTGAGACCACACCTGGAGTATTGTGCCCAGTTCTGGTCTCCTAATTTGAGGAAGGACATTCTCGCTATTGAGGGAGTGCAGCATAGATTCACAAAGTTAGTTCCCAGGATGGAGGGATTGACGTATGCCAAAAGATTGGATAAACTGGGGTTGAATATGTTGGAATTTAGAAGGATGAGGGGAGATATGATTGGGGTATATAAGATTATTAAGGGATTGGACAAGATAAAAACTGATTACATGTTCCCGATGCTGGGGGAGACTAGGACTAGAGCCCTAGTTTAAGAATACAGGGAAGGTCCTTTAGGACAGAGATGAGAAAATTGTTTTTTTACGCAGAAGGTTTTTGGTCTGTGGATTGCTTTGCCGCAGAGGGTGGTAGAGGCGGGTTATCTGGATAACTTCAAAAGGGAGTTAGATAAGGTCTTTATGGATAGGGGAATTAAGGGTTATGGGGAGAAGGAAGGGACAGGGTATGGATAGTGGAAGATCAGCATGATCTAAATGAACGATGGTGCTGGCTCGATGAGCTAATTGGCCTATTCCAGCACCTATTGTCTATTGTGATAGTGAGTTTGTTGATAATTTTTGATAATTCTCAGTAACTGTGCTAGCTCTCACTGAACCTCCTGATATCCTGAATCCTTTTTAAAAAACACCATCAAGATCTGACAAGATCCATAAAATCCTCCCATAACCCAAAATGAAATCCTGCAATCTGTACTGAAAAGTATCCTATATCCTATTTACTAATGAATGCCCCACTCTCAATAGTGCACCTCGTGGCTAAATTAGGTCAATGCCAACTATAATCTAGTAATTAAAATTAACCTGCTCATTCAGCCAATATATTACAGTTATGAAGACCCAGGCTTTAGTCTCTCAAAAAATCTATTGTGCTGTTTGTGTGGAGGTTGCACATGTTCCCCCTGAGCAAGTGTGTTTTCCCTGGATGCTCCACTACAACCCAAAATTGTGTTGGTAGAGAGATTAAATGGCCACTGTAAATTGGCCCTTGAATGGTAGAATCTGAGGGGAATTGATAGGAATGTGAAATTAAAAAGGGTTAAGTGGGAAGTTAGTTCAGAAGGTTCAGGCACTAAGTATGCATGGAAAGGTTGTAAAATGGATTCATAATTAACTGAATGGGAGAAGACAGAGAATAGTGGTGGATAATTGCCTTTCAGACCGGAGGCCTGTGACTAGTGGTTTGCCTTAGGGATCAGTACTGGGACCATTGATGTTTGCCGTCAATATCAATGATCTGGATGATAATGTGGAAAATTGGATCAACAAATTTGCTGATGACACTAAGATTGGAGAGAAACTTTCAAAGCTTGCAAATGGATCTGGACCAACTGGAAAAATGGGACAGAAATTGGTAGATGGAATTTAATGGAGACAAGTGTGAGAAGTTGCATTTTGGAAGGCCAAGCCAAGGAAGGACATACATAGTAAATGATAGGGCACTAAGGAGTGCAGAGGAACAAAGGGATCTGGGAATACAGAAACATAATTCCCTGAAAGTGGCATCACACAGGTAGACAGGGTTGGCATCTTGGCCTTCATAAATCAAAGTATTGAGTACAGGAGTTGAGATGTTATGATGAGGTTGTATAAGACATTGATGAGTCCAAATTTGGAGCATTGCGTGCAGTTCTGGTCACCTAACTACTGGAAGGATATCAGTAAGATTGAAAGAGTGCAGAGAAGACTTACTAGGATGTTGTCTGGTCTTCAGGAGTTGAGTTACAGGGAAAGATTAAACAGGTTAGGACTTTATTCCTTGAAGTGTTTAAGAATGAGGGGAGATTTGATAGAGGTTTACAAAACTATGAGGGGATAGATAGAGTAAATGCGAGTAGGCACTTTCCACTTAGATTAGGAGAGATAAATACAAGAGTACATGGCTTTAGGGTGAAAGGGGAAAAGTTTAGGAGGGACATTAAGGAAAACTTATTCATTCAGAGAGTGGTGGGAGCATGGAACTAGCTGCCATCTGACCTTGCAAATGTGGGTTCATTCTTAAATTTTCTTTTTAAAATATTTTATTGATTTTCAGTAATAAATTTGTACAATTCAATTATGGGATGTGCTATAGAAAAAAAAAACACTATGAGAATAATCATACAGATGAATTCCCAAAGCACAGCCATAATAATAAAGAATAGACATAATAAATAAAAAAATTTCAAAACCCCTAGCCCTAAACAAGGTTGAAAAATAATATTGTTGAAAAAAAGTAGCTCACTCTGAAGTGGGGTAGCACAGTACCAAAGTTCTGTATTAACACTAAACCTAGGGATTATGATAATAGTCCCCATAACATTTGGAATCTAATGTTTGAATCATTAATTGCATATCTAATCTTTTTCAAATTTAAACAGGACATTACATCCCTTAGCCATTGTGCATGAATAGTTGGGGCATTATCTTCCACTTAATCAAAATAGCACATCTGGCCTGCAACAAAGTAAAAAATAAAATGTAACATTTAATTGGAGTTGGTAAAACATTGTATTCGTCAAGCATTCCAAAAGAGCAACTAAGGGGCTTGTCACTAATTTTAAATTGACAATCACTGATAATATTTGAAAAACTTCTCTCCAATATTTTTCTAAACTGAGGCGTGTTCAGAACATATGAATTAAAGCAGCATGACCTATTTTACATTTATCACAATGAGGATTTATATCTGAGTAAAAACAAGCTAATTTGACTTTAGACATGTGGGCCCTATGTACAGCTTTGAATTGCAGCAGACATTGGCTAGCACAAAGAGATGTAATGTTAATAATTTTGAAAATAGACTCCCAAACCTCATTGGACAACGAAAGATTCAAATCCTACTCCCAGGCATTCTTAATTTGGATTAAAGGGGAATGTCTTAAACCAGTCAACTTGTCATAGATAACAGATATTAAACCTTTACAGGAAGGTTTTAATTCAAAAAATGTGTCATGAATATTCCACTCAGGAGCTCTAGGAAAATCAGAGATTTCGTTTCCAATTTACCTCAATTTCCATCATTGAATGGGTGATTGGGTGAGGGCTGCCCTGATCTAAGATGATGGAAGCTAGTACCAGGTCACCGTTGCTGTCAGGGGGAGCTGGTTCGGTAAGATGATGGTCCCCATGTTAGCCATGCGGTCGCACCGGGAGAGGTGGATGAAGAAGGCGGAAGTGACGTCATCCACGACGATGGAAATGGAGTCAGGTAAGATGGCAACCCCCCAGGTCGCACATGCAGTCGAGCCATTCGAGGCCAGAAGTGACATCATTGCTGCGGGAGGAAGTGAAGTTTGGTTCGATGGCCAACCCCGGGGGTGCATGTGGCACTGCTCGGTAGGGAAGACTTCGTCTTACACATTCTCTCGTTGTGTCCTTTCTTCCTACATCCCGAGCAGGTGGCTTCTCTTGCTGGCCAGCGTCACCAAGAGTGCTTCTACTGGGCACAAAAGTAGCACTTCGGAAGCTCAGCTGTGGTGGCAGTGGGGTCAGGGCCACCCTGTACAGAAGCACTCTGTGACGCCATGTCTCAAAAGGGCTATGCCTATGGCCCGCACGTGGAGGACCCATTGCCAGCAGAGATGTACTCAGCATTGTGGTGGGCTGAATCTAGTCTTAGTGAGCTGGAGGGCTCTCTGCTGTGGCAGCCTGTCTTCCTCTAGCAGTTGCTGGCAGATGTCAGCAGGCCACACAGGCGTCCCGGATAAGCTCTTCCACATACTGATCTGCCGATACTGTGGCAGGGATATTGTTCCTGCATTCTCACACCAGATTGTGCAGGACCCAAAATAAATTGTCCGGAGTCTCACCAGGTTGCTGTTTTCTCAAGGCCAGGAGGTACCGTGGGTAGATTTTGTTTATCTGCAGTCTCTAGAGTTTGTGGAGCTCGGTCATTTCTGCAGAGTAAGTTGTGCAGCCCCTGATTACCAAGTATGCATGGCATCTGAACCTTGCTCACAGTAACTTGAGTTTCTTCTCTACAGAGTCCACGAGGTCCTCAGAAACTACCAGGAAGTCCGTAAAACTCTCGATCCACTGCTCGTACAACTCTGGGGATCTGGGCATCTGTGGATCGCGGTCTAGTCTGTCAGGTTGTGAGAGATGAGTAAAACTAACATGAAAATATGAGAGATGAAGAAAGCTAGTATGGATATATGTGAAATGAATAAAGCCAGTATGAATAGGATAAGGGTAGATAATAGAATGTAGGAAGTAAAGTTAGTCTGAATAAAATAAGGGTCTTCTAGCCTTAGAGAGAGTCAGCAAGTTCCGCATATGTAATTAGTAAGCCTTAGACGAATTAGCAAGTTCTGCATATAAGAGTTAGTAAGCCCTGAGGGTTGGGAAGGTGTGAATAAGGAAAGGCAGGTTTGTAAATAAGAACAATAAGGACAATGACATGATGGAACACAGACAGGATACCCCCTGGTCCTCCAAGTTCACAGAAACAGCACATAGGCAGACAGGATTGCCTAATGCCAAACTCATCCAGGAGGCAGAAGAATATAAGGGGGAGGGTACTTCTATACTGAAATAAACTGTATAAAAGTTGGGTGAGCCCCAGTGTGTGTGTATATTCCCAGGGTTAGGGGAAGCACCCAACTTTGCATTGTTGTATAATAAATGTTCTTTGTTCTCAATTTTTGTCTTGAGCAATTTCTGTGAAGGTACTTCTGTTTCTCACAAGGTCACAGCAGTTTGGCTATCACATGTGCAAAATTTAAAGAATAATAAATGATAAGCTTTATCAATAACTCCAAAGCCATAGAGTGAGGAACGATAGGCATTATTATACTTCAGACTTGTAGCTGGCCTGATTCCAAGTGCTCAAATGAGGACAGGGAGAGGGAAGTCAACCTTTATTCCAGGGTCACAAGGGGAGGAGTTACCAGGGAGCGAGTCATCAGTGGGGGATTGGCCAGCTATACATTGGCAGTCACATATTCATATCACCACACATTAAACACTGAGTTTCTTTTTCTCTCTGGTGTAGTAAAGGGTGGGTACAGCCACATTGTCATGGAAAGTTCCATTCAGCTTGACTGTTCTGTATCAAAGGCATGTCCATGTGGAAGAATACCTTTGATACATGCCATTCAGGCAGTAGACTGCACAAGTATTCTCGAAGCACTTCGCAAAATGATGACAGTGGATCCTGTCTAATGGTGAAAGATATTTGGCAGAGCCTTATTATCAATGCTTTCAAACTAGCATTTTGCTTAGCTGGGGAGCAAAGAGCCCTCACTATAATACCCTTCATGCATAGCTGGGGTCTCTATGCCACAACACACTGCCCTCTTGATGGATATGGTGTGGAAGTATCAGTATTTATCCATTAACATCTGTAAATATGCTTGCAATGGAGGTCTGTGCAGAGATTACATTTAAATTTGGACATACAGCATGGTAACATCCCATGAATCCATGCTACCCAATTAACCTACACCCCCGGTATGTTTCTAATGGTAGGAGGAAACTAGAGCCACTGGGGAAACTCACATAGACATGGGGAGAATGTACTCCTTATAGACAGCGTGGGATTTGAACCCTGGAACTGATAGCTGGCACTGTAAAGGCATTGTGCCAACTGCTATGCCAACCATGCCTCCCTAAAATACTAGAAACTTGTGCAGATTCACACTAAAACAGCTGCTTGACAGAATAGAGAGTGTACAACAGGATATTCCCAAGAACATGGTCTGAGACAAGTAACAACTGTTGCCGTAAGATTATCAGCTCAGTGAATGATACACTTTGGGTTTTTTTCTGAAACTGTCTGGCCTACCAGAGAAAAGTTAACCACAGCTGAATACCTACCAATTGACACATTCCATGGCTGATTTAAGTGCAGCTGGCACCAAGACTTGGGAAAGGCAGAGTTTGAACATAGAGTAAGTAGTACACCACAGGAACAGGCCCTTTGGTTTACAATGTCTGCACTGAAAATGATGCCAGATTAAACTTAATCTCTTTTGCCTGTACATCATGTTTGAGTTCATTTATTTTCACCTGTACTGAGATACAGAGAGAAAGTTTGTTTTATGAGCATAAATAGAACAGTAAAAATGCAGGGCAGAGTTCAGAGTTATAAAGGGAGATAAGTTAGAACAGAGGAAAGGCAACGTTATTTCCTGAATATGACATTCGTTCAGGAGTCTGATAATGGCAGGGATGAAACTGTCTGTCAATCCAGTGGTGTGTGATCTCACAATCATGCACCTTTGGTCTAAGAAGTGGTGGGGGGGGGGGGGGTGGGTGAAAAGACTGTGGCAAGAAAGTGATATGTCTTTAAATGTATTGGATGCATTTTTGAGGCTCTGGAAAATGTAGATGGAGTTGATGGAGCGGAGGGAGTTGTGATGGTGTGATGGCCTGTGCTGTCTTCACAACATTATCCATTCCCTACAATATTCAGGTGTCTGGCTAGCAGCCTCTTAAACTCTACCTTCATATCTGCTTCCAACAATATACTGGCAGCTCATTACAAGCACCTCCCACACCCCATGTAAAATATTTTCCCCGCACCTCTTTAAACTTCCCCCTCTCATCGTAAATGCATGCCCTTTACCATTTAATATTCTTACCCTGGTAAAATGATTCTGACTGTCTGCTCATGAATCCTATGCATCTTTACCTCTCTGGATCAGCCTCACATGAGGGTCCTTGTCAGATGCCTTGCCAAAACTTGGCTTAAAGCGCTCTCTATATTGCATATGGAGCGACTGGAAACCAGGTTAACCTCCTTCCAACCATTTAGATTGCAGATTTCAGATTTATTGCCAGAGTACATACATGACAAAACATACAACCCCGAGATTCTTTTTCTTGTGGGTGAGGCCGAATTAACACTTATTGGTAATGCAAAAAAAATTGAATACATGTAAACAAATAAAACACTGTAAACTGATCACAAATGTAAACCAGCTGACTGTGCAATGCAGAGAGAATAAAAAAATAAAGTACAGAAGTAAGAGTTCTTAAATTAGTCCCTAATTGAGTTTGTGGTTGAGGAGTCTGATAGTGGAAGGGCTGCATTTTGTTCCTGAACCTGGTGATGCGAGACTTGTGGCACCTATACCTCTTTCCTGATGGCAGCAGAGAGAACAGAGCGTGTGTTGGGTGGTGTGGATCCTTGATGATTGCTGCTGCTCTTCAATGGCAATGTTCCCTGTAGATTTTCTTGATAGTGGGAAGGGCTTTATCTGTGATGTCCTGGGCTTTGTAAACTACCCTTTTGGAGGGCTTTATGCTGAGGGATATTGGTGCCCCCCCCCCCCCAACCAAACCATGATGCAACCAGTCAGCATGCTTTCCACCACACATCTGTAGAAATTTGCCATGATTTCTGGTGTCATACCAAACCTCTGCAAACTCCTGAAATAGAGGTGCTGATGTGCTTTATTCATGATGCCATTAGTGCGTTGGGTCCAGGAAAGATCCTCCAAGAATTTAAATTTGTTCACCCTCTCCACCTCTAATACCTCAATGATCACTGGATTGTATACCTCTGGCTTTCCCTTCCTGAAGTCAACAATCAGCTCCTTAGTTTTGGTGACATTGAGTGCACGGTTATTCTTGTTGCATCATTCAGCCAAATTTTCAATCTCCATCTTGTATGCAGATTCATCCCCTTTCTTTATACAACCCACTCTATCGTCAGCAAATTTGCAGATGGTGTTATTATTATTACACAGTCATAGGTGTAAAGTGAGTCGAGCAGGGGCTAAGAACACACCCCTGTGGTGCTCCAGAACTGTGGAAGAGATGTTCTTGCTAATCTTCACTGATTGTGGTCTGGAGATGAGGAAATCCATGATCCAATTACACATTGGAGTGTTGAGTCTTTTTGAGACTTGAGTTTTGAAGTCTGTCATGATTCCATTTAATAATGGAATATGAGAAATATTGATGCCATACTAATGTTGACTTGCTGTATTGTGAATGATGGCAAATTATTTCACTCTATTAAATAATTCCAAATTTTATGCATGGAGCATACATTTGAAAAATAAAATATTATTGGGCTATTACCTATACCATTAAATGACTCATGGGGTGGCAGTGGTATCATAGTCAAGAATCCAGGTCCCAAATGTTGTGAAATTTCCTAGTCTCTGTAATTGGACAGGTAAATTAAAAGATAAATTGTGTCGGGTTCAGTTACTCAACACAACTCATGACAACCGAGTCAAAAATTCGTATTATGGCATCTTATAGAGGCAAAATGCTAAAAATCCAATTCAGGATTAGATGAACAATATTGCAGCTAATCAGGAGTTAACCTTGACGAAAATAACTGAACTCAGGCACTGGGTTTAAGCTGCATAGGAGATGAAATAAAAGAGATTTATGTGACATACATGAATTAACTACACAGTGTGCCTGCTTGTAGTTACACTGTCTGTGACTATAAAACTTCAAAATATGATCTGATAAAATACAGGTCTCAAGGATATCTAGGGCTCTCTCTCTGGAGCTTGCATGTTTTCTCTGTAATCTTCCCAAACAGTGTATGGTTTGGTGGCTTAATCGGCGACTGTAAATTGTACTATTATGGAGGTGAGTGGTAGAATCTGAGGGGGTGGGGGGGGTGGGGTCCATTTGATGGGACCATGCGGAAAATAGGTTAAATGAAAAAATTGGTATTGCTCTATGAGCTGACATAGATTTGCTGTCCTGAAATGGCCTTCTTCCATGTCACAAGGAAGTATGGTATGAAACCTCAGCTTCGGAAAATGACGCCAGGTGTTGGTAAAGGGAATTAGTGTGAATGGGTACAGGTACTTGATGCATGGCTGGGTTGGGCCACATGGATAGTTTCTATTCTGTCTGGCTCCATGACTCTAACTTAGGCTCAGCCATGCAGTTATTGTAAACTTTGCACATAATACTTAATTGGTTCAGATGTCACCATCAAGCAGTATTGATAAATAAATCAGTCTCAAACATAATTAACATGGATAAGTTGGGCCAAAAGTCCAATTCTGTACTATATGGCTCGATTAACTTTCTTTGGTAAATTCGCATTGGGCATTTTGATGATTTCATTGAATTGTTTTGCATGAAGATAAATCTATTTTGAAGTGCAATAATACTTTTTTTAATCTTTTAAATTATACATCCTTGTTTGGTGGGGGTGGGTGCCAGAGAGAGAAATAAAATTATACATGTTAAAGCCGCAGAGGATTGATTTAAACTAAAATTATGGTTTTAAAAGGTATTTTTAAAACCATAATATTTTTGAGTTCGGTGTAGCTTTTCAGCTATGACAGACATCAGACAAAGGATATAGACTTTTAAGCACACTTCAGTTCAATTTACATTGAGTAAAGCAAAGAATCCGTTAGACTCCCTGCTGAGAATCATTTCTAATGTTAGTAATTCAGATGCAGGTAGCAGGAGTATAAAAGCAGGTGCTGGGAAAGTCAGTGAAACTACCTCTACTATTTGGAACTATTGATGTAAAAACTCCTCAGTAATAGCTCTATTTTCTATTTCCTTTCTAAACATTTAGCATCAACACTTTTGTTCACATCTGCTGCTCCTTTTTATTTATTTTATGCCCTTCTGGATTAAATCATACAGTCATACTAGTGAGGATTATTTAATTCAATTGATAAAATGTAATAAAACAGAGGGGTAATTGTCATAAAAAGTATAAAGTTAATAACAAATATTTAAACTGATTGTGAGGGTTAAAATGACATATTTTTGTCAGTTTATAGCAGCTAGAGGTTTCTAGCCATCTGTGGAAATCTGTTGACATTCCTTTGTGTATTTCTATAGTTACAGCTTTACTGTCAAGGTTAAAAAGCTGTGCTTTCGACCATCTTAGATAATCAAAGTTTTTTTAGTTTTGAATTTGCCTTTGTGCTGTTAGCATCAAGAAGGTAGAGCCAGTCTAGACAATTTCTTTGACTGTGTAATTTTGAATGTATTAACATCTTATTGTTCATTTATTAATTGTTGAAGTATAGTTTACTGTTTATAGTGCAAATAAACAGAGGAAAACTCAATGCTATTGGAACAGCTACGTATTCTCAAGGGATTATAAAGAGAAATGTTTGGTATAATTAATCATTAGTCAATAAAATAGACTATTTTTAGTCAAAAGAAAATTTGTACTATTGACTCTTTAGTCAATAGAAGATGGATATTCAAACAAGACTAATTAGGTAAAATAAATTCTGGACTAATGACTCATTAGTCAATAGAAGGGTGGAATGAAAGAAATAGAAAACTGGAAATCAAATATGGAAGAAGACTGGATCGAATGGGCTCTGTTTAGAGCAGCTCGATAAGGAGAAA
The DNA here is from genome assembly GCF_036971445.1 of Narcine bancroftii. NCBI lineage: Eukaryota > Metazoa > Chordata > Chondrichthyes > Torpediniformes > Narcinidae > Narcine > Narcine bancroftii. The sequence continues at coordinate 391,656,393 of NC_091469.1, forward strand.
TAAACAACAATCAAGACCATTGTTAGAAGTGGTAAGCCTTCTGTGTATATTACAGATAAGAGCATGGTTTGGGGCATGGAACCCACTTGTCCTAAGAGGACTGTTTTGGTTTTGGAGAGATTGTTGTACATGTTTGATATCTGAGTGCAATGAACAACACTATGGAGGAAACCACAGCTATGTCTGCTAGGGAGCTACGTGTCAAGAAGATGAAGAAGGCGGAACTAATAGATGAATTGCAAAAACAACAATTAAATGCAAAGAGAAACAAAGAGGCTCTTCAAGCAAGACTAAGTTTTCAATAAGGTTTCAACTGCTGGGGATATAGATCCCACAGAATTACTGCCAAAAACATTAATAGAAACTAAGATTAGTCATGAGGTAGTGGCTGATGTTTTACCACAAGATGGTGGTGTGAAGCATGAGCAATCTAAAATGGAGCATCATCTGACTTACAGGACCTAACTTCAATGTGTGAAATACTTGCAGCAGGAGGAGCTCTAGAGTAGGCTCCAGAGTTTCAAATACTGAATCTTTGAATAGAAGAATTCAAACAGATGCTGCCACTCTTAAAGTAGAAAAGAAAATGCTTCAGTTTGAATTGGAATTAGAAGATAAGGAGAGCTAAAAAAAAAAGCAAAGGAAGCCACTGAACTGGACAAAAAAAATTGATTCTAATGAGGCTAGGTCACAGGCACTATAAAGTTCAGTGGTATCTGGTGCTCAAAGTAAATTATTGAAAACATCAAGCTTTGATAGAGGACTTCAGGAAAGAAAACTACAGGTATTAGATACCAAATCTGAACCAGTGTTAGAACCACAATATGGGCCTGGTCTGGGAATAGACGGGTCTAATGTATTGGTCTGACCCAATGATAGAACAACAAGAAGCGCTTAGTCAAGGAGTGGGCAGATTAAGCTTTGGGGCTGAGCCAGAGTTACGGATACAATAGGTATGAGATCCTGAATTAACAAGTTTGATCCAAGGAGCCAGAGATCAAACCTCAATGATGGCTGCATTGGACCAGGATGGGAGCCAAATACGATCTCTCACAGAGTCATACCAGGCACTCCTGGCAAGGGTCAGAAATCCAGGTGGACAAAGTAACATAATCCTAGGCATGACAAGACAAGATGAAATGGCTACATTGTTAATTTAGTTACAGACACTCGCTTCTCTGCCCAAGATAAAAGTTCCAATTTTTGATGGTGATTCACTTCAATTTCAAGTATTTATGAAAAGTTTTGAACATGGTATTGAAATAAAAAGTCACAGCTTGGAAAATTGTTTCCAACATTTACTTCAGTTCATGAATGGACAACCATGAGAACTTGTAAAGATTTGCCAGCATATGACTCAAAATCAAGGATTCAAAAGGGCTAAGTGGTTAGTAGAGAAACATTTTGGTGACAAGTATAGAATTTCTAGAGCTTATAGACAGAAGGCTCTTTCATAGTCGTTATTAAGTCCGAGTTCACGAATGGTTTACAAACTTAAGCTCTCTTTCTAAGAGCATGTTGTAATGTCATGACAGAGATTGGCCATCTTCAAGAGCATGGGATACCTCACAAAATGGTAATTATTGTAGGTTACCCAATCGAATGAGGAGGAGACAAGTTGTTGAATATCAAAGAAAATTCTTGGTGGCAGCTACTTTTAAGGATTTGGTGGATGTAGAGCTCGTCGAAAGAACCAAAGACTTGTTGATCCAAACCAAGGCTTTTATTAGCAAAAGACAGGGGCTCTTCACAGGTGGCCGACCAGTCCAGAATGATCCAACCTGGCTAGGGACACAACCCTTTAAGGCCCAGACAGTAGGCGTGGCTTAGCTCTCAGCCAATAGCTGTAAGCACAGTCTAGATACTGTAACTATATATACTATATACATTGGTGATAGATCTGTACTATCACATTCAACCCTTCTTGGAGAACTGACCCTGGAAAAAAAAACAAAAAAATGAGGGAGAGAATGAAAGGAAGGGGTAGGTTAAGGACTGTAGCGATCAGGAGGTCCGACCATCCGGCGTGACCGCCGTGGTGCCGGGATTGGGGTCGCTTGTCGGTTGCGAACGCTCCTTCGCTCAATTCCCCAGTCGTGATGTCAGCTGGGTGGCCCGGGTCGTTGGGGTGCTGTTGGTCCTTCTGTTGCGGCATGGGGCCTGTGGAATAAAGAGTTGGGGAAGGTTGGGTTGGAGGGTTTGCTGGGTCTACTGCGTCCTGAGCTAGGTCCCGCACTGAAACAGTGTCCTCCCGCCCGTCTGGGAACTCAACGTAGGCGTAATGTGTGTTCGCGTGGAGTAGAGTCACTCGGTCGACCAAGGGGTCATTCTTTGAGTGCCGGACGTGCAAAAGGACGGGGCCAGGGACGGTGAGCCATGCCGGTACAGTGGTTCCTGATTCGGATTTCCTCGGGAAAAGGAACATCCTTTCGTGGGGGGTGGCATTTGTTGCGGAACATAGGAGGGAGCGGATGGAGTGTAAGGCACTAGTGAGAACCTCCTGCCAGTGAGAGGTGGGGAGACCTTTAGACCAGAGAGCCAGTGTAACCGCTCTCCATATGATGGCATTCTCCCTCTCGACCTGGCCGTTACCGTGTGGGTTATAGCTCGTGGTCCTGCTTGAAGCGATACCACACTCCAGAAGGTACTGTTGCAGCTCTGCGCTTATGAATGAGGACCCCCTATCACTGTGGATGGAATTGGGGTACCCGAAAATGGCGAAAATACTGTGAAGGGCCTGTTTCACTGAGGTGGCAGTGGTGTCTGGGCAGAGCACAGCGAATGGGAAGCGGGAGTACTCGTTGATGGCCGTAAGGATGTAGTTATTACGGTTGGTCGACGGTAGGGGCCCCTTAAAGTCTATGCTAAGATGCTCGAAGGGGCGGGTGGCTTTGATAATGTGGGAGTTATCCGGATGGAAGAAGTGGGGCTTGCATTCAGCACACACCGAATAGGCTCGGGTCACGGAGCAGATCTCCTCGACTGGTTGCGCGCCTTCACAAAGTAGGAAAACCTAGTGACCCCTGGATGACAGAGCGCCTCATGGAGTTTTTGTAGTCTGTCTATCTGTATGGTGGTGCACGTCCCTCTGGAGAGCGTGTGAGGCGTGTCGTTGAGCTTACCAGGCTGGTACAGGATGTCATAGTTAAAGGTGGAGAGTTCGATTCTCCATCTGGCGATTTTGTCGTTTTTATCTTACCACGCTGGGTGTTGCTGAACATGAAGGAGACCGCGTGTTGATCAGTCAACAGTGTAAAGCGCCTCCCAGCGAGGTAATGTCTCCAAAGACGCACCGCTTCAACTATGGCCTGGGCCTCCTTCTCGATCGAGGAGTGTCTACTCTCTGGACCCTGGAGGGTTCTGGAGAAGAAGGCTACAGGCCGACCGGCCTGGTTCAAGGTGGCTGCCAGGGCGAAGTCAGATGCATCGCTCTTGACTTGAAACGGGACAGACTCATCGGTCGAGAGGGGAAAGGAGGTCTTCTTGATAAGAGGACGCGCCTTGTCGGCATAGTGTGGAACCCATTGGGCGTAATACGAGAAAAGGCCCAGGCAGCATTTGATCGCTTTCTGGGTATGGGGGGTGGTGGGGTAAGTCCATTAGGGGACGCATGCGGTCAGGATCTGGAATGACTATCCCGTTCTCCACCACGCAACCTAGAATAGCGAGTCATGTGGTCCGGAAGACACACTTGTCCAAATTGTAAGTCAGGTTCAGCCGACGGGCAGTTTGAAGAAATTGTCTAGGTTGGCATCGTGGTCCTGCGATATTGTCCAGATACGGGAAGGTAGCAGTTAGCCTGTTCTGGTCCACCATCCGGTCCATTTCCCGCTGGAAGACCCCAAATGGTACCCTGAGAAATTGATATAGCCGCCCATTCACTTCAAAGGCCGTGAATGATCGGTCCTCACAACGGATCAGGAGCTGGTGGTAGGCCGAACGTAGGTCAATGGTGGAGAATATGCGGTATTGGGCGATCTGGTTCACCACATCCGTGATGCGTGGCAGGTGGTACGCATCCAGGAGCGTGAAGCGGTTAATGGTCTGGCTATAGTCGACCACCATCCGTAGTTTTTCCCCGTTCTTGACAACCACCACCTGGGCTCTCCAGGGACTTGAACTGGGTTCGATGATGCCCTCAGCCAGCAATCTACGCACCTCACTCCTAATGAATTGCCTGTTTTCGTAACTATATTGCCGACTTTTGGTGGCCACAGGCTTCCAGCCAGGGGTGAGGTTTGCGAAGAGTGCTGGCGGGGCAATCCGGAGAGTGGAAAGGCCGCAGGATTGGCCCCAGGGCACGGAGGCGGGTTGCTCGGGTGCTTCGGGGGTGGGGCGATGGTAGACCGAGAGGGGGGCGTGGGGTCCCCCAAAGTGTAGGGACACCGTTTGGAACTGACACTGAAAGTCTAATCCCAGCAACACTGGGGTGCACAGTTGGGGAAGGACAAATAATTTGAAGTGGGTGACCTTTAATCCCTGTACTTCCAGCGTGGCGATGCAATACCCCTTTATCCCGGTCGAGTGCGACCTCATCGCTAATGAGATCCTCTGGGTAGTGGGGATAATGTCAAATCCCCAACGGAAGGCTAGATCTGGCTGGATAAAACTGTCAGTTGACCCAGAGTCAAATAAGCAATTGGTGTAGTGTCCATGCACTTTAATCAGTTCCATTGCTCTGCTGAGGGGATGAGAGCATTGCTGGTTTAGTGTTATTGAAGCAGTTGACAGGGGAGTTCCGCGTGATGATGTCACGCAACGGGATGACGTCAAGCAACAGGATGATGTCATAGACGTAGTCAACGCTGGAGGAGCAAGTTGGAGGACCTCCCGGAAGTGCTGTTGTGGTGACGTCGGCGGATGAAAGGTAAGTAGTGGGGTTTGTAGTTGCTCACGGTTGGCGGTGGGTAGGTCGTCGGTTGCAGCGGTCGGGCCCCGGCGGTTGTCAGCGATGGACGCTAGGGTGAGTACCTGGTTGGCCGCGGCGGGTCCCCAGTCGTTCATGGTGGCCGCATCGGCGGCGGTGTAGGCAGCGGCAGACGGGGAGCAGGCAGCAGCAGCGGTAGCGTCGGCCCCGGGGGTGTCTGTGGCGGCGGCAGCAGCAGCGGTTGCCACAGTCGGGACGGAGGCCGGGTCGAATGTTCTGCACAGGGGCGAGAGGCGGGCCAACACCATGGTTGCGAGGGTGGGCTGCCCCTTCCGGGTTCGGCGTCTCCGTGACGTCAGGCGTTGCTGTGCAGGGGAGCCCTCACTCTCATTGGACGAGAGCTCTGGGGAAGAAGAGTTTGAATGGGATAGTGGCGATTGGGCTTCACACGAGGCACTGTGTTTGCCGGCGGCCATTTTAGACCTACAGACTGCAGCAAAGTGGCCCTTTTTAAGGCACTTCTGGCACCTGGCTTTTCTTGCTGGGCACTGGGACCTGCTGTGCTTGTCCCTCCCGCAGAAATAACATTTTCGGTTCGCAGGGGTCAGTGTAGCAGCAGCCGACAGGCCGTCAGTATCTCGGGGGGTGGTAGGGTAGAAGGGCACTCTACTCACATCAGAACGAGGGGTCCAGTCCCTAGAGAACTCGTTGGACTTTAAGGCTGCATCCTCCATTGTGATTGCAATCTGGGCCATGTCCTCTAGTTTTTCTACCCCTTGCTCGAGCAAGCGCAGCCTCACTTCGTTCGATCAGAGCCCGGCCACGTAGGCATCCCGGACGAGATCATTTGTGATCTCAGCAGCAGTTTTGTCCACACAGTTACAGTCCTTGCCCAACGTCTTTAATACTTGTAAATATGCCCTGCTGGACTCGCCGGGCTGTTGCTTCCTCGACGCAAGCACGAGCCGGGCATGCACTCTGTTCACCGGTTGATCATACAGTTCTTTCAGTACCTTTATGGCTGCGGTGTAAGTGGTCTCATCCTGGATGTTCTCGTAGACTCTCAAGGACACCATAGACAGTTATCCTCCTCCACCTCAATGAATCTCAGGAAGTTTTCAAAGTTCAGCAGCCAGAACTTAAAGGCTTTGAAGGCTGTAGCTGACTGTGGGTCGATATCAAGTTTTTATGGCCGAGTTAAACGCTCCATCCCTTTCAAAAAAAATTCTTTTTGCTAATAAAATTGTAGAGCTTGTCGAAAGAACCAAAGACTTGTTGATCCAAAGCAAGGCTTTTATTAGCAAAAGACAGGAGCTCTTCACAGGTGGCCGACCAGTCCGGAATGATCCGACCTGGCTAGGGACACAACCCTTTAAGGCCCAGACAGTAGGCGTGGCTTAGCTCTCAGCCAATCACTGTAAGCACAGTCTAAATACTCTAACTATATACACTATATACATTGGTGATAGATCTGTACTATCACAGTCGAGTTTATTGAAGAACAAGTGGATGTTGTTACAGATTGAGTACATGGAATTAAGAGTACTCAAACAATGAGGAAAGAAGTTGAGAAGTCCAAATCGTATCCTCAACCAAAGTTGAAAGAAAGTGCATTTGCCACCTCTCTGACAGAAAATGAAAGTTTACCAGTTGAGATAAAAATGTTTGTTCTGTAACGATATGCATGATCTGGGAAAGTGTGCACAGATGGGAAAGAAGACACATAATGAGAAAATGTAAAGGACACATCAGCGAAGACTGCAAAAGGCGACTCAGCCGCGATATATGTAGTCAAAAGCATCCCAAAATGCTACACATCTTCAAGGAAAAGAAGGATAGGGAAAAGGAACAAACAACGAGGAAAGAAACAATTGAAAACAGCGCTGAAGCTTCCGTATTGACAAGTGGTCTTACTGGGGCCGGTGAAAATAACTGCGAACTCTCTCATGCCTGCACAAGTTAAGGTCAAGGATGGGAATGCACAGTACACACTTATGCATTTCTTAACACAGGAAGCACTGTGTCATTTTGTACTGAGGGACTTATAAAAATGTTTAATTTTGAAAGAAAAAAGACACAGATTCTATTGAAAACCACGGGACAAAGAAATGTAATTGAAACTAACATGATTTCAGAGTTAGAGTTTGCTGGAAAACACAGCCACTATTTTTGTGATCTTCTTGGCATATGCACACAGAAGATTATACCTGTGCATAAAGGAAACATCCCCCCATCAAAGTGATGTGAATCAGTGTTCATATCTGAGGAAGGTTTATACTACCAGAGGATAGCTCTGAGATAGAGATGCTAATTGGTTTAGATGCACCAAAGGCTCTGAAACTAATAGAAGTAATACTGTGTGAGAGATGGACTTTATGCTATTAGAACTATACGTGGATGGACAATCAGTGGACCATTAGAAAGAAAGAATGATATTGCTCAGAAGCAGACAACAAGTGTCAATATGATGTTTGTTGTGAAACTCAACAAACATTCAAAAGAATACAAACAGTTCTTAGAAAGTCTTACTGTCAAAAGTAGATCAAGAGCATCTAAATCAGTAAAGAAGAAATTGTTTTTATCAAAAATAGGTGAAAATGAAACATTAGAACAGTGGTTCTCAACCTTTTTTTAAATAATCCCTATCCCATCAATGCTCTGTGATTATTAAGGGATTGCTTAAGGTGGCATGTGAGTGCGAAGGGAAGGTTGAGAATCACTGCTCTAGACCCAATTGTTACTGAAATATTTTGCTTGAGAAAAATTGTCATTGGCCCATTTCCTTTGGAGTTATGAAACCGTGAACATAACGAGTCAATTAAGTACGATTAAAATAGTGGTTTTCAAACTTTTTCCTTCCTCACACATACCACCTTAAGCAATCCCTTACTAATCAGAGAGCACCAATGGCATAGGGAATACTTAAAGTCATATGTAAGTGGAAAGGAAAATGGAGAATCACTGCATTAGAAGATACTGCAAATACTGTTGGTGATTATTCCTGTGAAGATAAATCAAGGTCAGGAATGAAGAAAATGGCTGGAAACAAATCTGACAACATGGTGCAACTGCCTTCAGAGTTCAAAATGTTGAAAAAGAACTTAGAAATATTGGATCATCCAGAAAACAGTAAACAAAAGGATTTTAAATTTGTGCTTGGGGTGAAAAAACTGAACCTGACGATTCTTCAGTTTTTAAAGTAACCAAAAGATAAGCTCAGAAAGCTGTTGACAAGAATGGAGAATTGATTGTAAATAGAATTTGCAAAACCAAGAGGAAGGAAAGAATAACTGCTAAAGAAATGAATGCACTTATTGAAGAAAGGGATTCAGCTTTATCAAGTTGCAAATTGTTGGAGGAGGAGATTCATTTTTTGAAAGAGAACAGGTCATTGTTTAATAATATAAGACAATTGAATATAGAGAACAATCAAATATATTCTTGAAGACTCAGTTAATAAAGAAAGAAAGAGAATCTAATGGAAAAACTTCAAGATAATTCATCAGAAAATGAGACTAAATTGAAAGTTCCAAAATTTGATCTGGAAATACAGAAAAGTACAATAAAAGCCAAAGTGGCTGTGAATGAATTTGAGGAACCTATGTTATTTGAGTACTACCTTTTCTATAATCAAATTAAAAGAATATGGAATAATATCTGGTTATAAAGTAAATTAGGATAAAAGTGAGATTATGCCTCTTATTTGAGGTGATTATACATAGAGTCAAAGAGATACCCAATTTAAATGGCTGAAAAATAGAATAAAATATTTAGGGATATGAGTTAATAATAATTTAAATAATATATTTAAATTGAACTATACCCCTTAACTTAAGAAAATTAATGAAGATTTTTAAAAAATGGATGGAATTACCAATAACATTATTGGGAACAGTTAATTGTATAAAAATGAATATATTTCCAAGAGTCCAATATCTTTTTCAAACATTGCCTAAATCTCTTCCACAGATTTATTTTCAAGAATTAAATAAATATGTAAGAAAATTTCCTTTGGAGGTCAAGATGTCAAGGGTTTTGTTATAAAAATTAAGGTGGAAATATGAATTGGGAGGTCCACAACTTCCAAATTTTAAAAAATTATTATAAAGCTACACAAATGAGATTTCTCTCTTTTTTTTTTGAAGAGGGAGAGCAGCCAGCATGGATTAAGATAGAGATGGATAAGATAGGAGAGAAGACACCAGAAGATTTTATATATAAATGGGAACCGAGATTAATGTCTGGAGACAAGGATACACCACTGTTGAAGAATCTGATCAACATATGGAATAAAGTAAATAATGAAATTGGAATGAGGAACTCTGATCTAGTTAAAATGCCTTTAACTCAAAATAGATATACCCTTTTACAATGAACAATTGACTTTTCAATATTTGGTTCTCAAAAAGAATTGGAAATATAGCAGATTGTTATGAAGGAGGAAATTTAATGTCATTTGACCAATTAAAAAATAAATATGCAATACAAAATAATACAATATTTTGTTATTATCAAATGAAAGTATATTTACAAGATAAATTGGGTCCCACGATGTTATTGCTTGAAAGAAGTGAAATAGAAACATTAGCCCTTTTCAAGTGGTCCTGGGAATTAATGCCCAATCAGCCAAAAAAGGGTCTGGTGTGAAAGGAAAATCTTCTCAATGTTGGCGTCAGATGACATCATCTCACACTAGTGATTGACTGCCTCAACCCCTAGTACAATCCCCACATTACATTGCAATAAGGCAAGTGTAGAATGGGCAATTGCATTGTGGGATTGAAATGACCCAAGTGTTTGCAAGAGTGCAGGAACATGAAGGAAGAAAAGATTAAAATGAAGGTATAAACTTTGCCGTGAGGAAGTTGCAGTGGGAGAGAGAAAGAGGAAATAAATAGCAATAAACATCACCAGCAGACAATTTTGAAACAGTGTGGAAAAGTTGGTAGTGCTATTGCGCACAATTTATAAAGACTGTGGGAAAAAAAAGCAATGGCGGACCTGACTTCCTAGAATGCTGTGCATGTAGCTATGCATACAGCTCTTTCTCTGCTGCACGGAATTCTAGGAGGCCAGGTCCACCATCACTTTTCCCATGGTACTTCAATATTGTGTGTGGAGGTGCTACCAACTTTCCCAAGGTTTTTATAAATTTTGCAATATAGCGCTACCAACTTTCCCACCCTGTTTAAAAATTGTCCACTATTGCTAGCACTTTCCCAAGAACCCTTATAAAGGTTTATATTGGTCGGCACATCAACAACAAGGGCAGAAGGGCTCATACTTTGCTGTTACATAAAGCTTAATTATGTTATAATTAGGCATGATTAATTTTGTTTGAATATAACATCATAATACATGGATCAAGATTTAGGGCAGGCCCACCATCGCTCGATGCATCATGACATCCCCAGTAGAAGTTAGATCAGTCTTAACCCTGGGGATGGCTCTTTGAAACTGTGAAAGGGTCAGTGTCCCAGTTAGGAGTGGTCAAATGTGAAAAGCCAAACCCCCATTTCTGTCTCGGGACACTGAACGACCAATTTAGTGGGATGTAAGTGTGAAAGGAGCTTTTGATTTGCAATAGATCTATTAAGAAATTTATTTCTGCTAAGACCATCTCATTAAGGATAATTTAACATGTATAAATAAAATAGAAAACAAATTCCTTCAAAAGATGTTAATAACTCTTCGTAATTGTAATACCAAGATAAGTTTTTCTACAAAACCTTAAAAAGAAAGATGGTTTGCCACTACCTAATTTTAGATTTTACTATTGGGCAACTAATGTATCATTTATTTTGATTCATTATAAGGACTGAAGGAATGCTTCAAATTGAATTAATTTAGAAATTAATTCCACTATTCTTTCAATACGTGGAGCACCATTACCTTTTTCAGCTTTTAGGTTAACTGATAATTGTATTGAAAATTTGGTTTCAATTTAGAAAAATTTTTGGATAGCATATATTTTTACTTGCTAGGCCTATATGATTTAATTCTTTTCTCTTAATTTCTGTGCAAGACTTGGCTATTAATGAATGGCTTAAGTTGGGTATCCAGTCCTTTCATGATATATTTATTCATAATAATTTAGTTTTATTTAAACAACTATCTTCTAAATTCAAATTATCTAAGAACCACTTTTATAGATATCTACAAATTAGGAGTTTTTGTATTCTTTATTGTTGAGACTTCCTCTGGACATTTATATAAATATTATAGGAATGATTTATTAATTTAAACTGAATCAAAAAGAGCTGATATCAGCTATATATAATTTATTATTAAAGTCCAGGGACAATTCCTGAGACAAGATTAAAAAGCTATAGGAGCAAGATCTTCAGCTTTCATTTTCGGATCTTCTAAGGGATTCTATTTTAAGATTAGTAAAGTCTTCTTTTTGTGCCCAACATTTACTTTTACAATTTAAAGTAATACATTGAGCCTACCTTTCTAAAGTTAAATTGGCTAAATTTTACTCGAACGTCTTTTTGCAATGTGACAGGTGCAGGACTGAAGAGGGTACTCTGTTACATGGGTTCTGGTATTGTACTTTTCTTTCTTTTTTTGGGAAGTTTACCTTAATGTAAATTTGAGACCAAATCCTTAAATGCCCTATTTGAATTAACTAAGATAACTGACTGGAATTTAACAGTCTCTCAATCCCATGTAATCTCCTTTGCTTCCCTTATTGCTAGATGTTTAATACTGATGAAATGAAAAGATGCCGTCCCTCCTACTCATACTCAATGGCTATCCAATATGATGCCATGTTTAACTTTGGAAAAAAAATCAGATGCTCTACCAATGTAATGGATTTGAATTGCTTTTAATTTATGTGGCCTTTTTATTAATTATTTTCATAATTTATAAGATTACTCAGATATTGTTTTGTGATCTTAGTCTTCTCTATATATTCATAAATTGTATGCAACCACCAACAACTTTGGAAGGGAAGGGAGTAGATTTTGTAAAAAAGTAGTATCTTTTGCTTTGTCTTTTTAAATTAGCCATTTTATATTTGTTTGTGTGTAAATATTTTTGTAATTCTCTTAGTCTGTTTGTTAAAGTGCGTTGTGTATATATAATTTTTTACATATAATTATTGCACCTGTATATTCCTTTTTATGTGCTTAATTTGTTTAATGGCTTTTACTTATTTATTATAATTTAAACTTGATAAAATGTTGAAAGAGAACATTCAATGGCCTAAAAGAAGAACACTCTCAAGAGGATCTTTCCCCTTTTCCTCAATAAGAGAATGCTAGCTTCATTAAAAGATGATAGATGATAACCCTGTTTAAATTAATCATGAAGCGCAGATCTTAACTGTGGCACAAAAAATTTAGAATTTTTTTAAAATTCCACAGGTCCTGGAGATTTACTGACTGTAATAAGGAAATTGCAAAAAGTATTTCCTCTTGGGAAAAAGGCTCCCCCAGACTCATACGGTTATTCTGAGAAAGTGTGGGAATATTTAGGGGGTCCAAAAAATCCATCATTGCACTATTATCATTATTAGATTCAGAACTGAATAATCTCAAGTAAAATTTTCTAAATCCATCATTTATTTTTGAATGATACATGGTAACAGTACAGTCATCCATTTGAATTTTAGTAATTTTTCTCTTAGCAGAAATTCCTTTCAATTGCTTGGCCAAAAGCTTACCAGATTTTTCACTGTGAATGTAAAATTGAGTTTTACTCCTCATAAGTTGTTGCTCAATGGGATAAGTAGAAAGAAAATCAAATTTAGTCTTAAACTCAACTTTTTTCATAATTCAGGGTTTTAACTTGAGTGTATTGTAAATCAATTTGTTTAAATTGATCAATTAAATCTAATCTTTCTTTATTAGTTTTCTTCCTTATACTTTTCTTCTTCTTTGGCTTGGCTTCGCGGATGAAGATTAATGGAGGGGTAATGTCCACGTCAGCTGCAGGCTCGTTTGTGGCTGACAAGTCCGATGCGGGACAGGCAGACACGGTTGCAGCGGTTGAGGATTTAAATGGTGTGTATGCTCCAGGGATTCCCTGCCTGGTGTCTGGGGTCGTTATTCAATTCATATTTACAATATATACAGATAACCTTTGTGATAGTACAGATTCTATCACCAATGTGTATATGTACATATGTACATATGGTATATATGTACATATGGTAGTGTAGGATGACTGTGATTGGCTGAGAGTGTAGCTCACACCTACTGGCAGGTCTTAAAGGATTGCTCCTAGCTAGACCAGGTCATTCTGGACTGGTCAACCTACTTGTGATACGCTCCAATCTTTTAGTTAATAAAAGCCTTGGTTTGGATCAACAAGTCTTTGGTTCTTTCGACGTGCATTACAACCTTGTTTAGAGGGAGGGGTAGACTGGTAGAGAGATTTCTTTTTCTTTTTCCTTCTTTTCATTATTAAGACTAACAAGTAAGGGGGCTTTAAGTACAGTTCACAGATCATATCACAGAACAAAATGATCACATGAGAGAAGTATAAAATATCTTATGTAAGGGAATTTTATGTGCACTATTTGTATTATTTTTTGTATTCACTATTGATTTTGGATATGAGTTATGATTTAATTATTTTAATTATAGAATTTGACATCTAGAACTAAATAAGTTAATGTAATAATTAAGGTTATACAATTGATATTTGACATATATATGATATGATTTGATTTATGTTATTAATATGTCTTGTGTAAATGTTTTTTGTTAAACTCAATAAAAATATTTTAAAAAGAAATATATGCTTTCATATTGTCCCATATAGTCAAGCTAGAAATTTTGAAGATGAATTTCTATTAAAAAAATGTAATTTGTTCCTCCATAAATTTCAAAAAAATCATTATCTGAAAGTTAAGTAGAATTAAAATGCCCAATATTTTTTTTGTAGACGGAAAAACAAGAAAGTTCATAGACAGAATGATAGGAGCATGGTCAAGTATCACTATACCCTTATATTCACATGATTTAGTCAATGAAATCAATTGATAATCTATTAAAAAAAAATCAATCTGAGAATAAGAGCAATGAACATTAGAAAAAAAGGAGTACTCTCTTCTATTGGGGTGAAAAAATGCCAAACATCTGAAATGCTGAACTTTCTTCGAAAAAGAATGAATTACAGAAGCAGATTTACTCAAAGTAGCAGATTTAGGAGGTGAATGATCAAGAACAGGATCAAACCAACAATTAAAGTCTTCCCTTAAATCAGGTGAGTAAAGACTTAAATCAGGTCAGTCTGAGAAAAAAATTTCAAAAAATCCCACTTCATTAACTTTAGGGGCGTATACATTAGCAAATTCTATCATTTTATTATGTAGTTTTCCTGTAACAATAATACATCAACCATATTTATCTGATATAATATTATGATGTACAAATGGAATATTCTAATTGATTAAAATAAAGACTCCCTTGACTTTAGCATTAGAAGAAGAATGGAAACTTTGCCCTTTCCACTTTGACATAAGTCAGGAGTTATCACAGTTTCAGATATGAGTTTCTTGTAAAAAGACAATCTCAGCTTTTAGATATTTGACATGAACAAACACACTCTTACATTTAATTGGGCTGTTTAAACCTTTAGCATTTCAAAAGATAACTCTGATAAGATAAACCATAGCTTTTAATTAATGTTATGAACAAAATCAGGCATAGCCCGTCACCAGCCTCCAAGCTTCCACCTTGAATTTGTGCGATAGCATGGCTTACACAAACCTTGAAGTCATAACAACCTCGCGAACCCAGCTCATTAAAGCCCGAACAACCTCAGCTCAGAAAGTTGCTAAACAAAGCAGCTACAGGCTCAAAAAATACATTTTAAACCCTCATACTCCTGCTGAAATTTTTAAATATAGTGCCTTATTTTAAAAGAATAATTAGTAATAATTTTTCCAACGAGGTTAGTATTTCTCTTACTTTTAAAAAGGGAAAGAAGCCACAGAATATGCTTCTTATCGACCAATACAACCAAAGTGGGAAAAAAAAGTTTTGCAGTAAAGATAAACAATGCACGTACATGCTTATTAAATTCACATTTCTCTTTCCCACAGTCAAAAAGTTTTAAAATGTGTTAAATTCACAAATACTTCTAAACAACAAGCAATCAAGCAATATCAGACCATTAATATATAAAAAATATAGAGACCAACAGAACTTTGCAGGCTATTTAAAAGCAAATATCCAAAACCTATACCTGGTTAGATTAAGAAGTCTCACATGTATATTGCATGTATAGATTACATGTACATTATTTTAATGTTAACTCCATTTTCCTATGGTCATATATTAAACTAAGTGCACAACATGAACTATTATTAAATGAATAACAAAAGTAGGAAATTAAAATCAACACTATCAAGGTAAAATTAATATATTCCATTTAAATTTTTCATGCAAAAAAAACCTAAAATAGAAATATAAAGAAAATGCAGATTTACTAAATCATGAACCAATAAAAACAAATACCCCATCCATTAACAAAGAAGAAAAATGCAACCAAAATTCACCCAATTAAAACAAAACAACAACACTTCAGCTCCAGAAAAGTTTCAGACACCAACCAATCTGAGACTTGAAGATGAAGGAGACTTATTCAAGACTACTTGTTTCTTCCACCAATTTCAAAAAAATATTAAAGAGCCCATCCCACCCCTCCACACTTTCTTCTCCCCTCTTCCATATCAAAGAAGATATACGAGTTTGAAACAAAACTAAGGAAGAACTTTTTTGATTTTTTCTGTGCATAAAAACAAGAAACAGAATCTTGAATCTCCAGATTCAAGAATAGCTTATTTCCTGTGGTTAACAGATTCTTAAATGGACTTCTCATTGGTAAATGATGATGATCCTGCACTGTTTGACTGTACTTATCGCCATATCCTCCACTTTGTTTCTGTGACACTATACCCATACTTCTGACTCACTCTAACACTTAACCAACCCTACCCTCTTATAAAAAGAAATATGGTGGAGCTGCCATAAGAGCAGTGTTGGATCTGGATGAGTGGAAAGTGGACACATCACACTGCTCTGTGGGGTCCTATCACCCAGTCCTAATGCCCACAGCTCTGTACAGGCTTTAACTGCAACTGCAGGTCTGTGCCCAAGATGGCAGCACCTGTGCTGGGTAGTGGCCATGAGGGGTTGCAGATTCCAGGGAAGCAGCAGACTAGTGCAGAGCACCAGAAACAGGGGAGACAACCCTGCAGGGCAGCTGACCAGCGAGGAGCTCAGTGGCTGAGAGACCCACTCAGGCTGGGGGCTGGTGGCGACTTGTGGTCGGTGGTTTCACACGGGTTGCAGACTACTAGTAACTGGATCATGGAAACCATATATCTGAAATGGGGTTCGAGAAGGTGCTACGGGAAAGATGTGGACCTGAAGGGCCTTGAATGCTGATTGTATTGGAGGTTTGGATCTGGAGCTTGGATTGCCATTGGATCGAACAGGGATCTGTGCGGTGGCAGAAGTTGTGGGAGAGCTGAAGGTGAATCCAAGGACATTCAATGTCTCCAAATGGACTTTCTTTTTCCCCTTTTCTCCTACTGTTGAGGGTACTGGGTAATGCTAATGGTGGGTCTCCGCTTGCCTTACGGCAGGCAAAAGGAAATATTACATTTTTTTTATTATTACATGACAATGAAAGGGATCTTGAATCATTTATTGTACTACTTCCCTTATTTATGTATGAGTTGACTTGTCTGGATAGCATGCAAAACAAAACTTCTCACTGTATCTCGGTACATGACTGCCTGGTCCTAGAGGGAGTCCAGCTTCTTGAGTTGGACCTGTACTCATTCAAGACAATGAGTAGTCCATTACACACTGATTTGTGCCATGCAGATTGTGGAGAGACTGATGGGAGGTTTTTCTATCTCCAAATAACTCTTGCAGCCTCCACTTGAGTTTCTGATTAATAGTAACACCCAGGACATGATGGGGCGGGGTGGGGGGGGGGTTGCTGAGAAGACTCAGTGATACTCATAGCACTGAATATGAAGAAATGGTTATTAGGTTGAAATGGAATATTTTATTTCAAAACATGCATAAACTTAAACTGCTCGATGCTAGTGAAATGCTTAGATTACAGGAAGATCACTGTTATACTTGTTGATGAACACATTGTTACTAATACTGAAATAATTTGAAACCTTACACATACTGTCCACTTCAGAAATAGTCCAGTTCTGCTCTGGCAACTTGAAACAAATTGTAAAAAAAAATCACATAACATAGACCTGGCATGGGAAAGACCACGATCAAAGAACATTGTAATAATTTCAGGTTTACTACACAATGTACAAAATCACAGAAAGATCATATCGAAAACAAGTTATGATTACAAAGTGAGCACTGTGTTGGCCAGAAAGCCAACACAAAACAGCGATCTGGTATGAGCTAAGGATAGTGGAAGCAGAGAGAAAAAAATGCTTTTGTTCTTTGCCATGTGCTTGAAGGAATGGATGCAGACATTTTTTAAGACTGTTCTTACAACTGAAGTTTTGTGCTTGGAATAACTTGAAACCAGTGCTTGAACTGTTCAGACTCAGTGCTAAAACAAGATCAACCTTTGCAACATAACTCAACTACTGAGCTGGACATCACATCTTACATGTTACCACTGGAATGGAAGTAATCTAGGCGATAATGTGAAATGTTTAAGTTTGAATATGTGAATTAAACATTAGCCTCCTTGAGCCTTTTCCTTTATTCAATGTGGCTGATCTGACTATAACCTCTGTCTGCATTGCTTCTTCTCCAGAACCAAGGTAATCTCACGTTCATTATATCTAGAAGGGAGATTTAATAGTGGTATACAAAATTATAAGGGGTGTAGTCAGAGTAAATGCAAGTAGGTCTTTTCCACCGAAGTTAGGTGAGATACAAACCAGAGGACATGGGTTAAGGATGAAAGGGAAACATTCGGGGAAATTTCTTCACACAAAGTGGTGGGAGTGTGGAATGAGGTGCCAGCTGAAGTGGTGAATGTGGGCTCAAGGTCAACATTTAAGGAAAATTTGTAAAGTACATGGATAGGAGGGGTATACAAGGATATGGACTGTGCAGCTCAGTGGAATTGAGCAGAATAATAGTTCAGTAAAATACTGTAATGTTCTATGATTCTATGGTGACGTTTTCAATATAAAATAGATTTTTCCGTCTTTTTCACCACTGATCAATAAAGGCACAGTCAAAGCTTTTAAGTGAATGTCAGTGAAGTTTGCCCTCTGGTGGTGAGGCAAGTTATCACAGGACAGTTCAAATATTCCATTGGACTGCCACCTGAAGTTCTTGCTACTTCCTGTGTCTTGAGTTTAAACAGAGTTACAGGATGAGAAAACCAAGAAAGAGTGTGACCAAAGTCGTCTAACTTATTCTTGGGTCTTCTGTTGCAAGAACTTAGTCTGCTGGAGGAACTCAGTGGATCAAGCAGCAACAGAGGGGGATAAAGAATTGATAGCGCTTCAGATCAGAATGATTATCAAGTCTGAGAGTGTAGAGGGGCATTGTGAGTATACTATAGATAGAATAGGATGGAGAGATAGAGGCAAGTGGGGGAATGGTGAACCAGGAAGGGGGCAGGATGATGGACAAATGGGGGCAGGAGTAGAGTTGGGAAAAGAGGATGGGTCCAGAAGGGGGAAGGAATGAGAATGATTGAGGGAGGGTAGGGGTACATGGCAAAGGGAACAGAAATGGATTGAAAGAAATACCTGAACATTGACAATTGTTTTTCTCCCACATCTCCTGATGTTGATCAACCCCTGAATTCCTCCAATGGGTTTTTTTATGGCTATAGATTCAGTATTTGCCCAGTGATATTTTGTACTGCATTAATACCCTGGATTCTCCTGTGAAGCCTGCTGTAATCCTCATGGTGAAGAAAATGTGAGTTTGCACTGACTAATAATTTTTAAAATTTAGACATAATGCACAGTAACAGGCCTTTTTGGCCCATTAGCCCACGCTGCCCAATCACACCCAAGTGACCTACAACCCCCAGTAGGTTTTGAAGGGTGAGAGGAAACAAGAGCACCCAGGAAAAACCCACACAGACACGGGAATAACATGCAAACTCCTTACAGACAGCGTGGGATTTGAACCCCAGTCCCAATATATTTCCAAAGTTCACAGAAATAAATACTTTAACCATTTCAAAAGAAAAGAAATCATGGAATTTCCATCAATTATGTTGCTGAAGCTCTGTATTCCCTAGTTCTTCAACATGTTGAATCAAGACAAATAAGACTATTGTAGATTGAAACCCAAAGTCTCCAGGGCTCCAAGGAAACCAGCCTGGAGGAAACAAATGTTATGTCTTTGAGGAAGGACATTGGAATGTGTGATAATGCAGCTAATAATAGGGTCAGCTCTGTAAATAAATCTGGCCTTTCTGTATATTATGTCAGTTGGTTATTACTTACTGTATAATAAACAGTGGCATTTGGAGCAAGCCTTGACTCAGATCTATGTGCCCACACCCTTCATGCAAACTCCTGAACTCCCTCTCTTCCCCCCACCCCTAATTATTGTACTTGGTTCCATAGAGTTTATGGGCTTCTAACCTATGCCAGATGACAATAGGAGTCATGTCAGAAGTTGAACCGAACTAAAAAACATGCTCATCTGTTCTGATGTTTCCTTCTTCAGAAGTTATTAACTCACTTAGAAGAATGTTAATTCCAGAGAAAATAACCCATTTGCAGGCGCTATAAAGCCATTCCACTAATCGCTATGCCAACCGTGCCGCTCTTCATTGTGTTAGCCACACACTACAGTACTTCAGAATTTTATACATATCAGCAAATCATTTTGAATATCCATCATTCCATACTAAATTAGAGCTAAAATTTGAAAGGAAATAATAAAGAGGAAATATTTTTGAACAGTTTTGTAAAGGAGCTGTTTAAGGAAAGACATGTTAAAGCTTGGTAATGTTTGAAAGGAATCAGGAACTTAAAAATAGATTAAGTGAAGTTAAAAATCGTAAATGTAAGTAAGTTATACTGTTGAGATATTTTGATATTTAAAATCCAAATACAAAGTCATACAAGCTACCTGTGATTTTTTTTTAACCTGTAAAGAATTACACAAAGAATTAGAAATGACACAATGAGTTTCTTCTCTACAGTGACACAACGGTTCCACCTGCATATTGGACATTGGCAGCAGGAAGAAGACCTTCATGCTCGACCAGCTGAAATCACCCCACTTGGACGTTACTCACCTGACCCCACAGCGCAGGGGTCGGCCACCAAAAGACAGCGTCTTTATCGCTGGTTCTGGGGGTGGGGGAAGTGTTGTGAGGCAGCCCATGGCCCACTCCAGGGGGCAACACAGTAAACAGTCATCAAACACGACAATCGGGCAGACAGCACACAGGATGAGACGCCTGCTCCCATAGGTCAAATCAGCCAATCACAGCCAGTGGATCGCAGGTGGTCCAATCTGGGCCTGCGCATCTGGGACAACCAATCACCAGCCGGCTTTGTTCAAGCCATGCCCCGGTGGTGACACGGCCGGCTGCCTATAAAAGGCAGAGCTGCAGCCCAATAAAGTCAGTGTTGATCACACTTCTTTGGTATGCGAGTCATCTTTCCACTTCAAGCTATAAACGTAGCAGGTGCACAGTCTTTTTTTATTTTTGAAGAATAACCTATGTCAGTTTTAGCAGTGAGAACATATACCTTGAATGAAAGAAATAAATTGAGCCTGTGCTGTGAATAGCTGTATCAGGAAAAGCCCAATGAAAATTCAAAATAATCATGCTTATTGAGGTCAGTAGGACTGAAACATCTCTTTCCTCTGTTCATTATTTTTTAGGTCATTTGACTGCAACAATATTTCAGAGATGGCATACAAGGACAATTTGGAATGTAATTTGGAAGTAATTTCTCTGTATTGGGTGCCCACAAGTTATTTTCATATTGTGAAATAAACAAAATTATATCCTTGCTTGAAAAAGTTATGATATGCAACTTAACATTAAACAATTGAAATAAACTTTGGTATTTCTCAGGTATTGCTTGAAATATTCCTTTACTAAAACTGTAGAAACTGCAAAAATATTCTGGGGGAAAAAGAGGATGAATATTTTACAGCTTTAAGGCACACATTACAGAAGAATGTGTTGCTGAGATGGATCTGAAATTCCCATAATGTAACAATATGCCCAATTTTCTGCTAATTTAAGACTGGATTCTAATTTCCCTCTCTCTCTCTCTCGCTCACACACATGCCACGCACAACGAATATCCACTCAACATTAAGGGTGGCACAGTTAGCACACCACCATTAGAGTGCCAATAACACGCAATGTAATCTGCTGTTGCCTGTAAGGACTTTGTACATTCTGCCCAAAACCATGTTGACTTCCTCCAACATTCGAAAGACCTTGCAGGTTAGTAGGTTAATTGGTTGCATGGGTGTAATTGGGCAACATGGGTTTGTGGGCCAGACGGGCCTGTTTCTTTGCTGCATCTCTAAGCTAAATTAATGTTGTGAAGTCCTCCTTAATCTTCTCTTCAGTCTTTGATGAGGTGCCATGCCTCATTAGTTTTCCCTAAAATCAGGTGGTCATTGCTATTGTACTTCTCCTTATGGAAGTCTTTTTTTGTCCATCTAAGAAAAAGTTAGGATCAGCTCTACCTCTTCCAGTGATTAATTTGATTTATCAGAGTTTCTGGTATAAGCACATGGAAGAGCTAACGCAAAAAGATGCCACCATATCAAGTAACATATCTCATGGTACACTTGACCCAGAGTGATCTGCAGTTACAGTATTTTCATGAACTCAACAGTGAGGAAAATTATTCAGGTATATCCTGCGCACAAGAAGCAGAACAAATCTAATCTAGCTAATACTGGTTGGTCGTCAATTGATCCATTCATAGTCAATCTATTCTCAATCATCATCAGTGATGGAAACTATTATTGGCAATGAATGAATGAATGAAGTTTATTGTTACATACATAAGTAAAAATGTACATGTACAATGGTGGGAACAACCAGATTGCTCTTGTGTAAATACAGCATGGACTTGTTCTATATGTGGATTGTGGAGGAACATGTGGCCTCCCTGTCTGCCTGGGATATTGTGGATTGCAGATGGTCATGTGTCCTCCTTGTCTGAAACTTATTCGGAAGTCGCATCATCTGCCAATCAAGGTTGGACTCAGGCCACCCATTAGTCCACAACTTGCCGTTGGCTCATTGAAATTACTTAGGGTCATCATGGGCTAGATGCACAGCTCAGAAGTATATAAAACATCACTGCATAGCATATTTCTTTCTCTCTGCCTCTATGCCAGGTCACTACTGTGGACATCACTGGAAGAATTGTGGTAAAGTGTGCTCTACACTTAAGTTGAACTATAGTACTTCAACAGATCAGTGCTTGCAGAGAGCCACACCCCCATTGGTACAGGGAACCGGAAATGTATTCGAAAGTCCCTGTTTATAAAGTGTGTACATGTGCCTAAGCTTGTAGAAGATAGGTAGCCACGGATATATATAGTTATTTAGTAGTAGAATAATAAGTATCATTTGAAGTTCTCCCCTGTTTGTCTCCTGTGTGTTCAATAAAGTTACCTGTAATTGTAACACTTGTGCCCATACTCATCTTTCTGTGAACTCACCAAACCTGATACTCTTCCAAACGTAACTTGTTAGGCTGAATAGCCTCAAGGTTACATCCTTAACGTAACCTTGATCCTATGATTCTACATTGCATCTAAGGAGAGAGGGATCACTGGACCTGGTGCAATAAGATTATTACTATAATGAGAAGACTGGTGATTGTATGAATAGGTTGATGTATTGATGAAGCTTTTATGGCTTTGGTCATTGAGAATCAGAGGAAGGGCCCGCAAGGTGGTAGACCAGGGTTCAATCCTGAACTTAGCTGTTATCTGATTGGAATTTGTACATTCCTCTTATGGCCACAAATGTTTCCTATGTCCTCCCATATCCTGACAATTTTCAATTGGTTGGTTTGTTGGCCACTGCAAATTGTATGGGTGAGTGGTAGAATCTGGGGGTGTTTCTAGGAATATTAGGAGAATAAAATGCATTTTATATAAATGGTTGCTTGATAATCAGATGAATTCAATAGCTTAAATAGTCTCTTTCCATGTAATATGACTCTAAGTATGAGAAAATACAGTTTATCACATATACTTGTAACTATTTGCTAAGATATTAAAGTATTACCTTTGGAGTATGTATGAGGAGTGGGTGTTATCTTTACAGTGTTTTCAAATAATCCAAAAATAAGAGAATATTACCGTCTCAAGGACTTTAACATATTCATAACAAATCTCATTTGACCTTTTTCACAGTTGATTTTCGTTGTTTGTGATGTCGCAAATTTAGATAGGCTACAACTTGCATCTACAACAACCACGCATATTAAGTCATTATTACCTTTTTCTCTCAGATTCATAGAATGATATGACCCATTCATCTCATCAAGTCTGCACTGGTTTTGTCCAATAGCATCCAATCAGTCCCACTTCCTGACCTTCATCCAAATTCAATCCAGTTCTTTTTTTGGTGCTACAATTGAATGTGCCTGTCTGCCACATACCTTGCAAGCACAATAGTTCGACTCTATTGTCACACACACGCACGCACACACACACACACACACACACACACACACACACACACACACACACACACACACACACACACACACACACACACACACACAAAATCAAATTTGAGCATTTATTACCAGTTAAAATACCCTTTATGTCATCAAGCACATCAGCAGGCCTTTGGGTCAACTTTGGGTCAATTATCCAGCAGCTATCTTGGCTAACCTCCTTTTTAATGTGTACAAGCCGATCAAAGCTCTCCCCATTCTCCTACCACCACATACAGGAGGAGTAATTTACAGCGACCATTTAATCTAACACTCGCATGTCTTCAGTATGTGGGAAGAAACTGGAACATCAGGGGAATTCCACACAAACAGCACCCAAAGTCAGGATCAAATCTCGCTCACAAAAGGTGTGTTGCAATAGTATTAGTCACTGTATCATTGCAACAGTCTTTAATATCCATATAATGCTACTTATTGTTCTTGTCTAGAAAGTTGCTGACAAATGTAATTTTAATTCCCTGTGGTGCATGGGAATGGAGCTCAAGGATAGAAGTATGGAGATGGAGCCCAATCCTACTGTAATTCCATGCCTTCATCCTCTCAAATCACCTCTCACATCTCGAACTTGATTGGAGAACAATCAAATGAATGGAGTTCATGAGGGAAATAAATTAAGAAGCAAAAGGATTGGAAATTCCATATTTAAATTATTGAAATTATTTTCATGTTTTAATTATTTATTTGTTTAGAGTTATTGCTCATGACTTTCAAAGCTTGCAGAGGGATTTGGACCAACTGGGAGAATGGGCCAAAAAGTGACAGATGGAGTTTAATGTAGACAAGTGTGAGCATTTTGGAAGGACAAACCAAGGTAGGACATACACAGTAAATGGTAGGAGGAAAGAGATTTGGAAATACAGATACATAATTCCCTGAAGGTCGCATGTGGACAGGGTTGTAAAGAAAGCTTTTGGCATCTTAGCTGTTATAAAGCAAACTATTACGTATAGAAGTTGCTTAAAACATTGGTGAGGCCAAATTTGGAGAATTATGTGTAGTTCTGGTTCCCTAACTACAGGAAGGATACCAATAAGATTGAAAGAGTGCAGAAAAGATTGACTAGAATGTTATCAGGTCTTCAGGAGTTGAATTATGGGGAAAGATTAAACAGGTTAGGTCTTTATTTATTGGACCATAGAAGAATGAGGGGAGATTTGATAGATATTTACAAGATTATGAGAAGTATAGACATAATGGATGTGAGTAGGCTTTTTCCATTTAGATTGGAGGAGGTCATAGTTTTAAAGTTTGAAAGTGGAAAGGTTTAGGGGGAACATTAGTGGAATGTTCTTCACATAGAGAAAGGTGGGAGTGTGGAATGAGTTGCCATCTGAGGTGGCGGAATGTGGGCTCGTTCTTAAGTTTTAAGAATAAATTGAATAAGAGAGGTCTACAGGGTTATGGAATGGGAGCAAGTCAATGGGACTAGTAGAATGATGGTTATCACTGACTAGAAGGGCCTGTTTTCTGTGCTGTAGCATTCTATGGTTCTATATATAGGAATCCAAGGACGACCAATAAAAAATATATATATATATATATATATATAGCTATAGTTAATTTTCTTTTTAAAATATCTGAATGTCAGAAACTTTTAAAAGCAACTTTAAATATTTCAGAATTGACATCTGGCAAAGCCTACTGCAGTACATAGAAGTACTGGAAAAACTCACCAGGTTAGGTAGCATCCACAGGAAGTAAAAGGCAGTCAGTTTCAGACCTCAGCCTTTTAACAAGAATGACAAAAACCAGGTAGACGTCTGAATAAAAAAGGTCGGGGTAGGGGGGAAGGGGAAGGGGGAGGATCATGGGCCAACAGGCAAGAGGTATTAGGTGCATACAGCTGGGAGGGTAGAAAAGATAGAAAATTAGACACGATGGGGGAGAGATTATAGGGCTATGAGTTATAGCTCTGGCAGGAGGAGGGGAAGGAAGTGGGGAACAGAAGGGTAGGAGACAGAGGGATGAGGGAAAGAGAGGGAGAGATCAGGGGTGAGGGTTAATGGAAATTGAAGAAAGTTCTATTAAATCTGTCTGGTTAGAGACTGTTGAGACAGAAAATAAAGTGTTGTTCCTCCAGTTTGCAGGTAGCAGACATATCCATATGACAATGGTGCATGGAATTAAAGTGGTTGGACACTGGGAGGTCCTTGTTGTTGGAGGAGACAGAGCTAAGCTGTTCAACAAAGTGATCTCCCAGGCTATGTCCAGTCTCCCCACTGTAGAGGAGGCCAAAACAGGAGCACTGGATGCAGTTGATGACCCCTGCAGATTCACAAGTGAAGTGCTGCTTCACGTGAAAGGACTGCTTAGGACCCTGAATGGTGGTGAGGGTGAAAGTGTGGTCATAGGGATAGGTATAAAGGGGATGATTGGTAGGAAGAGTTGAGTGGAGGAGGGAATTGCGGAGGAAGTGGTCCCTTCAAAAAGTAGAGAGGGGAGGGAATGGAAGATGTATCTGGTGGTGGGATCACTTTTTAGGTGGCAGAAATTGTGGAGAATAATCTTTTTGATGCCTAAGTTTATGGGGTGGTAGGTGAAGACAAGGGGAATCTTGTTGCATCTCAGGGTGGAAGGGGTCAGGCAAGATGCGTGGAAAATAGAGGAGCCATGGGTGAGAGCTAAGTTAATGGCAGTAGAGGAGAAGTCATGTTTGTTGCAGGAGGAGGACATCTCAGATGTCCTGGAATGAAAGGCCTCATTCTGGTAACACAGCAGTGACAGATGAATTGAGAGAAAGGAATACTATCCCTATAGGAGACAGGGTAGGAAGTTAAGGTAACAGTGGGAGTTAGTGACTTTACAAAAGAAGTCTGTTGATAGTTTGTCACCCAAAATGGAGACAGGAAGATCAAGAAATGAGAGAGTTGCCAGAGATGGAGGAAGTGAATTTGAAGTCAGGGTGGAAGTTGGATAAAGTTGACACGAGCTTACCCTTAACTTTTCCTGCTGCTGGGTGGGTCACGTCTCCAGAATGGAGGGCCATCGCCTTCCCAAGATCGTGTTCTATGGCGAGCTCTCTACTGGCCACCGAGACAGAGGTGCACCAAAGAAGAGGTACAAGGACTGCTAAAAGAAATCTCTTGGTGCCTGCCACATTGACCACTGCCAGTGAGGGGATATCACCTCCAACCGTGCATCTTGGCGCCCCACAGTTCGGCGGGCAGCAACCTCCTTTGAAGAAGACCGCAGAGCCCACCTCACTGACAAAAGGCAAAGGAGGAAAAATCAAACACCCAACCCCAACCAACCAATTTTCCCTTGCAATCACTGCAACCATGCTTGCCTGTCCCGCATCGGACTTGTCAGTCACCAACGAGCCTGCAGCAGATGTGGACATACCCCTCCATAAATCTTCGTCCGCAAAGCCAAGCCAAAGAAGAAGAGATTATTGAGTACTTTTAGGGATAGACCATCCTCATTGGCATCTCACCACTTGACACTGGGATTTCAAAACCCAGCAAGTTAAATGATCAATATCAGCTAAAGAAAATGAGTGTGGGTTGTCAATCAATTAATCCAGGTGTGGGAAATGGAGAAAAATAATTTGATTTAATTTCTTTTTCTGCAAACTGATTTCTCTCAAAAAAAATTTCAAATGCTTATTAGTTAAGAGTGTTTGGTCCCATAAAAAACACAGATAAATTAATGTCCTCACTATTTTTTGCACTGAAAGTTGCCTTCAGGAATGTTCAATGCAAAAGTACTTTGAACTTATGAATGAGGACAGGTTCCACTGCAGTAAATGCTGGCCTGAGAGGGAACAGCGCCCTCATGTGAGTTAATTAATATTAGAAAGCACTACAGTTCAAATACAGTGTCCATATTCAAAGTTCAGATTTATTGTCAGAATACCTATAGTGTATGACATCACATGCAACCCTGAGATTATTTTTCCTATTTATCGGTACCTGTAGATTGTACTCAAGAAAAATATGCATATGCAAAAGAGAGAAATGTAAACTGGCTGTGCAATACATTAAAATAAATATTAAGTAATAAATAATGGCCAAAGTAAGAATTATTAAATTAGCCTCTCATTGAATCTGTTGTGGAGGGGTAGCAACTGTTCCTGAACCTGTTGGGAGGAGTCTTGTGACACCTATACCTCTTTCCTGATGGCAGCAGCGAGAACAGAGCATGAGTAGATCTTTGATAATTGCTGCTGCTCCCTGAGGGGAGACTTTTACAGTGGTAAGAAATCATTTAAGAAATCAGGTGAACCCTGACTATATTATGACCAAGTAGGTAATCAGTAAAGCTTAGCTGCTTCATTTTCATCATTAACTTGATAATTGATTTTAATACTAGGGCACATCAGGTTCAAAACTTCAAATCAAAAATAAAAAATCAATGTGACCAGAAGGCCATTTCAGCCCATCAAATTTAAGCCAGCTCACAGGGCAATTCTATTCCTTCCTCAATTTTTCTTAAAACCTATTCTCCACTCATTGTCTTCAACTCGGCCCTTATTTGATCACTTGCCCACACACCATGGGCAATTTACAGTAGCTAATGAATCCAACAGCTTGCACATCAAACAAAAATCATGATTTCAAAAACTTTTTGGACATATGAGCGTAACAAATAGGAGCAGGCATAAATCGTACACTGCCAGTTAAATAATATGATGAGATCTAATTTAATCTAGTCAACCTAATTCTCATAAGACTAAACCTAATAATATGATGTGATCTAATCTAATCTAGCTAACCTAATTCATCACACCTTGATGAAGGGCTCAAGCCCAAAACGTTGGTATCGTTATCTTTGCTAAACAATGTACACTGTTTGACCTGCTGATTTCTCCAGCATTGTGTTTTTACTTCAACCACAGTCTCTGCAGACTTTCATATTTTACTTTGAGCCAACCTAATTGTCATTTTCACAATCACATGATTGCCTGAACCACATAATCCTTGATTCCTCTACTGTTCAAATAGCTCATATTTTTCAATATTTAATGACAGTGTTCAGTGAAGGGGTAACCTTGGCACTAAATAATTGTTATCAAGTTATCAAGAATAATTTTCAATGACTTACTGGTCTGGATTTAGTTTTACGGGATATAATTTGAAAATCTGAGATGCATGTGCTGGCATTGAAGAGTGTTCAGAGAAAATTCCCAAGAATGATTCCTGGAATAAAGGGATTATCATATGAGGAATGTTTGATTGTACTCCTTGTATTTCAGAAGAATGAGGGGGACCTCATAGAAGCATTTCAAATGTTGAAAGACCTGGTCAGAGTAGATGTGGCAAAGTCGTTTCGCGTGGTAGAGGAGTCTAGAACAAGAGGATGTAACTTCAGGATTTAAAACAGAGATGCCTATTTAAAACAGATATGCGAAGCAATTTCTTGAGCCAAAGAGTGGTGAACCTCTGGTATTTGTTACCACAGGTGGCTGTGGAGGCTGATTCATTGGGTGTATCTAGGGCAGAGATTGGATAAGGCAGGGGTGTAGACTGAGTGGGTGAATGGATCAACTCATGGAGGAATGGCA
Organism: Narcine bancroftii; assembly: GCF_036971445.1. Classification (NCBI taxonomy): domain Eukaryota; kingdom Metazoa; phylum Chordata; class Chondrichthyes; order Torpediniformes; family Narcinidae; genus Narcine; species Narcine bancroftii. The sequence continues at coordinate 391,685,442 of NC_091469.1, forward strand.
GAGCGGACTTCATGGGCTGAATTGTCTATTTCTGCTCTTATATCGTATGTTTTTATGGCCTTATGATAAAAAAATATTGAGAAGGAAGCCATTGATTTAAAGAGGAGATAGTCTGGTGACTATTCATGATATATACAGTTGACATAAACATGAATTCTCCTCTTACATAGCAAATGAAATAATATAAAAAACTTCTCATGTTCCTTTATGGTGGAACAAGATCAGAAAAGTAATGGATAGGTACCGATCAATTGATCAAATTTATGGACTTGAAAGTCCTAAAGATGAGAGGAGGATAATATCAATATTAAGGGATTCTAGAACTAGAGATCTAGGAAGCTGAAAACATGACCCTGATGTCTCTCCTAAACTTCTCTCCCCTAACTTTGTACATGTGTCCTCTGGTGTTTGCTGATCCTGTCCTAGGAAACAGGTGCTGGACGTCCAACCTACCTACGCCTCTCATGTTTTTAAAGGAACATAAAAGAAAAGAATGAAAGGTAATCCGTGAGTGTGTGCGCAAATGAGGGATTATGATAAATTCTCTAATATCTTGGGAGAATGGGGTTCCAGACTGTATATGAAAGTGAGTTTATAGGGGAACAAGATTGAGAAAGAAGAGGGATCAGAAAAGAGAAGTGATGTTGGGAATTGGTTAGGAGAGGAAGCAAAGAGGGATTGTGGAGATATGAGATATTGTGGCATGTAGGAATATGGTTGTGTGGAGTTAAGTGTGAGATAATTGCTCTTTCTGGCTTAGAAATAATGATGAATCTCCCTGGTGAATGTGACAGCTCCCAATTCCCTCTAACAGAGATTTAGGAGGCCAAATTAAGCAGTGTTAAATTTAAATTATTGTCAAAACTGACTACTGTGCTCCCTCTATGGTGATTTAATTTGCTTACATAAAAGCATTAAAGTTAAAACTGAAATGGAATTTTATTTCACATTAACTCACTTTAGACTCCCACTTCCCACTTTAATGAGTCGTTGAAATTATTCCTCAGATGTATGGGCATTTAAAGTGAATCCTTGTATGCATAGTAGTTTAGAAAATACAATGCTGCTCATCACTCTTCAGTTTTTGGCACTGAAGATATTATCCTGTTTATACTGATGTGGCTAAGATTATGATCTTGCACAAATCACTACCTTGCATACCTACTTGGTCTCAGCACATCTGAAAGGTACACTGACCTGCAGTATACAGGTTGGAATAGAACTACATACAATCTGGTGTGAATCAGAGGCTTAAGCTTTTGCCACAATCAGTACCTCCCCCTGTTTTTTTTTAAGCTTGTGCTACTATGTATATGAAGAGATTGATAATTACTATAAAATAGTATGAATTAAAATCAGGTTTCCCAAGAAGCAGACAATGAGGTAATTCCAGGCACGAGAACAAGAAAATGCTGCATATGATAATAAAGCAAAATTCTTAAAAATAAGTGAAGAGATACTTGGGAAGAGAAAGAGAATAGATATGTCACATTGATAACTTTTTATTTAAAATGTAAAATTGAGAAAGCACGCGTTTTAAGTTGCAGAGAGGCTGGAGGGGACAAAGGGACTGTCAGTGATATGGTGGGACTAACATTTTCCACATTACAAAAGTAGTGAGGGCCTCATCTAAAGAAGGTAATCAGTGTTTGTAATTTATAGTTGATCTGCCTAAAGGACTGCAGACAGAGTGAGATGAATGAGAACAGTAGGGAAAGAACAAAAACATTCCTGAACTGTGAGAAGCAGGCTACAGATATTTAGGTAAATTTGAAAAAATGGGGAATGATGGAAATACTCAGCCGAACAGGTAAAATCTATGGAAAGAAAAACTGTTTTGTTGTTTCAGGGTGATGATCTCGTATCAGAACTAGCTAGTCATGGCACCAGCAGAAAGGCTTATCTGAAATAATTGAATTCAATATTGAGTTCTTGGGATTGAATACCTCAAGATAAATGATGAGGTATTTTACCCTGAAGTTTACATTCCTAGAATTGTACAGAAGGAGAGAATGGTCTGAATTAAACTGAGTGTTCTGCAAAGTGATCCCCCAAACTGTGTTTTCTTTTCCCACTATAGATGAGGCCACATTGCAAGCACCAAGTGACATAAATTGAGTGCGGGAAAAAATGAATTGCTGCATGAAGCACTTTTTGTTGGGCCATTGGCCTTTAAATTTCAAGTGGTCAGTGTGTATAGAAAATGTACTGAGAAAGGGAATGTCCAGTGGAAATGAAATGAAAGACTAGACCAGAGAGATGGAGAATGATAGTCCCTTTGGAATGCTAAAGGGAGTAAAGGAGGGGAGGGCAGGAGAAAATATACTTGATGATTGAATTTCATTGAAAGTGGTAGAGGCTGCAGAGGGTGACAGGGTAGAAAATGTTCTGGTTGGAGGAGAGGGTTGCAGCAGAAGAGCAAGACCACATTTGAGGGCCCTGTAGACTGGGTAGATGTGAGATTTTCCATCCCACTGATGCTATTTGCCCTGTTGAATATTTGCAGAATGTTCCCATGTGATTCCTGGAATTTGTCTCTCTGGTAAGGATAGAACTCTCTCTGATTTCAAAGCCAGTGAATAAAGTGAGGAGGCACCACATGGCACCAGCTCTTACTTAAAAATAAAATTAGGGCCACCCCAATTCCAACCCTCATGCCAACGCATTAACAATAATGATTAAATGAATTAATAATTGCCATTTATCTGTCATTAACTTTCTGCTAAGAAATATAAATGAGGATTTTAAAGAAATTCCTAACCTATACATATAAAACAATTAACATGTAGGTAAAAGGCAAAGATTGTGGATCAGAAAGAATCAATGATCAATGCTCGACCACAAGGTTTTTGAGCAAAAAGGGTAATGTAAACTATTATCACTTACGAGATATTTAAGTTGTTGTGTAACTTTCAAAGGAAAAAAGGTTGGAACTCACAGGAATATCAATTATTTGGAGTTGACAAATTTTTAATCTTTTAAAACAATTTTATACTCACAGAACCTTGTTCATTGCCGCTGAAATTTGGATTCCAGATTGGAATTGTAACCTTCCACCTGGAAGCAGAGCACATATTTTTGTTAGTTCATTTTTGTAAACAGGTCTTGATATAGTTTTTTGCTTTCCTTTAAATATGTGATTTTGTTGAAATAAAATGTATTTACAGTGCTTTTATTTGGTCGATCTTGTGTTTTGACTTGAATGTTAATTAAAACCAAGATGGCATTAAGCCCTAAAAAATGAAGAAAATTCATTTTCAACAAAATCAAAATTACCAAAGCAACATAAAGCCTGGGTGCTTTGATATATAGGTTATATATACTTATAATGGAGCTAACATGTTTCTCTCCAATCTAATATTGCTTGTCCTGCTGTGTGCTTCTTTGTTAATGTGGAAAAGTATGACAGTAGTTTAATTAACCATAAAACATGTAAATGTTAGAGATGATCGCTTGATGGCAGTCTAATCCACACAGTTCTTCATAAAATGCAGGCGATCCTTGCATTAAAATGCAAGGAAACATTTATTTTGGTTTAGTAAATTTGTTCCAACAGATTTTAAACAAGCATGTGTCCAACTTGATTTTTATTTTACATTGTTAGAAAGCGTGAGTCATGTTTCGTTTTCAAATATATCTATCTATATATTTGTTCCAGTTTATTTTTCTTGGGTTGTTTTAACAAGACACAGTGAGCCAACATCAAGACGCTGTCTTTTAAACAGAAAGCACATATCTTTTGAATGTGCTGTTCCAACCAACTTTAACTTTGGCTGCTACTTGTTCTTGACTCAGAATAGTGAACGCGGTCAACATGTTCATCCTGAAACCCAGTCTCCAACAAGAATCAGGAGAGCAGATAGGTTCGTCCGTTAAATAAACGTTTTAGTGGCACAGTAAATGTATTACAGAACTCGAAGCCGAAAATGTAATAAAAATCTGATATTTTACGTCTCAACAATAACCAAAGGTCTGCCAAACTAACATTATCGTGCCTAGAGACCAGGAGTGAGCTTTGAAAGGAAAATTGGGATGCAGTTGTACAAACATACATTTGTGAACATTTTGACTGTTAACGTCCAACAAATAACAAATGTATTCACATTAATTGCATCTCAGTATGTTGTAGTCCAGAAAATGAAAATCGTGTACACCGGTGGCTTCTGGAGACCGCGCGTGTTTATTGTGTGTGTTTGTTCGCGTTCAATGAAGATGACCGGTTTAAATGAGTAAGAGGTGGTCTGGAATTTTAGATTTTAATACCATCCTGCAAGAAAACCAGTTGTGAATTATAGCTTTCTCTATGGAGACGCAAACTCTGGAGACTTAAAACTGTTATATTATGTCACTCAAAGCAACCAATTCCAATATTAAAAAATTTGTGCGTTTATTCGAAGAACCGACGCCAAAAAAAAACATCTATTCCAGATTTTGCTATTGTCAATTTTGATTTTAAAATGTTAACAGACAACCAGCGTGGCAGGGAATTAAGACATGGTTTCCACGAAAGGCATTAATGCCAACGCCCCATGGCGAAAGTTGCCTTTGTTATTGGACATCGTACTGTGATGTTATTTACCAACATTCGCTGTACAATGGCTCCGTGCTTTGTATTTTGAGTTATACGCTGTTTTGTGTTTAAGAAACTTTGAGCATGGTGTTAAACGAGTTGAGCGAGTTACGGTCTATTATATTATCCAATGGAACGCGTCCATCGAGTGCGTAATAGCGCAATTAGGGATTTAACCAAGACTTTGCTGTGTCCCAGCCACAGTCTGCCTGATTCCCTGCAACACCCACAGTCATGTCGACATAGATCACTCCTACTGCCCCCTTCCTCCCTCCCACCAACCCCCGGACCCGCGCGGGCGCGCGCGCACACAAGCACCGCGCCATCGACCCACCCCCGGTCCCAGGGCTATGACAGCAATATTCGATCGCAAGGTTCCCAGCATCCGGACAGATCAGCAGGGCACTTTCCAACACAGCATGCACCACCCGGCGCAGGAATCGCCGACCCTACCTGAGTCCACGGCCACCGACACGGGTTACTACAGCTCCGGCGCCTCTCATCACGGCTACTGTTCGCCTTCGTCTTACGGCAAAGTTCTCAACCCTTACCAGTATCAGTACCACGGAGGGAGCGGCTCGGCCGCCAGTTACCCAGCCAAAGCGTACCAGGACTACAGCTACCCCGGCCATTACCATCAGTATGCCTCGTACGGCAGGGCTCCGCCGACATGCAACCAGTCAGGTAAGGGGCCATTTTTTCGCAACTTCTCCACCAGTTCCTTCAGCATGTCTTGTTTGTCGTAAGGCCATAGAAATGCTCCCCCATCCGGACCCACTTTCAGCAATTCCTGTCCCGAGCATCTTTCTCTTGGAGCTCCAACAGGTTCGACGGAATCTGGGGTTCCAGTCGAACGCCAGCTTGGGAAACACAATGCCCTGTGGGATTTTTGCATTAAAGCTGGGACCGAACGTCAACCGCTGCAAAGACCGAGAAATATGGGCGAGTTATGCACAAGTCCAAATAAATCTCACTTTTCCAACCTCCACTCTCGGCTTGTTCGTCCTCGGTGAGGTGAAAGTGTCCGTCTCTCCACTAAATGGGGAGAGTGTTCTCGTTTTTGCTGGTGGCAAATTCTTTCAGGGGATCGTGGCTCGTTATTTTTAAAGAGGGACGTGGAGACAAAACAAAATTACTACATGAGACTGGGATGTAAAATGGGACTTCGAGGTGTCTCTCTGGTGGAGTTTTAACCCAGTAGGACTGACAGTGAAATCTCGAACCGCTGAGCCCGCTCAGAGTCCCGCGGCAAAGCGAGCTCTCGACTTTCTGGACCCTTGTCTCCCGCTCCCTGCGCGTTTATTCTGGGATCAGGCCGTTTTGTTCGGATTTTGAAAACTAAAGTGTGGATTTTCGATTTCAGATAAAAACCTTAGCGATCCCGAAGTCAGGATGGTAAATGGGAAACCGAAAAAGGTTCGCAAGCCTCGTACTATCTACTCCAGTTTCCAGCTGGCAGCTTTACAGAGGCGCTTCCAAAAAACCCAGTATCTGGCATTGCCGGAGAGAGCCGAGCTCGCGGCATCGCTGGGGCTCACTCAGACCCAGGTAAAACCACAAAGCCCCGCAGCGAGAACCCCAGCGGCCGCCGCCCGAACCACGCCGAATCACGGCCACGTAGGACACATGATCTGCGAGTTTTTGCGAGTCGTCACCATTTTTATGTTTCGTGTCCAGGAGAATACCCCAGATTAAACACGGGGCTAATTGTGTCTGCGCAATGCTCAATGTAAATCTGTGCAAAACAAAACCAAACTCTGTAGCTGACCCTGGGATTGCCTCGTCTCGCCGACTTAATGCGGTCGACATATAAACAGAATGTAAATATATATGTTTATATGTAAGATCTAGAGTTCACGCGGCGCGGCTTCCCTCGTATTTGAGCTCCAGTCTTCGTGTTAGTTTAAAACACCAGTCATCTCCTACCGCCTCCGTTCGAGTGGCGAGAATGTGCCTCGCTTCCAACTCGATCGAAGATTAAAAATACTTGCAAATATAATCCATTTGTCATTTTAGTTCACTCTTTGGAATTCACCATAAGTGGCTTGAAAATTACATTGCATATTTTAATGCGATGTTGCATTTTTAAAAGTTTGAACGTAAAGTTAAAATTCTATTCGGGCTGTTTACGAATCATTTCCAAAAATTAGAAAATCTTGTGATTAAGAGAGGAAGGATTTCAATAAATACAAACATCGAGAAGGTATGGGAACGTGCACTTACTTTTTGAACTTTTTTTTTACGCCATATGGGTAAAAATCTATTATTTGCGATAAACTCGCTGCCGAGGATTCGACTGGAATGTGCGGGGCTCACTGGATTAATGGGACCCAGAACAATACAACCTCAAATCCGGCGGCTGCAGGGTGAAGAGCAGATGAAGCTGGTTTAATTTAGAACAAAAGAAGCATTTGAGCAATAAAGGGGCAGGATGCAGAGGGGGGAAAAAATCGCATAAAAATAAGTAGTTTTCTGTTTATTACGAAGCCCCGTGAACGGATATTTTCTCTGATATTTGTTTACAATGTGAAGTAGCTTCTCAAGGAGTGAATGCAGAATTTACCATTAGACTTGGACTGTTCATGTAGCCCTGGAGGGGGAGGGGAGAAATATACAGCGTCGTTTTGCTAAATTCATTTCTGGTTTGTGATTATTTAAATAATTGTCTTATTTATTTTGGCAGGTTAAAATATGGTTCCAGAACCGAAGGTCAAAAATCAAGAAGTTCATAAAAAATGGAGAGATCCCCCCAGAGCACAGCCCCAGTTCCAGTGACCCCATGGCCTGCAATTCTCCTCAGTCCCCGGCTGTTTGGGAGAGTCACAGCTCCTCAAGAGTTATCCACACTCATCAAACCCTCAGCCACAACCCATCCCCCTCAGGCTACCTCGAAAACACCGGTTCCTGGTATTCAAGTCCCAATGCCATTAATTCTCACCTGCAATCTGCAAGCACACTACATCATCCACTAGCTTTGGGATCTGGGACGATTTATTAATTTGAAATATATTACAAAGTGGATTGGTTATGACCGACAAACAGTGGAGGTATGCAAAGAAATGCTCGTTTTGTTCAGTTGGAATCCAGAGAAACCAAACTCTCCAGTTCAGTGAAATTTCTGACACTGTCCTCTTGTTCGGTGCATTTCAGTTCTCTGCATTTCAAAGAGGAAAATTGGCTAGTTTCCCAGTGGACTTCATGGCCAGCTTGGACACTGTCAACGTTGCCTTTTACTCGTAGGCTATGACCCCACCCCCCAACCTGACTGGACTTTTCAGTCACACCTATCTCTGTACATACGTGTAGATAGTTGGATTAAACTGTATATTCTGTTTAAATAAAATTATTGACCCTTCAGACAACATTATTGTTGGAAGCTTATTTGATACAAATTGTGTGGTCAGACTGAATGATGTCGTTAACAAATGTTGGTATTGTTATTTGAAGGACTGGCCAAAGTGCTTACCAGGAGCAGAAAGTTAGTTATATGTATTATGCACTTAGTTTGAAATTCAGCAATCAAACTGTAATGCTAATTGGTAAAATGCTCTACTGAATTACATTTTGAGAGAGATAAGATTCAAGTGAATTAATTAAATATAAGGAATATTTAAATGTTTTCGATTCTTTTTTTTTACAGCCGGGTGCCTTCCACCTTTTATTTAGTTATTTCCCTGAGTCATGCCTAAAAAAATTAAGAAATCATCATCAATTTGGGCCTAGATTTAACTTTCTGAGTTTGTGCTACACTGTCATGTAAAAATCTTGGAAGAGAAGTAAACCCAATTGAATAGAATAAATGGTGCCTACAGAAATCCACAGTGTAAACAAATGGAACACGTGTGTACAGAGTAAGAAAATAGATATAAATTTTATCCGTTTTATCCTAAGTTGCATTGCTAAATATTCATGCTGATTCACGTGTTTAAAGTTAAGGTTATTTTTAAGATAAGTGTGGACTTTTGGAAAAACTTTTATCGCTTGGTCGGGCATGCAATCAAACGTCTTGGACATAGGTTCTCCAAGAACTAAGGTAAGGTGTCAGTAATTATGTCCTGGACATGAAAAAAATAGGGAATATTTCCATTGCAATTATTTGATAGCCAAAGACAAAACTCGGCAAAAAAAAAAAATTGGTTGTCGCTCGTTGGCTGTCCTCCGATAATCACAAATAATATGACACGGGGTCTGACTTCCGACCAGCGAATTCACACATTATCGAGCGTGACATATTTTGAGATAAACTAATAACGCATCTCCAGAAAACAATATTTACAAAAAGGATCATCTTAAACTCCCGAAAGAATTACCTGGTGTGATTTTTTAAAACTATTTCTATAAATAAAAATTGCCACTCGTATCTTTGTGGGAGATATGATTATCTACATTAAAATAGCCCAGCTTTCCTTTAAATAAATCATATTAAAATTAAATGCGAATTGAAGTGATGGAGTTTTTGTTCCTAATTCGGGTAATCATCTAAAGAATCCCGTAGTCGTCGTTGTGCAGTGAGTTAATTCCGCTTAGGATAACACGGATGAATTTTATATCTATTATCTTACTCTGTACAACTCACAAAGGCGACGGGGTTTTATGTCATCTAAATGATGGCCGCTGACTGTTTATTCAGCAGGGCTATACTTAACCGCGAAATCCCAACAGATATGTGGCGGTGACTTCTTGGTGCAGGTAACAAAATAAAACAAGGCGTACCATTAGGATTCCGCAAAGATGTGGATACTCTACTGATGTCATAATTGATGTATTACTGCTGGGTCTTGGCGGAGAGGTGGAAATTGGTGGGTGGTTGGCCGAACTTAGTGAGATCTTTATAATGTTGAGCTATTGTAAATGTGCATCCTCGATCGAGCATGGAGTGAATAGACATTAAATGCATAGGGGCGTATCATAGCATCTAAAAAAATTAACAGCCCTGTCCAGAGGCGGCAGATGAGAAACTTGCTATGAGATCGCCATGCATATAAATGAATTTCACCGGGAAATAACGTCGTGGTGTTAGTGTAGTGGCATTAGACCCGCTTGAACTTCCATTCATGACAGACCATTTCCATTACAGAAATTAATAATGAACACAATCCTAAAAATCTAACCGACATTATATTGTCCCCACGCGCATATGGTCTTCTCGGTGAGCACTTTTAAACGGAGGATGCCAAGTTCAGTTGAGAACTGTAGATACCTGCTCTTCTGACTGGTGATGAAACAGGGGGTTGAAAAGCATCCTTCGTGCCTTAAGGCAATGGAGTGTTATAGGTGGGACAGGATCTGACCGCTGGAATTTGTTGTGTTCGTTTCTCTGGTAGCTGAGCTCTCCTGGAGATTGACTTGCAGACTTCCCGCAGACTTTCTTTCTCTTTGTATTGCCCACAATTAGCAGCTTTGAGTGTGGCAGAGAGGAGCCGAGAGGGCGGCAGTTAAGATCACAGAGAGCTGCATTCCTGTGGGTGCGGGCCGACTCCAGTGCAGGGCTGCTTCCAGTCACCACCCGTCTCAACCAACACACGTTTGATTATTGGAAAAAAAGATATAAATATAATAAATTGAAGTATTTTCGGGCGCGAAATTTTAACTATGCACATGGAAGTAACGTGCACACTCTTATACGGACAAGACGTTCACGACCATAGACACTGTGAGACAAGGCACCTGTACATTTGAGAGAAACGCTAGACAAAGGCAAGACTACGGTTGGTGCATTTCGTCAAGAACTCATTTCTACAAAAAAAAATTCTCTCGTTTATTAGCCGTTTAGAGCTAATTATTCATTCAAGTCCTATTGAAAAATAAGCTGACATCTCCCTGCAAGGATATGCCGCCAAAAAATATCCGTTTTTGTTCATTTTCGTTAATGTGGGTAAACACGGTACAGCTGCAGAGAACGTTCATTTTCTATCTAAAATGGTAACGAATCTAGGCAAACAAAATGGAAAGATGTGAAATAGAAACATGAAAGCAGACGTTGGCGTCTTTCGCTCGAAATATTAACCCCGGCTTTTGCGTCCTTCTACAATTACTGGGATTTGAGATCGAATTAACTCGTGTTTTACTACTACATTGTAGTCGAGGGAAAATGAGTAACACATTTGTTGATGTTATTCTATCCGTATAGCAATCGAAGCATTAAAACCTGTCAAATCACAACCTTTTTTAATTGTTAAGCTGCATGTCCAACAACAAGCTTGGCTTGCTGTAATTTGATACGACACGCAACTGTGATGTCTGAAGCTCGTTGAATGCGACTGTATAATTGAAGTATCTAAGGATTATGGCATGTTGCACGTTTTACAGCATGAAAATGCAGCTCCGTCTAATTACTTTCATCGTGCTTCATGCGGCAACAATTTGCCCGACGTCAAGTTTTGTTTCTGAATTGTTAACGGAGTGCGAATGGGGTGGAGAGTTTTTCAAGCATGGATGGACTGGACAGACATTCATAGGCATATTCAAGGGGAAACCACGGTTCTCTTCCACTTTTTGCCTCTTTATCATTGGTCCATTCTAACTTGAATAATAGTTGAACTCGTTTTGAACCACGCGTTCAGATGGTTCTTAATAGCAAGTAACAGGGTAAAGAGCTGGGTATTGGGTTGTGGATGGGCGGGGTTCATTTATTAACATTTCACACCTGATGTAAACGAATCAGCGGAAGGGAAAGTCCCTTGTTGGTCTTTTTTGCTGCTTTGAATATTCTTCATGTTCTCGTTTCATTTGTATTTTTATTGGCATTCTGCGGCGACTTCCCATTTAATGTCGTGTTGATGCCCGTGAATCTTTCATTTGAGAGACTGATTTACTTTGAATTACTTTGGTGATAGCGTTTCTTTCAAAGAGAAAACGGTTTTGAAATATTGCGGAATTTGTTGTAAATGTTGAGATTTTTATTTCTCTCGGTGGCACTTTGGATAAATAAAACTTGACTAAACCGCCCCAATTAAGAATAAGGATGTATTCTGTGCGGAATTAATGACGGGAGATAAAGCGAAAGCCAATTTCCAACTTTCAGACCATGCTGATACTAGGCCTGTTCCTAAACAACTTACAGTATGCCCAATGTTAATGAAACAAGGTCTCGATTATTATTCTATGTCAGTGCATGCGAACCACGCCACGCATAAATTTCAGCTTTCATAACCAATCTAACAGGCGTCTGAACCTTCCTGACTAACATCCCATGTGAGACTTTGTCAAAGGCCTTACTAAAGTCCATGTGGACAACATCCACAGCCCTTCCTGCGTCAGCTTTCCAGGTAAACTGAAAAATTATAAGATTTGTTCAACACGACCTACCACGCACAAAGACATGTTGACCATCCCTAATACCTATATATCCGATCTCTTAGAACACTTTCCAATATCTTATCTGCCACTGATCTGAGGCTCACCGGCCTGTAATTGCCTGGGTTATATTTTAAGTAATTTTTTAAAACAACGGAATAATATGAGCTACCCTCCAATCCTCAACCACCTTACAGTAAATAAGGATGTTCCCTCAAGGGCAGAGGGAATATCTTGTCAGGTTCTGAGGAATTATCCACCTTTATTTCACTCATTCGCCCAAATGACGGCGAAAGTAGTCGAACTGGACATTTGCAGCGATATAACTCGTAGTAGTTATCCCCCAGTCTGCTTTAAGATGTTATTATTATAATCTGGACATTGACAATTGCCTATAATTTGCAAAGATGCACCTCTCTTGACTGAGGCTTTATCAACCTAACTATTCCCAAAATACTGACAGCGGTAACAGCAATTTTTGCTGGCAATATAAAAAATGAAGGGGTGTGCAAACACTTACACGCCTGATACGTTCACTCAATCGGTGTAGCGAAACCTTCTGCCTGGTTATATAGTACAAATATTTGAATCATCACTTAAACACAGGGTCACAGTGTTCTCTGATGCAAGATTGGAAGGATTGTCCTTCGAACAGACATGCCTGGTAGGGGTGAAACTCGCTTTTATGTATACTTACATATTAAGGAATCTCGTGACATGTTCTGTTGATGAAGGTAAACGAGTTTATGCCTGACAACACGGGGTTTGCGGTTTTGTGAATTATTCGGGACTCCCTGTTTGAAGTCGATCATGGATATTCTATTTCCTCCAGACAGCAGGACTTAGGTGTGTAAAAACACAACGCTGGAGAAAGTCAACAGGTCAAACTGTGGACTGGATATAGCAAAGATAAAGATATATATCCGACATTTCGGGCTTGAAATGTTTGGAAAAATGTCGGCCAAGGACTTAAGCGTGGATTGTTTGACGGATGGAGGGGGTTAAGTAATTTTGCAAATGATAAGCCCAATGAAGAATATTTAAAAAAAAATATTAAATATGCTGTTACGTCGCAGGCTCCATGGACAACTTAGAAAGATAATCAGTAGATGCCCAAGGCTTCACAAATCCTCTCTCTCTCTCTCTCTCTCTCTCTCTGCCTGTCCGTCCGTCTGGATGCATGTGATTTTACAAGCAATGCGCAAATTACATTAGCAGTTGACAACAAATCTGAGTTATTGTAATAACTTGGCAACGTATGTCAGCAGGAGTATTCTGTCAAACTCTGATTGGCGATCTTGTAAACTGCTTGTGATCTCCAGAAAAATACATTTAATACGGTTTTTGTTCTGTAATGTGCAATTGGCTACAGGCTACGGGGAATCTTTTTAACTCTGTGTATGGCGTGCTAATTCTTTCCTAACTTTCCAAATCTTTTTTGCATGGTACGTTGCTGCGTTGTTCTGCCGATGTTATGGTGACAAGACAGACAGCAATCGGCCATGTTTCCGATGAAAGTAAAATCTTGGTTGAGAGGAGCCGGAGCTGATGGATGAAACCATTCCTCGCGTTTCCACCAACGAGGCAGCGCGGTTGCCATTTCGGCTCTAATGTTCTCTTTCCACTAAGGTTCTGAGACATTTTGATGAGAGAGAGAGAGAGAGCGTGTGCGAGTGTGTGTGAGTGAGTGAGAGGAAGGGAGAGGGGGGAGTCTCGAAAGGTGAAAGTTCTGATCTCTGCGCAGTCCACATGCGGAATATCGGCGCTGTTACTTCGCCCACCATTTCTACTGCTGAACATCAGCGGGCGGTTCGAGGGTCAAGCGGAAATGCAACATCAGCCCTGAAAAAAAAATGGAAATTAACTCGAAATTCTCGGGTTTTCTTTCTTGAGAAGCAGGCAAGCTGGAGGAGATGGAACCTAAATGCTCATGTGCTACCTCCTCACATTCCCCAAAGCAACAACAAAACCAAGCAGCTCCTCACCACCGGGACGCGGATGTGATCTGAAATCAGCATCCATATTCTCCATTAAACATTTCCTTTGGTTCTCACAAATAAAAGACGGGGTGGTTCCTGGTACTGGGATATCTATACGTTGTTATTTGCATTGCTTCATTCAGAAGCAAACCAATACTTCCCAGAGATGGCAGACACGTGTTGGGGAAAATGTTCACAAGAAGTACTATTTAGCACTCAGATCAAGTTCTCCACGTGTAGTCTTTTAATTCTTAATCGAGCACATTCGCTTTGGGAATTGAACACTGGAGTGGACAAACAACTGTTACATAAACCCTGCTTCCTTTTGGGAATTGAACACTGGAGTGGACGAACAACTGTTACATAAACACTGCTTCCTTCACTGGGCCAGATGAACCGAAACATCTCCACCAATGAAGAGAGTAAAATGTCCTCCGCATGTTTCCTCTTTTCTGCCTCGTAAACAGGTTCTAAACTCTTATGTGATTGTCATCGACACGGTCTTGAAAGGCTGAAGCTGTGCAGATTTCATATCTCAAATACCAAATCGTTTTACTTATTTAAAGAAAAAGAACATTACAATGGATTTTCATGGGGAAATAGTGATGGCCAAAGGCAGAGCAATATTTACAAACATCGTTGATCTTTCTGATGCAAAAATATTGTATAAATGTTCGCAGTTGTTTTACATTTAATGTTAAGGAGTCATTATTTCTTTACAATGTAAAGATGGGTCTCAGAAAAAAAGGGTGATTGGATTATATTATAACCCTAGCGCGTTTATTTTGTCGTTGGAATCCTCATTAGATTAGTGTTTTCAATTTGAATTCAAAGATGCTCGAGATATTTCTTCCGACGAATCTAAGGGCAATCTCCAAAAGGCACTGTTGAAATATTTGTCTAATAAGACACAATGACGAAAAGAAGGGGTGATGATTCCCTTTAAAATGCATTTATGTGGCGACACCCCTAACCCTAATGTATGGGGTATTGATGACCTTATGTTCAGAAATCCTAGATGTAAAAGTAAAAGTTATGCTTGATCTGCGATCAAGTCAGACTCAGCTTCCCCAGATGTGTCTACATGTAAAAAGCTGCTGAGGGGCAAAACTAATGTCAGTGCACTTACCCAATATACTATGTTCATGATCAACGAGAAAGTGGGTTTAAATTGTGACTTTAATACAAATTTTGAATTGCTGATTAATCTTGCTTATTTGTAATTTAAAAAAAAAATCTACCAAGGAATTGAATTCTCTCCGATTTATTCCACAAATTTCATCTACTATTTAAGTGGTTGTGTACATTAAAATGGGCATTGAGATTATTATTTAAAGCCTATGTTTTGCTTAATTGATACAAATGTAGCATTGTGCGGGTTTTGTTTTTGTTTCTAAAATCAACCTTTGAGGTTCAATTTCTTTTACAGATATCTTTCTTTTTGCTATGTCTACTGGGTTGGATTAAAAAAAGCTGCATAACACAAAATTCTATTCTTTCCATTTTGTTTCATTCTTCTTCTTCCAGCACTTAAATAACGAAAGCTCTTTAGTATTAAAAGTGGGAGAAAATTACATATAATTACCTTTGACTGTAAAAACGCTGTAATCAGCGGGCTGAATCAAAAATTACCCTAATTATAGTCGCTTTTATGATGGTCTAAACCTTTCTCGCGAATAATACCGTAAATTGTACCAAGTATCAGCTTTAAATTGAACGGGGCTGCAGCTGGAGGTTTTTGTTTAGTATTGATCATGTTGGATTTTTTACATGAGACTTTTTGAGTTCGTGAAAATCAGTCAATATTGCGAGTGGAGTGGCGAGTCCATTAGATGAGATCAGAACCGTGGTTGATAATAGAGCTCTGTAATTTATTTCCTTGGTTGTTCACAAGAACCAAACAACTATATCTCGGTAAGTAATAATGATTTTGCACATACTGAGAGTTATCGTCATTTTGGGATCGTGGGCATGTCTTTTCTTCGTCATTTTAGATAATTGGCCAAGTTTCAACGGCTTTCAATGTGATGTTTATAGGCCCATGGAAACAAAGGATCAAACTGACCCTCCTTTTCATCATTTGGTTGTTTCTAGCTTAGTTAAAATATTCACCTGTGAATTATATTTAACTCTAGCGAGGTCTCAAATGCCGACAAGGAGGTGCATTAGTATGACTTAAAATAGAATATCAGTTTATTTTCCATCATTGCTTTCACCTGAAGCGAAATGGTTTTTTTTTAACCGTGGATTCCGTGATATTGCTTTATACTCGAATATGTCGATTTAAGGCCTGCGGCGGAAATGTTAAGTTTGTTTATAATCGATAACTGCTTTGTTGTAATGCAGCGCAGCTTTCTGCGGCGTTATGATTTTTTTTTTACCCTGCATTGTCCCTAACAATAACACTTGAGCCTAATTTTCTGGATGCAATTTGAAACCAAACTTCAGGCTTTCCCTTTCAAAATATTCTATACTTTACCAAACTGGACAAATGATTCAGTGAAGTGAATCTCCTTCCATGTAGTTTTGAACAAAGTTGACCACAAGACACGTTGATATTTTTGATTTATTACTCAATATGAAAGAAACATAAAACATATAAACTATGTACACCTACAAATTAATCAATATATACATACTCGTGTCTTTTCATCTGCTTCCAGTGCGTCTTAGCATTACCAACCTACGCCGTTTTAAAATCAGCATAAAATCTTCCACAATGCATTCGCATTTTTTATAATTGGTTCCCATGGACTCTCTAGAGACGGTGGAGGCCTTTTATGCAATGTCTACAGTCATCGACCAATCCTCCTTTTAGCCCATTGCTTGTCCAATTTAACATGGCTATTAGCAACTGTAATCGCTGCTGGATCATCCATTGAAAATAGCGCGTGGGTACCTTAACCCCATTGATTTCACTCCATGGATAGATTTTTTGGCTTCAGGGTGTTACATCATCTGCCTTTGCATGGTGTCTTGGTGGCTCGTCGAGTACCAGGAGGAATAGCCAGCCATATAACTGTTAGAGGTCATATTGACGCCTTTGGCCGAAGCTGAGATGTCCCACACTGGCGGGATGGCTGGGGAACGAGGGGAGAGACCAGCCGACCCGGACATGGAATCATTCTCAAGGGGATTCCCGCCCTGTTTCATCAGTTTCTTAAACTTTGAGCGTTTATTCTGGAACCAGATTTTCACCTACAATAAATAACACGTGTTTAAAATGTAAATGCACGGCCTTTAAACGGCAGTCAGTAGCTTTGTTCACAGTTAATAAAATTGTCAACGGTACTGACATTGAAAAGGTAACATGGTATCGAAATATAATCCGAAACGATATTGCGAGAAAGACTGAAAAAGATAAATATCTGTACGTAAGCACTTCGGTCGATTTCTATAAATAATTCTGTATAAATTATAGTATTCTGGTAATTTGTTTAAATGTCCAAGTGGGTGGATCATTGCGTTACTGTGTGATAATTAAATAGTATATAAAACGTTTTACCGAAATGGAAGAGAAAATATGCTCGGTATTGCGATCAAGCAATAACGTTGTAAATCAAGGGGTGAACATTACGCAATCGTCTGAATAATCTCCACAAGAGTGGATCCTTTTGCAAAGCTACTTTATGGTTCCTAACGTCCTGCTTCTCGGGCAACATTGGATACAATACATTCGTCAAAACTATTTAGTGAAACAAGAAAGGCTGCAGGCGCTGTGGTTGTAGTAAATGTTGTGTATTGACCTCAAAAAGCTTTTTCGCTGATTTAAACAAGTTAAGAGCACATATTAACCTCGTGTATGTACTACATTATTCCGTATTGATAAGCTCTGCCCGTTCGGCATTTCAATGAAGTTCAAAATACAACAGTAGAGTTTTAAGAGGCCAAAGAAGAAAAGTTTGGTGTTTATGCCGTTAACTCAATGGCACCTGGTTCCAGGATGTAGAAATTCATAATGGCCACGATCACCGGTTTAAAGAGTTATCATTTTTACGGTGGAATTTGTATATTTCAAACAGACATTAAACATCCTGGTGGCTCCACTCGGGAAAGTTAGACAACGGCGGACTTTTATAAAATTGCAACAATGTTGCCAAGAATGACTATGTATACGGTTCCGATTTGTGGCATAGCTGCTGCTTCAGCCATTTTGAGGAAATATATGCGAGTGAATACGCGGATTTTATTTCTTCCTCTTTTATCCCTCAACGATTAACTCCTTTACGTCATAATTGTTTCGTGTCTCATCGTTCCCCACCTCGCTATCTCCATCCCCCAATCCCTCAGCATCACCACCGACGTTCCCCTTAAGAAACAAAGGCGAGTCAATATGGTCTGTACTTGTCAAGCGGGTCAAAACAGACAGCGTAATCAAAAATGTCCATTGTAAACTTGACTGGTAAGCTTGATGTCCAAGTGCAAAATAGGGTTAGTCATCCATCATTCCAACTACAATGCTTTCTGGAGCTTTCAAATCTGGCGTATTTGGGGTTTATTGCAATGAGCATTGCTAAAGATATTGAAAGAAATTTGACAACAGCAGAAAAAGATTTACTTAGAACCCACACTCTTAGTATTGTTGTGTTGCATTGTTTCATACGTCATGAAATGTCTTAGAAAGAGTGACGTCCAAGAAAATATGTTTTTGAAAAATAAATAACATCACTTGTTGGAACAATGCAGTGCACACGCATCTTTATAATGTTGCAAGGCTCATATCACCCAATAAATCATTCTGTTTTCATTAGTTTGATTTTAAATAAATATTTTAAGCAAAAAAATGGATGCGTGAGAAAATTGTTTATTGAGACATTTAAACGGCGTGAAATACGAATTCTTTAATTGATTTCCAATGAGGCCATAATTTTGCAATTTGTAAAAGTAAATCAATGCCTGGAACGACTACCAAAATGGAAGACGTATTACTCTCAACTGTCAAGAGGCACTTAAGTACTTAATAAACTCGAAATTCTGCATATTTTTTTGTTCACCTCCCAAGGATGTTCCGGTAGTCATCAATGGAACCTATATTTTAAACAAATTCCGACTTAGAAGTCTATCTCAGAAAAAAATTGGAAGATCGTTTATCCAAGGATTGAAAACATTACAGACTATTTGCCAACTTATCTTGCTAAAGGAAGAACCTATGTTTATTTCTGAGCAAATGGCAAACTATCAATTATATTGCACGATCCCAAGCTTATGTAGAGTTTTTAAGCAAGTGATGGCACTTCCTTTAATCCCTGTTTCAAGGATAACTAAATCGAATTCAGATTTGAAGGGACTACACTCGAATCCAGCCAAAATGTACAGTAACCCTCACTTTCTCTTTTTAATAGTGTCATCTTTGACGCCCGCAAATGAAATGGGCCATTTAATTTTGTAACAAGGCTATCTTTAGAGTTGTCTAAATATACAGAGGATGCTTTGGGCTTGATGGACGAAAGAAAGGGAATATTTTAATGCTGGATATGCTGTCATGTATTTGCACGTGGACTGTACATATGGCCAAATTGTGGTGAACAGATTTATTCTATTGTGGTTTTGCATGAGCTTCGCTTTAAAAAAAAACAGACATAAGCAGCAAATCTCAGCGTTTACAGTTGAACCAACAATTCTTTTCAAACAAACATCAAATAAAGTGGGATCAAATAAAAGGCAATGGGCAATTGGAATCGACGCTTAAATTAAGTCACATCCAATTCCTTTACCTCAAAAATATCCAGATAAAAGAGTAAAAAAACACGATGTTGTGATTTGATTAATCTGATATTCGCTGAACAAGAGCCACGTGGTGCTCTTAAAGCCGCAGTTACCATTTTGTTCTTTGGAGCAAGTAGCCGTTTTGATGTAGCTGAAACAATGCAGGAAGATAATTATCTTAAACTGAAAGAACGGCATTTAATGCAACGTGGATAATGTGGTCGAAACGTTCCAGTGATAACGTTCCTGTGCCACATTTTTTGAGCCATTTCATGCATCGAGCTGGTAACAAGCTGATTGAACGTTCATAGTATTTGTACATAACTTGAAAAATAGAAGGGTTGCAGGAAGTGCAATAAGTGAGGTCCGATGTTCTTTCCTGAGTACTGTACCTGAGTCTGCGTGAGTCCCAGCGAAGCAGCCAGCTCGGCTCTCTCGGGTAATGCCAAATATTGAGTTTGTTGGAAACGGTGATTTAACGCCTGCAGCTGTAGGCTTGAATAAATAGTTCGAGGCTTGCGGATCTTTTTCCCTTTCCCATTGAAGCGGATCTCACCGTTTTCAATCACTGTTGTCTTTTGTTGTTCTGGAAAACAAGCATATGCCGACATGTTCCACGGCCCTGTTCACAGCTTATTTCTATGTAATTTACTTTGCTATTCTCTCTCTTTCTCTTTCGCACACTCTCACCCTCTCCCTCCTTCTCCCTCTGCCCCCTTGAAAGACGTTAATAACCTCGCTAACAGTTCCACCGGGTTACAATCTATCTTTAGTTCCTTAACACCAGTCCACCCTCGCAGCCCTCTCCCCTCCGCCCCCAATAAATTGCAATGAACGATCTTCACTGGCGGCCCTGAAAAAAATCGTAATTTAACAATAAGAATTAATAGAAAATCAATTATTTGTAAATAAACGTACACGGCACTTCCTAATGAAGGAGGTAGCAGTGTTATGGGGTTATCTGATGATCAAAATGTATAGTCCCAACAAATAATGACCAGATATTTGAGCTATGAATTGACACATCCTCATTAAAATATCCCCCAAGCAGAAGAGCGTTCGAGGCATACGGCACGAAAAAATAACGTTTCAAATGATATTGAAGCAATGAAGTAAAATAAAGAAGGGAAATATCAATAGTCGACACACGATTTTTAAAAAAGTGGTTGCTAAAAGAGGAAATGATATCGTGACTCGGGAAGTTAACAATTTAATCAAGAAGACGGAAGCCCGAAAAAATGGATAACCCTGCGTCTGGTCGAAGACTCACCTGCCTCGTCTAAACGTGTCTGGCTGCCAGTGCTGTTGCTGTGGTAGGACGGCAGGTAAGGGCTATGATGAGAGTGACTCACGTAGGGATAAGGCAGGGGTCTGTTGTAAGTGTTGACGGCCGGGTACGAGCTGTCGTGCTGGTGTGAGTGTCCTGAGTGCAAGCAATGCACTGGGTAGTGACTGTGAGACATGGCTGGAGAACTTTGCTGGGACTGCTGGCCAAACTCCATGAAAGCTGATTTGGAGTCCGGGGCTTCCAAACCGTCAGCCATCGTAGTCATGGTCATTATAAATATTCAATCGAAAACAACTCTTAAAAGCGAAATATCTCTTTTTCATGAAGAAAGTAAATCTCCCGAGGAGAAAGTGCGGGCGTGTGAACTCCTATTGTTTTTAAGTAGAAGGTTATTTTGGACTTCCAAGTTGAGTGGAGGACGGACGGAGTTGAGGCAGTCTTTTAGTAGATTCTGCTAAAGTTAAGGCTCTGCTTTCAGACTTGATGCAGATGGTGTAATGTGCCACAAGTCGAATGATTTGTCTCCAAAGGGCAGCAGCTTCTGATTGGTCATCTCTCTGCCTCGTCATCTTCCTGCAACTTCCACTGGATTCAGTGGATGCAGTCAACAGTGGGTTAAAGCACAGCCAAACAACCTTTCATAACATTGCCAATAATTGCTTTCGCTTTGCAAAGATCCAAATGAATTATAACCCTCAAATCACGCTGTTATTTCGATAGCACTGGACCATCTTACAAAATATTACACTTATAGTTTCAAAGGGTTGAATTTTTATTCTCAAGTATTTTTATTTTTAATGAAGCTACACAGCAAAATGAACTTAAACATTATCCGTGCAATTATTACGCAAAAAAATATGTTCACATGAAAATAATGGGCGTTTTGCATTCAAATTACAATTTTAATGTAATTAGCGGGAGAAGGAAGAGAGTTAACTCGGTAGCCATAAACGCTCTGGTTCTTTCTGACGAGGAAGCTCTGGCACTCGAAGTTAACTCCTCCTGGTCCACGCGTGTCAGAAAATGCTCTCCTGCTTGAACGATATGCAAATTATGAATGTGGTTGGCGGTTTGGCAAATTTGAGCATGATTTAAAGTATGTAGACATGCTGTATAAAATTAATTAGGTTTAAATTATGAATGGGCTCGCTCTATTATCAATATAATTAAATATGCAATGGAGTGTTATATTTACTTTTGGGTTGATATGTGTAGAGTTAATTATGGGCCAACTTAGAAATGCACAAAATGTATCTTAATTATTCTAAAATTGCTACAATGAATTTCCCAACAATTGTCTTTTAATGATTATGACCGCATTTCGAATAAAATAGTGGATATAGCATAATTATCCTCTAATTATATGCTACTGTCGCATCAATTATCCTCTTATCAAAGTGGTTGTCTAACTGCAGCTTTTGGTATCAATGCTCATTTCACTATAAAAAGAACTTTATAACGGTTGTTTACACTGTCTTATAAATCTCATCTCATGAATGGCACTGCACCTTCCTCCACGTTCAATCGAGAGTAAATATTCTGAGAAGACTTGCTCAGCGACAAAAACACTGAAGTCTCCATTTTCAATTATGCGTGGAAAAATAAATAAATTCGGACAACATATATTTCGGATGGACTTGGGTTCATCTGACGGAAGAGGTAAGTTCAATATAAGTATTCTTTAAAATGAAATGCAAACCCTTCAAAACAACATTCCTTCCCAATATCGCTGTTAATCGGAGGGTCAGCTACTAGGCAACAACCTTTTCGCTATTGGTATGTTGAATGGTGTGGATGCAAGCACATCACAATCTGTTCATGCCATAACTTCAGCGGATGTTTATAGCACGCCCGTGTACTTGAGATTGGTGTAAGGTCTCCTGATTTTTTTTAGGTTTACACATTCAGAATGTATCATAAGATGCATTTTGCTCGCTGTATTTTTTAGCTTCGATTTCATATCCAGCATATGAATAGGACACGATTTTACGCGATTAACAAAATTCAACACACAGGCAGTTTAATTTGTAACGACGGGAGATTCTTTCCGACCCAGCTGTCAATTTCGGATCATTATCACAAAGTGAGTGAACTGTTGATTTTTGTCTCTGGGTTTGGTTAGATGTTCAGATCAGTGCAACAACGACTGAAGTAATACAGGGGGAAAAAAAAGAGTTAACAGCGAGAGAGTGAAAATACAACTGCTTTATTTGTCGTTACAAATAACCCAAGAAAGAGAGTTACTGACATTTTAAACATAGTGTAAGTCCTTTGTAATCTCGTGGATAGCGCCAGGTACATAATAATTTCCCGTGGTCCTTATTAAGGTACACAAAAAAATAACAGTGCAACAATTCCACAACTCGTTCCAGTATAATCTCTCATCACATTACAGAGGCAAGGTCTTAAATAATGTACTGAACTCCCTTGACTGTACAACTATACAATTACATTATGATTTTAAAGCCAACGATTAAAAAAAATAAAATTCTATTCTTTTTGTACTGCTATAATTCGGCAGTATTCCACTAAATGACCCAGTTGACTGCTTTCAGTTATTGTCCGTTAATAGAACAATATAAATAGCGAAGTGTTAAAATCATTAGTTCGCATTGCATCGCCAGCAAGCGCTTTGCTCCCTTTCGCCCTTATTAATGTTGCCGTTGTCCTAGTTTCCCACTGAGAAGATCATTTGAATCGAGGCAAAGGATGGCGGCAGTGTGGAAGAGAATGGGGCTAAATTCTAAAACCCACGCGATGTTTCGCTGGCAGGTGCAACTGGACGTTGATATCCCGGATTATTACTAAACCAAATCTTCAAATAAATACCTAAATGCACGCCAAAATACAAAATACGGTTGAATCACTAATATGGATGAAATATATCAAGAATTGCTACGCAGAATAAGAATTATATGTGAAACAGAAACCCAATTCTCTATTTTTAGATCTATTCTCTTGTTTGAGGAACCGTTACAACCAGACCAGTCTCAACCCTGCACGTCTCAACCCGCTTTGGATCTATAGCATATGACAAGTTAGCATTTTGATTTATACCGACATGACTACCTCTGCGCACAAGTTCATATTTTGGACAACGTTTCAAATTGTAGGACGATTGAACATTTTCAGCAATTAGTTTTAAGTACGTGGAAACGATTTTCTAATCGATATTTCTCTGGGAATCTAGTCATTTTTTTTACACGAACCTTTTGCATCTCCAATTTTATTAGGCCGACACCCAATGTTATTTCCCGTTATCATCAGACTTATTTTTGAACTGGAATCTAAGTGATAAGCTTAATGGTGCCCCAATACTAAACGATTCTAAATCTCACAAACAGAAGTGAAACGCTTACTTTAAAAAGGATTTTAAAACATACCCTGCTCTTTCATAGATTAGGCAGATCATTTCCTAATTTACATGGAGAATTATCCAAAATCTTTGTTGTAGACAAACCCCGGGAATGAACGCGTAAAGTAAGCAAATTTTCTTAAAAAGCGAATGTTAAGAGTTGTTGATAAATGTAAGATGAAGATCTTGTAAAGAATTTGCCAGGACTTTGCAATGGCCATGTTTTTAATTGCAAATACGATATGAGTACGATATATGTATAGCTCATATTTGTTTCTTATAGCAGCCACGTGAATTGATGAAATACGATTTTGGAACAACTCACTTTATCAGCGCTTCCGACAAATAAACACACCGGATGCTAAATATCATCCAAAACTTTAAAAACAACAGAGCGGAGGAAATATATTGCGGCACTAAATTTGATAGACAGTGCATAAATTTAGGGAAGATCCTGTTTAAATCCAGTCCGTGGGGGCACTTAATCGTCGAACGATGCCCAACATCTTGTAGAGATTATTCAACGCCATTACCAGGTGCCCTTGTGTTTTGGTTGAAATGTAGGCGTCAGGGACGAGAGCAATGTTCTTTTTTTCTTCTTGGCAAAATAACACGCCGATGGTTGTAGTAGACGAACAGCTCCAATTATTTGCACTCCAATAATGTCAAGGAAATTGTAAATAAAGTATTATTTTCGAATTCGAAACCAGCTTCGCTGTAATTTAAAGTAACATGTCTATTTAAGATATAGATGATCTATCTTGCAACGCACCAACAACTTTGTCTTGTTATCAAATCACAAATCTTTGAAAGTTAATCCAAATTGCGAGCGGGGTCGTTATTATCAGAAAGACATATTTATTATTCTTGTCAACACTGTCTTCATTCGTGATACAGTATATTTTTAAGCGCGTCCATTGAAAACAAGCCTGGAGATCTTGATCCCCTTCATCAAAACTGACATCAAAACACAGCCGAGGTTTAAGCATTTTAGCCGAAAATTTCAAAATAGAAACAATAGAAAATAAAAGTGGTTTCCCCATGGAGCCGGAATGACACGTATTGAAGCATGGCTACACAGACCTGCTAACAATGAGGCAATTGTAAAGCTGGACATTCTCGTCGAGCTTGTCTAGTGCTCGAGCTACATTCTGCAGCTCGGTAAGAGTTGGTTACAAATCGCACAAGGGTAACGAATGTCAGATGTTTAACTGCTCCGAACAAATAAAGAAATAACAAAGCACTTTATACTTTATCAAGGATCCTCAAGTCAAAATAAGTAACCGTTGTGAGTAGCATTAATTAAAGATAAACGGCAATGGGATAATTTCTGAGAAATACATTGTCACATCACAAAATAGGCCATTTTGGGGAAAAATGTGATTGCTGTGAGCTTGTTTAATATTTCACGTGGAGCCCATCAATTCTCGCAAATCCGGGTGAAGAACGTGGATAATGAATGATTTGGGTTATTTCTTGCCTTTTTGAGGACTGGAAGGGAATTTGGCGGCCACACACTTCAAATAATCTAATTTAGTGGCACAGAGGAATAATTTGCCTATGCATTCAGAAATCCAACGCTATAAATAGCATGCATCGACCTGGATCCAAATTCCCCATCCCCGCACACTTAGCACAAAAAAACTCAGGCATGTTTCAGGGGACATTTTAGACAAATATTTACAATGATGTTCGGCGGCTGAATAATTGTGGAAAACATTCATCTTGGAAGATCCGCTTATTATTGATTTTGCAATTTTAGAAAGTCGATTTATTAATTGTGATGAAATCGGTTTCTCGCTGTTTGTGTGAGCGCGTGTGCGGATGTGTGTGGATGGGGAGAGAACGGGAGATGCGGGTGGAGAAGAGGCAAAAAGCCTTCCAATTAATCTAAGCATGTCCAAACCGTTAAACAAGTCAATTTCCTTGCGCACTGCTCTTAATCTCAATCTTATTTATGGATTTGGCACGACTCAATTTTACGATATTAGAAAGTGTATTCCCATCTGTAGCTCCCTCAGAACAGCGGTGGTTCATAGGTGATTTGATTCTTCGTTAACCACTGCTGCTTGCCGGATTCATTAATTCTCAGATGGGAGTTATTTTCGATTCAAATTGGTTATTTAAATTCTAAGGAAAATACGAACAAAATCATTTTATGATTTTATACATTTTTCAAGATGTTGTCATTTAAAATCCGCACCCACATCCCCCTCCCTCTTTCTCTCTCTCTCTCACTCACACACACACACACACACACACACACACACACACACACACACACACACACACTTTCTTTGACGACTTTCGCTTTGTTAATATTAAACAGATTGAAGCAATTGATAATCGGCCCGACATCGATCGAACTGCACTTGAGAATGGAATCAAAACTGTCAGCAAATAGGTAACTGAAACAAAACGTAAGCACCAACAAGGAAATCTGCCTATGTCCAAACCAGACTGCCATGTTCTTATGGTTTTTAAAAGTATTGTTAAAATTCAGAGAAAGGAGTAATCTGACTTGGAAAATATTTACCTTTCTTTTTACACACCCAAGCAATTCATGTCCATTTTTTAATGCATTGGCGCAGCACATAAGAAGCCTGATCTGTTTTCATCCTGTTTAATTGACGTGACTTTAGAGACGCTGTAATTGCAGCAAATTATGGTGATGCTTCCCCTTTTTTTTCTGTGTAATTAGCCAAGGTTTTATTTTTAGAATAGCTAGCTTCGAAAATGTAACGAGTACACTTATAAGCATTCCGAGCACTGACATTCGCCCGCTTGTCTTTATCTCTATTGTATTCATAGCCACGAACAAGCAAAGCGTTGCAGGCGACAAGCGTGGAAATGCGGTATGCCAATGAGAAGCCATAATCACAGTAAGTCTGCTCGGAGTTGATGGGACATGTGCACACACTTTCTTTGACGCGCGCGCGCGCGTGTGTGTGTGTGTGTGTGTGTGTGTGTGTGCGTGTGTGTGTGTGTGTGTGTGTGTGTGTGTGTGTGTGTGTGTGTGTGTGAGAGAGAGAGAGAGAGAGAGATGAGTGACAACCATGTCAGCAATCATGGGGTTTCTTTTTTTATATGTCAGAATGCACTCTTCGATGCGGCCTATGCCATTTATCCTTGATGATAGAAAATTGTCCTGTTGCCAGGACGCTACTGAAATAGAGGGCACAACGCCACTTTTCTATCTGTACCCTGAAGGTGTTCAGATTAATTCGTCACGCGAAAACCCAGTGATAAACAGAGAAACAGAAAAGGGTGTGTTGTTTCAGCCACCTTTCTATATTGTACATTTTCTCTGGTCTCTGTTCACTCGTTCTATTTCTATAACTTCAAAGTAAAACAGTCGCCTTTTAACTATCTTATTAAAAGTTTCAGTACATATTGTGATATCTGAGTCTGCCCCTTTTAAGGTTAAAGGCTATTCAGAAAAGGCGACCAATAAATTGTCAGGAACACGAAATTCCCAATATCACACAACGAGCAAGTGCAAGTTGAAAGCTTTTCAATAATAAACAGCGGTGATTTTGTTTTTGTTACTGCGGAGGCAAGTTTTCTTTAAGGCAGTGGTTTGATTGAACTGAAATTTCTCTCGTTATAGAATTCAGTTCCCTTCATTTTGTAACGCGAGTTGATGTGATCGCACAAAACCATCGCTATCGGTAATTCGACACTGTCAGTAGGAACTTCGAGCGACAACGGTTTATTAACGTGATCAGGGCCAAAAAGTCCCCTCTCCTAAAGTCGTTGATCGGCAGCGTCAATGCTAAAAATCACATAAATCTGAAGTTGGGAATCAGGATTTCTTTACGATTCTGACACTCTTTCAGATGTCCTCACCACAGCCTAAAAAATGGTGCGTTGTGGGAATATAAGCGTCTATTTCAGAATATCTTGAATTCATTCGCCATTTTATCTTGAACTTCATGGGCTATTACTAAACAAATCACCTTTATGTATTCGAAGTTAAAGCTATCTCAGGCTACAAGATAAGCTCCAGGGCCATTGAATCAAGGTGCATGTGTGTTTGAGACCGTTTTATAGGCCACATGAAAAGGACAAAGAGAATTATCTCTGCCATGCGAGGCTCAGGTTGTAATACCCACCATCCCCTCCCCTCGCAAAGACACACACACTGTTTTTTGGGAAAGTTCTTGGATCCGGTTCTGATCTAGAGATGGCTGTAAAAATCAAGATTGGTGCTCCAATTGCAATGCTGACCAAGAAAAAAAAGGGAGAAAATCCTAGTAGCTACGAAAGATTCATTGTAGAAGAGATGTTCCTCTCAGCTGAGATGTGTAAATGCAGGTGGTCACTGTGTCAAAATAAAGCATTGGCTATTCAGAACAAGGGATAGCAAATCTGTGGAATCGAGGTGGATCAGGGCCACAGCATACTCAATGGATTAATAGATGTATTGAAATTCAGGGAATGGAGGGATACTAGATCACTTTAGTAAAGGGCGTTAAAGTAAAAGATCAGCTTGATCTCAGTGAATGGTAGAGCAGGCACATGGGGCTGAATGGCCTTCTCCTGATCCTAAATTGTATGATCTTATGAAAAAGGTTTGAATCCCTTGCTTTTAAATAAAGTAGAGAAATGATGGGCTTAACCATAATTTTCTACACTTGGATTCCCCCCTTTGCATCCTTCCCTGTCAATGTTAGTAGAGGAAGATAGAGAAGGGAGCCAGGGAAGAAGCTAAGGGGAATCTAGTCACCGTTCATAAAAAAATATGAGGGGCATTGATAAAATAAGTAGTCATTGACTTTTCACCTCGATAGGGCCATTGAACCTAGAAGTAGAGAGGCAGAAGATTTTAATGGGGACCTGAGGGCCATCTTCTTCACACAAGGGTGATGGGTACATGGAATGAGTTGCCAAAGTAGTAGTAGCTACGACAATTGTAATGTTCAAAAGATATTTCGATGGATATGGACAGGAAAGATTTTTGGAGGAATATGGGGCAAGTTCAGGCAAATGAGATTAATCTGGTCAACATGATCAGGTTGGGCTCAAGAGCCTATTTCTATGCAGTAAAACTCTATTAATCTATTAATTATATCCTGTAGGTGTGTGAATAACATCCATTCTTTTGCAAATTATTACTTCTTTTGAGTGATAACTTGGCAAAAAAAAATCAGTTGTTCAGAGAGAGCCACATGTAAATGTAGGTCACACCTGACAAGCCTATTTATATTTTGAAGAGATGACTAAAATAGTGACCAGGGTATGTCTGGATGTAATGTATAAGGACTTGAAATTGAAGCACTGATGTCAGAGAGTGATGGCATTGGTCTGGTTCCCAAATCAGGACAATATGATTGGTGGTGTTCTGAATGGATCTTGAATGGGGCAGATGAAGAGGGAGAACACCATCCATCTAAATCTTCTACTGACACAGATATGGGAAACTTCGTAAGAATTTAAGGATTTACATACAAGTAAACTGGGTGAGTGGGTGATAATGCAATTATGGATTTCAGTGTGAATGTCTATTTTGGACCTGAAAAAATAAAACTCAACTTGAACTTTTTAATAGGGTGTAAAACTAGAAGCAGAGGAAATCCAGTGATGTGGATAAAATATCTCGTGAAATTGTTACTAAAACTTACACAAAATAGCAGAAATTATGAAATATGCTTCTATAAAATAGTTTAATATATACCACAATTCCAAACAATCTGAAACAAATCAAGCCCTGATTTAAGTCCATTGTTACTGCTATTCCACAGTTTTGATTAGAATGATCTAGAATACTGGAGTACCACATACCTAGAGCTTATTTATTTTGGAGAGGAACAAAAACAATCAAGAAAATATATGGAATTCGGTTCTGTTTCCAGA
This sequence comes from Narcine bancroftii, assembly GCF_036971445.1. Taxonomy (NCBI): domain Eukaryota; kingdom Metazoa; phylum Chordata; class Chondrichthyes; order Torpediniformes; family Narcinidae; genus Narcine; species Narcine bancroftii. Next base: position 391,715,492 of record NC_091469.1, read on the forward strand.
AGTCTGGCTGCAAGGAGAAGATAAGTTGTGCCACAGTTAGTCAATGCTCCAGTAGACCTCCCCAGGCGAGCTGTGATCATTTCTGGACACTAAATGTATGAAAGAATGCATTAACCCAAAAGGGGAGTACAGGCTAGACTTATCAAATATATATATATATCTGGATGGCAATAGTTAAATTGTAAAGTGAAATTAAAAATATTGTCATACATTGCCAGATATTTAAAGGTGTTTTGATTGTAATTTCACAAGATTAAGAGATTAGGTTTGTACCACTCTCAGACTAGGGGGAGAAGTATTAAACACTGAAGATTTAAAAACCCTATTTATTAAAAGGGTGGGATAGTTGGCGTAGCAGTTAGCGCCACGTCTTTATAGCACCAGCGATCCGGACCGGACCGGACTTCAAATCCCACACCTTCTGTTAGGAGTTTGTACATTCTCCCTGTGTCTGCATGGGTTTTCTCTGGGGGCTCCAGTTTCCTCTCACCATTCAAAATGTACTGGGGGTGTAGATTAATGGAGAATAAATTGGGTGGCATGGGCTCAATGACAAAATGGAAATGAGGGAAAAGTGAATAAAATGAGAAAATTCATAAATCAGTCATGCATTAAGAGAATATGGGATAGGCTCAAGGGGTGGGAAAGTGTAAGGACAAAATCCCTATCTTCCAATGTTGCTATGGTTTCCGATCAATGGACAATTTTTTTGCTGTGTTTCCATCAAAAGTGCTTCATTAGTTATAAAGCATATAAGAGCAATGTAAAGTTATGAAAGATGTTTACATAAATGCAAGCATCTTTCAATATGATCTTGGGTGCATGCTGGTTGAGGATTAACACATGGTGAGTAACCTACATAAAATCTTCAGTTCTGCCATTGAGTTTTTTTTTACCCTCAACTGAGATGAGAGCCAAGTTTATGAGCTAATTCTGCAGTGAGAACTTGACTGAATAACTTTCTAACTTGAGAATAAGAGTGCTACTACTAGATCACATTATCAAAAGTTTATTATTTGATATTCTACAACCTTTATACTTCTGCAATAAAATTTAAATTGAGTGTGATGTATGACACAGATTCAATATTAATTTAGCATAAAATTGTGGAAATTCAGTTCAGTGTTAAGGATTATGCTTTAGCCAGTTCGTATTTACTCCAACCAATTACCTCTCAAAATTATATATCTTTTGAAGAAGATCAATAAGTATGTTCATCAGGAACAGTTTCTTATTTCTGGATAGGAAAACATAATGACAATTAATTCCATTCAGTGCTACGTGTTGGGTGCCCTGTGTTTTTCCTGCCAGTCATGTTTTTTTAAGCAGGTTATGGATGTCACACTTCATTGAGAACAGGTAATCTATTGTTCAGTGCTTGATTGGTGTCACTCTTTCTACTCTCACTGTATAGGAGCTTTGACACATTAGTACTTAGTGACCTGTTGGTGCAATGTGAATATACATTGACTTGCATGAATTTCATACATTTGATGCCAGCTGGGAGGGAAAATACAAGAAAAATCGTTATTTTTCAATTATTGGATTTAAACATTTTTTAAAACCAGAATAATAGATATTTAACTAAATCAAACATTTTTAACATGCATTTTATTTTTTTACAAGGAAAGGATTGTTGTTAGTATAGTTCACAATCTTGTCCTCCACTTAAAGTTTCTAATTATATTTAGTTATTACTTAATATATATCTATATAGATATATATCTATATATATAGATATATATATCTATATCTATAGATATAGATAGATATATAAAGAAGCTATCTATCTATATCTATATACACAAATGCTTTTTTTGGTACATCTGGCTTACAGAAAATAATTTTCATCCATGTGCTGACCAGCTCCAGAAATATCAAAACAATCAATTTTTAAACAATTTAGCCATTCCAGTCAATAGTACATAGTGATTTAATGGAATTAATAAATGTCATTCTCATTTTCACAAATGGAGGAAAAAGTAAAGTGTATTTCCACAACCAATGAAAGAATTGAGAAAAACATCTGGGTGGGAAAGGAATATAAGGAAACTGGTTAGAATGCCACAATGAACATGCTTGATTAGGCAAGTGTCATGTTACTGCAATCATGGCTTGCAGGTATGTTAATAAATTCATTGCCTCTTAATTGAAAACTGTTATCTTCAGAATGGGCTGAGTCAATGTCTAACAGTGCCTATATAAGGTGGAGTGCAGCAAGATTCCACACATTGTTTAGAAATCGTCTACCCCCAGGGAGTCCAGGTTTACAGATTACTGTTATAAATCTAAGTTACTTGATTAAATATCTAAGGCCAGGTTAATTTTGAAGTTACATAAATTACAATTTATAATTCCATTTTCTAATAAAAAGATGGTTGTTCAGACTGAAAGATGATGAGATCAAGAGTATGTTTGATGAAATAATTAAAACATGTAAGCTGTTAACTAGTCTTTGTAGAAAAGTCATTGTAGCTCAAACATTTTATTACAAAACATATACCTTGAAAAATAACTCACAAGAGAAGGATTTGTCCTTTTATCTCAATTTTTTTTCTACAGGTATAAAACAAACTTTAACTGGAGTTCATATTATTGCTTCTCTGTTTACCACATGACATATCTAATCTTCATTATGTCTTTATAACTTGAATATTTGCTTCCACACCTACCTATTGCATCTTGACTTGCCTGTCATCCTTTTTGAGTCTTTGAATTGTCCTCTTTTTTCCTCATCTGTTTCCTGTTGACCAGATATATCACTTATATTTTCAACCTTATTGCATATTTTGCTAACCACTCTCCCTCTTCCATTTCCATCCTAACCTCTACCTTCCTGGTTTCTTGCTCATATCACAGCATTCACGCCCTCTGGCCATGTTCCCTCTAATTTTAGTAGTCAGTGTGCACAAAAATCTTGTGTAGTGCAAATTTTTTTTACTGTGACAAAGATATATGCACACTGAATGCTTGTGCGAAGGTTTCAAGACAATTTTGGCCTATCTCTCATGGCGAATAAAACTGCATTGGCATGTTTTAATATAATACAAGTATAATTAACTACTTGTTTAATCAACAAACTAGTTAACAGAAACTGTTAACTGAGAGATTATTTTCAATAAGTGTAATTAATAATTACTACATTATTTTAGATAACTAACCTTTTGTGTGCACATTAATTTCCTTTATGCACTTGGTTGCAAAACGTGTGTGTGCATGCACACATGCACAACTTAGAGGGACCAGTGCCTCTGGGTTTCTTTCAATTGTTACAAGTAGCAACTCAAGTTATCTTATTGTCTTCCCATGATCACCTTCCCATTCTGTGTGCTCACTGACATTGAATCTTACTGACATTTTACATTTTACTTGTCCTTCTCTGTGCGCTCCACCAGCAGATTAACAAACAATTTTTGTCACCACATTTGATTTCTGGTTAACGAGGCCTTTGCCACTTTGATAGAGTTAAAAACAATGTGAGTATGATTTTATGCAAGAATGTAAGAACATAAGACAAACAGGAGTAGACCATTTGGTGCTTTGTGCTTGCTCCATCATTCAATAAGATCATAGTTGGTCTTGTTCTTCAATGCCTCGTTCCTCTTCCATTCCTATATCCCTGATTCCCTCAACATCCCAAATTCAACAAAACTCTCTACTTGCAGCACAAGGTAACCAAGCATATAAAATCCTAATTAACAGTGAATTCTGAGCATATATTAACTTAATTTAATTTATATGCACAGAATGGTAACAGGCACTTTCAGCCCATGTGCCCGTGCTACCCAATTGACCTACAACCCTGGAGGAAACCCATGTAGATCTGAAGAGAATGTACAAACTCCTTACAGACAGTGCCAGATTAGAACCCTTGTTGCTGGTGCAGTAATAGAGTTAACTGCTACACTAATCTTGCTGCCCTGAAGGTGACAAAATAAACTTCTCTTCATCTATCCTTATTTTGAGATCATGACCCCTTGGTTCTAGACAGTGGAAACATCATTGCTTCTATCTGCCAAGCTCTGTAAGAATTTTGTATGGCTCAATGACATCACTCTTCTAAATGTAATAAATATAATCTGTCTAATCACTCCTCAAAGAATATTGGTAACCCTTTCATCCCAATAATCAAATTGGTGAATTTTTTTTGCACTTCCTCTATCCCCAAACATCTTTTCTTATACTGTCTTCCATGTGTAGTCTCACCAGGACCTTAAGTAGTTGTAATAAGATCCTTACTCAGGTCTTTCAAATCCTTTGCAGAGAAAATCAACATACAACTATTTTCCTAATTGCTTGTTGGGATGTAAACTTGACATGATAAATGACATTTCTTTTCTAATTCCGATATCCCCCCCCTCCCCTCCCCCCAACCCTTATTACAATTTCCATGTCTAAGCTACCATGGAAGTATTGTAGTTTGTGTTAGCCTTTCATCTCCTCCTCTGGGATCTTCCCTTTAAAGGACCTCATCTTGTTCCACCCCTCTCATGTTTCATTTTAAGTCCTCATTGTCTACCATCCAAGTCTATCTAAAGTGTCTCAATCAAAGATCCTCATGCTTTATCCCTTTCACTCTGTAGACAAAGCAAGCATTCATACTTGTTGATTTTAACATCTGCGCATCTTTACACACCCTCTTCCCTTAACCAGGAGAACCTTGGTAATGAGGAGAGATATTTTCCACTATGGATAAACAAAGACTAAAGGAATTTGAAAAGACCTTGGTACTTTCTTGACAGCTACAGGGTAACTAGGATTAGAAGGGAGTTAAAACAACTTTTATCTAAAAGAAAATGGAGCTGCATTGAGACAGTAATAAAGGCAGAATCCTTGTTTCACTTAAAAAATGGTACCTGGATAATTACTTGATGTACAAGATTAAGAACAGAGAATAGGAAAGTAGAATTGTGATAAGAATAACAAGAGTTTATTGCCATGTACACAAGTACAATTTATTGATGAAATGATCTTTTTGCCTGCTGCAGTGATGTTAGTAAAACACTAACAAACAATAAGAATATATTAAATTATAAAGTATCATGAAAAAGAGAAAAAAGATAACAACTATAAAAGGATAGAAAAATATTCACTATAGCAGGTGTGCAAGTAAAATATCCCACTTCAGCTGTGCGTTCGAAAAAAAAACTTGAAATGGTTGCTTTTTGGCTCGCATGAAAGCATTGTACAATTTTATGAATTCCCTCCGCAGGCCAGGACTTGGCTGTCTCATGTGGTTTCTCTTTCCCTTTGCCTCATTCAAATATTACTTGCTTTTGTCCTGTCTTTAGAAAAAGAACTCTCCACCCAAACCTTCATGCCATCTCTTTTGAACACCCATTCCTGAGAACTAGCTCTCTCTTTCTTTATGGAAACACAAGTGACTCCTGATGCTGGACTCTGGAGTGTAAAAAAAACAAACTGCAGGAGGAACTCCAGGGGTTGAGCCGTATCTCTCAGGCCCAGATGCTGCTCGACTTGCTGAGACTTGGGTTCTCCAATGTTCTCTCAAAGTCCTTCTATCTTCCAGAAATTCAAATTTATCCAGATCCTTGATCCGCATAGTCTGACTCTTGCTTTCTGAAATAGAACATTACAGCACAGTGTAACTCTTTCGGCCCACAACATTGTGCCAATCTGTAAAAAACTCCTCATCAATCTAAACCTTCTCTCCCTCACACCCATAACCCTTTATTTTTCTTGCATCTATGTGCCTGACTAAGAGTCCTTCAAAGGTCCCTATTGTTCCAGCCTCCACCAGAGCCTCTGGCAATGCATTCCAGGCACCCACTACCATATGAAAAACCTACCTCTAAATGGAGTTAAGCTAGGAGTGGGGTAATGCAAAGGGATATGGGTGTACTTTTTCACCAGTTATTGAAAGTGGTGAAGAAGCCAAATGGTATGTTGGCTTTCATAAAGAGGGGATTGAAGTATAGGAGTAGAGAAGCCCTCTTGCAGTTGTACAGGGCCCAGGCGAGACCTCACTTGGAGTATTGTGTCCAGTTCTGATCCCCGTATTTAAGAAAGGACATACTTGCTATAGAGGGAGTGCAGTGCAGATTTACGAGGTTAGTTCCTGGAATGGCAAGATTGTCATATGCGGATAGGTTAGAGAGACTTGGTGCCTGCCACATTGACCACCGCCAGTGAGCTGATATCGCCTCAAACCGTGCATCTTGGCGCCTCACAGTTTGGCCCACCTCACTGACAAAAGGCAAAGGAGGAAAAACCCAACACCCAACCCCAACCAACCAATTTTCCCCTGCAGCCGCTGCAACCGTGTCTGCCTGTCCCACATCGGACTTGTCAGCCACAAACGAGCCTGCAGCTGACGTGGACTTTTACCCCCTCCATAAATCTTCGTCCGCGAAGCCAAGCCAAAGAAAAGAGAGACTTGGATTATATGTGATGGAGTTTAGAAGGATGAGGGAAGACATGATTGAGGTATTTAGGATTATCCAAGGGCTTGACAGGGTGAAATCAGAGTACATGTTCCCAATGATGGGAGAGACTAGGACTAGAGGGCATAGTTTAAGAATACAGGGAAGGCCATTTAAGACAGAAATGAGGAGAAATTTTTTACCCAGAGAGTTGTGGATCTGTGGAATGCATTGCCACAGAGGATAGTGGGGGAGAATTTGCTGGATAGATTTAAGAGAGAGTTGGATAAGGCTCTTGCAGGCAGGGGAGTTAAGGGTTATGGGGATAAGGCTGGGATTGGTTATTGAAAGAGAAAGATCACCCATGATCCGATAAATAAAATTGGCCTATTCCAGCACCTATTGTCTATTGTCTCCCCTAAACTTTCTCCCAAGATTCAAGGTTCTTTTTATTTTCACCTAATAATATATTAAAAATGGAACATACATGATATACTTTAACTTAAGCATGTGATAAAGCAAACAAACAGTTGCCATAAGCATTGCCTGATGCTGCTAACAATAGGAGAAAGAGAAGCAAAAGAGATTCTCTTCAGAGTTACAGGGTGTCTATGATTCACTCCAACGCTCATACAGTCTCTGCTGCCACACAGACTCCTATTCAACCATCAGCAACTCGATCTCCTGATGCAAATACAATCAGGGAGCCTTAGGTGCCCAAGGTCCTTCTTGCCTTCATCACCCTCATGAATACCCATGAGCTCACCCCCAGCAGCCTGCAGCCCTTGCAGGTCCCCCAAATGCAGCCTGAGTGGGTCCCTCAGCTGGCCTGCTACCATGGTCACTGTAGATTTGTCTCCCATACTCTCTTTCTCAACGGGGGGAGGGTGTTCTCCTTATTTCTGGTGCCCTGTGCCAGTCTGCTACTCCCCCAGAGACTGTAACCCCTCATGGGTGATGTCAAGCACAGGCACCGCCATCTTGGGTACAGGATTTTACCTTCCAACAGCATTGGTTCCCTTAACAGGCTGTTTAAAGCCTGTCATCATTAGGACCAGGCAATTGAATCCCTTGGAGCTGCGCTGTGCCTGTGCTCTCCACTCTCCCATGTCTGCAATAGTGGCAGCAATGTCATTACAGCAGCTTTGGCTATGCTGCCATTTTTTCCCCCTCACCTTATGCAGATGGTATTTGCCACTATTGCCCCAGGAAAAAGGTGCTGGCTGTCCAATGCTTGTCATCTCATGTTTGCCAAGCAACATTGGATCCTAGTCAACAAAGGCAAACAATAAGCCTTTGAGTTAGAGGATTGTATGTGAATTATCCACTTCAGAGCCTGGACCAGAAACATTAGGCTTGAGTTTTAATGGTTATTCTAGCTATATCTTAGTTTTGTCCACTGGTGGTTTTTGACTGGATAGAACTGAATAAATAAATAGTTTTATGACATTCTTTTGAAGGAAAGCAAGGGAAGTATCCTTGGCATTGTGATCAAAATAACATGCATAACAAATAGCATTACAGAACCAGATTAGTTGTATAGTATAACAATGCTGTGCTGTTTGTGGAAGTTTGCTCTATTCAGATCAGATATTATGTTTTCAAGTCATTTCAGTGACTACATTTTCCAAATGCACCTTGATGGTTATAATCCCTAACTCTGCTCAATCCTTTGTTCTTTATTGCCTTTGTTTAATCACTGAAAACCTTGCATCATAACTTCTGGAATGTGCATTCAAAATCCTTCCCCTTTCCTTTATGATCCATCCAAAAATGTGCCAGTTTAATCATGTTTTAAGAAATATTTGTAACATTTTTTTCCCTGGCTAAATTCATAAAATGTCTTTACATTCATCTTTAATGTATCTCAAATTGGCATTACTGCATTAAAGCACAGATGCAAAGGTGAAGCTATTTATCCAAGGAAATCTGCATTGTTTCCGTTTCAAGATGCTTGAAGGAAAACTCCAATGAGACATTATACTTAAAATGTATAATACTTCTCATCAGCATTTTTTAAACATGTATCACTTCAATCACACAAGGACGCTGTCGCCAAAATTCTCAAATTTCTAAATTTTAAGCTCTGGGAAAGGATTTCTGGAATGATCACACATGTACAAAAATCACCCTGGAGGACAGGATCAACAGTTCCAGATGGCAAATATAATAGGGTACTGTATTCCTGGAACCAATATAGCAGCTCAAAGAGTTAAGTTATAATTGGCAATCGGCAAAAGTATCCAAAGCAGACTGTCATCTGACCTTACAAAATTTCACTCAATGTAAAATGGATCATAGACACTCTGCAGTAAAGGTCGGCTCACTTCATCTGATAATCTGAGTCCGCAAGCAATGGATTCAAGTCTTATCCAAAGAATGAAGGAACTCGATAAAATTGACACTGCAGCTTATGCATTGAAGGAAAGATATTGCTTTCTCTGGAGGTTCAAACTGGAATGGAAGATATAGCTGCATTATCTGAAGAGCTGCAATTCTTTTTACTTTTTCTTTTACTGAGTTTAACATGTAAGCTTACAGAATCAAAACTAGAATCAGGATTTATTGTCATGAACAAGTCATGAAATTTAGTGTTTTGCAGCAGCGTCACGTACATATTATATCCCTCATACAACATTACTATAAAAAATAAAGTAAAGTAAAATAATAATAACAATAAAATTGCACAAAAAGTGAGGCCGTGTCTTTGGTTAATTGACTATTCAGGAATCTGATGGCAGTGGGGAAGAAGCTGTCCTTGTGCCGTTGAATGCTTGTCTTTAGGCTCCTGTATCTTTTCCCCGATCATAACAGAGTGAAGAGGGCGTGGTCTGAGTAGAGGGGGTCTTTGAGGATAGAAGCTGCTTTTTTAAGGCACCACCCCATGTAGATATCCCCGATGGAGTGAAGCCTGGTGCCTGTGATGTCACAGGCTGAGTTAACAACCCAGAGTTTTACATACATACATACAGAGTTTTAGAAAAGGAAGCACATAACAAATCATTTGAATACATGTAAGCACACCAAAAAGATGAATTCTTTAATAAACATGAGAAACAATAATTTGAATTGATCATTAACCATGTTAAACCCATTTGCTGAGTTAAGCCAAATTAAAAAAAAGTGAAAAAGGAAAAAAATCTAAAAACTACATCTAATCTACCCCCTCCCTCTAATCAAGGTTACCTTATATAATAAATAAAAATGTAGATCCGATGGTGACCTCCAGATATTGGACAGTGAATCTCTGGAGTACAGAATAATTCTTAATTCTTCCAGTTATCATAAAATTCTAAGAATGAGCTGCATAATTTCATAAATTGAAACTTTCTATGTTTAATATTATATCTAATTTTCTCCAAACTTAAAGAGGACATTATGTCATATAACCACTGTGTATATATAGGGGATGAATCATCTTTCCATTTCAGTAAGATTGTTTGCCTGGCTTATCAATGTGGTAAAAACTAAAACTTTTTCTTGAGATGCAGACATGGGTTTATCTGGGTCATGAGAAAAATCAAACAGAGCAATTAAAGGCAAGGTTCTAAAGTAATCTTAAGAATCATTGATAGAGCTTTCCAGAATCTCTCTAAATTTGGGCACTCCCAAAATATATGGATCAGGGAAACTTCAAAACTTTTACACTTCTCACATAATGGATCAATATCTGTATAAAAACAAGATAATTCAAGTTTGGACATAGGAGTTCTGTGCACTACCTTAAATTGTAATAAGCAGTGTCTTGCAGAAAATGAGGAATCATTAATCAAGCTGAGAGCAGAGAACCAATCTTCATCTGAAAATGAAGCAATTCTCGATGTCTCCTTATAATGTTCCTTTCTTAAAAAGAACACTTGAAAATACCATTTGTTTCATATTTGTAAGATCTTGCTGTATGGGTACCTACTTCCTTGCAGTTACATGTGCTTACATAGAAGCAGTCACTGCACCTCAAAGTAATTAATAGCACATAAAGTACTTTGACATATTTCTAAAAGAAATAAAGGGAACTTTATAAAGGCATCTTTCTTTCACTGTTCATTTTAAACAGTAAAACAATCAATGATACAGGATTTTGAGAGTTCCACCCCAACTATTAATCAGAAACAATCACAAGTATAAGGAGCTTTGTTGAATAAGGAATAATTGCTCAGTCTAATTAAAGGGTTTAGCTTACTTCATAAATCAGTGAGATGAAGCAATAGACATTTTTCATATCAACAGCAATAGTTTAGGATAAATACAATTTCTCAAATACAAAAATACTCTTTTTCCACCTCAATTTTTAAAAATAGCACGTTAAAAATAAAGAATGAAACAGAAAAGACTGCAGACAGTGTGATTTCAGTAAAAACATAAAAAGGCTGCAGGAACTCAGTAGGTAAAGATGTATAAGTGAGGGTTTGGGCCTGAGCCCTTCTTCAAGGTATAAACAGAAAGCAGGCAGCACTGGAAAAAAGAGGCTGGCGGAGAGGGAAGAAAGAGCAAGGGGAGGAGCATATATCAACAGACAAAAGAAGATAATTGGATGACAGGAGAGGAAAGATGAAGAATGAACAGGGGAGAAGATGGCTCTGTGAATTCAGAGTTGGAGGCAAGTACACAGAGGGAAAAGGAGGGAGGAAGAGAGAGTAAGCTAGAGGAAAGGAAAGATAGGGATGGAGAAGGGGAGAGTTGGACTTCGGGAGGATGGTTAACGGAAAATGGAGAAATTAATGTTAATGCCATCTGGTTGGATGGGACCCAGATGGAATATGAGGTATTGTTTCTTCAATTCATATGTGGTCTCAGTCTGGCAGTGCATGGGACCATGGACAGATATGTGGGCAAGGGAATGGGCTGGGGAATTGAAATAGGCAGCCACTGGGAGATCCTTGCTCTTGTAGCGGACAGAGTGAAGATGCTGAACAAAGCAATCTCCTAGTCTGTGTCCAGTCTCTCAGAAGCACCGGATGATCCCTGCAGATTCAAAAGTGAAGTGTTGCTTATCTTGGGTGGACCTTTTGGGGCCCGCATGGTGCTGAGTGAAAAATTGTGGTTTTATGTATAGCACGTCCTGTGGACACAAGAGTAGGGGCCAAAGGGGCGATTGGTGGAAAGGGAGGAATGGACAAGAGAGTTACTGAGGGAGAAGTCCCTGTGAAAGGCGAAGTAGGGAGGAAAGGGGAAAATGTGTCTAGTGCTTGGATCAGGTTGTTGGTGGCAGAAATGGCAGACAGTGATATGTTGGATGTGGAGACTAGAGGGGTGTAGGTGATAACAAGGGGAATCCTGTCCTTGATGTGCACAGGAGCAGATGGGGTCAGGGCAGATGCGTGGATAATGGAGGATATGTGGGTGAGGGCCGAGTTTATGATAGTAGAGAGGAAGCTATATTTTTTGAAGAAGTATGACATCTTGGATGGAGGTAAAATGATCCAAGGAGATGAGTTTAGAATGGGAGGAGAGTGGTGAAGTCAAGACAGTTGATGACGTGGCGGCCTTTGGAAATATAAAGGCCCAGAGCAGGCACAAGACCAGAATGAGGTATCCAGAAGGAGGAAGAAGGTTTAAGGCAGAAGAAGTGGTCTGTAGTGATGGTTGGAGAATTGTGATTATAGAAGTAGGCACAGGGATGGAGCCGATGGAAGAAAAGTTCAACATTATGCCAAGCACAGATCTCATTGAAGTGTGGGTGCAGGGGGACCAGGGTGAGGCCTCTACTGAGGATAGAGTATAACCTCTCCAAGAGGGGTAGGTCAGAGGGAATGGTAAAGACTAGGCAGGCATTGTAGTGTGGGTCAATGAGGTGCAGGGTGTCAGGGAGAAGAGTATGGGATGGATCAAGTGGAGGGTTGGAGAGATCCAAAGGAGGAAGGGGAGGATGGGGAAGTCAGAGAGGGGAGGTTGAGAATTTATGATGGAGGCTCAGACCTGTGGAATGCTAGGGTCAGAGTGCCCAAAAGAAGCTTGGTACTGTGTGCCATCGGGATTAGGGTAAGAGTTCGTGACAGAGGCTCAGCTCTGGGGACCACCATTGAGGTGGAAACTCACAACAGGAAAATGATCCTTAATGTACACCAGGTGAGTATAGAACTGGTGGTTGAACTAGGTATCCATGGAGAGGTTGTAAACTGGATTTGAAATTGGTTGAATGGGTGAAAACAGAGGGTTGTAGTGGATGATTTCTTCTCAGACCAGAGGGCTGGGATTAGTGGTGTGCCTCAGGGATCAGTGCTGGGTCCATTGCTGTTTGTCATTTATATCAATGGTGTGGATAATAATGTGGGAAATTGGATCAGCAAGTTTGCTGATGACACTAAGAGTGGAGGCATTGTGGAGAGTGAAGAAGGTTCTCAAAGTTTGCAGAAGATCTGGACCAACTGGAAAAATGGGCCAGAAAATGGAAGATGGAATTTAATGCAGACAGTGTGAGGAGTTGCATTTTGGAAGGACAAACCAAGGTAGGACATGCACAGTAAATGGCAGGGCACTGAGAAGTACGGAGGAACAAAGGGATCTGGGAATACAGATACATAATTCTCTGAAGGTGGCGTCACAGGTAGATAAGGCTGTAAAGAAAGCTTTTGGCATCTTGGCCTTCATAAATCAAAGTATTGAGAATAGGAGTTGGGATGTTATGGTGAGGTTGTAGAAGACATTGGTGAGGCCAATTTTGCAGTATTGTGTGCAGTCATGGTTGCTTAACTACAGGAAAGATATCAGTAAGATTGAAAGAGTGCAGAGAAGGTTTACTAGGTTTTCCAGGTCTTCAAGAGTTGAGTTACAGGGAAAGATTAAACAAGTTAGGACTTTATTCCTTGGAGTGTAGAAGATTGAGGGGAGATTTGATAGAGGTTTACAAAATTATGAGGGGTATAGACAGAATAAATGTGAGTAAACTCTTTCCACTTAGATTAGGAGAGATAAATACGAGAGGACATGGCTTTAGGGTGAAAGGGGAAAGGTTTAAGGGGAACATTAGGGGGAATGTCTTCACTCAGAGAGTGGTTGAAGTGTGGAATGAGCTGCCATCCTGATGTGGTAAAGGTAGGTTCACTCTAAAGTTTTTAAGAATAAATTGGATAGATACATAGATGCGAGAGGTCTGGAGGGCTATAGACTAGGTGCAGGTCAATGGGACTAGCGGAATAATATTTTGGCATAGAATAGAAGGGCCAAATGGCCAGTTTTCTGTGGTGTAGTGTTCTATGGTTCTATGTGGTTGGCCCTGTATAACTGAAGCTTAATTTTCTATTCTATTCAATTCTTCTAGCAATCAACAATAAAACATCATGTTAGTTTTCCTAATTCTTGCTGTATGTACATACTGTCCTTTTGTGAATCAGGCACCAAGACATTCAGAATCCACTGCATCTCAGATTTGTATGTTTCCAATGTCACACCACATTCCTCCCCCAACATCACTATCCTACCCTATCTCACTTTCGGCCTCCAATCATCCTCCATACCCCTTTTTCCGCACCTTTGGCCTCCTGATCCTATTCCACTCTGGATTCTCCCACTTTCCTCCACATACACCTTCCTAGTTTCCCCAACTGTCTGACCATCCCATCCTTCCTCCACTCTTAGCCCCACCTTGATTTCCTTCTTATACTGAAGCTACATCTGGGACTGTAACAATCATGGCGACCTGAACCAGACGTTAATTTCCTTTGCATGTGTTTTTGCTTCATATTCCCCAAAGGTAAGAAGAAAAATAAAATGACCTTTATTTAACACCTCGCACAGCCTCAGGAAGTCCACAACTGTTACACCCAATTAAGAACTTTCTTTTTGAACTATAGCTACTGTTGCAGTGTAATGGTAGATTTATCCGTAGATGAGATAAGATGGATTCATTTGAAATCCTAAGCTGCTTGACTTCACAACAGCAACATCTGGTTTAAAGTGAACTGTTTGAAAAGATTTTAAATAAATCAACATACTACTTCACCTGCTTCATTGTGCTTAATGAAAACAGAATAACTTTGGCACATAACCAACAGTGCTGCTTTAAACCACCTCTAACTGCAGCTTCATCCAGTTTGCCACAATTCACTGGCTGATTCTCTTTCTGCTGTCTGTTTCTCTACTTTTAACCCATGATTTCACAAACAAAAAGAAAATGCAATATGTGGAGTTCATTGCTGATCACAAAAAGAAGTTAATGAATCATTTGCTATTTAATGTTTAGAATAAGCAACTGCAGTTTAGTCTATTAAATACTCTCCTCTAACATTATGTTAAAACAAGCACTAGAAAGCACATTATGTTAAGAATCCAGCATTAAAATTCATAATTTTCCAAACACATTCCGTGAAAAATTGTCAGAAAATTGTGAAATTGGGGAATGACATTTAAATATAAAGAATTTATATTTGTTGATTTACAACATCCAGTGTTGCTTATCTGGTCATGCACAACTTTCGTGTAACACCATTTCATTTTAATTCCCATCTTCTTCAGAAAGTTCCAATTTAGAACACCCATCCTTTCCTTTCCCACCAATAAGAAATGTATCTTTTGTGTGCAACACAATATCTTCCTTGAAATTAAACAAGAATTCAAGATAAAGGGCTCAGGCCCAAAATGCTGGTTTCCTTTTACTTCATATTGTTGCTGGGCGACCTACTGAGTTTCTCCACCACATTTGGGTATTGCACTCTTGCTTGAAAGCCTCCCATTACTTATTTATCATTTTATTTGATTACTTCTGCTTCCATTCAACTTTTTCAATGTCTATGTGATCTTTACAGTTGAGCATTTTTGTATATGTTCTGTCTTATATTTTCTAAAATTACTTATTATAGTCATTATTTCCCAGATATTCACTCACTGAGACATACTTCACCTACCCACTTCATTCTCCAAGAAACAATAACAGGGCATTGTCCAGATGAATGTATACTTTGCTACCAAATAGTGGTATAGAATTAAAGCTATAGCCAAACTACAGAAAGGTGGAAAAACTGGAAGATGGTACAAGAAACATTTGTTATTTTAATGTGGTTTGGAAACATAAAAAGGTTAAAAAGCAATTTTATTAGACTGTAAATATTCTAATCAAGAATATCCTCCTGTAAAGATACAGTTAATAAGATGAAGGATTCTTTTACTGCTTGGGAAGTACAAAGAAATGATTTATTAATGAAAATTGATGTTTTGGAAAATCAGAATCGTAGGAATTATGTTAAGATTGTTGGTTTGCCACAAGAATTTGAAGGCTCAGATCTGGTGCAGTTTTTTCAGAGTTGGATTCCTGAAGTTTTGGGAAGAGATTATTTTCCAAATGGTTTAGAATTGGACAGAACACATAGAGCTATTAGAAAGAAACCTTTTCCTGTTCAACCACCACTTTCCATCTTAATTAGGGTGTCTACGTTATCAAGATAAAGAAATGATTCTGAGAGTTGCAGTTCAAAATGTAAGAAACCATCAGACCCCTTTGTTGGTCAAGAATAACTGGTTTTTTTTAATGCAGACCTGAACCAAACAATTATTAAGAAGAGTAAAGAGTTCAATTCTGCTAAAGCTGTATTATGGAAGAAAGAAAATAAATTTGCTTTTAGATACCTGTATTGGAGGATTTTAACCATCCTTTTTGCTTCAGCTTTAAACCATGTTTTTTTAAATTTTTGCAGCCTTTGCTTCTGCAAGGCCTAGAACCTGCTTATTTTTTAGAATCAGCAGACATAAGCTAAATTCCACCGAGGGGCCAGAGATGCAGTTATCTGACAAAAGGACATCTGTGTACCAAGAACATTTAATCTTCCTGCTTGTATTGGTCACAGTCTTTCAGGCAGAGACCTAACCTTGATGCAAAATAAACCATTGTATTCAAAAGTGATAAGCTGAAAGTTGTGTTATTCGGCATGCTAGCTTGCTCGCTTATCTTTCTTTTTGTGCTGGAAATAGGTGCTTGAGTTAGCAGTTTTTGGGTAATATAAGCCATGGTCCCACTGCTGAAGTTTGAGACTCTCCAAGAGGTGGCAACATCTCTTAGCAAGAAGAAGAACTTCTAGAGTCCAGCCAACGTCCCGGTCGTGGGAGGTGGAGAAGCTGCTACCGGCGCCCCGACAACCTACTGCAAGTGTGCGGTCGTTGCCTCGCTTCGGCAGTTGGGACCAGTCCAGGCGTTGATGTATAATTAGGAAGGGCTTGCATATTGTAATTTGATATCAGCTTTAGAATTTGTAATAAAGATTTGTATAAACTGAAGTGCTCTCGGCGTGTGTGTCTATTTTCTTTCGGTAGCTCAAACACTGTTACCAATCTAAAACGAACAAAGTGAGAGGTACAAGTTTACCCAGGACAATACCCTGCTACTCTCAAGATTTCTTATGGTGAATAACAAGCCCAGTTTTTTACCGATGAAGATGATGCTCTTTTATTCACTAATTCATTGTCTGAAAATAAGTAGAAGAGAAGCCAAGATCAATTCCCTCAACAACTGAAGCCAGCTCAAAAAGAGACAAAGAATGGTTCACAGAAGGTAGAATGCCACGAATTAACTGAAATTGACATTGATGATGATCTACTTAACAGAGATTTGCAAGCAGCATATTATACTTGAAATGTTTTTAAGTATTGTTGTCTTTACTTAATTGTTCTGTTCAGGGGAGGTGGTGTTGTTTGCTTCTTCTTCCAAAGTCATTGGGCCACTTGGTAATGCTGGTCACTTCCTGTATAATAGAGGGGGGGTAGTACTGCTTGTCAGATTTTATTTCCTTTGGGAGGGTTTATGCATTTTATTTTTCTCTTTTTAAATGTTTCTTTCTTTTCTATCAAGGAGATATATTTTATTTTGCAGATTCCCATCCCAGTGGGCAGTGGAAGTTTGACATTTACAATATTAAATATGATGGAGAGTAAATTAAATTTTGTGACATTTAATGTTAATTGGCTCAATAATAAGATTAAGAGGAAGAGAGTTTTGGTTTATATTAAAAAGTTGAAAATAGATAGTGCTTTCTTGCAAGAAACTCATTTGACTGAAAAGGAACATCAGAAATTGAGAAGAGATTGGGTTAGTCAAGTTATAGCCTCTTCCTTCAATTCTAAAGCGAGAGGTGTCACTATTTTGATTAACAAGAAACTGTCTTTTAAATTAGAATTGGTTGTTCGTGTCTCAGGTCTTTTAGTTATTAATTGTCAAATTTATTCAGAATTTTGGACACAAAATATTTATGCACCAAATGTTGATGATGAGAAACTTATTCAAGATTATTTATTTAATTTAGTGCAGGCACATGAAAAGGTAATGATTGGAGGGGATTTTAATGGTTGTCTGGATCCATTATTAGATAAATCTCTGCAAATAGTGACTAGAACTAAAATGGTAAAACAAATTTTAACATTAATGAAGGAAATTAATTTAATTGATATTTGGAGAAGGTTGAAAAAGATTTTTCATTTTATTCATTTTGACATGACTCTTATTCTAGAATAGATTTTTAAATTATTATTAGCCCATTTGCAAGGACATGTAGTATCTGCTGAATATAAAAGTAGAATGTTGTCAGATCATTCTCTTTCATTATTAACATGTATATGCTCAGAAAAAAAATAGACACCACATATAGATGGAGATTTAATTCTTTATTGTTAAGAGATATAGAGTTTTAAAATTTTTTATAAAAGACCAAATAGAGCAATATTTACAAATAAATACAGATTCAGTTAATAGCAAATTTGTTTTGTGGATGCTTTAAAAGCACATTTAAGAGGACAAATATTAGTTTTTCGATTAAAGTTAAGAAACAGTATTATAGTGAGGTTGATATATTGGAAAAGGAGATAGAAAATTTAGAAAAAGATTTACAGCAGAGTTCAAAGGAGACTAAAAAGATACAATTGATAAATAAACAATTGCAATATAATTCATTACAGACATAAAATGGAGAAATTATTACAAAGAACTAGATAAAAATATTGTGAATTAGGGGAGAGAGTCCAAAAAGCATTAGCATGGCAATTAAAGACAGCAAACTTCTAGAACAATTAATGCTATTAGGAAAAATTCAAAAATTACATATAAACCCCAAGATATAAATGATGCTTTTAAGGGAATTTATATGCATCTGAATCCAGAAAGGATGAGGTTAAAATTGATAATTTTTAGCTGACCTTTAGTTACCTTTTTTGAGTATTCAAGAACATAATGAATTAGATGCTCCCTTTACTTATAGAGAAATTATAGAAGCACTTAAATCAATGCCTAATGGAAAATCTCCTGGTGAAGATGGATTTACATTTGAATTTTATTAGAAAAAAATCAATATTTATTAATGCCTTTGTTAATGGATGTATTGAAACAAGCATTTGTGGTTCATTCTTTATCAGATTCTTTTTCTCAGGCAATTATAACTGTTATTCTTAAGAAAGACATAGATCCTTTAAACACTGGATTGTATATACCTATTTCTTGTTAAATGTTGATTATAAAATTGTAAATAAGGTTCTAGCAATTAGATTATTGAATTACTTACCAGGTTTAATTCATTTAGATCAAGTTGGATTTATTAAAAATCATTATTCTGCAGATAATATTGCAAAATTAATTTGTTTGATTCTATTTCTCGGGAGGAATCCAACTTACCAATGGTCTTATCATTAGATATCAAAAAGGAATTCAATAGGGTAGAATGGTTCTTTTTATTTTAAGTATTGGAACAATTTAGGTTTTGACCAATGTTTATTAGTTGGTTTGAAACTTTATATATAGAAACCCTTCTGCCAGAGTGGTGATGAATGGCCAAATATCATCATCTTTTTTATTAGAAAAGTCTACTAGACAAGGTTACCCTTTGTCTCTGGCACTGTTTGCATTAGCTATTGAACCTTTGGCTCAATTGATAAGAAAAGATAATAATATTTAAGTGAAATCTGAGTATGATTAATTTATTCATTGATGGTGTTTTGATTTATTTAACAGAACTCCAAAATTCTTTAAAATTGTTATAATAAAGATTGAAACAATATGGTGCAATACCAAGTTTTAAAATTAATTGGGAAAAAATGAGATTTTATTGTTGATTGACGCTGATTATATTGATTGTAAACAAATTGTTCAATTTAAATGGACAGACCAAATTAAATATTTAGGCATTAGGTTGGGGAAGAATTTAGATCATTTAAATGAGCTAAATTATTTGCCTTTATTTCATAAAATTAAAAATAACAAGATTTACCTATAACATTCATTGTATCAAGATGTTTTAGGATGTTTTTGTGGAAAGATAAAATGGCCGGGGTAATAAAAAAAAAGAAAAAAAGACTATGCAGTGCAGAAAATAATCAGTAATAATGTGCAAAGTAAGTGTCCTTAAATTTCAGATTTATTGTCAGAGTACATACATGGCATCACATACAGCTCTGAGATATCTTTTCTGCAGGTGAGCAGCATTACCACTTAATTGTAGTGCATAAAAACAATGTAAACAAATAAAGAACTCTAAACAGATAACAATTGTAAACAAACTAACTCTGCAATAGAGAGAGAATAAAAAAAATCAATAAAGAGCACAAGTAAGAGTCCCTTCTTGGGGACTGGTGTGATTGATGCCTGTTTGAAAGAGGTGGGTACTATGCCCTGCTGGAGTCCCTGAATGAGTTTGTTGTTGAGGAGTCTGATGGTGGAGGGGTAGCAGCTATTCCCGAACCTGGTGGTGTAAGTCTTGTGACACCTATATCTATTTCCCGATGGTAGCAGCAAGATCAGAGCATGTGCTGGGTGGTGTGGATCCTTGATGATTGCAGCTGTTCTTTAACAGCAGTGTTCCCTGTAGATGTTCTTGAGGGTGGTGAGGGTTTTGCCTGTGATGTCCTGGGCTGTGTCCACTACCTTTTGGAGGGCTTTATGCTCAGGGGTATTGGTGTTGCCATATCAGACCATGATGCAGCTGGTCAGCATACTTTCCACCACACCACACCAGGGTTTCTGGTGTCATACCAAACTTCCTCAAACTCCTGAGGAAGTAGAGGTGCTGATGTGCTTTCTTCACTATGCTATTCATGTGTTTGGTCACTATCCTTTGAGATAGTGATTTCCAAGAATGTAAATTTGATTGCCGTCTCCATCTCGGATCCCCCAATGATCAGTGGATTGTATTCCCTTAGCTTTCCCTTCCTGAAGTCAACAATCAGCTCCATAGTTTTGGTGAAATTGAGTGCAAGATTGTTGCTGGCCAAGTTTTCAATCTCCCTCCCTGTGTGCTGACTCATCACCTTTCTTCAAACAACCCACTACTGTAGTATAGTTGGGAAATTTGTAGATGGTGTTATTTTTATACCAAGCCATACAATAGTAGGTGTAAAGTGAGTAGAGCAGAGGGCTAAGAATGCAGCCCTGTGGCACTCTGATACTGATAGAGATTGTGGAGGAGATGTTCTTGCCAATATTCACTGATTGTGATCTGGAGGTGAAGAAATTCATGATCCAATTACACAGTGAGGTGTCAAATCCCAGGTCTTGGAGTTTTCTGATCAGTTTTAAGGGGATGATTGTGTTAAATGCCAAACTGTTGTTGATAAAGAGCATCATGAATGAATGCATCTTTACAATCTAGATGCTCCAGGGCTTAGTGTAGAGCCAGTGAGATGGCATCTGCCATAGATCTGTTGCTGCGATAGGCGAATTGGAACGTATCAATGTCGCTGCTCAGGCAGAAGCAGATATGCTTCAACGCCATCCTTTCAAAACACTTCATGATTGTTGATGCAAGTGCTGTTGACAGTCAAGAAGGCAGGCTACTGTACTCTTCTTGGGGACTGGTGTGATTGATGCCTGTTTGAAAGAGGTGGGTACCATGCCCTGCTGGAGTCCCTGATTGAGTCTTTTGTTGAGGAGTCTGATGGTGGAGAGGTAGCAACTGTTTCTGAACCTGGTGGTACAAGTCTTGTAGCACCTATACCTTTTTCCTGATGGCATAAGTGAGAACAGAGCATGTCTCGGGTGTTGTGGATCCACTAGGTGATGTGGTGTTGTGTGAATTAAAGTTGATTTACCCTATAAAACATTGTTTTGTGGTTCTAAAGATAAAAAAAAATAACATATTTACTAGAAACTGTATTCCCAAGAAGTTTTGCTGCTTTGATTATTAACCGATTTGCAGCCAGACTGAAATTGCCACTATGTCTTTGTTGAAAATATAGAGACAACAGGGATTTCACTTCCATTATCCTAATTCGTGCAACCTTGAGCTTGATATTACATAGCCATGTTGAAATCTTCCTAAAACTTACCCACAAGATTATACAATGCAGAATTAAATTCCATTGGTATATTTTATACTCTATAATAACAACATACTCATAATCTACTCTAATAATACTCACTTGCATTATAGTCATATACAGTACTTATTCCACTGAAATAAATGTCCATTAGTAGATTTTGTCTGTAATTCAGAAAATGCACCAAAATCATTCAATATAGTAAACAACCCTCCACAGAACTGTAAAAACTGGAATCAAAAGCACAAAAACTGATAAAAGAGAAAAATTGCTAAATGTGGAGAGAGTAAAGAAACTAATTCTGTCATGTGTAAGAATGAATGTGTATTTAACAAATCCAGCTCAGTCACTTTTGCACTTGAAGGAGTGTTTAATACAATATGGATGTCTTTCTGGATATAAAGTTAATTGGGAAAAAAGTGAAATATTACCAGTAAGTGAAGGAGATTATTCAGTTTATAAGAATATTATTAATTTGAAATGGACTGATCAAATTAAATATTTGGGTATAATTTTGAATGTTAATTATCTATCTTTATATAAATTAAATTATGTTCTGTTAATAAAAAAAATTAAAACTGATTTGATTAAATGGAAAGATTTACCTATTAATTTATTGGGTAGGATAAATACAATTAAGATGAATATTTTTCCACTTATGCAATATTTTTTTCAATCTATTCCATATTTACTTGATAATATATTTTTTCGAGATTTGAATAAAATGGTTAGGGAGTTTTTATGGAGAGGTAAATTTTCGAGAGTAGCTTTGAATAAATTAACTTGGAAATATGAGTTAGGGGGATTACGTTTACCACATTTTCAAAATTATTATGAAGCAGCCCAACTTAAATTTATTAGTTCATTGGAACGGCCTCCTAGTTGGGCCAAAATTGAGATGGCAAATATTTCTGAATTTGAAATACATCAATATTTGTTTAGATGGAATATAAATTTGTTACAGCAACATAATGTGCCTAAATTAAAACATTTAATGAAGTTATGGATAAAGAAAAATAAAATGATAGGCTCTAAGGGTGAATTATCGGCTTTGACTCAGTTGTATAATAATCAACTTATTTCTTTTTCAATACACAATCAATGTTTATTGCATTGAAGATTTAAAGGTGTGGAAAACTTGGGAGATTGTTTTAAAGAGGGTAAATTTTTATCTTTTAATCAGATGAGGGACAGTTTTGGTATTGATAAGAACTCTTTGTTTCTTTATTATCAAATTTGATCTTTAGTAAAACATACATTTGGTAGAGATATGATTTTACCTGAAATGACAAAATTTGAGACTTTTCTTATGAAGGTACCAGAGAAGGGTTATATTTCATCCATGTATCAAATATTACAGGATGGTATGGATAAAAAGGGTTGGGATAAATCTAAAAGTAAATGGGAAGCGGATATTGGTTTTATTTTTTCTGAGAATGATTGGTTACATATTTGTTATGACAGTGTAACTAGATTGATAAATGCACATTATGCAATGATTAACTATAATTTTCTGCATCAATTATACTTAACACCTGAAAAATTAAAGAAGTATGGTTTTCATGAATCAGATTTGTGTTTTAGATGTGGTAATTCTGTTGGAACTTTTTTTTCATGCTGTTTGGTCATATATAATATATACAATCTTTTTGGAAGAAAATTCAATTGTTTTTAGAATACCTGTATAAGATTAAAATACCTTTAGATCTGACAGTATTTTTATTGGGTAGTTTTCAACCTCTGAAAGGTTTGGGATTAGATAAATTTCAACTTGCTTTTGTATATTTAGCTTTATCTGTAGTGAAAAAAAATGTATTGCTAGTACGTGGAAAGATACAAATATGATTGATATTAACAGATGGCATAATGAGATGAAATATTGTTTAATAATGGAAAAAAATACATATAGAAACATAGAAACATAGAAGATAGGAGCAGGAGTAGATCATTCGACCCTTCGAGCCTGCTCCGCCATTCAATGAGATCATGGTTGATCTTAAAGTTCAGTACCCCGTCCCCGCCTTCTCTCCGTAACCTTTAATACCCTTATACTGAAGAAATATATCTAATTCCCTCTTAAATATATTTAATGAACCTGCCTCCAATGCCCTCTGTCGCAATGAATTCCACAGATTCACCACCCTCTGGGTATAGAAATTCCTCCTCATCTCGGTCCTAAATGGTTTGCCTATTATCCTCAAACCATGGCCCCGGGTTCTGGATTTTCCCATCATTGGAAACATCCCATCTGCATCCATTCTGTCCAGTCCTGCCAGAATTTTATATGTCTCTATGAGATCCCCTCTCAATCTTCTAAACTCCAGCGAGTACAATCCCAATTTGCGCAATCTTTCCTCATAAGTCATTCCTGCCATTCCAGGTATTAGCCTGGTGAATCGCCTCTGCACTCCCTCCATTGCAAGAACATCCTTCCTTAGGTGACCAAAACTGCACACAATACGCCAGGTGTGGTCTCACCAAGGCCCTGTTCCTATACTCAAACCCTCTTGATATGAAAGCCAACATACCATTTGCCTTTTTAACCGCCTGCTATACCTGCATGCTCGCCTTCAGAGACTGATGTACAAGTACCCCTAGGTCTCTCTGCACTTCCCCATCTCTTAATCTATTGCCATTCAAATAGTAATCTGCCCTCCGGTTTGTATTACCAAAGTGGATAACCTCACATTTATCCACATTGTAGTGCATTTGACATGTATCTGCCCAGTCCCTCAATTTATCCAAATCACACTGGAGCTTCCTGACCACCTCTTCCATGCACACAACCCCTCCTAGCTTAGTGTAATCTGCAAATTTGGAGATATTACATCCAATCCCCTCATCCAGATCATTAATGTAAATTATGAACAGCTAGGGTCCCAGTGCAGATCCCTGTGGTACCCCACTGGTCACCGCCTGCCACTCAGAAAATGAGCCATTTATCCCAACTCTCTGTCTTCTACCTGCCAGCCAGTTCTCAATCCACATCAATACTTTGCCCCCAATCCCATGAGCCTTGATTTTGGAAGCCAGTCGTTTATGCGGGACCTTATCGAAGGCCTTTTGGAAGTCCAGGTACACCACATCCACTGGCTCTCCCCCATCTATTTTACCTGTCGCCATCTCAAAGAATTCCAATAGATTTTTCAAGCACGATTTACCTTTTGTAAATCCATGTTGACTCCGTCCGATCCCTTCTCTGCTAGTCATATGCTCCGCTATTACATCCTTAATAATGGATTCCATCATTTTGCCCACTACTGATGTAAGGCTCACAGGCCGATAATTCCCCGCTTTTTCTCTACCCCCCACTTTTTAAATAGTGGGGTAACATTAGCTACCCTCCAATCCATGGGTACTGATCCTGAGTCTATCGAGATCTGGAAAATAATTCTTAAAGCATCTGCTATCTGAATGGCCACTTCCTTGAGTACCCTAGGATGTAGATTATCAGGCCCTTGGGATTTATCTGCCTTCAATCCCATCAATTTCCCCAAGACCATGTCCTTAGAGATACTGATTTCTTTCAGTTCCTCCCTTGCATTAGTCTCTATGTTTCCCAACATCCTTGGGAGGTTATTTGTATCCTCTATGATAACTATAGTTTTTTTATTAATAAGTGGTTGTTATACTCAGAATATTTACATTTCAATTTATGCTGATTAGATCTTAATATGTATGTTTAATTTTTACTTAATTATTGATTTGCTTGTCGATATAGGTGTTCATAGGTCAGGCATTCATAAGCCAGGGATCGCTTGTAAACTTGAATTATAGAAATTTGTAAGATAAAATTGCTCATTTGCTGTTATTATTAAATGTTAATCCTCAAATTAAGCTCTTTACACCTTGGATATATTGATTGGGAAGAGATTTTCAAATTGTAACTGGCCTTTTCTTGACTGCGAAACATCTGTAAATAACAGTAAATAACTTCTGATATTATGTAACATAAATGCCAAACTTACCCTGCAATTCCAATAGTATGTTTTACAAATACTAAGTAAAAATAATTTAATTCAATGATGACCTGTTTTCTTATTTGCCTGTTATGACGGCCCCCTTGAAATTCAATTGCTGATTTAAAATAATATGCAGATGTATTTGTTAAATTTTTAAATCTATTAACCTCCTTGTTTGAATTTATAGTGAACATATATTAAATAAGGTGTCTTTTTAATGCAACAGAGTTATTTATAGTGCTGGAAATATCTTAGAATCAGAAATGATGAAAGGGCATTGATGTAAATTTAACTCTTTCTCTTTCCATGTAATTTTGCCTGAATAATTCTAGCTCTGACTATTTGTATTTCAGACCTTTTTTATTTTGTATTTCCAGCATCTGCTAAACCTCTCTTAGATGCCTTAGTGGAGAATAAACACCTCCGTCTTCTGACATTGATCTCAACTGTAATTTACCTTACCTATGATTTGTTGAATTTGTCTCTCAAAGAAGATCCATTAATTTACCAGTTTTATTTTTTGTACGACCCACATTACCCATGCTTTAAGGTCTTTGAAGACAGAAATGTACACAATGAGAATTGGTAATGGATTTTGGATAGTTATCTGACTTGTTTGCATTTATAATGGGAGCATGCCAAAACTTCTAGAAGCTGAGTTAAGATTTACAATTTTATTTATAATTAGGTGCTTAAAGCTAACAAAATGAAGAAAACTCATCTTGCAAATTTGGTTGGATGTACCTTATTGTTATTGTTAATTTATTGTTATTTGCTGAAAAAAAATGACGTGCTACCTCATTACACTGTTCAAGTTCATTATGATCAAAGCATGCTTTAAAGTTGTTTGCAGATCCCAGAGTCCACAACTATCATGGTGAATATCTGAGAAGATAACTGCGGATAAATAACCTATTTCTGCATCTATGTCCTATGTCTTATGGATTGTCTGGCCAATTTAATATTATTGTCTTGTCATATTTTATTTCTATCGTGTTGACGGTCACTAAATTTAATGAGATTTGAAGTCACTGATTATTTAATCATTAACTTCATGACCACTTTGGGATCTACTGAAAACAAGTAATGCAGGTTGTAAGCCTAAGCAATGAAGAATTACATTTCAGATCCACCATTGTTTAGCTAACCACAGATTGGTGGCACTTAAAGCTAAAAGAATACATATTTAATTTAACCCATAAGTTGGTTAATTTATGTTGTTGTTTTTCAAACCTTGACTTCTGATTAAGCATCATTCATTCAATTAAATCCTTTTCTACTGAAATAGCAATTGGGAATGGCAACGGCATGCTTTACATTGTAAAGAGTAGGAAAAATGGTTTGCATTGGTTGAACAGCACTGCAATAGATAAGAAATGGGGAAAGGAAAGTCAAATAGAAAAAAAATAGATGGAGAGAAAGGTAAGTAAAAAGATGCTAGGAGAAAGGGGTTCATTTTTATTGCTTAATATTAAGGTAAATTGTCAACATTGACAAGGATGTAAAATGGGCAATAGTGATGGAAAGAAAAATCAAGTGAGCAGATCAATTGCTCCCCGTCTTACAATTTCCAGAATAACAAGTTTCACCTCGAATAACGGCAGTGAAAATGATTAAAGTACAAATATAGCTTTGCCTGTGATTCCTATAATGGAGCACCAACACATACAAGAATAGCATAGCATTTATAGCAAGAGCAAAACATGTATTGTGTAATCATTATGGAATTCAATTCTTCATTGCATGGACTGAGCTGCCTCTTGATGTTTTAAAGGCTGGATGCATCAAGCGATTACTAAATGTTCAGTGACTGAATATGTCTGAAACTGAATTCAGCCAACTTATGATTTTCAACAACATTTTCAATTTTAGATGACCAGAAATAACAATGATAAATTTAATATGCTCCACTTAATTTAAGATGCAAATAAGCATTTGAAGAATTTCAAGAAGATAATACATTGAAAAACAATCTTTCCACAAAAGCATTATTTCATTTTGAGTGCCCATGCTTTTCACATATAAGAACAGTGTTTAAATTGTTGAAAGTACTCAAATATGTGTACAGCGGATTTGGTTTGCCTCCTGTTTCTTTGATAGTATAAGCAGGCAGTTACCATAGCAACAGCTCAGTTCAGCCTATTCTTAATATATTTCTTTTTTTTAACCACTTTTGTCTTTGGCATCATTTTACACTAAACTAATTAATTTATCATGTGAATCTTAGGAATCACCTGACAAGTTACATCAATTCTCATGAGACCATCAGTGATATTCGTGGGGGTGTGGAGTTATAAATATTTCTGGTTAGCCAAGATCACAGTGGCATTGGTATCGATCTGATTGCCCTACATTTTGTATTTGGGATAAAAATTCACACAGAAAAAAAAGTTGACAATTAATATTAGCTCCTTAGTCTTCATAGTCTCAATGTTTGTTTGTTTAACCCTTTCCTACATTGCCTGGTCTGTTTCCCATCTTTTACTTCTACCTCATAAAGTTGAAGTCACACAATTGTCCATGCCCTAACTTACACTGTCCATTTATACAGCATCCTGTTACCTGTGATTCCGATTGGCTTCTGGATAAGCAAAGATTCAATCATCAAAAAAATCTTACAAATCTCTCAATAGTCTCTCCTCTTTGTCTTTCTGAATTCTCCCAATCTAATGCTAATAATATTTCCACAGAGACTGTTTTATCTTCTGAGGGTTTTGAGAAATTTCTGTAGTTCTGAAGTTCTCGAATTTCAGGTTCTTCAGCTTCCTTAAATGTTATTCCAGTGTTGGCCATCATTCCAAATGCTGAGGGTTTTGGCCCTGGAATTCCATACTAAAGTCCCTCTGCCATCTTTCCTCACTTTACCCCTTTAAAACCTTTCTTAAAACCTGCCTTACTGCTGGTCATGTGTGCTAATTGTGGTGAAACCACTATTCATATATCATATGTAAATAACATGACCTTTCCTAGTTGACCCTGCTCTCACTGGCCGGCTTGTGACTTCTCCCTTTTCTTCCCCATAAAGGCTTTCATGCCATAAGCCTGCCCCCAGTTCGAGTCCGGGCCAGTGTGAACAGGGATGCTGTCCACCTCTTGCAAATAAAAGCCTTCAGCATAAATCATAGGTTGTTTAATTGCTCATGCATCTCTAATATTTCTGCATCTTACTTGATACCAGATTTCTTTGATATTGGCCTAATGTGTACAGGAAGCTGCATATAAATTTAAAAAAAAAAAATTATTTAATAACAACCAGTTGGGGAAATGCCCTAGACTATTAGATTGCTTTTTTTTTTCCTCTTGGTTTGCTCACAACTTAAAAATAAATAAATATTATAGAAAAAAATGGGAGGCATGATGGAAATCATTTGATCTGACATTCTTTAATATTTCTTTTGTTACATAATCATTAAACAGTTAATATATCAAGACTAATTAAATTTCCCATGTAATTAATCATTTAATTCTGAAAACATATTTCAAAACACATATTAAGGATAAAGCAGTTATTTATATTAATTTCAACTTGTATTATATAGAACCACCTTCAATGTTTTTCCATTAACGTTGCAAGAAAATTGATCAAAACAGAAATATTTAAATTGGAATTGGAACCACTCAGATACAAATCAGTTCGTTCCACCTACTGTGCTAATTAAGACTTGCAAAGAGTTTTTAAAAATTCTTAATTTGTACAATTACGCTGTGAGAGAATTTGTGAAGCTATTTTCGTAAAGGTTTGAGATCGTTATTTCAGTTTTACATTCAGCTCAATGACTGATAAATTTTGGCAGAATTGCATGTTCTGGACATCATTTCATTAAGACAGATGGTGTTATGACTTGAACACTGCAATGATGAAGAAATGGTGATATATCTTTTCATTAGCATAGTATCTGACTCAGATTGAAATCTGTAGTTGGTAGCGTTCCCTTGTGCCAACTGCCCTTGTCACAGGTGAGGGAAGAGGCATTGAGTGGTTCAGGAGAGCAGGTGCAGAACAAATTGTAAATCACTCATACTGTGGACATAGTGGTAGTCAAGGAAATTATTTTAAATTGGTTAGTTGGCCAATAAAGCAGGTTGCAATGTCCTGGATAGTTTCATGATTCTTAATTGTCAGGCTGCACTCTTGCAAGCAAACTGAAGAGCATACCATAACACTCTTGACTTTTGCCTTGTTGAAGCCTCTAGGGCACACATGTCAAACTCTGGCCCGCGGGCCAAATTTGGCCCACGATATAATTATATTTGGCCTGCAAGATCAGATTAAATATATATTAGAGTTGGCCTGCCAGTATATCGCATGCACACTGAAGGTGAAAATGAAGACACCGGAGGTGTGGAGGGATCTCAGAGTCCCGAATCCCGGGGATCAGAGCACCGCACTTAGCCCGCCCGGCTCCCGGACACACAGACGCGGCTGGAGTTGGGGACCATCCTCGCTGGGTCTGCGCTTCAGCGGCGACACTGGACCGAATGTCTCGTTGGCGATGCCTTCCCCCTCGCTCCGTGCGCGGCGGACCCTGCCTCCCGCTCCTTTTGTTGGAGACGAGCCCGGCGCCATGAGATCGCAGTTTAATCCCTCTCCAACCATGGGAGGGGGGTGGGAGCAACGCGCTCTTCTCAGCCAATTCCTCCACTGCCCCGGACGCCGGCGTTTCAACGGGGGGTTCGGGTGCCTTCGTCAAGCGACCGACCTGTTGGTCCAAGACAAGGGGAGAGTGTACAAACTCCACACAGACAGCACCTGAACTCGGGTTTACGTGGAGCTGCGACCCCACATTCCATATCAGGACTGTAGGTAAGATTGGGAGCAGTGAGACGGAAGCTTATTTTGTTCCTGTGATTTAAGCTTTTCTTGGGGTGGGGGGGGGTCCTTCTCTGACCACTTGCCTAACAATTAACCTAATCAGATGTGGAGTTACCACAATACAACAGTTCTCAACCTTTTTCTTTCCACTCGCGTCCCTGTGCCATTGGTGCTCTGTGATTAGTAAGGGATTGCTTAAGGTGGTCTGTGGGTGGAAAGAAAAAGTTTGAAGACCACTGCTTTAATCATCCCTCATTGACTCGTCATGTGCACGGTTTTAGACGCTAAAGGAAATGGGTCAATGACAATGACAATGAAAGAGTTTATCCAAAACTATTATTAAACATTTATTTTAATAAGAAAATGTTTAACATTACATATGTTGAAAGAAGAGAAAACATGCAGATGTTGTTGAAAATTTTCAATAAATATTTAGTTCGGCCCTCGACTTAGTCCAAGTTTTTAATTTTGGCCCTCTGTGAATTTGAGTTTGACACCCCTGCTCTAGGGTATCAGGATGTGAGTTTCTTAAGACTATAAGGACATGAGATATAGGAGCAGGAATAGGCCATTCAGGTCATCAAGTCTGCCCCACTATTCAATCATGAGCTGATTTATTTTCCCATTCAGCCCCACTCCCCAGCATTCTCCCTTAACCTCTGATGCTATGCCTAATCAAGAACATATCAATTTCTGCCTTAAATGCACCCGATGACCTGGCCTCCACAACCATCTGTGGCAATAAATTCCACAGATTCACAACCCTCTAGCTAAATAAATAAGTAGATGCCCTGCAATCCAGAAGTTGTGCCCTCTTGTCCTAGGCTCTCCTACCATGGGAAACAACCTTTCTACATCAACTGTGTCCATGTCTTTCAACATTCGCTTATTGAGATCCCTCCTCATTCTCCTAAATTCCAATGAATACAGTGTATTCCAATGTTTAGTGTGGCTAGAGTCAACTTGAGGAGAGGTGCCAGGGATGCTAAAGCGGACTATAGGAGGATGATTGAGGATTACTTCAAAGATAATGAACTGTGGCGAATGTGGCAGGGCATCCAGCACTTCACCAATTATAAAAACAACAACGTTATGACTGTTGATGGTGATGTTATGCTGGCCAAGGATCTCAATTGTTTTTTTTCGCTTGATTTGAGGTGGAAGCAGAAGAGATGGATGGAACACACTCACTGACTTCAAACGGTCATATCCTCACTGTGCAAGAATATGAGATGAGAAGGGTGCCTAGAGCAGTGAACCCAAAGAAAGCCAATGGCCCCGATGGTGTATCAGGCAGGGTGCTGAAGGAGTGTGCGGACCATCTCTCTCAGATCTTCAGGAAGATTTTCAACAGGTCCATGTCAAAATCTATCATCCTACCATGCCTAACGGTTGCTATCATTCCTCTGCCTAAGAAGAAGATTATAAAAGGCCTCAACAATTATTGTCCAGTTGCTTTAACGCCAGTTATTGTGAAGTGCTTTGAGATGCTGGTTTTGCAGCACATTAAAGCCAGTCTGCCACTCACATTCAGTCCACACCAGTTTGCTCACGGGGCTAATAGGTCTACTATGGATGCTATTGCCACTGTTCTTCACTTAGCATGGACCCACTTCGAACAACAGGGATGCTATGTGAGGTTGCTTTTCATAGACTTTAATTCTGCTTTTAATACTGTTATTCCAGGCAGACTGGTTGGTAAACTCGCTGACAGGATGTTCTAGATCAATTTGTGTACGGATTAAGGATTTTTTAACAAACCGTTCCTAGACTAAAATAGACACTCATATTATTCCCCTACTCTCACACTTAGCACTGGTTCCCCGCAGGACTGTGTGTTGAGCCCAATGTTGTACTCTCTTTATACCTATTACTGTGTCTGAGTATTCTTCTAAAACCATCATAACATTTGCGGATGACACGACTGTGGTTGGGCTCATTTCAAGGGGTGATGCGTTAGCCTATAGGGTCAAAGTCCACAGACTGTCAGTGTGGTGCTCAGAAAATAATCTATTATTGAATTCTTTGAAGATGAAAGAGCTCGTAATGGACTTTAGGAGGAACAGTATGGCCCCAGCTCCTTTGTATATTAATGGGGACTGTGTGGAAAGGATCACAACTTTCAAGTTTCTGAGAACATATTTGGCTGAGGATCTTTCTTGAACTATTAATACCATCACTATAGTCAAGAAGGCACATCAATGTCTCTATTTCCTGAGAATCCTTGGGAAAATTAATCTACAGGTGAAGTTATTGATGTCTTCCTTTTGCTGCTCTGTTAAAAGTGTGCTACTTATTGCATTCCAGTATGGTTTGCCAGCTATATGACAGCAGATAAGAGGGATCTTCAGAGCATTATCAATACGGCCCAGAAGATCATGGGGTTTTCCTTGTCCCCTTTGGAGGATTTAGCTTCATCTAACTGATTCAGGAAGGCAGCCAATTCTTTTAAGGATTCTATTCACCTGGGCTATCATCTGTTTGACTTATTGGCCTTGTGTAGATGATGTAGGTTCATTAAATCACAGATGAACAGTTTCTATCCCAGAGCCATTCAAGAATTAAACTCTACCAATGAGTGTATTTGTATTCTGTTTTAATGTTGTTTTTTCTTCTTCTTGTTTTTATTGTTTTACTGTTTTTATATGCTCTTTTATGTTGTATGGTAACACAGTTGCACTTTTTAATTTAATTGTGTTTTCTTATATAATTTCAATAAAGTACTTACTTACTTACTTACAAGAGCTGTCAAAACTCTTCATATGATAACCCTTTCATTCCCAGAATCATCCTTATGAACCTCCTCTGAACCTTCTCTAACATTAGCACATCTTTGGTACTGGATATCCAGCCAAGCTGTTCTTGTAACTATCATATTTAAGTGGCTGGTCCAGTGGAGTTTCATGCCTATAGCTCACTGAAATGCCAGCATTTAATAATGTTGCTCCTCCACTCATATATTAGCTGTTATATTCCCAAAGTGGTCTGTTGTGCATCCAATGACAATATAACAAAACTTTGTCAAACTTATTGAAAAATGGATTGTTATCTAATCTCAGTTTAATATCTAAATATAAGAATAGCAGAAATGAGCTCAACAAAACCACAGCTCATGATTTGAACATGAGTTACAGAGTTTAAATCATAGAAATGGGCTCTTCTGATGAATACATCCATGGTAACCTTTTTTTTCACTCTACACGAATTCCATTTACCTGTATCAGCATATCTTTCTATGTTAAAGGTTGAATTAATGTCTCTTAAATATAGCAATTGTACCTGACTCCATCACCTTCAGCAATGATTTCCAGTTATCAACCACTCTCTGCATTAAAAAAATTCACCTCAAATCCAATTTAAAGCTTCCTCTTTTCACATTAAACCTATGTCTTCTTCATACCCTTACTATGAGATACATTATCTATGCCTCCATATATCCATCAGATCACCTCTCAGTTTCCTTCACTCTCAAGATAAGAAACCAAACTTATCCAATCTCTTCCCTTAGAGTCCTCCAATCCAGGCAATATCCTAATGAATCATCTCTGCAGTTTCCTTGGTACAAAGGCAACATCTTTTGCTGCAAAGATTTCGTCATCATAATAGGAAGGGAACACCTTTTAAATTTAGACATACAGCATGGTAACAGGTCCTTCTGGCCCATGAGCCCATGCTATACAATTACACCCA
The DNA here is from genome assembly GCF_036971445.1 of Narcine bancroftii. Classification (NCBI taxonomy): domain Eukaryota; kingdom Metazoa; phylum Chordata; class Chondrichthyes; order Torpediniformes; family Narcinidae; genus Narcine; species Narcine bancroftii. The sequence goes on from NC_091469.1 coordinate 391,749,559, forward strand.
ATTGACCTAGAACTCCAGTGCTTTTTGAAAGGAGGGAGGAAACTGGAGCATCTGGAGGAAACCCATGCAGACATTAGGGGAACGTACAAGCTTTGGATTTGAACCCGGGTCGCTGGCACTGTAACAACATAGTGCTAACATACCTAGTTGTGAATTGTCAGAGTTAATCAGACAGCAGAAACCCCAATATGGTATCTTGCTGCTTTTCCAGTGACAGCTATTTACATTTCAAGCTGAGTGGCCACAATATTCAATTTTGAGAAGGCATTTTGTTCCAAAATTTTTCTGGATGTATTGATTTATATATGTTACATGCTTATTCCAATTGACCATTACTTGCATTTGTATATCTACAATATAATTTGAATATATTAAAAAATACATTTAATTTGAAATCAACAATAACCTCCTATTATTTATATTGAAGAGACTGGATACACCCTGGAAAATAGCTTAATTGAGCATCTTTACTTTGTCTGCTGCAATAGTGGGGACCTTCAAGTGATCAAGCCTTTTAATTCTGTGCCACACTCCCACACCGACATGTCTACCCATGACCTCATGCACTGCTAAACTAAGGCCACCAGCAAATTAGAGGAATAACACCTAATATTCCACCTGGGCACTCTCCAACCAGAAGGCATTAACATCAATTTCTCCGGTTTCCATTAGGCCCCTCCCCTGTCTCACTTTCATTACCTATTCCCTGTCTCCTTTCCTCCAGCTGTTTACCCACTTCTCTCTCCATTCAGAGAGCTATCCCCTCTCCCCATTACTTCCCTGCTTTTTTTCTCTTCTGTCTTCCCACCCAGATCCACCTATGTTTTCTTGCCTGTGGGCCTGTGTTCTTTCCCTGTCCCTTCTCCCACCATTTTATTCAGGCACCTGCCTACTTTTTGCTCATACCTTGATGAAGGGCTCAGATCCATAATGTTGGTTATGCATCTTTGCAATGTAAAGAATGCTGTTTGACTTACTGAGTTTCACCAGCATGTTTGTGTATTAAACTACAATCACAGAGTCTGTAGAATAAAGTCTAAAGAATATCTATGCATTTTGTTCTTCTTGCTTTTCTTTGATTTCATTTTACATCCCTTTCCTGGATGTTTTGGAACATTGGTTCATTTTTGATTTCAAGAAAATAGTTTATCATTAAAATATGATCAGGAAATTTTGTCAGTACCTATATGTACTGTATGTTTATCTATATTCAGTGCACCATAAAATCAATACAGGTAAATTCTTTTACCCATGCATTAATGCCACTCACATTTTCACCTTAAACAATACACATATGAAGTGTTTGAGGGCATGTTACAAAGGACCGGCCACACTCTGATGTCCAATTTTCAGTGTGTCATGCATTCCTTCATTCTGGCATTTTGTTTTAGACATCTCCATACTCTGGATAAAGACCTGTGTTTCAGGTGTAATAACTGTGCTCACCATCCTATTGTATGATAGCGCATACAAACAAATTTATATTTCCAGAAATAATTAATGAATGGTGCAAAGCACAAAATCAATTGAACTATTGTGTATCATTGGAACAACGATCTTTTGGGTTATGCTAACAATCTTTTTTCTATCCTGGTTGAAGCTATTTGAAACAAGCCAAAATATCTATAATTGTTAAACAGGAAAGCCTACAGATGCAGTGATTGTTATGTTGTAGAAACTCAGCAGGTCATGCAGCACCTAATGTTTCGGGCCTGAGCAAGAGACTCTGTGGAGGGTTCGAAAGATACAGCACTAATATTGACTTCTCCAGCTTCCTTTAAACCCCTTCTTGAGTCTCCCTCTTTCCCTATCCCTTCTTTCCTCCAGCTCCCCATCTCTTCCCTCTCTATTCAGACTGCTATCCATCTCCTATCACTTCTCAGCTTTTTCTCTCTTCTTCTCTCCCACCTATATCCATAAATAACCTTTTAGCTGTTAGCCAGTTCTCCTCCTCCTAACCCTTCCTCCTTCCTCTCCTCTCCTTCCCCCACATTTTTATTCAGGTACCCGCCTGTTTTTTGTTTATTCCTTGACGAAGGGTTCAGCCCAATACATTGGTTACCCTTTGCTTTCTACAGAGGTTGTGTGACCTGATGAGTTTCTCCAGCTTTCTTGTATTTTCTAAAATATCTATAGTTTGCTGTACAGTACAATGATACACTGAGACAAAACCTCCTTTTCCAATTTTCAACATTAGTTTGCACATTAAATAGAAAGCCTAATACAAATGAGAAGTAGGATCTGCAAAAAATATTTTATTATGGATACAGCGTTAGTTGACTGACCAAACTTAGTAAATGGTGGTATGGGGATTACTATAATTTTAGCTAAAATTTCAAGTGGGACCAAGCAAGGATGTGTTTTGGGACTAACTTCATTGTGTTTATGTTTTTAGAAAATGATGATAATCTGGAGCAAGTGCAAGCAAATCAAACTGATGGTTGATTGAATGATTGAATAGTTTAAGCTGCAGACTTGAATTAACTTGTGAGATGGACAGACAGTTAAATGGAGTATAATAAAAAGAAATATGCTTCACATGAAAACAAAACACCCAAGTTATTTAAATAGAAAGAAAATAATGTGCTTGGTAACTGAAAGATCTGAAGCTAGTGAATGGAATTATTTGAACCTATCAAAGTAACGCTTGGTGATAATTAAGTACAAGGCTACACTGTATTAAATGGTAGGTACAAGAAATTGTGAGGTAATCCTCCAGCTTTATACATCGTTGGTGTCACTGCACATAGAATAAAATGTACAGTTTTATCCGCCACCGGGCAGGAAAGCTATTGTCATTATTGAAAGGATATAAAAGAGAGCAGCCAGAATAACTAAGGAGATAGACAGATTGGATTAGGAGGGTAATTATGCAAATAGGGCATGTTCTCACTTGAAAAGAGAAGGTTGAGTGGTTATATGATTACTGCTTTCAGAATGCTAAAGGGACTTTGTGATGTAGACCAATGACAAGCTGTTTCATTTTGTCCTGAACAGTAGGACCAAAGATTACTGCTTCACTTGAAGGGGAGTAAATTCAGTGATAAACTGTGGGATCAATATTTCTGTGAGGGAGTGGTAAAACTATGGAACAGGCTCCCTGTGGAGATAGTGGGAATAGAGAGCATTGAGTCATTCAAAGGCAAATTAGATTTCTTTCACAAAATAATATTTTATTTTACAGTAGAGGAGTAACTTGAGACATTGCAGAAGACAATCGTAGCATGTTTAGGAAGAATAGGTGACACTTAGTGCCAAGCATGCCCCTACAAAACATCAGGCAATTTTTTTTTTGATACAGGATCATGGAAATGTTAGGAACTGCCTTCGTAACAATTCCAAAATCTCTGCGCTGCAAAGTGTGCTGACCAGCTGCATCACGGTCTGGTTTGGGGACACCAATACCCCTGAGCGTAAAGCCCTCCAAAAGGTAGCGGACGTAGCCCAGGACATCACAGGCAAACCCTCCCCACCATTGAGAACATCTACAGGGAACAGTGCTGTCGGAGAGCAGCAGCAATCATCAAGTCCACCCAGCAAACACTCTGTTCTCGCTGTTACCATCAGGAAAGAGGTATAGGTGCCACAAGACTCACACCACCAGGTTCAGAAACAGCTGCTACCCTTCCACCATCAGACTCCTCAAAAACATAGTTAATCAGAAGCTCATTTAAGGACTCTTACTTTTGCACTTTCTCTCTGTATTGCACAATTTGTTTACATATAAGCATATATTCTTGAGTACAGTTTTTTTGCACTACCAATAAGTGGTAATTCTGCCTTGCCCACAGGAAAAATAATCTCAGGCTTGTACATGATGTTATCTATATAGTCGGACAATAAATCTGAACTTTGAAATTTGAAACAAACAAATATAAGCAGAACAAATAAGAATAAGTTATCTATTAAAGCATAATTTTTAAATAATATTTACCATTTAATCTCTGGGTTGCGAAGTTGTGGAAGCAAGGAATGATAATTCCATCATAATGGTCCAACTGCAATTTTCAGATGTTTTATTCTTAATTGAAAAGTATGCGTAAGTTTTATTGCCTTAAAGTCTATCATAGGCTGACTATTGATGTTCTCTCCCATTCAGTCTCGTTGCCACCACAGAGCAACAAGAGGTTGAAAAGATCATATGCCTTATGAGAAACAACCAAGCTTCTGAAGAAGATAGTGTTTTTTCTGAAGCTCCAGAGCTTAGAAGAAAGGATCTTCAGACATAAATTCACAGCCGCATAACCCATCTATGGGAAGAAAAAGACATGCTAGGGTAGGGGTGGCCAAAGCGCAACTCACGAGACTCATGTTGCTCTTTGACATATAATATGTTGGTCATGGAAATATATTGGCTGAGACAGGAATCATGTGAGCTGGTGCTCACAATGGGCATGGCTTGCTATTGAAAATATTTGGCATGTATACCATATAGCGCATGTAAAAGTCGACCAACCTATTTTTGGCCCCGTCTGCCCTCCAGAGTTTCTGACACCTTGACTGCCATCTCTTGCCCAGGCCCCTGGCTGCCCACCCACCCATTGACCTCCCTACGGCCTGACCACAGATTGTCATCTAGGACCTGGCCACCCACCCTCCAGAGCTTCCAATGCCTCAACCATGGATTCTTGCCCAGGCCTCTAGTGCCCACCCATACGAGTTCCTGAGACCTCATCTGGGGACTCTTCTATAGGCCTCAGCCATCCACCAGTCAGAGCTCCCAATGCCCTGTCTGCACTCCCACCTGAGCTCCTGATGCCCAAACCATAATTTCTCGCCCAGTCCCAACCACCCACCCATCTGAGCTCCCGCCTCCCTGACCAGCTGCCCACCAGAGTTCCTGATGCCACGATCAGGGATCCTCATCTTGGCCCCAGTGGCCCACCCATCCAAGCTCACGATGCCCCAAATGAAGACTTACTACTCGGTCCTGGCCACTTGACACACTGACCATGGACTTGCCACCCAGTCCCAGCCAGCTGCTCATCGGAGCTCCCGATGCCCCAAACTCAAACTTCACACCCAGTTCCAGCCACTGCCCACCCATCCGAGCTTATGGTACCCCAAAAGCAAAACTATCATGCAGTCCCGGTTGCCTGCCCATCCATCCAAGCTCCAGTGCCCTCAAATTGACTCCTAAAATTTTACCATAAAAAAAAATGGTCCCAAAATTTGACTTATTTGGAATGTAGGGAGATAATGTATATGTGTGAAAATCATAAGGTAGTGATCATGGGAGATTTTAACTTCCCACACATTGATTGGGATGCCCATACGGTTAGAGGGCTGGATGGGCTGGAGTTCGTTAAATGTGTTCAGGATTGTTTTCTAAATCAGTTAGTAGAAGAACCGACTCAGGATGGTGTAACACTGGATCTCCTGTTAGGGAACGATCTAGGTCAGGTAGCGGACATTAATGTTGGAGAACCAATTGGGTCTAATGATCATAATTCTGTTAGTTTTAGGGTAGTTTTAGGGAAGAGCAAGGAGAGGCCTAAAGTTGAGGTTCTGGATTGGAAAAGAGTAAATTTCAAAGGAATAAGAAGGGATTTGGGGAGTATTGAGTGGGACAGGATATTTTCAGGTAAGGATGTTAATGAAAAATGGAGGATATTCAAAAAACAAATTTTGAGGGTACAGAGTAGTTATGTCCCAGTGTGGATCAAAGGAAAGTCTGGAAGTCATATGGAGGCTTGGTTTTCGAGGAATATTGGAAATTTGGTTAGGAGAAAAAGGGAGGTGTACAAGAGGTATAAATAGCAGGGAGCTGAGAAGTTGAAGGAGGACTACAAGGAGTGTAGAAGGAATCTTAAGAAAGAAATTAGAAAGGCCAAAAAAAGGCATGAAGAGGCTTTGGCTGACAGAGTAAAAATAAATCCAAAGGGTTTCTATAAGTACATTAAAAGTAAAAGATTAGTGAGAGATAAAATTGGACCCCTTGTAGATTGCGAGGGTAGGCTGAGTGAGAAGTCTGAGGAAATGGGGGAAATTTTGAATGATTTCTTTGCCTCGGTATTCACTAGGGAAAAAAATGTTGAACCAGTTGAAATAAAGAAAAATAGTGGGGAGGTCATGAAGCTTATAAGGATAACCGAGGAGGTAGTGATGGCTGTGTTAAAAAAGATAAAGGTGGATAAATCTCCCGGACCGGACAAAATATTCCCTAGGACACTCAGGGAGGCTAGTGGACAGTTAGTGGGGCTATTAACAGAGATATTTAGGATGTCGCTGGCCACGGGGGTGGTACCAAAGGATTGGAGGGTGGCGCACGTGGTTCCTCTGTTTAAGAAAGGGTCCAAATGCAAACCTGGGAATTATAGGCCTGTAAGTCTGACGTCTGTGGTGGGCAACTTGATGGAAAGTGTTCTGAGGGATGCTATTTACAAATTTTTGGAGGTACAGGGATTGATAGGGAGTAATCAGCATGGTTTTGTCAGGGGTAGATCATGCTTGACAAACCTGATTGAGTTCTTCGAGGGGTTTACAAAAAAGGTTGATGAAGGGAAAGCTGTGGATGTTGTCTATTTGGACTTTAGTAAAGTTTTTGACAAAGTTCCCCACAGGAGGTTAGGAAAAAAGGTGGAGGCATTAGGTATAAATAAGGAGGTAGTGAAATGGATTCAGCAGTGGTTGGATGGGAGGTGTCAGAGAGCAGTGGTAGAAAATTGTTTGTCCAATTGGAGGCCGGTGACTAGTGGAGTTCCTCAGGGTTCGGTCCTGGGTCCACTATTATTTGTTATATATATTAACGATCTGGATGTAGGGGTAGAGAATTGGAAAAGCAAGTTTGCGGATGACACAAAGATTGGTGGTGTTGTGGACAGTGAGGTAGATTACCGTAGATTAAAAGGTGATTTAGGAAGGCTGGAGGTGTGGGCTGAGAAATGGCTGATGGAATTTAATACAGATAAATGTGAGGTGCTACATTTTGGAAAGGCAAATTTAAATAGGTCATATACATTGAATGGTAGACAATTGAGGAGTGCAGAGCAACAAAGGGATTTAGGAGTTATGGTAAATAGTACCCTCAAGGCTGATACTCAGGTAGATGGTGTGGTGAAGAAGGCATTTGGAATGTTGGCCTTCATAAATCGGAGTATTGAATTCAAGAGTAGGGAGGTTATGATGAAATTGTACAAGGCATTGGTGAGGCCAAATTTGGAGTACTGTGTACAATTTTGGTCACCAAATTATAGGAAAGATATAAACAAAATAGAGAGAGTGCAGAGAAGGTTCACAAGAATGTTGACAGGATTTCAGGGTCTGAGTTACAGGGAAAGGTTGTGCAGACTGGGGCTTTTTTCTCTGGAGCGTAGAAGATTGAGAGGGGACTTGATAGAGGTGTTTAAGATTTTAAAAGGGACAGACAGAGTAAATGTGGATAGGCTTTTTCAATTAAGAAAGGGGGAGATTCAAACTAGAGGACATGGTTTAAGATTGAAGGGGGAAAATTATAAGGGGAACATGAGGGGAAATTTTTTTACGCAGAGGGTGGTGGGGATGTGGAATGAGCTTCCGGCAGATGTGGTCGAGGCAGGATCATTGGTTACATTTAAGGAAAGACTGGATCGTTACATGGATAGGAGGGGACTAGAGGGGTATGGACCGGGTGCTGGTCAGTGGAACTAGAGGGTGGGGATTTGCTACGGCATGGACTAGTAGGGCCGAACTGGCCTGTTCTGTGCTGTAAGTGGTTATATGGTTACATGGTTATATGGTCTATATACAATAAATGCACCCATTGATTATTGAAACTAATATAAATGAGCAGTTTAAAAATGGTATGCATGAATAAATATAATTACATACACAGATTATTTAATATTTTTGTATAAAATTTTTGTAACAAAATGGGCATGTAAGAGTTTTTTCATATCTTGTGGGTCTTAAATATCTGAAATTTATCATTTATGGCTCTTAAGTTAAGCAAGTTTGGGCATCTCAGTGCTAGGGGATCTCAGAGGCACTATAGCTGTGACCATTTTTAAGAAAGGAAACCTATCTGCATGCAGCCACCAGGGGAGGGAGACATTAGAGACTACAGATGCTGGAATCTAGACCAAACGTCCACCTACTTGAGGAACTTAGTGGGACAAGCAACATCAGATAAAGACAGAGAATGGTCAAAGTTTTGAGTCAGAAACCCATGAGTTGGTGAAAAGTTCCTACCTAAAATGTCAATACTTTCTCTCCCACTGAAGCTGCATGGTTCACTGAGTTCTTCTAGCAGGTTATTTTTAACTATAAAGGGTGTCCCTTTTGACTTCTGCAGGGGCAAAAATCCCTACCAAAGTCTCCTCAACTGTCCCTTCTTGATGGCCAAAGGACTCTTTCAGTGGATAATCGATCTATCTAGATGAATAATCTTTCACAATACAACTACAAGAAAACTGCATGGAGCAGCATCAACCTGGCACTGGTATAAATAAAAGGCATATCTAACAATGTACAAATATGAGATTAAGGATATGAAGAGACTTTGAACAGTTTTCTTTTTTGTAAATAACTTATTGTGAATAAATTATTTTTGCAAATAAAAAGGAAGGTTGAGAGACAACTTATCATAACGATTCAATGTAATCAAGCAAATAAAGAGAACTTATTTTATTGATGGAAGGGTGAGAAATAGATGGTTGGTTAAAAAAAGTCAAGGTTGATATAAGTAAAGACCTTTTCACCCAGAAAAGAGGATGAGCTAGAATTCACGATCTGAAATGTAAGTACAGTAGAAGCAAATTCCATGATAGTGTGGACTCAGGTAGACAAGAGGTGAAGAAAATATGTTTTGCCTTAATTGATCAGGGGACAGAGTAATTGAGTTTGGATGCCATGATACAGCTGTAAAAGTCATGAGTAAAGCTACATTTAGGATACAGTGTGATCATTAAGCTGGAAAGTGTCCAGAAATATTTACAAGGAGCTCACTGGGAATGGAGGACTTGAGGACTTGAGTTTGAAGAAGAGGTTGGACTCACTGGGACTTTTTTCCTGGTGTAGGAGCTTGAGGGCTGACCTTCAAAAGGGATATAAAATCTTGAGAAACATGAATAAATGAATATCAGATTCAGTTTTCAGATTTATTGTCAGAGAACATCCATGACATCACATAAACTGTGAGATTTCTTTTACCCTGCCACAGCTGTTGAGTGTCCCTTGTTGTTTCCATTTTCATCTGGAATCTCCACTTCACCTGAGTGATAGCTTTCTGCAGGTCATACCATCTCCTGCTGTACTGATCTGGATCTTCGGCTTAAATGCCTGTGATCTGGCTCTCAGCAGGTTCTAGATTTCATTGTTCATCCAGGGTTTCTGGTTGGGGAAAACCCTAAATAATTTGGTGGGGACACACTCATCCATAGCTATTTCGATAAAGTATTTGACAGCCTCAGTGCACTCATTCAGAGTCTCAGCAGAGTCCTTGAACACCACCAAATCCACTGACTCGAGGAAGTCCTGTAACCATTCTTCAGCTTCCTGTGACCACCTTCTAGTTGTCCTGATCTCTGAAGCCTCTCTTTATAGGCTCTGTCTGTATGAAGGCAGAAGGAGCACAGCCACGTGATCAGACTTGCCAAAATGTTATTTCAGGAAAGTACCTTAGGCCTTTCTTATCTGGGTGTAGCATTGATCAAGTGTGTTGGGACCTCTGGTACAGCAGGTTACACTGGTGGTTCTTAGGCAGGGGTTTCTTGATACAGGCCTTGTTAAAGTAGCCATCATCAGGAGAAATAACTAAAACAAAAAGGTGTAGGTCTAAGGTGTGAGGGGTTAATTGAACGTGAGGGGAAACTTTTTCTGTGGAGGTGTATTGAACAAACTGTCAGAAGAAGCTGTCGATGTGGGTACAATTGCACCAATTAAAACATATTTGGATAATTTAATGAATAGGGAAGATTTAGAAAGATATTGGACAATGGCAAGAAAATGGCAGTAGCCCAGATAGGAAACTTATTTAGTATTAATGATTTGGGCTAAATGGCCTTTTTCTGTGCTACATGACATTAAGTATACATTTAAGTATAGATTTCAAAAGGACACATAGATCTGAGAGATAGAATAAGTGCAGGCTGCAGAGTAGTAGCTGCCTGAATGGACTCCTTCTGCGAAGTCAAGATTTTATATTTGACTGATATGCTAACTACTTTAATCTGTTGTTTACCTCAGTCATATCTGAGCTTTCACATCCAACATTGGCCATGCTTTAAAAGTGAAGGGATTTCTTCACAATTAGAGTTTGAACAGTGATGCTAGTGTGTTATACAGTACTCCCTGATGATTTAATCAGAACCAACTGTTTTGCTGTGATCCAACTATGACTAGAACTCTTATACTGCTCCTTGCATTGGGAAATTACATTGCATATGTTCAATTTTCTGACCTCATCACCTATCTGTTTTTGGCTGATTTGGATAAGCAATATTCCTGTGTGACTAGCTGCCAACATGATGTTGACTAATAGTCTAAAAGTACATAAAATTCTCTACATAAATGAAGGATGATGCACTGAATTTTGAAAAAAAAATTCAGTTTACTTTTAAAGGAAACACACGCACAAACACACACATCTGTATATGTACACTTACATACATATACACTTTATATCCACTCTGCTTGTGAATTAGTCAAATTTTTCATGTGCTCTTTTTCAGTGTTTTATTTTCTTGTGATTGTTCCTGCAGCATATAATAGGCTTTTTGCTGTAAATAGGAATGCCCAGCTAATGGTGTATACATTATAAACAATGAGTTGCAATGTAACACAGCTAATAGTCTCCAGAATGATTAAACTCAGCTTTCATCATTTTGCTGGATCAACATAATTGTAGGGAGATTAATGTGAAATAACAATGCTAATTGCATGGTCTGGCTTGATATCCAACATCTGACCCTAAGGCTGGGATGCCAACAAAGGAACATCACATTTGCAACCTGGAAATAAAAGCATTATTGCCTAAAATCTCTGAAGATGTAGTATAAAAATGAAAAATGATTGAAATACTAAGCAGGCCAGGCTTTATGGATAGAGGGATGCAAAATTTATGATCTAAGTCTTTGTCCTTTCATTGGTTAGATCATTTATTCTATTCATTTTCACCCTCCACAGTGGGTGACAGATTGAAGTTAATATCAGAATCAGATCAGGATTTATTGTCATTAACAAGTCATGAAATCTGGTGTTTTGTGGCAGTATCATAGTGAAAACATACATATTATGACCATTTTACATCATCAGAGCAGGGCAAAGGCAATATAAACATACATCCACTGGCCATTTTTGTGATTCTTGATTATTTTAAAGGGTGTGGCCACATCACTCAAAATACTGCCAAGAGAAACAAACCCAATTCATCCAGTTGCACACTATTACTGAAACACAACTAAAACATTTCCTTTCAAATCTTAATTTTGGACAACGGATGATGGAATTGATTTTTTTTTCACCTAGAGGGTGGATGCAGCCTAGAGTGTGCACCCTGGGAGATAAGGGAGGAAGGCACTCCCACATCATTTAAAATGTACCTGGACATGCACTTCAATTGTCAAGGCAGGGGAGGCTTCAGGCCAAATGCTGGTAAATTTGTTTAATGTAGTTAGTTACTTGTTGGTCTGTATAGATTGGTAGGCTGAAGGGCCTCTTTCTAGGCTATGTGATTCAATTACTTTGTGAAAAAATTCAACACTTCTGTTAGATGATATTTGGAAGCTTTAAGGCAGGAATGGCCAACTTTTTAATTATTAGTTTTTAATTTAGGCATACATCACTGAAACAGGCCATTTTGGCCCATGATTTCATGCTGCTCAATTAACCTACACTGCTGGTACATACACTTGGGCCAAAATGGCTTGTTACCATGCTGTATGTCTAAATTCAAAATTAACAGGTTGGTCACCCCTACTTTAAGGTAAAAGCTAGTTCCAGGAATATTTGAAATGTGATGTGAGAAGCAAATCAGTTAGTTTGCTCATCACAGAGTCCCATAAGTGCCAGGAAGATATAATGCCAGCTAATGTTGGACCAGGAAGAGATACAGTTATCTGCCAGGAGAACTCAATGCTCTTCCTCAGAAATGTGCCATATATTTGTTGTCTCCATCTAAGATGGCAGGGCAAATCATAGTTCAAAGGAGTCCATTCAGTGTTTCATCTTTGCATTGGTTGAAAAAGAACTGAGTAACTGATTCCCACCTTCCAGCAAGAAGTCTAAAGTCCCCAAACTTATAACTTCCAAAAAGTATCCAAGCATTTTTTAAATGTGATGATTATTTCTCACAGTCCTTCAGGCAGTGAGTTTCAGCCTACTGCCATCCTCTGGATGATGGTATTTTGTAAAATTTCCTCTCCAGTGCTCTTACTTTGAATCCACATTGCCTGATTTTTGATCCCCTGCTATTGAGCAATAGTTCATAAAACCATAGAACACAGCACAGAAACAGGCCCCTTTGGCCCTTCTAGTCTGTGCTGAACCAAATTTTTGCTTAGTCCCACTGACCTGCTCCCAGTCCTTGGCCTCCTTACCTCTCCCATCTATGCACCTGTCCAAATTCTTCTTAAATGTTAAAACTGAGCCCACATTTACCACGTCAGTGGCAGCTCATTCCACACTCCCACATCTCTCTGTGTGAAGAAGTTCCCCTTCATATTCCCTCTAAACCTTTCCCCTTTCACTCTTAACTCGTGGTTTGTATCTCACTTACCCTCAGTTATCTACGTTTATTCTATCTATCCCCCTCATAATTTTAAATTCCTTTATCAAATCTCTCCTCATTCTTCGACGATCTAGGGTACAAAGTCCTAACCTGTTTAACCTTTCCCTCTAAATCAGTTCCTGAACTCCAGGTAGCATCCTTGTAAATCTTCTCTGCACACATTCTATCTTATTGATATCTTTCCTGTAGTTAGGTGACCAAAACTGCACAGAATACTCCAAATTTGGCATCGCCACTGTTTCTACAACTTTAACATAACATCCCAACTTCTACACTCAATACTTTGCTTTATGAAGACCAATATGCCAAAAGCTTACTTTACAACCCTATCCACCTATGACTCCACTTTTCGGGAATTATGTTTCTGCATTCCAAAGTCCCTCTGTTCGACCACACTCCAGAGTGCCCTACCATTCAACGTGTATGTCCTTTCCCGGTTTGTCAATCCAAAATGCAACACCTCACACTTGTCTGCATTAAATTCCATTTGCCATTTTTCATCCCATTTTTCCAGCTGATCCAGATCCATCTGCAAGTTTTGAAAACCTTCTTCACTGTCCAGAACACTTCCAATCTTTGTGTCATCTGCAAACTTGCTGATCCAATTTCCAACATTATGATCAAGATCATTGATATAGATGACAAACAACAATGGTCCAAGCACCGATTCCTGAGGCACACCACTATTAACAGGCCTCCAGTCTGAAAAGCAATCATCTACCACTACTCTCTGCTTCTCCCATCCAGCCATTGTCAAATCCCACTCACTACTTCACCATGAATACCTCGTGTCTGAAACTTCCTGACAAACCTCCCATGTAGGACCATGTCAAAGGCCTTAGTAAAGTCCATGTAAATAACATCCACAGCCTTTCTTCATCAACTTTCCTGATAATCTTCTCAAAAAAACTCTATAAGATTAGTTAAACATGACCTACCACTGTTACAGAGTTCTGTGTTGTGTGGTTTTATGTTAAAAAGTGACAGTTTGCCTTTAAGAGCCAAGGTGAAGGTGGACAGCTGAGAGAGTGGAAGATGGACTGAGCACATGCAGAAAATGATGTAAAAAATTCTGGACTTGGACGATAAACCACTACTGGGGGGTTCTGTGGAGTGGAAGAAGGCCCAGAGCATGAGTCATGGTCTGGAGGACAGTTTAGAATGTTGGGATTTCAAAAAGGATGAGCATTCCGAAAGCAGCTAGAAGAATCCGGTCCAAGCCAGTGGTTCCTCTCTCTTCAAGCAACACAAAACAACTTCGAATTTTGTGCTCTCTCTCTCTCTCTCTCGCTCTCTCTCTCTCTCTCTCTCTCTCTCTCTCTCTCTCTCTCTCTCTCTCTCTCTCTCTCTCTCAAAGATCTTTTGGCTTCAGTTTACCAAACAAACTGAATTTTGTTCATGATCTTTGCTTCAGTTGAGATCGAAGTTTTGTGAGTCTTGTGTGTTTTGTATCTAAGTTTTTCTGTGGGCTGGTTGGAAATATAACTTGGACTTTAATTACATATGTTATATTTAGGCTGGGGAATTTATTAGTTTTTCACTGTTATAGGAATTTGCATAGTAACCAGGGGGCATTGTTGTAAAAGGGGGGATTTTGAATTAAAGTTTGAAGGTGAATTTTTTGTTAATAAAGTAATTGTTCATCTTTACCCTGTGTGATATGTCTTCTTGTGGTTGGTGGTTTGATCTTGTAACATAACTTGAGGGAATCGTCCGGGATCAAACCGATTTGGAAGCTTCAGGGGTGATTGACTTGTGGTTAGTTATCAGTCATCTGAGTTTAACTTAACCTCCAGCTTGAAATTAAAAATAAATGGTGAGTGTATAGATCACCAGTAGAAAATCCAGCAACTATGAATATTGACCAATTCATAGCTAACCCTTCAGTGGTTAATTTAAAAATGGCTAAAAAGTCAGAACTGATGGTTATAGTTAGCAAGTTAAAACTTCTTACAGTAAGAACTGGGATGAAAAAAAAAGGAAATTGCTCGAAAGATTGTTAAGCACTATGTAAGAAAGGGCATATTTGAAGAAGCTGCATTAGAACAGTTTCCAAAGGAGAAAACTTCAGAGGAAGTAAAGTTGGCTTTGAGAAAACTAGAGTTAGTGGAAAAAAGAGAGGCAGAAAGAAAAGCCAAACAGGAAGCAGTAAGGCAGGCAGAAATGGAGGAGAGAGAGAAAGAATGGAAGCATGAGGTAAATTAAAGCTGACCCTAACGCAAGGAGAGGGAGAAGCCTAAAACCCACGTGCTGATCAGGAGGAGAGGTTTCTGGACAGTAGAGAAGTGAGGTTAGTTCCTCCATTTGAGGAAGCTGAAATAGACCAGTATTTTCAGCATTTTGAGAAAGTAGCTGTAAATTTAAAATGGGCACCAGACCAGTGGTCACTCCTGTTACAAAGTGTTCTTAAAGGGAAAGCCCAATAGGTGTATTTGTGTCTCACTGTACAACAAGCAGCTGATTATGAATTTGTAAAGCAGGCTATAGTCTGATCTTATGAACTAGTCCCAGAGGCTTATAGACAAAAGTTCAGAAGGTTAAAAACAAGCAGTAACCCAAACTTACCTGGATTTTGCTTATAGGAAGATTGTATGTTTTGATTGGTGGTGTGCTGCAATGAAATAAGAAAATAACTTTGATTTATTGAGGGAAATCATTCTGATTGAGGAGATTGAAAATTGCGTTCCAAATGATATTCAAGTGTACTTGGCAGAGAAAAATATAAAAACTTGGCAGGAATTGGCTAAATTCACAGAGGAATATGCTTTAACCCACAGGCCTAAGTGGACACCAGGGAAAACCTTTCGAAGGAATACTACTGATAATCCAAGTAGAGTAGAAAGAAAATCTATAAGTGAGGTTAAAGGAAGAGAGGAAGAGAAATGGGTGAAGAACATTTTTTTGAGTGTTATTTACCTCTATTGTAAGAAGCCAGGGCACAAAATAGCAAATTGTCCTGTACAGAAAAGGAAGAAAGAGAAAGGGGTGGTATCAACTGCCTGTGTTCAGAGTGAGAAAGTTAGGGATATTTTTAAACCATTCATGACTGAAGGTTTCATTTAAGTTAAAGAAGGATCCAATCAAATGGCAGTTAAAATCCTACGGGATACTGGAGCAGCCCAATCGCTTGTATTAAGCAATGTTTTGAATTTTGGTGAGGAGACTGATACTGGAGATGTGAATTTAATTAAAGGCACTGGTGGTGAAGCAGAGCCTATATCTTTGCATAGAATAGTGATGAAATCAGACTTGGTTAATAGCCTGGTTGTGATAGGGATAAGATCAAGTCTGCTGGTGGATGGAGTTTCTCTTTTGTTAGGAAATGATTTAGCAAAGGGTAAAGTCATACCTGCAGTGAAACTCACAAGTAAGCCATTGGTTTATGAGTCCAAAAAGGATTTGGAAATGTACCCTGCATGTGCCGTTACTAGAGCCATGTCTAGAAAAAAGGTAGAGGTAGAAAAAGTCTGTGATGATCCTGTAGTGGAGGCAAGGATTGAGGACAAACCTAAGGATCCAGCTTTACTGTTGTCAAGAGAAGAATTAATAGCTAGACAAAAGGATGATCCTGATCTTGCTGGGATAAGAGATGAGATTCTGTCTAACCAGGAAATTGAAACTGTGCCAGTAGGTTATTTTGTTCAAGATGGAATATTGATGAGAAAGTGGAGACCACAAATGGTACCTGTCAGTGAAAACTGGGCAGTAGTAAGGCAAGTTGTAATTCACAAAACTTACAAGAATTAAATATTAAAGTTGGCTCATAGTACACCTTTAGAAGGTCATCTTGGAGTGAAGAGGATGGTAGAAAAGATAAGGAAACAGTTTTATTGGCTGAAATTAAGAAAGGATGTTGTGAACTTTTGTAAAACCTGTCACACTTGTCAACTGGTGGCCAAGTCTAATCAAGGACTGCCAGTGGCACCTTTACAATACATCCCTGCTTTCGGGGAGCCCTTCTCAAAAGTGATAGTGGATTATGTTGGCCCATTGCCAAAAATCAAAGCCGGAAATGAATATTTGTTAACACTCATGTGCACAGCTTCAAGGTTTCCAGAGGCTATTCCCCTGAGAAACATTAAAGCAAAGATGATTGTGAAGGCTATGCTAAAATTTTTCACACTGTTTGGCCTACCAAGGGAAATTCAGTTGGACCAAGGGAGTAATTTTATATCTGGAATATTTCAACAGGTGGTGTATGAATTGGGAGCCCATCAAATTTTGTCATCTGCCTATCATCCTGAAAGTCAAGGCGCCTTGGAAATATTCCATTTAACTGTGAAAAATATGATGAGGGCTTATTGTGTGGAAAATAATAAGGATTGGGATGAAGGAACCCATTTGTTATTGTTTGCTGTTAGAGAGGCAACTCAGGAGTCTATTGGCTTTAGTCCATTTGAGTTCATGTTTGGTCATGAAGTCAGGAGTCCATTATTATTGTAGAAGGAACAGTGGATACATAATGATATACAATCAAATCTGTTGGATTATGTTTTCAAATTTAAAAACAGATTAGATCAGGCTTGCGAGATGGCAAGGAAAAATTTAAAATCTGCTCAAGGAAAAATGAAAATTCAGTATGATCAAAAAGCAAAAATTAGGGACTGTAGAGCTCGTCGAAAGAACCAAAGACTTGTTGATCCAAACCAAGGCTTTTATTAGCAAAAGACAGGAGCTCTTCACAGGTGCCAACCAGTCCGGAATGATCCGACCTGGCTAGGGACACAACCCTTTAAGGCCCAGACAATAGGTGTGGCTTAGCTCTCAGCCAATCACTGTAAGCACAGTCTAGATACAGTAACTATATACACTATGTACATTGGTGATAGATCTGTACTATCACATTCACCCCTTCTTGGAGAACTGACCCTGGGAAAAAAAAACAAAAATGAGGGAGAGAATGAAAGGAAGGGGTAGGTCAAGGACTGTAGTGGTCAGGGGGTCTGACCATCTGGCGTGACTGCCGTGGTGCCAGGATTGGGGTCGCTGGAGTGGTGTCTCCAGCGGGCTCGTCGGGTGCGACTGCTCCGTCGCTCAATTCCCCAGTCGTGTTGTCGGCAGGGTGGCCCGGGTCATTGGGGTGCTGTTGGTCCTTCTGTTGCGGCACGGGGCCTGGGGAATAAAGAGTTGGGGAAGGTTGGGTTGGGGGGTTTGCTGGGTCTACCGCATCCTGAGCTAGGTCCTGCACCGAAACAATGTCCTCCCGCCCGTCTGGGAACTCAACGTAGACATAATGTGGGTTCGCGTGGAGTAGAGTCACTCGGTCGACCAAGGGGTCGTTCTTTGAGTGCCGGACGTGGCGTCGCAAAAGGACGAGGCCAGGGACGGTGAGCCATGCCGGTACAGTGGTTCCTGATTCGGATTTCCTCGGGAAAAGGAACATCCTTTCGTGGGGGGTGGCATTTGTTGCAGTACATAGGAGGGAGCGGATGGAGTGTAAGGCACTAGTGAGAACCTCCTGCCAGTGAGAGGTGGGGAGACCTTTAGACCGGAGAGCCAGTGTAACCGCTCTTCATATGGTGGCATTCTCCCTCTCGACCTGGCCGTTACCGCGTGGGTTATAGCTCGTGGTCCTGCTTGAAGCAATACCACACTCCAGAAGGTACTGTCGCAGCTCTGCGCTCATGAATGAGGACCCCCTATCACTGTGGATGGAATTGGGGTACCCGAAGATGGCGAAAATACTGTGAAGGGCCTGTATCACTGAGGTGGCAGTGGTGTCTGGGCAGGCCACAGCGAATGGGAAGCGGGAATACTCGTCGATGGCTGTAAGGATGTAGGTATTACGGTTGGTCGACGGTAGGGGCCCCTTAAAGTCTACGCTACGACGCTCGAAGGGGCGGGTGGCTTTGATAACGTGGGAGTTATCCGGACGGAAGAAGTGGGGCTTGCAATCAGCGCACACCGAACAGGCTCGGGTCATGGAGTGGATCACCTCGACTGTGTAGGGTAGGTTGCGCGCCTTGACAAAGTGAGCAAACCTAGTGATCCCTGGATGACAGAGCGCCTCATGGAGTTTCCGTAGTCTGTCCATCTGTATGCTGGCGCACGTCCCCCTGGAGAGCGTGTCAGGCGGGTCGTTGAGCTTACTAGGCCGGTACAGGATGTCATAGTTAAAGGTGGAGAGTTCGATTCTCCATCTGGCAATTTTGTTGTTTTTTATCTTACCACGCTGGGTGTTGCTGAACATGAAGGAGACCGCGCGTTGATCAGTCAACAGTGTAAAGCGCCTCCCAGCGAGGTAATGTCTCCAACGACGCACCGCTTCAACTATGGCCTGGGCCTCCTTCTCGATCGAGGAGTGTCTACTCTCCGGACCCTGGAGGGTTCTGGAGAAGAAGGCTAAAGGCCGACCGGCCTGGTTCAAGGTGGCTGCCAGGGCGAAGTCGGATGCATCGCTCTCGACTTGAAACGGGACAGACTCATCGATCGCGTGCAGCGTCGCAGCAGCGAAGTCGGATTTGATTCGATCGAAAGCCGCTGTGGCTTCAGTCGAGAGGGGAAAGGAGGTGGTCTTGATAAGAGGACGCGCCTTGTCGGCGTAGTGTGGAACCCATTGGGCGTAATACGAGAAAAGGCCCAGGCAGCGTTTGAGAGCTTTCTGGGTATGTGGGGGTGGGGGGGGGGGGATAAGTCCATTAGGGGACGCATGCGGTCAGGATCTGGCATGACTATCCCGTTCTCCACCACGCAACCTAGAAGAGCGAGTCGTGTGGTCCGGAAGACACACTTGTCCAAATTGTAAGTCAGGTTCAGCCGACGGGCAGTTTGAAGAAATTTGTCTAGGTTGGTGTCGTGGTCCTGCATGTCGTGGCCGCAGATGGTGATGTTGTCCAGATACGGGAAGGTAGCGGTTAGCCCGTTCTGGTCCACCATCCTGTCCATTTCCCGCTGGAAGACAGCGACACCATTCGTGACCCCGAATGGTACCCTGAGAAATTGATATAGCTGCCCATTTGCTTCAAAGGCCGTGAATGGTCGGTCCTCGCAGTGGATCGGGAGCTGGTGGTAGGCCGAACGTAGGTCAATAGTGGAGAAAATGCGGTATTGGGCGATCTGGTTCACCACATCCGTGATGCGTGGCAGGGGGTACGCATCCAGGAGCGTGAAGCGGTTAATGGTCTGGCTATAGTCGACCACCATCCGTAGTTTTTCCCCGTTCTTGACAACCACCACCTGGGCTCTCCAGGGGCTTGAACTGGGTTCGATGATGCCCTCATCCAGCAATCTACGCACCTCACTCCTAATGAATTGCCTGTTTTTGTAACTATATTGCTGACTTTTTGTGGCCACAGGCTTCCAGCCAGGGGTGAGGTTTGCGAAGAGTGCTGGCGGGGCAATCCGGAGTGTGGAAAGGCCGCAGGATTGGCCCCGGGGCACGGGGGCGCGTTACTCGGGTGCTTCGGGGGTGGGGCGATGGTAGACCGAGAGGGGGGCATGGGGTCCCCCAAAGTGCAGGGACACCGTTTGGAACTGACACTGGAAGTCCAATCCCAGCAACACTGGGACGCACAATTGGGGAAGGACGAATAATTTGAAGTGGGTGACCGTTACGCCCTGTACTTCCAGCGTGGCGATGCAATACCCCTTTATCCCAGTCGAGTGCGACCTCGTCGCTAATGAGATCCTCTGGGTAGTGGGGATAATGTCAAGTCCCCAACGGAGAGCCAGATCTGGCTGGATAAAACTGTCAGTTGACCCAGAGTCAAAAAAGCAATTGGTGTAGTGTCCATGCACTTTAATCAGTTCCATTGCTCTGGTGAGGGGATGAGAGCATTGCTGGTTTAGTGTTATTGAAGCAGTTGACAGGGGAGTTTTGCGCGATGACGTCACGCAACGGGATGACGTCACACAACGGGATGACGTCATGCAACGGGATGACGTAGTCAACGCTCGAGGAGCAGGTTGGAGGACCTCCCGGAAGTGCTGTTGTGGCGGCGTTGGTGGGTGAATGGTAAGTAGTGGGTTTTGTAGTTGCTCGCGATTGGTGGTGGGTAGGTCGTTGGTCGCGGCAGTCGGGCCCTGGTGGTCGTCGGCGATGGACGCTAGGGTGTGTACCTGGTTGGCCGCGGGTGTGGCTGTGGCGGCGGTAGCAGCAGCGGTAGCGTCGGCCCCGGGGGTGTATGTGGCGGCGGCAGCAGCGGCAGTAGCGTCGGCCCCGGGGGTGTCCGTGGCGGCGGCAGCAGCGGCGGTAGCGTCGGCCCCGGGGGCGTCTGTGGCGGCGGCAGCAGCGGCGGTAGCGTCGAGTGTTCCGCACGGGGGCGAGAGGCGGGCCAACACCATGGTTGCGAGGGTGCGCTGCCCCTTCCAGGTTCGGCGTCTCCGTGACATCAGGCGTTGCCGTGCAGGGGAGCCCTCGCTCTCATTGGACGAGAGCTCTGGGGAAGAAGAGTTTGAATGGGATAGTGGCGATTGGGCTTCACACAAGGCACTGCGTTTGCTGGTGGCCATTTTAGACCTACAGACTGCAGCAAAGTGGCCCTTTTTAAGGCACTTCTGGCACCTGGCTTTTCTTGCTGGGCACTGGGACCTGCTGTGCTTGTCCCTCCCGCATAAATAACATTTTGGGTTCGCACGGGCAGGGTAGCAGCAGCCGACAGGCCGTCAGTATCTCGGGGGGTGGTAGGGAAGAAGGGCATTCTATTCACATCAGAACGAGGGGTCCAGTCCCTAGGGAGCTCGGTGGACTTTAAGGCTGCATCCTCCATTGTGATTGCAATCCGGGCCACGTCCTCTAGTTTTTCTACCCCTTGCTCGAGCAAGCGCAGCCTCACTTCATTCGATCGGAGCCCGGCCACATAGGCATCCCGGACGAGATCATTTGTGATCTCGGCAGCAGTTTTGTCCACACAGTTACAGTCCTTGCCCAATGCCTTTAATACTTTTAAATATGCCCTGCTGGACTCGCCGGGCTGTTGCTTCCTCGAAGCAAGCAGGAGCCGGGCATGAACTCTGTTCACCAGTTGATTATACAGTTCTTTCAGTACCTTTATGGCTGCGGTGTAAGTGGTCTCATCCTGGATGTTCTCGTAGACTCTCAAGGACACCATAGACAGCAATGCTGTTAGACGCTGGTTATCCTCCTCCACCTCAATGAATCTCAGGAAGTTTTCAAAGTTCAGCAGCCAGAACATAAAGGCTTTGAAGGCTGTTGCTGACTGTGGGTCGATATCAAGTTTTTCTGGCCGAGTTAAACGCTCCATCCCTTTCAAAAAAAATTCTTTTTGCTAATAAAATTGTAGAGCTCGTCGAAAGAACCAAAGACTTGTTGATCCAAACCAAGGCTTTTATTAGCAAAAGACAGGAGCTCTTCACAGGTGGCCGACCAGTCCGGAATGATCTGACCTGGCTAGGGACACAACCCTTTAAGGCCCAGACAATAGGTGTGGCTTAGCTCTCAGCCAATCGCTATAAGCATAGTCTAGATACAGTAACTATATACACTATGTACATTGGTGATAGATCTGTACTATCACAGGGACATTAAACCTGATGATAAATATTGGTCTTGTTTCCAATGCAGTCAAACCCTTTGAGAGCTCAGTTTTCAGGACCATAAAGGGTGAAATCAAAAATTAACCAGGTCATCTATGTCATTGAGATGCCTGATCATCAAAGAGAGACACAGGTCTGTCACGTGAATAAGCTTAAACCTTACTTTGAGAAAATGACTGAGGAGGAGACTTAAATTCCAACCAAGGTGCTAGTTATAGTAAGGAGGAGATAAGTTTTGTGGAAGGTCATGGAGCACAAAAAGTGATAAGCCCCAGGCTGGAAAATTATATAGTTTTGCAAAACTTAGAAACCAAGTTAATGCATTTGACTAAATCAGAAAGGGAAGGAATGAAGACATTACTTATGAAATTTAAGGATATACTCCCAGATGGTCCAAGAAGAACTACTGTGGCTTGTCATGATGTGGAGTCAGTGATGCTAAGCCTATTAAGCAGCATCCTTACTGAGTTAATCAGGAAAAGAACAGATTGTTGGATCAAGAGGTGGATTTTACGCTCAAAAATCACATCATCCAAAAATCAAGTTCAAATTGGAGTTCACCCTGTGTTCTGGTGCCTAAGTCAGATGGCTCAATTAGATTTTGTACAGTTATCAAAAGGTAACCATGGTGACAAAGACTGATGCGTTCCCTATTCCCAGAATAAGTGATTGTATAGATAAGGTGGGAAAGGCTAAGTTTCTTACAAAGATTGATCTCTTAAAAGGATACGGGTGTGTTTCTTTGACAGAAAAAGGCAGGGAGATTTCTGCATTTGTTACACCTTCGGGATTGTACGAGTATAATGCTATGCCTTTTGGGATGAAAAATATACCTGGCACATTGCAGAGAATGATTAATGCAGTAATTCAGGGGTTAGAGCACACAGGAGCCTATATCGATGACTTAGTAATTAGTATGGATACATGGGAAGAACACATGCATGAATTAGAGCAGTTATTTCAGAAATTGGTGGAAGCACACCTCACAGTGAATTTGCACAAGAGTGAGTTTGGACATGCCACTGTAATTTATCTGGGTTATGTGGTAGGACAGGGACAGGTGGCACCGGTTGGAGTGAAAGTACTGGCAATCATTGTGTTCCCTATCCCTGGTAATTAGAAAGCTCTTCGGAGATTTCTAGGTATGATTGGCTACTATCATAGATTTTGTAAAAACTTTGCAGAAATTGCACTGCCATTAACAAAACTACTTGGAAAGAAAGGAAAATTTATCTGGTCAGATGCATGCCAGGAAGTGTTTCTGAAGTTAAAGGCCATTTTATGCCATCAGCCTGAACTTCTGTCCCCTAACTTTGAAAAGACATTCTTTTTAGCCTTGGACACCAGTAATGAAGTGGTTGGTGCTTACAGAAGAAGGATGGTGATGGAGTAGAACATCCTATTTTGTACTTTTTGAAAAAGTTTAATGACCATCAATGAAGTTATTCAACCATTGAGAAGGAGTTATTAGTGCTTCTTTTTAGCATTGCAACATTTTGATGTTCATATTTGTACTGCTCAAAAACCATTAATAATATATACTGATCATAATCCATTAGTTTTTCTGTCTAAAATTAAAAATAAAAACAGATGGTTATTGAATTGGAGCTTACTATTACAAAAGTATGATTTAATTATTACACACATAAAAGGAACAAATAATGTAATAGCAGATTGTTTGTCAAGATGTTAATCCAGGTATATATGAATCTAATCACATACTTACTGCAAAAATTGGAGTGTTTATTTTATTTTGTTTATGTGATACTTCCATTTATTGTTAAAAATTTGTTCTTGTGGACCAAATTTTTTTTAAAGCAGGGAATGTGTTACAAAGTTCTCTGTTGTGTATTGACCTATGTGTTGTGTATTTACCTGTGTGTTGTGCATTGACCTATGTGTTGTGTGGTTTTATGTTAAAAAGTGACATTTTGCCTTTAAGAGCCAAGGTGAAGGTGGACAGCTGAGAGAGTGGGAGACAGACTGAGCATGTGCAGAAAATGATCTAAAAAATTCTGGACTTGGACAATAAAGCACCACTGGGGGTGCTTTGGAGTGGAAGAAACCCCAGAGCATGAGTCATGATCTGGAGGATAGTTTAGAATGTTAGGATTTCAAAAAGGATGAACATTCCGAAGGCAGCTAGAAGGATCTGGTCCAAGCCAGTGGCTCCTCTCTCTTCAAGCAACACAAAACAACTTCGAATTTTATGTTCTCTCTTTCTCAAAGATCTTTGGCTTCAGTTTACCAAACAAACTGAATTTTGTTTATGATCTTTGCTTTGGTTGAGATCGAAGTTTTGCGTGTCCCGTGTATTTTGTGTTTGTTTTGAGTCTTAAGTTTTTCTGTGGGCTGGTTGGAAATATAACTTAGACTTTAATTACATAAGTTATATTTAGGCTGAGGAATTTATTAGTTTTGCACTGTTATAGGAATTTGCATAGTGTCCGGGGGAATTGTTATAAAAAGGGAGATTTTGAATTAAAGTTTGAAGGTGAATTTTTTGTTAATAAAGTAATTGTTCATCTTTACCCCTGTGTGATATGCCTTCTTTGTGGTTGCTGGTTTGATCTTGTAACACCACACACAAATGTTGTCTGTCCCTAATCAGTTTCTGGCTACCCAAATAATTGTATATTCTATCTCTTAGAACACCTTTCAATAATTTACCTACTACTGATGACAGACTCACCAGTCTATAATTTCCAGTGTTCCTTTTGGAGCCTTTTATAAACAATATAAAAATGTAAGGAACTCTTCAATCCTCTGGCACCACTCCATTGGCTAAGGACATTTTAAATATTTTTGTCAGAACCCCTGAAATTTCTACATTAGCCTCCTTCAAGGTCTGAGGGAATATCTTGTCAGGCCCTGGGGATTTATCCACACTTACTCCTTCTTAATCTGTATAGATTCCATGACCTCACTGCTTGTTTTCCTTACTTTCCTTGACTCTGTGGCTGTTTCCTGAATGAATGCTGATGAAAAAAAATCC
Organism: Narcine bancroftii; assembly: GCF_036971445.1. NCBI lineage: Eukaryota > Metazoa > Chordata > Chondrichthyes > Torpediniformes > Narcinidae > Narcine > Narcine bancroftii. The sequence goes on from NC_091469.1 coordinate 391,774,755, forward strand.
AATTTACGATCTCCCCCATCTCTTTTGGCTCCATACAATGCCATCTATTCTGATCTTCAAGGGGACCAATTTTGTCCTTTACTTTAATATACTTATAGAAACTCTTAGGACACTCTTAGGATTTTCCTTCACATTGTCTGACAAAGCAACCTCTTATCTTTTATTTTTGCCTTCCTGATTTCTTTTTTGCATCTTGCATTTTTTATACTTCTCAATTACCTCATTGCTCCATTTTGCCTATACCTTGTATATATCTCTCTCTTCTTCCAACCCAGATCTCCAATATCCTTCTAAAACCAAGGTTCTCCATGCCTGCTAACCTTGCCTTTAATCCTGACAGGAACATACATACTCTGTACTCTCAGATTGGATTGTCAAAGGGAGTCAGCAGTTCTAATTACTCCTTCATGGATTAAGACCTCAATTGCTTCTGCATCTCTTGGGAGCCTCCCAGCATCCAATCATGCCAGGTATAGACTACCTCAGAGTGGGGTTTGATGGAAGGATGATAACCGGAGCTCACTTAGTGGCTTCAACTACAATGGTTGCCTGGATGACCCCATAGGTTAATCTCTTCTTATTAGTGCATAGCAACTGTCCCTTGAGTACATTCATGCCAAGATTGCACTCAGGGAAGGCTGCTAGCAGGACAGGGATGGGATGGGGAGGCTCATTGCCTATGGAGAGGCAGAGGATGATCTCTCTGGTGGTGTGATTGGAGTCCCCTAGTTCCTCTATAGAAATACTAGGCCCCCTCCAACCCTTGGGGATCCTAGGGATAATAGTATCTTCAATCCTGGTTTCAACCAGAGCAATCCAGCACTGGATATTTCCCTTTTCCCAGTGTATGGCCATTGGGATAAATAGCCTCAGGTTGCCCGGGTGTGATAAGACCACTGAATGGATCCTCCAGGGGCCCTGGCCTCCATCCTATGGGACGGGGTGGATGTGTGCCATACTATGGGATTATCTGATGCAACTGTGTATTGGCCATTTCCTGTTGCACCAGGGAGGTAACCTCTACCCTGAGGGCAGCAGGGGCCACTCTGGTGAGGAAAGATGAGTAGTATGGGGAAAAGTGAAGAGGTGACTAGGAATGTGGATGAGGGTAGCGCAGTGGATGTTGTCTATATGGACTTCAGTAAGGCCTTCGATAAGGTACCACATGGAAGGTTAGTTAGGAAGGTGCAGTCTTTAGGTATAAATTTTGAGATAGTCAAATGGATTGAACATTGGCTGAAAGGGAGAGGCCAGAGAGTGGTAGTGGATAATTGTCTGTCAGGTTGGAGGCCGGTGACCAGTGGTGTGCCTCAAGGATCTGTATTGGGCCCATTGTTGTTCGTTATATACATTAATGATCTAGATGATGGGGTGGTGAATTGGATTAGTAAATATGCAGACGATACTAAGATAAGTGGAATAGTGGATAATGAAGAAGGTTTTCAAGGATTGCAGAGGGATTTGGGCTGCTTAGAAAAGTGGGCTGAAAAATGGCAGATGGAATTTAATGCTGATAAGTGTGAGGTGCTTCATTTTGGTAAGAAGAATCAGAATAGGACATATGTGGTAAATGGGAGAGCATTGAGGAATACAGAAGAGTAGAAAGATTTAGGAGTAACGGTACATCGTTCCCTGAAGGTAGAAACTCACGTGAATAGGGTGGTGAAGAAGGCTTTTAGTATGCTGGCCTTTATCAATCATTGCATGGAATATAGGAGTTGGGAGGTGATGTTGAGATTGTATAAGACGTTGGTGCGGCCTAATTTGGAGTTCTGTGTGCAGTTCTGGTCGCCTAATTATAGGAAGGATATAAACAGAGTGGAGAGAGTGCAGAGAAGGTTTACCAGAATGTTACCTGGGTTTAAGCATCTAGAGTATAGGGAGAGATTGGACAGATTAGGTCTTTATTCTTTGGAGCGTAGAAGGTTGAGAGGGGATTTGATAGAAGTATTTAAGATTATGAAAGGGATAGACAGAGTGGATGTGGATAGACTATTTCCGTTAGGAGGAAAGATTAAAACAAGAGGACATGAGTTAAGAATTAAGGGGCAGAGGTTTAGAGGTAACATGAGGGGGAACTTCTTTACTCAGAGAGTGGTAGCCGTGTGCAATGAGCTTCAGGGAGAAATAGTGGCGGCGGAGTCAATTGTATTATTTAAGAAAAGGTTGGACAGGTATATGGATGAGAAGAAGATGGAGGGTTATGGGCATTGTGTAGGGAGGTGGGACTAGAAAGGGGTGTTTGGTTTGGTGCGGACTAGAAGGGCCTAATGGCCTGTTTCCGTGCTGTAATTGTTATGTTATTATATGTTATGTTAAGTGGGCTTTTCCCCAACAATGCTCCTACCATAGTGTGAATATGGCAGAGGTGGAGATACCATGGATGTGGACATGATCTATGCCAGCACGTGTCAAGGCGAAGAACATTTCCATGCACATTAACGGGAAAGTGATCAAGTTAACCTTAGTGTTGGTGCAGTGAACCTATGCAGAGACCTCCAGAAGGGTGATAGCTTCCTGGACAGTCTTACTGGTCACTGGTCCTATTGAGGGCAACACCAGCTCCTTCAGGTCGGGGTGGACAGTGGTCACTAGATGGCCCACCAAGGAAGTGGTTACCCTAGTGTCCTTGGGGAAATTGTTCCCATGGGCACCCCTGTAGATGTCAGTAAAGAAAGCCCATTCCTTAATCACCTTTGTGTCCTCACTGACCGTGTACCACTACTGCCGGCCATTCAGGTCCCATTCCAGGAGCATATGGAATCTGATCTACACCACAACCACCACCTGATCCCATAGGGTGGTGCCCTTATCAATCCCTTCAGGTGACCTCCGCTAGGAAGTTGTTCATTATCTGCTGCACCGACAGGCTACCCATGGCATTGGCCTCTAGATGAGAGAGGAACTGCCATGTAGTCAGGTCCTCACCCGGCCGCTCACGATATCTATCTTACAGCCCAGTTAACCCCATTGGGGTTAGTCCCAGGTTTCTCTGACCTCGTAACAGCCACTCACCAGTCCACTTGCCCCCTTCTCATTCCCAGCTACCTTCCCATTAGCAAAGGCTGGTGAGAAGTCCTCGTGGCATATACGGGACCGCGTGGTCACTGGCTGGGCTTGCAGGGTCCATCCACGTGTCCCCATCACCTGAGCACATGTTGCCCTCTCCTCCATACATAATAATGGTACTTATCTTGAAGGGATGTACCAGCCAGCCAGAATGGCGCGCCAACTGCAGCTGCTGGGCTTTGACTAATTGGCAAGTAGCCTCAGTATATTTAACTTTGATGATGCCAATGCATACCTGGGTAGTGTCCAGTGCCTCCTGCAGTGAATATGCAGTAGTGCTTCTGAGATTCAATTTGCTCATCTTTCTGAGCAGTCTGCGTTGTAAACTCCTGGGTAATATTTCACTGGTATCTCAGCAGCTATATCAGCAACCATAGGCTCCCCTACAACTCCACCTGGCTTTGTGAAATCTCAATTCCTCCAAGAGGGTGGCCATGTGGTGCCAATCTTCACCCTGCAGTTGTCCAGCCTGCTGACCCAGTCAACTGGTATTGTGTGACCTGCCGGCTAAGCTGTTACCTATCGGCTGCCCATCTGGGAGTCCTAATTTCAACCCGCAATGATCTCCTGCAACTTGCAGGTTACCTCCTGCTGTCCATGTTTGTGAAGTGGTGCACTATCACATATGAATCCGACAGGATGCCCACACACACACACACACACACACACTAGTTATTTATTTTGCACATATCTAGCCGAGACTCCTTGAACCCTACTCACAACGCCAATTGTTATATGTGATCAAATCAGGTTTGATGGGTTCACATAGAAATGAGTTGAGACACAGGTAAAGCAAACAAAGGATGATTTTTATTGCACACATGTGGAAATATTAACGGGGAAGACACATAACAACACTCAATACTTTAAACAATGCGAGCAGTCACATTGTTCACAATGATCTTTGATACCAGTGGCTGCTCTTTCTCTCTCTCTCACACACATGCAGTAATATTTAGTAACTAGCATACTCTTAATATACAGGGACTTCAACACATGCTTTCAGTTCCCTATTCCAATGAGGTACAGCTTAATGCTAAGTATTCCCACACAATACTAAGGACCCACTCTCAGTGTAGTGCACACCTTACCAACGATTCCTCCAGCAATGTCCACAGTTCACGACCTGGCGTAGAACAACATTCGTAGTCAGGACCAAGAAACAAAGAAGATGATCTGCTGCACATGTTGGGCTTTAAAAGTGCAGTAAGATGGGAGTCTGGCCCGGGTAATCACTACGTGATTTAAAGGGGCCTGTGGTCTGGTGTGCAACCTTGATTGGCAGATGATGTGACTTCTAACTGGATTCCAGATAGAGAGGTCATGTGATCCTCTACAATCCACGCTACAAATGGAGAAATACAAAGCTAGTATAAGAAATAAAATTGTTAGAACAACAACAGGGATCATTAATCCACAGAATGACGCACAACAAGTAACTAACAAAATTAATCAGAGCATTTAAGTAGGAGCTACATAAATATTTGAAGAGGAAAGGTTAATATAGAAACAATAGAAACAAAAGGAAACTGAGAATAGACTAATGAGATTTGATGTGGACCTGAAATCAGCAAAGATGGAATCTATGGAAAAAAACAAGAAAATTGGTGACAGATACATATGATTCATATTAAAAAGAAATCTACTCATTTGGAGAATTCAGGTTCTAAAGTTTCTTCTTGCAGCATAGATATTAAAATTCACTTGAAGTTGAAGCATAGATATTAAAATGCACAGATAAACAACCTCACTCACCCTGGAACCTTCTAAGGGAGAAAGGGGGAGGGGGGTGTAGAGCTCGTCGAAAGAACCAAAGACTTGTTGATCCAAACCAAGGCTTTTATTAGCAAAAGACCGGAGCTCTTCACAGGTGGCCGACCAGTCCGGAATGATCCGACCTGGCTAGGGACACAACCCTTTAAGGCCCAAACAATAGGTGTGGCTTAGCTCTCAGCCAATCGCTGTAAGCACAGTCTAGATACAGTAACTATATACACTATGTACATTGGTGATAGATCTGTACTATCACAGGGGGAAAGTTGAGACAGAAAATGGATTTTAAATTTAGACACACACCACAGTAACAGGCTATTTTGTCCCACCAGTCCACGCCATCCAACTTACAACCTATTAGCTTACATTCCTCCCTCCCCTCGTATGTTTTTTGAACAGTGGGAGGAAATCGGAGCCCCTAGGGAAAACCCACAGAGAAACGGGGAGAACATACAAACTCCTTACAGATTTGAATCCCGGTCCCAATTGCTGGCGCTGTAAAGGCATTGCACTAACCTCTCCGCCTACTTTGCTGCCCCTGAAGTGCCTATTGCTGGGGTACTGAGTCAGTGTTGAATTTTCCTCTCTTGGACATCATAAGTGAGACCTATACCCTCTATGAGGTGAAGCGAAGAGCTAAAAACAATGTATATTTTATTATTTAAATTTCAAGAATAATGTTAATAGTGTTAACAAGACATGGCAATTTCAATGAAATGTTGTCAAAACTAATTGGAGTTGTATTTTGCATTGAAAAATAGTTCCATTTACTTTAAACTATTTCATTGTGTTATATTTATTTGGCAGAAACTGCCTACCCCCTCCAGTGCTTTCCTCCCAAGAGTTACCCCTTGTACTTTTATCCTCTATGTTCATGCGTACAGTTCACCATCTGCCACAAGTAATCGAATGGAGCAAAATTTCAATTTGTGCTATTTTAAATACTGTCTCTAAGGAACTTTAAAACTCAATAAAGTAATTATGAAGAGTTTTTAAATGTTATGCATCATTTCTGAATTCTTAAAATGCTATCTATTAATGAATACCTGAAGAACTCATTTAACATAAAATATATCGAGGAATGCCTTATTTAAAGTGCGACATTAACTCAGTTGCAAACAAGTCAGATAAAGTTATGGGAAAGTAAAATTAGGTTATTACTAATAGAAAATGTTTCTGGGGTAAAACACAAAAGTCTGGAAATGCTGTGATTGCAGTAAAAACACAGAAATATTAGAGGTTTCAGCAGGTCTCGCAGCGTCAATAGGATATATAACCGATAATTCAGGACTGAGCCCTTCTTCAAGTTATGAGTGAAAGGGAGGCCTGAATAAAAGGATGGGGAAGGATGGGGGAGGAGCACACACCAACAGACAAAAGGTGTTAATTGGATATGGATGGTACACAGGAGAGGGAAAGGTGAGATTGACTGGGGGAGGGGCTACATTGTTTGGAGCTCTGTGGAAGCAGAGTTGGGTAAAGAAAAGTGGAAAGAGAGAGAGCTAGAGGAAAGGAGACATAGGGAAAGATGGGGGAAGGGGGCTATTGGAAACCAGAGAGGTCGATGTTAATGCCATTCAGTTGGAGGGTGTCCAGACAGAATATGAGGTGTTTTTCCTCCAATTTGTGGGTGGTCTCCATCTGGCAGTGCTGAAACCATGGACAAATATGTCAGCAAGGAAATGGGGTGGGGAATTGAAATGGGTAGCCACTGGGATATCCACACTATTGTGGAGGACAGAGTTGAGGTGCTTAATGAAGCCATCTCCCAGTCTGCGTCCAGTCTTTCCAATGTAGTGGAAGGCACAACGGAAGCATTGGATGTAGTAGATGATCCATGCATTCACAAGTGAAGAGTTGCTTCACTTGGAAGGACTATTTGGGGCCCTGAATGGTGGTGAGGAGGGAGGTGTGGGTGCAAATGGATCACCTCCTGCAGTCACAGGGGTAGGTGCCAAGGGTTTGATTTGTTGATTTGGGGAGTGGACAAGGGAGTCACAGAGGGAGTTGTCCCTGTGGAAGGCAGAGAGGGGGAGGAGCAGGGATGTCTACTGGTGGGATCACATAGTAGCTGGTGAAAATAGCAGAGAAGGAAATGTTTGATGCTGAGGCTGGTGGGATAGTAGGCGAGGACAAGGGGAATGCTGCCCTTGTTGTGCATGGAGGCGGAAGGGGCCAGGTAGGTATGTGGGTAATGGAGCATATGCAGGTGACGGCCAAGTTGATGATGGTGGAGGGGAAGTCATGTTGTGGAGGATATCTGATGATCTGGCATGGAAGACCTCATCCTGCGAGCAGACACAGTGGAAACGGAAGAATTGAGAGAAAGGAATGAAATCTTTAGAGGGGACAGATGTGAAGAAGTATAGTTGAGGTTGCTGTGGGAGTTGGTGGGTTTATGGAAGATGTCTGTTCAGAGTTTGTCTCCCAAAATGGAGACAGAGATTGAAAAAGGGAATAGTGTTGCTGGAGACGAAGCAAATGAATGTGAGGTTGAGGTGGAAACTTCCATATGTCTCCTTACCTCTAACTCTGTTTTCCTTCTGCTCTCTCCTTTCCCCTAGCTCTACTTCCACAGAGCCTCAAGCAATCTCCCTCCCCCAGTCACTTCTCACCTTTCCTATCTCCTGTGTCCTGTCCAAACCAATGAACACATTTTGCCTGTTGGTCTGTGCTCCACCAACTGCCCATTCTTCCTTCCCCAGCCTTTTATCTGCTTGCTTTTTACTCATACCTTGAAGAAGGGCTCAGGCCCGAAACATCAGTTATATATCTTTACCTGCCATGGACGCTACAAGTACCTGCTGAGTTCTTCCAGCATTTCCAGTTTTTTATTTGTTTCTGGAGAAGGAGGAGAAAAGGGCATAGGCTAAAACTACATAAATCCTTCCATATTTCTCAACAGCATGTTATGTTTGATCGTGATGGTGCTGTCTTGTGGATTTTGTTGAAAGGTTGCTGTTAGATTCTTCAGCCATTATCTATCTTTCATCAGTCAGAACCAGAGGGTGAGCATGGTGGGACTTTGCATACATGGCTTGAGCAGTGGCGTTTGTTTTGATTCCTTGCTCCTGGGCTGCAGAGAGTGTGATATCGACATACCTCTGTCTAGCTCTGGGAGATTGACCACTGACCTGCCAGCTGCCTCAAACCAATAGAGGGACTGACTCCCACAAAACTTTGCAGGCAGTCCACTATTACTCCCATTCCCTGCCTCTCATTAATTTGGACCCGCACACACACACTGATCCATTCACACTCTATTCACAAACTCCCATATTGTACCACTGCTGCTGTCCTTCGACTACCTTCCTTCCTCTCCCCCTCTCTTCTCTCCACACTGGGCACTTAGAACTGCATGAGTTAGTGTGTGAGGGAGAGAACTGGGTCTTTGGCATTGATAGCCAGGTTAAAACATTGTTGCAGAGTCCTCATTTTTTAACTCCACAATTTTTATAAAATTACCATTTAAATAAGGCTTTACATTTATTTTTTAAAAAGAAGCTGTCAAAGCAACAGTCTTACAATGCAGCAATCATTTTTTAATGCAGATGTAGAAAGTGGCAAGACTTTCCCTTCTTTAGGATTCTTCATCCGGAGCTCCTCCAGCACGTCTGTATTTTACTATGATCACAGCCTCTGCAGACTTTTGTGTTTCATTGAATAACCAGGTTAACTACATTGTCATCCAAGTAATTAAAGTAGATGATAAACAACAGTGAACTCAACATCAATCACTAAAGCACACCACTGGTCACTACCACCCTCTGACTCCCACAATCAAACCAATTTTGAATCCAATTGGCTAACTCATCCTCACCCTAACTCATGCTCTCGGCCAGCCTACCATGAGAGCTTGTTAAAGATCCTGCTATAGACCATAAAGACATAGCTACTGTCCTGTCCTCATCATTCCCCTTAGTGATTTCTTCTGTGCAGCAGTGATCTCTGTCTCTGATCCGAGAGCTGCACCCTCTGCAACTTGCTCCTCAGGGCTTGAGAAACAAACCACCAACATGGTCTCTGCAAAACCTTCCAAATACAGTGGAAGGATAAGTATCATCAGGGCCATCTCCCAGACTACCAGCATTGAGGTTCTAATTATATTTAATCAACACTATCAGATAGGCCGTGACTAACTGGCGTAAACTAATTTCCAAGCTCAGCCACAAAAAGATTACTAGGCATACAAAGGAGCAACTTCAAAAATGCATTTGAGATCTCTGAAAGGGGTGCAACATCCCTACTGTTTCTTGGGAATCCTTGGCGTACGAGCACTCAAATTGAAGAAGCTTTTGAGATAGAGTCATAGAGTAATGGAGATCCTTTGGCCCAACTTGCCCATGCTGGTGAAAATATCCCGTCCACACTTGCCCCACCTGTCTGAATATGACCCATACTCCCCAAAACCTATCCTATTTATGAATCAAACCAATTATTTCTTAAACATTGCAATAGCACCTGCCTCAGTCTCCTTCCCTGGCAACTGTTCCATACACTCACCCCACACTCTGTGTAAAAAAGTTCACTTCAGGATCTTGTTAAATCTTCCCTCCCTTCCTTCACTTTAAACCTGTCCACTGGTTACTGATTCTCTTAATCTGGGCCAAAGACTCTCCACCTTTACCTGATCTAACCCTTTTGTCATTTTGTATACCTTTATCAGATCACCAATAATCCTCTTGCATTCCAAGGAATAAAGCCTTAGTCTATAGCTCAGGCTACAGAGTCCTGGCAACATCTTTGTAAAGCTTCTCCAGCTTAACAAAATATTTCTGACAGCACGGTGATTAAAAGTGAAACATATTACTCCAATGTCTTATACAACTGCAACATAACTTTTCAACTTCTGTATTCAATACTCTGACTGATGAAGGCCAATGTGCCAAAGCTTTTTTGACCCCCTACTACATCTGACACTACTTTCAAGGTATATGTATCTGTTTACCTAGATCCCTCAACTCTACACATTTCCCAGATCCCAACAATTCACTGTGTAAATCCTACTTACGTTAGACCTCCCAAAATCCAACACCTTACATTTCTCTAGATGGTATTGAGAATTTGGCTACACCCAGAACATTGATGCATCAAGGTTTTCAATACAATCAGGAGGCCATAGAGGTCATGCATAAATGGGAAAAGAGGCACACTGCCTCACCCACTACCAATTTGTCTGCATTGTTAGACACCTTCTGCCTCTTGCTTTCTATGTTCTATCAGCAGAGTTTTGGTTTAATTTAGGTATCATATTTGGTGCAGACACATAGACTGATGGGCCTGATCCTCTGCTGTACAGTTCTATGTTGATCTGGGGAGAAGAGTCTCTGATTTCTAGATATACTTCAGCAGTCATCTCATAATCCACATGACTGGAGTGGAAGCAACTTTTTCTTAAGCCCCAAGGAACTGACTAACAAGAAGAAGGAATGGAGGGGAAATCACAGTAAAGTGATGCATGGCAAGAATAATGTAATCAGTTCCTGTTAATTGCCTTGTGGTGCACCATAACCATCCAGACAGCCAATGAAGTTCATCAGCCTCATCTAAAATCTTGCAAAACATTTTAAAAGGAGGGCAGTGAGTAACCGGAATATGCTTTCTAAGGAAGTAGTGGAAACGGATACACTGAAAAAATTTAAGAAGCATCTAGATGAGCACTTGAATCATCTCGACATGGAAGACTAACCATATCACACTAACCATCTGAGATTCTCATTTGTACAAAACAATATTTATTTATTCATTTTATAGATATAATAGTTGTCCTGCATTGTAGATGTGAATAGGCTCCTCCCCTTAAGGATAGGTTAGATTGGAACGAGGGGTCAGAAGTTAATGGTTATCGGGCAAAACTTTAGAAGTAACATAAGAGGAAACTTCTTCACTCAGAGAGTGGTGGCTGAGTGAAATGATCTTCTGGAAGAGGTAGTTGCAGCAGGGTCCATTTTGTCATTTAAGAGGAGGTTGGATGAGTACATGGATGTGAGGGGGTTGGAGGGTAATAGACAGGGAGCATGGAGGTGGAACTAGTGGAGTTTCACGTAAATCAGTGCAGACTAGAAGGGCTGATATGGCCTGTTTCCATACTGTAATTGTTGGAGGCGGCGGCCCAAGTCCGGGCACAGGGAGAGCAGCAGCGGCCCCGGCCCGGTCCGGGCAGAGGGTAGGCGGCGGCGGCCCCGATCCGGGCAGGAGCAAGGGGGAGGCGGTGGCCCCGGCCTCGGTCGAATGAGGCAGGCGGAGGCCCCGGTCCGGGCAGAGAGTTGGAGGCGGCGGCCCCAGTCCGGGCAAAGGGAGAGCAGCGGCGGCCCCAGCCCGGTCCGGGCAGAGGGTAGGTGGCAGCGGCCCCAATCCAGGCAAGAACAAGGGGGAGGCGGCTGCCCCGGCATCGGTCGAGTGAGGCAGGCGGAGGCCCCGGACCGGGCAGAGAGTTGGAGGCGGCTCCAGTCCGGGCACAGGGAGAGCAGTGGCGGCCCCGGCCCGGTCCGGGCAGAGGGTAGGCGGCGGCGGCCCCGATCCGGGCAGGAGCAAGGGGGAGGCGGTGGCCCCGGCCTCGGTCAAATGAGGCAGGCGGAGGCCCCGGTCCAGGCAGAGAGTTGGAGGCGGCGGCCCCAGTCCGGGCACAGGGAGAGCAGCGGCGGCCCCGGCCCGGTCCTGGCAGACGGTAGGCGGCGGCGGCCCCGATCCGGGCAAGAGCAAGGGGGAGGCGGCTGCCCCGGCCTCGGTCGAGTGAGGCAGGCGGAGGCCCCGGACTGGGCAGAGAGTTGGAGGCGGCTCCAGTCCGGGCACAGGGAGAGCAGCGGCGGCCCCAGCCCGGTCCGGGCATAGGGTAGGTGGCGGCAGCCCCGATCTGGGCAGGAGCAAGGGGGAGGCGGCTGCCCCGGCCTCGGTCGAGTGAGGCAGGCGGAGGCCCCGGACTGGGCAGAGAGTTGGAGGCGGCTCCAGTCCGGGCACAGGGAGAGCAGCGGCGGCCCCAGCCCGGTCCGGGCATAGGGTAGGTGGCGGCAGCCCCGATCTGGGCAGGAGCAAGGGGGAGGAGGTGGTCCTGGCCTCGGTCGAGTGAGGCAGGTGGAGGCCCCGGTCTGGGCAGAGAGTTGGAGGCGGCGGCCCCAGTCCGGGCACAGGGAGAGCAGCGGCGGCCCCGGCCCCGGTCCGGGCAGTATGGACCGACCTAAGAGAGGAGGCAGACCCCTACAGCCCGGGTAAGAAACATGCATAGGAGAAGGCCACTCCGATATAAAACCTACGACCCAAGGACCTCGCTGCCACGTCCCAGCTTGCTTGGCCACGGCACACGAACCATGGGTGTAAAGGGTGGGGCCAGTACTGCGCGCACTGCACTCCACCTAAAAGCTCCTTTGCGCAGGCCCGAGGACAGGTCCACGTCCACCCCCTTTACGTCCTCCCCCTCCACGGCAAAAGATGCTCACAAACTCAAGCTAGCATGCTGGAACATCAGAACCATGCTAGACAAGGCTGACAGCCACCGACCTGAACGTCGGTCTGCCCTCATTGCACATGAACTCCTCAGACTTGACATCGACATAGCCGCTCACAGTGAAGTCCGACTTGCAGATGTAGGCAGCCTCCAAGAACGCGGCGCGGGCTACACACTCTACTGGTCTGGCAAGCCTTTGGATGAACGACACCTATCTGGTGTAGGCTTCATGGTCAAGAACTCCATTGCTTCCAAACTCGAAAACCTCCCGACAGGCCACTCGGACCGGATCATGTCCATGCGACTCCCCCTTCAAAACAAGCGTCGCATCACCCTCATCAGTGTCTATGCTCCAACCCTCCAGGCAGAACCAGCAGGAAAGGACAAGTTCTACACTGACCTGCGCAACCTCATTCAACGCACTCCTACAGCCGACAAGGTGGTCATCCTTGGCGACTTCAACGCTCGCGTCGGCAAAGACTCAGAAACCTGGCCAGGAATCCTGGGCAAGCATGGTGTCGGCAGTGCAATGACAACGGGCGCCTCCTGTTGGAGCTCTTCGCAGAACAGTGGCTTGTCATTACAAACACCCTTTTTCAGCAGAGGGACAGCCTGAAGACTACCTGGATGCATCCCCGATCCAAACACTGGCACCTCCTGGACTACATCCTGGTGCAAGAAAGAGACAAACGAGATGTGCTCCACACCAGGGTCATGCCCAGCGCGGAATGCCACACTGACCACCGGCTGGTTCGCTGCAAGCTCAACCTTCACTTCAAGCCAAATCCCAGGAACAGTAAAGCCCCCAGAAAGAGGTTCAATGTTGGAAACCTGCAGTCAGACGAAGTGAGAGGAAACTTCCAGGCAAACCTCAAAGCAAAGCTCGACGATGCAATCCGCCTCACGGACTCGTCCCCTGAAACCCTCTGGGATCAGCTGAAGACTACCATACTGCAATCCACTGAAGAGGTACTGGGCTTCTCCTCCAGGAAAAACAAGGACTGGTTCGACGATAACAGCCAGGATTCTCCTAAATAGAATAATACCTAGTGTTGCCGAGAATATTCTCCCAGAATCACAGTGCGGCTTTCGCGCAAACAGAGGAACTACTGACATGGTCTTTGCCCTCAGACAGCTCCAAGAAAAGTGCAGAGAACAAAAAAAGGACTCTACATCACCTTTGTTGACCTCACCAAAGCCTTCGACACCGTGAACAGGAAAGGGCTTTGGCAAATACTAGAGTGCATCGGATGCCCCCCAAAGTTCCTCAACATGGTTATCCAACTGCACGAAAACCAACAAGGTCGGGTCAGATTCAGCAATGAGCTCTCTGAACCCTTCTCCATTAACACTGGCGTGAAGCAAGGCTGTGTTCTCGCACCAACCCTCTTTTCAATCTTCTTCAGCATGATGCTGAACCAAGCCATGAAAGACCTCAACAATGAAGACGCTGTTTACATCCGGTACCGCATGGATGGCAGTCTTTTCAATCTGAGGCACCTGCAAGCTCACACTAAGACACAAGAGAAACTTGTCCGTGAACTACTCTTTGCAGACAATGCTGCTTTAGTTGCCCATTCAGAGCCAGCTCTTCAGCATTTGACGTCCTGTTTTGCGGAAACTGCCAAAATGTTTGGCCTGGAAGTCAGCCTGAAGAAAACAGAGGTCCTCCATCAATCAGCCAGCTCCCCACCATGACTACTAGCCCCCCCACATCTCCATCAGGCACACAAAACTCAAAACGGTCAACCAGTTTACCTATCTCGGCTGCACCATTTCATCAAATGCAAGGATCGACAACGAGATAGACAACAGACTCGCCAAGGCAAATAGCGCCTTTAGAAGACTACACAAAAGGGTCTGGAAAAACAACCAACTGAAAAACCTCACAAAGATAAGCGTATACAGAGCCGTTGTCATACCCACACTCCTGTTCGGCTCCGAATCATGGGTCCTCTACCGGCATCACCTACGGCTCCTAGAACACTTCCACCAGCGTTGTCTCCGCTCCATCCTCAACATTCACTGGGGCGCTTTCATCCCTAACGTCGAAGTAATCGAGATGGCAGAGGTCGACAGCATCGAGTCCACGCTGCTGAAGATCCAGCTGCGCTGGATGGGTCACGTCTCCAGAATGGAGGACCATCGCCTTCCCAAGATCGTGTTATATGGTGAGCTCTCCACTGGCCACCGTGACAGAGGTGCACCAAAGAAGAGGTACAAGGACTGCCTAAAGAAATCTCTTGGTGCCTGCCACATTGACCACTGCCAGTGGGCTGATATCGCCTCAAACTGTGCATCTTGGCGCCTCACAGTTCGGCGGGCAGCAACCTCCTTTGAAGAAGACCGCAGAGCCCACCTCACTGACAAAAGACAAAGGAGGAAAAACCCAACACCCAACCCCAACCCACCAATTTTCCCCTGCAACCGCTGCAACCATGTCTGCCTGTCCCGCATCGGACTTGTCAGCCACAAACGAGCCTGCAGCTGACGTGGACATTTACCCCCTCTATAAATCTTCGTCCACGAAGCCAAGCCAAAGATATGTATTATTTGTCTGTATGTGTGTTATGTTTGGTTGTGTATCTGCATATATTTGCTCCAATGACTGGAGAATGCTGTTTTGTCGGGTTGTATTTGTACAATTAACATAACATATAACATAACAATTACAGCACGGAAACAGGCCATTAGGCCCTTCTAGTCTGCACCGAACCAAACACCCCTTTCTAATCCCACCTCCCTTGCACAATGCCCATAACCCTCCATCTTCTTCTCATCCATATACCTGTCCAACCTTTTCTTAAATAATACAATTGACTCCGCCGCCAGTATTTCTCCAGGAAGCTCATTCCACACGGCTACCACTCTCTGAGTAAAGAAGTTCCCCCTCATGTTACCTCTAAACCTCTGCCCCTTAATTCTTAACTCATGTCCTCTTGTTTTAATATTTCCTCCTCTTAACGGAAATAGTCTATCCACATCCACTCTGTCTATCCCTTTCATAATCTTAAATACTTCTATCAAATCCCCTCTCAACCTTCTACGCTCCAAAGAATAAAGACCTAATCTGTCCAATCTCTCCCTATACTCTAGATGCTTAAACCCAGGTAACATTCTGGTAAACCTTCTCTGCACTCTTTCCACTCTGTTTATATTCTTCCTATAATTAGGCGACCAGAACTGCACACAGAACTCCAAATTAGGCCGCACCAACATCTTATACAATCTCAACATCACCTCCCAACTCCTATATTCCATGCAATGATTGATAAAGGCCAGCATACTAAAAGCCTTCTTCACCACCCTATTCACGCGAGTTTCTTCCTTCAGGGAACGATGTAGATTAGATGATAACAAACTTGACTATGGGCAAGTACAAGAAGTTAGGATTAATAAGGAAGAGTCCTCACTGGTTATCGTGTATATAGTAGGCTGAATGTCCTGTTTCCGTGCTCTGTGTCCTTATGACTCAAGGAACCATGACTCTAAAAGACATTTAGACAGGGACCTGGATGAGAAATGATTGGCTCAATGTAGGCAAATGATTAGCTTTGGTAGACAACTTGGTCGGCATGGACAAAATGGGCTAAAGGTTTTCAGTTTCAAATTTCAGTTTTATTGTCAGAGTACATGAATGACATCACGTACAACCTTGAGATTCATTTTTTCCAGTGGGTGAATCAGAATTACCACTTGTTGGGTCATGCAAAAAAAATATTCACCCTATACATGTTACCAAATAAATAAATGTAAACAAACTGACTGTGCAATATAGAGAAAGAAAAAAAATCTATGAAAAGCAAAAATTAGTCCTTAAATGAGTCCCTGATTGAGTTTATTGTTGAGGAGTCTGATGGTGGAAGGGTAGCAACTGTTCCTGAACCAGGTGGTATGAGTCTTGTGGCACCTATACCTCTTTCCTGATGGCAGCAGTGAGAACAGAGCATGTGCTGGGCGATGTGGATCCTTGATGATGCTGCTGTTCTCCGTGTTCATGCAGTGTTCCATGTAGATGTTCTCGATAGTGGGGAGGGTTTTGCCAGTGATGCCCTGGGCTGAGTCCACTACCCTTTGCAGGGCTTTACGTTCAGGGTATTGATGCCCCCATACCAGACTATGATGCAGCTGGTCAGCATACGTTCCACCACATCTCTGTAGAAATTTGCCATCGTTTCTAATGTCATCCCAAAGCTCCGCAAAAGAACATGTTTTTGTGCTATTTCACTATTACTTTACATAGGTCAGAAATCAAGAATGAGTCTCTTGCTTCCCACTTCCTAAACTGGAAGAACAAATGAAAATTCATCTCTTAGTAAAAGTACGTTGTCTTAATCAAAACATTTAAAAATTACCCTGAGATTGTTAACAATCTCAAACAACTGACTTACAACATAAATCAGATGTGTCTTATTACTTTTTTTTTTCAAAAAAGTGCATAATACATACTTTTACAACCTTTAACAAAATATAGATTTATGAAGGGATAATCTAACAACAAATTAGAAAAAGATAGATTACATTAGGTCTTGTTTTCAATTTTCAGCTGATTATTTAATTTACTCAGCTAAACCACCACATCATGTTATTAATTTTCTGTTGCTGCACTAATAATGGACAATTCTCTTTGGTCTTACAGACATCTGTGTTAAAGCATTGGGTGGAAGAAGTTAATACTGCCCTGCTGCTTAATATTAATGCTGGTTGTATCAGTGTGTATGCTTTCCTCTACCACCGGACCAATAAAATGAGGCCCATATGGCATTAACAGCTCATTCAGTAACATCCTCTAGAACTTACAAGTGTGTTTTGTACAGGTTAAGCAGCATATTTTCAGGGCCAAAAACATTCAACTGTGTACAAATATCACAATTTTATGCTAAGCAAGAGACCAGGATGGTATTGCTACTGATTCAATTTTGTGGTTAACTTTGCTTCAGGGAAAAGTGGAAACCCAAGCCCCATGGCTTAAAACTTAATCAGCAAATTTTAGTAGACTAAATAGTACTTCATTAAATTTTTGGTCTCAGAAATATGAGAATGATTCACTGATATTAAGCTTGAACACTTTAATTAAAATTGATAACAATACACAAACCTCCATTTTTTTGCAAATCATCTACATTTTTTCCAATCTGTAGAGCATTAAATTATGAGTTCCCTGGTTGCCTAAACTTTGTTTGTATTCCCTCATGTGCAGAAGATTTAGGAGTGTTTAAAATGTTACAAGAATACATGAGCAAATACAAATAAATTATTGACTCTGTTGTTTGAACTAGCAATAAAAGGACATAATCTTAACATAACCAATTAAGTTGGAAAACAGGATTCTCTGGATAATTGAAAATTGGACATCCTGGCCCAAAATGCTGTGCTTTATAGATTAAGATTGATAGATTTTTTTGTTAGGCAGGTATGTCAAATAACATAGTAACGTAGGGCTACAAGTAACTTCACTTCCCATGCTTTCATTTCCTGGGCCTTTTGTTTTAAAGGCCCATCAAAATTCCACACACTACACACTGTATATTGGGGCTTATTTATACACAGTTAAAAATAAAATAAACCAATCTGAATGAAGATCAGATAGCTGTGAATACTGATTTGAAAAATTACTATGCTGTCTCCCACACATTGCAAGGTAATAGCTTCAAACTACGGAACAAACATCATAAGGTGTGTGAGGCTCTTACATGCTCTAATTATTGTCTCAAATATTTTTAATGTATTATTTCCTTCATTGGCAAACATTTTTATAACTCCCACGACTAATAATGGTCATCTTAAGCATTTAGTTTTAATAGGAATAACCATATTAGATGATTGAAAAGGTATTTTTGCCCTGGAAAAAAATGTCACATCAAATTGAATGTTTCAAAATGCATTGATTTTGTTAGGGTGAAATAAGCTTATAAATATTGTAAGATGTTTTTACAGTATTTTGCCTTCTTTATGTTTCAATTTTTCTTTATCTTTGCATCCAAACAAAATAAAAAAACTATAAGTAACATAGATCACATAAAGCATATTTTATTTGAGAGTCATACATGTCTTGAAATGAGAACTGTTTGCAGCCAAAGGAAAAAAAAATTACTTTGCTTCACAAATCAAGGGAATTTGCTGCCATAGCTTTATTCCAAAACTGGAGCATAAACTAAACCTGAAAGCCCTTGAACAAGTCATGACAAAATGCCAAGATAAATAAAATGTGACATATGATTTGTAGTCAGAAATCATTCCATCACAGTATGGAACACATATATACTGTTCGAACATACTGCCAAAAGAATTGTAATCAGTCGCAAGATTGAAATGTTACATTTCTGTATGTATCCAACTGGCAATTCTGTAAATGTAAGAAAACCAAATTGAAACCTCTTTTCTTTTACTAGAAATGCATTATTTTAATTTGACTTGGGTTTCTGTACACTTCGAATTCTGATAAATAAATTGAAGCGTAGGGTACACAATACAACTTTAGCACAACTCTTCCAAATTTCAAAGTCTGAGCCAACTTTAAATACATTAAATAATATATAGAGACTGCAGTCAAACAAATGCTTTCTACTCCTAGTTTCTGGAATTTAGAACTGGAAGAATTTCCCTCGTTTCTTCATTCTGCAAAAGACGAACTCACTGAAGGAAACTGAAATTGAGAAAACAAAACATAATTTTGTTTATGTTCAGTTTTTCCCTATTATTTAAGATTGAATCAAATGATTCATCATCATGGTTAAAAGACAATCTTAAAATAATTACAAGTAATTATGTCTTTTTTCGAGATAGTTGACATCTGTGTCTATTTAAAAAGAAAATATCTGAAAATAGCAAATGTGCAACATGGGGTGGTGTGAAACTGATTTATATAACCAGTTACTGGGCATCTGGACATTGTCAGTCAATTGTAAAGCATGTTCAATGGTGACTGATATTTATAGTCACCATGTGTCTTAAACAAGAACTAAATTGTCTGGCATGGCTTTCACAACACTTCAATTAGGCTCACACCTTTAGTAAAATCTAGAATGCTGTTATACATTAACACAATCAAAGCTTCTAAAACAAAGAACATAGAAAACAAAAACATATTTCAAAATCTTATAATCCCATTAAGAGTGCTTCCTTTTTTTGGTGGCACTCCTTGAACAGGTTTGGCATAGTTTTAGGTTGTTTGAGAACAGTAAGCCAATTGAGGCAATGGTCAACAGCTGGAGAGTCAGACCATTTTCTGCTAGTGGCTAAAATTGGCAGCTTTTAACATCTATTACAAACTTCACTGAACATGATGAACAGCCTACCTATGGAGTAATGGGTTTCACAAATCTGCTCAAAATTTGCAAAAGGTGAAACACTGAAAGGTGATGTGTTTTTAATTTTCAGAATATATGAAAGAGACATAGAAATTGTATATTTACCTCCAGTAAATTCTTTCTTTAATATCTTGTTGACATAGAACCATACAACGGTACAGCCCAGAAAACAGGGCCCTTCTAGTCTGTTCCGACCACCACTCTGCTAGTCCCATTGACCTCCATCCCACTCCATAACCCTCCAGATCTCTCCCATCAATGTATCTATCCAATCTATTCTTTAAACTCAAGATCGAACCCGTATTATCCACATCAAATGGCAGCCCATCCCACACTCATCACTCACTGAGTGAAGAACTTTCCCCTAATATTCCCCATAATATTCCCCTTTCATCTTAAAACTATGTCCTCTCATATTTATCTCCCCCATTCTAAGTGGAAAAAGCCTACTCGCATCCGTTCTATCTATACCTCTCATAATCTTGTAAACCTCTATCAAATCTCCCCTCATTCTTCTTCGCTCCAAGAAATAAAGTCATAACCTGTTTAATCTTTCTCTGTAATTCAACTCCTGAAGACCTGGAAACATTTGAGTAAATATTCTTTGCACTCTTTCAATCTTATTGATATCCTTCTTGTATTTAGGCACCCAGAACTGCACACAATACTCCAAATTTGCCTTATCAATGTCTTTAACAACTTCAACATACCATCCCACCTCCTATGCTCAATACTTTGATTTATAAAGGCTAAGATGCTAAAAGCTTTCTTTATAACCCTGTCCACCTGCAACATCACCTTCAGGGAACAATGTATCTATCTTTCCTGGATCTCTTTGCTCCTCCATTGAACATGTTTATGGTTCCTAATATCCCCATGGGAAGAAGAATTTTACTCTCTACTAAATCTTGTTGGTAAATCATTACCCTTAATTTGATATTTTTGACACCTTCCATAAATAAAGATGATTTAAAATCTTCCAATGTTTTCATTTATGATCATATATTTGGCAACTGTATTCAGAGAGGGTAAAAGGAAATGAGAACAGCTTTGTCACATGGGATTGAGACAGGGAAATTCAAAATTCCTTTGAATTTCCGTGTGATTTGTCTCACCTGAGTTGCATCCATTGACAAATTAAATCAGGCAACTTTTAATTTTCATAAACCCTGCCTCAAACTCTCATTGTAAAATTCTGAAATGTGACATTTCAATCTAGCGACTGATTACAATTCTTTTGGCAGTATGTTCAAACAGTATATATGTGTTCCATCAACTGCAGGGACCGGAATACAACATTCAATACAAATGAACAGAACTACCCATGTAGTTGCACTTCATAAAATGCTCACCATGAACCACTATCATTGAAATATAACACTTTGTATCCATCAGAACCTCTGCATTAAATCTAGAGGCATTCCAAACAGTCCTATGAATTTATTGATTTTCATAATTACAAGTGATCTGAAGTTAAACAATTTTTCCTTTCTTACAGATACTACATATTCAAAATAAAAGCATAACATTCTTGAGATGCTAAGCAGATGCATCAATATCTGTGGAGACAGATGACCTTTGAACAAAATTTTGCCAACCCTGCTATTGCTGACCAATGGGAAAAGAGCTGAAGGTGGAAGTCTTGCTGAATAAAGCTTCCCAATATTCTTTTTGACAGCAGAGGATTGTAGTTATATGTTTAGTTTGGTGAGTAAGAACTTGATCAGCTAATTTTTGCAAATTTGAAATGGACAAGAGTTCTTCACATCCAGGGAGAGCACTACTCTAATATTAGATAATAAATATGTCAGTCTATCACTTGAATGGGAAAGAAGTGATCCCGAGACATAATAGGTTATTTATATTTACTCAAACAAATTCATTTATCATTTTAAAATCCTCAATTAATCCTATTTCAACCTTCTAAATGCAAAAGAAGACAAGCAAGCTGTATGATATCGGTTGAAGTGAAACAGATGCTGTTCTTGCAGTAAAAACAGAAATGCTTGAGGAACTCAACAGGTCTTGTAAGATCCATAGGAGGTGAAGATATATTACTGATGTTTTGAGCCTGACCCCTCTTAGAGGAAGGGTAAAAAGAAGATTGCACCTGAATAAAAGAAATGGCAGGGTGAGGAGTGGAGACCCAACAGATGAAAGGTTATAATTGGATATGGAGAAGAGGCCAGGAGAGAGAAAAGATAAGAATTGACAGGGGGAGGGGGGAGTAGGTTCTGTAAATCCAGAGCTGAGGTAAAATAAAAAGTGGGAAAAAGGAAGAGAGAGAGAGAGAGAGAATGAGAGAGAGAGAGAGAGAGAGAGAGAGAGAGAGAGCGAGCGAGAGAGAGAGAGAGCTACAGGAAAGGAGACATGGTGGGGAGGTGGCTGAAGAAGTCAATGAAGTCAATGTTAATGCCATCCTGTTGGAGGGTGCCCAGATTGAATATGAGGTGTTGCTCCTTCAATTTGCAGGTGGTGTCAGTCTGGCAGTGTATGAGACCATGGACAAACATGTCCACAAGGGTATGGGGCAGGGAATTGAAATGGGTAACCATTGGGAGATCCATGATATTGCAGCAGACAGAGCTGAGAAGCTCAATTAAGTGATCTCCCAGTCTGCACCCAAAGGCAACAACAGGAGCACCAGATGCAGTAGATAACTCCTACAGATTCACGTGAAGAACTTTTTGGGGCCTCAAAGGGAAGTGAGGGAGGAGGTGTGGGCATGTGGAACACCTCCTATGATCACAGGGGGTGATTGGTAGGAATGGAGGAGTGGATGAGGGAGTCATAGAGGGAATAGTCCCTGCTGAAGGTGGAGAGAGGAGGAGCAGGGAAGATGTGTCTCCTGGAGGGATCACATAGTAGGTGGCAGAAATGGCAGAGGGGGATGTTGGATGTGAGGGCTGGTGGGGTGGTAGGTGAGGACAAGGGGAATCCTGTCCTCATTACATGTGGAAGCAGAGGGGGCAAGGGCAGATGTGTGGGTAATGGAGGATATGTGGCTGTTGATGGTAGGAGAGGGGAAGCTATGTTGTTTAAAGAAGAGCTCTCAGGTGATCTGGAATGAAAGACCCAATCTTTGGAGCAGATGCATTGGATTCCATCTCAGATCATGGCATCACCTCTACCACCATCAACTCAGCCATTACTTGCATCTCCTCCATTTTCTGCATGTCTGCCCTCGCTGCCTCTGTCCCCAGATGCAACAAGAACAGGATTCTCCTAGTAATTACTGACCACCCCACCAGCTTCCACATCCAACATATTATTCTCCAAGAATTCCATCACCTACAACATGATCCAACCACCAGATACATCTTCCCCTCTCCTCACCTCTCTGCCTCTCATAAGAACCACTCCCTCCATGACTCCCTCATCCACTCATCCCTTCCCACTAAGCATTCCCTTGGCACCTTCCCCTGTGACTACTGGAAATGCCACAGATACCCATATCACATCTGTCAGCCCATTTGGGATCCCAAGCAGTCCTTCCAAATGAAACAACACTTCATTTGTGTATCTGTGGGAGTCATCTACTGCATCTGGTGCTCCCATTGTGGCCTTCTCTATATCGGAGAGAATGGATGCAGACTTGGGGATCACTTCATTGAGCACTTTTACTCTGTCCGCGCCAGTGACAGGGACTTCCCAGTGGCCAACCATTTTGTCTCTGTGCTCCACTCCCACATGCATTGACAAACCAAGGCCACACGTAAACTGGAGGATCAACACCTAATATTCAGTCTGAGCACACTCCAACCCAATCCATTAGCATCAACGTCTCCAGTTTCTGCTGGACCATCCCTGATCTCCCTTTCTTCCCTATCCTTCTGTCTCCTTTCCTCCAGCTTTTCACCCCTTCCCTCTCCATTTATCAAAGCTATGCCCCTCCCCCTGTTTTATGTGCCCTCCCTCCCTTATCCAACATTATCTCTTGCCTCTGGGCCTGTGCTCCTCCCCTGTCCTTCCCTCCCAACGATTTTATTCAGGAATCTGCCTACATTTTGTTCATACCATGATGAAGGGCTCGAGTCTGAAATTTTAGTTATGTATCTTTATCTTTGCTATATAAAAGACACTGTTTGACCTGCTGAGTTTCTCCAGGATTGTGTTTTTCCTATTTCTTATCTGTTTATTATTGGTGGGCAGCTCGCTTCTTTGCCAGCAGCTCCTGGATTTCCTGGCTGTTTTCGTCAAACCAGTCCTTGTTTTTCCTGGAGGAGGAATTATTATTAGGGAATGTTTAATCCTCACATCTAAGGGTTCAGACTGGATGGTCTATCCTCAACATCAGATATATGAGATTGCTTACTGAGTACCCTTGAGCCAGTATCAAATATGGTAAGGCAGACTGGCCCTCAATTGACCATTTTACAGAAATTGAAGAATAGGTCCAAATAGGAAAAAAACGGAATTATAATGCATTTTCAACCACATTTGGAGGGCTATGTTTAACAGATAAATTATATAAAACACCATATCGGGGTGAATATTTAATGTTTCATGATTATTATGATTCAAGGAAAGACTTGGGTAGGAGTGTGAGACAGTGGGGTGTAATTGGACCCATAATCTGGAACACTGGGACATTGCTTGACCAACATTAAGATTCATTTTTCAAGATATCATTGCTAGAAATATTTATTTAGAACTGGTGAAACATTTCTATTCCTTATAATCATATGAGTAAATGATTGGGGCCTTATTTTTCAGCATATTTCTTGATTAATTAATGTTTTAGCATTGAAACTGATGCACTGCATCAAGAAGATTTTTACTTCTCAAAGGTTACAGTGGTAAATCTACACCTTGTAAATATTATCTTTGTTTGATTTGTCAGTCATTAGGTTAGATCCTAAAATTAGTTCTAATTATGCCTACTTGGAAAAATTGGTTCTGCAAAACCAGTTTAGACTGTTATGTTAAATGTTTGAAAGATTTTATATCAACAGATGCCGCAATTAAACTTCCACACAACTGTACAGTAATCTGCAGAAATACCACAGGTCAATATACCTAGAAACACACAAAAAGGCAAGAAAATATGAAATAATTTATCAAGACGTTTCCATTCTGACTTTTACTGTTTCATTAAATATCAATCCTATCTTCATTATTCCCATCTCAATGATCCACCAGGAATGTAATCTTCTGGGTAAGGCAAAAAAAAAGGGAAACAAATGCTGACCAACTTATACTGTGAACTCAAGAAAATCTTGTATACTTGAGTAGATCACAATTTATGCTATCAGTAGTTTGAATGATCTTTCATGAAAATCTGGAATTTTCTACCATGGGGAGTCTCGAGGTGAAAAAGAGAGGATTAAGATGAGGAAAGTTGGGAGGAGAAGCAAGTGCAGCATAAATGCTCATATGGTCTATTTGCTGCATATTCTACATAAATCCCTTCAAAAGGAAGATTGGGAGTACACTGTCAACGCCAACACCACACTGCTAATTTCAATAAAATATATAAAAATAAAAAACTAGTCTGTCCCTAATTAGAAGTAATTTGTATCAAAGTGGTGAAAACATGGTTTCATACAAGGGTTAGATCCCAAGATTTGATGTTGAAATGGGAATAAATCAAGAAGAAATTAGTTAAAATTTTAGGATTCTCCAGGTAGGTTGGAAGTCATTGATATCTGCAAGAGAAAAGGAGAAATTTAAATTTAGACATACAGCACAGTATCCCAAGCCAGTGCCACCCATTTACACCCAAATGACCTCCAACCTGGTGCTCTTTTTAAATTATGTGTTATGTATTTTATATTATGATCATTTTGATTTCATGTTATAGTTTCAATCTTTATCTTTAATGGGCATCGATGGCATTCAACATTCATCCCCAGCCATCTCTGAGAAGGTGGTGGTCAACACTCTTCACATTTGTTGCTTGTCGATGATGGAAGGACTGGGAGCAGTTAGAAGATTATTTAGTTGCTATAGAATACTTCTGATATGTTCTTCTCTGCCAAAATATATCTACTGCCAGTCCCATTAAATCTCTGGCTAGTAGTGATCCCCAATCTCTCTTGTTGCAAAAGGTTCATTACCTGGTAATTTGAACACATACATTGGAATTTAACCCATTGATGAATGAATTTCTGCTCAGAGCTACTATTGTCACTTGGGACAATTATCCCGAGCTAACCACAAGCCTGACTTGCTATGTGTTTGGAATGAACATACAGGAAAGGGACATGAGTGGAATTTGCTGGCAAGGACACCAAATTAATTTCCTGATGTTTGTCAGCTTATTCCACTTCGCAAACTAAGGTATTAAAGCATGAGATGGGAGAATATGATAGCAATGATGCAGGTGGTTATAATTTCCTTAACTGATTTCCATTAATACATTATCAGACAACCACCAATGTAATTACAAGCATAGAACCATAGAACACCTCAGCACAGAAACAGGCCCTTCAGCCCAGCTAGTCCATGCCAAACTACTTTTCCACCTAGTCCCAACGACCTGCAACCAGATCATAGGCATCAGTACAACCATCCAAAGTCCTCATAAAGTTGTAATCGAACCTCTGTCAACCACTTCTGCTGGCAGCTTGTTTCACACTCTCACCACCCTCTGAGAGCAGAAGTTTCCCCTAATATTTCCTTTAAACCTTTCACCTTTCATCCTAAATCCATGTCGTCTGGTTTTGTTTCACCCAACCTTTGTTTGCATTCACCCTATCTATGCCCCTTATCAGATCTCCTCTCATCGATCAGAGATCTGCATCAGCTGCAAGATGAGCATGCTTACATGAAATCTTCATGCTACCTTTCAGCTCGTACTTTATTGTTGTCTAGGTCTTGCTGCATTGCAGGCATAGGCTGTTTCGCTCCCTGAGGAGCTGCAGAAGGAATAAAAATCCAACAATCTTGGCAAACATCCCCTTTTCTAACATGAGTGAAGGCAATGATGAAACAGCAGAAGATGATTGGGTCTAGATCACAGCTCCGAGTAACTCCTGACACAATGTGCAGGAGCCAGGATGTTTGAGCCGCTTTGTGCCAGGCTTTATTCCAGCCAGTAGAGAATTTAATCAGACCTTTTTCATGCCAAATTCTGTTACATACTCACTCGATGTTAGAAGCAGCCAATCTTTGATTGCTTCTGGAGTTCAACTTTTCTGTTCTTGTTTGGACGACTGCTGCAATGTGATCCAGAGCAGACTGAGCCTTGCAAAACCTCATGAGCAAGATGAATAAATGCTGTTGTATAGCATTGTTGACAACACTTCCCATTGCTGTGGTAAAGATTGAAGCAGCGGTTCTACAGTAATTAACCAGTTTGAATTTGCTTTGCTTTAGTGCAACAGAGAGATATGAACAAGTTTCCATAGTAGATGTTAATGTGGTGAATGTAATGGAACACTTCCACCTGTAATGCACCTGATTTGTACATAGCTCTTCAATGTCAGGCTGGATCCTTGAAGGAGCTGACAGCTTTTGCTCTGTCCAGTGCTCTCAGCTGTTTCTTGATGTAATATGCATAAGATCAAGACTGATTTCTGTAATGGTGGGAATCTCAAGAGGATAGATCATTACATGGTATTTCTCATTGAAAAGAGTTCTGTTGTTCTACCTATTTTTTGTATGCTCATGCTGGGCTCCACTGTAACTGGTAAAGATCCTTACATACCATTCTTCTCCTACTGTTTTAAAACACATGAAAATGCTGGAAGAACTCACCTGATATCATAGCGTACATAGGAAGTAAAGATATATTAGTGCCGTTTTGGGCCTGAGTCCTTCTTCAAGGAATAAGCAAAGAATAGGAAAGTGTCAGAATAAATACCGAATATTGGCTGGGGGAGGATTCCAGACCAACAAAAGATGTTTATTGGATATGACAAGAGAAGAAGTGCGATTACTTTTTGGCTCTGTGAAAGGAGACTGAGGAAAAAGTGAAGAGAGATAAAAAGTGTGTGTGTGTGTGTGTGCGTGTGTGTGCATGTGTGTGTGTGAGAGAGAGAGAGAGAGAGAGAGAGAGAGAGAGAGAGAGAGAGAGAGAGAAAGGGAGAGAGAGCTCCAGGAAGGTGACAGGGGAAGAAGAAGGCGACGGGTTTAAACAGAAACTGGAGAAGTTGATGCTAATGCCATCTGGTTGGAGGGTGGCCACACGGAAGATGAGGTGTTGTTCCTCCGATTTGCGGGTGGCCTCAGTCTGGCAGTGCATGAGACCATGGAGAGACATGTAAGCATGGGAATAGGATGGGGAATTGGAATGGGTTGCTCAATGCTATGCTATCATTCATGTTGAATGTTGTAAAAGTGCAAAGCTTTGATCTGCTCTGTTGGCTCACTACTTCCTGTGCTTAGTTCTTTGACACTGCAACTTCATTAAGTTAGAATCTCATTTTAGATATGCTGCTGCTTCTGGTATGTTATTCTACATCTTGCACTTATCCAAAGTAATTTCTTGATTTTGATGTTTATAAGGGTGAGGGAAATGTTAGGCTACAAAGTGGCACATCATGGTGTAATGCCATTTTCTAGCTGTTCATATATGGATCTATCATAGCCTAGAAATGTCCAGTTTACTTAGAAATTGGTGCCGACAGATCTACTCTCAGTGATGAACATTCAAGCTCTCTATCAAGAATCCATTTTGCATTTTTGCTGCCCTCAGTATTTCTTCCAATTATTATTTAACAAAAAGAGCATTTATAGGGGAGATGATGTTAAGTTCTATTTAGCAGAACATTTCTTTGCGTGTGTTTGACCTGATGTCAGATAAATTCTCAACACTGTCCGCATGTCATAACTCAATAGTTCCAGATTATTTACTTAATTGAATATAATTGTGAATTTCCTAGTTGCCGCAGTGGTTTAGAATTAATCGCAGGTTAAGTGTTGAAGAGATTTAATCACCGCTCTGCTCTTATTTCAGTATTGTAATATTTATTATTACAGTTTTCTCAAGGAAATGAACACATAAAAATGAATTAAAATTCAAGTTAGGTAAAATTGAAATTTAAATATTTTAACCTAAAAATATAAAAGCTACTAAATATCTAGAGTAAAAAGAATAAGAAACAAGTGAATTTTGAGTCATAAACCTCTGAGTCTCTGACTCCATAGGGAAGTGTAAATTACATTCTGTGGTCATTTGCACTTTTTCTGCCATGCTGAGAGATGTAGATTCACTCAATGCCATACTACTGTGGGAAACTTCTTTATATTTTACCAAATTATCCCAGAGCATTTGCAGAAAATGGATATCCCACAGATCAGCTGAGAGAATACCTTCCAAGTAAAAATGAAACAAAATACAAGTTAGATAAAATTCAAAACTCACTCTAGAAAATAAAATATTTACTACAGTATAACTATTTTATCAGAAATGGACCAATTTTAGAAAATTACTTTAGAAGTGCAACTTTGTGACAATGTGTAGATTTAACCCTTTCAGACCTTCTTACACAACATAATCAAAATATAGGTTAAATAGGCAGAGTTTTTCCAAAGTCTTAATATGTAGAGCATTGTATGTATAAACACCCCTCACTCTAACATGAATATTGGATCATATAAGGAATACCACTTAGCTTGAATTTACCCAAGGAACTCAAAAATGATTGCAGATTCTAGAATTTGGTGTTAAAAAAAGCATACTGCTGGAAGAACTCAATAAGTCAAGCAGCGTCACTGCAGGAAAAAGGATCACAGTCCTGGCATCAGCTGCACGATGAGGTCAAGACCTGCACCCAACACCACATGTTGAAGCATGGAGATGCAGAGCTGTGTTCCCCTGGAGAAAGTCACCTACAATCTGAGGAGGAGGTATGGCATGTACGTTGAAGTGTGGCAACTGTACTTGTGGTATGTTGGAATGCAGAAATGATTACACCCCCTCCCCCATTTTTTTTCTTTAAAAGGAGGATGGTAAGTTCATGCCAGTCCCAGAATGCCGGGATTGAAAAAATGACTCTGAGACCCAGTCGACACGTTTCTCCCCACCCCCCCTCACTCCCCCCCTCAGTTTTTTTTCTGTGTCGTTTAGGGGAAAATGAATTGAAATGGTTGGCCTCTGAGAGGTCCCTGTCACTGGTGCGAACAGAGTGAAGGTGTTCAGCCTCCACCCTCTGCATGCCACACATCATCCTTTGGAATTTCTGGCACCTAATGGAGGATCCCACTATCAGACCCATCTTCCCCTCTCTGTCTTCCATAGGAACCACTCCCTCCATGACTCCCTTGAGCATTCATCTCTCCCACCCAATCATCCCCCCGACAACCCCTTTGGCTGCAGGAGGTGCCACACTTGCACCCACACCTCCTCCCTCACCACGGTCCGGGGCCACAAACAAGCCTTTCAAGTGAAGCAACACTTCACTTGTGTATCTGCAGGATTGATTTACTGCATTTGGTTCTCCCTTTGTGGCCTTCTCTACATCAGACAGACTGGGCGCAGACTGGGAGATCACTGTCAATGACAGAGACCTCCCAGTGGCCAATCATTTCAGTTCTGTGTCCCGCTCCCATATTCACATGTCTGTCCATGGTCTCATGTACTATCCCACCAAGATCATTGTAAGTTGAAGAAACAACACCTGATTTTGCATCTGGGCACTTTCCAGCTGGATGGCATAAACATCAACATTTCTGGTTTCTGCTAACCTGCTCTCCCTTCTCCCCTTCCCTTCCCTTCCTCTTCTTTCCCTCAGCTCTTCAACTCCACCCTCTCAATTCATGTAGCCATCCCTCTTCCTCTTGCTTGCTGTAGTCCCCTCCATCGTTCTCCACCTATTACCTCCTGCCTTTCTAAACATGATCCTCCCCTTATTCCTCCCTCCTTACCTTTTATTCGGATGCATGCTGACATTTTTCCATACTTTGATGAAAAGCTCAAGCTCAAAATGTTGGTTATGTATTTTTACTTTTGCTGTATAAAGGACACTGAGTTTCTCCAGCATTGTGTTTTTACTTCTTCCAGTATTTGTTTGTTGCTCACAATAAAAAGCCCTGAATGAAATTTAAATTTTAAATGCTTCAAATATATTTCAAATATTGAGAGTATTCCCTATTGTATATTTTCAAATAATTAAAGTAAATAAAGAGTTTTATCCCTTATTCCAACACTTTCTTGCCATAACTCCCAGTGTCTAATTCTGACAAATAATGGTTGCATATCTCCAGGTTTCATGTAACCAAAGACCAAACTCTCAAGAAACCTCAGTCAAAGATAAGGCCACTGTATTCCAGACTGAAAAAGTCCAAAACTCTCTTCCCTTTGAGGAAAGAAATTGATATATTGTCACATAAAAATCAATGAACACAGTCTTCTTAACATTCCCAAATATCTAATATTTTTAGTATAAACATCCATGTTTTGTTCTGGATGACCGGTTATATCTTGGAATGGATGTATGATGGAATTGCCCTGTATCCCACAACAAGATGGAGCTGCCGGTGACATTGAAGAGTAAAACAATGGATTTCCTTCCATTTTCTATCTCCGAATCCTTCTCATTCTCTCTATTGCAGCAGACCCTGAGCACCCTGTGAACTCTACTGGCCTCTAAGATCCCTCTGACCATCAGAATATTGAGCAACAGGACACAAGGAGTTAAACTGTGGTGAAATGTTTCAACATGGCAGCCCCCAAGCCCAGCTCTTGCGAGAGGCATTATTTTCCATAGATAGGCCCAATTTTCACTGTAATCACTAAGTTTTATATTTTTTCTTTATTTAAAAAAAATAATTTTGGTTGTATGTGCAGATGGATGTAAGTTGCATAGGTCACAAGTCAGGGAGTACCTGTACTGTTTGTCCAAGCAAAATATCTGAATTTTTGCTCCATTTAAATAGGTGTAAAAGAACAAATATTTTATAAACTTGTTTAAAATTTGATTTAGATTATGGTAGCATTTATAAGGCAAAATATATTTCAATTTTATTTCATTGAAAATTCATTTGTTTTCTGCATTATATTATTTTATAGACTGATTAACAAATCTACTCTCTGGGCCCCTTCTGATGTTATCAGCAGTGATGCTAATAAGATGAATAATTACTGGTAACAGGTATAATATGGGCATGGTCATCTTCTAGCAATAACTTAACTTTGCAGCTACTCAAGGTAGCAGCAAGAAATATTAATGTGGAAACTATGAGGTACTTGACCAAGTTACAGTAACAACTCTAGTAATTCTGCTTAAAGCCACTTAGACTACTAAACTACCAGTGGAGAATGAATTAAAAGGAGAAATTATGAGATCTACATGAATGACAGAATTCAGAGTTTGATCTGTATCTGTTGTGAGAAATTATGTTGTGTTTGTATTGTATGTTTTTGGGAGATAAATTGGGGCAGGTTTTTTTTAAGTGTAGGTCACATACAAACACTTCAAAACACATCTTATTTAAAATACTGGAGCTCTGCTAATGCTAGACATATTGGTGCCAAGAGCCATTGGAGAGTGCCCAAGAGACTTCATTAATGAATTGTTGTTTACAAAAAGGCAAAGGCAACAGATGAAAGAACTTGTCAGAGCCACAGACTGTTTGGAGTGGAACTTGCTGTTCTAAAAGGGTCATGTGGTTTTGCAAGCAGAGAGAAAAATTAGGTTTTCTGTGTGTGTGTGTGTGTGTGTGTGTGTGTGTGTGTGTGTGTGTGTGTGTGTGTGTGTGTGTGCGCGAGAGAGAGAGAGAGAGAGAGAGAGATCAGTTCTGCAGTTTTACAGTCAGCAGCAGCAGCTGGGACTGGAACAGGACAAGCTGACAAGCTTGTGGAAACCCCATTTGGAAGATGGGTTATGAGTGCTTAGTTCAGCCTGGTCAAAGTCCTTGTGGTTCATGCAAGAGGAGAAGATTGGCTGCCTAATGTTTCACTTGAAATAAGAGACAAAAAGGAACTCTGTGGTGACCTAAAAGGAAGAGGTTATCATCTGGAAAACCCTGATGGGGAAAATTTCTTCAGCAAACACTGAAATGGCTGGTTAAAAAGGAATCAGTTCTGTGTGCCCTCTCTCTCTCTGAAAACTGACAAGAACCTTCCTGAGCAGTAACCATTTACCAAAGCCTGGTGAACTTTATAAATGTTAAATTCTGTGCCCAGTTTAAGAATTGCCTGCAACCAGTGAACTTGGAGGAATGAGAAGTGAGATTGGACTGTGAATCAAATAACTTTTCTGAACTTACACACACATCACATACAGGTGTGCTTAGAATTAGAATGGGGTTAAGTTAGGATAGTTAAGTCAAAAGTGATGAGTTAAAGTGTGATTCTATTTTCACGTTTAAAGATAATTAAAAAAAAACTTTTGTTTAAGTAACCATTTGTCTTGGTGAATATCTATTGCTGCTGAGTTTTGGGGTCCTCTGGGCTTGTAACACTGTCCTAACAGATAAAGGGCAGCTTGGCAGCACCTTATCATCAGTTCAATTGTCCATCCACCAATGTTTTTCATGGAAGAAGTAATGTAATGATAATAAGGGTAATGAATATGTTTTCAGTCTGAAAATCAGGCAGAAATCTGTCACACAATTCTAAAGCAGATGGAAACTTAATTCCAATTTTCAAATCATGTGAGGTTCACTCACAATATACTTATAGAGACATGATAGACAACCCTAGCTTCTTTGGCCAAAAGGTAAATTCATACTCACCCAAGGGGATTTGCAGCTGTCCAACCACTTCTGCTCCTGGAGTTGCTTCCTCCATAGGGTAGTCAGCCAGCATGACCTCCAGTTTGATGGTGTAGAGTCTCAGAGAGAGAAGTACAGGTGTAAGAAAGAGTTCTGTGCTTTCAATAAATTGTTAAACTTTAATTCCCCATTATTAGATGTTTTACTGACTGACATTTAAAGGAGTGAAATTTATGTGGAGGGAATAGAGGGTGACCTGCCTAGTTGCCAGGTAAGAATGTATTCAAACTTAAATGAAAGATGTAACGTACAAGCAGCTCATCGAAGCAGTTATAATTTATTATCGGGGTGGGAGGTCAACTTTCCAAACATAAAAATTACGACTGCCCCATCCTTGGTTCCCTTCCTTTCTTCACCTGATTCCATTAACTGCAGCTGTAAGCTTGGCCCTCTTTAGTTAAAAAAATGTACTCCAAACATTAAAGGCTTTGTGGCTTAGATTAACTATACACAATCATTGCACTTTATGGATCTATCAACCGTTTCATTACTACAGTAGTGAATTTACTGACAGCAGAGACTTTGTTATATATCCATACTCTGCTTCAGAATCTTCTAATTAACTCCATAAAAAGTCCAAGCAATGAACTGGGATTCATTTTCAGAGGGAAACAAAACAAAACAAGGAGGTAATGTAAAACGTGCAGAGAACTTGGATAGACAACATTTCTATGCGTGTCAAAGTTCCAGGCAAGAAAAACACCAGACAGTCACTTGAGAAACCATTGATCCAGATTTACCAAAATTAAAAGGACTGGGATAGATTAAGGAGACTGATTCCTTGGGGAATGAAAGATTGTGGAGATCTGATATCAGTTTCTAAAATTATTCAGGGGAAATGAGGTCAACATGGATAGATATGTACCTCAAAATTCAATTGCACAAGTATTTTTTTTCCCAGCATTATCCAATTGAAGATTATTTCTTCCCAGACTGAAACATATAATGACCTTTTTTCAATTGTTTTACATTCTTCAGAACATCTGACCGGGTACTTCCTGTCAATAGCTGCCCTTGTGACCACAAGATGATTTCTGGGCCAGGGACATGTAGGATGATGTCATTCTCCATGCTAACAAAACTGCAGAGAAACAAGAACCATATTGTTGAGGAGTACTTGTCTTCAGGCCTATGACCAATATGTTCCTGATCCCAACGTCTAGAGAGGAGACAGATCAGTGCATTATTTGATCTATGAAAATGTGTGACAGATGAGGTGTTGGGCTTCAAACACAACTGAAGTTTACATTGCAGGCCATCAACAAATATAGTAATTGGTGCTATCTTTTGGCATCATTTGGCACAGTCTAATTGGTGTATTAGAATTTCAAGCTATTTATTTCAACTTGTTGGACAGTACACAACAGGAAGTGTCATTTAATGATAAAAATCAAATAATTTTGATTCTTTTCAGCAAAGAAAATATGGAATATTCAGCATTTAATTCAAGGAAGCAGATAGCTCCAATAGAGTACAATCCAAGTTTATCCAACCCCCTCCGGTCTTCTTTTGATTCTTTATTGTCATCTGAATATCTAGTTTTAGACTTGGCCACTCTGGGAAAATTATTTTGACTATTTATCCTATCTGTGCTCCACATAATTTTGTAAATCTCTAAGCTTCCTAAGACTCTAAGCCTCCACTGAGAATAAATCCACCCTATCTGAACTCCTCTAATAACTGCAGCCCTTCATTCCAGCCAACATCCTGATGAATCTCTCTTGTTACCACATCCTTCCTACAATGTGGGACCAGAACTGCAATACCCCAATGCTTTGTAAGTTGCCACATGACTCAGCTCTTACATTCAATACCTTGGCCAAGAAAGGTGACCATTTCCAATGGTTTTTCCACTACCTATCCACCTATGCTTCTACTTTCATGGAAATATGGACTTGCACTCCATAATCCCAGATCTTCTAAGGTCTCCTATATGTATTGCATATCACCTATTGGAACAACCTTTCATATTTTCAAATGTCAGAGTTATTGTCAGAGTACATACGTGACATCACATACAACCCTGAGATTTCTCTTACTGCAGGTGTGGCAGAATTACCGCTAATTGGTAGTCCAAAAAAATCTGTACACAGCATAAATACGTAAACAAATAAAGGAACTGTAAACAGATAATGAATGTAAACAAACTGACTGTGTAATACAGAGAGAACTAAAGAAAATCAATAAAGTGTACAAGTAAGAGTCCTTAAATGAGTCTCTGATTGAGTTTGTCGTTGAGGATTCTGATGGTGGAGGGGTAGCAGTTGTTCCTGAACATGGTGGTGCAATTCTTGTGGCACCTATACCTCTTTTCTGATGGCAGCAGTGAGAACAGAGTGTGGACTGGGTGCTATGGGTCTTTCATGATTGCTTCCCCCCTCCGACGGCAGTGTTCCCCGTAGATGTACTCAATAGTGGGGAGGGTTTCACCTGTGATGTCCTGGGCTGTGTCCACTACCTTTTGGAGGTCGTTATGCTTAGGGGTATTGGTTTTCCCATATCAGACCATGATGCAACTGATCAGCACACTTTCTACCACACCTCTGTAGAAATTTTCCAGTGCTTCTGGTGTCATACCAAATCGCCACAAACTCCTGAGGAAATAGAGGTGCTGACGTGCTTTCTTTATGATGCCATTGGTGTGTTGGGTTCAGGAAAGATCCTCTGAGATAGTGACTTCCAAGAACTTAAATTTGTTCACCCTCTCCACCTCTGATCCCCAAACAATCACTGGAATGTATACCTCTGGCTTT
Source organism: Narcine bancroftii (assembly GCF_036971445.1). Taxonomy (NCBI): domain Eukaryota; kingdom Metazoa; phylum Chordata; class Chondrichthyes; order Torpediniformes; family Narcinidae; genus Narcine; species Narcine bancroftii. Next base: position 391,810,763 of record NC_091469.1, read on the forward strand.
CCCTTCCTGAAGTCAACAATCAGCTCCTTAGTTTTGGTGACATTGAGTGCAAGATTGTTATTGGTGCACAAGTTTTCAATCTGCCTCCTATATTCTGACTCATTACCTTTCTTTATACAACCCACTATCATGGTATCATCGGCAAATTTGTAGATGGTGTTTTTGATGTACTGAGCTACACAGTCATGGGTGTAAAATTAGTAGAGCAGGGGGCTAAGAACACAGCCCTCTGGTGCTCTGGTTCTGATGGAGATTGTGGGGGTCCCTTATAAATAAGATTATGAGGGGCATAGATAGAATGTTATTTGAATATTATTTAAAGGGTGAAAAACTACAGCATGCTGTTATGCAGGGGGACTTGGGAGTGCTTGTGCATGAATTGCAAAATGTTAGGTTGCAGGTGCAGCAGGTTATTAAGAAGGCAAATGGAATGTTGGCCTTCCTCCCTAGAGGAATTGAATTCAGGAGTAGGGAGGTAATGTTGCAACTGTATAAGGTACTGGTGAGACCGCACCTGGAGTACTGTGTCCAGTTCTGGACTCCATATTTGAGGAAGGATATACTGGCTTTGGAGATGGTCCAGAGGAGGTTTACTAGGTTGATCCCTGGGATGAAGGGGTTGACTTATGATGAAAGATTAAATCGTCTAGGATTGTATTCACTCGAGTTCAGAAGAATGAGAGGAGATCTTATAGAAACATATAGGATTATGAAGGGTATGGATAGGATAGATGTAGGAAGGTTTTTTGAGTTGGCCGGGGAAACTAAAACGAGAGGACACAGTCTCAAGATTCGGGAGAGTAGATTTAGGACAGAGATGAGGAAAAATAGTTTTTCCCAGAGAGTAGTGAATGTTTGGAATTCTCTAACCAGGGAAGTGGTTGAGGCTGCCTCATTAAACACATTTAAAATTTGGTTAGATAATTTTTTACATGATAGAGGAATTAGGGGATATGGGGAGAAGGCAGGTAGGTGGAGTTAGGTCATAAATTAGATCAGCCATGATCGTATTGAATGGTGGAGCAGGCTCTATGGGCCATTTTTGGCCTACTCCTGTTCCTACTTCCTATGTTCCTATGTAATGGACAACTACCACCATTTTCTCAGGGTGGCAATCACTAATATAAGAAGACATCTGGTTAAGAGTAGAAGTTTAGGGGATATGTCAGAGGTGGAATTTTTAACACAAAGAGTGGTGGGTGCTGGGAATGCATTGCTGGGAATAGTGTTTGTGGCTGATACAATAGAAACATTTAAGATACTTTTGCATAGACACGTAGATGTAAATAAAAAGTGAGATTATGGACTATGAGGGAGGGAAGGGTCGGATTGATCATGGAGTAGTTATATATACATCAGAACAACCTTGTGAGCCAAAGGGTCTGTGTTGTGCTGCACTGTTCCCTCCCACTTGTCTGGATTATTCCATTTGTCAATGCTCAGCCCAACTTTGTGGCTGATCTATGCCCAAGGGTGTCTTTAAACAAAATTTTACACTTTATCCACTGCACCAAATTGCTTATTGGACCAAACTACGCTCATGTATCTGGATCATCAGGTATACAGCATTAGTAACTGATTGACAATATTGAAGCATGTTTAAATGATCAGGAATGTTTTGTGGGACTAGGCAACAACAAAAGAATTGATAATAGAATTCCCAAGTGTATATACAAAACTAAAAAAAAACACTTCTCCATTGTATATGCAATTCATTGTGACTGAACATACTGATCACTGATTGTCATATGATATCATAAAATAGCAATGTCTTCCCTGAAGCTTAAGGTATTCAGGTGGAATTTTTGAAACACAAGTAATGTATTCATCAAAATGAACTTTCATGAAAACCCAGTCTCCTCCCAGAGGACCCTTCAGTATCCTCTTGGACAAAGGCCAAAATGAAAATTATGGCTAAGAATGTTTAAGGCATTTGGCAAAGACACATTAGGAAATGTAAATCTTTAGGGTTTCTCACAAGATTTTCAATGTAATTTGAGAAACTAAACATTGAAAAAGCATGTAAATGTTATAATTGTGGGGTTATTTATAATTTGATCATTTGGATTTATTATTAGATTTAGATGAATATTGACTCTTTCGTACTGAGTTATTAGAACACAGAACATTGGGATCTACAGCACAATGTAGGCCCTTCAGCCCACAGTGATGTGCCAACCTAAAAACTTACTCTAACAACTGCCTGGAATTTCTTTACCCTTAGCCCTCCATTTTTCACAGTTCCATAATGCTCTCTTAAAAGATCCTATTGTACCTGGCTCCACTACCATTACTGCAAGCTCATTCCATGCACTCACCATTCTTAGTGCAAAGAATTTACCTGTTACAACCCCCTGTACATTAAATTTGCACCCCCTTGTCTTAGCTAGCTCATCCCTAGGAAAAAGCTTTTGGCCATCCACATGATCAATGCCTGTCATCATCTTATGCATATCTTTCAGGTCACTCCTTATCCTCTGTCACTCCAAGGAGAAAAGATCAACTTCACTCAACCTTTTGGTATGTTCTCCAATCCAGGCAGCGTAAATCTCTTCTGTACCCTCTCTATAGCGTCCATATCCATCCTGTAGTGAGGTGACCAGACTGAACAGAATATTCCAAGTGGAGACAAATTAAGTTTAGCTGCAACATTACTTTACGGCTCTGGAATTTGATTCCACAGTTAAAGAAGGCAAACACATTATACAGCTTCTTAACAACACAATTAACCTGTGCAGCAGCTTTAAGGGTCCTGAGGACACAGAGCCCAAGAGATCTCAGTTCTTCCACACTATTCACAATCTTCCTGGTAGCATTCTATTCTGCCTTCAAATTTGACCTACCAGCATGAAGCACAACATCTTTCCGCATGAAACTCAATCTGCTACTTCTCTTCCCATTTCTACTATCAATGGCGCACTATAGCTAATGGCAATCCTCCAGATTATGCACAACTCCACAAACCTTTGTGCCTTCTGCAAACTTACTATTATTATTAACCTATGCTGAGTTACACACAACTATTATTTGAATTCAATTTTATTTGAACAATTTAAAATAAGGACACCAAGTTTATTATTTCTCTAAGTAATCCATACAATATATTTGTAATACACTACAGTGTTTACATCAAAAAGATTGGTGATAGATATTCATCAGTATCTTGAAACACAACATTCAGATTTTGTAAAAGTTATTGATTGTCTGAATAAAGTCACTGGGAGTTGATCTTCTAGAATTTTGTAAATTCCTTAAAGCAGGGTGAAACTCCCACTTTATGGAATTATTAAAATAACTTTAAAGTGGGTGCAAAATAACTCAAAATTAACTAAAATAGCTCCAGGAAATGTAGGAGATTAAAAGTCCCCACAACCCAAATAAATGGTTTCAGTTAAAGAAGAAAATAAATTAACCTTTATATTAAATCTTTCACATCATCAAGAGAATAAAATGCTCTTCAATGGCAATAAATTTCATGATAGGGTGATTCAAGTGCTTGTGTCAGGGACACTGCTTCCACCACTCAGTCAGGCAACATATTCCAAATGCTTACTGCTCCCCACTCAAATCCTTTCAAAATGTTTTCCCCCTTTCCGAAATCTATTATGTTTTTTACACAGCTGCCGTGTTCCATCCATGATAGTAAAATCATATGTATAATGAGATCGCTTGTGGTGATGAGAATTAGAAGTGTACACATGAATCACTAAAGTCCAGCAAGAAAATGCAAGGGAATACCAAAGAATTATATTGTCCTTAATGTATTTCAGAAGTTGTGAATAATAAAAGCATCTACTGAACTGTTAGTGACACCTTACCCAAATCAAACATGCAGTATAATGAGGCAAATGCCTTTGAGAAAAACAGAGAGGCTCAGGAAACTCATGGAGAGATTTAATCCATAAAACATTGTGGATGTGAATTACCATTAATGCAAAAATGAGGAATACACATTCTTGTATGTTATATGTATGTTGCAGGTGAACATGTGCTGTATCATTGGGAGAGTGGAATAAGCAAATACAGAGCATAGCAGATTTTCACCTCTCTTGGTGATTCATTATCTTCTAGTCACTACACGCAGTTAGAATAAGAAATCAACCCTTAGTGGCAATGGAACAGTGTAACATTTTGTTCATAGTTCATAACATTTGTGATGTGATTTGCAAATCTTAAATTATGTTATACAAATACAGATATGTAGTTTGTATTGTTGATGCTTATGTTAATTTTATCTGGACCATAAAATGTATAACTACTTCAATTTCAAACCTTAATAAGTAGCAGCCAGTTTCTGGAGCAGCCTCTTAACCAATGTTAATTAGTTAGTTGAGTAAAACAGAGTGGAGTGTGGAAATCAACAAAATATTAATGAAAATTATCTAGAGAGTCTTAGTCCTAATTTAGGACCCTAAATTTACACATATATCGTACTTTTTCCTATTTGTAGATCCACTTAAGCATCATTTAAGGCAGGCTTTTCATGTCAAAGCTCACTCATTATTTTCAGTTGAATTACATTTTCTCTTGGATTATATTACACAGAACACTTCTGTTGTCTTTCCAGAGACTCCATGCCAAACATTCATCTCTGTGTGTGAAAGTAATTATCCTTAAACTATCCCTGCTAATTTTCTACCTTGTACACTTTGAACTTTTGCTTGTTAATCACATAAGTTTGACAATTCTACACACCATCAGGTTTCATTGATTTCTTAGTATCTTGTATGTTTCCATAATTCCATAAATCCTTTACTTTTTCAAAATGAACAGTCAGAAGCTTTTTAACTTCTCAGTCATGCTCGACTTCTTTAGGACAGTTTATTCTTACTGCACTGAATTTCCTTTCATTTTTAGAGTTCAGATTTTCACTATCTATATCTTTTGTTGAAATAAATAGATACCAGTAGCTAGAGCAGTTACTTACATTTCAAGAGCTAATAATAGCTAGTTTTAGGGCAGCTTTCAAATTCCGACCTATGGTCATCAAACAGAAAGTCCAGGCATATGGACAGGGCTAATGTTCCTATTCAGCAAACAAACAAATACAATAATGCGGCTATCTGTTCCATGACTTTAATTAGGTTTCAAACCAGGATTCCCACTCTTCATTCAACAGTACAGTTACATTGAATTGTTATTCATAAGTTTCTTCAGTGTTTTAAACTATTGTCTATAGAAGGATTATAGATGGATGTAAATCACAAAATTCTGTAGAAACCATAGTTGAAGTAAAAACACAAAATGCTGGAGAAGATCAGCAGGTAGCAAAGGCAAAGGTACAGAACTGATGTTTCAGGCTTGTGCCCTTCATAATAGATGGATGGTGAATTCCTGACAAATATTATTGGATCAGAAGCTCTTGAGCCACAAACCTAACTCAATCATATTACATTCTATTTAGTGCGGCTCCGCCAATATATACAGAGAAGTGGAAAGACATTTTATTTCCATGTGCCTGTACCAGTATGAGCACTGGCTGCATTCGTTAAGAACACTCGACTTATGGACACACCCTACCTTTGAATTAGCTCTCGTAATATTATTATGTTTCATACAAATCGCAGAAATTGTTTTCTCTCTCTCTCTACTTTTAATAATAGTTTTTTGTTTAATCTGTGACCCTCTTTTGACAATCTTGACAATTCTGTGGTGGCAGGGTTACTTATAACCAATGATTGTTGGTTATTTTCTGACAAATGGAACTTGTTTGTCATCTGGGGACAGCCAGTACTTCTGAGACAACATCATACATTGAACGATCAGCACCTATTTGCTGAGCCAAGAAACTCCCTGACATATGGTGACTGGTTTATCCACTCCCTTTATCTCTTTTACTAAAAAGGTTGATATTGGGGATTCAGACCACACTCCTTCTCATGGAGTCGTGTAGAGATACAACATGGAAACAGGCTTTTGATCCTTTAAGTCGATGCTAACTACCAGTTTAAACAATGCCGCCATTAATCTCATTCCCCCACATTCTCATCAACTGGACCTTCAGAGTTTCGGCAATTTACAGTGGCTAATTAACCTACTAACCTGCATGATGGTGGGGTGTGAAAGGAATCTTGAGGAAACCAATACAATCACAGAAAGAACGTGCAAACTCCATTATAAGCAGCAAAAGGTGAGGATTGAACTAGGAAATTTGTGAAGTAGTGACTCTTCAAACCTGAGAGATCAACTGACTTTATTTCACTAACGTATAAACTGGTCCCCCTGAGGTCAAGGAAGTGGGATAATATAGCAAAAATATAGAAAAATATAGCACAATATAACAAAAATCCACCCCAGTTCTGACTTTGTGCTTCACTTCCTCGGCACTATGTTTTACTTGGGATGAGGGGCAGACTAACTTCCTAATAAGATTCATCCATCCTTGGTTTGGGATGCATTGTTTTCCTCTGAATACCTATGTGTAGAACATTTGACCAGAACCTTGAGTTACGGCTGGAGTCTGTGACTATGCCCAAGTAAAATCTGCAGATAGTAAGGTTGATGCAGTACACAAAAGTGCTGGAGAAACTCCACACCATCCACAGGAAGCAAAAGGTTGTTGACATTTTATGCCTGAGCCCTTCTTGAGAAGTGAATTCAGACTGCTTTCATTACATAGTACATTACAGCACATTACAGTACATTACAGTACATTACAGCACATTATAGCACATTACAGTACATTATAGTACATTACAGCACAGAAAACAGACCCTTAGGCCTTTCTAGTCTGCACCAAACTATTATTCTGCCTAGCCCCATTGACCTGCATCCAGTACATAGCCCTCCACATCCCCCCCATCCATGTACCTGTCCAAATTTTTCTTAAATGTTAAAATTAAGCCTGCATTCACCACTTCAGCTGGCAGCTCGTTGCACATTCCCACCACTCTGTGTGAAGAAGTTCTCCCTAATGTTCTCTAATGCTGCCCCAAAACTTTTGCCCTTTTACACCTAACCCATGTCTTTTGGTTTGCATCTCAACTTACCTCTGTGGAAAAAGTCTACCTGCATTTACTCTGTCTATTCCCCTCATAACTTTTGTGTACCTCTGTCAAATCTCCCCTCATTCTTCTACCTGTTAAACCTTTCCCTGTAACTCAGATCCTGAAGTCTGGCAACATCCTAGTAAATCTTTTCACTCTTTCAATCTTGTTGATATCGTTCCTGTAATTAGGTGACTAAAATTGCATACAATGTTCCAAATTTGGCCTCACCAATGTCTTATACAACTTTACCTCTACATCCCAACTCCTGTACTTAATACTTTGATTTATGAAGGTCAATATGGCAAAAGTTCTCTTGACAACCCTATCAACCTATGTCACCACTTTCATCCAAAATTAAACTCTACTAAAAAGGAAAGATTACAAGTAAAATCACTTTGAACTGCAATATAATCTTTTTGTGCAACTTCTACTTTTATTTTTATGACTACATGGATGAATCTGAAACATCCCTCAGCTCACTACTTCAGTTTAGTTAGATTGGTCAAAAGAGATGGAGATGGAGAGCATCAATTCCATCAGCATATTCATTTCTTCACTTGCATTCAACATTGCTGCCGATGTAGGAAAAATGATATTTTACTGATAATTTAGGTAGTGGTTAAAGTTTCAATATGTTGGCAGCAGCTACAATGAAAGCATCATATAGTTCTTAAAAGTGTTGCTTCATTAGTAGATTAATACATTTTATGTGCAGCAATACCCTTCAGATCTCTGTGAATTTACCAATAAAGCTGCCCCAAGCAATCAAACCATTTATAAGGCACTTGTTCAAACAAAACCACTTTTTATAGCAGCATAAAACAGCTTTGCAAATAAATTGCAATGTAGCAGCTTTTAATTATGGCCGGTTGTTCAGTTCAGTGTTGAGCTATATGGTGTGTGTGTGTGTGTGTGTGTGTGTGTGTGTGTGTGTGTGTGTGTGTGTGTGTGTGTGTGTGTGTGTGTGTGTGTGTGTGTGTGTGTGTGTGTGTGTGTGTGTGTGTGTGAACATCCTAGTAAATCTTTGCATTCTTTCAATCTTGTTGATATCGTTCCTGTAATTAGGTGACTGAGGGCCCTCAGACAGCTCCAAGAAAAATGCAGAGAACAAAACAAAGGACTCTACATCACCTTTGTTGACCTCACCAAAGCCTTCGACACCGTGAGCAGGAAAGGGCTTTGGCAAATACTAGAGCGCATCGGATGTCCCCCAAAGTTCCTCAACATGATTATCCAACTGCACAAAAACCAACAAGGTCGGGTCAGATACAGCAATGAGCTCTCTGAACCCTTCTCCATTAACAATGGCGTGAAGCAAGGCTGTGTTCTGGCACCAACCCTCTTTTCAATCTTCTTCAGCATGATGCTGAACCAAGCCATGAAAGACCCCAACAATGAAGACGCTGTTTACATCCGGTACCGCACGGATGGCAGTCTCTTCAATCTGAGGCGCCTGCAAGCTCACACCAAGACACAAGAGAAACTTGTCCGTGAACTACTCTTTGCAGACGATGCCGCTTTAGTTGCCCATTCAGAGCCAGCTCTTCAGCGCTTGACGTCCTGCTTTGCGGAAACTGCCAAAATGTTTGGCCTGGAAGTCAGCCTGAAGAAAACTGAGGTCCTCCATCAGCCAGCTCCCCACCATGATTACCAGCCCCCCCACATCTCCATCGGGCACACAAAACTCAAAACGGTCAACCAGTTTACCTATCTCGGCTGCACCATTTCATCAGATGCAAGGATCGACAATGAGATAGACAACAGACTCGCCAAGGCAAATAGCGCCTTTGGAAGACTACACAAAAGAGTCTGGAAAAACAACCAACTGAAAAACCTCACAAAGATAAGCGTATACAGAGCGGTTGTCATACCCACACTCCTGTTTGGCTCCGAATCATGGGTCCTCTACCGGCACCACCTACGGCTCCTAGAACGCTTCCACCAGCGTTGTCTCCGCTCCATCCTCAACATCCATTGGAGCGCTTACATCCCTAACATCGAAGTACTCGAGATGGCAGAGGTCGACAGCATCGAGTCCACGCTGCTGAAGATCCAGCTGCGCTGGATGGGTCACGTCTCCAGAATGGAGGACCATCGCCTTCCCAAGATCGTGTTATATGGCGAGCTCTCCACTGGCCACCGTGACAGAGGTGCACCAAAGAAAAGGTACAAGGACTGCCTAAAGAAATCTCTTGGTGCCTGCCACATTGACCACCGCCAGTGGGCTGATATCGCCTCAAACCGTGCATCTTGGCGCCTCACAGTTTGGCGGGCAGCAACCTCCTTTGAAGAAGACCGCAGAGCCTACCTCACTGACAAAAGGCAAAGGAGGAAAAACCCAACACCCATCCCCAACCAACCAATTTTCCGCTGCAACCGCTGCAATCGTGTCTGCCTGTCCCGCATCAGACTTGTCAGCCACAAACGAGTCTGCAGCTGACGTGGACTTTTTACCCCCTCCATAAATCTTCGTCCGCGAAGCCAAGCCAAAGAAGAAGAATTAGGTGACTAATTGTATGGGTGCGCGCATGTGTGTGTGTGTGTGTGTGTGTGTGTGTGTGTGTGTGTGTGTGTGTGTGTGTGTGTGTGTGTGTGTGTGTGTGTGTGTGTGTGAGAGAGAGAGAGAGAGAGAGAGAGAGAGAGAGAGAGAACAAAAACTCTTCACTCTGTAGATTTACCATTATGTGAATAGCTTTCAAATGCCAAAATTGATGTTGTAATTGTTATAGAAGACCAATTATTTAAATCTAATAATGTTTTTCTTATGTTGTGATATTGGAAGCCATAAAGAGAAAGTTGCCACTCTGCCTTTTGGAAACACTAGATTCATAAAGGGGAATTCAGAGCCATCTCAGGGAATCATATTCTAGGGAGATTTTAACTGGTTCTCTGTTTAATCAGGCATCTTGCTAGATGTTCCTATAACCAATTGCCAGAGATTAAAAATTCCCTGATGAAAAGCTTTGAAGCAACTCTTTAATTCATTATCAATTAAGTATAACCAGTGAGAATATATTTAGAAAAGGTCAATTTTATCATTATATGAAATAAAACATTGATTTACAGAGTTTCAAGAGATTTCCTAAGGCTCATCAAGTATTATTCAAAGTTGTCAATAAATAAAAAGTTGTCACGATAAAGATCCTAGTGTCCAATATTATACAACTGTCATACACTGATGTTAAATTATCTTTTCATTTAACACCAATGTATGTCAATAGGTCATCCAAAGTGAGTGGACAAACAGATTTTTGAGGGAAGCAGTTGGGAGTCAGTGTCTAAGAGTTTTGGCAGCCACAATATTTTTTGCAATTTATTAATTTTATAGCATCTGGCCATTGCACCTTTCATAGAAGTCTACAAATTAGAAACAAGAGTAGGCCACTTGGCTCCTCAAGAATGTTCCACCATTTATTAAGATTATCAACTAAGCATTTCCATCTAGTTTTGATACTTCTCCATCCCTTTACTTTTCACGTATCTATCCACTTCTGCTTTAAAAATATTCAAAGACTCCATTTCCATCATTTTTAGATGAAGGCATTTGCAACAAATCACAACCCTCTGATAGAAAATCTTTTGCCTCAAATTGACAAATGAAGTGAATGAAATTGTTTCACTGGCAAAGGTGGCGTTGATTGTCCATCACATATTGGCCTTCGGAAGGTTGAATTAAGCCACGTTCTTGAACCTCTGCAGTCCTTCTGGTGAAGGCACTCTCACAATGCTTTTGGGCAGCTGCTTAATTCAGTTGATGATGAATGTGAACTGATTGGGTGATAATTAGTTAGATTGGATTTATTGCTTCTTGTGGAAAAATATGATTGGCTAATTTTCCACTGGAACTATCTGGATAGATGTACAGCTTGTTCTATGATGCAGGTCTTGAGGTCTACAGCTGAGGTGTCACCTGGTCTCATATCATTTAATCTATGCAGTGCTCTCAGCCTTTTCATGATGTTAAACTGTCTGAAATGGCAGAAACTAGCTTCTGTGTTATGGGGGATCTGGGAAAGAATTTTATAAAATGATGAGAGACATAGATAGAGTATATAAACAGTCTTTTTACCAGGGTAGGGAAATCTAAAACTGGAGGGCATGGGTTTAAGGAGAGAGTGGAAAGATTATCACGATATTATTACAATACCAGCAACCTTGTTTCAAATCCTATGTTGTCAGTAAGGAGGTTGTACATTCTCCACATATCTGGGTGGGTTTTCTCCGGGTGCTCTAGTTTCCTCCCACGTTCCAAAGACATACAAGGTTGGTAGGTTAGTTGGATATATTTGGGCCAAAAGGGCCTGTTACCATGCTCTATCTCAAAAGAAGATTTTTTTTTTAAATTAAAGGGGACACACACACACATGGGGGTGGTGGGTATATGGAATGAGCCGCCAGCAGCAGTGTAGTGGCAGATAGAACAGTAATGCTTAAAAGACATTTGGACCAGTACATGGACAGGAAAGGATTATAGGGATAAGGGTAATCTGCAGACAAATAAGATTAGCATAATAAGTATCTGTGTTGGCATGTAGTTGGGGTAAAGGACCTGTTTCCATGCTGTATAATTCTATGAATCTAAGAAGCTATGAGAACTATCCACCCAGTGCTCCTTTCAACATTATCACTTCAGGTAGGATGGTGGGCACTTTGTGCATCTGGCCCTTCAGCACTATTGCCAATGAAAGAAACTGGTTGAGTAAGCTGTCATTATCTATAGGAAATCCATCCATTTTCTCCTCCATTATTGCCAATAAAATGCCTGAAGCAGACGTTCAGGATCTTTTATACATATTCAGAAAGAGAATGGATCTCCTGCTAGTGCTAAAGTGAAAGAGATCATCAACTACCTGGAGGTTAGTAACTGATTATGATTCAAGAAAAGTTTGATGGTGAACTCCTCCATGCTCCCTTACAGTGCACCCACCCTTTCACACAGGCTTGCCATTGCCCCATCATCAACAGGACATGATATTTTAATTCCACACGCCCTGCTGCAGGATATTGACCCAAAACATCAACCACCCCTTTGCTCCATAGATGCTGCCTGGCCCACTGAGTTCCTCCAGCAGCTTCTGATCCCAGCATCAGCATTGTGTTGTATCTTAGGAAATTCACTGCAATCCCCTCCACAGCAAGTATGCCATTTTTAGGCTACCCATCTCGGCTGCACCATTTCATCAGATGCAAGGATCGACAACGAGATAGACAACAGACTCGCCAAGGCAAATAGCGCCTTTGGAAGACTACACAAAAGAGTCTGGAAAAACAACCAACTGAAAAACCTCACAAAGATAAGCGTATACAGAGCCGTTGTCATACCCACACTCCTGTTCGGCTCCGAATCATGGGTCCTCTACCGGCATCACCTACGGCTCCTAGAACACTTCCACCAGCGTTGTCTCCGCTCCATCCTCAACATTCACTGGGGCGCTTTCATCCCTAACGTCGAAGTAATCGAGATGGCAGAGGTCGACAGCATCGAGTCCACGCTGCTGAAGATCCAGCTGCGCTGGGTGTGTCACGTCTCCAGAATGGAGGACCATCACCTTCCCAAGATCGTGTTCTATGGCGAGCTCTCCACTGGCCACCGTGACAGAGGTGCATCAAAGAAAAGGTACAAGGACTGCCTAAAGAAATCTCTTGGTGCCTGCCACATTGACCACCGCCAGGGGGCTGATCTCGCCTCCAACCGTGCATCTTGGCGCCTCACAGTTCGGCGGGCAGCAACCTCCTTTGAAGAAGACCGCAGAGCCCATCTCACTGACAAAAGGCAAAGGACGAAAAACCCAACACCCAACCCCAACCCACCAATTTTCCCCTGCAACCGCTGCAACCGTGTCTGCCTGTCTCGCATCGGACTTGTCAGCCACAAACGAGCCTGCAGCTGATGTGGACCGTTACCCCCTCCATAAATCTTCGTCCGCGAAGCCAAGCCAAAGAGACAGACTTGGGCACACTATTCCAGATTTGGTGTCACCAAGATGCTATATAATCATGGTAAGAAATCCTGGCTCTTATATTCAAATCCCAGACAATAAAGGAAAACATAAAATTTTCCTTCTTAAATTGACTTCTGCAGCTGCAGTTTAGATTTTAGAGATCTGTGGACAAGGATACCCAGGTCCCAACTTCTCCCCAATGAAAAAATATTCAGCATTTCTGTTTTGTTCCTCATATTGGATTCCCTACATTGTACTCTACCTGCCAGTTGCTGGCCATTCACATAGTTTGTCTCCAGCTTCTTTGTATCTCCAACACTATTCACATTCCTGTTCAGACATGTGTCATATTAGCCAATTTGGAAATATTTAATCTTGGCACCTCACGCGAATCATTGACGTGGATTGTTAAACCACTGACTTACATATAATTTGCTAATGACTTCCTCAAAGAACTCCTATGGTCAAGCGTGACTGAAAGAGAATGCCTCTCCTCTCAGCCAAGGCTTTCTTTGCAGAATGGAACTTGGTTGCCCCCACATTGTTCTGTTCTTGAAGGCTTCTCAGGTTTGATTTGATTCCATTACCAAATCTCTATTATTTTACATAACCACATCCTTTCCTTGCTCCCATTCTGCTTCAACTAAATAAAACATTCAGTGAAACATTTCTAGATTTAATTACTGAAGTGGGTGTTTTGGTACCGTTTGTTTTTTTTTGAGTTCTTTTATTTCCCCTCTAGCAGCACTTCACAAATAATGGAGTTTTCTAACCTGAATGGATAGATTCTACTTATTCCAGGCAGTGCAGTAGAAATTGAAGATTTGCTCTCTGTTCTGTTGTTCTAAAAATTGCTGCCCTTTGCAAAATTATGCTTGCAGATATTATCCTTCCTTTGACACGTTTGGTTAATTACTAAATGGAGCAGACTTTAGTTTTGATGGCAATGTGGAGGGTTTCCAATGGAACATGTTGACAGCCTTTATATCTTATTTCCCGTTGTCTGCATTCCACTTTTCAGCACGTTTCAGCTGTATGATTGGTCAGCACAAAATCATTTCAATGTGTCCCCTCCAATCAACAATGGAAAATAAAGGTGGCAATGAAGAAAAATATCACAATTTTTTAACAGAAAAACGTATTCCTTCTGAACCTTAGAGTTTGCTTTGCATCAGGTGAACTGTCCTAAGAAGTAGCAGCTGCTGCAAGTTTGTGTTCAAATTAATTTCAAGTAACATTTTTGTGGTTAGTTTATTCGATGGAAAGAATCAGATTTTTAATCACAATTTTGGTTTTCATCCATTTTGTTTACCTCATAGTTGGAAGCTGTTGCAATGATTTTTAGTTAAGGGAATTAAATTAAATAACATGAAGCGATGGACTTAATAAAGGGTGGAAATTTGGTCATTAAAACATATTTACTTTGCTATGTTTTCATCGATTTGAGCAAAATTTTCATCACATTAGCAAGCATCTTGAAATCATGTGATTGCACACGCGCACACACACACACACACACACACACACACACACACACACACACACGCGCACACACACACATTGCAGCAGAAAGGAAAAAGACAGATACACTGATTATATAGCCTGCTCTAATGAAATTAGTTATGTATATAGTACTTATACATGATGTGTAGTGGAAATACACCAGTGGCTAGGCTTCACTTGAAGCACAGGGTACAGTTTTGAACTCATTATTTAAGAAAGAATGTGTTGCCAAAGTGAGGGCCTAAGGCCGCGTTTACACATTGAGGGAAAGGTTGGAGTCGGACTTGGGCACAATAATCCATGAGCAGTGCTGGTCAGACTTGTGTCTGGACAGCATGACAGCAGTTATTAATTTCAGCTACAGATTGATGCAATACAATTTCCTGCATCAACTATACCTCACACCACAAAATTTATATTAATCTAAATCAGAAATGTAGGAAATGTACTTTAGGTGTGGTATGGAGATTGGAACCTTTATCCATTCAACTTGGCTGTGTACAAAGGTGAGATCCTTCTGGGAGGACCTGGGGAACATTCTGAAAAAATTTACAAAGGTGGGTTTTCCACAGGATCAGGGATTGTACCTTCTGGGGAACATTATGGAACATTTTAAACTATCCATATACCAAATTCACTTCGTGAAGATTGCCTTGTCAGTAGCCAGGAAATGTACAGCAGTTACATGGAATTCCAGCTCCCAATTAAATATTTTGTTCCTTATCTTTTTTATTTTTGTTTACTTTGGGTATTTCTTATGTTCCCTTAAGGGTTTGTGACTTTACTGATATTTGGTTCTTTGTATATGTTTAATTTATATAATCTTCTCTTTGTTATAGTAGGGTATTTGAGGGAGGAGAGGGGGTGGGGGGAAAATAGACTATATGTTATATAGTATTGTTGAAAGAGATTGTGTTGCTTGTTTGGATTTGTAGTCTTTGAAAATCAAAAATAAAATATTCAAAAAAAAAAGAAAGGATGTGCTGGTATTGGAGAGGTTTCAGAGAAGATTCATAAGAATGATTCCTGGAATGAAGGAATTAGTATATGAGGAACGTTTGATAGCTCATGGACTGTACTCCTTGGAGGACCTCACAGAAGCATTTTGAGGACGCACATTTAAAACAAGAGATGCGGAGCAATTTCTGTAGCCAGTTGGTGGTGAACCTCTAGAATTTGCTACCACAGGTTGGCTGTGGAGGCCAAGTTGTTCGGTGTATTTAAGGCATATGAATAGTCAAGGTTATGAGAAGGCAGGACAGTGGGGCTGAGATGAAGAATATATCAGCTCATGATAGAATGGTGGAGCAGGCTCAATTGGCCAAATGGTTTACTTCTGCTCTTATATCTTATGCTCTTATTGACTAAATCAGAAAATCAGCTCTGGACAAGCAAGAGCTCCATATCTGCCTGATAAAAGAAAGATTCTTCATAACTTGCTTTCTTATACTGTATAACAAAGATTTTTTTCTTCCTGAACACTTATGAATGTATTTTGTGGATTTTGGGGTGCTGATCATGAAAATCATCTTAAAGAATTTCCTATCACATACTACTTTTTAGATATAACTTGTTTTTGTGATTTTTGTGTCTTTTTTTAACATATAAAACCATGAAGTGCAACATATCATTGAAAGTTCATTTTCTGCAATCGCACTTGAATGTCTTCCCTGCTTATCTTGGTGCAGTCAGTTAAGAACATGGTGAAGGGTTTCACTAGGACATTACAACCATGGAAAATTGGCATCAGGCAACTGAAATCCATGAATGCTGGCCAACTATTGTTGGTCACTGACACGAGAGGCATCAGATATTGAGTACAAATGAAAATCAGTGATAAAACACCTTTAGGTCAGTTAAACTAATGCAATGGCATTTTAACAGTTGCTCATCTAATAAATCTCAGAGTTCTGTGGGAATTCTCTCATCACAGACATTGCAACTGGTCATAAAAACCTTCAATAGAAATCAGAGTTATTTCATAAATGTTGACAAACTAGCAACATCCATTTATGAATAATGAAACTTGAAACCTCATGGTGCCACAGTTCCCATGTAACAATCCCTCAAATGCTGAACACAACAAGAATTCTTCATGGAACTCTATTCAGAAAAGTACAAAGTCATGCACTTTGAAGATCGAACCTGAAGGAGGAGTACGGAGAAATAACAGAGCAAGAACAGAGATCTTGGGATTGAAGTCCACAGATTCCTCAAAGTTGTTGCGTAAGTTGACAGGTTAAGAAGGGGTATAGTTTGCTGGTCATCATTAGACAGGAAATTGAGTTCAATAGGCAAAAGGCAATGTTGGAGTTCTATAAAATTCTAGTTAGGCGGCACATAAAAGTGTTGTGTTCAGTTCTGCTTATCTCATAATAGAAAGGATGTAGAAGCTTTATAGAAGGTGTGGAGGAGATTTAACAAAACCTTGCCTGGATTAGAGAAGATGTCTTATGAGAGAAGGCTAAGTGATATAGGGCTTTTATTTTTGGAGTGACAAAGCATGAAAACTGACTTAATAAAGATATATAGGATTATGAGGGGCATTGAGAGGATGGATGGCTGGCACCTTACTCCCAGGGTGGCAATGGTCAATACCAGTGGAAATTTGTGAGAGAAGGAAAGATTAGAGGAAATGTCAAAGGTAGGTTTTTACACAGACAGGGTCAGTATCTGGAATACGCTGGTTGAGGCTAATACAATAGGGACATTAAGAAAATTCATGGATGTAAGAAAAATAGAGGGTTATGGACTGTGGGGGAGGGAAGGATTAGATTGATCATGGAGTAGGTTTATGTAGGTTGGCACAATATTGTGGGCTGAAAGGTCCTGTATTCTGCTAAACTGTTCTGTTCTATGTTCTATGCTTGACTAATGCAAAATTAGACATATGAATATGCCAAATGATATTGCATATGCAATCAGTTTGAGAATGATGCACTTATTGACTATTTACCCATGTGCTTTCTGTATCATTCATTTGTTTTTACCTGTCTACTACTTCTGTGATGCTTTATCAGTGACTTCAGCCAAGCTGATAGGTACTTGCAATTGCTGAAGAAATTCAATGGGTTGAGCAGTTAACTACTGGCAAAGACATTCAGCCCAGGGTTACTCTGAGCTGGTGCCCAGGACTACTGAAAAGCAGGATGTCCACCATTAAGGAGACAAATCATTGAGTAAGATGTGTATGCAAATCTTTTGTGGGAATGGCATCAAGATAAATTGAAGTCTTCTGTGCATCGTGTATTCATTTGAATCAATCCAAATGAATTCATGCTCTTATATCAAAATTATCCATTCAGAAATGTCCATATAAAGTCTGGATTTGTCACACAGATGGTTCCCCATATCTATCTACAATAAGAATCATGTAGTTTTAGCAGACTTCATTGTCATTGTTGCATGGAAAAAGTTAAAAATTCTGTTGATTAATTCGACTATTGGGAAACTTTCCAGAGGCAAAGTAATTTGTTCTGTTGGAGTAATCAAAGGCTTAATCTTAAATACTCTCTGAGTTATCTACATGACTCAGTGCATACAGACTCCTCTGCAAGATAGTGACAGATTGACAAGGATTATTAAATCAGAACAGGCATGGCTTCACAACAAGGAAACTGTCCTTCTTATCAAACTAAATTCAGGTTTATTCTTTTATATTCAAGTCACTGATGCATACCATGACACAACGGTAGGAATATTTTTTAAAGAAAGAGTTTCCAAGAAACTTCTGGAGCTTTAGTTAATGTTTTTAATAATTCTAAGCTTAATGTGCATTTTAAGAATATAATTATTTATGTGTGTGTGTGTGTGTGTGTGCGTGTGTGTGTGTGTGTGTGTGTGTGTGTGTGTGTGTGTGTCTGTCTGTCTGTCTGTGTCTGTCTGTCTGTGTGTGTGTTTGTGTGTGTGTGAGTGTGTGTGTGAGTGTGTATGTATGTGTATGCGTGTGTGTGTCTGTCTATGTGTGTGTGTGAGTGTGTGTGAGTCTGTGTGTATGTGTGAATGAGTGTGAGTGTGTGTGTGTGAATGTGTTCATGTGAGTGCATGTGTATGAGTATCAATGTGTGAGCATGTGTTTGTGTGTGCGTGAGTGTGAGTGTTTGTGAGTGCGTGTGTGAGTGTGAGTGTTTG
The DNA here is from genome assembly GCF_036971445.1 of Narcine bancroftii. Lineage (NCBI taxonomy): Eukaryota > Metazoa > Chordata > Chondrichthyes > Torpediniformes > Narcinidae > Narcine > Narcine bancroftii. The sequence continues at coordinate 391,829,328 of NC_091469.1, forward strand.
TGTAACTGTGAGTGTCTGTGAATGTGTGTGTGAGCGTGATTGTGAGTGTGTTTTTGTGTGAGTGAGTGTGTGAGTGCGTGTTTGAGTGTGTGTGAGTGTGAGTGTATGTGTGAGAGTGTGTGTGAGTGAGTGTGTGAGCGTGTGTGTGAGTGAGTGTGTGTGTGAGTGTGTGTGTGATTGTGTGTCTGTGAATGTGTGCATCTGCGTGAGCATGTGTTTGTGTGTTAGTGTGTGAGTGAATGTGTGTGTGAGTGTGAGTGTGTGTGTTTGAGTGTGTGAGTGTGTGAGTATGAATATGTGAGCATGTGTTTGTGTGTGTGTGAGTGTGTTTTTGTGAGCATGTGTGTGAGTGTGAGTGTTTGTGTAAGTGTATGTGAGTGTGTGTGAATGTATGTGTGAGCGTGAGTGTGTATGTGTTTGTGTGTGAGTGTATGTGAGTGTGCGTGTTAGTGTTTGAGTGTGAGTGTGAGTATGTGTGAGTGTAAGTGTGTGAGTGTGCATGTGAGCTTGTGTGTGAGTGTGTATGAGAGTGAGTGTGTGAGTGTGTGCATGAGCGTTTGTGTGAGAGTGTGTGTGAGAGTGCGCATGTGAGTATGTGTGTGAGTGTGAGCATGAGTGTGTGTGTGAGTGTGAATTTGTGTGTGCGTGAGTATGTGTGTGTGTGAGTGTGCATGTGTGTGAGAGTGTGCATATGTGTGTGTGTGAGTGTGTGTGTGAATGTGAGTGTGTGTGTGAGTGTGTGCATGAGTGTGAATGTGAGCGTGAGTGTGTGTGATTGTGTGAGTGTGTGCGTGAGTGTGTGTGAGTGTGAACATGTGTGTGTGAGTGTGTGAGTGTGTATGTGTGTGAGTGTGTGTGTGAGTGTGTGTGAGTGTGTGAGTGTCTGAATTATTTTTTATTTATATTATTTTCTTCAAAATTAATAACAATTATAATAAAAGATATTTTTATTAAGTGATATTTTACTGTGCTGTTGTCTGTAAAAATATTACCTTCTGGATAATACCTTCAAATACCTCAAGTTCTTTTCTGTAACATTGCTCTAACTGTAAATTACCTAAAATGCATCACAGTGGTGCATGTGCCAGTGCAGAGGCAATGCATTTAGGCAATCATGGAGTTGGAGACTATAGCTCACTTTTATTAGATTTGTGCTATTTGAATGTGTATGTGTCTTATTTATTAGCAGCACAAGATCACAAGCTAATGATTAATTCAGCCCCTTGATTCGCAAGTTGTTTGTTTCTAACACTGAACTGTACAAATTATTTTAAATTCTTTGCTTTCATTATTCTGTTGGAAAGTTGATCCCACATGCTCTCTGCTCTTTGGGTGAAGAAGAATATTCAGATTTCAGATTTATTGTCAGAGAACATACATGATATCATATACAACCCTTGAATTCTTTTTCCTCTGGGCAAGGCAGAATGACCTCTTGTGGCAAATATGGCTGTACCCAACTCACCCATGTAAATGTAAACAGATAAAGAAATGTAAACAAACTGACTGTGCAAAACAGAAAGAATAATTTAAAAAATCAATAAAGTGCAAAAGTAAGAGTCCTTACATGAGTTTCTGATAGTTTGTTGTTGAGGAGTCTGATGGTGGAGGGGTTGCAGCGGCTCCTGAACTTGGTGGCACGGTTCCCTCTAAGTTCTCTTTAGATGTGCGCACGCACACATGTTTTGCAGCCAGTGCAAGAAAGGAAATTAATGTGCACACAATAGGTTCATTCAAAGTCGAGAATAAAGTCTTAGCTAAATATGTTACTTTGTAGGATGCAATCATACTTGTGTTATATTAAAACATGCCAATAGAGTTTTATTAGCCATGAGAGATAGGCTGTGCCAAAATGATTTTGAAACAAATTGAACTTGACATTTGTACAAGCATTCAGTGCACACATACTTTTGTCTTTCTTTTCAATCTTTTTATTCAATATATAGCTAAACAATACATGAGGAGAATAGAATGCAGAATAAAATAGTAAAAACAAAAACATCAATATATTGCAATATTTAATACATTACAGCATATTGAACAATATTATCCCTTTCTCCTCAATTTGGGATATTCAAAAATGAGAAAGAAAATTTCTTAAAACCCCATCTAACCTATGAAAATAAACAATAAAGAAACAACAGCAACAAAAAATGCATACTTTTGTTACAGGCAAAAAAATTGCACAACAAGATTTGTGTGTCCACTAAAACATTAGAGGGAACATTGCCTGGTGGTGTTAGTCTTGTGACATCTATCTTTCCTGATGGTAGCAGCAAGAACAGAGTGTGTGGTGGATGGTGTGGATCCTTGATAATTGCTGCTGATCTCCAACGGTAGTGTTCCCTGTAGATATTCTCAATAGTTTTACCTGTGATGTCCTGGGCTGTGTCCACTACCTTTTGGAGGGCCTTATGCTCACGGATATTGATGTCCCCATACCAGACCAGGATTTAGCCGGTCAGCCATGCCACCACAAATCTGTAGATATCTGCCAAGGTTTTTGATGTCATACCCAACCTCCGCAAACTCCTGAGGAGGTAGAGATGCTGAAGTACTTTTTTCATGATGTGATTAGTGTGTTGGGGCTAGGAAAGATCCTCCGAGATAACATCTTTTAATATATTATCCTCATATTATTCTAAAGTTGCCATTTCTATTTGAAAATTAACTTCAAATAATAAAACAAAAAAATTTGATTAATGCTGTAATTCCTGTATATAAAAACAGAAAAGGCTGCAAATACTCAGGAGATCTTGCAGTCCCTGTGGACAGAAAAATGAAATGAGTGCTTCTGATTAATGACCTTCCATAAGACAAAAACACCAAAAGGCAATGACCAGAAATATTAACTGGTTCCTCTCTTTTGTTTGCCATGATGCTTCCAATATTTTCTGTATTTATCATAGTTTAATGCAATATTCACCACACAGATTCCTCCTTGGATCAAAAATCTAAGCTTTGCACCCGACATCAAATTTCATATTTTTGACACAAGTGAATTACCAACTTAAATGACTGAATTCAAACTGCAGTCTAACCAGTAAACTTTCAGATTTGATTGGACTTCCTTTGTTTGCACCTTGTCATCAAACATCTCAGATTGGTTAAACTGCATTCGAGAGATTGGACAAAGATGGACTCAATAAAGTCGGGTAATTTTAAGAATATAATTATTTATGTGTGTGTGTGTGTGTGTGTGTGTGTGTGTGTGTGTTTTTCTGCAAACACCTCATGATAGGCATGACATGTGATGAATGTGGGGAGACTTGCTTGACTTATCTCACTTACCCACCTATTATGGTAATGATAATGATGGAGTGCAGTGTGTGAGAAAAAAGCTACCTTACAGGTGTTAGGCCAGTAAGCCAATGGATAATCCTTCTCAGTCTCCATCTGAAACTTTTACCATCACAGATCTTCTGTAAATATGACTCATTCGATATGATATTAAGAAGGGGCTGAGTGTACTCCAAGCACCAAAAGCTGTAGAGCTGAAGACCCATGCAGAATTAGCTGCAACTCCAGGCAAAAGAAGCACAATTGGAATGGTCCTGTCTGGCTGCATCATGCTATGGCATGGTAGCTGCAAATCATTGGAATGGAAGTTGATATAGAAGATAATCAAGATAGCAGAGAAGATCATTGAGGTCTCTCTTTCCTCTTTTGATGACATTTACCGTGAACATTGCTTGAATAGAGATCAAAAAATTATAAAAGACCATTTCCATCCACCACACAGTATGTTGATGCACTACCATCAAAGAGGAAGTACAGGAACATCCTAATCAAGACTGCTAGGCTGGGAAATAACTTCTTCCCACAGGTTCTGAGATTGATGAACCGAGTAACCAATTTACTGTAACCAAGAAAATCATCTCAAAATATCTTTATGCATTTCTGTTTTAAATTATATCTTTATTTGATTAATATGTACTGTGTATTGTGCATTTTCACCAGGTTCCTGAGAATGCTGTTCGGTCAGATTGTATATGTATCGTCAGATGATAATAAACTTGAACTTGAACTTGAAAAGCAGTAGATCAAATGCTCAGTCATTTAATGGTGATGTATTTATTTCAAAAACAAAACATATATTTTGTATCTATTTTATTCACAATAATATATAAATAGTAAATACAACTGGTACATGTTTTCCTTACATTCATCATATCATCAAACTAATACAATTTAAATACAAAATCACCCAATACAATTTTAAACTTTTTAATTGTATCAATAAAGTATCAAGAAAAGTAAGCAAAAACATTGCTGAGACTAACAGACTTTTAAGTCATTTAAATGAGCTACCAACTCATGCTTAATAAATACAACAGTTGGAAGTACCATTGTGTTCGAAAATATGGTCACTGGTTCACACTCCAAGTCTGCCCACTACCTCCCACCCCCATCCACTTCCATCATCTTTCTAGGCATGTACAGTCTCTGGAGAATAAAACTGAGGATCTAATGACAAGTTTGTTGTACTAGAGGGGCATGAGGGGATTGCTGTGTAACTCTGCTTCACAGAGATATGGCTCACACTCAACTCTCTGCTGTTGGCTCTTCAGCTGAATGTTTCTCCCTACATCACCTGGACTGGATGGTCTCGTCAGGTAAACAGGTGGCAGTGTCAGCTTCATGGTTAACTCTTCATAGTGTTCAGGCATGGAGATCCTGTCCCAGGCTGCTGCTCTCATCTGATGCTCAAGTCTGACCCTTCCACCTCTTAAGGGAATTCACTTCCAGACTGCAGACTAGAAGTCCCTCCACAGGCAGACATTAGTGAGCACCAGAGGACCTACACACCGTGATCAACGAACATCATTCAAAGCATCCAGATGCCTTCTCGGTCATTATCGAAGACTCAACCAGGTCAGTTTAAAGAAGGTCCTCCCAATATCCCACCAACACATCTCCTGGCATACGTCAAAGAAATCATACTGTCCAGCCAACATTTATACCTTGACCAACATCACAAAATCGGGTAATCTGCTCATTATCACATCAGAAATTTAGCTATCAATGCTACATGTAACTGGATTTCATAAGTATTTCATTGGCTATAAGACTCTTTGTTAGAACTTAAGGACATGAAAAGTACCATATATATATACAATTTCTTTTTCTGTTTAGAATACTGTATGTCAGAGCAGCATCCGTTGTTCATTAATGCCCATGAAGATCAAAAGTTGGATATCATATTGTAATCACACCTATAATTTGCAGGTTCTGATCTAATAAATGTAGCTGATTGGGTTCATTATATCTTTTCAAATAAATTTAAATAATAAACTTAACCATTGATTATGACTCAAGAGGCAGTAGCATTATTTCTGATTCTAAAGCTGTGGACAAAATCATAGGGTTGGGAAGTTAATGGTGGTTCGTTTTGACTAAAATTGTAAATAGAAGCCCATTATTCCATGTCATTGCTGACAATAAAATCATACTTTGGCACTAAAGCATAGTTAGTTATGCAGTCTTTGGACCATCCCAGATGAACAGGGATGATGTAATACTCATTTTGACTGAGGTAGATTTGTTATATGGAAAGAATGCTCATTTTTACAAGCTGTATATGTTCCATTCCTCAGATTCCTCAATCTGAGGCGCCTGCAAGCTCACACCAAGACACAAGAGAAACTTGTCCGTGAACTACTCTTTGCAGATGATGCCGCTTTAGTTGCCCATTCAGAGCCAGCTCTTCAGCGCTTGACGTCCTGCTTTGCGGAAACTGCCAAAATGTTTGGCCTGGAAGTCAGCCTGAAGAAAACTGAGGTCCTCCATCAGCCAGCTCCCCACCATGACTACCAGCCCCCCCACATCTCCATCGGGCACACAAAACTCAAAACGGTCAACCAGTTTACCTATCTCGGCTGCACCATTTCATCAGATGCAAGGATCGACAATGAGATAGACAACAGACTCGCCAAGGCAAATAGCGCCTTTGGAAGACTACACAAAAGAGTCTGGAAAAACAACCAACTGAAAAACCTCACAAAGATAAGCGTATACAGAGCCGTTGTCATACCCACACTCCTGTTCGGCTCCGAATCATGGGTCCTCTACCGGCACCACCTACGGCTCCTAGAACGCTTCCACCAGCGTTGTCTCCGCTCCATCCTCAACATCCATTGGAGCGCTCACACCCCTAACGTCGAGGTACTCGAGATGGCAGAGGTCGACAGCATCGAGTCCACGCTGCTGAAGATCCAGCTGCGCTGGATGGGTCACGTCTCCAGAATGGAGGACCATCGCCTTCCCAAGATCGTATTATATGGCGAGCTCTCCACTGGCCACCGTGACAGAGGTGCACCAAAGAAAAGGTACAAGGACTGCCTAAAGAAATCTCTTGGTTCCTGCCACATTGACCACCGCCAGTGGGCTGATAACGCCTCAAACCGTGCATCTTGGCGCCTCACAGTTTGGCGGGCAGCAGCCTCCTTTGAAGAAGACCGCAGAGCCCACCTCACTGACAAAAGGCAAAGGAGGAAAAACCCAACACCCAACCCCAACCAACCAATTTTCCCTTGCAACCGCTGCAATCGTGTCTGCCTGTCCCGCATCGGACTGGTCAGCCACAAACGAGCCTGCAGCTGACGTGGACTTTTTACCCCCTCCATAAATCTTCGTCCGCGAAGCCAAGCCAAAGAGAAGATATGTTCCATTCAAAGAGTTAAATACATGTACTTGCTCTATAACCTCAACAGTTTCCTGTTTCATTGTGATTAACTTGCTTCCCAGAGAAATCCAGTGGCCAAAGTCAGAACGTCAATTGCAGTCAGATTTCTGAAGTAAACAAGTGGATAAATTTAGTTTTTGTTTAGCTCATTCAAAAAAAATGTGGGTTTCCTCCAATGACATAATGCTTAATTACATTAAATTAAGAGGACCTGAGCCTATGGGCAGCTCTCAGTTTAAAACCTTGCTTTAGTGTATATCAACTGTGGCAGTAGGGGAAGATTCCAATTGCCACAATGACCCCAAGCTAAGAAGGGGAGGTTAAAGAAAAGTCAGGCAGGGATTTTACTCCATCTATGCATAACTGCAGAGCAAAACTGCCTTTACATATTCACCTCCTTGACGGTGAATATCCTGGGATGCAGGAAGGGATGTGGTGATGAGAGAGTTATGTGGTGGTGAAATGAAGAGTGCAGTTTATATGTGGAGTTACCGCCTTTCTTTCTTCTTCTTCTTTTCTTCTTTGGCTTGGCTTCGCGGACGAAGATTTATGGAGGGGGTAAAAAGTCCACGTCAGCTGCAGGCTCGTTTGTGGCTGACAAGTCCGATGCGGGACAGGCAGACACGATTGCAGCGGTTGCAAGGGAAAATTGGTTGGTTGGGGTTGGGTGGCCTTTAGTGGAGTAGGATAGCTGGAGTGATATGTAGATATATATATGTATAAGCAGCAGAGGCACCTCAGCCCACGATGTTGGGTGGACCTATATTAATCTAATCAACAATTTAAACCTTCCCTACCTCACACCCATTACTCTCTATTGTTCTTGCACCTAAGTGCCTGTTTAGAGTCTTTTAAATATCCCTATTGTACCCAGGCTCCACTACCACAACAATGCATTCCAGGCACCCACTATTCTCTGTGTAAAAATCTTATCTCTGACCTGTCCCCTAAACTTTCCTCACCTTATAGAGATGTCCTCTGGTATTTCCTATTGTCACCCTAGGAAAAGTGTGCTGATTGTTCACCATATCTATGTCTCTCATAATCTTGTATACCTCTATTAAGTTATCTTGTATATAATACAATCTTGTATATAATCTTGTAATCTCTCATAATCTTGTATACCTCCTTCTTTGCTCTTGAATATCTACATTCAGGATAAATAGGTTTTTAATCTCTTCCTATAACATGATTTCCTATTCATCAGCCCACTCTCAATTTTGATCAATGAAGCATATTTGAATTTAAACTCTAATTTTCTGCAATTACTTCTTCATGAGGAATGCATGTGGAAATACTCCTTTTGTTATCGTCATTTCAATATTTAAAATTTGTCAAGATTTTACATGTTTGAAGGGTTGTTATATAGTAAGAGAAGAACTATATCTGGGGGTAATTTGCTTTCTAGACATTGCCTTTGTCTGAGTTTGTGAAACTCTCCAAATGGTTCCCACGTTGCCTGGAAAGAAGGAGTTAACTAGATAATTTTACCCTTCTCTTTATATCTAACACACCCTTCCCCGCCCCACACCCACCACCTGCTGTTAAAACTACACTATACAATGAGTCTCAGCCCCAGATTTGGCAGATGTGAAGATGCCCAGAGGTCTCTCAGATGTTTTGCTCCTAGGTCACGTGGGGGCACCAGGAAAAGGGGGAAAATTATTGAGGAATTTTAAAGGTCACTTCTGGACAAAAATAGTGAAAATTGCACACATGTCAAGTAATAACAAAAGTAATGACTTGTCTGAAGTCTGACTCTTGGGCCTCTGAGAATGGGGGAAATCAGTTTCAAAGAGCCTTGGGTGGGGGAGGTAAAAATAGAACTTCAATGGAAAAGGAAGCTTTTTGGTTTTTTTTACTAGTTTGAGTATACTAAACACTGCTTAATCCATCCTTAGCTAAATGGTAAGTCATATTACAGTTTACAACCATACAAAGAAAGTTGTACAAATGTGGTTTCTGTGGTTTGAGGTTGTAAAACTGATAATAATTAAAATCTTAGTAAATACAATCAGATCACCTTGAGAATGGAGGCTGAAATCTGGATTCAGCATGAGTGATGCATAATTTTAAACAATGCTTCTAAAAATTTTAGATCAGCAGAGAGATACTATAAGCTTATACAAATATTGAAGAGGAATTGGATTTTTTCTGAATAGTGTGCACAGATGAAGAATGCTCATTTGAAGTTCAGTCCTGCATAATCACAGAGGATGACCTTTCCAGGCAGGTGCTGTTCACAGACCTATGCCATTTGTTTTAATATCCTACACTAGCAATTAGAATAAAGTACTTTCTTGCACTCAGTACTGATTTTTTTATACAGAAATTAATCATTTTTTATGAGCAAACAATGTTTTTCTTTTATTGGAAGGTCAAGACATTCATCCAGAAAAGATAATGAGCTGGAAATATGTTTCCCGACCAGGAAAAGATTTTTAAATTTTTGCTGATAAAAGGTTTTTAAATTTAAAATTTAAATGTTTACATTTTTAATTGAAAAAAAAAATAGACATACAGCATAGTGTCAGGCCCTACCACCTCACTAGCCATTGCCAGCCAAATACCCCAATTAACCTACAACCCCTGTACATTTTGAAAGGTGGGTGGAAAACTGGAGTGCCCAGAGGAAATCCACACTGACATGGGAAGAATGTACAAACTCCTTACAGACAGTGCTGGATTCGAACCTGGGTTGCTGTCACTGTAATAGCATTGTGCTCACCACTACATTAACAATGCCATCATGTAGTTTTTGGGTTATTGGCCTGAAACCCTACTACCCACAATCCCAGTTGAAAAGTCATGTCTGGCACTGGTGCTAGGACAACATGAAGAAGAAAATAAAGATAGAGCACAATTCTTTATGAAACTCACCCAGCAATCATCCAGAATGAAGCTCGTGTGTAGTTGGGGATGCTCTGGCACCTCAGGGGGCTGCACCAGGCAGGGGGTGGTTCCAACACATCCTTATCATTGTTTTTGGTGAGCTCCGGCACTAAAAAAAATTTAGCACTACACGCTTGGGAGTAGTATCTCTCTCAGCTCAAAGTTTTTATCCATGTTCTTTCAGAAGTCAGATAAAGGTGCTGGACAAGACAAATGGATGCATGGTTTGAGGGCAGGGGAGGTGGTCAGGGGGTGGAGAAAGAGGTAAAAGGTGGCTTACCTGCATGTGGGAGGTAATAACTTTTGTCAACACATATTTCTCTCAAAACTGTCATATATTTGGGGGGTCCAGTGAACCAGCATGGGTGAGTAACTGCAGTGCATTTTGCTAAAGTTTCACACTGCAACCACTGTGTGCTGGTGGTGGAAGGAATGACTGAGTTGTAGACAAGGTTACATTCAAATGGGTTACTTTGCCATGGGTGCTTTTGAGTTTCTGGGGTGTTATCAAAGCTAAGCTCATCCAGGCATCATGGTCATGACCTGTGGCTCTGCAGATGGAAAGGCTTTGGGGTTTCAATAAGTGAGTCACTTGGCATAAGATACCCAGTCTCTGATCTGGTCTTAATGTCACTTTATTTTTCTGCCTGGTCCAATTGAGTTTTTGATCACTGGTGAACCCCTGATTTTTGCTGATAAATTATAATGCTGGTAATTAGCAAGGATAGGTAGGATTATGGAGAGGGATATATTTGTAGTTCACAAAGGGAAGAAGAATTCGATTTGTCTGGAAGTGGTGAAGGCAGGATAGGTATTGCAATCCTATGTTTGATAAAGTGCAAGGAAAGAGTTAAAAATAAAAGAGAGTTAACTGGATGTCATCACTTAATGGTTATGATTAACCTTTGTTGTTTTTTGCTAACTGAAATATAAAAGGTAAGCCATTAATCAAGTGAAACCCAATGGGTTTAAAGTTTGAGTGACAATTTAAGTAATGAATAAATTATTTAATTGAAAACTTTTTTTTCTGAAATATGAATTGACAATACTTAACATTAACAGCCCATAATTTATTGCAGCAGTAAATCTAATACAGTAATGAACTACATAGCATTAGTTAAACATGCTCAGTTCTGTTTCGTGATTTACTCACATTGAAGTAAACAGCTCACCTGGGCCCTGAGTGGACAGAACAACCAGCTCCTTACGTCTTTTATCAATCAGATTGAAGAACAGTTCAGATAATAGCACAGGAATTGAGAAGAAAGTCAAGAACAAAGAAGATTGTACAGAAAGAGGAATAAAGAATAGGGAATGACGATATCTGTGGTTGGTAAGTTACGAGAGTATTCTGAGAGAAAAGGTATACATACTGTACATTTGGATGGACAAAAGCTGATTAGGTACTGATGAACACTGTTTTGTAAGTGAGAGAACATGCCTCACAAATCTGAGTTTTTTGAAGATGTGACCAAGCAGGTTGACAAGGACTGAGCAGTGAATGTTGTATATATAGATGTCAGCAAGACATTCAAGAAGATTCCATACAGTAAGCTGTTCTGGAAGGTTAGATCACATGAGATCCAAGATGAGATAGCCAGATGGATAGAAAATTAGGTTTATAGATGAAAGCAGAGAAAGATGGTGCAAAGGTAGGCTCTCTTCGTACCATGAAGGTTACCTACGACACTCAATGCAGGTGAAAGGCAATAAAACTTGTGAAGAACTCCACACACCCCTCACTTAAACTGTTCTCCCTTCTGCCATCAGGTCAATACATCCAGATTGGGCAACAGTTTTTTTTTCCCCCCAAGCCATCAGGCTCCTGAATTCCCAGAACATATGTGGATAGTGTACCATGGACTTTTACTGTATACATCTTAATATTTTAATATTTCATTGTGTTTAACTTCTATTCTAACTTATATCTATGTAAATATGCTCCATGGTCCTGAAGAAATGCTATCTCATCTTTACCATGCGAGTATGGTATGAATGATTAAAAAAAAGGTGACTTGATGTGACATGAAAGACTGAAGGCCTGTGACTAGTGATGAGCCATAGGGTTTGGTGTTGGGCCTATTGCTGTTTGTCATCTATATCAATGAGTCAGATGAAAATGTACATGGCAATGATTATTAAATTTGTAGATGACACTAAAGTGTTTGGTATTGAAGATAGTGAAGAGAATGCCAAAGATTGAAGCAGGATCTTGATCAGATGAGCAAGTGGGATGAGGAATGGTTGATGGAATTTAATGCAGAGAAATATGAGATATTGTATTTTGGGAACCCTAATGTGGGTAGAGCAAAGGGATCTAGGAGCCACTTGAAAGTGGTGTCACAGATGGATAGGGTGGTTAATATGGTTTTCAGCAAATTGGCCTTCAACATTTAGAGTACTGAGTGTAGAAGTTTGGAGATGACATTAGAGTTGTAAAAGACTTTGGAGAGGCCCCATTTGGAGTATTGTGTTCAGTTTTGGATACCATGCTGCAGGAAAGATGTTGTCAAGCTGGAGTGGATACAAAGAAGATGTACGAGGATATTGCCAGGACTTGGGGCCTGAGCTACAGGGAAAGTTTGAGCAGGCTAGGGCTTTATTCTTTGGAGCATGGGGGGATGAGTGGTGATTTCATAGAAGTGCTCAAAATCATGAGGAATAGATGAAGTGATCACAGTATTTTTTCTCAGAGGAGAATTGGTAACCAGATGACTTACGATGAGGGGGGAGAGATTTACAAATCTGAAGGGTATTTTTTTTTTTACACAAAGGAACTGGCTATCAGAAGAAGTGGCTGAGGCAGATACTACTGCAGTGTTCATGAACAAAAATAGACTGATATATGGATGAGATAAGTTTAGAGAGATATGGGCCAAACACAGGCAGGTAGGACTAGTGTGAGTGATTTATTCTAGACAGCATGGCAAGTTGGGTTGTTTCCATGCTGTATGATTTTATGACTCCACAGCTCTCAGAAAAATTGATTTAAGAGAAAGATAGTGAAAAAAGAATCCAAAGGGATAGTGGAAGATGGGCTTGAAATTAAATTTATTTTTTTAGACATACAACCTGATAACAGACCCTTCTGACCCTTCAATATGTGGATTGTGGAGAAACGCGTGGCCTCCCTGCCTGTCTGGAATATTGTGGATTGCAGGTGGTCACATGTCCTCCCCATCTGAAATTTATTCAGAAGTCACATCACTTGTCAATCGAGGTTGGATTGTGGTTACACATTTGTGCACACCTTGCTGTTGACTGGTTAAAATTACCTCGGGTCATTATCGGTTAGGCACCCATATATACATCAACGCAGAACACATTCTTGCTCTCTGCCTTGTGGTTCAAGTCCCGGACATTGCTCCATGCCATGTTGCTACTATGGACATTGTTGGAAGTGTCACGAGTAAGGTGTGCATGACACTTAAGCTGAGCCATGGTACTGCAAAAGGTCAGTGCTGGCAGAGAGCTGCATCACCCTTGGTACAGGGAACCAGAAGTGTACGTGAAAGTCCCTATCTGTAGAATGTGTTCATGTGTGGGAGCATATAGGCATGTGAGAGTATAGGCAGCCACTGGTATCTGAGTCCAACTTGGGACTTGTCTATATAGTTGTTTAGTAATAGAATATCATTTGATATTCTTCTCTGCTTCTCTCCTCTGTGATCATTAAAGTTACCTGGGATCATAACACTTGTGTCCAGACTTGTCTCTCTGTAAACCCACTGAACGTGATACTCTTTCAAACACAACAGAGCCACAAGCCCCTGCTCCCCAAATACACCATTTCCACCTTCAATCACTGCACATTTTTGGAAGGTGGGAGGAAACTGGAGCACCCCGTAGAATCCCATCCAGACGTGGGGATGAATGTACAATCTCCTTACAGATAGCGCCAGATTCAAACCTCTCATAGTCCCTTAATAATATTCCACTAACTGCTATCCTAACCCTACCATCCGACTCATTACTCACACAACTCTGAAAAATGCCAATGGGCTGTAGAAAATTGGTTCATCCCATCTTAGAGTAAGTTTGTGCACAATTGCTGGCTGTCTGGAAATTAACCTCCTGAGTGTTGGGTGAGACTTTCAATCTCCTTATCACTTTTTTTTCAGTATAAAACTCCCATGAATGATGCCAATAATAGTACAACACACAAAATTCATTTGCAGTGAAATATACAACTCACTGGTCTGAAAAATGACAGTTCTTATTCACTTGGGCAACAATTGGGTTTTACTAACTCCGTTTCACTGAAACCAAGCTATGTACCTAACTGCAACCCTCAAACTTGATTCTTATTCCTTGCAGTGTTTTGTGAACTCTATGATCTCATTTATGCCTAGTCTCATTTGGCAGTTGCCTCAGGATCACGGCTATTCTCAGATTCCTATCGCCAGAGTCATTCCAGGCTTTCACAATATTTCATAATTTGAAGAATTCCTAGAAGACTGAACTCATGCCCAGCCATACCCTTGAAGAATCTCCTTGTAACCCTTACAAGAATTAGCATGCTTCCAGCGGGCATTGCCCTTTAGCAACTTCTGATTCCCTGGGTGTAGTTTCTCACCTTCTCCTACTCCACCCTTATCGTTGCAGCATCCACTCATTCAGGAGCAGAAAATCCCCTAAAGCTACAAGCAAGATATACAAGGGAAAGCCCACAACGATTATCTGTGAACTTTCCAATGAATTCCTCTCTCTTCATGTGAATTTACTAAACATCATTAGGCTGATTCATAAAACTATCTTAATAACAAAATAATTGTGGATATTTTCAGCTAAAGTTGTTTCATTTATTAATATTTGAAAACTCCAATAAGTTAAATGAGACTCAGACTTGGAATAGTCGATAAAGAGACTATCAGGAATCACGTTACTAAATGGGGCATGGATTGAAATGGATAGGGATATCTATGATCGGAGTTGTTTTGAACTGAAGTAATACTTACTGACGCCATTGTTAATGGAGAAGGGTTCAGAGAGCTCATTGCTGTATCTGACCCGACCTTGTTGGTTTTCGTGCAGTTGGATAATCATGTTGAGGAACTTTGGGGGACATCCGATGCGCTCTAGTAATTGCCAAAGCCCTTTCCTGCTCACGGTGTCGAAGGCTTTGGTGAGGTCAACAAAGGTGATGTAGAGTCCTTTGTTTTGTTCTCTACACTTTTCTTGGAGCTGTCTGAGGGCAAAGACCATGTCAGTGGTTCCTCTGTTAGCGCGAAAGCCGCACTGTGATTCTGGGAGAATATTCTCAGCGACACTAGGTATTATTCTATTTAGTAGAATCCTAGCGAAGATTTTGCCTGCAATGGAGAGCAACGTGATTCCCCTGTAGTTTGAGCAGTCTGATTTCTCGCCTTTGTTTTTGTACAGGGTGATGATGGTGGCATCACGAAGATCCTGAGGCAGTTTACCTTGGTCCCAACAAAGCTTGAAAAACTCATGCAGTTTGGCATGCAGAGTTTTGCCGCCAGCCTTCCAGACTTCTGGGGGGATTCCATCCATACCTGCTGCTTTGCCACTTTTCAGTTGTTCGATTGCCTTATATGTCTCATCCAGGGTGGGAACCTCATCCAGCTCTAGCCTTAGGGGCTGTTGAGGCGTGAAGCAAGGCTGTGTTCTCGCACCAACCCTCTTTTCAATCTTCTTCAGCATGATGCTGAACCAAGCCATGAAAGACCCCAACAATGAAGACGCTGTTTACATCCGGTACCGCACGGATGGCAGTCTCTTCAATCTGAGGCGCCTGCAAGCTCACACCAAGACACAAGAGAAACTTGTCCGTGAACTACTCTTTGCAGATGATGCCGCTTTAGTTGCCCATTCAGAGCCAGCTCTTCAGCGCTTGACGTCCTGCTTTGCGGAAACTGCCAAAATGTTTGGCCTGGAAGTCAGCCTGAAGAAAACTGAGGTCCTCCATCAGCCAGCTCCCCACCATGACTACCAGCCCCCCCACATCTCCATCGGGCACACAAAACTCAAAACGGTCAACCAGTTTACCTATCTCGGCTGCACCATTTCATCAGATGCAAGGATCGACAATGAGATAGACAACAGACTCGCCAAGGCAAATAGCGCCTTTGGAAGACTACACAAAAGAGTCTGGAAAAACAACCAACTGAAAAACCTCACAAAGATAAGCGTATACAGAGCCGTTGTCATACCCACACTCCTGTTCGGCTCCGAATCATGGGTCCTCTACCGGCACCACCTACGGCTCCTAGAACGCTTCCACCAGCGTTGTCTCCGCTCCATCCTCAACATCCATTGGAGCGCTCACACCCCTAACGTCGAGGTACTCGAGATGGCAGAGGTCGACAGCATCGAGTCCACGCTGCTGAAGATCCAGCTGCGCTGGATGGGTCACGTCTCCAGAATGGAAGACCATCGCCTTCCCAAGATCGTATTATATGGCGAGCTCTCCACTGGCCACCGTGACAGAGGTGCACCAAAGAAAAGGTACAAGGACTGCCTAAAGAAATCTCTTGGTGCCTGCCACATTGACCACCGCCAGTGGGCTGATAACGCCTCAAACCGTGCATCTTGGCGCCTCACAGTTTGGCGGGCAGCAGCCTCCTTTGAAGAAGACCGCAGAGCCCACCTCACTGACAAAAGGCAAAGGAGGAAAAACCCAACACCCAACCCCAACCAACCAATTTTCCCTTGCAACCGCTGCAATCGTGTCTGCCTGTCCCGCATCGGACTGGTCAGCCACAAACGAGCCTGCAGCTGACGTGGACTTTTTACCCCCTCCATAAATCTTCGTCCGCGAAGCCAAGCCAAAGAAGACAATACTTACTGATCATTTAGAAATTCTGGTTGTTCAGGATCTAAGACATCACATTTTCTCTCTTTCAACTGCCCAACTGATGCCACCTGCAAATTGGAGAAATAATATCTTATATTCTATCTCAGCAATCTCCAACCAGACAGCATTCACATCAACTTCTCCAATTTCTAATGACGCCCTGCCCACATCTTTCCCTGCCCCTGTCTACTTTCTTTCAGCTCTCCAGCCATTTCCCTTCCTTCTTGTGTCAGAGAGCTCCTCTTCTTCAGCTCCTACTCTTTCCCCATCACCTCACTTTTTTTCTTTTCTACCCTCCCATCTATATCCAGCTATATCCTGTTACCTGTTATTCTGCGCTCTTTCCCATCTCCTTTCTCATCCTCTCCTCCTCTCCTCCCACTCCCTTTTCCTTTTTATTCAAGTGCCTGCCTGTTTGTTGTTTATTCCTGATGAAGGCTTCAGGCTCAAAACATTGCTTACCATGTACTTCTTATGGATGCTGCGTGACCTGCTGAGTTTCTCCAGTACATATGTGCATTGCACTTGACCCCAGCATCTGCAGATTTTCTGATTTAACTCTAATATTTGCTGTGCTCCCTTTAACTCACAGGACCCCACACATCCTTCTGACTTGTTGAGGCCCTTCTTCTGCCTTCCCTCCCAACTAGACAGGCCTCAGTTTGCATGCTCTCTTTGAATTCAATGATGCCCCAGTTCCCATGTTCCTATCGACCTCACAGGGCCTTGCTTCCCATGCTCCCATTTAACTCACCAACCATTTTCTCTTTAATGTTACCTGATTCACTGTCAAATTTATATCAATCCTGCAAAACATCTTAAAAAAAACACATGAACTAAAATGTGTTGTGGGGTACTAATAAGGAACAGCATCCAATCATCCAGAAAAATGGCTAGTCTGGCACCCCAGTGTTCTGAGCATGTCAAGTTATCAGAGTTTACTGTACTGTGCAAGTGTAGCAACTTCATGCTCTTCAATACAGTTTGAAAGTGATCTAGGGAGCGAGAGAACATTTTTTGTGAAGCTAAGGATACACCCAGGCAAATTGGATAACAATTTTATCATTCTGCATTTAATATTCACTTTCCTCATTAAAGGAATGCAGTTTTTGCTTAGAAGCAGACTAATAATGTTCATCTTTATTTTAACTACAAATCATGAGAAAGCTTATTCATATTCATACAAAGAATATGTAGAATCCTGATTTCAGCCTGGTACGAACAAGTTCCTTAGGTATATAGTATCACAATCGGTCCTTGCTGGGTGGCTTCTTGATTTGAACTTGTTCCATGTATTCTAATATAGTACTGGGATTTGAATATAGTGTGGGCTGCCCAATGGGAAATTTTGAAGCTAATAGGTCTCCAGATAAATATTAATTTGGCTCAGAAGGAGGTGGAATGTTCCTCAAGCATCAATACAAAAGTCCTTCGAATCCTCTCTGCTTGGGTTTTCCTCCCTTTTAATTGCTTACCCACCATTCTCATTTTCCTTGGGAAATCAAGACTTTTGCTCCATGTCTTGTGAACAACCTGCTGAGCTACCCACAATATTCGACTAGTAAGAAAGAATTAACTGATATGACTTGAATCAAATTAATATTGACTGATGGAACAACAATGATCTGTGCTGCAAATGGTTCTCCTTTAGTCATTACTTCCTTTCATCTCCTGAAGGTGCAGGTTCTCTGTCAGATACCAGCAGAATGCTATTACCACCTGCAAGTGGACCATTATTGTTATGTTCTGTGTTATATGCATCCACTGTGCTGTAATTCTGAAGATTAATTGCCAGGATAACAGGGCTAAGAAATTATTTGGGAGTTCATTTCACTTCTATCATGCTGGAATTAAAAATTTGAATGCTGAAAGGTAGCTGGAGTGACATTAAAATTCACTTCTTTCATGATTGGTGCAAGAAATGTTCATTTAACCCTAGGTTTAGTGTTGCTTTGGAATTTGTGAATCTTACTGCTCACCTGCCAACACAACAATTTTCAATATTCTTAAAATTGACATTGTCAGGTGAGAGAGAATTTAGGGGGACAAATGATTTTCCACTTGTAAAAAAAATCTGTCAGTCATAGATCAAAAACGTTTCAGTTTAGTCTCAGCCAATTACCATATGCGTACGCTATCTGGAAATAGTCCTGAATAAATATGAAGAACAGGCATTGTGGTTGATCCTTCCTTCCCTGGACTTGAGCACTCAGATCAGCTGCAGTGACCCAACTGTTGACCTTGACACACAAAACAAACAACACAGATCACACCTAGTATTTTGAAATATCAGAAAATAAACCCTGTACCAAATAGTTAGATTGTACATTGCATTCATAATCAACAACATTGCAACACATGAAAATTAAATCATGGCATCCAGGAACCCATTCAACAGTCGTGCATATTTTGTTTATAAAGATGTGCATGGTTATGCTTAGCTATAAAGATATAAGAGCTGAAATCTTATTAAAGAACAAGCAAAAAAAGAGAAATCTGGGTTAGAATGCATTGAGAAGATAAATGGGTGTTTTTAATAAAAATTTTAAAGGGAATCAGAATCAAATTCATAACCCAATTCATAGTTTTAGAGAAAAATTTCTCAATAAACCCCAGGTGGAAAGAGTGCTCAATTAGACAAATATCAAAAGGTTAAGAATTAATAGCACATACAGCAAAAACTTAATACTCTTCCTTTATTAAAGAGTGGAATCAAGGGAAAATTGGGCATGGCACAAACAATGATCTGTCCATCCCCCACTTCCTTTCCTCTTCCTATCCTCCGTTGAGATTAGTTAAAAACACAAAATGCTGGAGAAACATGCTTACTTTGAGATGAGCATGAACTAAAAATGATTGCCAAGATTCCTAATGTTAGTCCAGGACTATAATTTTCGGATGTATTAAAGAGACATGACTTTTCCATACACACCATTAAGTGAGGCATACTTGACTATATCTGTTCGAAAACCTCATGTCTTTCAACCTGAATACACCAAATATACAAAATCTGAAATGAAACTGAAGGCAATAAATTGAGACATACTGATAAAGCACAGCTATACACACAAAAATTATATTTATAACTTCTACTCTTTAATTTTGTTTAAATATTCAATCTAGATTTTTAAAATGTAATCACTTGTGAAATTATTAATATCATGGTTTCAAATATTGTTCATTATTTTTCTGAGAAAATAATCTGCAGAACCGGGAATTATGATTAACCTACAGTATGAATGAACATCTCCCATAAGATTCTGTTCATTGTTACTGAGAAAATACCTTTTGTGTGATAGAAACAAACCAGACAGCCAGAATAAGGCTAACCCTTATGGTAACACCATCCACAGTGCTACCATATGCTGAGAACATGCTTACTTTCTCTGCCTCTGTAGTTTAAACTGAAGGACTGCATTATGATTTTTGGGTAGAGCATATCTGAGGCCTATTTAGAACATCAACACCATCAATCACCTCGTGCAGCCCAGACCAGCTGGATGAACCTTGGCTGTCATGCTGGGTTATTTGTCATCTGGTCATGTCTGCTGTGCACATAACACTCCTTCAGTCCCAGAACAATTTTCTTTGCTCCAAAATATCCCACTTGATTCAGGAAACACATGATTAATAAAGCAGAAGAGTTTAAAGATGAAGGTCAAAGCAAAGATTCTAAACAAAATACAGTAATTACTTGTGTTTGATTCAGATTAGATTTCATTCTTAAATTGTGAAACATTAGACTATTAACTTCTATTGTATCTAAATAATTTTTTTAAAAGAACAAAATTAAACAAGCATAGTTGGGAAAGCATTTTCTTTCTCATAAGTTCATTAGAATTAATATAACAAAACATTATTTTCCACTACTCAGCTTAAATTTTATCTATAGAATGCACTGTTTAATAGAGTATAATTATCAAAATAACTATTGCTAAATTAACCAATATGATTCAACATTCCTAATTATTTGAAGTTTTGATGTCAGGGTCCAGCCCAAAATATCGACAATTCTTTCTCTCCCACTGAGGTTTTCAACCCATTGCATTCCTCAAGCAGATTATTTGTTGCTCCTACTTTTGCATATTCTTTCAAAAGACTTGGCTCCCATTTGGAGAGCCAACATTCATTAAATGAAGAGCTTGCCAGATGTTTTCAAGGAGTTAGCCACACTGCTATTGTTTTGCTATCGCATGCAGGATAAAGGCAATAAGTTTCCTACTCTCAAGATTATAAGTGAACTAGATGGAATTTTAGTATCGTATATCTCACCATACATTGAGAGTTGTTGCCATCCTTCCACCTTTCCGACTGGCCTTCCATGCTCCCTGAAAGGGAACTTAAGATTCTCAGTGCCAATCCAAACCCTCGTTTTCTGTTTTGAGCAGTCATAGGCCAGGGATTCCTTGGACTCAGTGGGGGAAGTTACTTTTTTCCAAGGACCTTTGAAAACTTATTTTAAGTGATTTTCTTGGTCTCTCTAGAATGCTCTTGTTGTTATGGAGTTTGTAATTGAGTGCATGTTTCAAGTCTCTACATTTCTCACTGGAGCCAACTGTTTAGGTGCAATGGGTTTGGCATGGAGGCTTATCTAGTCATTTGATTCGGTGAATCTTGCACAAATGTCAAAGATGAAATTGCAAATTTGATACTGAACTTGCCCTTTGCCAAGTTTTCAAATGAGATACCACCTTTTCTTCAGATCTTGCTATTTTTCAGTTAAGATATGGCTTATATGAGTTTTCTCCAAGACCTCTAGTCCCGTTTTCTTCTTTTGACTGTGATGAAATTTTCAATCCAGGCAGGCCCTGCATTTCTTGTAATCATCATCTCAATCTGCTGGTCATTCTCATCAAATTAATCTTAGTGTTCCCATGTTAAAGAAGGCCCAGAGTTTCTTCCTTGATACTGGTCTGGAGGACTTCCGACATTCTGTACCACCTTTTGCCTTGGGGTCAACAGATTGTCTCAAAGGTATTTTCAGAATAAAATCCAGACCTTCATCATTGATTTTCTTATGAATTGTTTTTGCTCTGCTGTTACTTTAGGGTCAGGCCAATGCAGGTAACAAAGGCTGTTAGATGGTGATCAGTCCAATAGTCATTGCTACCTATCAGGGAGAAACGATGTGGGCTTCCTTTTGGCCTTTAATTTGTATGGAAATGTATCCTAATAGCTGCCTTGGAGCTGAATCAAGATTTTGCTCTGAAGTCTTCTGCTTAACAGAACAAAGTATTTCCTATGACAATATCGTTTACCAAACATTTTGCCAGGAAAAGGATTCTGTTGGAATTCCTATCTTTTAGGAGAATTCCATTCTTTCCTATCCTGGTATTGAAGTCATCCAGTGTGACCAAGAGTCAGAATGCTTCCAAGATCTGAATACAAGTCCTAGGGGCTGATGATGTTTGCCTCACAAATTTTTGCAGGTAGGCTCAGACATTAATGCCTTTGCTCACTGCCTCCTCCCTTCATCACCGTCACTCACCTATCCTCACCCATCTCACCTTGATGCTCCCTTTTTCTAACTCTCCTCTCTTTCAGTTTTGCTATACCCTTCACCCACTAAACCCTTCTCTCTCTCTCTCTCTCTCTCTCTCTCTCTCTCTCTCTCTCGTACCCTTCCAATCACCTTCTCTGATCCAGGCATCCCCATCTATCTCTCACTTTCCTCTCATCTTCCATTCTTCCCCCTTCACACCTCCTCCCCCTAAACTCCCCATCCCTAATCTTGCTACTCTGACATTGAGTATAGGTCATATGAGTGTGAGCTAGCACAAAACAAGGTCTGTCTGTTCCCCACAGTCCAATGTGGAGTAGCTGTTCATGGGTAAGCTCGCCTAAGAAATGATATATATATGGCACTATAGGTTGACAAACCATCTGGATCTACAAGATGTGATCTCACCAAGCCCCTGTCATGGAAGGAAGTTATCCTTATTCCCGTATTCAAATCCCCTTGTAACAAAGTCCAACACAGCATTTGATCTTTTAACTGATCATTGCATCTATATATTTACTTTAATTGACTCATGTACAAGGACACCCAGGTCCAGTCCTGCATCTGCCAACATTTCATAATCTATCACCATCTAAATAATGCCAAATGAATAAGGCTTCTGCCCTCTTTTTCCCAGTTCTGACCATCTATAGATGCTGCTTGACCTCCAGCATTTTGTGTGTTCCACCATTCAAATAATCCTTTGGTTTTCCTTTCAAAATGGATAACACCACATTTTTCCATTCTATACTGCATATATTTGCATACTAACTCGACATGCTAATTCATGCACCAACAGTTTCTTCTCCGTAGCCATCAGTTTCCTGCATAAACCCCATAACAATGCTATCATGTTGCCCTTGCTTGGTGTTTATTGACCTTTCTTTCTCATTGCTATCCTATAATTTCTAAATGTGATCTTTCCATACCCATTTGAATGTAAGAGATAATCTGTTAGTCTGCTTGCGGATGAACCCTTCTAACTGCATTTTTGTTTTTTTTTATTTACCTCATGGTAAAAGCCAGTTCTGACCATTGAAGCCCATGCCACCCAATTACACCCAATCAACCTACCAACTCCATACATTTTTTTGGAGGGTGGAAGCAAACCCATGCAGGTCATGCAGAGGACGTACAAATTCCTTACAGACAGGATCAGATTCAAACCCAGGTCACTGGCACTGAAATAGTGCTGTGATAACTGATATGCTGACCGTGCCATCTTGTACTCAGTATTTTGTGACCAATAAAGTTGAACTTAAACTTAATAGCTTTGAAAGCTCTTTAGTTTCACCTTGATAATTGTTGTTTGTAATGCTACCTTGGTTCCCTCATTCAGATCATTGGTATGTATTGTGAATGGCTGGGCCCCAATTCCTTGTGCTACTCCACTGGTCACAATTTTCTGCCAAGGAAAGGCCCGTTTATTCCTTCTCTCTGTTTCTTGTCAACCAATTTTCAATCCATTCTAGTATATTACCCTAATTCTATGTGCTGTAATGTTGACCTCTTATGTCAGATATAACCAATGGTCTTTCAAAAATCCAAATACACCATTTAATTTGGTTCTCTCTTATCTATTCCACCAAGTACAACCTCAAACAACTTGGCCAGGTTTGTTTAATGCAATTTCCCTTACATCAGTCTGTGCTGGCTTTGTCCAATCCAATTAACAATTTCCAGGTTTTCTCTTATCACATCCTTTCTTGGAGTGAATCAGAATCGGAATTTATTGTCATGAACAAGTCATGAAATTTGGTGTTGGCGGCAGCGTCATCGTGTCAACCTTCATATTATAAACCATCTTACAACATTAGGGTTGCCCATTATAGAGATGAAACCTTTCTGCTTGTCTTTATGTTCATAGGCTGCAGATGCTGTGATTGTAGTAAACATACCAAATTTCTGGAGGATCTCAGCTGGTCTTTTCATCATCTATAGGAGACAAAGATATATTGCTGATGTTTCAGGCCTGAGCCCTTCTTTAAGGAAAAATCAGAAAAAGCATGATATATCAGAAAGTCTCAGAATTCAAACAGTGGGGAAGGGATTCAGACCAAAGGTGTTAATTGGATGTGATAAGGGACTAGGTAGAATTTATTATGTCTGTGCATGAGAGTCAGAGAATGGAGAGATGATGGGAAAGAAGTGGGTGGGGGGGGGTGGTTTAATGAAAGCCAGAGAAGTCAATATTAATGCCATCCACTTGGAGGTGCCCAGTCAGAAGTTTAGCTTTTGTTCCTCCAATTTACAGGTGATCTCAGTCTGGTAGTACATGGAGACCATGGACAGACATTTTGGCAAGGGAATGGGATGGAGGATTGAAATAGATGGCCACTGGAAGATCCATGCTATTGCTTCGGACAGAGCCGAGGTGCTCAACAAAGTGACCTCCAGTCTGCATGCAGTCTCTCCGACGTAGAGGAGACCACAGGATCTTGCCAAAATGTGCCCTTGACTTTAACATGCTTCTTGTGAGTGGTGTCTACACTGTGCAAAATGTGCTGTTTGTGCACCTCATGCTCCTTGGTGTCATGGAAATCTCCTTTCAGTGGATTTTCTATTGGGACTCTCACTACCTTAGTTTATTAAACTCTTTTTAACTCTGCATTCAATCCTTTGTGTACTCTCACTTCCCAAAATTAAAATACTTTGATGCTTTGGCACACTTGTGCTGATTGATTCCCAGTGCAACATAGTAAGGTTTCCCATCAGACTCATTTTTAATGACCTACACTCAATATTAGAGCTACTATCTTGGTCCAGTCATTGGTCCCCACAATATGCTTAAATTAATATTCGGTTCCAACCAAGATCCTAACACAACAATTTTAGGAGCTATTTCTTCAGTTATCGTTTCATGAACGCACGTTCAAATGCTAGAACTTGCATGTATCGTAAATTAGACTGGATATGTTAGTCAACTCCCAAAGACACACAATGAATTGCAATGGTGTGATTGTATTTTTAGAACAACTATGTGATCATAAATTGTCTCTCCTGACATCATATAATGGTTCTGTACACACCATGTTACAGCATCTCTTGACACCTCTTGAGCAGTTAGCACAGCACAATTAGAGCATCAGTGATTCAGGTTCGAATCTGGTGCAGTCAATAATAAGTTTGTCCATTCTCCCTGTGATCTATGTGGGTTTTCTCCAGGTGCTCTGGTGTCCTCCTATCCTCTAAAATGTTTAGGGTTGGGAGGTTAATTGGATGTAATAGTGAGGCACGGGTTTTATGGGCCAGTAGGACCTTCTACCATATTGTAGCATTAAAATAAATTAAAAATAATAAACTGGGGCATGCTGGGTATGTTTTCTTTTTAACCAATTCAGAATAATTACCAAGTTCTATTTAAGACTAGGTTTGACTTCTTGCATTCTTGTGTCGTGTTATTCTAAGAGTTTCCAGCCTCAGCTTTTATCTTTACAGGTACTACAACCAACATATAAAAAATAACAGAGTGGCAATGATAATTAAATTACTTTTGTGTATTTTAACCTAATTAAACCCCATCTTCTAAATCCACTTCATCAGAAAGCAAACCTTGATCGCAAGTAGAAAATGATGGTTACCATAATTCACCACCAAAGGTAAACATTCAAGTCGAATCTAATAAAAAGAGTAAAGACAAAGAGTAAATTTTCATTCTGTGCATCGGGATATAAATATTTAAAAAAGAATTCAGTATGCTGTATATCCATATGTTTAAAATGATGATCATTCTCAAATATTAAGAATATAAAAAAATGAAGCAGTCTAATGGCCTCAAATATGTATTGGCATTTATTGAAAATATTGTGCCCTGTGCTCTGTTGATTCCCACATCTCTTCGTTACTCATTGATCTCAGCGACAAATATATTCAATTACTGAACATTCTGCAACAGTGAGTTCCAGCAATTTGCAATGCTGCAGGTAATTAATTTTTTCTGCACCTCAGTCCCATTTGGCCGACCATTCATCTTTCTATGCCATCTGGTTCTGGACTCTCCAAACACCTCTCAGCATTTTCCCTGTTTATTTTCTTTAATATCATTATTTTCCACGATATCACTTCTCATTCCTGTAAACTCCACTGAGCCAATGTTACATATTCCTCACCATCTTCTCAGAAACGCTGTATCACCTCCATGGCAAATATTTCCTTCCTCTGCCTGTCTTAAAAATCCAAGTCTCACTTAAATAAATCTTTCCTAAATTGTATTCAAACTCTCCTGTAATACAATTTTACTTCCTAATTACTTCCTGTATCTACATATTATCAGTTTATGTTTTATTAACAAATATACCCAAGATCTGGTGAACATAAACATTTCCATGCATTTTTTTTATTAATAAGTGTTGTGGACCCTTGGGTACAAGAGATCCCATTTCAAAAGCTGGCAAGGGAATTAGTCTGATTTTCTGCTCCATATTTCAGTACCTCTGAATTATTTCTGATATCCTGAGCAATATTTTTTTTCTCAGGCACCAAAAACAAATTTGTGTGAATTGAGAGGTAGCTTTTTCACACAGAGGGTGGTGGATATATGGAACACACTGCCAAAGGAAGCTGTAGCATTGGGTTCAATTATGATGATTAGAAAACATTTTGATAGATGCTTGGAAAGGTTTGGAGGGAAGCAGGCCACATGCAAGGAAAATGGATGAGCTTAGATATACAACCTAGTCAGCTTGGACAATGTGGGATGAAGGTCCTGTTTCTACACTGCATTGCTCTATGACTCTATTGTCTCTATTTGGTTCAAAGTAGGTGTAAACTCCATCACTTGCTAATTTGTACATGTCCACCAAAATGATTTTGTCCCTCAGATATGCCGAGCTTCTAAGTGCAACAAAGAGTACTGACTTGCCTGTAAAGCCCATGTCCTGAGAAAGAATAAGAAAGCTAATGATTTAACAGCCTCACATATTGTCTTTGGCAAAATGCACATGAGATAAAGATTGCAGAAATCTCTTACAAACAGAAATGAAAAATATTGGATCTACAATCAGCTGAATTGTATAAACAGTCAATCCATCTCATGCAAAAGATCCAACAAATTTTGTTTGAAAAGATTGTTCCTTATTTTTATACTGGTAAGAAAATAGTAAGATTCAGTTTAATCATTTTAATGTGTTTGAGTATTTATAAACAAATGAGTATACAAGCTCTTAAAATATAGAATGCCAGTTCCCTTTCTCTGTTTTCCTCAATTGTTTTATCACAATAAATGCTTCTTATAAAAATGCCATACCTCGCAATGAAACACATATCTGTTGGTTTCTCAGTTCACAAGGAAACTGCAAAGCAATATCTCCACAATAAGCTTATGTGAAAAAAAAATTCACCAAATGGCTTCAGGCTACATACTCAAAAATTATCTTAATAAAAAAAATTGGCAGATGAAATTATTCTTTTTATTATTTTAAGAAATAAAGTTTGTATGTTTAACTAATGAATAAAAAATGCTCAATCTAGGTCTGAATAATAAAAGGTAGAAGTTTTTTTGGTGATGTAATGATGCATAGCAATTAACCTCTCTTATACTCATGCCCTGCTACCCTGTCGACAGCTGCACATTCCAGCTGGCCTTCTGAGCTAAGCATGGACACATAAAAGCTGCTATTTGTATAAACAAAAAAGAACGAAAGTCTGAACTTGTCCATCTCATTTTGGAACAAGTGCAGCTTTGAGTGGGGAGTGTGTCTGTAAGCCAGTGCTGGTCACGCTATCACTGGACCTTGCCTCTTAGGGGTTGCACTGTTACAGAAGCTAAATCAAAGGGATAGAGCAAGGCATGAAATTAGAGGCCAGTCAGAGGCTGCCCTCAATTTTCAAATGGAAACTGTGTAAGATAAAAAAAAAAGGTGGGTTCCTGAGTCTAATACACAGGAAGCTGATGAGTAAAGCAGCCCAAATTGCAATGGATAATGTCCCACTTAACCGTGATAAAGCCCATTTACTTCTTAGTCCTGACCAACACCTTCCAAATTATGTTGCAGTCATTCCTTTTTACTCTTTTCTGTTGTCTGGAGAGCTTTGTTCAATTAATGAATGAATATCACTTAATTTAGCTCGTTATCAAAATGCTAGAAATTGACCACAAAATATGTGCTTTGATAATTTCATTTTAGGTGAAAATTATACCAAACATTGCTTCCCTTTAGTAAAACTGTAAAGGGTTTTTATTTTCTTACAAGGTAATAGGACTTAATTTCAAGGCAATTAGTATATTTTCAAATTGCATTATCAAACAAACTTGTTAGGTGGCTGTGTTGTAAGCCATTATCCGCTTCATGAAAAACTTTATTGATTGACAATTGGTTTTCCGTTTAACAGATAATAAAATATCCAAATGAGATTTCATCTTCTGGCTCATTTTACTGAGGTACTCACAAGATTTAAAATTTACTGCCTTAAAAATTCATTTCTTTATTTCTTGAAATGTCCCTTCTTTCCTGAAAGGCTTCAGCAAATACATCACTTATCCCAATCCTTAGGCTATTCCTTGATAGTATGAAATTACTCCCACTTCCCGCAACTAGGTGAGGCACAATTCAGGAGTAGCAATCCCCACCTATCTAGACTCAAAAAGATCGATAACAGCAAACCTTTCCTCAAACTACCACCATTGGCTTGACCCCCTCACATCTGACAAGCAGCTAAGTAAATGACAAAAAACCTTTTACTCCAGATCTCTACCTCCAAGCATTTTCCAATTGCTTTAAATAGGCAAATCTATCCCTTTCTTAAAAGGCAAATGGGATAAATGAAGGCGCAAATTTTATGGGGCTGAACAAGTAAACAGCCGAACAAGTATACAGAATATCTCAAAGGCCTTTTGGGTCTCACTGTGAAGAGCCAGGTCAGACAAGTAGCTTGGATTCCTGATAACCAGCAGTTCTTTGCAATTTCTGTGGATCAGCTCTTTAGCTCAGGAGATTGACAGGATCATGGCCAGGGTGCAGAGACAGAAGTCCAATTACTACAGCCTGATCCTTTGAGGCTAAGCTGGCTCAGGCATTAAAGCACAATCAGCCTTTTGGCTGATAGCTGTGCAAATTATAGATAATTTCTAACTGAGACTTGCACTTCCTCTCCATGAACAGCTGCCTTAAGTCTGTGAGAAGGAAGGGGCAATTTCAGTCTAATCCATGCATTGGGAATCTGATGGGATTGAATATGATGCTACTTTTACACCCAGCTCGGTGAAGTCAACAGAGTTAATACTGGGTCGGACTCCACCTACTCCCATGGGTTTTCTATCCAAAGTTTGGTTGAAATAAATCCATCCGTCTTTGCCCACTGAGCTGTTGCTCCAATAGTCAGCCCTATTTTTCAAGGATTCTTATAGCTGTCAAAACTGTCCCTTGGAGATGAGATACAGCCTGGAGGTTTCTACTTAGGTAACTGTTGTACAAATGAAATGGAATGACGTTTTAAATCTTCTGGTGTTGTTATCCCAGGGACAGAATATTATGATATTTTACATGTTGGTGGTGGTGAATAGTAGAGGGTGAGGGGGGACAAGTGGTGAGAAGGTTGGGGAGGAAATACCGAAATTGTCACTAAGTAACACCGTAAATCTTTAAATTTACAATGAAGCTGCAGAAAAAAACTGCTGCTTTACTGATTAAAACAGGGCTCCAGCTGCTGTCAAAATAATTTATTTTCTACATGCTAAATTTAACTGTACAGAAATGTTATACAAGTTAATAATCCAATTAGATAATATCGATGAACTATTTATATTAGCAAATTAGAATGATTTGCATCATGTCAACATCTGTAACAGTTGCAAATCTGAAATTATGCTAAATTGATTAACAACTCTGAAATTTACTCGACATCAGCAAAAGGATTAGAAAGTCAATTGCACCAATAGAGAAAGCTTGATTACACTTACCGATGTGACTCTAAAAGACCATATGCAATAAAAATATTTATTTCTTTGCAAGACACTCCTAAAAGCAAGCATTCAATTTCAAGGAGTGTGGAGGAGTCCAAAGGTTTGTGCAGAGCAAAGTGTTTATTCTTTCAATTTGGATCAAATGGCCAGTTTCATTTCTGCAAATGGAACTAACTATCAAAGAGCATTGATCAGGCAATGTCTTACCTTCCCACATTGCACAAGAAAAAAAAGCATCCAAATTCTGAATGCTGCAGGGGAAACAAGTGTTATGCAGGCTTAGCATGCATATATAGAAGCTCTAAATCAAAGGTTAAAAAAGGTTACTTTTATTATCACATAATACATTAAAAATTTAATATACATACTTCAATTGTCTATGAGCATCCATGGTTTCACCTCTAGCATTCCCACAGCCTTGGCAGCCATGCAGACTCCAGTTCAAACCATCGGCAAGCCAGAGCTCCAGATTCAAGCCTCTGATACAATCGGGAAGCCTTCCGTCTCTGCGGCCCTTTGGGAGCCCTTCCTCAGCACTCTCTTGAATCCTCGTTCCAGTACCTGGTTTCCACGAGCCAGTCTCCAGAAGTTTGCAGCCAGTGTGGGTCCTTCAACTGCAAGTTGGCAACAGCCCTCAGCCTGTGGAGCCTTCAGCCGCTGAGCCCCTCACT
The DNA here is from genome assembly GCF_036971445.1 of Narcine bancroftii. Classification (NCBI taxonomy): domain Eukaryota; kingdom Metazoa; phylum Chordata; class Chondrichthyes; order Torpediniformes; family Narcinidae; genus Narcine; species Narcine bancroftii. The sequence goes on from NC_091469.1 coordinate 391,859,793, forward strand.
GGACCATTGTTGTGGTCACCATCCTATGCTTCACTGGCTGCAAGTTTTTAGAAGGATTGAAAGGCTGTCACAGCACTTCAGCAAGTTGCCCTCCAACTGGTCTCTAAGATGGGAGAGATCCTGGCCTACAAAGCTCTAGTCACTCTCAGGATGACAGTGTATATACTGTTGCTTGTCAATAAACCAGCCTGGCTCTGCACATGGCTATCCCCAGAGCTGCTGACTGTCTGCACATTTAATTTAGTAATATTTCCCTGACCATGCTGCACTAACAGAGAAAGCATGGCAGAGGAACATTGCAAAAAGAAAGAAAAAACTACATGGAAGGTGGGCACAATGGTGATCATTCCACGTTTATATGATTTCTGGCAGTTAGATGTATGAACATAATTTTGCTTCATGATTTGACTTTCATTCCCTCATTGTATTCAAGCAGATGTTTTTTTTTTTGTTTTTTTTTTAAAATTTTTTATTTTTCACACCATAAATCACAATAGCCATGATATACACTTTTTCTTTTCCACACATTTACAGTGACTTTTTCTCCCTCCCCCCTCCCTCCTCCCAAGCCACCCCCCATCCCCCCCCCTCTCATCCATTTTAGTTATACAATCTAGGTTGCATTAATTCAGTTATTCAATGTTGTCATTCAACAAAAATACACCAGAAATTCTACTGAGTCCATTCTTTTCTTTTCTTCTCCTTCCATCAACTTAGGTAATGTTTGTTCCCGGTAGGTTTTCGCTATTGTATTTAATGTAAGGCTCCCATACTTGTTCGAATATTTCAATATTATTTCTTAAACTATATGTTATTTTTTCTAATGGAATACATTTATTCATTTCTATATACCATTGTTGTATTTTCAAATTATCTTCCAATTTCCAGGTTGACATAATACATTTTTTTGCTACGGCTAGGGCTATCTTAACAAATCTTTTTTGTGCATCCTCCAAGTCAATTCCAAATTCTTTATTTTTTATGTTACTTAGGAGAAAGATCTCTGGATTCTTTGGTATATTGTTTTCTGTTATTTTATTTAATATCTGATTGAGATCATCCCAAAATTTTTCTACTCTCTCACATGTCCAGATTGCATGAATTGTTGTTCCCCTTTCTTTTTTACATCGAAAACATCTATCAGATACTGTTGGGTCCCATTTATTTAACTTTTGCGGTGTAATGTATAGTCTGTGTAACCAATTATATTGTATCATACGCAGCCTCGTATTTATTGTATTTCTCATCGTTCCGGAGCATAACTTCTCCCATGTTTCCTTTTTTATCTTTATATTTAAATCTTGTTCCCATTTTTGTTTAGTTTTACCATTTGTTTCCTCATTTTCCTTTTCTTGCAGTTTAATATACATATTTTTTATAAATCTTTTGATTAACATTGTATCTGTAATCACATATTCAAGGTTACTTCCCTCTGGTAAACTCAAGTTGCTTCCTAATTTATCTTTCAAGTAGGATCTCAGTTGGTAATATGCCAGCACTGTATCTCCCGTTATATTGTACTTATCTCTCATTTGTTCAAAGGATAAGAATCTACTTCCTGAAAAACAATTTTCTATTCTTTTAATCCCTTTTTTTTCCCATTTTCTAAAGGCAAGGTTGTCTATTGTAAAAGGGAGTAGCTTATTTTGCGTCAATATTAGTTTTGGTATTTGGTAATTTATTTTATTTCTTTCTACATGAATCTTCTTCCATGTATTGAGGAGATGGTGTAATACTGGAGAAGTTCTATGTTGTACCAATTTTTCGTCCCATTTATATAATATGTGTTCAGGTATCTTTTCCCCTATTTTATCTAATTCTAGTCTCGTCCAGTCTGGTTTTTCCCTTGTTTGATAAAAATCTGATAGGTACCTTAATTGTGCGGCTCTATAATAATTTTTGAAGTTTGGCAATTGTAAGTCTCCTTGTTTATACCATTCTGTTAATTTGTCTAGTGCTATCCTCGGTTTCCCCCCTCTCCATAAAAATCTCCTTATTATTTTCTTTAACTCTTTGAAGAATTTTTCTGTCAGTTGTATTGGCAATGCCTGAAATAAGTATAGTATCCTTGGAAAAATGTTCATTTTAATACAGTTTATCCTTCCTATCAGTGTTAGTGGTAGCTCTTTCCAATGCTCTAAATCGTCCTGTAATTTTTTCATTAGTGGATTGTAATTGAGTTTATATAATTGGCCTAGATTTTTGTTTATTTGCACACCTAGGTATCTTATTGCCTGCGTTTGCCATCTGAATGGGGATTCCTCCTTAAATTTTGAGAAATCCGCGTTATTCATAGGCATTGCTTCACTTTTATTTACGTTTATCTTGTATCCCGACTCTTCTCCATATTCCTTCAATTTCTTATATAGTTCTTTTATTGATAGTTCTGGTTCTGTTAAGTACACTATCACATCATCCGCAAACAGACTGGTTTTATATTCCCTGTCTTTTATTTTTATTCCTTTTATATTATTATCTCTTCTTATCGATTCTGCTAGTGGTTCTATAGCTAGCGCAAACAATAATGGTGATAGTGGGCATCCCTGCCGTGTTGACCTGCTTAAGTTAAATTGCTTTGATACATGTCCATTTACTGTCACTTTCGCTAACGGTCCCTTATATAATGCTTTAATCCAATTAATATACTTCTCCGGTAAACTGAATTTTTGCAATACTTTGAACAAGTAATTCCATTCTACTCTGTCGAAGGCCTTCTCTGCGTCTAAAGCAACTGCTACTGCCGGTGCTTTATTTCCTTCTACTGCATGAATTAAGTTAATAAATTTACAAATATTGTCTGTTGTGCGTCTTTTTTTGATAAATCCAGTTTGGTCTAAATTTACCATTTTCGGTACCTGTTCTGCTAATCTGTTCGCTAATAGTTTAGCTATTATCTTATAATCTGTGTTTAGCAGAGATATTGGTCTATATGACGCTGGTGAGTGTGGATCTTTCCCTTGTTTTAGTATCACTGTAATTATTGCTGTTTTACATGAATCTGGTAAGTTTTGTGTCTCATCAATCTGGTTGATTACATCCAGGAGGGGCGGTATTATTAGGTCTTTAAATGTTTTGTAGAATTCTATTGGGAGTCCATCCTCTCCTGGTGTCTTATTATTTGGTAAATTTTTTATTATCTCTTGTATTTCTACTGTTCCAAATGGTTCTGTTAATTTATTTTGTTCCTCTATTTGTAGTTTTGGTAGTTCAATTTTAGTCAAAAATTCATCTATTTTCCCTTCTTTCCCTTCGTTTTCGGTTCGGTATAATTGTTCATAGAATTCTCTGAAGTTTTCCTTAATTTCTTTTGGATTATATGTAATTTGTTTGTCTTTTTTCCTTGTTGCCAATACCATTTTCTTAGTTTGCTCTGTCTTAAGCTGCCATGCTAGGATTTTGTGTGTTTTTTCCCCTAGTTCATAATATTTCTGTTTTGTCTTCATTATATTCTTCTCCACCTTATATGTTTGTAATGTTTCATATTTTATTTTTTTATCCGCCAATTCTCTTCTTTTGGTTGTATCTTCCTTTATTGCTAATTTTTTTTCTATGTTTATTATTTCCCTTTCCAACTGCTCTGTTTCCTGATTAGAGTCCTTCTTCATCTTGGTTGCATAACTTATTATTTGCCCTCTAATGAATGCTTTCATTGCGTCCCATAGTATAAACTTATCTTCCACTGATTCCGTATTTACTTCAAAGTACATTTTTAATTGTTTTTCAATAAATTCTCTAAAATCCTGTCTTTTAAGTAGCATGGGGTTTAATCTCCATCTATACATTCTTGGAGGGATGTCTTCTAGCTCTATTGCCAATAACAGGGGTGAGTGGTCCGATAATAGTCTAGCTTTATATTCCGTTTTCCTAACTCTCCCTTGTATGTGGGCTGATAACAGGAATAGGTCTATCCTTGAGTATGTTTTATGTCTAGTCGAGTAGTATGAGTATTCCTTTTCTTTTGGGTTTTGTTTCCTCCATATGTCCACAAGTTTCATTTCTTGCATTGATTTAATTATAAATTTGGTTACTTTGTTCTTCCTATTAATTTTTTTCCCCGTTTTATCCATATTTGGATCCAAATTCAGATTGAAATCCCCTCCTATTAGTATGTTCCCTTGCGTATTAGCTACCTTCAAAAAGATATCTTGCATAAACTTTTGATCTTCTTCGTTAGGTGAATATATATTAAGTAGATTCCAAAGCTCTGAATATATCTGACATTTTATCATAACATATCTCCCTGCTGGATCTATTATTTCCTCTTCTATTTTAAATGGCACATTTTTGCTAATTAATATAGCCACTCCTCTTGCTTTTGAATTATACGATGCTGCTGTTACATGTCCTACCCAATCTCTCTTTAATTTCTTGTGCTCCAATTCAGTTAAGTGTGTTTCTTGGACAAATGCTATATCTATTTTTTCCTTTTTCAGTAAATTTAGTAGTTTCTTCCTTTTAATTTGGTTATGTATTCCATTAATATTTAGAGTCATATAGTTCAGCGTAGCCATTTTATATTTTGTTTATCTTCTCTTTCCGTTTTTCCATCATTACCTTTCCTCCTTTTCCATTTCTGTTTTCTTATTTTCAACTCTTTACCAGACAACATTCCTACAACATCCAACATTTTCCTTATTCTCCTATTTCTATCTTCTTTATCCCCAATCTCCCCTTCCCCTCCTGAGTTGCCCTTTATCCCTTGTCGGACAACCACATCTCCCCTCTCCATTTGGATTTGCGAATCCACTCGCAAGCGTCAACTGATTTTGCAGTGACCGCTCTTTTCCCCCACCCAGCCCCCCCCAGAAAAGATTTCGCTTTTTATATGTCACAAAGGTCACTCTTTTAATTCCCTCCTTATTCTCTCTATTCCATTACCTTCCCTTATTAATTCTTGTCTATACTCTCTATGTTTTCCTCTAATTACAGATACTTTCACATATGCCCATTGTCTCTATTCACTCTTATACCTCTTTACCCGCATACATATCAATCGTGGTCATTTTTGCTCTCATTACCCGTCTTCATCCCTCAGTCTATTTTTGTAATTGTTCTGCAAATTTTCGTGCTTCTTCTGGATCCGAGAATAGTCTGTTTTGTTGTCCTGGAATAAATATTTTCAATACCGCAGGATGCTTCAGTGTAAATTTATATCCTTTCTTCCATAAAATCGCTTTTGCTGTATTGAACTCTTTTCTCTTCTTTAGGAGTTCAAAGCTTATATCTGGATAAATGAAGATTTTTTGCCCTTTATACTCCAGTGGTTTGTTGCCCTCTCTTACTTTTTCCATTGTCTTCTCCAGTACCTTTTCTCTTGTAGTATATCTTAGGAATTTTACTACAATAGATCTTGGTTTTTGTTGTGGTTGTGGTTTAGGGGCCAATGCTCTATGTGCCCTTTCTATTTCCATTTCTTGCTGTAGTTCTGGACATCCTAGGGCCTTAGGGATCCATTCTTTTATAAACTCCCTCATATTCTTGCCTTCTACATCTTCCTTAAGGCCCACTATCTTTATGTTATTTCTTCTGTTATAATTTTCCATTATATCTATTTTTTGGGCTAGTAATTCTTGTGTCTCTTTAGTTTTTTTATTAGATTCCTCCAATTTCTTTTTTAAGTCTTCTACCTCCATTTCTGCTGCTATTGCCCGTTCTTCCATCTTGTCCATTTTTTTCCCCATTTCTGTTAAGGTCATATCCATTTTATTTATTTTCTTTTCTGTGTTGTTTATTCTTCTTCTTAAATCATTGAATTCCTGTGTTTGCCATTCTTTAAATGACTCCATGTATCCTCTAACAAGAGCAAGTACCTCCTTTACCTTGCCTTTCTTTTCTTCTTCTATTTCACTGTACTCTTCCTCTTCTTCTTCCTCTAGGTTGACCATCTGTTGTTTCTTTGCTGCCCTTTCCTCCTCTTCTTTCTTGTTTCCATTGTCTTCTGTGGTCTCTTCTTGCTGCAGGTGTTCTGCAGCTGTCGTTGCCGGCTGTGGAGATCGACTCTCCAGCTGGTCCCCCCTCCCGTCGGTGTGTTTTTTTCATGCGCATCGCGCATGCGCGAGGAGTCGCGCATGCGCGGTTGCGCACTTTTACTCGGCTCTGTGAGCCATTGTTGTAGTTCTCTTTCTACCGACCTGAGGTAGTGGGGTCTTCTCTCCACAGCGGGCCTCTTCGGACAGGTAAGGCCTTCACCTTTTTCCTCCGTTGTCTTCTCTTCCTCTCTTCTTTCCGTTGATTTTGATTTTTCTCCTTTTGTCTCCATCTTCTTTCCACCTTTATACTCACTTTTCTTTAACTTGTATTTCTGTGCCTTTGTATTTTCTCTTGTTTTTCCCGACTTTTCTGGAGAGGGCTGGAGTTCACCGTCCGGCCACTACTCCATCACGTGACTCCCTGTATTCAAGCAGATGTGACGATAACAATAGGGAGAAGCTAAGGTGGGCAGACTTGAGGACTATTTCACAGAGCCTCTTCACTCTGTCAGCAATGGCTACCCTGAGCTCCCAGTTATAGCCACTTCCACTCCTCTTCCCATTCCCACACTGACATGTCTATCCTAGGCATTCTTCACTGCCAGAGGGAGGCCCAACATTAACTAGAGAAACAAATCACATTCTGCCTGGGCAGACTACAGTTCCCATTTCAGGTAATGAATTCCTTCTCTCTTCTTCTGTATCCTCTTCTGCTCTTCTCCCTATTCTCCTTTTTCTATTCACCCACCATGCTCCCACACATTCTTATACTCCCCCTCCCCCACCTTTCTGGCTCAATCCCCCTCCACTCCCTACCCCCTTCCCCACCTTTCAGTTCCATCTAGTCTCTCTTCACACCAACATTCTCATCAGATTCCAGGCCTGGCAGCTTTTGTCTTCTCATCATCTCCACATTGTGTGACATATCTTCTCACATCTCGCCCTTTGGATTATTTTGCTTCTCTCTCCCTTTGTCTGGTATCTGTCAATGTGATGCCTTTGTCTATCATGTTTCATCTCTTCCTGGTTCACCAATTCCACATGGGGATGCTCTTCCACCCCTCCCACCGTGGGCTCTTCATTACTGGCTTTTCTCCTACTTTCCACAAGTCTCAATAAAGGATTTTTGGCTCAAAACATCAAATGCTGACACTGCTCAACCTGGTAGGTTCATCCAGCACATGGTATTTCACTTCAGATTCCAGCATCTGCAATCTCATGTGTCTCTCAAGGTGGGAAGTTTAGATGGGGGAATCGGGATTTTGTTTACTGATATTTTAGTTGGGATAGTTGATCTCAAACTGGCCAGCTAAAAAGTAACTCACAACATTTCCTGCCCCTTCCTCCTCCTTCTCTTCCTTTCCCAACAGCTCCACAATTTCATACAAGTGTTTACCTTGCAGTATTGCTTATAAAACATAACCGTGGTTGATTTACTCTGGACACATCCAAGATTAGGGTAACCCTGGTTCTTGCCTGGTTCTGTTGCATTCCAGAAAGAAGCTCATTGTGGTTAAGATCATTTGAAAAAAGTGTTGGGATCAGAGCCTTGCCTGACTCTAATCGGAACAGAGATTAGGTCTATGTGAACCGATGGGTTAGATTATGGTTTGAATTCTATCATGAACCAATGCTCTTATGCAAACCACAATATATACAAAGATTCCTTTAAATGGTCTTAGTTTATTTCTTCATGGAAGATGAACACTGTATTAAAACATAGAAACACAGAAAATAATTACAGGAGTAGGCAATTCAACACTTCAAGCTTGCACTATCATTCAATACAGTTATGGCTGATCATGCAACCTCAGTACCCTATTCCTGCTTTGTCTCCATTCCCTTGATCCATTAAACCAAAAGGTCCCCATCCAATTCCTTTTTAAATATACCTAATGAACTGGTCTCAACAATCTTCTGCAGTAGGGAATTCCACAAGTTCACAGCTCTCTGTGAAGAAAATTGTCTTCTCAATCCTAAATGGCTTACTCCTTAGACTTTGACCAATTACCTGGAATTCCCCAACATTAAGAACATTTTTCCTCCATCTAATCTGTCTAGTCCTGTCAGAATTTTATGACTTAATGAGATTCCCGCACTTTGCTCTAAATTCCAATGTGTATAATCCTCGTCTATCCAGTCTTTCTTCATACGTCATCTCTACCATCCTAGTAATCAGTCTGGTGAACCTTTGCTGCATTCCCTCAATAGCAAGAATATCCTTCCTTGGATTAAGAGAGCAAACTGCATACAGTATTGAAGGTGTGGCCTCTCCAATGCCCTATACAACTGCAGCAACACCCTTCTGCTTCTATATTCAAAACCTCTTACAATAAAAGCCAACAAGTCATTTACTTTCTTTATTGTCTCCTGTACCCACATTCCAACCTTCAAAGACTGATGGACCAATATGTGGCTGAAGGTGTGAATTACATTCAAGACAGAGGAGCCAAATGCCATGTCTTGCTTGTTTAAACATGTAACTGTAATGATATGACTGGGTCAGTTAATGTGTTGCATTGTGATGTAAGTTAAGTTAGGAAAACAGTCTACTGTACAGGACTGAAAGCTTTTTCTCCAACAGAAATAATTATTTCTTTAGAAAACAGTTTATGAGTTTGAAAACAGGCACCTGAAGATTTAAGGACAGTCCCTTACCTGCTGTTGACAGACCCTTGAGTAGACATCTTATTAGTAAAAGATGATGCATTGCACTGCTTATCTTGATTTTTCTCTTCAACACTCTCCACTTCTGTTTTTATTCTTGCACTGCCTGTGGTATTATGCATGGATTGACTTTCCTGCATAACACATAAAATAGTTTTTCACTGTATATAGGTATATTTGATAATAAACAATTCCATTTTCAATTTTAATAGTATTTTAATCGAGAGGTACAGCATGGTAACAGGCCCATGAGTCATGCTGCCCAAATACACCCATGTGACCAATTAACCTACTTACCTCTTATGTTTTTAGAATGTGGGTGCAAACCAGAGCACCTTGAGGAAACCCACAAGGGGCAACTTACAAGCTTCTTACAAACAGCACTCAATTTGAGCCTGGGTGTGATAGTACAGATCTATCACCAATGTATATAGTTACAGTATCTAGACTGTGCTTACAGCGATTGGCTAAGAGCTAAGCCACACCTACTGTCTGGGCCTTAAAGGGTTGTGTCCCTAGCCAGGTCGGATCATTCCGGACTGGTCGGCCACCTGTGAAGAGCTCCTGTCTTTTGCTAATAAAAGCCTTGGTTTGGATCAACAAGTCTTTGATTCTTTCGACGAGCTCTACACTGGGTCACTGGCACTGTAACAGCATTGTGCTAACCACTCCACTAACTATTCATTCAACCATTTTCATATTCAGTCAATGTATGCAATACTATTCCAGTTAAGAGAATGTTTTTTAATGGCAAGTTTAAGCTTTATGATAGATCCGTTGCTCCTAGCACATCAGGTTTGGAAAGTGCATAAATTGGAATTACCGAACAAAGACTAGAACAATGTACAGTTTTCAAATTTGAAAAACAAAATCATGGAAGGGCTTGAGAGTGAATATTTCATTCCTGAAACTCTGGTGGAGTAGCATGTAGTACACTTCTATGTAATTTATTAATAAAATCAGCACATAGTTTTTTTTTAAGTAAATACATTTTTTTATAATGAAATACAGCATGTTTCTGATTATCAGAGATGCTCAGGACTGGTCATGTATCAATTAACTTCATTTTCCGGATATCTGAGAAATGCCTTTAAGCAGCCCAATTTAAGCAGCAGGATACTTGTATCAGCTGAAAGAACAAGAAAAAGTTTTTCAAGCATGAAATAAAGTTTAATTCTTACCTTGAGCACATGAGAGCTCCGTTAGATTCAAAATGGCGCTCACTGTGCTTCAGAGTCCCACTTGAGCACAGCAGGTTAAAAAAAAAATTCAACTTTTTTTCCAACTTGTGACGTCTTGTTGCTGCCAAACATTTTTGTGGATAACTGACAATTTTGGTAAAGTGGCTTTTGGATACTTGTATTTCTCTTGGTAAGAGTATTTACCAACACATGAAAAATTATAGAACAAGTTATATTTTAAAGGAGATGTTCTGTTCATCAAGAAATAGTTAGACCCTTACTCTAAGCAAAGAACATTTCAAAACCAATAAATAATGAAAAAATTGATTACTTTAATTGAATTTTAACAGTTATAACTTCAGGATCAAAAAATGAGGTTGAAATACAATAGAGAGGACATGGTCTTTTGCTGCCCTCTAATTTTATATGTAGCAAAATGACTGTCTACAGTTAATTCACCAGTGCAGTCTATTCCAGTCTGAACAGACACAAATAATTAATGTAAAATTCTGAGAATGTTTTCCAAAAACATGTTCCTAACCCTGGGCTGCTTCTGTTCTGTCGTTAGTGCATACAACTGTGTATAAACAAACTACCAGGTTCTAGCCCTGCACACCCATTTATACAGCTGTATTTAGTTAGTTTTGGAACATATTCCAAGAAGATACTAGTGATCAAAGTGTCTCACCCAAAATAAGCAACATAATTAAGAGACACTTCTGTTATTGCTTACTGTAACAATACATCCCAGCATAGCATGAAACCACTTGACCAGTAAAGTTTAAAGGTTTGATCCCAACTCTCTGTGAACTGTGAACTTGTGCTGTGCTGGGAGGGGGTAAACTGGATGAGCTGCCTGCCCTTACAGTTCAAAAGCATGAAGGACAAGTGAAAAATACAGAACACAGCCCACGATAGTACATTTGCAGTGTTAGTCCAAAGAGTAAACATTGAGTATTTTGAAAAGGTGATTGATAACTTATTGGTACTCCCATCTCACAAAATGAACCATTTTGGGGTCTGCAGTGCTAAAGAATGGACAAAAAACTGTGATCCACTTTCTCACACCATGACTTTCTGCAAGAAATAATCTCTGATCATGAATCTTAATTTTTTTTGTTTTCATTTGAGTGGTTTATGAAACAAAAATCTATTAATTACAGACGTATTACACTAGAATCTAGTGGTACCGGGGGTGTAGGTTAATTGGGCAGCATGGGCCAAAATGGGCTGTTACTGTGCTGGATGTCTAAATTAAAATTAAATTAAAAAATTAAAAGGTTGGCCATCCCTGCACTAGATCATCACAGCTTAGAGATGGGTAGGAATTGTCAGAAAAGCACCAAAGAAATAAATGCTACAAGTCTCTTCAAGTTTTACAATCACATTAGCAAATTTGTGGATGAAACTAAAATGTCTGGTATTGTAGATACATAGTTGCCAAAGGTTGCAGCAGGAACTTGATGGTTGGCGAGGTGGATAGAGGAATGGTTGATGGGATTTAATGCAGAAATAAGAGTTGAATTTTGGGAAGTCTAACATGGGTAGGACTTACACAGTGAATGGTGGGGATCTGGGGAGTGTTGAGAGCAGAGAAATCTAGGAGTACAGGTACATAATATTTTGAAAATGGCAGTACAGATAAATAGATTGGTCATAAAGGCTTTCTCCTCATTGGCCTTCATCAGTCAGAGTGCAGGGTATAGAAGTTGGGAAGTCATATTGCAGTTTCACAAGATGTTGGTGAAGCCCCAAATGGAGTATCATATTCAGTTTTGGTCACTGTGCAGGAAGAAAGATGTTATCAAACTTGAGAGGGTTCGGGGAAGATTTACAAAGATGTTGCCTGGACTTAGGGGCCTGAGCTATAGAAAGGTTGAGCAGGCCAGGCTTTAGTTCCTGGAATGCAGGAAGATGAGGGTGATCTCATAATAGTGTACAAAGGAATAGGTTGGGTGAACACAGAGAGTCATTTGCCAAGAGTAGGGGAAATAACCAGAAGATATAGGTTTAAGGTGAGGGGGAGAGGTTTAATAGGAATCTGAGAGGTAACCTTTATTTACACAAAGGGAGGTTGGTGTATGGAACAACCTAAAGGAGGTGGTTGAGGCATGTACTATTGCAACATTTAAGAAACATTTGGACAGATATATGAATAGGATAGGTTCACAGGGATATGAGCCAAATGTGGGTAGGTGGGACTGGTGTGGGAGGAACATTTTGTTCAGCATGGGCAAGTTGGGCTGAAGGGCCTGTTCCATCCTGTTGGACTCAATATCAATCAGTAAACTATTTTCTAAAATACAGAATGCTGCCACATGCAATATGCCTGCTGAGTAACTTGTGCATTGAAGATTCAGAACATAATTTAACCAGGTTCAGGCAAATCTTAAGGCAACAATAAGAGAAAAATGAATAAGGAGAAACAAAACAATGACTCGTGCAAAGAATTCAGAAACATTGCCTAGTAAATTTGTCATTTGGAAGAAAATTGTTAGAATTAAACCTGAATTCTACCAAAATATATTTAAGGAATATCAAAGAATTTTGCAGCCATGAACATTTTCTAGAATTGATACAATTAAGAATGAAAAAAATTATACTGATTTGAGTTAAGAAGTAATTACAGTAATGGCACAATTTCAAGCTGATCAAAGAATTAGAGATTCATAGAAAGATAGTACTTGCAAGCTAACTCTGAAAATAATAATATCTGTGAACCATCCGGCCTGTTCAAAAGGGAGAATGCAGCGTAATCCATGTACTATTAGTAGAACAAATTAAATAAACAAAGTTACATTTTAAATAAACAAAGTTACACATTTTTGTTCAAGACAATCAAGTAAAGGGATAATATAGCGAAATACAAAAGTCTACAGATGCTGTTATTGCAGTAAAATCACAAAAATGTTGGCAATACTCAACAGACCAGGCAGCGTCCATAGGAGGTAAAGATATGTAACATATATTTTGGTCCTGAACCCTTCTTCAAGGAAAGATCAAAAATGAGGCAGGCACCTGAATAAAAAGGCTGGAAGAGGAGGGAAGAAAGGGCAGGGGGAGTAGCAAAGACCAACAGACTAAAGTCCATAATAGGACATGGATTGGAGGACAGTAGAGGAATGGTGAGAATTGAACATTGGAGAGGGTGGCTCTCTGAATGCCGAACTGCAGAAAACAAGACAGAGCTAAAGGGAGAGGGAGAGAGAGAGAGAGAGAGAGAGAGAGAGAGAACATAGGGATAGGGGAAGGAGAGAGATGGGGAAAACACCCTCCAACAGTTGGAATTAACATTGATCTCCAGTACACAGTTTCAATTAACATCCCCCCTTCTGCCTCCTTTCCTTCAGCTCTGCATTCACAGTCACCCCCTCCTCCAATCAATTCTCTCCTGTCCTGCTATCAATGTGCAATTATGGCCTTTTACCTGTTGGCCTGTGATCCTCTCCCTGCCCGTTCTTCTCTCCTCTCCAAGCCTTTTATTCAGACAGCTGAATAATTTATTTGGGTTTTTGCTCGTAGCTTGAAGAAGGGCTCAGGCCTGAAATATTGGTTATATATCTTTACCTCCAATGAGTGCTACATTACCTGCTGAATTCCTCCAACATTTTTGTGTTATAATCACAGCTTCTGCGGATTTTGGTGTTTCACTTAAAGTGAAGGGATACTGTTGAATTTATAATTTGCACATTGTATTGTTATGGCATAAAAAAATGAATTATCCTTGACTGATGAAATAAAGCATAAATTGATAGAAATTCATCTGCAGCTTTGAAAATAAACATGAGCCTGAATTTTCTTTTCAGAACTAAAAAAAAGCTGTGTTGTTCAAAATTAGCTTAACCCAGAGAATAATATTTTGTCCATATATTTATGTTTAGCAAACATTGAAAAATTCAACCCCTTACTTGTTTTTTTTAAATTTATTTTTCACACTATGAACCATATTAACCAAAATACACACAAACATTTCCCTCTTGAATATACACAGTGTAATTTTCTCCCCTTTTCCCCCCTCCCTTCCCTCCCTCCTTCCTACCCCCTCCCTACCCACTAAACGTTCAATATATTCAATACAATAAACCCATTAAACAATGTCATCACACAATGAAAATAGACAAGAAAATTGAGTCATCTACTTTTACACACTGGGTCAGTTCATTTTGTCTTCTTCTCATTCTATCATTTTAGGGGGTGGAGGTCCATGGTAGGCCCTCTCTGTTGTGTTCCATGTATAGTTCCCAAATTTGTTCGAATACTGTGACTTTATATTTAAAATTATATGTTATTTTTTCCATTGGAATACATTTATTAATTTCTATGTGCCATTGCTGTACTCTCAGGCTCTCTTCTGATTTCCAGGTTAACATTATACATTCTTTTGCTACAGCTAAGGCTATCATAATAAATCTTTTTTGTGCTTCATCCAAATTGAGGCCAAGTTCTTTACTTCTTATATTACTTAGAAGAAAGATCTCTGGATTTTTTGGTATGTTGTTTTTTGTGATTTTATTTAATACCTGATTTAGATCTTCCCAAAACTTTTCCACTTTCTCACATGCCCAAATTGCATGTACTGTTGTTCCCGTTTCCTTCTTACAGCGAAAACATCTATCTGATACTGTTGGGTCCCATTTATTTAACTTTTGGGGCGTGATATATAGCCTGTGTAACCAATTATATTGTATCATGCGTAAGCTTGTGTTTATTGTATTTCTCCTCGTTTCGGAGCATAGCTTTTCCCATTTTTCATTTTTTATCTTTATGTTTAGATCTTGTTCCCACTTTTGTTTGGATTTACAGCTTATTTCATCGTTCTCTTTCTCTTGCAGCTTGATGTACATGTTTGTTATAAATCTTTTAATTATTATTGTGTCTGTAATCACATATTCAAAGCTGCTTCCTTCTGGTAACCTCAGCCAGCTTCCCAATTTGTCCTTTAAGTAGGTTTTCAGTTGGTGGCATGCAAACATTGTACTGTGAGTTATACCATATTTGTACTTCAAAAGATAATGAATTATTTCCCAAAAAACAATTTTCTATTCTGACCCCTTACTTGTTGATGGGATTTTTGTTTACCTGTTTTTTTTTGCAATATCCCCACCAAGAGATTTCAACAACTGCAAAATTATAACTTAGTCTGTAGTGAGATTTCAATCTCAATTGTTTGAAGCCAACTGTTCTTATTTATTTGACAATCAGCTTTCCTCATTAAATTTCTCTCAAAATCATGCTTTTTAAAAGGCCAACACACAAAATTCATTCTTTGTCCTCATTGAGACCTGCACTGCCATCCAATATCAAATGCAGCCTCAGGTACAGGGCTGGTGTTCTTTGGTTGCCAGAGTCCAAATCATGGTCACTTTCAGATCCCTGCCCTGGCATTATTCCAGCATATTATCGTTGATATCTGCCACAAGCCACAGTCTATTGCTCACTACTATTCAAGAAAGGTCAATGATGGTCTGTACTCAATCAGAGACTCATCTATGTTCATTCAGCCTATATCCACAGATAAAGTAGGTGCAGGTGCCTGCTAGCATTGTGGCCTTCCCAATTTTACAACTGTTTCGAGAGATTGTTCCTATGTAATATAATGAAAACCACCCAAGCAATCTCTTACTAAGCCTGTGTAGCTTTGGAGCGTTAGGGTTCAGGTAAAATGGTCCCCTTGCATGTCCACCCTGATCAGAAGGTCAGCATCTGTACTCAAGCCATCTTACAGCACTTGGCCTGGGGCTTTCAATGCCAAATTCAATTCAAATGTTTATCTCGACGCCTCTTCATTGCTGTCAGCAGCTCAGACACCACTCTCTCCAGCAGTCCATTTGAGGTACTCACTACTCTTTGGGTGAAACTTGTCCCCTCAAATCTCCTTTAAATCTTTTACCCTTAATCTAAACCTATGTCCTCTAGTCTTATTCACCCTTGCCAAGCTGAAAAGAGGAAGAGATTCCTGCAATCTACAGTATATTTCCCTCCAAAATTTTATAAAACTCAATTGTGACCCCTCATAACCACCTCCACTCAAGGGAAAAGAGACTAAAGTCCTCTCCAGCCTCTCCTCCCAGGATACATCCTGGCGCATCTCCTTTGTACCCTCTCAAGTGCTATCACATTTCCCACACTGTGGTGACCAGACAGCATGCAGTGTTGCAGCGAAAGTCTGACCAATGTCTTATAAAGCTTGAGCATAATCTCCCTAAATTTATTTTACAGATTTCCAACATCCATAGTTTTTTTTATGCTATAGATTCTGGAAAACATACACAAATGCAAATAAAATAATTCGCATCTACATTTTAAGTTGTTATAAAAATATAACATTATATCTGCTAAGATGTTTAATTTTAAACATCTAATATTTACAGATACCGTATAAACTATATAATATAACAAAAATAATTCTTTCATAATTAGCCTTCAGTAACTCATGCAAGAATTAAGTTGCCAAACTTAATTCCTCAAAATTTCAGTCTTAATTTGCAATTGTAATTATGGCAAAATTGTCAGCATGTGTATACACACACACACACACACACACACACACACACACACACACACACACACACACACACACACACACACACACACACACACACACACACACTCACGCACACACACACACACTCACGCACACACACACACACACACACACACACACTCACGCACACACACACACTCACGCACACACACACACACACACACACTCACGCACACACACACACACACTCACGCACACGCACACACACACTCACGCACACACACACACACACTCACACACACACACACTCACGCACACACACACTCACACACACACACACACACACTCACGCACACGCACACACACACTCACACACACACACACACTCACACACACACACACACACACACACACACACGCACACACACCCTTATGCAGCAATGTGAAAGTAATCTTCAATAATACCCTGATAAGATGCATAATTGTAGTCTGCATGTGAAAGAAATCCCATTGACACATCACTAGAAGGATCACTTTATGCCAGCCAATCATAATGAGGCCATATGCCACCCTCTCCGCCCCCCAAGAGGCCACTATACATGTAAGGGGGGGAGGGCATGGACTGAAATCTTAATAAGAGGGAGCCCAAGGTGTATAAGGGAGCATAGAAACTAAATAGATTCAACGTTTTTTGGGAAGGAAAGCTTTGCTGCAGAATTGCTAAGCAACATGAGGTTTTTTTTAAAACTTTGGAGGGATTTGGAGCCAGCCTAGAATGACCTAGATAAATGTGGAAAATTAACGATGTTTTGCTTTGACATGATTGTGTGTGACTGACATGGAACCAGCTTTGGCTACAAATTGTCTTCCATGTAGTTTTCCTCTTATGTTCTATCAGCTTCAATTCAAGAAAATAAATGTGCAGACTTAAAAGTTATGCTCCATATTTCTCGCATCTGCAAGTGCCCTCATTTTGCTTCAAGTTTTTTTGACAGGTAGTGAATGTATGTCTCCTTCTGCCCGTTTTTATTGAAGAAGGTATGTACAGTTCATTATTTTCCATAAAATTTAAGCTGACTTTTGAGCTCACCCTTGTAAGAAGTGTTTTTTTTTAATTTTGTCATAGTTCATTTTTGTTACTTTCAAAAATAATTTTACCTCAGGAAAAAAAAACGAAGTGTTGGCAGTATTTGGTGGAATACTTATCGTATGGTTTCATTACATCTCCCCAAAGCCAACCCTTCTCTACCTGTGCTTTTGAATTGTTTGAAAAATACATTTGCAAATGAAAGCATGAGGCCAAGCAAGCTGAAATAACATTTAGAGACAGTACATAAAGAGAAGAAAGATAAACCCTTGGATTACTTCAAGTCATTTTGAGATAATTTTGTGAGAAGGCCAATTCTCAAACAGACAATTACTGAAATGGCACAGAAAAAAATGAATTGATTGTTAAATGTTGAAGAGTATCAGGTTCACAGAGAGAAGAGCCTGAACACGAGTGTTACAATCAGACATAACTTTTATTAACACACAGGAAACAAACAGGAGAACGTTAAACAATACTTAATCAATACTTCACTTAAGCGACAATATAGACATTCACCTTGGACTTCAGTTGGACTCCCACAATGGTAAACCTATACACGACCCGCTCACACGCTTCAAACAGGGACTCTTCTACCTACATGGTTCCCTGACTAATGGGAGTATAGCTCTCTGCAAGTATTGATCTATCACAATACTAGGGCTCAGCTTCAGTGTAGTGCACACATTACCCACAAGACTTCCAGTGATGTCCACAGTAGCAACCTGGCATTGAGCCATGTCTGGGGCTTGGACCAAGAGGCAGAGAAAGAATGTGTTGTGCTTTGGGTGTTTTATAGAGTGCTAGTCTGTACTTCAAGCCAATAAAGACCCGAGGTGTTTTAAATTATCCAATGGCAAGTTGTGTACGAATGGGTGGCCGGAGTCCAACCTATATTGACAGGTGGTGTGACTTCCAACAGCGAAGATATGTGACCACCTATTCCAGACAGGCAGAGATGCCGCATTTCCTCCACACACAACATTCCACCCCTTGGATGTCACATCACTCTGCAATCACTATGAAGACCATCAATAACTCGATGTATATGTTATAATTATAAAAAATTGAAAAGAAAAAAGAACAAAAAGACATGTTAAAATAAAAACTATATCAATCAAGCTGATCAATATATACATAAATGCCTCTGAACAAGGCATGTATTCAAATTCAATGACCACGCCACACCAGCTCGCCTCCCACTCCCCACCACCCACGATCAAACTGGGTCACTGTGTTTCCGATTGAGCAGGGTACTGTGGGAGCTGTTCCCCAGTGTCAGAGGGGAGGGTAGAGAAAGAAATTTATCTTGTCATCGACTCCTCCGGCTTGGTTGGAAAATGCAGCAATTGAGATCAATCCAGGGTTCATATCCTGCACTGTCTGGAAGGAGTTTATATTCTCCCCATGTCTGCATGGGGTTTCTCCGGGGGCTCCGGTTTCCTCCCACCATTCAAAACATACTTGGGGTGTAGGTTAATGGGATGTAAGTTGGGTAGCATGGACTCGTGGGCTGAAATGGCCTGTTACCTTGCTGAATGTCTGTATGTATGTATGTCTAAATGTGAGCAAGCTTACCACCAACGTCTGTGAGCAGGCAATGCAAAGTCATGCATCAGGTGTCAGAGCCCTTTCTTGGCTTGCATATCCTGTGCCTAGGCTTCATTCTTAAGCGTTCCCTAAGCACAGCACCTGAATGGCCGCTGCCATATTATCCTATGGTGAGACAGGGGGCAGGCTGGAAGGCATACATCCAGGGTGTACCTGATGCACCCTGTTTTTCTGGGCTGTTGTTTGACACCAGGACGCAATTCCTGCTCGTGTACTCTTTAAACGGATGCCACAGGTGCCTGTGTTGGATCCCAGTAATGATAACCAGACAGAGTCAGGACTGATAGTTAGCCAATTTATGATTTTAAATAAAAGCTCCTGAAGCACCCACCCCATGAGGCATTGGTTTCTGTTAATGGGAGGGCTGGGGCAATGCTGTCATTGTCAAGTGAAACAAAATATAAACAATGTTTATTACCACTGTTTGATCAATGATACTCTACTGACAAACTGTAAATTTGAATCTGTGACACTACCTATAAATTGTAACTTCAATTCCCTGAGTGTGTTCAAAGGCATCATTAATAGAGCTCAGGGTGATTTAAAAGGAGAAAAAAAACACAAAAGATTTATTACAAAGTCTGTGCCCATAATGCAAATAACAATAGATGCAATCAAATATCCAATGCTGAGGGTTAGGTTTCGATGGAAACAGCTCTTGCCCATCTTGCTGAGAGTTCTTTGCATAATAAGTGATAGGTGTTTCTTGCTGGTTGCTGGTTTATTGAGCGAAATCAGCAATGGGATGGCAGCAGTCTGCTTTAATAAGTGTTTTGTAGACCCTCACATTGAGAAGAAGAACAGCTCAAAGGGTAGTCTTTTCCTGTAGGAGGGAGGAGAGATTGGAAGAGCTCACAAGATCGATTAGTCAAGGGCACCTGAGGTAAGGCTGGACCAGGTCAGAGTGGGCAGTGCATGGCAAGCTCCACCCCCACGAGGATTCTCCTGCAATGCTCTCTTCAGAGAGCACACATGCCTCTGTGAGACAGCAGCAGGGTCATGTTGCCAAACTTCCCCTCAGCCTTGAACTCAAGTGGGAGGTCTCTGGTTCATGTACTCTGATCCCACCAGGAGGGTAATGGCTTCCCAGATCACCATCCCATGAGGTTGCCAGTATCGAGAGGCAAGACTGCCCCTCTAAGGTCGGAGTGGGTGGTGGCTACTAAATAGCCTGCCAATGCACCAGTCACCTTCTCGGTCCCTGGGAACAGATGCTCATGGGTGACCCCGAAGATACCCACAATCAGTGCCCACACCCTACAAACCTGTGACCCAATGCCAGCAGTGTGCCACTGCAGCCAGCCATGTGGCCTCATTCTAGGAAGGCAGAGAACTTGCCCCAGACCACAATCACCACCCATCCCCATAGGGTGATGCCTTCATCGACCACTTTTGGTGGCACCCACAAGGCATTACCAGTCATCTGTTGGTCAGATAGACCACCCAGTGCACTCTCTTCCTAATGAGAGAGGAGGGAATTGGGGGCCCCCTTGTATCCGAACTGAAGCAGTGGTATGGCTATCTGTTTCCCTGGCTGCTGATAATATCAGTCCCCTTGCCCAGTTAGCTCTTTAGCAGGTAGTTCCAGGACTCTATTATCTCACCATACATGCCTACCCAAGATTCCCCCATTTTCAGCTACATTCCCCTTTTGGAGGGTTGGTGGGGTACCCTCGTGGTGCTCCTGGGACTGTGTGGTCACTGGTTCGGCTTGTATTGGCTTGGGCATTCAGGGAGGAGGAAGTGTGTCATGGGATTCAGTTTCCTCATGGTTGTCACCATCCATCCACGTGTACCCATTCCCCAAATATGTGTTGATCCCCTCCCCCTTCCTGCTGGACAATGGCTCAAACTTTTCCTGAGTCAGGCTGCGAGTCGCACCAATGATCTGTATGCAGCTTTAGTGTTTCAATCTCCTTGGAAGCTGCTTCCAGGATTTTAATTTCTAAATTGGTCACTTGCCTTTGGGCAATCTGCATTGCCTCTTGCAGTTCACAAAAGTAATGTTGTAGGGATTCTATCTCCCTATCTTTCTTTGCACCCTGATTACTTAACTCAGATGTGATACTCTACTGGTGCCTAAGAAGGAATATCAGTAAGCTTAGGGCTCCCCCACAACTCCCCCTGGCCTAGGGAAACCTCGGTAACTCCAGGTGGAAGACCACATGGTGTCATATCTTCTTTCCGTGGGGGTCCAATCTGTCAACCTAATCAAATGGCATGGCATGGATTTCCAGCCATGCTGACAAAGCTGAAGTACTGATGATTATCGGTCCACCCGGGGATTTTATAATCCGAGCTAGGGTCCCTTCCCTATCTGTGGGTCACCTCCTGCTGTCCCCATTGGTGAGCAGCGTCAAAATCACACACGTGCCCAACAGGATGTACACACGCACTCACACATCCACACACACTTGTTAATACGCTTTCCCCATTGTTAGTATGATCTTCCAATCCCATTTGGTTAAGACTCTACGTGTGTCCACCCAAGCTCATTGAACCCTGCTCGCAATGCCATTTGTCGTGTTGCAGAGTATCAGAAAGATGAGTCTGGACACAAGTGTTACAATCACACGTAACTTTTATTAACACACAGGAAGAAAACGGGAGAACGTTAAATGATACTCAATCATTATTTCACTTCAGCAACAATATAGACATTCATCTCCATCTTTGGTTGGACTCCAACAATGGTAAACCTATACTCCACCTGCTCACACTCTACAAACAGGGACTCTTACACACACCCAGTTCACTGACCAACAATGGTGCAGCTCTCTGCAAGTATTGATCTATCGCCATACTAGGCTCAACTTCAGTGTAGTGCATACCTTACCCGTGACACTTCCAGTGATGTCCACAGTAGCAACCTGGTATGAAGCGATATCCGCGGCTTTGATCATAAGGTAGAGAGAAAGAATGTGTGCATTGGTGTTATATACAGTGTTAATCTGTGCTTCTAGCCATTAATGACCCTAGGTGATTTAAATTAGCCAACTGTAAGGAGTGCACTAATGGGTGGCTGGAGTCCAACCTTGATTGATAGGTGATGGGACTTCTGAAAAAGTTTCAGTTGGGGAGGACATGTGACCACCCACAATACACACATTCCAGACAGGCAAGAAAGCCATGCTTCTTCCACACGCAACAGATGGCAAGGGACCTTGAAAAACAATTACTCATTTCTTTAAAATAAAAATAATTCTTTTCACAATTAGACTAATCCACGAATGTGAATGATGCTCTTTTCAGACTCTGCAATGGTGGAAGAGATGTAGTTTGCCAAAGGATTAAAGCAGATAGCAAGGGACTGACTATTTTCGAAGAAGTTAATAATTACATAAATGAGAGAAATATTCCATTCAGGAACATAGTTGACTGTGCAATTGATGGTGCCGTTTCAATTGTTGACAATACAAAGGGTTCATCATGCACCTGAAAAGTGTTTTATCTTCAGACTACTGTTAATTGCATCATTTATAGGGAGAAATTAGTGCCTAAAAACATAGGAGGATGTTTGAATGTTTCGCTTTCTATTGTCATAAATACTAAACTTTACAAAATCACATACCCTTGAAGACAGTCTATTCTGGAAGCTGTGTGAAGAACGTGGCAAACATTTCCAGACAGTGCTGCTGCATTCCGAGGTGAGGTGGCTGTGCAAAGGAAATTGTTTTCATTACTTTGTTATACTCTGGGACGGGATTTTTTTCCTATCTTTCTGATAACGAGAATGGCAAAAAAAAACTCATTGATGCAAAGGCAGACATTTTAGCTGGTAGATACCCTTAAAAAAACTCAATTCATCAAACAGGACTTTACAGGTTAAACACAGTAGCCTTATTGATATTAAGGAAGCCATTGTTTCTTTCTTTTAAAAGCTTAAAGTCTATTGGAGCAATATCAAACATCAGGAAATCTTACAGTTTCCAAATGTGAACACAAACACACACAGATTTGCAGGAAAGATTTCTTCTTTGGCTTGGCTTCGCGGACGAAGATTTATGGAGGGGTAATGTCCACAGTGTCATTATCAATTTCCCCAAATCCTTTCACAATGCCCACTTTATTGTAAATTTACAGATAGCAAAGGAGGTCACATACTTAGAAGTAGAACATAACAGTGCAGCACAGAAACATGGCCTTCAGTCCACCAAGACTGCACCAACCATGATCCCAATCTAAATTGATTCCATCTGTTGGCATTTGGTCCATACCCTTCCTTTTCTTTGGCTTGGCTTCGCGGACGAAGATTTATGGAGGGTGTGCCACGTCTGCTGCAGGCTCGTTGGTGACTGACAAGTCCGATGCGGGACAGGCAGGCACGGTTGCAGCGGAAAATTGGTTGGTTGGGGTTGGGTGTTGGGTTTTTCCTCCTTTGTCTTTTGTCAGTGAGGTGGACTCTGCGGTCTTTAATGACCTGTTAAACCTCAATATCCCATTTGGATGTTGGATCCATCTGAGGAACAACAAACCCATCAATGTTGATGCAGAAATTCAAAGGAGGTTGATTGATCACAAATTCAAGCAATTTAATAAAGAGTTTTGGGTTAAGAATGATCTGTCAAATAGATTTCCAAAACTATGGAAAAAGGTTGAAATATTTCCATTGCCTTTCCTTCAACATTCTTAGTTAAATGTGGATTCAGCAAGATCATTTATTTGGGGAAAAAATGTTCAGGAATAGACTTGTTATCACATAAGAGGCTACCTTCAGTCTAACTATCCTATTTGGAGCCAAACATCAAAAAGCTCACACAGGAACCTCAAACTCAAGAATCTCACATAAATTTTAATTATATTAGAATTATTTTTCAAAGTTTTTTTTATTGTTTTTACATACTTGAGTTTATGCTTAAAATTTCCTAATGACTCGTGTACAAACCATTGCATCAAGAATCTCTTTAAATTTTTTTGTTGAACCCTGCTCGCAGCGTCAAATATTGTGTTCAGAATAGGTTTGATGGGTTCAAAGAGAATCAAGGTTAAAATGTGTAATCAACAAATAATGGTCCTTTTTTTACACACACATGGGGAACTCACAAAAGGACATGCAGTCACACATACTGATGTACACAGCCCACAGGCATTTAAACAGGAGTTTAATTTGTTCAGCACCCATCACCCACAGGCACAGTACACTAAGAAGTGAGGGTTTAACTTGTTCAATGCACACCTCCCACAGGCACAGTATTCTGAGAAACAAGGGTTTAACTTGTTTAGCACCCACCACCCACAGGCATGGTAAACCAGATAACAAATAAATTAATTCCAATAAGTATAATTTAATTTTCATCATTGACCATGGCTTGGGATCCAGGACGGGCCCGTTGCAGTCAGCCTGTAGCCTACACTTCAGTGATGGTCTCAGCAGGAAAAGCACAAGCAGCTCTACATGTGGCATTTCAATGCAGGGCCCATTCACGTGACCTGCTCAGACCAATCGTGCATTAGCCTCACTTGTGGGCAGATCTAACAACTGAGTGACACCCAAAGTGCCAATCACACGTCAGCTGCAAGGGCCAATCACAGATCAACCTCAGAGGTAGGCAGTGAGGTCACTTCCAATCTCAGGTTCACTGGAGAGATCACATGACCCTCCATAATCCACATTCCCATCAGGTTCCAGATGGAGAGGTCGCATGACCCTCCACAGTCCACACCACATCTTCATGGAAAAACAGATAAAGATATGTTATAATATAGAAAAGTTTCTCAGATCTGTAACTAAAATGATTTGGACAATCTGCAATGGCTGCACTTGATTAGAAAAATATACTCCATTCAATCTACACTGGAACATTGCAATTAAACAGTTATAGTTAAATATTAAATAAACTAAAATTCTGTAGCCTTATTCAAAGTTATCTGTTGGTTGAGCACTATCGAATAATATGTATTATACTAAACACCTTTGCATCTTGTTTAAATAAATCTATTCCTTGCAGAATCCCACAATGCATAATATGTTTACATCATATCCTTTTGTGTTGTCAGTTCTACAGATGAAATTTTTAAATTAAAATCAGTGCTTCGGTTATGTGATAATTAAAGAGAAGAAGTTCATCCTTTCCTTTTGACATTGTAATTTTTACTTGTTGGGAATTCCTGGAAGGAATCCAGAACTGAATGCTGGATAAAACATTCCAAGATCAGAAAGATGTGATGTCACAAAACAAAACAAATGGTCCACTCATTAACCCACATATTTCTAACAATCATAATTTTAATTACCTTACTTTTTTATTGGCTTAATTTCATTACTGGAATTTAGCCTGCACTAACTGATATCAATTACACAAACTGTTAGTAAATTAAGGTATATTCTATAACAGTGTTTTACCTCCAGTTATATTGCCTCCTCGGGTTTTTTTAAATATAAGCTCCTCATCAGACGAGATCCAATTTCTCTGTAGTTTCAGTTAATCTTTCTTTAAGATTCTTAATCATTTAAATTGACTTTGTCTCTTAATGTGCCAAAAGTCATCACATTCAATGAATATATTTATTTATAGTTTAAAGAAAATAACACAGAACTGGGATTTTGTTATCTAATTAGTTAATGTGGAAAAAACATCATCAATGAACACTATTTTACAGTTAAACTTCCATTATACCCATGAATAAAATAATGAAAATCAAAACTGAACTTGATTTCTGGATTCCTCATCAGTACCCGAGCAAACACTATTTATCTTAAACAACAAACTATCGTATACTAAATTATCAGAGACTGAATACTTTATGAATCCACATCATTGCACAAGCTTCACACTCTCAGAATTGCTCACACAAAATAAGTAAGAAAGATTTAGATTTTTATTATACTTTTCACATCCTTCTAAAGACACTCCATAATTACAATTGTCAGTTACTTGATTTTCCTTCCTCTACTCCTTTGCTTATCTCTCTACCTTTTGCCTGTTTCAATAAAGCCCAACATCAGCTACAAGGAGAGACTGGATATGCAGAATTTGTTTTTTTTCCTTGGAGCAGCGGAGCATTCAAGATCGTGTGTAGAGAATTTTTTTTAAATTCCTTTGTTTTCTCAATAAATATTTGCATAGAGGTGTCATTACTTCAGCACCCCTATCAATATGAGAAAGAGAAGAAACGGAGTATTGCTTTAGAGACACTGAGTGTTTCTGCATCTCACCACCTCCTCCGATGCTGCTGGCTGCTTGGCTCCCATAACCTCTGTAGTTGCACGGCCTCTTTTCTGGTCCAAACTTTCAACACTCTCCCTCATTAGGCGCATCACCTTCATGTCATTTTATCCTTCTTAGTCTCCATCCGTCAAAAGATATTCACCAGCTCTCCCCATTCTAAGCAACTTCAAACACGTTTGATTTTTAACTTGGCCTAGTTGTAATGAAAAGTAAATCTAATTCCCCTACACAGATATTGCCTGACCTGTTGAGTATTTCCAGTATTTTCTGATTTTATTTCGTGGCATTTTTATGCTTTTCAATGAAGGTGTTTTTCTCTCACCACTGTCATAATGCCAAAAATTCAGAAGCCATTGTGCACCAGGATACCCTCCTTCAAAATATGGCAGGGCACCATTTATACTTATATGTTAGAACCAACACAGGTGGACATAAATGATGTGTTGCTATATTTGTGAGAACCAACAGTTTAACATCATATGCAAAAGAGAACACCTCCAACAGTACAACACAATCTCGTCTTGCTGCTCCCTTCAGGCATAAGGTACAGAAGCCCGAAGTCCATCACCTTCTGGTTCAAGAACAGTTATCCAACCCTTATATTGAACCTTCCCTTAACAATAAACTATTCCAGGGCCACCAAAAAGGCTTGTCTGGATGAATAAAACACATTTTTTTCTTGCACTAATTGTAATTGTGAATTATTTATTCATCAATCCATTATATTTATTATCTCTTTCTATACTGGGGTAATTTAGTGTTCTCGTTGACATATTTTAGGCAGCGAATCAGAATTTTGGTGCATATACACACTGTACTTACATATATGATAATAAACACAGATAGAACATTGAACTCAGTATTGCCCTGGCATACTGAGTAGTTTAATTCTAACTTGGAGACAAGAGTGCTTCCCAGTGAGCCACAGGTGGCAGTACAATAGTGGAGATGATTCTCTGGATTATCAAAGCTGAAAGCTTTTGCAAATTATACTCATTCGGCATTTTCCTGGAAATGTTTCAGAATAACTGATTGTAATTATCTACTGGAAAACACAGAGGAAAATTGGAAATTCATCTCTGATAGTTAGTGCAGGCAGATTATACAGGCACTAATTATAGTTTATTTTGCACAACTGATGAGAGATGAATTTCTGGACAATTATGGCTCTCTATCAATATGTAACATTGTTCTTAACTTTTATCCATTGCTATTCCTTGTATTTTTTTTGTTAAACATCTAAGTAATTAAAAATGCACAGCTATCACTAAATGAGCTTGTTGGTTTCCTTTTTAGACATGATGAATGGATCTGTCCAAGTCAAAGGCCAATAAATCGCTGTTCTTAAGTGGTCACTGGTGAACTGGCACCTAATTCTATTACATTCACAATCATAAAGGATTTTGATATCATTTTCAGAAAGTGAACCTTTCTCCCAAGTATAAAAGTTGAAGGACCAAAATAATTGATTCCTTCAATGACCGTTAATGTTCAGATCAAAGGTGCAATATATGAAATACTTTTGAATATTAGTCCCCAAATAATTTAACTGGATATTCTTCTGCAATGTAATATGACATATAATTAATGTCCAGAGTAGTTGCTTCTCACCATTACTTTTTTTTGGGGGAAAAAGGCATTGAAGTTTTAAAAATAGATAAAAATTAACACTCTGCAGGAGGAACTCAGTGGGCCCTGCAACATCAGTGGGAGAAAAATAACCATTGACGTTCCTCATTAGAAAGAGGAAAAGCTCTGAGCCAAAATATTGGCAATTCTTTTATCTCTCACTGATGCTGCCGGACCCACTGAATTGCACCAGCAGATCGTATTTTGCTCCAAATTCCAGCATCTGCAGGTCTCTTGTTTCTCCAGGTTAAAAGAGAAAAAGCTGTTTTGTGAAAATAATTTATTAAGGAATTTTATGTCAATTCATATTTAGTATTACAAAAGGTAACTTCAATAGATAATTGCCAATTTGCTCTCTTCTTTAAATGGAATAAATTATATTTAAAATAACATCAGGCAAATATATTTGCAATGTGTTTATGTAATAATGTTGCAAAATTACCTAACAATTCCATTCAGTTTAGTCCTTTTAGTGATTAATTAGACTGTTGACAGAACAATGGTACCGTTATACAAGTTGAAAACATTCAAAGTATTTGTCATTTAGATTGCACATGTTTAAAATAAATGCATTTCAATAAACATTGCTGATAGTTTTGGTACACGCAACAATATTCAACTTATCATGAATAATGTACAATGTTTATTAAATATTTTGCTTTAAAGGGTAAAGGTTCATTGCAGAAAAATACAAATCCATCTTAGAGGACTTCTAAATTATCTAAAAGAAGTGATGTCATTTACATGTCATTATGTCTGCAAAGATGACAGATGATGAATAGGGAGATATTGAAACTCTTTGCTTTGCCACTCACTAAAGAGTCTGATGAAGGATAAGCACTTAAAAGTGTCAACTAGTGCCCTCAGGACAGGGAGGTGCATGAGTGCACCCAACTAAAAATAAAATCCAATTATCTAAGCCTACACAAATAGACATCCTTCACTATTTTACTTTTAACCATGTCAACTCTTTAAGTTGAACTAAACTAGGTATGAATTCAGCTAAAAAACAAAGAGAGCCCAACTCTTTATCATTCCTTTTAGAAATAAAATTCTTCCCTCCCATTTGGAGTGCAATAAAAACTGAATCCCTATTGTTTGCTTGTCTGGTCTGTAATTCAAAACAAGATAATCTGAGGTATTGGCATGTATGTTTTGAACTTTGATTTTTTTTAATTTAGAAATTCAACACAGTAACAGGCTCATCCGGCCCACGAGCCCATGCCACCCAATTACACCCATGTGACCAATTAACCCACTGACCCCATACATCTTTGGAACATGGGAGGAAACTGGAGTCCCTGGTGGAAAGTCATGCAGACACTTTGAGAATACATAAACAGACAGTGACGGATTCAAACTTGGATCACTGGTGTTGCAATAGCATTGTGTTGACTATAACCAGTATGCTAACTATATTCCTTTATCTTTTGTAATTCCATGTGATATATTTATACTGTTCTTTAAATTTTATAGGTGTGGGAACTTGCAACAGAAGAATTGATCTTAATTCTGGGCCAATTTTGAGTGCTCCAGCTGAGGTAAGTTAAAAACTCTAGGATGTTTCAAAAGTTAACTTATTAGATATTTTAATTCCAGGCCTCATTTAAATGTTATTGCCAATTTTCTGCTCAATGCTAGCTTAAATGTGCAATATCTTACTCTAGTAGCCCATTTTCATCGCAGATTTCGAGGCAGCCACCATCATCCCCAAGCGTGAAAATGTAACAGTAGCTGGACTAAATGACTACCGTCCAGTGATACCGTCCATGATCATGAGGCGGTTTGAACACAATAGAATGTATCATAGCACACCTACCAGCAGTCTTCCTATTGGCCAAACCGATCTACAGATGATGCAATAACCCTGACCCTCCATTATATATATATATATATATATATACATATATATATATGTATCTATGTATGTATATATCGTTTATATGTAGGGTACTCTGGACTGCACTGTGTGTGTGTAAATTATGGTCCAGAACAACAGTAGCAACTCATAAAAACAAAAAAAATACAGGATGCTGAAGGATTCTGTGAGAAAAAGGTATAAATCAACTTCTCAGATTGTGACTCTGCACCAGGACTATTTTGTTTCAGATTCCAGCATCTGTTGTCTCATTTGTCTTTAGCAAACTAGTGGGATTGGCTGCTGGGACAAGACACAAGTATTCATGTGATCAGGGAAGCACTGATGCACAAGATCAGTGCAAGGAAGGACTTGGTTTGGCAAGTTTTGGAGCGTCTCTTATGCTCAAACTGAAAGTGAAAAATAATGAACATTTTCATTTGACATTCCCCTTCTGCCTTTTATCCTCTATCACTGGATAGGCATTGGTACTCAATTCTCTTGTAATTCAAAAACATGAAGCCAGATAAAAATGGCGGCCAGGTCCTAAACACATTGGGACATTACCTGAGATAAAAAGAAGACTGCTATTTTTTAGCCTCTACTTGCTACCTCCTGAGAAAGGCATGTGAAAATCCAGCCCCATCACCCCAGCAGGCCTGTCTGGTTTCTACTGAACACATAAGGTTAAATCAATCCTATAGGGTTCACTGTCATTAACATCAGTAGTATTTTTATAATATTCAATTCATACAAAGATTAAGATCTGTTGAAAAGATTGGCATGCAAACTTTGACTTGGCCTCCTCACATAATGTAATAGATTGAATTTGATTGTGATGAAGGAATGAAATGTTTCAATCAAAGCAGCAAGCAGGCAATACCAAGGGAACAGGTGAAAATAGAAAAAGTCAAACATGGGAAAAGTTTGAGATAAAATGAACAAAAACTGCTTTGTCTTTTAAATTTCTCATGTTAGAATAGATACAATTTTCCCAAACATTCCAAATATGTCTACAATTAGATGTGCTAAATATAAATGATAATAATAAAGTTGGATCTCTAAACAGCAATGTCGGTGCATGTTCCATGTGGACATGCACAGCAAGAGCCATAGATCTGGATTACAGCTAGCACCAGGTTCCAGATTGTGGGCCAGATGTGCAGACAAAGTTGAGATTGAGATCCAGAATACCAGCAGTCAGGAGCATGGATAAATCTGTGGATCCAGAGTACTTGTATATTTCCTGCTCCTTTTAAACTCACCAACTTCATTAGAAAATGTATTATTTTGCTATGTAACACATAAAAAAGGGGAAGTCCATGCATGCTTGGGTGTTATGGGAGTAAAATAGTTAGCCTGGAAAATCTGCTTGTCTGGCACCTTTCAAGTCCCAAAGGTGCTGGTTTATCGGAATTCTACTGGGGCATTCATCTGAACTGCAGCCACATCTGGATGTGTGAAAAAAGTACAAAAGAGAATCCTTGTTCTGCACCCAAGCTACTGGAATGCATCACTTTAAATATTTGTCCTTGAGAAAGTGATCTGAATATATTCATTAGATCAAAGCTAGAACTCTAAATCAGCACGTGGTTTAATTTAAATAAGATAAATAAATTGACAATTAAAGATAATTACTCAAGAACATTTCAATTCACATCAATGCATAAAATAATAAAATGCTGCTGTCTGCCACTACTTTTAAAATGGAATATTATACTCTGAAACATACTCTAGTTTCTAATTACAAATCAACTTTCAAACCCAAACCCAATTCTGGTCCAAGTTAAATTATAATTTGAAATGGAAATTAATTGTCAGGAGAATATGGTAATCCACCCATCAATGCAGAAAGGTAAATGGTCTATCTTAACTTGGGATGGGGGTCAGAGAACATAACAAGAGGGAGATTCAAAACATACTTAGTCCCATAAAGACAAAGCTAAAGATAAAAATATAACTGGACATTTTTCTGGAACACCAAGGACAGTTCCTGGAAATCACCAGAGCCAAACCAATCATCATTTATTACCCTCTTAAAGGAAAATGATAGTGTCCATAAAACTAGAAACTCTGTCTGAAATGGCCTGAATCCAATTTCAAAAAATAAAGAAAAGGGGAACTGCCAGAAATAGAGTGTTACAGGAGGAAATCTTTGATCTTCAATATAGGCATGCTTCTTCTAAACCTTACTATCAGCCTAACTCAAGTGATAACCCCATCCAATCTACTATGTAGTTTTTGACTTTGCCCCATCACCATCAGATAAAATATTCACATTTGGCAGTTTTCCCTTTCATAGATTCTACTGCACAAATGCAAACTTCCGGAACTTTTCTTTCCCCACAGAGAGTAGTTTGCACAAATACACTTCAACCCAGAACATTAATCATTTCTGGGAATGGATCCATGTCTTGCTGCCAGAAGTTCCAATCCACTTTTTTTTAAGGCTCTATGACCACAACTAAAGTTGGATTTTTCTGTAGAAGTAATTTAGATGATCAAAAATCAAATTACAACCATTAATCTACCATCATTTTATTTTAAAGATTACTTTTTTCTCACTATTTTATGACAATTAATTTTGAGTCAGTCAGTTGCAGAGTCAAACCTTACAGTAGTTGTCTAGTCTGACAATTCAGTGTATTCTTGAGGATGTGCTGCCCTATCAGGGATGTGTCTTTCAAATGAGTTATTTAACCTGCTCTTTCAGGTGACCTAACTGACTTGATGACTCTATTTCAAGGAGAAGGGGAGATGTCCTTATCCTGTCCAATATTTAACCATCACTCAGTAGTACTGAAATGAATCCAATCAAAGGTGGTTGATTCTGTGCATAAATTGATTGCTGTGCTTTCCATTTTGAACCAATCACTACACTTCAAATGTCTAGCACTTGATGTCCTAAGGTTTTGATGTCTGTCTGCTTGCCTCCCATCCCTTTTACCAACCTCCCTTCCTTCCTTTCTTCCTTCCTGTTTTAATTTAATCAAACGGGCACATTGACAGACAGAGAAAAGGGTGGCCCGAGCAGATGTATGAAATAGAAACCACTAGATCACTGCTCTCATAGAACAAGAGGCAAAAAAAAAAGAATGCGTTATTTAACTGTGTTTGCTAACACGCTTTGATGCACCAGCAAATCCAAACACAATCCCGCTGTTGAATTTTTGTTTGGGGACATAATCAGAGGTGAGCAGTTGTGTAATTTCTATTAGTCTTTTTGTAGCTCAGGGTTCAGGAACGTAAAAGTGTGTTAGGGATTGAATTTTGGAGGAAAAGTTAAAGTTTGTGATTTAGATATAAGCTTTAATCAGCGAGTTTTGGTAGAACTAAGGATGATAGTCAAGTTTAGAGCATTCTTGGACCTATATTGCAGTCTCCATAGTTTGAACGTTTCCATATATTTTTTTTCAAAAATTACCATTAGATGACAACAACGCTTACGGACGTGTTAATATTTTACAAGAGTTACACGGGAGTTAAAGATGAAAGTTTAATCGTTCACATCCAATGTGGAACACGCAAGAAAAAAAAAGCATATGCAGAAACATATCGAATCCCAGGAACAACATTATTGGAAAACTCCTCCGGTTGGGAGTATTTCACTCGTTAAAGACGCGCTAATTCCACACGCGAGGGTCTGAAAGAAAAGAAAAGTTTCGCCTCGTTGAAACTCCAGCGATCTGCAGTATTTCGTACAATATAGATATTGCATCATTAAATGCATTGGGTTACATATAACATTTTAAAATCGTACTTTCGTTTCATTTGATTCCATAAAATGGTCACACCTAACCTGCTCTGTCTGAGGTTCATCTTTCGACTGATGAATATAGATGCAGGCTTTTCCCAGATACTGTTGAATGATAAAACATCCAGTTTACAAACCGGACTCTAAATCACGCTGTTCAAACTGAAGGGACTCTCCTGTGCTTTGAGAAGTCGGTACAATTCTACAAAGTTAAAGTTAAAGCCATATCATGCGCTTGAGGGAATAAACTACAAATACCGGTGTTTTGGGGCATTCCAAGTGGGTATGGGGCATATCTCATGGCAAACCAGGTCTGCAATCGAGGCTTTCCCCCAAAAAACTCGCAGTCCTGGCCGTAGATCTGGAAGAGAGAAACGTGATATTTATGTTAACTAAAGAAATGCAGATAGAAGTAGTTAATCCCTAACATACGGATGCGATAATCTAAGAATACTGTAATTTGTTGGAAGAGCTGAAAATAAAAGACAAATGAGCTGAAATAAGCTCGGAGAAATGACGACCAAATAGACCCCGGCTACTTCAAACTTTACAAAAGTATATGACAGGCGGAGTGAACATTATTGTCGACAAGATCAGATCCAACTAATTATTGGCAAAATCTTAAATCATCTTATGCAGCTATTTTAAAGGTTCGCCAAAATATAACTCCTTTCTCCAAAACTACTGTGAATTTAGATGTAATCTTGGTGGTTCTGTTTAAATTAGCAATATGACCGGTGATCAGATGTATATTATACATTATGTGAGAATGCTGAGTCTATCGTATGAGATGGTCGTTTTAGATTGGATCTTTGATAACTTATTAATTATAATTTAGAATCTGTCTCCTCTAACTCCGTTCCCACACTATAGGTCGCTGTTGGTAAGGGAAGTCCTTTCAATATTATGTTCTGATCCCCTGGATCTCATTTCCCTCGCGCTGATAGCATTCATCAGCAAAATGCTGATAAAACAAAATATGCAACTTAAACCTGATCATAACTTAGGCTGGTGAGGAGGAAAGTGAAGGATTACCTGGAGCCCAGCAGCACACATCTCAGATTGTATTGTCATTCAGGACTCAGCCTGTTGGCAACTGTACTTCAAGCTTCAGATGACAGGCCTTTTCAAGACGGACAGATGGAAAATATGAAACTTAAATTCTTCATGAAAGATGGCGTTGTTAAATGAAAAGACTGCTCGGAGAAATAATGTCATTCGCTTCTTCAACGAAGCGCGCTCATTTTTTAAAGAATATGGACACATTTCAAGTTAAGATCCAGATGTATTTGTAAGGTTCATTTTGTGCACTTTAAAGAATCCAAACAACGGTCCGTTTTATATGCCCCACTTTTAGATTAAATGTAATTATTAATCATGAAAGATGTTTCCTGGAAAGGTTCTCTGTCTGGACTGTTGATTTCTGAAGACTGAACCACGGCGCGCTACTCGTGTATGGAGACTATGAATTAGGTTATTAAATATATTCAAATCCTTGGTGATAGTTAGATTAATCCTAATGAACATTCACAACAATGCATATCTGTCCTCGACCTTCCGCGGGACGGGTATATAAACTTTATAAACTCTTTATAAACTTTATCTTTATAATCGCTTTATAAACTGTAAACCGCGAATTCATACAGGGTTATTAATTCATGAAAATATAATCGAAACTGTCACAGGTTTCCTCAATGCGGTAGCTTAGCAAAAGAAAAGGTTTTTCAGTTCTGTGCCTAAAATAAAATATATATATATTTATGTGATATAAGAGCCAAGCCATGGCTTGCTGCCCCGAAGGTCTTAATGTTTGATGTTTAATATTTTGGTCTTGTACAATTAAGGAAACGATTTTTCATGGATCCCTGTTTCACGGTTGGGGAAGTGGCGGCTACGCGCCACAATGGTTCTCTAGTCTGTACATCAGGCGCTTTCAGGCTGCTCTCCCTTTTCCCGCAGCCGGGGGAAGGTGAAAGGCGAGTGGCGATGAGCTGATATGGGCAGAGGATCGCGATGAAATTGTGGCCGAGATACAAGGTCGAGGAAAGAGAAAGGAACCCCCCCCCCCCCCACCCCATCTCCTTCTTTCTCCCTTCCCCCTCCCTCCCCGGACTTGTCATCATAGCCTCCAATCCTCTAGCTGAGGGAATCAGATGGGCCGGCAGCTGGATCCCATGAAAGCTAAGATGAGTTGGATCAAATGCTGGGAGACAGGTTGGGCGGCCTGCTGTCTGAATGCGAGGAACACAGGCGCCACCCTGTAACAGCAGCCACAGGTATGCTAAGCAGCCACCCTTCATTCCCAGCACTGAAGTTTGAACAAGTCTATTATTAACTGTTACCTACAGTGGAATCAAAGAAGCTTTTTTTTCTTCTCTGGGGAATGGGGGAAGCTATGTCAACGAATCCGCAGGTTAAAGTAAATGGAGGGTTGCTAAACCAGTAACAATGAAATGAGTTGGGGTGCAATTATATCGTTCTCTTTTTCAGAAAGCTATTTAGAGATAAATGCTACAAGTCAAGCTTATCGGAAACTTCATGAAAACTCTTCCATGGTCAACTCTGTCTTCAAATATTTTTCTCTTCTACAACAGCACAACACATCAGAAGTGCATCCTGGCTTCAATTAAACAATGAAAAGGCCGAAGTCGTGAAAAACACTGAATTAAACTCTTTCCATCATTTTGGGCCAAATTATTTCATCACATGAATGGCATTTGTGCAAACTCTTCTCGCAACATGAGAAATTAGAGAATAGTTTCAGCATATGAGTCCCTTTATAAGTTTCAGCTTTAAAATGATCTTCCCCAACAATAAAAAATGAAGCCAAGATTTATACACCTGAAACCAATAAAAGAAATTACTTCAATTACCTTTCCAGTTTATCTACTGAAAATTAAAAATGGAGCTTCTTTGCTATTTTATTACTCAGTTATGACTTAAAGAATACTTTATTTCCATATAACAAACAACATCTTGTTTTTGTATAATGTCTTTATGGTGACTTTCTATTCTAGGAAATAATGCATTTTGATCAGAAAGTTGGATATCAATAAAATTCAGTTTTCAACCAATAAAAAGATTTAACATTAAATCATAAATGCCAAGAAGTCTAAGTTTGAACTTAAACAATGAATTGACTGACAAAAAAACCATACCAGATTCTTTTCACAAATATGCAAAAAACAAACTGCCGATGGAACTCAGCAGATCGAGTATCATTTGTGGGGGGTGGGGGGGGGGGGGGAAGGATTGTTGATGTTATGGTTCAGAACCTTCTACCAGGACTGACAGATGAGAGGGAAGATAACTGGAAAAAAGGAAGGGGGAGGAGGTGAAATGTGTTAATAGATATTAGGTGAACCAAGCTGGGGTAAGGCTGATTGACCGATGGGGCTGGGTAAGTTTCCAATCCTCATGGAGGTCTGGAACATGAAGAATTGCTGGTTGAAAGAATGATCCAGAAAAATTGTAGTCATCTTTCACCCCTCCTTAGTCCACTTCTAACCCTTGCCCTCTACACTTTATACAGACTATCTTCCCTTTCCACTGTCAGGAAGGTAAATGGAATGTTGGCACTCATTGCTAGAGGGATTGAGCTTAGGACCAGGGAGGTTATGTTGCAACTGTACAATGTACTGGTGAGGCCACATCATGAAATTCTGGTCTCCTTGCATGAGAAAGGGTGTACTGACTTTGGAGGAGGTGCAGAGGAGGTTCACAAAGATGAGGGGATTAACCTATGAGGAGAGATTGAGTCACCTGGGACTGTACTCACAGGAATTTAGAAGAATGAGAGAGGATCTTAGAGAAATATAAAATTATGAAAGGCAGAGATAAGGTAGAAGTAGGTAAGTTGTTTACATTGTGGGGGAAACCAGAATTAGGAGACATAGCTTTAAGATTCAGGGTAGAAGATTTAGGATGCCGATGAGGAGGAACGGCTTTTCCCAGAGTGAGGTGAATCATTGGAATTCATTGCCCACTGAAGCAGTGGAGACTACCTCAGTAAATATATTTAAGACATAATTAGGGAATCAAAGGATATGGGGAAAAGGCAAGTAGGTGGAGATGAGCCTATCATCAGATCAGCCATGATCTCATTTAATGGCAGGGTAGGCATGATGGGCCTACTCCTATTTCTTATGTTCTAATTCTTTCACTCCACCAAACCTGTTTGGTCTCGGCCCCCGAGACCGATCCTACCCATAGCCCCTTGCCTGCCACCCTTTTACTTTTGCTCAGATCAGTCAAGGATGTGGATGGTTGGCTGATAGTGTTCCAGTCTTTAGCTATTAAAAGCCTGATTGTTTCACTACTCAGCCTTTTGTGAATTATTGATGGTACATCAATAAAGTAATATAAAGTAACTTTATAGGTATAAAAAAGAAATTAAAAAACAAAGAAAATCTTTGGATTGCGGAGAAAGATATCTTCCAATTCTTAATCCATAACACCACCCTGTGAGAGATAAAACTGATATAAAAATATTAGTAGGTAAAAGCACCTACTAATCATTCCTCAAGGAGATCATTTTATTGTTTCCAATTTCAACAACTGCAGTCTCTGTGTTACCACTGTGATATCCAACATCTATTTCTTTCTATTCTATTTATATCACTTGTATCCAATGCCATGCAATTCTGATATGAGTCCTCATTGTTTCATTTGTTTGATGCCAGTGTCATTGGTAAGGCCTATTCCTAAAGGTTTTGAGTATAGGATGGATTAGATGGATTAGCAGTGCTATAATGCTTTTAGATAGTAGGTTAATATGCCAGTAAAAACATATTAAGTGTCTTATGAGAGGTGTAGAAAGATCCCCAAGGCCTGAAAAGATACATCCTAGGCTGTTATGGGAGGCGAAGGAGATGGTTTCTGGAGCCCTGAGAAGTTTTTTTTTCGTTCTTTAGTGGGTACATGTGAGGTGCCAGATTACAGAAGAACAGCAAATGTGATACCTTTATTCAAGAAGGATAGCAAGGATAAGCCAGGTAATTTTCAGTCAGTGAGTCTAATATCCATGATGGGGAGGTATTGGAAAAAAAATCTGAGGGACAGAATTGATCTGCTCCTGAGAAGTTAGAGGTTGAAGAGAAATCCCATCTGAACAGTTTGATTGAGGGTTTGTAGAGATAGCAGAGTATATTGATGAGGGTGGGGTGGTTGATGTGGTCTTCAGTGAAGTCAGTGGCATTCCACATCAGAGGGTGGTCCAGGAGTTGGAGCCCAAAGGATCTGGGACAGATTGGCAGATTGGATTCACGTTTCACTTGGTGGTGTGATCAGAGTGAAGGAATAAGGGCCAAGGGGTTGGTTTTTGCTGATTGGAGGTCTGTGACCAATGATATACACAGGGATTGGTGCTCAGACCTTTGCTGCAAATATTAATGATTAGGATGTGAATGGTGCCTGGGAGACAACACAAGGGTCTGTGATTGTGAAGATGATGGTCATCGGCTGCGGCATAATGTTGATCCGTTGGTTCGCTGGTCAGAGCAATGACAGATGGAGTTTGTTCCTGTGGATCTGAGTTGAGGACTAGTTGGGGTAGGATGGACACAGTAAATGATGGAGGACCTGGAATTGATGAAGGGCAGAGGAAAGTCAAGGATTCCTGAAGGTGCCATGCCAGCATCAGTGTGTGGTGGGCATGCAGGATGTTTCCCTTCAGTGGCCAGACCAGGTATGTCATGGGAACATATTTGGTGGATTTCCGAAGTCATGCTGCTTTCAGAATTGTTTTGTCTGTATTTTTTATCATTTAAAATGATGTGGTCTAGAATCACCACATACCTCATTAAAGGAGCTATGTCTAAGGTGCCCCTGGTTCTCTAAAGGAGCTACTGTTGGGATGTGCCAGATGTTCAAGACATTGTACAGATGTAGAACAGGGCCTGACTCTACTGCTGATATCTGCAATTATGGCAGTGGTCATTGATTTCTATGCTTCTGTACCTTATGCATCTGGCGGAGCAAAAATCTGCAACATTTCGCATTGGATTAAAGCAACAATTGATGCTCAAGACATCTGGTTCGTAATTCTAATGCAAAACAGTTTCTTAAGGAACAAATTGCCTAAAATGAAAACTAAATTGTTGATTCAAGCACAGTGAGATGTCAGTGAGGGAGTGCTGCCGACTGTTACATTCTAGGCTGCAAGAGTACATGCTGAGGGATGCACTGAAGCTTGGTGCAGCCGTCACACAAGCTCTGTGGGGAAGGACCACAGTCTACGGTCCTTCTGCTACTAGCCAGTGAGAGGCTGTGATTGATGGGGAAGCCCTTCAAACAATAGAGGGGGGAGTAAATCTTAGGGCAGGCCTACATCAGTCGCAAGGGTGCTATAATTATTAATGCTAAATATAACCTAAAGAATCAGAGTTGTTCTGAAGCTTTGGAGCTGTGCTGTCCATCTCCAGGTTGTTGTCACTTGATTCCTACGCCAGCTTTTTACCTTGATTAATGGTAGGGGTTCTGAACTATAAGGGTTTTTTTTGGGAGGTCTCTTCTTTTGAATCTTACAATAAAATATATAACTGTACTGTTCAATTGTGCATAATGTAAACATAAATAAAATATTTTTAAAATAAAGAATATTAATACAATAATAGAATGTGCAAACAAAAATGACATGATAAATATTGAAAATCTGCAGTTTTCCTCTGTGTACAGGCAAATATGACACTACAAATGTGAAATGACCTTGCACAGAATATATATATATATAATGTATAAAGTTTATTTTGAGATAATAATAAGAAAATCATGATGCAATCTGGAATTTGGTTGCCAAGATCATTTGAGAGATGTCTTTCAGCATCTTTGACAGTATGTCTCCATTTTCATGGCCATTTTCTGTACACCACACAACCTTACAATCATTCAGATTTAGCCTTTGCCAGCAGCTATGGAGGAAAAGGTGAAGGAAAGAGACAAAAAGAAAGAGTAAGAAGGAATTAACACGAGTAGCCATTTCTGGTTGAGCAGAAGTTCCCTTTTGACTGAGTTGCACATGACTGGAATTTCAGTGGCCATAATTGCAATTTTCTAGTACACTATGATTATCATCTTGCTTTCCCTCTGTTACTAATTCTCCTGACTTGACCACAGAACATGTATCAAACATTATTTATACATCCAATTAGGATGAAAACCATGTAAAAACACCTACTAATCATTCCTCTGCCTGTATTCAGTATGGTTTTGTCTGTCTTGGTGGTCTTACACAGGGCATCCTTCTGCAGCATTAGGAAAAAGTAGATTGAGTGGGAGTTGGGATGTCAGAGATTGTGGGTTGAAGGATCGATATTGGTGGTGTTGTGCATCCTGGCAGTGAGGAAGCTCTGTGAACACCAATAGGAGAACAATATTTGCTTGAGGGGCAAGAGGAGCATTTCATTTGGCTCATAATGAGCTGTACCTGATGCATGTACAGTATATCCATCTAGTTACAAAATTAACCAGCAAGCATTATGTTCCCATTTGCACAGGGATTATAGCCTGATTTAAATGTTAGAATGAAATTCCTCATCACTCCACAATAACATCCATAAATATGAAGGAAAATGCATATTCCATGGGTTGTGGCATTTCTTGCAATTCCTTTTTTTAATATTTCATTTAATTTTTTTTCATACATGTAGTAGTTGTAATTATTAAAATAATACAGATATTGAGAAACAAATTAAAATTACATACATGATGTTTTCACCCCCCACCACAAAAGCACCAAAACTCCCTCCTTCCCAACCAACCCCTCATAAAAAAATATAAATGTGGTAAGCCACTGTTACACCGTGATTGGCTGCTACCGACTGGACACGCCCCCGAGACCGATCCTACCCATAGCCCCTTGCCTGCCACCCTTTTATTTTTGCTCAGATCAGTCAAGGATGTG
Source organism: Narcine bancroftii (assembly GCF_036971445.1). Classification (NCBI taxonomy): domain Eukaryota; kingdom Metazoa; phylum Chordata; class Chondrichthyes; order Torpediniformes; family Narcinidae; genus Narcine; species Narcine bancroftii. Next base: position 391,901,102 of record NC_091469.1, read on the forward strand.
GATGGTTGTTTGATAGTGTTCCAGTCTTTAGCTATTAAAAGCCTGATTGTTTCAATTGTGAATTATTGATGGTACATCAATAAAGTAATATAAAGTAACTTTATAGGTATAAAAAAGAAATAAAAAAACAAAGAAAATCTTTGGATTGCAGAGAAAGATATCTTCCAATTCTTAATCCATAACACCACCCTGTGAGAGATGAGTAAAACTGATATAAAAATATGAAGATGAGGAACTAGTATAGATATATGTGTAATGAATAAAGCCAGTATAAATAGGATAAGAATAGATATTAGAATGTAGGAAGTAAAGTTAGTCTGAATAAGATAAGGGTCTTCTAGTCTTTTAGACAGAATCAGCAAGTTCACCAGTATGAATAAGATAAGGATAGATAATAGATAATAGAATGTAGGAAGTAAAGTTAGTCTGAATAAGATAAGGGTCTTCTAGCCTTAGACAGAATTAGCAAGTTCTGCATGTAAGAAGTTAGTCAGGCCTGAGAGTCAGGAAGGTGTGAATAAGGACAATGACATGATGGGACACTGACAGGATACCCCCTGGTCCTCCAAGTTCACAGAAACAGCACATAGGCAGGCAGGATTGCCTAATGCCAAACTCATCCAGGAGGCAGAAGAATGTAAGGGGGAGGGTACTTCTATACTGAAATAAACTGTATAAAAGTTGGGTGAGCCCCAGTGTATGTGTGTATTCCCAGGGTAAGGGGAAGCACCCATCTTTGTATTGTATAATAAATGTTCTTTGTTCTCAATTTTTGTCTCGAGCAATTTCTGTGAAGGTACTTCTGTTTCTAACAACCCTGATCTTCTCTCATTTTGTGTGAAATTTTAGAATTAACTCCAGTGCTCTCACAGCTTAGAGTCATTTCGAAAATTATTTCAGATTTATTGTCAGAGTACATGCATGGCATCACATACAAACCTAAGATTCTTTTTCCTGTAGACAAGTAGAATTACCACTTATTAGTTATTGGTAGTGCAAAACAATGTACACAATATACACATGTAAGCAAATAAACAAATGTAAACAATACAGAGAGGAGAAAAAAACAAATAAAGGGCAAAAGTAAAAGTCTTTAAATGAGTCCCTGATTGAGTTTATTGTTGAGGAGTCTAATGGTGGAGGGGTAGCAGCTGTTCCAGAACCTGGTGGTGTGAGTCTTGTGGCACCAATGCCTCTTTCCTGATGGCAGCAGTGAGAACAGAGCGTGGACTGGGAGGTCTGGATCCTTGAAGATTGCTGCTGTAATTGATTTCTGACTTGCATTGATTCAATTGAGTTGTTAGTCAGTCATCATGCAAAATGGGGTCCTGTCTAATAATTTTCTGAATTAAAATTGAGATTTATTTTTCAGCACCAAAATAAACCATATTTATGCTACTTAATTCCATTATGCATGGTCTGAAATCCCAATTTAAGAGGGTAAGTTCAACAGTAACTTTCTCACAGATGCAATTAGTGCTTGATGGGAACAGAGATCACAGACAGAGCTTCAAAATGGCAGTGCCATTTCTTCAGGGTGTTTCCTTTGATGGAGACTCCTGACAAAGAATCTGAATTCAGCTTAATAGCTGATGTGAACTTTAGGTCATCGGGTGTTCTTCATTTGGACTTGAATCAAATGACTTCCTGGACTAAAGATAAAAATATCTTCTGTCCATTAACTGGATGTCCTGTGAAAATGAGCAAACAGAGTATAATCTATGGGTATGATTACATAGCTACTGATAATTTGGCATGAAGTGACAATTTTCCTCAGAGGGTCAAAAAAGTATTATTAATGACACTAACAAAAAAAATTGAGGACTTTGCTGCAGTCTTTGCCAATACGGTATACTTCAAAATCTGGCTCCATTATTACAACTTAGCTTTCCCACTACCTGTTATCAAGGGTGGCACAGTTAGCAAAGCAGTGAGCTCAACATTATTGAAATGCCAGAGACCCAGTTTCTAATCCAGCTCTCTCTGTTAGGAGTTTCGACACTCTCCCTGGAAAGGGCATGGATTTCCTCCAGGGGCACTGGGTTCCTCCGACCCTTCAAAATATACAGGATTGAAGGTTGATTGGTGTATTGTGCAGCACAGGCTCATGGGCCAGAAGGGTCTGTTACCACACTGTACATCTAACTTTTTTTTAAATTAAAAATGAATTTGTTGTTTACTTTTGTTTACAGTTCCAGATCCTGTTCTTTTTCAAGTCCAGCAAGATCAATAATATTGTCAGAATCAGAATCAGAATTGGAATTTGAATTTATTGTCATGAAGTTAAAAAAAATTAATTGTTTTGCAGTAACATCATGATGCAAGCATTCATATACATCACCTAACAACAATAAATAAGTTCATGAAAAGTAAAGTAAGGCAGTGCCTTTGGGTCATTGATCATTCAGGAATCTGATGGTAGTGGGGAAGAGGCTGTCCTTGGACCACTGAGTGCTCGTATTTAAGCTCCTGTACATTTTTCTCGATGGTAGCAGAATAAAGAGAGTGTGGCTTGGGTGGTGAGGGTCATTGACGATAGAGGCCGCTTTCGTAAGACACCACCTCTTGTAGATGTTCTCGTTGGAGTGAGGTCTGGCGCCTGTGATAATGCAGGCCGAGTTAACAACCCTCTAGAGCAGTGATTTTCAAACTGCTACCCTAAACTCATATTCCACCTTAAGCAATCCCTATGCCATAAATACTCTGTGTAAGGGATTGCTTAAGGTGGTATGTGAGTGAAAAGAAAAGGTTTGAAAACCACTGTTTTAATCATATCTAATTGGATTTTTATGTGAACGGTTTCAGAACTCCAAAGGAAATGGACCAATGACAATTCTTCTCAAGCAAAATATTTCAATAACTATTGGATCTAAAACAGTGGTTCTCAGCCTTTCCTCCCCATTCACGTACCGCCTAAAGCAATCCCTTGGCAATCACAGAGTTCTTATGGCATAGGGATTGCTTAACTTGGTATGTGAGTTTAGGAGGGGCAGTTTGAAAAACTCTGCTCCAGAATTTTTTCTTGTCCTGAGTGTTGGCACCTCTGTGCCAGACAGTGATGCAACCAGCCAGAATTGTCTCCAAGATACATCTGCAGAGGTTTTCAAAAGTCATTGGTGGCATACTGAATCTCCTCAAACACCTCTCAAACTATAGCCGCTGGCAAGCCTTCTTTGTCATTGGATTGACAAGGAGGCTCCAGGGCAGATCCTCGTAGATGTTGACACTCAGGAATTTGAAGTTCTGACTCTCTCCACTACTGATCCCTCGATAAAGACTGGTTCATATCTCCTGACTTCTGCCTGAAGTCCACAATCATCTCCTTGCTTTTGCTAACGTTGAGCACAAGGTTGTTGGCATGACACCACTCAATGAGCTGATCCAACTCCCTCCAGCACATTTCCTCATTGCCATTTGTGATTCTGCTGACAACTGTGGTGTCATCAACAAATTTGTAGATGGCATTAGAACTGTGTCTGGCCACACAGTCATGGGCGTATAGTGAGTAGAGCCGTGGGCTTAGCAAGCACCCTTGAGGTGCGCTTGTGTTGATAGTCAAAAATACAGTGGAACTTTTCTGAGATGACAGAAGTATTTTATTTTACTCATTATCAAATTGTTATATGTCTGAGCAATTGTTTTATGCACATCCTAAAGTAAGAGAATATTCTAATCCACCACATAAACATATTTGTCTTGCTAAACAACAGATTTCCTGGAGCTGCTACACAAAAATGTTGGAAAAACTCAGCAGGTCACACAGCATCCATAGAAAGTAACAGACAGCCAACGTTTTGGGTTGAGCCCTTGATTAGCAGCATCAAAAAATCAGGCAGACACCTGAATAAAATGTTGGGGAAGTGGGGGAAGGGGAAGGGATAGGAGCACAGGGTATTAGGTGGGAAGGTAGAAGAGAAAGAAGCTAAGAAGTGATGGGAGAGATGGCATAGGGCAAAGAAAAAGAGGTCTCTGACAGGAGAAGGAAGGGGTGGGGAGATGGAGGAAGGGAGACAGAGGGATAAGGGAAAGAGAGAGACAGGGAGAAGAGGTTAATGAAAATTAGAGAAGTTGATTTTGATGTCATCTGGATGGAGACTGATGAGATGCAATATGTTGTTCTTGCAATTTGAGTAAGGCCTTAATTTGTCAGTTGATGAGGCCATGGACAGAACAGGCATATCAATGTGCAAAGGTGTGTGGAATTAAACCAACTTTTTTTTTCTTATATTGCCCGCAGCAGAGATTCAATTAACAACTGCACTGAACTACTTCAGGGTTTCCTCTGTTCAGATTTGCATTGTTTTAAACTTATTGAGACCATCTCATTTGATTATGCTGGTTTTGGGCACACTCCAGGCATGCCCTCACTTCAAAATGGCAAGGTCTGTTCAGTTGAGGTTGTGTTTGGGCCCCGAATGCCTATCATTGAAGCCTCCTGATAGCTTTGGCTGGCTCAGAGCTGCTTCTGACACTGAAAGTTCCTGGCCTGTGTGATCCACTGCAGAACTCTCCATTACTCCTGGTGGTTTGATTGGCAATGTAGCATCAGACAAGCTTCTGGGTTGGGAAAGGGCTTGGTGCGGGCACATCTATTGCAGGTAGAGGACGAGCAGGATGATGGACATGGAATGGGGAAACCCTGCTCATTTGATCATAACTTCCACAGAGCATGTCATCACCTGTCTAGAATTACACTCTGATGTGCACTACATCCTAAGTATGCATCTTCCTAACATCTTCAATCTATTTCCTAAGTCTATTCCAACACATCTCTGCTCATACCACTTACCTCACAGAAACAATCATTCCTTTCTAACCATATACTTACTAACATATCCTTTTACCATTGTAATTTCATGCATTTCTCTCATTATGACACTCTACAAATACTCTCCATCCACCAGGAAAAGAAGTTATCACTTATCAGTCTTTCTTTCTTTCCCTTCAGATGGGCACCTTGGATGGAGGAGAACTAAAGGTTCTAGTCCTCTATCCTTCACACAACTAACACATTCAGGTTTGGATCTATCACAATCCTTCCATTTGAAGGAGGAATAGAATTTTCTCTCCCTGGCCACCAATAATTTCAAATGCAACTTGTCTTGGTCACTAAATGTTCCTCGCACTGGACAGTAATGAGAACCTGGAGCTATCTTCCTCCAACCCACTTTATTATTTTTAATTCGGGCCAGAACCAACAAAATGCAACAAAGATATTCTCTTTTTATCCTTTTCTCTATCAATATATTGTATCAACATGCTGGCAGCTTAATCAACAGTTACTTTAAATATTGATCTTGTTGGTACATTTTACCCAGGCTGCTACTTTTCGGTTATTGTTAGTATAATTAAATTGTTGTGAATTACATTTTTCAACATAATATAGGTCACGATTTTCATCTTATGTCTCTATTTTTCAGGTTGTAAGTTATGGTGAACACTGGTTCAACCACAGCAGTGGTTTGGAAAAGACATAGCAATGGTACTTGGGCTATGGATTTTGTGATGACATCAGTGTGGTCTAGTAGAGTAGACAATGGTTTCTGTCCAATATTCTTGTGTTAAAAACAGGCTAAACACAATAAGTTTGAATTTATGGGGTTGTTCTGAGTTCATTGGATTAATAAGGCATGGAAAACTTTAGTTCAGAATCTCAAAACAGAGCTCTTAATTTATCTTGCATATAAATTAATGGCTAAAATCAACTCGTTCCTCTCCAATCCTGAATATAATTGGAATGAAATGCTACAGGGTGCATGTATATTAAGTTGTTCCAGTCATCATAAACATCTTTTATTCTTCTCTTTTCATTTTAATGTTCTGAAGTGATATTGACTGAAACATCTTCTTGGACTGCATTTGATTCTTCATGTAACTGTTTAGATATAGAGATGTATGCACTTTGATCTAGACTCCTGTCTTCAAAGACCATCAGCCCAAAGTATAGCACTCAGACTTCAGATTTCATTATTGGACTATCCATTCCAGCTTTTGATGTATTATAAATGGTATTAAGTGTAATCAGACTCTATTTTCTATGGTTTTATTTTTGTTAGATTTACATTTTAGATATATCCTAAAATGATAAGATTAGATTCTTTTGTTATCTAATTTAACATCATATTTCTACAACTCTCCAAATCAAAAATATCTTACATGTTGACATATAAATAAGAATAAACAAATTCACCTTTCTTAACCTAAACATTATTAAAAAGCTTTCTATTTGTGAATTTCTAGTTTTCAAATGAACCATGAATCCTAATTTTTGAAACAATAAACCTTAAAATATTTCCCAAAAGCAAATTGTTTATGTGGAACTAAATGGATAACTTATCCTAATGAAAAAGGAACCAATATTATTGCAATTCATCCCAACAATCATTCCACCAGTTTTAAGAACAAGAAATCTAGTCTCCATGAATGATATGAACGTATTTTTTGTTGCATACTTGAATTAAAGAGAATACCATAGTCACATTAATTTAGAAAATCTGTTTATTAACAATTAATCTTTTGATGACCATAACTTGGCATAAAATAATATTTCTTAAAAAATTCATAGTGATTCTCATTGCTAGTAGAATTAGCTAGCTTTTTCTCTAACCACATCATCAAGAATAATATTTGCATTCTTCCTTCCAAAAATTTGCTATTTTCTTCCCACTTCTGAAACTCTGATAGTATTTTCTCCAATGTTCATTCAAAGGGAGGCTTTCCTATATAATTACATTAAAATCTCTTTAAAAATTGCCGAATACTGCAAATAAAGGATCTTAGATCAAAATATTCCAGGCTTTAAATTGAAAGAGTGAGTCATTTGACAGATGCTAAGGAGAAAGCCAGCAGACTAATTTGGCCTTCCAGAGAAGCTTTCAAGATATATGTGTCAAGCATTCTTTAGCTTTTCAATTGTAATTTTGCCAAAAATTTTAAAAAGCTGACTGTTTTAAATTTTTATCTATTGAAATCTTTCTGACAAAGTTGAACATGAAAGCAAGAAACAAATGGGTTTTGAGAAAATATCTTTGGCCAACCTTTTGTATATGTGGGGGCATGGGCCTATTTATATTCAAAGCCATGAATAAATAGGCTAGACTTTCATCACAGTTTTGAGGTCAAGGCATTAAGGCTGTCATTTGAGATATGTTCAAGGACTGGATAATAGTTGAGGAAATCAAGGGAATGGATGAATAAAAGTCTGAAGTAAAAATTCATTATTTCAATCCAGTAATTTGCATCTTTATTCATTTTTCTAAGAGCCAAATTTTTAATACACACTCTAAAGTTGAATTCATGTCTGAACATGAAATCGGATGCCATCATTAAATCTCATTTGTAGTGAAGCAGAATAAATATATTAGTGAAACCAAAGGATTAGGCAAGAGAAAATAAACAGTAAACCTGAAGCTGCATATTTGTCTGCGCGCGTGCACACACACACACACACACACACACACACACACACACACACACACACACACACACACACACACACACACACACACACACACACACACACACCACAGTACAGTTCTACCATAGCACTTTCATTAGTTCACTTGATAACAATGTAATTGCAGTCTATGTCTGGAAACAGCTAAAGCAGCTTTTCCTCCAGGGAGCAGCTATGAAAGGTTTTGAATATAGTTAATGTATCAAGGCAGTTGTTGAGCATGCAGTAAATCTCACTAAATTCCAAATAATTTTTATACATTAATGATATATCCACCACATGTTAAAATAAAATTTTAATAAATTGTCCAGGTAAACAGTTTTAAACCTAAACAAGCACAGAATGCAAAGCTATTCTGAATTTTCATGTACAAATTCCACCTTTCATGAACACTCTGAAAATAATATTTCTTTGAATTGTATATTAATTAAATTTTTTTCAGAATCATACTTGAAAAGATAAGAACAATCATATGGAGAAGATAAAAAGATAGTATGAACTTCATAAAGATTTTCTGTCATGGAGTTTACCTGGCTTCTGGGCTCTTATCTTTGTGCATTTACTTTAATTGTCTTCTAATATATTCCCAGACCTATATGATATCAGAAATTATTAAAAAAAAACAATGGTGAAAAATTTGTCACTTCAATCTTGCCAAGGTAGAATCTTTGCTTACGAGTTTTGACGTCGGGATGGACATGCAACTGCATTGTGTCCTGTATGAATGATTTCACCATGAGCACATGCTCATTTCTAACTGTCATTACCTTTTACAAGGAGAGTTTGTCTAAATTATTACAGATTATTTTTATGAAATATTCTGACCAATTTCTCCTATTTCAGTGCAGTTTCTCTCAATGGGCCTTTTCACACTGCCAATTACCAGTGAGTTAATCCTTCAAATTGGAGGATTAAATTGAGGGAATTGCACGTTGTGAAAGGAAATAGCTAGCCACGGTGAGTCAACTTTGACTGGGCTCTCAACTCTGCTCAGAGCAAAATTGAAAGCCCGGTCGAGTTAACTCACTAACTGCCCTTTGAAAGGACAACCAGTCCAACCAGGTTACAATTAGTGATGTCAGTGCCTGTGTGCATGTGTCACAGTGGTGGGAAATTTGTCAGTGCAGTGAGCAGAGAGGAAGGAAAGGTCAATGAACTCTTCTGTTAGGAAACATGGCTTAAAAAGTGTCGTTTTTTTTTTACTGCCGTTTTACTTCGAGATTGAGGATTTTAGGTCATTTGTCTGAGCTCAGGCATTTAGACATTCTAGAAGTCTTAACGTTTATTTTAAAGGACAGTAAGGACCAGAAATCAGTTTTAGCAGTTTACATCATGGCTGGCAACTGGGGGGAAGATGAGGTTAGAGAGCTGTTGGCAATAAGGGGGGACCCTGATGCGGCCAAATATTTAACAAAATCTATGAAGGATGGACTGATTACCAACAGATAATGTTCAGGTTCAGAACATAGACTATCAGAAGACTAAAGCACGGGTAATTAATAAACTTAAAAACCTGCGAAAGAAGTTCATGCAGGTCACAGACCATAAAAGGATGACTGGCAAAGACAGAATGGAGTGATTTAGTTTACCTTTGCCTATCAAATTTGGGATGTCAGCACATTGGCAGCCCCTCTGGCCCTCCTCTCTAACATGGAGACCCCAGGGACCAGTGACACCATCTCCCCACCAGCAAATCAGGCTGCACCACAGTGACAGCAACCTCAGAGGACACCGGAACCCCACAAGGAAACTCCACCCCATGCACGAGCCATGTCACTGAGAAACCAATGACGGAGTGCCAGCCAGTGGAACGGAGGAGTTCGTGGAGGAGCGGCCCACAGCACGACACCCACTGCCAGTACAAGGAGCCCAGAACCCATGCCATCAATGCCCACAGACTCCTCCATTGCCTCCAGCACGTCTAGGGCAGAGGCACAACAGGAACAAGGTAAGACTGCTTTACACAATAGATCCATTTTCCTAAGTGTCTGCTCAGTGCTTTAGCCCGTGAGAAGTCATGTGGATTATTTCACCTCTTTTTCATTGCTCTACAGGATTAGAAAGGAGGGAGAAGAGGAGGAAAACCACCTGGATGACTACCAAGATCCATTGGCTCCTGAGGGAGATGGAGGAAGAGGACAGAAAGTGTGACCGTGTGCAGCAGGAGAGAACATTGTCAGGAATGAGAAGCATCACAGAGCACAACCTGCTGCGGTGGGGCAGAGCATGGGTGGTTTTTCTGGCTTGTTTATAACCCTTCAGGTTGATATTCATGCACAGACTGGAATGATGGGGGAGATGATGAGAATGATAGGTTATACTATGCCAGCGCTCCTCCGCCCTCCTCCATTCCTCATATGCCTTCTGCCCAGCAATATCTATGCACCCCATCAACCCCAATCCAGCAACCTCAGCTACACCACCAGTACCTTCCTGCCACTCCTGCGCAGCAGAATCTCTATCCAGAGGATGGAGATGTCAACTGGCTGCAATCTGTGGAAGGGAGTGAGTGGTTTTACTCCCACTCATTCATCACCCATCTGCAAAGCAAGCATGATTAAGAAAGGAGATTAAATGTTCTTGTATTAGTAAATTCGTTTTATTGTCTGTAAAAATATCATTATCCATGTTGGCAATTGCAATGTCATTTATGATAAGTATTTAACCTTTTTTACATAGTTCTGTGTGGCTACATTCTGTTTATATTTGCATTGAAGTTGAACACCTTTGCATTGGCAAAGGTGCTACATGTTTTACATTTCTGATTTGCACAATGTGTATTGTTCAAATTTGTACTACAGTTGCATACCCTTTTATTGGCATTAGTTCTACCTGATACCTCAATTGCATTTTTGATTTATATTGCTCGCTTTTTAACAAATTGCAATAAAGTGGAACTGAGAAGGTACATTCTTTGCCTGATGTTTACAGAGAGGACATAACAGCCTTACGGATAGCCCGGGGACCATATGCTGCTAAACCCCGAGGAAAAACTCTCTCTTGCTACGGGAGAACCTGTTCCCTATTAATGTTTCACTCATCTAAATAGTGATCCTTGTTAATCTCACTTATATTATGCAGGATACCACAGGCAATAACAACATCTGACATGAAAGTGGTATGGATGTCCAGTCATTTGCTCAAACACCTCCAGCGACCTTTCAGATATCCAAAGGCATTCTCAACCATGATCCATGTCGAGCTCAGACAGTTATTGAATTTCCACTGCTGTTGATCGAGAGTGCAGTGGTGTGTGAATCCCTTCATCTGCCAATTCCTGAGGGGGTAGGCAGGGTCTGCGACCAAATAGGTAGGGATTTCCTCTTCATCAACATTCATAGATACCTGTGGCCAGAACAATGAAGAAGATTAGGTATCTCATACAGGCCCTGCACAGGTCTAAACATTCACACATTTGTGACCTTCCCATCCACATGTTTCAATGGGACATGTTACATTAGTCTGAACAATGCACACTTCATTGTCCAGCAGAGTATATTTACTTACTTCAGATAGGAACGGATGCCCATCTGCATCATCAGCCTTCCTGTAAATAGGCGAGTTGGATAAATCTTGAGCAACATGAATGTGGCTAGGCCAACCCACATACACATCTGTGAAGCACAATGCAGTGACTGTCAGACAGAGGATGCTCATTGGCCCAGACCCACAATTTTAACCAAGTCAAGATGTTCCTTTCCGGCACTCGTGGTCAACCACAGCTTGAAGAATAACTGAGTGCCACCCTTTACAGTTGTAGTTGGATTTTGTATCCTCCAGTGGAGCAATGATGGGAATATGTGGGCTGTTGATGGCACCAGCATACATTGGATATTTTTTCCCTGCAAATCTCTTGATTGTCTCCTCTAGGCATGCACCACTTGGGAGGGCAATGAAACATTGCATAAGGGTTGACCTCAAAGTGACAGAAACTTGAGTTACCACATTACACGCAGTGGAAATAACCACGCCAAATTGAACACTGATGGATCGATATTCATAGGGTGTGGGATCCCATCACAACGTGATGGCAAGTCGAATCTGAGGTCCAGAGGCTTTCTGCAGTTTGTTACCTTGTGCCTCACTAGGAGCTCACATATAAAGTTGAATGTGCTCTTGGACGTTCCAAAATGAGCCTGCCATTCCTCATCATCATACTTATATTTGATGTTTTCCAGATTAAGAGTTCCTGTGGTCTAGCTCTCTTCCACATTGCTCAAGTTTTAAATAGGCCTTCCAAAACGTCAGAATAAGCCTCCATTCATGTCTGCGACTAACCAACTTGTCCTGTCTATCTTCCTCCTCCTCCTCCTCCCTGATTCTCTTGATGTGCTCTGTGAAATAGTTCTCTTCCAAGGCCACACTTTCCCTCATTGCATTTATAACTATGTTCACAAGACTTGCCTGCTTTACAACACAACCACAGAGTTGCAGGGCGAGAATTCGAAAATCAAACCCGTTCTTCATTACTACTAACCTCGCGATTAGACTTCTTGTGTGACTTCCGGTAAGTATATACTGTGCCACCTGCGATGTCATTGCTGGAGGTAGGACCCCGCCTTAAAATCTCAAGTAGCAGAATTTCCTGCAAATAATGGTGCAGTGCGAAACACTGCCGGGTTCAGCCTGCCCTGCAATTTTGTCTGTTCCCTATAGGCAGGTTGACAGTGAGAAAAGGGATACTATGGCTAATCTTTCCCCAATACATTGTTTTTATTTGATTCCCAAATATTTGCATTTTTTGAATGATTTGTTCCAAGCCTCTTCACTACATTTTTCTGCAAGCTATACAAAGGCATACAGAACAAAACAGGATCAGAAAGCTTGGAAAATAAAATTGAACTATACGTTAATAATCTAGTTAACATTAAAAAATAGGCATCTGTTCAGCTCAGATCATCCTTTGAGGTCCATTTTTTTCCTTAACTCACTTTTCAAAGATTCTCATGTTTGCAGATAATTTTTATGACGTTATTATAATTTTGACTGCAGTCAGACCAATGCAAAGATATATTTCTCAATTTATTTTCATCATTCTACAAACTTTTGACTTTGATATTGCCTCAAGAATGTGATAATTCAGTGCTTCGGAAGCTATGATAGACAACTTCTTAAAGTAATTAGGATCAGTACATAACATTTTTAAACTGAGCAAATGGTTAATGTGACTTGCACAGATATATTGAAAAATTGTGCTTCAATGTTATAAAAGAGTTTTAAAGAAAAGTAAATAGCTTTAATGTAAAACTTGAAAACTATTGCATACTTTTAATAATGACAGATCCAATCAACCTAAAAGTAATTATATGTAGGTCATGGAAGTCTGTGGGAGCTCATTTTAAATAGATCCTGTAATGTATAAGGCAATCGTGTTCCAATACTTAACTGCTAAGGTTGACTCAATATAAAATTAAATTCTTCTCGTTAATCATCCCTAAATTCTCATTTTCCAGCAAATTAACATTTGATAATGCAGCATAAATAGCAGCCAGTGTTTCAGGAGTGAACAGAGAGGAAGGAAAGGTCAATCAACTCTTCTGTTAGGAAACATGGCTTAAAAAGCGTCGTTTTTCAGGAGTGTTGAAAATCAGGTAGATTCTTGAATAAAAAAGAATGCAATGACCTGCCACAGACCTCTCCAATACTTCACCCTCTGCTGGATCTATGTTATCAACCCTCATTCCTCTGTCTCCCTTCCTTCTCCTAACTTGACCCTCTGCTCTCTCCCAATCACTTCTCAGCTTCTTTCTCTTCTCCCCTTGCAACTGCGTCCACCTATTACCTCTTACCTGCTAGTCTATGGTCCTCCCCTTTCCCATCATCCCTCACTCCCAACTTTAATTCAGGCCCCTGGCTGATTTTCAGCTCTCCTGATGAATGGCTCAGGCCCAAAATGTGGACCAGCTTTCACTTTCCATGAATATTGCATAACCCACTGAGTTTCTCCAACTTTTTTTGTGCACGGCACTCGACCCAATCACTTGCATATTTTATTATTGAGCTAAGCACCTAATTAACTGTTTTCATACATATTAGAATGTAGCATATAAATTATTCAGTATGCGTGATGTCGAGCAATAAGTAAAATTAGTTTTCCATTATATTATATTTGGAAAGATAATAAAATATAATATTTGGAAAGTTCCATTGCATACAAAACGGACCCTTAATACTGACTCAAATGAGACTATAAAATGATAGAGTAATAAATCATTTTTTATTTAGTTTGAAATATAACATCCCTTCCTATTTATTACATTACTGTTATAATGCGATCGTTGGGGTCCATAAAACCCCATCACAAAAAAAAAGCGGGGTCGCGCTAAATCAGGGTTTCACTGTATATCTACATCATTTCCATTTCTCCTTTATTTGGAACATCGCAGTTATTCTGTATGCATTTTTAAATCAATCCAGGAGCCTGACACCCCCACTCCTGCTGGAAGCCCGATGTCACTGTTCCTGCCAGGAGTCTGACACCCCTGCTCCTGCTGGGAGCCTGATGTCTTTAGTCCTGCCGGAAGCCCGACACCCCTGCTCCTGCCAGAAGCTCAATGTCTTTGCTCCTGCCAGGAGCCCGACACCCGAATCCAATGACTCATTGTGTTATAGTCAAATTCGCGTTAAATCAGGGTTTCACTTATCTACAATATGCCATTTCCCAGTACCATACACAATGTTTTATATTTTATAATAAGTTGTGAAGATTTTGGCAAAGTATGCAATTATGGTTTTTAAAAAAACATTTCAACATAAAATTCAGAATTGTGTAAATCAAAATGAACCCATGCAAAATAAAATCTAATAGTGGTTATGCAGACTAAATTTAAATTGAGGACAGCTTTAATAGGAGACTTTAATTGGAAATTGGAGGCAGATTGAGAAATCCAAGAGGCAGTAAAAATGAGTCTCAACCCTTCAGCTCATCTAAAGGGGCAGAGATTCTTGCTCCCTGTGCGGGCAAGAGTGGGAGCTGTTGAGAGTGAGGTACCAGGCTATGGAACCATGGGTAAGGGAGCTATTCAAGGAGGGGGGGGGGAGAGAAGAGAAATATAGAAATTAGGAATCATTATAATCAGGGGAATGGACTCTATTCTCTCTAGTGAGGATCAAGAGAACCGAGGCTACCCGATGGCTATGATGGCTACCCGATACCTGGGTTAGGGACATCTCATTTGACCTGCAGAGGAATTTGAAGTGGGAGTGGAAAGATGTAGTTGTTGTGATCCATGTAGGTACCAATGACTTGGGTAGAACTAGGAAAGAGATTCCACCGATGAAGCTGAACAGTTAAGGATTAAATGAAAGAGTCGTAAATTTATGGAATGTGGGGAGATGGTTGGCGTAGCGGTCAGTGCAATGCTTTTAAAATGCTAGTGATTGGGACCAGGGTTCGAATCATGCGCCGTCTGTAAGGAATTTGTACATTCTTCCGTGTCTGTGTGGGTTTCCTCTGGGGCTCTGGTTTCCTTCCAGAAATGTACCAGAGGTGTAAGTTAATTGGGTGTAAATTGGACGGCATGGATTCCTGAGCCAAAATTTTTAAAATTCATGAAACTTACCGAACATTGAAAAGGCAGGATAGAGTGGATGGGAAAATGTTTCTAGTAGTAGGAGAGCCAAGGACCAGAGGGCACAAACTCAGAATAAAAGGATGTCCCTTTAGAACAGAGACAAGGAGAAATTTCTTCAGCCAGAGGATGGTGAATCTATGAAATTCATTGATATAGACAGCTGCGGAGGCCAAGTCAAAGGGTAGGTTTAAAGTGGAGGTTAATAGGTTCTTGATTACTAAGCGCATCAAATGTTACAGGGAGAAGGCAGGAGAATAGAATTGAGGGGAGAAATACACCTGCCATGATTCAAATGGAGGAGAACTCAATGGGCTGAATGGCCTAATTCTGTTTATATATCTTATCGTCTTATTTAGTCAGTGTAGGGTTTTGATCCAAAGGGAGGAAATGTTGATTATGTCTCAAATATTTATGATGGTCCATGCAAGTCTAAGCAGTAAATAATTAAAAGCAAAATGATGCTGATGTTGGAAGTTTACAAGAAAAGCATAACATTTTGGAAATACTCAGCAAGTCAGGCAGTATGTTTGGAGAGAGAAAAAAGGAATTAATGATCATTTGATGATCTTTCATTAAAGTTTTGAATAATTAGTGACACACAAGCTTCAAAATACAGAGGAAGGTTGTAGAGGGAGGCAGTATGAACTCACATAAGGGGTGATAGTCATAAAACTCTAGATGAGGAGAAAGTGTTGCTTCATTTTCTGAAGACATCTGGGTCATATAGACCGAAGAAGTTTTAGGTGAGGTGGAAATTCCAAGGTTTAGTGGAGGGGAAATTTATAAAGTTCAAGAGCAAAATTAAGGTAATAGTGCTGGGTAACAAAATGATAACTAGAATGTTCAGGTAAAGACTGAATTAACAAACATAAGATGGTATGTAAAATTAGGAAAGGTGGCCCAAAAGATGAAAGTTCTCCATCTGAAATGCAAAAATTTACTTGTCTGAATAAAAATCTGGCACAAATTGCATCCCAGCGAACCAGTTTTCAATGTCATGCTCAAAGGGAAGAAGAAGGATAGATATGGTTGGTAGGGGCAAGTTGATCAATCTATTGAATGTGGAAGCTGATAGGCTGGAAAGTGAGAACAAAGTGAAATCTATCCTGGTTCGGAGTGAGGAAAGAAAAAGTAAGAACAAAACTGCAGGAAAAAGAACAGACACAATTTAAGTTTATGTCAGCTAAGGTGGAAGGTACTCAATGGTTAATATGAAAGAAGTCTTGTAGGAAGCACTGGTGTAATGACATCTTCAGAACTGTTGTGTCGGGGACATAGAAAATATGAGGAAATGCAGGGAAGGTAGCTGTGGGACACAGTGGGCTTGCAGTGGAAACTGGTCACTAGTTGGAGGTAAACAAGAAGTCGCAGATGCTAGGGTTGAGTGCTGTCCATAAAAGTGCTGGAGAAACTCAGCAGGTCATGCAGCATCCATAAAAAGAAAAAGGCAGTCAACATTTCAGGCCTTCTTCCGGAGTCCAATAAAACAGGTAGACACCCGAATAAGAAGTTGGCAGGAGGGAAGGGAGAGGAACATATGTGGTGCTACCACTATGCATATATATATATATATATATATATATATATCCCCATAAAAGATATCCCCATAAAAGATGTTATGCCCAAACCCCTCCCTCAGTTCTTGCCTTGGAACCTGGACAGCAACATGTAAACTGTGCTGACACTTTAAGGTGATTAAAGCTTTTTGATCACGTTTCCCTGTCTGATTGGTAGTACAACAAAATAGGCGGATAGAGGTGGTCGGGTAAGGAGATTGAAGAGAACTATTACTTTCTAGCTCCATCATGATTTACCTGGAGAAAAGTAATGTCCTTAGAAAGAAGATTAAGGGGAAAGAATCAAAAAAATCCTTTCATATTTTTTCAGGCAGGACAGAACAGGCCATTGCATTGACCCTCTTTATGTTGCAAGATATTCAAGATTCCTTTATTGCCACGTACTAATACACAAAATGTAGCAATACAAAAAAAAAGTCAACTTTTGCCTGCTGCAAAGGCACACAAAGCGGTACCACTGGAATTGTCTGCTACCCGCAACAATAAGATGTAAATGTAAAATTGTAAAGTGGCTCGGCTCCATTTACCATGCGTTTTCATGTGTCGCGTGCAAGACACATCTAATGTAAATAGATGCTGATTCAATGCCATACATTCTTTAAGTGTGCTTCAATGTAAAATCTAATTAAAACATTTCATCTGACACCCTCATGTGATGGTCTTTTAATGAAACAGAACTGTAAACTTTTTTCCTTGGAATAATGCCCCATGCTAAACTTCAGTAAAAAGTGGTGCACAGTAAAATAAATAGCAATCCTCATTTACTTGACTCATGCATTATTTCAATCCATTAGAAGCAATTGTTTATGAACCTCTGAACATTCATGTAGTGTGCAGCATTGTAGGATAACAAAAAAACACCATTGGTTTAGCAGATCTCTGTGTTCCAAAGTAAACATATTACCTGTTAATAATGTGTCACAGCGAGCATCAAAAAGTATGTTGCATATGGTACTGAAATACAAAACAGATCACTACAGCACTGCAGAAAGGATGAGGGGAGGGGCAAAAGATGTACGCAATCTTCCCTAAAGACTGGTTTCAGGGTTGGCGCCAAGGGGGCATTTGTGGTGTGGACCCCCCCCTTAACTTGGTCCTCTGCTCCAACACCCTCTGCTTGTGGCCATTGCATGTAGTAGGACCCACCCTGCCCGCAGTGACGCACGCACGCAAGTGCTGACGACACCAGAATAAGTGGGTCGGCCATTTTTATTTTTAAATCAGCTGTGGACGAGACCTAGGTAAGTTTTACTGGGTTCCCTGTCTGCCTCTGAGGTAGGTCAGGGACCCGGTTGGGTTCTGACGAGAATGGCCCATTTGGACCCTTTCAAACGGCTGCATGATTGGAGCGCTAACTGTTCAAATTGCCCAGTTAACTCCATTTTACACAGCAGTTTGAGAGGGCCTGCTGAGTGTCTGTGGGTTCACCTCCAGCACTCCTGGAGCCTTTAAAGTTGCGGAATCTTCTTTCTATATCTTAGAGAGTCATAGAGCCTGGGATATCATGTTTCAACAAGATAATGGTGAGACCACAATTGGAGTATTGAGTTCTGGTCACCCAGCTATAGGACAAAAGTGATGAAGCTAGAAAGGGTGAGAAAAAGGCTAACAAGAATGGTACTGGGATCAGCAAGCTGCAGACTTGAATTACAAGGAGAGGCTGGATAGGCTGGGACTTTTCTCCCTGGAGTGTTTTAGGCTGAGGAAAGACCTAATAGCAGCATTTAAAATTATAAAGGGCATAGATAAGGAGAAAGTCATAGTTTTTTTTTCCCAAGGTAGGGTGACTGTGATTGAACAGTAAGGAATGAAAATCCCCTTTTTCACTGTCCCAGGAATTAGCCAGTGGAAAAGGAAAACAATCAGCACAACAGCATCAAATGATGTCAAATCACGTGGGGGATTGATGGCTTCTACCCTACTCATATCCCCGGTGTCAGCTGACACTGGTATGCTGATTAAACCAGTGGAAAAGGGACAAATTCTGTCCATTCCATTCCATTTGAAGGTAGATGCCCCGATCCCCGGGGATGAGTTGTGTTCAGTGGAAAAGCAGTCAGCATCCCAGATAAAGGGAGCCCAGTGGAAACAGCACAGATAGTTGCCTATGGCCAATTAACTGGGATGCCAGTGAAAAAAGGGCTAATGTTTGGGTCAAACTGCACTGGACAAGTTGGTTACCTGAGCCAGTAACATTTGCCTGCATTTGGCCTAAATCCCTCCAAGCCATTCCTATCCATGCACTTATTCAAATGTCTTTTAAACTTTATAATTGTACCTGGCTCTTCCACTTACTTTGGCAGCTTGTTTCACATACTCACCACCCTCTATGTTAAAAAGTTGTGCCAAAGGTCTCATATAAATTTTTCCTCTCAGACTTTAAATCTATGCACTCTACTTGTACTCTTGAATGAGGAGATCTCAGTCCTATTAAGAAGGGACATAAGTCAATCTACATTGACTGTAAAAATTAATAAGCTAATGTGAATATTCTTCCAAAATTAAATATTTCTTTAACATCCAAACTATTTCTAGAATGGGAATTTATATGCCATTTAGTACTATCCATATGATAAATGGATTGTGTTGAATCCATATGAACTTGATTTAATACAATCAAGTCTTCTGCTGTTCTTTAAATCTCAACCAAATCATTCACTTCTGTGCTATTTAAAATATACAAACCCAGATTTATTTATTTAAAACCACATAATCACATCTCAATAGTTCTTTCATGAGAGGAAAAGCAGACATTATGGCCTAACTTTGGGATAGTCCAGTTCTTATCTGTAATATAATATTCAAAACTCACAGCAATTTAACATT
Source organism: Narcine bancroftii (assembly GCF_036971445.1). Lineage (NCBI taxonomy): Eukaryota > Metazoa > Chordata > Chondrichthyes > Torpediniformes > Narcinidae > Narcine > Narcine bancroftii. The sequence goes on from NC_091469.1 coordinate 391,920,535, forward strand.
TTGGGGCAGTGTGCAAGTTTTAAGTTTGAGGCAATGGACAAATCAACAACAAATTAAAATAAGCATGGACAATTTATTCATTTCATTCAAGCATAAGGAGTCGGAATGTTTTGTTAAGTTGGATTCTCTTCAGAGGAATTTTCATGTACGGCAAAATGGAAATTGAATTATTGACCATCAGATCCAAGACATTCTCCAAATTCTGAATAATAAGAAAGTAATTTATTCATATCATGTAATGTTTTCATTCATTCTTGAAACCTTGGCTCTGTGGATGCAGAATTTGCTTTCCTGTGGAATGTAGAGGGTAGTAGTGGATGGAGCACATTCTGCCTGAAAGGGGGGGTGGGGGGGCGGGGCGGGATCATTGACTTGTGGAGTTCCACTTGTGGAGTTCCACATTTATGATTTTCATAAATGACCTGGATGAAGAAGTGCAGGGATGGGTCAGTCATTTTGCAGATGACATGAAGGTTGTTGTGCATAGTGTAGAAGGTCATTGTAGATTAGAACAGGATATAGGTAGGATGCAGAGGTGGGCAGAAATATGGTAGATGGAGTTTAAGTGTGAAGTGGTGAATTTTGGAAGATGGAACTTGAAGGTGGAGTATATGGTCAATGGTCTTAAGGGTGTGGAAGAACAGAGGTACATTGGGGGTCAAAATCCATAGAGCTCTGAAGATTACTGCACAGTTTAATAAGGTAGTTAAAAAGGTTTATGGAATGCTGACCTTCGTTAGTCAAATTATTGAGTACAAGAGTCATGAAGTAATGTTGCAAGTCTATAAAACTCTGGTTAGACCATACTTGGAAATATTGTGTTCATTTCTGCATTGCCTCATTACAGGAAGGATGTAGAACCCTTGCAGAAGGTACAGAGGATATTTCCAGGTTGTTTCCTGGATTCAAAAATGTGTTTTATGAGGCAAGGTTAACAGAGTTAGGGCTTTTCTCTTTGGAGGAAAAAACAGATGAGAGGGGTCAATATGAGAGGCATGGATCAGGTGGACAGCCAACACCTTTTTTACCAAAACGACAGTAGCAAATACTGGAGGAGATCAGCATAAAATGACAGGAGGAAATATTAGAACCATAGAACATTACAGCACAGTAAACAGGCTCTTCAGCCCATAATCGGTGCCAAAATATTATTCTGCCTAGTCTTATTGACCTGAACCTATTCCATATCCCTTCATACCCCTCCCATCTATATACCTGTCAAAATTTTTCTTAAATATTAAAATTGTGCCCACATTCACCACTTCAGCTGGTAGCTCATTCCATGCTATCTCTATGTGAAGAAACTCCTTGTAATCGTCCTCCTAAACTTCTTCCCTTTCTTCTTTAACTTATGTCCTCTGTTTGTATCTTATCTAACATCAGTGGAAAAAGCCTACTTGCATTTACTCTACTTTATCTATCCCCATCATAATTTTTTCCTCTATCTCTCCTATTTCTTCCACACTCCAGGGAATAAAGTCCTAACCTGTTAACCTTTCCCTATAACTCAGCTCCTCATGTCTCAGCTACATCCTATCAAATTTTCTCTGCACTCTTTCAATTTTATTGAAAATTTTCCTGTAGTTAGGTGACCAAAATTGTGCACAATACCCCATATTTGGCCTCAGCAAGGTCTTATAGAACTTTACCGTAAATCCCAACTCCTATTCTCAATACTTTGATTTATGAAGACTAAACGCTCTCTTTATGACCCTATCTAACTGTGACATCACTTTCAGGCAATTAGTATCAGTATTTCCAGATCCCTCTGTTCAAATGGACTCCTCAGTGCCCTCCCGTTTATCGTGTATGTCCTAACTTGGTTTGTCCTTCAAAACAGCAACATCTCACTCTTGTCTGCACAGAATTCCATCTGCCATTTTGCAGCTCATTTTTGCAGCTGGTCCAGATCCCTCTGCAAGCTCTAAAAGCCTTCCTCACTGTCCACTACACCTCCAATCTTTGTGTCATCTGGAAACCTGCTGATACAATTTACCATATTATCAGTAGGGGAGATGTCATTGGTAAGGCTTTTACACAGATGGTAGGTGCCAAGTATGGTGGTGGAGGCTGCAGATTTAAAAGACTCTTAAGTTCAAGGATGCAAGACAAATAGAAGGTTATTGACGTGAGGTGGGAAAGGTTTACATTGCTGAGTAAGTCAGCACAACAGCACAATATATGTTCTATATTACCTTACAGTCCATGCCAGCTCCCAGATCAATCCCATTCCTTCCACTACACAATTTATTTCCCTGTAAATGGTTTTCATGAAAGTGAAAGACATGGTTAATGGTTAGATCAGGATATGTTTATATCCTTGGGAATGTTGATATTTAGGAATCCAACACACAAAAGTGCTGCAGAAACTTAGCAGGTCACACAGCATCAGTTGCAGACTTTCCTGTTTTACTTGATATTTAGAAGGATGTTGGGTCTCTTGAAAAATATTAAATGTCCAGTCCTGATGATATCTTTTCCAGGATACTGAGGGAGGCATGGGAGGAGATTGCCGGGAAACACAAAAAGCTTCAGAGGCTGGAATCCTGATTAGAACAAAATGACTGGAGGAAACCAGCAGGCCAGAGTGAAATGGTCAGACTCAAAACATTGACTATTTCCACCTATGTACGCTGTCTGGCCTGCTGAGTTCTTCAGCAATTATTTGTCTACAGGAGATTGCCGTGACTTTGGCTGAGATCCTTAAATCTACTTAAGCCTTAGGAAAAGTCCTAGAATGATAGCTAAAGTCATTCCTTTGTTTAAGAAGACCAATTTATCAATGATAGTGAAATTATTGGAGAAAATATTTTGGTGCAGGATTCACTCAGGTTTGGAAAAATATAGTCTTATTTGGGATAATTTGACACATGGGAGGTTCATATCTTACAAATTTAATTGACTTTTCTGAGGAGCAAACAAAGATGGTTTATGATTGCGGAGCTGATGCAGAAGATTTGCACACATGAGATCTATGGTGTGTTACTAGATTAGATTCAAAATTGGCTTGGCCATGGAAGGCAGAGAGTAGCAGTGGAGGTCTATGGCCAATGCTATACTACAAAGGTCAATAGGACCTCTGCTCCACCGTTATTTACAACATATGCAGATAAATGGTATGTACAAAAATGTAGGTGATGTGACAAGTAATCTTGCAAACTACAAGAAAAGTGTTGAAATTGTAAATAGTGAAGAAGACTGTCAAAGGATATGACAGAATATATATTGGTTGGATTTTTGGGCGGAAAATGACAGATGGAGTTTAATTAGGACAAGTGTAAAGGGCATTGATTTACAGGGCAATCTTATGGGTTCAAGCTCATAACTTGCTGAAAGTGCAACACAAGTAGAGAGGGTCTTAATGAATTAAATTGTTTATTGTCACATTTATTGAGATGCGGTGAATAGCTTTGTTTTTCTTGCGATTTAGTCATCAATCTCATGTTTCAAGATTTCTTTATTGGCATGTAGTAATACAGAAAATACAATATTACACATAATTTCCTTCTGCCTGCTGTAAGGAAGACAAAGATTCACCATTAGTATTGCTTGATTTCCCCTGAACAGTGAGAAAGAGTAGGCAAAGAGAGTATCTTCAGAGATATTGCATGTCCATGGATTCACCTCCAGCACTCCCACAGTCTCTGCAACTGCATCAGAAAACGGACCTCCAATTCCAAAGCTCTTTCACAATCAGGAAGCATTCAATGCCCGAAGCCCTTTGAAAGCCCTTCTTTCCCTCAGAACCCTCACAAATTCCAGTTCTGTGAGTTCCTCCACTGCGTCACTGACCACCTGCAGTTTGTGTGAGCCATTCAGCATTGAGCCTTTCATTGGTTTGCTGCCATAGTCACTATCCTTCCACTGCTGAGCACTTTGCTGGTCCACTTCCGTGGTCACCGTCCTGTAAAGTCATCTCCGTTGCTTCTCTTTCTCCTTAACTGGAGGTGGTGGGGGGGGGGGGGTGGGAAAGAGGAAATGAGAGATGTTCTCCTCATTTCTGGTGGACTGCGCTGGTCCACTGCTCCCTTGGAATCTGCAACTCCTTGTGGCCACTGCTGAGCACAGTGGCACAATCTTGGGCACAAACCCCAAGTTGCAGGATTTAAAGTTAAAAAATATGTATACTCTCAGCTCCAATAGTAGGTTGCTTAAGGTCTGGATGGAGTGGCTGGCATTTAGACTGGATGGTTGGACACTGAAGAGCAGTGTTGCATCTCCACTGCTCACTCTCACAGGTCCACACCAGTGAGAACATTGCCATTTTTTTCTTTTTTTAACATTGTCCAATTACAAAAAAGTACACAGTGTAGTGTTACAGCAAGTCAGTGCAGGATATAGTGTAACAAAGACAACATGCAGGATGCAGAGAAAATCTTGCTTATCTTCATCAGTTGGGATATTGAGTATAATACTGTAGTTGGCAAATCTATTGCAGCTGAGTAAAACTTGGTGTCAGCCACTTTTAGAGTATTGTGCCAAGTTCTGGCCATTGATTGCAAGAAGGATATGGAGGCTTTAGGGAGGGTGAGAAGATGGGTACCAGGATGTTAAACAAGAAAGTCTGCAGATGCTGAGGTCAAGTATAATGCACAAAAGTGCTGGAGAAACCCAGCAGTTCATGCAGCATCCAAATGAAGTAACAGGTAACCAACATTTTGGGCCTAAGCCCTTCATCAGGAAAAACAAGTAGAGGGCGAAGAAGAGTAGCTCTCAGATAGAAGAAGATGGGGAAGGGGTTGGGAAACTGGAGGAAGGGAGACAGATCTTCTTCACTTTCTCTCCCTAACACTTTTCAGCTTTTCTCTTCTACCCTCCCACCTATGTACATGACATGTTAGCCTGTTCTGTTCTCTTCACCTCCCCGCCCCTCCCCTCTCCTTTCCTTCTCTCCCTCCCCTCCCTCTTTTTTATACAGACTTTTTACATTGCAATAATTTCCTTATTGTTTAAATATTCTCAAAATTCAAACCGATATTAACTAATTTGCCCAAAAGTTTATGCTTTGAGCTTAATTTCAGCTGATTTACTTAAAAAAAAACTAATAAAACACTTAAAGATATCTTAAAACAGTGAAAACAGACTTTAAACACCCTCAGCAAACAAAAATAAACTGCTGGAGGAACTCAGCAGGTCAGGTGAATTGAACGTCATTGTCACATAGACCCAAGATGAAATGATAAAATTTGCTTTGGAACCAGACCGACTCGATGAAAAATATTTTATATATCGTAAAACAAGTAAGGAACAGAAGTGCAGAGATAGAAAGATCAGTGGTACAATGACAACAATTTTTTAAAACTATATTGTGCTTCATTCAGGAATCTATTTAATGGTGCGAAAGGATCTGTCCTTGAACCTGATGCTTCGTGAATCTTCTTCCTGGCGGGATGGAGGCGAATAGAACGTGACCAGCATGGGAGGAGTATTTTAATATGGTTGTTTTTTAAAAAAAATTTTCACACTATGAACCATGCTGACCAAAATACACACAAACATTTCCCTCTTGAATGTACACAGTGTCATTTTCTCCCCTTCCCCTCCCTCCTCACCCACTCAACGTTTTTTCAAGACAGCAGGAGTTACAGATTGTTGGTGTGAGGGCTTGAGCCACGTTCTCAAGCCCCTGTAGTTTCTTTGTGATCTTGGGCAGAGCAGCTCTCTTACCAGGTAATGATGGATCCTTATTCGGACTTCAGTCGATGCAGAAGTTGTCAGTGAGTGCAGGTAATGTGTAAAGTCAGTCAGCGTTTCCAGACTAAAATTGTGAGGGGTCTTGTCCAGCATATTGGTGGTGGGGGGTGGAAATCCCTCCCATCTTTTATTTTGTAACTTTATACACTGTATTTATACTCTTGTTCTTCTCCATGTCAACGATGACCCGTAGACTGTTCGTGGCGAAATCTTTCCACTGAACGGAGTGCAGCACAAAAACTTAAAACGTTAATAATATCGACCGTCTCGTATTTCTCCTTGGAAGAATAATTTGGTTTAATAATTTTGAAGAGAAGCCTATCAATTCGACAGTTTAATGCTGAGAAAGCAACCTGGCTCAGGATAACGGCGGACGCTTGCGCTTGCGCAAAGCCACCCAGTGACGTCATCGATCCCAGCCTCCAGTGGAGGATTTGCCCTGAATCATGTCGGAGAAGAAGGCACCGGTTGACCTGGGTTTGTTGGAAGAGGATGATGAGTTCGAGGAGTTTCCAGCGGAAGGTGAGAACGATTCATATCCACGTCTTTGAGGGGTCCATGACTTTCTGACCCCAGTTTGGGGACCCCACCGCGCTCTGGGCCTAGTAAGATGGTTCTCTGCCCTGGCCTGTGCAGTTCCAGAGCGAGAGTCTGGCGTAGGTTGGGACACTTCGCCTCTTATTTTTAATGACTGTTCTGTGTTTGCATTGAAAGTCTGGGGAGAGCGAGAACACAGTCTCTCACGACCACGCATTGTGCAGTTGAGTAGCCCGGATTGGGGGACATCGGAATCGTCAGTACTTCGGAAGGGCAATGGGATAGCTTGGTCCTGGGAGACCGGCCTTCGAAATGCCAAAATAAACTTTACTCTGTGCGCAGGGCAAGGGCTTTTTTAATATTTGTACATCCTGTACAGCAGAACCATGTACTGTTAACCATTTGTAACACCATCGAGTTCTTTCTCTTTCTTCTCCCCCAAGAGTTGCTCTCTTTCTGTTGTTGAAGGGGCTTCCCCACCAATCTCTTCTCCATGCCCAGTCCGGGAAGGATCCTTGACTGTGGTCCTTCCCCACAGAGCTTACATTGGCTGCACCCTAGCATGTACTGCAGCTTGGAATGTGCTGGTTGTCAGCATTCCCTCATTGAGATCTTGCTGTGTTGGAAAATCTACAAGTTATGGCCTGAACATAACTTGGTATCGCGGAAATAAATGTCGTGTGTATGTGAACCATGGTGGAAGTAGAAAGAAAATGCAAAAGTAGTGAAAATGCAGAATATCTAAATGTTGAAATACCTTGATTTGTGTAATAAAATCAAAGGCACAAACTTGAGGAACAGCACTCCATTGTTCACAAACAGCCTGCAATCGAATTCAGTCTAAAATTAATTTAGAGATAACAGCAGAGTAACAGGCCCTTCCATTCCATGACTGCTGAAATAAACCCATGTGACCAGTTAACTGACTAACCCTGTGGATTTTCCAAAAGTGTGAAGAAACCAAACTCAGAGGAATCTGCAGACATCTGACAGAGGCAGACTTGAACATAGATAGCTACTGCTGTAATAGCATTGTGCCAACCATGAGCACAGAATTTTCTTGTTCTGTACCCCTTCTGCTCTTTCCTCACCTCCCCATTTTTGCCCTTTATAACCACCCCTGTTTATTCTCATCATTCTCCCCCCCCCCCCCCCCACCATGGTTCTTTTCTTCATGATATCAACATTGATGGACTCTGCTATCCTCTTCCATCCCCCCCCCCCCCTACCCTTTGGTTCCATCTTATCTCTCTTTATACCAACATATTCAATTTTTTTGGGCTATGGCCCCCTTGAAACTCTGTTCAAAGTTTATGGGCCCCTTCCCTATGAAGCATGGAAAGGGAGCAGAGGAGATTTTCCATGATGTTGCCTAGGTTTAACAACATGTCTTTTGGGGCAAGGTAAGCAGAACTAGGGCTTTTCTGTTTGGAGAGATGACTTAATAGAGTCTACAAAATTATGAGAGTCTAGATTGGGTGGTCAACCAGCTTCTTTTACCTGAGGTGATATTAGCAAATATCAGAGGACATCTGTACAGAATGAGAGGAGGAAAGTTTTGGGAAGATGTCAGGGATTTTTTTTTTTTTTTTTTTTACAGTGTCTGGAATGCATTGCCTGGAGTGGTGGTAGTGACTAGTACTATAGGGACATTTTAATATACCCTTAAGCACATGGATACAAGAAAAAAGGTTTATGAGGTAAGGAAAGTTTTTTGAGTAAGTTTATATTCAGCTGCCACAACATCATGGGCCAAAGGGCCTGAACTGTGCTGTAATGTTCTATTAATGATTCGTAAATTTGTAGAAGACGTTAAAATTAGTAGTATAGTGGACAATAAGGAAGGGCATCTAAAACAGGATACAGACAGGTCCAAAAAAGGAAGCTCCAGAGACCAGCACAGCTAGAAGGTGGATGCTGGGTGCTGAATAATGGTTACAGTACTTTCTGAGTCAGTGGATTGGGTCGTGTTTAAGTACTTAGTAGAGTGAATCTGGAAAACTCCCAGTCTGAATAGAGAACCAGGCCGTGTATTAAAAATCTGTGCTGACCAACTTGCCAATGTATTCATGGATATCTTCAACATCTGAATCTGGCATGGTGTGGTACCCACCTGTTTCAAGCAGGCATTAGTAGTACCAGCCTACCTAATAACTATTGACTAGTAACACTCGCATCAGCAGTGATGAAATGCTTTGAAATGCTGGTGTTGAAACATATCAGCTCCTGTCTGAATGGCAACGTGGATCCATTCCAATTCGCCTATTGTAGCAACAGGTAAATGCCATCTCATTGGCTCTACACAAAGCTCTGGAACACCTGGACAGCAAAGATGCATTCATCAGGATGCTCTTTATCGACTATGGTTTGGCATTTAACACCATCATCCCCTCAAAATTGATCAACAAATCAAAAACCTGGGTCTCAAAACTGCACTGTGTAATTTAATCGTGAATTTTCCACACCTCTAGGTCACAATCTGTGAAGATTGGTAAGAGCAACTCCACAATCTGCACAGGCTGCATAGTGGGTTGTATAAAGAAAGGTGATGAGCTAGCATACAGGATAAAGATTGAACGGTGCACCAACAACAACGTTACACTCAATGCCATCAAAACTAAGGAGCTGATTGTTGACTTCAGAAAGGAAAACCAGAGGTATACAATCCAGTGATCATTGGGGTATCAGAGGTGGAGAGGGTCAGCTAAGTTTTTAGGAGTCATTATCTTGTAGGCTCTTTCCTGGACCAAACATCCTAATGGCATCATGAAGAAAGCATGACAGCACCACCTCTTCCTCAGGAGTTTATGAAAGTTTGGAATGACACCAAAATCATCCCTGTCAAATTTCTACAGATGTGTTGTGAAAAGTGTGCTGACTGGCTGCATCATGGTCTGGTATGAGGACACCAATACCCTTGAGCATAAAACCCTCCATAAGGTAGTGGACATAGCCCTGGACATCGCAGGCAAAACCCTCCCCACTATTGAGAACATCTGCAGGGAACATTGCTGTCGGAGAGCAGCAGCAATCATCAAGGATCCACACCACCCAGTGCGCACACTCTTGTTATCACTGCTGCCATTAGGAAAGAAATATAGCTGCCACAAGACTCGCACCAACAGGTTCAGGAACAGCTGCTACCCCCGCAGCATCAGACTTGTCGACAACAAACTCAATCAGGGACTCATCTAAGGACTCTTACTTGTTCACTTCATTGATTTTTAAAAAATTCTCTCTGTATTGCAGTCAGTTTGTTTACATTTGTTACCCATTTACAGTTCTTTGTTTACATTTATGCGCTGTGTACAGTTTTTGTGCTACAAATAAGTGGTAATTTTGCTCATCCGCAGAAAAGGAATCTCAGGTGTATGTGATGTCATGTATGTACTCTGGCAATAAATCTAAAAATCTGATCAAGTCTTCTGGAACTTTGTGTATAGCACGTTATGAGCTGGTGATAATTGGGCAGGGTTTTCTTAAGACAGGCCTGGTTAAAGCCACTGACTCTGATTTGTCGGGCATCGGGATGGGCCAACTCTTGTTTATTGACCACATCACGAGTGCCTGTTTGGCACTGGGATGGTTATAAACTCCAATGCGAATCACTGATTTAAAAACTCTCAGGTAGGTAGAAGGGTCTGTGTTTCATTTGCTCTAGGTAGCATAACAATGGCTATGCTATGTTGCCATTCTTATTTATAATACTTTTAAGATTGCTGTCAGGATCTATTCTGCATATTCCAAGAAAGGCTTCATTAATTCTTGTCACTTGCTCACTCTCTCTGTATGGCACAGTCAGTTTGTTTACATTTTGTTTACAAGTTTACTTGAGTCAGTTTTTTTTTGCACTGCCAATAAGTGGTAATTCTGCCTCACCCACAGGAAAGAGAATCTCAGGTTTTATGTGATGACATGAATGTACTCTAATAAGGGATAATCACAAAAACCAACTAGGTCGGGTCAGGTACAGCAATGAGCTCCGAACCCTTCTCCATTGACAATGGCGTGAAGCAAGGCTGCGTCCTTGCACCAACTCTCTTTACTATCTTCTTTAGCATGATGCTGAAATAAGCCATGAAAGACCTCAACAATGAAGACGGTGTTTACATCCAGTACCGCACGGATGGCAGTCTCTTCAATCTGAGGCGCCTGAATGCTCACACCAAGAGCAACTTGTCCGTGAATTACTCTTTGCAGACGATGCCGCTTTAGTTGCCCATTCAGAGCCAGCTCTCCAGCGCATGACGTCTTCTTTTGCGGAAACTGCCAAAATGTTTGGCCTGGAAGTCAGCCTGAAGAAAACTGAGGTCCTCCATCAGCCAGCTCCCCACCATGACCACCAGCCCCCCACATCTCCATCGGGCACACAGAACTCAAAACGGTCAACCAGTTTACCTACCTCGGCTGCACCATTTCATCTGATGCAAGGATCGACAAAGAGATAGACAACAGACTCGCCAAGGCAAATAGCGCCTTTGGAAGATGACACAAAAGAGTCTGGAAAAACAACCACCTGAAGAAACACACAAAGATCAATGTGTACAGAGCTGTTGTCATACCCACGCTCCTGTTCAGCTCCGAATCTTGGGTCCTCTACCGGCATCACCTACGGCTCCTAGAACGCTTCCATCAGTGCTGTCTCCGCTCCATCCTCAACATTCATTGGAATGACTTCATCACGAACATCAAAGTACTCGAGCTGGCAGAGTCCGCAAGCATTGAATCCATGCTGCTGAAGACCCAACTGTGCTGGGTGGGTCACATCTCCAGAATGGAGGACCATCGCCTTCCCAAGATCGTGTTCTATGGCGAGCTCTCCACTGGTCACCGAGACAGAGCTGCACCAAAGAAGAGGTACAAGGACTGCTTAAAGAAATCTCTTGGTGCCTGCCACATTGACCACCGCCAGTGGGCTGATATCGCCTCCAACTGTGCATCTTGGTGCCTCACAGTTCGGCGGGCAGCAACCTCCTTTGAAGAAGACCGCAGAGCCCACCTCACTGACAAAAGACAAAGGAGGAAAAACCCAACACCCAACCCCAACCAACCAATTTTCCCTTGCAACCGCAGCAACCGTGCCTGCCTGTCCCGCATCGGACTTGTCAGTCACCAACGAGCCTGCAGCAGACGTGGACATACCCCTCCATAAATCTTCGTCCGCGAAGCCAAGCCAAAGAAGAAAAAAGAAGAAACTCTGATAAAACTGGAATCTGAGATCATCTGGGAACATGGCCAAGGAGTGGAAAATGGAATTTAACACTGACAAGTTTGAGATGTTGTGTTTTGAAACCAGTGTCAGACTTGTATAGTAAACAGTTAGGCTCTGGAGAGTGTGCAGAACAGAGAGATAGTGGTTCAGGTGCATTGTTATCTGCAAGAGGCAGCACAGGTTAACAGGGTTGTCAAGAAGGGATTTGGAATGCTTACCTTAAGGGGGAGCTGTTGAGGACAAAAGTTGGGACCTCATGATGTAAGCTGCAAAAGATGTTGGTGAGACTACACTTAGTGACTAGAATTCCACAGTACTCCCAGCTATAGGAAGTTTACCAATGTGTCAGAATGGGTGCAGAAGAGATTCATCGGGATGTTGCTTAGATTGTAGTTATAAGGCACTTAAAGCATCATATTTTGGCAAAATGCGGCTGTGGGAAGGCCATGTGAATGTGCAGGAGGCGCCTGCAAAGTGAGTTTGGTAACCCTCCTCCAAAAGGGATAATCCCTGCAGCATAGTGGCCTACCCAGCCATCTGAATGCAGCTGCCTAAAAGCAGTCAGTCAGCTGGCCAGCACCTGACAGCTCCTCTCCCAGTCCCCACACTGTCGTGCGGCCAGCGCGGGAATGCGCTCAGATGCTCATCCTGGCGCACCTGTCCTTTCAGGTGGCCAGCACTGTTCTTTCAACGCTGCCACTTGAACTGCAATTTAAAGGGCCACTTCTGCTTCTTCAGGCGCATTCTTAGCGGAGAATGCATCTGAAAAAGCCGATAGAAAGTTATTGAACAGACTAGTTCTTTATCCCCTGAAGTGAAGGGTTGACCTTGCGGTGGCTTATAAAAATATATGGCCCAATGATAAAGCGAAAACTGACAGTCTTTTTCCCCAGAATAGGTGAATCTGGAACTAGAGGATATAGGCTTAAGATGAGAGAGTTGAGATTTAAGAGGGACTTGAGGGGCAATGTTCACTCAGAAGGCAGGCTGCATCTGGAATGAGCTACTGGAGGAAGCTGTGGAATTGAGGACTATTACGACATTTAAAAGACATTGTATGGATAGGAAGGGTTTAACAATATGAACTGAACGCAGGCAAATAGAGCTAACCCACCATGAATTGGTGGTAAATAGCTGCAAGTTCATGGATAAAATGAAGATCTTTTGAATCATGCAACAAAGAAAAACAGGCCTCCTTCATCAGCTATTCTGTGTGGTTGTTTATGCTCCATGTAAACATTTCCATGCTCTTCTGATGTTATTAATGTTAAACATTCATTTTGAGATCGAAGCTCATCTGTATTTACTCATCTGACTTGGCTTTAAATTCCTTTTACTCTTGAGTTGATTCATTTCATCAATGTGTGTTAAATTTGTGAATTAAGCTTTTTGAGCTGTGAAGTGCTCCAGACTGCCTTTGCTTGAAAGTTTGTTTCTTAGTGACAATTTTAAAAAGAACTGCAGTTTGCTGGAAATTTGAAATTTGGGGGTGGCTGGGGAAATGCTGGGAACAATCAGCAGACTTAAATTTATTTAATTTTTAATGTAATTTTTATAAATGTATATTATTTCTTTAAATTTAATTTTGATTTTCTTAATTTTTATAAAATAAATTTAAATAGAAAATATATTAAAAAAAAACTTAGTAGCAATAATTGTGAGATGAAAAATTCTCATTCCTAGAACACTACAGGACCTACGGAGTATAAATGCTTTTTTCTAATTTTAAGTTGTCAGACAACTTGCTCATTGAAAATGTTCTCTCATTTGGAGATCTGTGCTGGGAGATGCTTCTTTATGCAATCCAAAATTTCTGTTTTTCTTTTCCCTCTTTTTATACTTAGATTTATAGTATGTACAGTATCTTTTTTGAGGGGGGGGAGTTGAGTGGGATTGGGATTTTAGGATGGGGTGAAAATATCATGTATGTAACTATTTTGGTTCTTTTGGAATCTGCATTACTACTTTAATTATCATTACTACAGCTATGGAAAATTCTTAAAATATTAATTAAAAAAGAAAATGTCCTCTTCATCCACTTTATTCCTCAGAATTTTTGAATATCAGGCCACGCTTTTTATTATTTTGCTGGGATTTTAATACGTCTCTAAATATACTGGAGGGGGGGTAGGTGTGGGGGAGGGTGGAACAAATTGTAGGCAAATTGCATAAGTGTAAAACTAAAGTCAAGGTGATCTGATTTGCCCATCACTGTAGAATTGAACCCATGGGATTTAGATCATGTTCAAATGGCACCAAAGTAGATCATCCATGGTTTTAATGAATGACCAGGATGACTTTGAAGGATCAAATGGCGATCTCGTATTTCTCATGTTCTTGTCACCTGGTATTCAACACAAGAATATGCTTTGAAAGTTGTATTTCCTCTAGGTTGTAATCAGATGTATCAAAACATTGTAACAGCATTCCTACAGAATACAGCAGGTTACAGAGAGCAGAGATGGCAAAAGAAGTAAGGGCCCCATTTGATACATTTAAAAAAAAAGCAAGCAGGGTTGTAAATTTGTCTTAATTTAATTTTGGGAGATTAAAGAATAGATGATTCTTGAATAATTGGTGTACTCAAGAATTCCTGACTTGATCCCATAGTTTTCAAGTTGGGATAAAATAGATGATGTTGATACTGCAAGATAATTATGGCCATTACTATTACTAAATTTGGTCTTTTTTTAAATTCACATTGGATATTATCAAACTAATTCCTTTGTGGTTGTGTAGGAATTATAAATTACAAGGTTTATTTGCTGGGTACTCAGCTATGCTCGACCATTCAATATGATTTATTGAAACACATTTTTGATTTGTCCCCATATCCATTGTTCCTTCTAGTCCTAAGGACAATAAATTTAATAATTTTGACATTAATTGCATTTTGAGATGAAATTTCTCCTAATCTATCTTAAATTATCTCTCTTTCTCCCCCCACCCCACACCTTATTTTGATACTGTAACTCAAATTCTAGATTCCTTAGCCAGGAGAAATATCCTTTCCACATCCAACCTGTAGAAACCCTTTTGGTTGTTTTTCATATGGGAAGATGGGGAGACAGTGGTGGATTCCCCAAAAGTCACTGTTGAAGACACTGCTTTTATTTGATGCATTAAGAAGAGTGTGTGTCCTCAAGATCCAAATATTTTTTTTTACTTGGAAATATTTTTGACACAGAATTGAAATTAAATAAATATCAAAGAATTTATTAAAATAGCTAGAAAATGTGTGGCATTAACTTAAAGTCAGACTTGCATTTGAGAATGAATTGATGGTATTCTGAAATAGATAGTTGTATACCACTTGAAAAGATTACATATAATTTGTGTAATAAATTTGAAATTTTTCAAAAGATTTGGAAATCATATTTTCAAATTGTAGGAATTAGGTTGTGATAGCCCAACCTGAATCTGCTGATTCCTAAAAATTAAGAAACATTAGATTTTATTTGATAGTTTTAGTAAGTTTTTATAAATTATATCCAGATGTTCTCTTTTCTTTTTCTTTTCTATTGGGCTGTTGTGGCGGGTGGTGGGGGGAGGGGGAGGAAGATGGCAGGGAGTTTTTTTTCAAAAATCTCTATTTTTAATATTTTTGAATGAGAAATATATGTATGTTTTAATGCATATGTGAAATTAAATAAAATTTTCAAAAAAAAGTATGATTGGGGAGAAAAAAAAATGGAAGACCACCTCTCACTTGGAGACCTGTGCTGTGCATTGGCTGGCTAACAATCAGATGGCAGACAACATTTAATTCAAAAGAGTGGTGAAAACATTTGGATAAATTGGCACAGTTTGAAAGATGTACAGGAACTACCTGTGTGCCTTTATGTACAATTTTTTTTAAAGTAAAAGGGCCTTCTGAGGAAAAAAGATTAGTAAAGCATTAGGGATCTTGGAGAATTGCATTTTTTTTCTGGTCACCACACTTTAGGAAGAATATGAAGATCCTGGCAAACAAATGGCAGTGAAACAATGTATTTCTATTAGTGTTTGAGTAAAGGAATTTGGTGGTTCTTGTTGAAGAAGCAGTTGTGCTGAGGTTTGTTTGGTGCACTGATTTATATAAGGTAATTAGTTTTCATTAACAAAGTAGATAGAAGTACATTTAAGTGCTGGGGACACTGGATTAAAATGAGGAACAAACAATTTGGGAGATGTGAAGAAAAAAATTCACTTTATTTAATTATGGTAGAGGCACAGTTAATCAGGTCTTTTAAAGAAATTGGTTGAGGGAAAATAATTTAAATGGCTAAGGGGAAAAAAAGGGTATATTTATTATTTTATGAAAAGGCCACATGGACTAGTCACCACCTGTTCTGAAACTTGAACCCATAGCCTTCAAACTCTTTACCAACTGAGCCACAGTTGATGCCTAATAAACGCCATCAAAACTCATTTAACTTGCCATTTATTTCCCTGCTGTTATGGAGTCCTGCTGTGTGCAAGCTGGCTGTTGATATATAGTGAGAATAGAGAGTAATTTGTGGACACTTTTTATGTCCTAAGAACATTAATTACGCTTTGTAATAAGCTTGTTCTTGCAAAGATTGTTGTGCTATTTAATACAGCTTTTTGTCATGGGAAGGGGGAGAAACTCTGGTGAAGGTAGTCTATGCTGTCCATTGACTTTGGCTAGTAAAATTTTAAAATCAGAAGTAACTGTGTAGAATCAATTGTATTTGAATGTGATTTTAACATTTGGGTTTGTATTAGTTGTAGCTACTTGTCTAGCATTGGTAACCACAAAAACTGTGTTGTACTGGTGCAATAAAAGTGACTTTTGGAAGAAAATAATTATAATGTTTAAATTGGGTGCAAAAAAAAACTTCATTGATCTTGATTTTCTCTGAATGTGCTGAGAAGGAAAGTAAAAGTGAATTTATTTTCACTGAGAAGTAAATTAGTATTATGGATGCCAATTGGTTATTAAAATTTCAGCACTGAGTGCTAACCAGTTCACCCCAAGCAAAGAATTGGTCTAGTATTGAGACAGGTATTTAATGGAAACTAATTTTTCTCAAGCCAAGTAATGAATTCTACAGCAGTACTACAGTAAAATAACCAAACTCTTGTTTCATAATCACCTTTTTTTCCTATTATATATGGCATTAATTTGTGGTCCAAGAATGTTAATTTACCAGACTATTCACAAATCTGTGTTAATGTCAATTTGTCTTTATTTTTAAAAGAACATTTACAGCATATTGCTGATGTCTTAAACATTGAGTTGAAATTTTGATCTTTTCTATAGCATATCATTATTCAATTTTCTCTTCTATTAAAACTAATAACGAAGTGGGCATGAAGCTTAATTTACTGTCTCCAATAATATGTTGGATATTACTATTTCAATTATTACTGTTCCCATAGCATGGATAAAGGGCCTTCAAACATTCTGAAATGACTCACTGCATTCATTAATAAATTTGAATTTAGACATTCAGCACGGTAACAGGCCATTTTGGCTCACGGGTCTGTGCTGCCCAAATTACATCCTATTAACCTCCACCTCTAGTATGTTTTGAATAGTGGGAGAAAACAGAAGCCCCCAGAGAAAATCCACACAGACATGGGGAAAACGTACAAACTCCTTACAGACAGCGTGGGATTCAAACCCTGGTCTGGTCCCAATTGCTGTAAAGTGTCGGACTAACTGCTATGCCAACCGTGCCACCCTATTGAAACAATATTACCAAAATAGATTTTCAAGATTCTTTTATCCCAAGCTATGGTTGCATGCAATTTCAACTCGCCTTCCCATTCCCACATCAATATGTCCATCTCCTGCCTTCTCCATTGCCTGGGTGAGGCTCAGTGCAAACTAGAAGAATAATGTCTCCTGTCCCACTTGGATAGTGTACAGCCTAATGTATGAATATGGAATTTACAAGTTTTGATAACCTTCTCTTCCTGTCCTCATCACCCCTTTAAACCCCCCACTCCCCAACTCAACACTAAGCAGGTGAAACCAGATCTACCCCCTTTATTGCACCCTTTTAATTGAACAAAATGTATAATTTTGTGCATCTTTGCTATGAGATTTCTCTGCAGCATATTTGTCCATTCCTCTGTCTCGGAATGGGAACAGAGGTGCACCAAAGAAGAGGTACAAGGACTGCCTAAAGAAATCTCTTGGTGCCTGCCACATTGACCACCGCCAGTGGGCTGATATCACCTCAAACCGTGCATCTTGGTGCCTCACAGTTCGGCGGGCAGCAACCTCCTTTGAAGAAGACTGCAGAGCCCACCTCACTGACAAAAGATAAAGGAGGAAAAACCCAACACCCAACCCCAACCAACCAATTTTCCCTTTCAACCGCTGCAACCGTGTCTGCCTGTCCCGCATCGGACTTGTCAGCCACAAACGAGCCTGCAGCTGACATGGACATTACCCCTCCATAAATCTTCGTCCGCGAAGCCAAGCCAAAGAAGAAGAAATTTGTCCATTGCACCAATCATGGTCTATTGTTGTACAGGTAGTCCTCAACCTATGACTGTAATTGGGACCAAATGATTGGTTGTAACCAGGTTCACTCTATGCACATGCGCAGTCTTAACAAGGTCTTGAAGCTATTTTTCATAAACATTCTCAACAAATGAGCCTTTAATGAAGAATCTCAACATGGGTACTGTACAGTACCTTTAATAAAGATACTCAACGTGTGAACTTCAAGTACAAGTAAATAAAGAATCTCAACATACAGTACTATTCTTTTAATATGAAATATGTTCTGTATCTGTACAGTAGTTTTAATGAAGGTTGTGAATATTTGAACTTTAATTGGAAGTCTCTTCATCTGAACTTGATCCCGTCGCTGCACTTGTACTTGGCTGTGGCTCCTCAGTCATCGTCGTCTTCATGGATTGTTGGGCGGGGGGGGGGGGGGGGGGTTGATGAAGGACATTTGAAGAACATGTCTAAATTTATTTGCTCTGTTTATTTCTTATCATAAATTTGATGATAAGAATTTAAAGCGTCTTGAATTTGGCAATCAATCTTGGAATATCGTTCAAAATTCTGGTCCATGCTTCCAAACTCAGCAAGGACCTTATTCATTTGTGAAAATGCATTGAACAGCCTGTTCATCTTCCTCTCTCTTCCCTCTTTTCCTCTTTCACAATACATTCTTCTAATTCAATTAAGTCCTCATTGGTTAATTTCTTTGATTCAAAATCTAATAAACTCTTCCACATCTTCATTGTTGACTATCAATTCAAGATTCATTGCGAGCATCACATTGTTCTCTTTAATCTCGTCAAGTACACCATCCTCATTCAAGCTTGGGTGAACATAGTGTTTGAAACAGTGTTTCCAAATTCCATTCGTGCAGCTTCCTACAAAATTCTCCCATGCTGCAGTGATATTCTTGATGCAATTAAGAATGCTGTAACCTTTCCAAAAATCATGTTACAATATTTGATCATTGTTGGTTGCTGCTATGGCCTGCGGAAATGTTGAGCAAAAGAAACAAGCTTTAAAAGTCGCAATTGTCCATAGGCTGGATGATCGAGGTTGTGTTTCGTGGCAGAAATATCATGTTAACATCAGAATTAAGCCCCAACAAATGAGGGGGATGACCAGGTGCATTATCTCAAATTATTAGAATCTTGAAAGTGAAACTATTTTCTAAACAATATTGCTGAACATTTGGAATGAAACAGTTAGCAAACCAGCTTTCTAACTAAGCCATAGTTGTCTAGGCTTTAGGTTTGGATCTGTATTGGACAGGCAAGGTGTGCTTGTTAATGTTTTTGAATGAACATGGTCCTCAGAGCGGTAAATCAGGAAAGGCTTCTTCTTAAAAACTGCAACATTACCTCCCTGTAACAAGGTCACTAGACCCTTCAGTGGTTTAAATCCTGGCATCGTGCAAGCTTTTTTTATGGCTATACGTTCGTTCTGGCATCCTCTTCCAAAAAATATGTCCCATTTCGTCCACATTGAAAATGTGCTCTGGTTGATAAACTCCATCATGGATTAACTCATTCAGACTTTCAATTAACTTTTTGGCGACTCCTTCATCGGCACTTGCTGCTTCACCTGAGACTCGTACGTTGTGCAAGCTGTACCTTCTTTGAAATCTACTAAACCAGCCATTACTTGCAGCGAAGCTCCCAATTACTCCTTCCCCACTTGCTCCTTCAATGCCTCCAAAAGACTTTTAGCCTTTGTCTGAATCGTCCTTAAAGTTAGTGGCATGCACTTCAGAATTGGGTCTTCCAACCAGACCATTAATAACTTCTCCATCACCTGAACAGCCCCTTGTTGTTGCTTAGTTAAAATTGTGCTCTTCAAATGTACGGATTCTCCGACAGCCTCAAGTATTCTGTCTCCATCCCTTAAAATCATTGACGCGGTAGAATGCGACAACTGTAAAGTGCGTGAAATATCATTGACTTTTCTACCTTGGTCTTCTTGGTTAATGGCTTTCATTTTTACCTCCAAAGTTACAGTTTTTCTTGGTCTCTTAGTAGCTCTATCAGCAAGGAATATGTTTTTCCTCATGCTTGCCATGTCTAGCGTGGCTACAAAATGGCGACTGCACACATGGACTTACATTGCGCACGCGCAGACACTTATTTTTAAATTTTGGTCGTATGTGTGGGTAGTCGTAGGTCATAAGTCGAGAACTACCTGTATTTGCAGGTTTTGTCGTGTGTAGCTATTTTCCGTGGTGCCATTTAACCTGAGACAAACTCTCAACAGGCATCTTCTACAAACCCACCAACTCCCACAGATAACTCAGTGGTACCTCTTTGCACCCTGTCACCTGTAAGGATTCCATTCCTTTCTTTCAATTCCTCCATTTCTGTCCCCTCTACCCCCATCAATCAACTCAGACCTCACTGATATAACCTCCATAAACCCACACAACTGCTATGGCCCCCTCCACTCCAACTCGCAACAAGGGCAGGATTCCCATTGTCCTCACCTATCAGTCTCTGCATCCAACATATCATTCTCTGCCATTTCAGCTGCCTAACAAGATACCACCACCAAACACGTCTTCTGTGCTCCACCTTCTGCTTCCTCCATCTCCCTTCCCCTTGGCACTTGCACCTGTGACTGCAGGAGGCGCTCCGCTTGCACCTGTAACCGCAAATAGTCCTTCAAAGTGATCCAACACTTGTGAATCTGCTGGGATCATCTACTGCATTCAGTGCTTCTATTGTGGTCTCCTCTACATTGAAAAGATTGGACGCAAGCTGGAACATGATTTCATTGAGCACTTTGGCTCTGTCCACTGCATAAGTGGGGATCTCTTATTGGCCTATCATTTCAATTCCCCATCCCCTTTCCATGCTGATATATTTTTCCATGGTCTCATGTGCTGCCAGATAGAGACCACCCATAAATCTAAGGAACAATGTCTCTTATTTAACCTTGACTTCTCCAGTTTCCATCACTTCTCCCCCTCCCCCCCCATCTTTCTCCATGTCTCTCTTCCCTCTCTCTTTTGTCCAGCTCTGCACTTACAGATCCAAATTCACCCCCCACCCCTACCATCAATTCTTTCTCCATTCTTTTCTCCTGGCCTCTAATCCATATCCAGTTATCACCATTTTGTTTGTTGGTCTTGCTCATCCTCCTGCCATTTCTTTTATTCCGGTACCTACCTGCCTTGTTCTTGCCTTGAAAAAGAACTCAGGCCTGAAATTTGGAAATATATCTAACTCCTATGAATACTGCGAGACTTACTGAGTTCCTCCAGCATTTCAGTGTTTTACTACGGTTACAGCATCTGCAGACTTTTGTTTCACATTAATGCTCAACAGCCTGGTGTAAGATTGCTTATGGTACAGAGTGGAGAGCCAGCGAGATGACATCTGCTATTTATCTGTTGAGGGAAGCAAATTGAAGTTGGTTAGGTCCTTCCTGAAATAGGAGTTGATTTGCTCCATAACCTACCTCAAAGCACTTTATCACGACAGATGCAAGAGCCACCAGCTGGTAATTGTTACGGCAGGATAGATTGCTCTTGGCTCCAGTAAAATGGATGGCCTTTAGAAAAAGGCTGTAGCAATGAGAGGATGAAAATGATAGCTCACATAATTTTTAAAGACACAGCCAGGTCTGGATGTTCATGCTTTTGAAGATTCTTTTCATGTCAGCCTCAGTAACTAGGAGCACCGGGACTGGGAGCTTGTGAGGATGCATAATTAAAAAAAAAATTCTCTTTAGAAATGAGCATGGAAAGTGTTGAGCTCATGAGATGCTTTGCTGTTGTTCACACTACCTGGTTTTGCCTTGCAAGAAGAGAGGGCATGCAAGCCCAGCCACAACTATCAAGCATCTGCCAAATACTTCAGTTTGGTCCAGAATTGTCTTTTTTTTTTTTTTTTTTGCTGTGGTGATGGCCTTTCTCAGTTTGTACTTGGATTTCCTGCAGGCCTCTGAATTGCCTGATTTGAATGCCATTGCTCCTAGTTAATCTGTGGCTTCTGGTTAGGATACATCCAGATATTCTCTACTTTTTCTCTAATTTCCTGAAGTAGGTAACAACTGTAGCATATTCATTGAAGTCTGTTGCTTGGTCCTTCAGCATACCCCAAAGCTTCCTCAGACCAGCTCTGCCCAGTTTTCTCTACTGGTGCTGTGCTTTGTAGCTTTTGCCTGAATGTGGGAAGAAGCATAGTCAAATGGTCTAACTTTCCAAAGTACACATGAGGAATAGGGCAGTAGGTATTCTGTGGTAATATGGCAGTGGTTGAGAGTGTTCAATCTGCTAGTGTTGAAGACCTCCTGCTGGTAGCTTGAATTGTTCACTATTCAAGATTAATCTTTTTATAAATTAATTTCTTTTATGTTCTCTCCATATTCTTAGTTATTCACACTTTCATCTATTCCTTGATTTAATTATTAAAGACAGTGGGAGACAACTTTGGATTTTTAACCTACACAAACTCTTTGGGATGCACAGGAAATTAGAGCACCCAGAGGGAAACCCATGTAGTCATGAGAAGAACTTGCAAACACCATATAGATTGCACCAGAAATCAATATAGAATTTCAATTCCTTTAATGCAGAAACATTGGTCCCCATTCAGGGAGTAATTATTTATCTTGAATATCGGCTTTGGTTCTTTTTAATCATCTTACAAAAATGAGAAGTAGAGCTAGGATTTGGCTTTTGGCCCCTTAAGCTGCTTTGCCATCAATAAGCTCACATCTGCTCTAACTTAATATCCTTTGTTCATTGAGTTCCTCACCTCCAGACAACAATCAGTGAAGATTGGTAGGAACTTCTCCACAATCTCCATCAGTATGGGAGCAAAATAGGGCTGTGTTCTTAATCCCCTGCTCAACTCACTTTATTACACCTAAGACTGTGTGGCATGGTACAACAATAACATAATTTACAAATTTTTCAATGATTCCATGATAGTAGGTTGTATAAAGGAAGGGGATGAATCAGCATACAGGATGGAGATTGACAACTTGACTGAATGGTGCAACAACAACCTTGCACTCACAATGTCTCCAAAACTTAGGAGCTGATTGTTGACTTCAGGAAAAGAACAGCAGAGGTATACAATCCAGTGATCATGGGGGCATCAGAGGTGGAGAGTGCGAGCAAATTTGTTCTTGGGAGACACTATCTCGGAGGATCTTTCTTGCACTCAACACACCAATGGTATGAATAAAGCACATCAGTGCCTCTACTTCCTCAAGAGTTTGTGGAGATTTGGTATGACACCAGAAACCCTGGCAAATTTATACAGAAGTGTGGTAGAAAGTGTGCTGACTGGCAGTATCACAGTCTTGTAATAGTTTGTTCTTAGAAAATAGTAAACAGCACGTTTTCTTTGGTAAGGTGATACCTTTACTTCTTTCGTCTGACAGGAGTGGCGAAATTTCAACACTGAGTATATCACTATACAAAGTGTTCTTGATTACCCACTCAAAGCATGCTTACACATCCGAGGTTTTTATACCATTCTTAACACTTAAATCTTCTTTCTTTGGCTTGGCTTCGCGGACGAAGATTTATGGAGGGGGTAAAAAAGTCCACGTCAGCTGCAGGCTCGTTTGTGGCTGACCAGTCCGATGCGGGACAGGCAGACACGATTGCAGTGGTTGCAAGGGAAAATTGGTTGGTTGGGGTTGGGTGTTGGGTTTTTCCTCCTTTGCCTTTTGTCAGTGAGGTGGGCTCTGCGGTCTTCTTCAAAGGAGGCTGCTGCCCGCCAAACTGTGAGGCGCCAAGATGCACGGTTTGAGGCGTTATCAGCCCACTGGCGGTGGTCAATGTGGCAGGCACCAAGAGATTTCTTTAGGCAGTCCTTGTACCTTTTCTTTGGTGCACCTCTGTCACGGTGGCCAGTGGAGAGCTCGCCATATAATACGATCTTGGGAAGGCGATGGTCCTCCATTCTGGAGACGTGACCCATCCAGTTCAGCTGCACCATGTGGACTTATTTTCTTTATGCAGCTACCATCTAATAAGCAGTTTCGATGCCATTCACTCTAACTAGTGATTATGTATTTTGTAGTCTAGCAGTTTTAACCTATTTAAACATGCTCCTTTATAAGGAGTTTTTTTTCACTTCATTTAAAGAATTTCTGCAGTTGATATAATGTTCTTGTCACATCAATAATTCTGTTCAAATTATTCTTTATACAGTTTTGTAAAGGCATTTTATCAATCATACGAGTCTGGTAGGAAACACCAATATCCCTGAGCATAAAGCCCTCCAAAAGGTTGTGGACACAGCCCAGAACATTACAGGCAAAACTCTCCCCACTATTGAGAACATCTACAGGGAGTGCTGCTGTCAGAGAGCAGTAGTAATCATCAAAGACCCTCACCACCCAGCACACACTCTGTTCTCGTTGCTGCCATCATGAAAGAGCTATAGGTGCCACAAGACTCATGCCCCAGGTTCAGGAACAGCTGCTGCCCCTCCCTCATCAGACTCCTCAACCACAAACTCACACTCATTTAAGGACTCTTGTGCAATTTATTGATTTTTCTTTTTGTTCCCTCTGCATTGCACAATCAGTTTGTTTACATGTTTTACACTATGTACAGTTTATTTTATGCACTATAAATTTGTGGTAATTCTACCCGCAGGAAAAGGAATGTGATTTTTGTACTCTTGACAATAAATCGGATATCCAAATATCTATCCATATCTGCCTTCAAGGTTCTGAGAGACTAAAGGTGTTTTCATATAGTCAGCTTCCACATGGAGGCTGACTTGAAAGCTGAATGAAAAGGTATTTTTTACCTTTTCATGTAGGCCCAGAAAAGCCTGCTCTGATGAGGCGTTAAGGAGGCGTGGCTACTGGTGCCATGATGCCATACATGCCAAGCAATGGCTGACTTCATTACCCATAATCCCCCATGCAGCTGGAACCACTCTGTCAACTAATGGTTCCATCTGTGTGGGGATTATAGGTAATGAAGTTGGCCATTACTCAGCAAAGTGTCAAACGACCCTGAAACACCAAGGTTGTTCAACATTGCAAAATGTGTCGGCAGCAGCATCAAGAAATTTAAACCTTTGTGTATGTCTCCTCATTGAAGCAGGGTGCCGAAAAGCCATGCATGACTGCTCCGGTGTTGGTCTGGCTGCCAGTGTTTGGCTGGGGTAGGGTGGCGGGAATGTGCTGAGTGGTGGCAGTGGATGTTGAGCGGTTGGCGAGTGCTGAGCAGGACTCCGCTGCTGCCAGGTCACCTGTGGCTCCTGGGTCGCGGGCTGATGAAGTAATCAGCTCATCCCTTTAGAGCCGTGCTAAACGGTTCCCAGTTAATAGATCCCTAGTAGGGCCTTCGCCTCGGCCCTGGCATTAGGGTCGAGGAGGATTGCTTGAGGCACATCAAATGTGGACATGCCACATCCATGGAAGTAAGTGGAGTGAGGTAGAAGTAGATAATATCTGCCTTTACACTTGGTCTTTTCTCCACCATGAGAAGGCTTTAAGCCCTTGCTGACCTTTAATAAAGATATGCTGGCCTGTCGATTAAGAAATGTCCTTTTGCCTAATTCCTAAATGACAGCATCATATTTTAATACTGTAACCCTGGATCTAGATGCCCCAGAAAGGGGAAACCTCTGCTGCAAACATTCCTCAAGCTTTTTAATTTCAGCAAGATTATCTTTAAACTCAAAAGTATATGGCCATATGTTTTATTCTCGTAGGACAGTCCACAGAAGGTTCAGGCCATTGCTGAGACTGCTCTAGGTTGATGTTCCAATGAATATTGCAATATCTCTGAAACAAAAAATTCTTCCTGTCTTTGCTGATTGGTTAAAGATGCTGTGGCATGAGTCAAAGATCAAACGCATTCTCTAGAGATGCTGGGTAGTATTTATACCCAAAGCAACCGTCAAGGCACATCATCTGATTCTTTTTCACTTTTCTATCTATGAATTGATGCACATAAGCGCTGTAGTAATAAATAGTTCATTTACATTTTCAATGCAGCGAGTCTTTTGTGTTTACCAAAATACTTCATTTATTATGAAATGCACTGTTCTTAACCCTGTGAAAACCAATGCCACACATAGTCATTATTTTAAAAAGGGCAGACATTTTAACATGTCCTTTGAACATTTTCTCCTGCACCTTTTACTTTTTTTCATAAATACATGGACACAGAGTTTACCATTTTTTTTCTGTTTTCGTTCTATTTGTAGGCTGGACAGGTTTAGACGAGGATGAAGATGCTCATGTTTGGGAAGACAATTGGGATGATGACAATGTGGAAGATGACTTTTCAAACCAATTAAGGTAACATTCACTCCAGGCTTCCCTGCATTATAAATGTCTGACTTGTATAAGAACAAGCAAGCTCCCATAATGTCATTAAATTCAAAAGTCGGTGGGCATTCATTCATTCCAACAAATAGAAAAGCTAGTTTTTCCCTCCCTCTCTCCACTTGTATTAATGAGTCTTTGTTAGTGTTATTCCATTAACATTTTAAAGCATGCTGGAGTCCAGAAGTTTATCTAGAACACCCATGCCAATACTGTCATTTTCAATAGTAGTACTAGATTAGATTTTCTATCAACGAGTTGTGCAACACCAAATCCCTCAGCCTTGCCATATATAATGAGGTCGAAACTCAGATTAATTGCATACCTGGGTCCGTGCAACTGTAACTGCAAAATTACTTCAATGGCAGCTTAGTTCATGTTTTATTTTAGAGTATGAAAGCAAAAATGCTGCACTTAGTGTCTTTAGTTCTTTTCCAAGTTACATTCCTTTTTAAAATATAATCCACATTAATTTCTTAAATTGTTTCTGGATTGATGTTAAGGAACTCTGATAATTAGGAATGTAAATAAGTAACGGTTAATTATTTAAATTCAATTATTCGATTAGTTAGAGGAAGACATTGGAAATGAGGAAAAGAATGAACAGTATGATTCCATGGATTTTTTTTTAAAAAGGGAGACTCAATGGCTGATTTTTAATTGCAGGGCAGATTAATTTTTTTGTCCTATTTCATGACCTGCTATAATGAATGTTGGGTGGAATGTTTTGAGATTTAAATATGCCAATTGGAGTTGTGGAAATACTTACATTTTTTAATGGTGATGGGACTTCATGAGGAAGATTTTTAAAGGAATCACCATCTAAAAATAAATAGAAAAAATAAATATATTTACTGCTTGGGGAGAATGTCATCCCTTCACCTCTTCATGATCTTTTGTCATAATGTTAACAGGATTGTCTATCATCTGGATCATTCAGATAGACTTAACAGTATTAATGGAAACTGGTAGGGATTAATTCAGGTTTTATTTTAATTAGCTGCTGATACTGGTCTTCAAGTCATTTGAGCAGGGTGCAAAACTTCCAGCAAATTGACTGGTAGCTTTTTGTTCTCTGTAATGTAAAGATAAGATTACTTTCTTTGAGAGGCACAGCTCGGATTGAGTTTTAAAGCTAATAAACCTGGATTGGAGTATTCTGCCAGTCATGATCTTGCATGGCAGTTTCCTGAACTTCAGACCCAAAGTGATGGTTCTCCAGAGACTGAGGATGGAGTGGTGAAATATTTCTTCTCAAGTCAGAGAACTTCATCTATTTTGATATTAAAGAAAATAAATACATTGTATACATTGTTTCCCATCTGTAGTATTTTTCAGTTAAAAATTGCATGTGATTTGTGATTTATTTCTTTTTTTACTTTTCCCTAAGATACTTTTCGGTATAATTTATTTTTAATTTTGTAACTATTTACCCATTTATGCTCCAATTTATAAAAGTTCCATCTGTTGACGTTTCTTTTTTTTTGAGGGTCAAAGTCAAGACAAATGTGATTCTGAGGAACTGATTAAAAATGTTTCAATTAAAATCTTGTCTTCAAAATGTTCCTCTCCAAATATCTTCGGTATCCATTCTTGAAAAAAGCGAATCACTTTTGATTCCTTCTTTACTTTTGAATAATCCCACTATTTTAAGATTTTCTTCTGCTATAATTTTCCAAAATATCAACTTTCTCCAACAATTTTTCATTCATTGAGATTAAACTAGTCATCGAATCTTCAGACATATTAGATCTATCTTTAATACATTGCACTTCCTATCGAACATCTTGATCCTTATTTTCCAACTTATCCATCCTTTGTGTAACATTATTCATCACCTTCATGGATTATCCACTTTAACTGTCAAATCTGTTTTAACTTCTGACAGAAATTTAAAATTATTTTCCAAAGTCAAATTAATTTTAATTTGAAGTTTATCAATTTTACGTTCAATCTTACTTATTTCTTAAGTTTTTCTTCCCTCTGGTCTGTTCCTCTTCTGAATTTGAGGTATCATCTTCACATGATGCCATGAGGGACGACACACAACCTCACGACTCCAGTAGGATTAGTTTAAAAAAAAAATCTATTTAGAAAAGTAGTAAAAGAAAATTATTTTAAAGTTAGTATAAAGCATCTAACTTGAATTTTTAAGATGTCACCTAAGAAACAAAAAAAACCTAAGCCATCTCCTACTAAGAAGTCGGAAGAGAAGAATAAAAAAACAAACTGGGCCTACCTTATCGTCGAAGCAAGCCGCTGAAGTACTTTCTGGATCCGCCAGCGAGGTCCCGGGAGAGGGACCTTCCTCCAGAGTCACCTTCACGTCGAGCTGTAAAGAGGGAGCCAGAGAAAAACCTAAAACTGTATTACACATGGGCGAGAAGTCGGACATGTGCAGTGCAATGGAAAAGAAAGTTGAGAAAAAAATTCAGACTCCTAAAGGGACAGCCCAGCAAGTCAACTTCAGAGCATGAAGGAGACACAAGCCCAGTGGGAGAAGCTTCAGAAGAGTATGAAAGTGACCATTTCTTCAGTTGTAGTTATGGTAGTAAGTTAAGAACTACCTGTAGATGTAAAGCCACAACAAATATTTTCTTTGGAGGGAAAGAAATGTCAGTTTCATCTGTATTAATTAACCTTTTTCATATTGCTAAGTGGATTGCTGTGATAGTCTCTGTGAGCATGAAATCTTAGAATCATACATTGTAGAAGCAAATTATTTAGCTTATTTGCTAATACTAATTTATTCAGTTTTATTTTCTTCATAGTGCAACAGTTTTTCTCCTAAATGTTTATAACTTCCTTTGAAAGATGCTGCTGAATCCATTTCCAAACATGTATTATGTGCTGCAGGTTACAACAACTAGGTCTAGATTGATTTTCTAAAAAATTATTTTATATTAATATTAGATTTTTTTTGTCTTTGAGTCCAATAATTTATCCAATAGTTTAAAGGTCGTTGCTTTGTCTTATCCTTTCCTGGTACTGAGACCTCTTCTTCCAATTTATTTTCAACAGTTCCACATTAGAAAAACTTTTTCGCAGGTTAGAAAACTATAGATGTTGTGGAAATTTCTGCCTTGGTTCTTGTTTAGGAATTAAGTAAATGGTGCTGTTGTACTACCCTTGCATTTTATCAAGGAGATATTTTGTATCTTGGCACATTACTTTGAAGAGGGTGTGTGGTTTGCTCGACTTCATTGGCCCGGGATTGATCATAAAGTTAGGAAGGTCATGTTGCAGCTATATAAAGCTTTGGTTGTGCCACACTAGAAATATTGTGTGCAATTCTGGTCATTTCTTTATAGGTAGGATTTGGAGGCTTTGGAAGGTTACGGAAGAGATCTGCCAAGACATTGCCTGGGCTAGAGGATGTGAGCTATAAGAAGTTGGGCAAACTTGAATGGTTTTATCTGGAGCATCAAAGGATGAGAGGAGACCTGATAGAGATTTATAAAATGATGAGGCATTGATAAGGTAGACAAGCCAGAATCTTTTTTCCATTGTGGGGGGGGGGGGGGGGGAGAAAAAAATGTTCTAAAGGACGTGCATTTAAAGTGAAGCAGAGAATTAAAGGAGATGTGCGGAGCAAGTTTTTTTTTAATAAACCGAGTGGAAATTGGCTGGCAGGAGTAGTGGTGGAAGCAGATACTATAAATAATGTTCAATATGTTTCACCTCGCCACAGCGGTGATTGAGCCAGTGTTCCGGGTGGTGAGCACAACCAAAATCCAGCAGCCCGCGCACTGACCCCAACAAGTGAACCAGCGGGTAAATGGCCAGCGTAGCTTAAAGGCCAGTGACCCCAAAATGCCACTGGCCTTGCTGCGCAGCCAACAGACAGGGACAGCACGTGGAGAAGGGCATTGCTATTCAGGAAAGTATCTGCGTGCGGGAAACCCTCTTTTGTTATGCATGTTGTGACATCATCCAAAGGGGACAAGGCAGGAACAGTGCAAGTCTAAAAGTCAGTCCTGAGCTCTAATAAAACAGAGAACTTAACCTGACTACACTACATGTGTGTCTTCTTTTGAGTAGCATGTGACAACAAAAAGACTGTTGGGCCACTGGGTGTGGGGCCACTGGGTGTGGGGCCACTGGGTGTGGGGCCACTGGGTGTGGGGCCACTGGGTGTGGGGCCACTGGGCCTGGGGCCACTGGGCCTGGGGCCACTGGGCCTGGGGCCACTGGGCCTGGGGCCACTGGGCCTGGGGCCACTGGGCCTGGGGCCACTGGGCCTGGGGCCACTGGGCCTGGGGCCACTGGGCCTGGGGCCACTGGGCCTGGGGCCACTGGGCCTGGGGCCACTGGGCCTGGGGCCACTGGGCCTGGGGCCACTGGGCCTGGGGCCACTGGGCCTGGGGCCACTGGGCCTGGGGCCACTGGGCCTGGGGCCACTGGGCCTGGGGCCACTGGGCCTGGGGCCACTGGGCCTGGGGCCACTGGGCCTGGGGCCACTGGGCCTGGGGCCACTGGGCCTGGGGCCACTGGGCCTGGGGCCACTGGGCCTGGGGCCACTGGGCCTGGGGCCACTGGGCCTGGGGCCACTGGGCCTGGGGCCACTGGGCCTGGGGCCACTGGGCCTGGGGCCACTGGGCCTGGGGCCACTGGGCCTGGGGCCACTGGGCCTGGGGCCACTGGGCCTGGGGCCACTGGGCCTGGGGCCACTGGGCCTGGGGCCACTGGGCCTGGGGCCACTGGGCCTGGGGCCACTGGGCCTGGGGCCACTGGGCCTGGGGCCACTGGGCCTGGGGCCACTGGGCCTGGGGCCACTGGGCCTGGGGCCACTGGGCCTGGGGCCACTGGGCCTGGGGCCACTGGGCCTGGGGCCACTGGGCCTGGGGCCACTGGGCCTGCAAACAGCAGAGGTTTATTCTAACTTGAATGTAATGTTCAGCACATATTCTGTGCACTGATTGCCTTGATTTATTAACTGTTAATTTCTGTTATTAACCTTAAATTTTCAATCTTTGGCTAAGCTTAGTACCATTTGATTATAATTTTTGTCAATGAGCTTGAAAAGATTAAGAAAATAAATCTTGACTGAATATTACCTACAAACCTAGGGACTGTTTAATATGTATTCTAGATCTTGATCATTTTCATATTAGAAGACAAATGTAAAGTTATTTAATTTTATTTTTCAGAGCTGAACTAGAAAAATTTGGATACAAGATGGAAACATCATAGCTGAAGTGATGCTACAAGATGTGGCTTGAAGATGTAGAATAAAAAAATGTTTGAAATAGTTCACTGGTACCACGACTTCATAAAGAATGAAAAGTTGCATAATATTCTGTTGTGAACACTTTTTCCTTTGAATTCTGTTTTATTTTCTAAAATAAAATTTTTAAATGTGTAATGTGAAATGTATTGAAATTTCCTAGACTTGACAACGGTCACATTCTCAGTGTTAAACTGCATCTAGCTGTGGACAAATTCTTCACCCAAAATTGTGTAGATTTCCCTCTGATTTTTTTTGAGGTAGAAAGTGCAAGAGTTTACTTACCAAATATTTTGGGAATGAGATGATTTTGACCATATTTGTGCCAGTTTTAAAACTACTGAACTCTGAAGTGGAATATGTCATAAATATAATAATTTAAAAGGAATGCTGAAGTTCATTTAATTTAGCTTGCATCTTTTAACTTGAGCAGCTTATTTGCATTTGTTTGAGTAGGAAGACTGGATATTCAGCTTTAAGAAAATAAAATTCAACTTGTGACTAAGCTTTTGGTTAGCATGTATTTCATCCTTTGATGTTGCCTTGGAAGTACTTTTAATAAGTTCCTAATCACAAGTATCATAAACATTCAAGTTGCAGAAATATAAAACCGGTAGAAACATTCTATTAATGATAAATTGAATTAAGGGAATGGGTGCAAACTGAAAAGTTAACTTCAGAATTCATATCAAGAAGTGCTTTGTTCAAATATTATTTGGAAAGGGTGACACGGTTAGTGCAATACAGCGCCAGTGACCTGGGTTCGAATCTGCCTCTGTCAAAAAGGAGTTTGTAACATTCTCCCCTTGTCTGCATGGGTTTCCTCCTATCCTTCAAAAATAAAGGTAAATTGGAGCATTTGGGCAGCATGAGCTCATGTGTTTTCATTTTTAAACATCTTGTGCCTATACTAAAAAGGAGGAAATTATGTATCCATGGAAGTTTGAGGCAGATAGGCAATGTATCCTTTTTATACTTGTGATAATTTAGTCTCCTATACCTCAAATAAAAATAGTTTTCTTGTGCCTCTCAAGGTAGAAGAGAACTTTCCTCCACTTATGATTTTCTTTAGTTCTGTGATGGCTGCTGAGACCAAGGTGGCAGGTTACTAATTGGGTGGGATGACAAGCTTGTGAGGTGGTCCACTCCTGCCATTTACCCAGGACTTCTTTAGGGTCAGATGGTTCAGAGTACTATTCCATATGTTACATCTCTACTTTTGAGCATCAGTTGTGATGATGTTGCTTTTCTTCAAGGAAGCCTTGAACGAGTAGCATGGTTCGTGTAGTAGTTAGTGCAATGCTATTACATTACCAATGATCCGGATTGAAATCTGGCACTGTGCAAGGAGTATGTACATTCTCCCTGTGACATGTATTGGTTTCCTCTGGGTGGTCTGTTTTCTTTTACCCTCCAAAAACATGGGGTTTGTAGGTTAGTTGGTGTATTTGGGGCAGCATGGGCTAGTGAGCTGAGGAGGCCTGTTGCTCTGCTGTATCTCTACATTTAACAAAAATCAATGAATCATTTTCTTTATTCACCTAGCAATCTCTTCCCCGGACAGAGCTGCAAATGGCTATTTTGTGTTTAGTGCCTAGTGTAGAAATGATGTAGCCTATCCAGTTGGAGAGACAAGAGACTTTTTTGTTTTGCCTGTGTCTTTTGGAGGAACTTAAGGCAAACAGCATCAGGATGGGGAAAGAGAATCCCAATGATGCTGCTTGATGCAGACTTTTTAACCCGTCCAATGAGTAAAATAGTCTCTGTTGGGATTGTTAGCCTGGGATTGTTCTGCCAACCTATTCAATCAATTGGAGAATTTTGCTGAGATGACATAACAATTGCCTTGAGGTATCTACTATAATTAATTGTCAGGTTCTTGGAAACATTACTGCTGCAGGGAGACCATGAGCTTTGTGCCTGATCTAGATTTCCAAATATTCTTCAATAAACCACATGATTTAATCATCCATGTCTGGTGAGAGGTGGTTTCTGAGATACAAAGGTGGACCAGATTTTCCAGAGTGTCATCATGAACCTTTATTATTGAAGGACCATATAGTGCAGCAGGAGAAGGTTAACAGAGGGTCTTGTGGGTGTTGAGTGACCTTTGCTCATTGCCAAAACATGCCCATTTGAAGTCAGCTACTTTAGTAAATTTTTCAGAATACATACTGCATGAATCTCGCAGTTTCATTTGGAATTATTTCCTATGGGGAGAATCATTCATTATAAATGTATGAAACAGAAGAGAATTTAATAAACAAATGGCAACTCCATTTTATGCTCCAATACTGGCATTGTCAATTCCACCATTTGAGTAAACCTGCCACCAAGATTCTTCTTATTTGTTGACTATTTTCAATGCTTCATTCTTTTCTCGTGCTAAATGATAACTTTAATATTTTGGATAATAAGCAGATAATTTTGAATCTATATTTAATTGGTCCTAATCCCCATTGTTAGCAAACTTAAATACAGTATTGTATTGAAAATAGAAGCTAAACATATGCTGTTGATGTTCACTGGGTTGACTAGTATCTGTAATTAATATTTCAGATCAACCTTAACACCATGTAACTTGTTTATTTCTTTGAGCAATGCTTCTACTTTCAGAAGCATCAAATTGTATACAATTTTTAAAAATGGAAATTAGATCCAGATTTTAAATTGGTCTGTGACTTGGAATGCCCATCTTGTCCAATTGTCCATTCGTGACCAAAATTCACATCTTCGAAAAATAGTGTTATGGTAAAATACAAATGATGTGAAGAGTAAAATAGTTGCCAGATTGCATGGAATGCCTCAAAACTAATGATATTAAGCAATGTGAATATACTTGAGATGTTGGGATTTTCATCTGATCATGAATATCTCTTGTACATTTGTCTTTTATGTACCTCAGGTTAAATATAAAGAGAATGGCAGTGTTATTTGCATTGTGAACATCATGTAAGTAATATCTGAGAGAGGAAAAAAATAATTATTTTCTCTACATTTAGTAATAATAAGATTCCAGATTAAAAGATACTATTGCATCTGTTCAGTGATTTATGGAATTTTGGGGAACATTTCTGCTTACCATTTGGGTGGTTGATTTTGGTACATTTCACCAATGCATCAAACTCATTGGTGCATTGACATTTTCTGTAAAAAAAAAAAAATCCACTAGCTAATTTCATTCTCTTAAATTGCTTGAAACAAAAACCATTGAATTTAATTCATAATTGTATCTTACAATATTTGCATATTTTTTGATAGATAATTCATTTATTTGACCAGTACAGCTTCCATATTGTATTCATAACAAGTTTTCCATACTTGTACTTATCACTGAAATATTAAAATATAAGTAACAGTTGCCTTGTAAATATCTATTATTTAAGGTGTGGGTATATCACAGGGGAAAAGATCTGCAGGGGAATAGAGGAAGAGTGAATATAGGATTTAAATGCAAGGAATTTTATAATTGAGCCATTGCCCAACCAGCAGAACAGGGTGGTGAATAAAAGGGTTGTAAGTTATCCAATAAATCAATTCTCATTCAATAAGATTGGAACTGGTGTACTATTTTATTAGATTTTTATTTTTAATGAACAGATGCAATTTTCTGGACTTGGAAACCCAGCAAGGTGAAAATGCATTACTTAGTCAGACTGGTGAAGCATGAAGTATTTTTTGTAACATCCTGCATCAGCTAGCTTCTCCAAAATCATCTCTGTTCCACCTTTTGATTTCCAATTCCTTTGACAATGCTTCAACTTTGCCCCTATCTCTGAACTTCCCCCAAACCAGTGTGATTTCCACTCCTGCACTCCTCAGATGTCCAGCATCTACTATTAATCCCTCTCTAACTGTGTTCTCCATCATTACCCTACCTATATTCATTGATTTCAATCTCCCATGTGGTTGCCTTATGTCCTACTACTAATCTATGATCTGCACCCTGCCTGTTTGACTGGATGACTGACAGTCAATTTGTCCATCTGGGGAGAATATGAAAGCTAATCTGTATTTCTGCTGGACATCTGGGAAATCCATATTTCCTGTTTCTAGTCTGGAAATTCTTGAGTTAATGGAGCTTGTATTCCTGTATTTGATTTGTTTTACCTAATTCCAAGTTTAATTGCCAGTGTACAGTGGTAGTATCTTCATTCCACAGAGGTGGTTCAGAGTTCATGCCTTCATATTGTTTTAAAATTGGCTAGAACATTTGATCTAAATGTTGAAAAAGAATAACAAAAAAATCTTAAACACCTAAGTTTCAAATGTGTGAATTCACTTGGTCCTCAATAACATACGATGAGTAAATCTGACCAATGTAATTAAATACAGAATGACTTGTGAACATGGTTTGAAGTTTGTTGCTCTTCTGAACCAAAATGTTAGGGGTTCAAGGCAGCTCAGTAACTGGAACTTGTAGTTCAGTGCATTAGGGGAAGTTGTTTTGGTGCCATCTTCCCTCTTGGGTGTCTTAACAAAAATAAAACCCCATTGTTCAATTTTTAGATGAACAGGAAAATTTTCCTTGGATACTTACCCATCAACCAATACTAAGTCATTATTTGGTCATGGCTCATTGACATTTTTTGGACTATTCTGTCTTCAAATTGTTTGCTGTCTTTCCCAAATTAAAGGTCTGACGTGTGTTTCAGCGAGTTCTTAATTGCCTATAAAGCAGTGTGTGACATCTTGAGATTAATGGGGTGGTTATTTGTGCATTGTATTCAGCACAGAGAAATGATTATTGGTGCATGATGCACCAAACAGAGAACTGTTTATTAGTATGTATATAACACAGTGTATGTTACACTGAATAGGATTGTTTTTAATCCCTAAAAGATAAATGAAGACCAAGACATTTGAGGGGAGTTTTCATTTTTTTTAATATATACTTAATGTTCTCTAAATAAAACCAGCTGCAGCAAATGGCAATAAAAGCAAAAGTTCAAACTTTGAGGATCTGTTTTTTTATTTTCTTTCTGGCATTGGCTAAATTCAAACTCTGAATGAATATGACAAATTCATTCATTACACTTGTTTCTTTACAGGATGCATATGTTTGTTCAGCCTGTTATATATTTTGAACTTTTTCCTTTTTAAAAATTTTGAGTTTAACATACAAGCATAAATACAGGATTGATAATTACATAATAATTCATTTGTACACAAGTAAGCACATAAAAAAAGCCAATGAAAAAAAATTCTTATACCTCAATAACATTTAATTGAAATGATCTCTGCAGTCATGTTAAACCCACTTGTTGAAATAACTTGTATAAAAATAAAAAAAAAATTAAAAAATCAATATTTATGTGGAACAACTGGCAACCCCAGGAGAACAAGCAATGAACCACTGGAGCATACAATAACTTGTAGCGGCCGTGCAGCAGGCTGAATGAGCGCAGTGTCACAAACCATCACCAGTACTGTTCTGCAGGCCACGGAAAAACGAAATAAACAGGTAAATACTCACCTAACAGCGATACTGCGTGCTCGAGAATGATGCGTTGTCCTACTGAAGTATCCTGCTGGAAGGCACAGGACACTCACAAGGATCAATTTAAACCTACTGGTCCCGTGGATCGGAAGCACTCCAGTAGCAATGTCCCACCTTGCCCCAGGACATGCAGGGTACAAAAGAAGATTGTAAAACCTGAATAAAGTCAGTCTTGAGTTGACATCTGGTGTGTGTGTGTATTACTTTAATAGCTCAACCATAGTAGCTGCTTAATTCTTCCAATTATAAAATATTCTAAAAATGGCCCTCACAATTTCATAAATTAAAACTTTCTATCTTTAATATTGTGTATAAGCCTGCTGTCCATAATGACACCCATGGCATGATGTCACCCATATGTATCTCTATGGCAGTAGCCATGTTAGTTTGATGGTCTCTGAGTCCTAATTTTGTAAGTGCATACACAACAAATGTATCTAATTTTTTGTAAACTTAAATAGGACATTATGTCATATAACCCCTGTCTATGCGAAAAGGATAAATCATCTTTCCATTTCAATAAAATTGCTCATCTGGTTATCAATGTGATAAAAGCTAAAAGTTTTTCCTGGCATGCAGATGTGTTTATCTGAAACATGAGAAAAACCAACCCAAAATCTCTCTAAATTTGGGCACTCCCAAACATATGGATCAGAGAAGCTTTAAAAAATTTTACATTTCTCACATAATGGATCAATATCTGCATAAAATCTAGATAAGTTGAGTTTGGACATGTGAATTAAAAGCAGTGTCTTGCACAAAATGAGGGATCATTAATCAAAACGAGCAAAGTACCAATCTTCATCTGAAAATGTTAAGTTCGAATCTTATTTCCAATCACTCTTGATCCCAGCCATGGGAACTGAATATCAATCCAATAAAATATTATAAATACATGATGTTAATCCACCACAAAAATAAAACCATAAATTAAAAAAAATAATCAAGAATATTACTGTTGGAAATTCATGGAAAAACCAAAAGCTTAGACTGAACAAAATATCTAATTTGTAAATATCTTTTTTAAAAAGTGTCTATTGTAAAGATTAAATTTATCTGATAATTGTTTCAAAGAGGCAAAATTATCTCGAATAAATTAAATTAAAACTTTGAATACCTATTCCTTGAAACCTGCATCCAACAAAGATGGTTGAAAAAAATAATTAGGACTAGCCAATGTAAAACCATTAATCCCTAAAAAAAATTCCTAAATTAAGCCCAAATTCTCAACCTGTTTCTCATTAACGGAATATGTGTTAATTTGGAAAAGGAAAATGGCAAAAAAAAACTAAAATGTTTTGAACTTTTTAAAATCTCTTCTTTGGAATTCTGAATTAGAAATTCTTCTTACCCTGGGATGAAACATTTGGATTTGTTTTGCATCTAATTAACTCATTGCATCATTAGCGCATTGTGCAAATCAACTGAGCTGGTGTTCCAGATAGAGCTCTGATCACAGCTGGGATGTAAGCATCTGTAACACTGAAAATGACCTAAATGTCATAGTAGGTACTGTGAAGTGCTGTTTTTTTAGTGTTGCCATTGATACATAATACATCAAACTTTATAAATCAAACTCAATGTAGATGAGAAAAATCTGACTTCTGGGATAATTTCTGAACTTCATAGTCACAGCACCAACAAATGTTGATACTGCACACAATTGAGTATTGGTTCATTTCCTTCCTTTCAAAGGAATTAAAGAAGATCGCAGCTTGGTAAGTGCCATGCTGCGGATGTTGGGTTTGTCACGATGATTTTTCTGGTCCCTCTGGAAACAACAGCTTTCTCAGCATGTAGTTGGTGTTTTCTGTTCTGCTGACCTACCCACTCCACTGTGAAGCAAACACATTCTCAGGCCACACAGCAGGTACCAATTCATTTTTTTGTAGAAAGGTATTTTGTGAACTGAGAAGCTGAGTCGTTGTGAATGTTAGCTTTGCCATCCTCCTCCTTAATGAGTTGCGGTTGATGTCACTTTTAGAATTCTCCATGGAGCACCTCGCATGACTTTACTAATACTTCCTCCTCTTTAGAATTCAGAGACTGACTTCCCTCATCCATAAGGAAGGCATAAAATACTATGAACAGCTACTGAAAGTGCAGCAAATCAGTGTAAGTTTTCATTTTATTAATTTTCTATCCACAACCTTTAAGTGGATATACATGACCAAACCCAGCAAATAAAGTTGGGATGAGGTTCGGATCAGAAAGGGAGTTGAGGAGAGAAATCTATTGCCATGTGTAGTTTTTATTTGTTAAAACTTATGTAAACTTTGTATAAAAGAGATTGGTTAAATTTATAAATTTTATAATTAATATTACATAAGTCAATACTCAATATGAAATTATGTGAAATTCTAATAATCTATGATATAGAATTTTAAAGAATTGTTCCCAATGTTATTGTAGTTCTGGACACTCCCAGAACATATGAATCAGAGATCTCAAAAATTTTACATTTGTCACATAGTGGATTAACATAAGGATAAAAACGAAATGATCTAACTTTGTACAGATGTATCTTATGTTCAACTTTAAATTGTATTAAACAATGTCATGCACAGAATAAAATATTATTAATCAGATCAAGTGTATTATCCCAATTTTCATCTGAGAGGATTTCCATGAATTCCACTCAAAAAAAGAATGGTAGCTTTTACTTTATTGATGGCCAGATAAGCAATTTTCATAAGATGGAAAGACAGTGTAGCACCAACTTGTGTGCAATAGTTACAGGATGTTATGTCGACTTTGGAGAAAATAAGATATAATGTTAAAGAACAAGGTTGAATCTGACGAGATATGGGGCCCATTCATGGACTATTATCATAATTTGATTACTTAGACAGGGGTGCTCTGGGGGTTTTCTATCCGATGTCCGAGAGTTGATGCTCGATTCTTTATAATTTATTTGCTGGTGACCATGTTTAGCGGGAGGGATTAGATTAGTATGGGTTTTTTTCTTTTCTTTGTTCTTTTCTATAACTAGAAGAGATTGGTCTATTTAGATAATCACAATGTATATCTCAATATTAGAACATGAGATGAAATTCTCATAAGGATATTTTACTTTTTGAGAATTATGTAAGACAATGTATAATTGATATATATTGCATTATATAAAAGCTATATAATTAATATCTAAACAATATATACATGTAATATTTTTCTCTATAAAATTAATAAAAATGTTTTTAAAAGGAAATTATGTTGAATTACGGTTCGTTAAAACCGTTATCTTATAGACCTATTTAATTATTAAATTCAGATGACAAGATTATTGCCAAATCCTTGGCAAACAGACTGGTGAAACTTTTGCTGAAATTGATAAATATGGACCAAACAGGCTTTGTGAAAAGAGACAATCTGTTGATAATGTAAGCAGGTTGCTTAGTATAATTCATTTGGTTAAAAAAAAAGAGAGGTGATCCGAGTGTTGTGGCAATAGATGCAGAAAAGGTGTTCCATAGATTGGAGTTGGATTTTTTATTTAAAGTGCTGGCAAGATTTGGACAAGGTCAAATTTTTTATAATTTGGATTAAGGCTAAGCCAAAGTGATGTCTAATGGACAAATTTCTACATTGTTCCAGTTGACAAGATCTAGTAGACAAGGATGTCTGCTATCTCCAGCTCTATTCATTTTAGCCATAGAACCACTTGCAGAAGCAATCCATTGAGACCCAGACATTGAGGGATTTGGGTCAATCAGGAGGAAAACATGATCAATTTATTTGCTGACGATGTATTGATATATTTTACAGAACCAGCAACTTTGTTATAGAAACTATACTCAAAACTGGAAGATTATGGGCAAATTTTGGGTTTATTAAAATAAATTAGGATAAGAAGAGGAGACTATACTCAATGTCAAAGAGTTACCATATTTAAATGGCCGGTAAATGGGATAAAATACTTTGTAATATATACAGATAATAACTTAAAAAAATTATACAAATTAAAAAAAATTGAAGATCTGAACAGATGGACAGCCCGACCTATAGCATTAGTGGGAAGAGTCAATTGTATTAAACTGAATATATTTTCAAGAGTACAATGTCTCTTTCATAAACTCCCCATACTATTATCTCAGGTTCTTTCAGGAGTTAAGTAAATGTTAGAAAATTTCTGTGGAAGGGTAAGATGGCGAGGGTCTCCATAGAAAAACTAACATGGAAATATGAACTGGGAGGTTTACAACATCCTAATTTTAAAAATTACTATCAAGCAGCTCAGATGAGATTTCTTACTTACTTTATTGAGGAAGGAGATAAACCTGCATGAGTGAAAATGGAATTGGATAAAATAGGAGAGAGAATGGCAGAGGATTATATATATAAGTGACATGTGAAATTAGTAACTGGTGAGAAAGAAACCCCTTTGCTAAAACATTTAATCAATACTTGGTATAAAATAAATAGTGATATTAGAACAGTATTGTGGTCGGGGGGTGGTGGAGTGGCTTAGCTCTCAAACCCCCTCTGACTCATAACAGGCATAAACCTTGTAAAATTAAATTTGGTCTCATAAAGGGATCAGATATATTGAAAATTGTTATGAGTGGGGGAGACTCATGTCATTTGAACAATTAAAAAGTAAGTATGGAATTCTTAATAATACAATCTTTTACTATTTTCAAATAAGAGCATATTAAAGAGACAAAATGGGCCCAACAACATTTTTTAAACAAACTAGTGATGTGGAGACTCTGGTTTGAAAGAGAAATACAAAGAAGTTTATTTCAACAATGTATCCATTACTTCAAATGGGAAGTCCCCAGACAGAGAGTTCGTAAGTCCTGACAGAGATGGGAAACAGACTTAAATGTAAGAACTGGTGAGCAAAATTGGTCTGAATCATGTTGGGATAGTATGACTAACATAATAAATGTAAGGCCAGATTGGTAGAATATAATGTTTTGCATCAATTATATCTCACACCACAGAAACTAAATAAATTAAAATCAGACCTATCAGACCAAAGTTTTAGATGTGGTGAGAAAGTAGGAACCTTTCTACATTCAACTTGATCATGTTCCAAAGTGTGACCTTTTTGGGTAGATTTAGGAAATTTCTTAGAGCAAATTACAGGAATTCAATTTCTGCAAAACCCAGAATTAGTTTTACTGGGGAATATTATAGGGATAAACCTTAAACTGAAACTATCCAAGCATCAAACAGAATTTGTTAACATTGCGTTGGCAGTGGCCATAAAATGTATAGCAGTTACTTGGAAATCTGATTCACATCTAGGTATGGCACATTGGAATGCGGAAATGCATCCTTGAGAAGATTACCTATAACTTCAGAAATAAGTTTGGCATTTTTACATTTGGGATCCATATTTACAAACCTCAGGTGTAAATCTTTACTTGTTCTTCCTAGCCCTCAAGACCTGCATTGATCTTCTCCAAAGAAAATCAAACAGGATATGAATTTATGATCTGCGGAATGTGCAGCAATCCATTCTGCTTTTCTTTATTTTCTATGCTTATAATACTTTCTTTTTCTATCACATCTTTTCTAGTGCAAACATTCATATAACCACCTTACAACATTACTTTCAAAAAAGTAAAAA
This sequence comes from Narcine bancroftii, assembly GCF_036971445.1. Taxonomy (NCBI): domain Eukaryota; kingdom Metazoa; phylum Chordata; class Chondrichthyes; order Torpediniformes; family Narcinidae; genus Narcine; species Narcine bancroftii. The sequence continues at coordinate 391,963,062 of NC_091469.1, forward strand.
TAATAGCGCACGAAAAGTAAGGCAGTGTCTATGGTTCATTGATTATCCAGGAATTTGATGGCAATGGGGAAGAAGCTGTCCTTGTGCCATTGAATGCTTGTCTTTAAACTCCTGTACCTTTTTCCTGATGATAGCAGAGTGAAGAGGGCATGGCCTGAGTGGTGGGGGTCTTTGAGGATAGAGGCTGTTTTATTAAGACACCATCTCAATGGAATGGTCTGGTGCATGGAATTTATTCTTGTGCTGAGAGATGGCACCTCCATACCAGGCAATGATGCAGCCAGCCAGAATCTCTCTGCAGTATAACTGTAGAAGTTTACGAGAGTCTTCGGTGACATACCAAATCTCTTCAAAGGCCTCACAAAGTATAGCCACTGGCAAGGCTTCTTTGTGATTGCATCGTCAGATCCTCGGAGATGTTGACACCCAGGAATTTGGAGTTCTTTACCCTCTCCACTACTGAGTCTTCGATGAGGACTGGGCCATGTTACCCTAAGCTCCTCCTGAAGTCCACAATCATCTTAGTTTTGCTGACATTGAGCACAAGGTTGTTGATGTTATACCATTCAACAAGCTGATTATCTTCATCCTGTACGCTTCCTCGATGCCATTTGTGATTTTGCTAACAACTGTGGTGTCATCGTCTAACCTGTAGATGACATTGGAATTGTGGCTGACCACACAGTCATGGGTATATAATGTGTCGAGCAGTGACTTAAGCACGCACCTTTGTTGATAATTAATGAGGAGGAGACGTTTCCAATTTGTACTGATTTTCTGGTTCTCTTCTAATGAGAAAGTCAAGGATCCAGTTGCAGAAGGAGGCACAGAGGCCTAGAGTTTGTAGCTTCTTGGCCAGCACTGAAGGGATAATGATACTGAAGACCAGCTGTATTTATTGCTGCTTTTGAGGTGATCCAGAGCTGAGTGGAGAGCCAGTGATATTGCAACTGCTGTGGAGCGATTGTGACAATCGGGGAATTGTAGTGGGTGCAGATCTTTGCTTAACAATGTGTTAATTCTGGCTATGAATAGCCTCTCAAAGCATTTCATCACAGTAGCAGTTGGTGCTACTGGGTAGTAGTCATTGAGGCACTTCACACTGCCCTTTCTTGTACCAGGATGATTTATGCCCTTTTGAAGCAGTGGGAACTTCAACTGATGTAATGAGAGGTTGAAAATGTTCATGAACACTCCAGCTAGTTGGTTGGCACAGATTTTCAGTACCGTGCCAGGTATGCCATCAGGTCTGCGGGGGTTCACCCTCTTGAATGATGTTCTAACATCACTGTCAGAGGGTCCTCAGCCTTTTCAGGGATTCTGATAGGCACTGTTTGATGGTTCTTCTCAAAATGGGCATAGAAGGTGTTCAGCTCATCAACTAATGAAGCATCATGGCCATCTATAATGTTCGCCCTCTCTTTGTAGGCTGTAATGGCCTGCGTTCCCTGCCATGGCTCTAGCTTCCTCCAGAATTCCCAATTTACTTCAGAGATGACCTTCCGCAGGTCGTGCCTGGACTACTTGTAAAGATCCCAATCTCCAGCCTTAGTGCCCTTGTTCTCACCCTCAGCATGTTGAGAATTCTCTGATTCATCCAGGGCTTCTGGTTGGGAACATCCAGTATTAGTACATGGGCACACGCTCATCCACGTGGGTCTTGATGAAGTTGGTGACTCCTGTTGCATATTCATTCAAGTCTATGGATGAGTTCTTGAATGTGTTCCAGTCCACAGATTCAAAGCTGTTCTGCAGACACTCCTCTGCCTCCCTTGACTATACTTTCACCGTCTTCACCATTGGTGCTGTGGTCTTCAGTCTCTGCTTGTACACCAGGAGTAGAAGTAGAGCCAGGTGATCAGACTTGCCGAAGTGCGGTCGTGTTATTGCTCAGTATGTGTTCTTCATGGTAGTGTAGCAGTGGTCGAGTGTGTTGGTACCCCCAGGTCTTGCATGTGATATGTGGTGGTAGTTTGTCAGAAACTTCTTCAGGATGGCCTGATTGAAGTCTCCCACAATGATCTGCACAATGATCTGGAAGAGATCAGGATGTGCTGTCTCATGGCTGTTTATCACTGTGCACAGTCCATCCAGTGCCAGCCTGACATTAGCCTGGGGAAGAATGTACACTGTGTCCAGGATGATGGTGGTGAACTCCCTCAGCAGGTAGAATGGGCGACACTTGATCGCCAGATGATCCAGGTTGGGGGAGAAGGACTGGGACATGACCATCACGTCTGTGCACCTTGAAATGATGATGACACAAACACTGCTTCCCCTGATTTTTTTTTCCCAGATGCCGGCATCAGTCAGTGCAATGGAAGGAGTAGTCCTTGGGCTGCAGCACCTTGTCTGGAATGTCTGCATTCTGTAAAAGAATGTAAGTGCTACTCGTCAATAGTTGATAGTCAATAAGGCAGGTTACTACACTCTTCTTGGGCACCAGTATAATTGATGCCATTGGTAAGAAGATGAGACAATTACTAAAATCTCAAATCTCTAAATGAATGTGATATATCTAAGTTCTGTAAGGAGATGAATGCCTTGTGAATGAAATAACAGTAAATTTTGTTTCTTTAGTTTTCAGCAAACTTGTATGTAACTGTTATAAAGGAAACTAATGCAAAATTGAAAACATTTTAGAGTGGATTAAAAATGAACTAAAACATTGTAAGAGGAGAATTTAGATGAATTTGTGTCAAAGGAGATAATTTGCAAACATTTACATTTGGATTGTTGATTATAATATAACTACGTTACACAAATAAAATTAAATTGCCAGATGGTATTAAGCTATAACCAAATAATCATATAACAGTTACAGCACAGAAACAGGCCATTTCAACCCTTCTAGTCCGCACTGAAGTAAGTACTCTCCTCTAGTCCCACTTACCTACACCCTGCCCATAACTCTCCATTCCCCTCCCATCCATATACCTATCCCAATTTTTCCTTAAATGACAAAATGGACCCTGCCACCATTACTTCTCCCAGAAGCTCATTCCACACAGCCACCACTCTCTGAGTAAAGAAGTTTCCTCTTGTGTTACTTCTAAACTCTTGCCCTTTAACTCTTAACTCATGACCTCTTGTTTCAATCTCTCCTACTCTCAATGGAAAAAGCCTATCCATATCAACTCTATCTAGCCCTCTCATAATCTTAAATACGTCTATCAAATCCCCTCTCAACCTTCTACACTCTAAGGAATAAAGACCTAATCTGCTCAATCTTTCTTTTCTGAAAACCAGGTAACATTTTTGTAAATCTTCTCTGCATTCTGTCTACCTTGTTGATATCCTTTCTATAATTTGGTGACCAGAACTGCACACAATACACTAAATCTGGCCTTACCAATGCCTTGAAGAGTCTCAACATCACTTCCCAACTCCTGTATTCTATGCTTTGATTTATAAAGGCTAGCATACTAAAAGCCTTCTTCACCATCCTATCCACATGAGATTCTACCTTCAAAGAACAATTAACCATTATTCCTAGATCTTTCTGCTCCACTGCATTCTTCAATGCCCTCCCATTTACTACACATATCCTGTTTTGATTATTCCTTCCAAAGTGAAGCACGTCACACTTGTCAGCATTAAACTCCATCTGCCATCTTTCAGCCCACTCTTCTAAGCAGTCCAAATCCTCTTGTAATCTTTGATCACCTTCATTATACACAATTCCACCTATTTTAGTATCATCTGCATATTAACTAATCCAATTTACCACCCCATCATCCAGATCATTAATGTAAACGACAAACATCAAGGGACCCAATACAGATCCCAGAGGCACATCACTTGTTACCGAGCTCCAGCCTGACAAACAATTATCCACTACAACTCTCTGGTATCTCCCTTCCAGCCACTGTTGAATCCATTTGACTATCTCAAAATTAATACCTAGTTATTGAACCTTCCTAACTAACCTTCCATGTGGAACCTTATCGAAGGCCATATGGACAACATCCACTGTTCTACCTTCATTGGCATTCCTAGTCACCTCTTCAAAAAATTTAACAAGATTGGTCAAGCATGACTTTCCACACCCAAATTAGTGTTGAATGTTCCTGATCAGACCCAGTCTCTCCAGATATTTGTATATATTATCTCTAAGAATGCTTTCCATTAACTTACTACTGATGTCAAGCTTATAGGCCAATAATTGCGAGGCTTGCTTCTCGAACCCTTTTTAAACAAAGGAACCATATGTGCAATACGCCAATCCTCCGAAACTATACCCATCTCGAGTGACATTTGAAAAATCACTGTCAAAGCCTCTGTTATTTCCTCACTAATTTCTCTCAAGGTCCTGGGGAAAATCCTATCCAGCTTTATATACTTCTAAAGCTCCAGTACTACTTCTTTCTTAATCACTACAGTTTCCACAATTACCCTCTTTGCTTCCTTTACCCTACACAATTCAATATCCTTCTCCTTTGTAAAACACAGGATTCTGTTGACACTGTGGTTAAGTGAAAAAGCACAAAAATGCTGGAGAAACTCAGCAGGTCATACTTAGCAAACCTCCCCTCCACCTATCATCTCCCACCCTCACCACCCCCCATCCCCCTTTTGTTCGGACATCTCTCTCATGTTCCCCCACACCTTGATGAAGGGCTCAAGCCAGAAACGTTGGTACATAAAGGCACTGTTTGACCTGCTGAGTTTCTCCAGCATTTGTGTGTTTTTTCAATATCTTTCTCCTTAGTGAATACCAAAGAAAAGAACTTATTCAATATCTTCCCCATCTCATTTGGCTCCACACACATAGTTCCACTCTGATTCTCCAAGGGACCAATTTTATCACTCACTCTCTTTTTGCTATTAATATATTTGTTGAGACCTTTTGGATTTATTTTCATCCTGTTTGCTATAGCCACCTCATACCTTTTAGCTTTTCTAATTTCTTTAAGATTCTTTTTACATTCAATGTATTCTCCATGCATCTCCTTTATTCCTTGTTTCTTATATTTATTGTAGGTCTCCCTCTTCTTTCAAACCAAGTTTCCAATATCCTTTGAAAGCCATGGCTCTCTTAAACCTTTGATTCTTCCTTTCAACCTATCAGGAACATAAAGATTTTGTAACCTCAAAATCTCACCTTTAAAAGACCTCCATTTCTCCACTACATCCTTCTCATAAAACAAATTGTCCCAATCCACTCCTTGTAAATCCTTTCTCATCTCATCAAATCTAGCTTTTCCCCACTCAAAAACTGCGATCTTAGGCCCTGACCTATTCCTTTCCATAATTACATTGAAGCTAATGGCAGTGTGATCACTGGACCCGAAATGTTCCACATACCTCTGTCACCTGACCTATCTCATTGCCCAACAGTAGATCCAACACTGCCCTTTCTCTAGTCAGTACCTTGATGTATTGCTCTTAAAAAAAAAAGATCCTGTGCACATTTTACAAACTCCAATCCATCCAGCCCTTTCACAGAATGGGTTTCTCAATCTACATTTGGAAAATTAAAATCTCCCACAATCACATCCCTGTGCTTATTACAAATATCTGCTATCTCCCTGCAAATTTGCTCCTCTAGTTTCCATTCCTCATTAGGTGATCTTTAATACACCCCTATAATTGTAACTAGCCCTTTCCCATTCTTTAATATCACTCTTATGGCCTCTCTGGACGAGCCCTCTATCCTGCCTAACCACTGCTGTAATATTTTCTCTGACAAGCAATGCAACTCCACCCCCTCTTGCCCCTCCAATTCTATCACACATAAAGCTACAAAATCCAGGAATATTTAGCTGCCAATGACATCCATCCTGCCACCATGTCTCACTAATCGCTACCATGTCATATTCCCAAGTGTCTATTCAAACCCTCAGCTCATCCACCTTCCTTACAATGCTCCTAGCATTAAAGTATATACATATCAAAGATTTCTCACTTCTTACTCTCTGTTTGCCCCTATCTTTACAAACAACTCTATAATGCTCTTTTTTTATAATCTCCCCTCCATCTTCATACAGAACATCTCCCTTCTCTATCACCTATCTTTCCACCCTCAAACTATCTACAAGCTTTTTCTGTTTGGAATCTAACCTTCTCCTTGCTGTTCTCCTCCACTTGGTTCACTCCCCCCAACCATTCTAGTTTAAAGTTTCCTGAGTAGCCTTAGCAAATGTCCCTGCCAGGATCCTGGTCCCCCTGGGATTCAACTGCAACCCGTCCTTTCTGTACAGGTCCAACCTCCTCCAAAAAAGGTCCCAGTGATCCAGAAACTTGAATTCCTGCCCCTTGCTCCACCCCTTCAGCCACACATTTATCCTCCATCTCATTCTATTCCTGCTCTCACTGTCGTGTGGCATAGGCAGTAATCCTGAGATTATTCCCTTCGCAGTCCTTCTTTTCAATTCCCTACCTAATTCCCTGTACTCACTTTTCAGGACCTCTTTTCTCTTCCACCCTATGTTGTTGGTACTTACATGTACCACGACTTCTGGCTCATCTCCCTCCCACATTAAGATATCTTAGACACGAATAGCAACCTCCTGGACCCTGGCACCAGGGAGGCAAACCACCATCCTATTCTCCTTACTGCGTCCACAGAATACCCTATCTGTCCTCCTAACTATTGAGTCCCCTATGACTGTAGCCCTCCTCTTCCTTTCCCTACCCTTCTGAGCCACAGGGGCTGACCTATGCCAGAGGTACAGCCACTGTTGCACAGACAGGAGCTGATATGCTTCAAGATCAGCCTTTTAAAACACTTAATCACTGTTGATGTAAATGCTATTGGTCGATAGTCATTAACGCAGGTTACTACACTCTAGATCTCTGGACTTGAATGCCTGTGATCTGACTCTCAGCTGGTTCAGGATTTCATTATTCATCCAGGGCTTCTGGTTGGGGAAACCTTGAACAATTTGGTAGGGACGCACTCATCCACAGCTGTTTTGATAAAGCCTGTTAATAGCCCTGGTGTAATCATTCAGTTCCTCAGCTGAGTTCTTGAAAACTGCCCAATCCACTGACTCAAGGCAATCTTGTAATCATTCTTCAAACTCCTGTGACCACCTTCTGGCTGTCCTGATCTCTGGAATCTCTCTTTTAGGACTTTGTCTGTATGCAGGCAGAAGGTGCACAGCCTTTTAATCCGACTTGCCAAAATGTGGTCTTGGGAAAAGAATAGTAGGCGTTCCTTATTTCACTGGCTCTGCACAAAACCCTGGAAAACCTGAAGAGTAAAGATGCATCATCAGGATCCTCTTTATTGACTATCAAAACTGATCAGCGGATTCCAAGACCTGGGACTCAACAGTGTTCTGTGTAATTGGATAATGGATTTCCTCACCTCCAGACCACAATCAGTGAGGATTAGTAAGAACATCTCCAAAATGTCCATCAGTACCAGAGCACCTTGGGGCTGCGTTTTAGCCCCCTGCTCTACTCACTGTGACTTGATACAACAATAACACCAACCACACATTTGCTGACGATACCACAGTAGTGGGTTGTATAAAGAAAGTGATGAGTTAGCATTCAGGATGGAGATTGAAAACTTGGCTGAATGGTGCAACAACAACAACCTTGCACTCAATGTCACCAAAACTCTTTGGCTTGGCTTCGCGGACGAAGATTTATGGAGGGGGTAAAAAGTCCACGTCAGCTGCAGGCTCGTTTGTGGCTGACAAGTCCGATGCGGGACAGGCAGACACGATTGCAGCGGTTGCAAGGGAAAATTGGTTGGTTGGGGTTGGGTGTTGGGTTTTTCCTCCTTTGCCTTTTGTCAGTGAGGTGGGCTCTGCGGTCTTCTTCAAAGGAGGTTGCTGCCCGCCAAACTGTGAGGCGCCAAGATGCACGGTTTGAGGCGTTATCAGCCCACTGGCAGTGGTCAATGTGGCAGGCACCAAGAGATTTCTTTAGGCAGTCCTTGTACCTTTTCTTTGGTGCACCTCTGACACGGTGGCCAGTGGAGAGCTCGCCATATAACACGATCTTGGGAAGGCGATGGTCCTCCATTCTGGAGACGTGACCCATCCAGCGCAGCTGGATCTTCAGCAGCGTGGACTCGATGCTGTCGACCTCTGCCATCTCGAGTACTTCGACGTTAGGGGTGTAAGCGCTCCAATGGATGTTGAGGATGGAGCGGAGACAACGCTGGTGGAAGCGTTCTAGGAGCCGTAGGTGGTGCCGGTAGAGGACCCATGATTCGGAGCCGAACAGGAGTGTGGGTATGACAACGGCTCTGTATACGCTTATCTTTGTGAGGTTTTTCAGTTGGTTGTTTTTCCAGACTCTTTTGTGTAGTCTTCCAAAGGCGCTATTTGACTTGGCGAGTCTGTTGTCTATCTCATTGTCGATCCTTGCATCTGATGAAATGGTGCAGCCGAGATAGGTAAACTGGTTGACCGTTTTGAGTTTTGTGTGCCCGATGGAGATGTGGGGGGGCTGGTAGTCATGGTGGGGAGCTGGCTGATGGAGGACCTCAGTTTTCTTCAGGCTGACTTCCAGGCCAAACATTTTGGCAGTTTCCGCAAAGCAGGACGTCAAGCGCTGAAGAGCTGGCTCTGAATGGGCAACTAAAGCGGCATCATCTGCAAAGAGTAGTTCACGGACAAGTTTCTCTTGTGTCTTGGTGTGAGCTTGCAGGCGCCTCAGATTGAAGAGACTGCCATCCGTGCGGTACCGGATGTAAACAGCGTCTTCATTGTTGGGGTCTTTCATGGCTTGGTTCAGCATCATGCTGAAGAAGATTGAAAAGAGGGTTGGTGCGAGAACACAGCCTTGCTTCACGCCATTGTTAATGAAGAAGGGTTCAGAGAGCTCATTGCTGTATCTGACCCGACCTTGTTGGTTTTCATGCAGTTGGATAATCATGTTGAGGAACTTTGGGGGACATCCGATGCGCTCTAGTATTTGCCAAAGCCCTTTCCTGCTCACGGTGTCGAAGGCTTTGGTGAGGTCAACAAAGGTGATGTAGAGTCCTTTGTTTTGTTCTCTGCACTTTTCTTGGAGCTGTCTGAGGGCAAAGACCATGTCAGTGGTTCCTCTGTTTGCGCGAAAGCCGCACTGTGATTCTGGGAGAATATTCTCGGCGACACTAGGTATTATTCTATTTAGTAGAATCCTAGCGAAGATTTTGCCTGCAATGGAGAGCAACGTGATTCCCCTGTAGTTTGAGCAGTCTGATTTCTTGCCTTTGTTTTTGTACAGGGTGATGATGGTGGCATCACGAAGATCCTGAGGCAGTTTACCTTGGTCCCAACAAAGCTTGAAAAACTCATGCAGTTTGGCATGCAGAGTTTTGCCGCCAGCCTTCCAGACTTCTGGGGGGATTCCATCCATACCTGCTGCTTTGCCACTTTTCAGTTGTTCGATTGCCTTATATGTCTCATCCAGGGTGGGAACCTCATCCAGCTCTAGCCTTAGGGGCTGTTGAGGGAGCTGGAGCAGGGCGGAATCTTGGACTGAGCGGTTGGCACTGAAAAGAGATTGGAAGTGTTCTGACCATCGGTTGAGGATGGAGATCTTGTCGCTGAGGAGGACTTTGCCGTCTGAGCTGCGCAGCGGGCTTTGGACTTGGGGTGAGGGGCCGTACACAGCCTTTAGAGCCTCGTAGAAACCCCTGAAGTCGCCAATGTCCGCGCTGAGCTGGGTTCGTTTGGCGAGGCTAGTCCACCACTCATTTTGGATCTCCCGGAGTTTGCGCTGAAGATGGCTGCATGCGCGACGGAAGGCTTGTTTCTTCTCTGGACAGGACGGCTTTGTAAGGTGAGCCTGGTGGGCAGCTCGCTTCTTTGCCAGCAGCTCCTGGATTTCCTGGCTGTTTTCGTCAAACCAGTCCTTGTTTTTCCTGGAGGAGAAGCCCAGTACCTCTTCAGTGGATTGCAGTATGGTAGTATTCAACTGATCCCAGAGGGTTTCAGGGGACGGGTCCGTGAGGCGGGTTGCAACGTCGAGCTTTGCTTTGAGGTTTGCCTGGAAGTTTCCTCTCGCTTCGTCTGACTGCAGGTTTCCAACATTGAACCTCTTTCTGGGGGCTTTATTGTTCCTGGGCTTTGGCTTGAAGTGAAGGTTGAGCTTGCAGCGAACCAGCCGGTGGTCAGTGTGGCATTCCGCGCTAGGCATGACCCTGGTGTGGAGCACATCTTGTTTGTCACTTTCTCGCACCAGGATGTAGTCCAGGAGGTGCCAGTGTTTGGATCGGGGATGCATCCAGGTGGTCTTAAGGCTGTCCCTCTGCTGAAAAAGGGTGTTTGTAATGACGTCGCTGTTCTGCGCAGAGCTCCAACAGGAGGCGCCCATTGTCGTTGCACTTGCCGACGCCATGCTTGCCCAGGATTCCTGGCCAGGTTTCTGAGTCTTTGCCGACACGAGCGTTGAAGTCGCCCAGGATGACAACCTTGTCAGCTGTAGGGGTACGTTGGATGAGGTTGCGCAGGTCGGTGTAGAACTTGTTCTTTTCTGCTGGTTCCGCCTGGAGGGTTGGAGCATAGACACTGATGAGGGTGATGTGACGCTTGTTTTGAAGTGGGAGTCGCATGGACATGATTCGGTCCGAGAGGCCTGTCAGAAGGTTTTCGAGTTTGGAGGCAAACTCTTGACCATGAAGCCTACACCAGATAGGCGTCGTTCATCCGAAGGCTTGCCAGACCAGTAGAGTGTGTAGCCCGCGCCGCGTTCTTGGAGGCTGCCTACATCTGCCAGGCGGACTTCACTGAGAGCGGCTATGTCGATGTCAAGTCTGAGGTGTTCATGTGCAATGAGGGCAGACCGACGTTCAGGTCGGTGGCTGTCAGCCTTGTCTAGCATGGTTCTGATGTTCCAGCATGCTAGCTTGAGTTTGTGAGCATCTTTTGAGGGGGAGGACGTGGAGGGGGAGGACGTGGAGGGGGAGGACATGGAGGGGGAGGACGTGGACCTGTCCTCGGGCCTGCGCAAAGGAGCTTTTAGGTGGAGTGCAGTGCGCGCAGTACTGGCCTCACCCTTTACATCCATGGTTCGTGTGCCGTGGCCAAGCAAGCTGGGACGTGGCAGCGAGGTCCTTGGGCGGCCCCGATACGGGCAGGAGCAAGGGGGAGACGGCGGCCCCGGCCTCGGTCGAGTGAGGCAGGCGGAGGCCCCGGTCCGGGCAGGGAGTGGGAGGCGGCGGCCCCAGTCCAGGCACAGGGAGAGCAGCAGCGGCCCCGGCCTCGGTCCGGGCGAAGGGTAGACGGCGGCAGCCCCGATACGGGCAGGAGCAAGGGGGAGACGGCGGCCCCGACCTCGGTCGTGTGAGGCAGGCGGAGGCCCCAGTCCGGGCAGGGAGTGGGAGGCGGCGGCCCCAGTCCAGGCACAGGGAGAGCAGCAGCGGCCCCGGCCCCGGTCCGGGCGAAGGGTAGACGGCGGCGGCCCCGATACGGGCAGGAGCAAGGGGGAGACGGCGGCCCCGGCCTCGGTCGTGTGAGGCAGGCAGAGGCCCCGATACGGGCAGAGAGTTGGAGGCGGCGGCCCCAGTCCAGGCACAGGGAGAGCAGCAGCGGCCCCGGCCCCGGTCCGGGTGAAGGGTAGACGGCGGCGGCCCCGATACGGGCAGGAGTAAGGGGGAGACGGCGGCCCCGGCCTCGGTCGAGTGAGGTAGGCGGAGGCCCCGGTCCGGACAGGGAGTGGGAGGCGGCGGCCCCAGTCCGGGCACAGGGAGAGCAGCAGCGGCCCCGGCCCCGGTCCGGGCGAAGAGTAGACGGCGGCGGCCCCGATCTGGGCAGGAGCAAGGGGGAGACGGCGGCCCCGGCCTCGGTCGAGTGGGGCAGGCGAAGGCCCCGATCCGGGCAGAGAGTGGGAGGCGGCGGCCCCAATCCAGGCACAGGGTGAACTGCGGCGGCCTCGGCCCCGGTCCGGGCAGTATGGACCGACCTAGGAGGGGAGGCAGGCCCCTCCAGCCCGGGTAAGAAACCTGCATAGGAGAAGGCCACCATAACTAAGGAGCTGATTATTGACTTCAGGAAGGGAAAGCCAGAAGTGTACAATCCAGTAATCATTAGGGGATCAGAAGTGGAAAGGATGAAAAATGTTAAGTTGTTGGGAGCCACCATCTTGGAGGATCTTTCCTGAACCCAATACACTAATGGCATAATGAAGAAAGCATGTCAACGCCTCTACTTCCTCAGGAATTTGTGGAGATTTGGTATGACACCAGAAACCCTGGCATTTCTACAGATGTGTACTGGAAAGTCTGCTTACTGGCTGCATTATGGTCAATACCCTGAGTGTAAAGACCTGCAGCCCAGGACATCACAGGCAAAACCTACCCCACTATCAAGAACATCTACAGGGAGCAGCAATCATCAAGGATCCACACCAACAAAAACACACACTGTTATCGCTGCTGCCATCAGGAAAGAGGATTACGTGCCACAAGACTCACACCACTAGGTTCAGGAACAGATTCTACCCCTCCACCATCAGACTCCTCAACAACAAAACTCAATCGGGGACTTACTTAAGGATTCTTACTTGTGCATTTCATTGATTTTTAAAAAATTCTCTCTGTATTGAGCAGTCAATTTGTTTACATTAATTATCTATTTACAGTTCTTTATTTGTTTACATGTATACACTGTGTACAGTTTTTTACTCTACCAATAAGTGGTAATTCTGCTCACCCACAGAAAAAGAATCTCAGAATTTTATGTGACAATAAATCTGAAAAACTGATCAAGTCATCTGGGACTTTGTGTACAGCATGTTTTAATAATTGGGCAGGGTTTTCTTAAGACAGGCCGAGTTAAAGTCACCGAATATGATTTGTAGTGCGTCAGGATGGGCCAACTCTTGTTTACTGAGTGTCTGTTTGAAATTGGCATTGGGATGAATATAAACTCCAGTGAGAATCACTGATTAAAAACTCTTGGGTAGGTAGAAGGGTCTGTGTTTTATTATTATTTGCTCTAAGGTAGCATAACGATGGCTATGCTACATTGACTTTCTTATTTACAATACTTTTAATATTGTAGCCAAGACCTATTTCTGTCAGGATCTATCCTGCATATTTCAAGAAAGGCCTTCATTAATTCTTGTCACTGGCTCAGAAGAGACTGAAAGCAAATATCTGCGGGGGATGTTGGCAGTAATTCACCCGCCTGAACCAAGAAAGATTTTTTTTAAAGATACAGGTACAGGCCTAAATCAACTGGGTAATTTTCATCAATGATTTGGGCTCTTGAAGTTCATGAGGTGCAATTGTTGTTTCTAAAAACAATATGATTGCTAATTATGGGACCCTATAATTTTTAACCAAATCCATATAGGTCCTGCTGGATAATTTGGAGGATTTCTGTGTCACAAATGTTCATAATAACTTGCCTGCTTGATTTTTTGATTTAATTTACAATGCTCTTGTATTCAAGTTCACACATATCATTGAAACACATAAAAATACTAATCAGTAGCCCATATAGTCTGTTAACTTGTTTCCCTAACGATTCAATAGAGAATCCCATCTGGTGCCAGTGCCCTGCAGACATGCTTTAAGTTTCTTCACAACACATGTTTTGCTGACCTCCACATATGTTATAGTTTCCCAAACCAGTTTGACTGAATCTGGAATTTGTCTACTTTTCATTTGCCTAGGCTGATATAAATAATTAATTTGACACATCCGCCATTTCCTGATTTCCTACAGCCTAAATTATTGAACTCTGCTCCATTTAAACCTCCCGTTTATGGAGCCTAGCTGAGTTTAGATATTCTGCCTATTTTGTAATTAGCTGAAAAGTTCAGTTCATTTTGATCTTTCTCTATTTTCTTAACTATTCTAGAATTAAACTTGATCTTCATCAACCCCTTTATCACTATTTCCAGGCATTGATTTTTTTTTAACAATTCTTAACATTTTGTTATTGCTCTTCCTCACCTGCTGCCTGCCCTTTGCCATTTTATAATTGTGATGTATGCTTTCAAATTAATCTTTAAAGATTATTTTCCTGATGCAGTACACTTCTTTGGTCTGGTTTTATCTTATACTCTAATTATGTGTGCCTTTTTTTTAAACTTTAAATATCATTAGACTCTGTGTATTCTTGCTTAGAGATGACTTCTAACTTCTGGTGGACTTTTAAGTATTACTCCAACATAGCACATCTCTTAATAATTGTAAATGAAAATGGAGCCACATCTGGCCTGTATAGAGCTAACTTTTCCTAACAGGTGGAACCATCAATATTTAGATGGTGCCAGCTGAAATGTGGGACTTCCATGTGCATAATGTGAACATATAGAACATGACCAAGAAGTCTGTGATGTCCATGATGCCAATTTAAACTTCATATCTATCTGGATATGGTTTGTATCCTTCCATTCTCTGCCTGTTCATGAGTCAGTCTAATTCCATTTGTATCTGCTTCTTCCATTTCTGCTGAGAGCATATTCTTAGTGTTTTTAAAAGAAAATTCCTCCTAAATCTCCTTTAAAGTATCCCCCCCTCACCTTGAACCTGTGTACTCTATTATTTGACACACACCGTGAAAAGATGCCTGCCTCTTAATTTTACAAACTCCTATGAAGTAGCTTCTTAGCCTCTTGACCCTCCAGGATAAACAATACAACTTTCTCACACATCTTGCAGCTAATACTCTTTAATCAAGGCAATGTATAGATGAACCTCTTCAGCACCCTCTCCAGACCATCCATATCCTTACTGTAATGTGGTGACCAAATCAACACACAATATTCTAAATATGGCCTGGCAAAGCTTTTTACAACTGCATCATGTCTTCTGACTTTTATACTCATTACCCTTACTGAGTGAGTCAAGTCTCCTTTGATCCCGTGCCTTTAGCTTATGGATCAGCCTACCAGGAGAGACTTTGTCAGAAGTCCATATCCACTGCCCAAATACAGGAATATCATTGCTAAACACAAAACCATTACAATAGTAACTTTTACTTAATTTACTAAATGAAACAAAATTTTGCCACAAAATATCAAAAGACATTTGTATTCTCAGCTTTTTTTGATTATTTGTAAATGTTGTTTTTCTGAGAACTTGAACAAATTGCATGTTTGAGAGGAGTCACACGTCCTTAGTGTATTTTGAGCAATGTCTTAAATTGATCTGCTGAATCTCACTAACATAACTATACTAACTGATAGTGATATTTTCCTTAGCTTTGACTTGCTAGATTGCAATTGCCTGCTGGAAACAATTTTTGCATACCACTCCAGTATCAACTCGAATGGAGGACAAGCGAAACAGAGACACTATATAAAAAAAAATAGGGGAAACACAAGATCTGTAGATAGTGGAAGCTATGAGCAAACAAAGAGAATTAAAGGTTCCATTATTGTCACGTAATACTACATCTAAAATGTAACATACATGAAAGTATTTAACTTTTGCCTACTGTAAGGAAGACAGAGTCACCACTTTGTCCAGCACCTCTCACAGAACTGAGGACCTAACGAGGAACAAACTTGCAACCCCTGGTTTACAAGACCATGCTCTAACCACTGAGTTATATGAGCCTCCAGAAGCTGGAGATACTCAGTGAGTCAGGCAGCATCTATGGAGAGAAATGGTGAGTCAATTTTTTGGGTTGTGGCCCTTTATTGAGACTGCTTTAAAAAAAAATCAATCCAGGCTTCATAACATCATTTCAGTCTTTTGTGTGAATTGTTGGCACACAGCTCTTCACATGGTCCTATCCCAGTCTCTGAACGCATGCAGCAACATTCATGTCCAAAGTATGGCAAGCTCAGGGATGCAGAAGGAAACATGTATCCAGGTCCACCACAGGCTCAAACTCCCATCCATTGAATGCATCCATGTCAGGGGCTACCTCACGAAAGCAGCCAGCATTGTAAAGGGCCCCCATCACCCTGGTCACAACCTCTTCTCATTGGTACCTTCGGGTAGATGGTATAGAAACCTGAAAACCACCACATCTTAGTTCAAGGACTGCTTCTTTCCAATATTAATCAGGACTGTTCCAACATGACAAAAGGATTGTCTGTACTATTGCTTTATCACTTTTTTTGCCCTGGGACAACTAATATTTATTGCATCATTTAAATTCAGTTACATATACTATTGTCTTTTTTTAGTTGTATTGTAGGCTGTTTTTACAAAATGATTGTTCAGTATGAATTTTGGTACATTGCATAATTTATATGACAATAAACTTTTAGCATTATCATTGAAGATAAATGATCTTTGAAGTTATGAATCACTGTTCGTAAATTCAAGCAACCAAATGACACAAGGTCCAGCACTTTGCTTATTTTGGTACCATCTCTTTCCTTCACTCCGCGACCCATGAGGATTACTGCACATATCTTCTGAATCTTCTCATTTTCATTGTGCTGCTCTGGCTCCTTTTCTACTATTGTAAGATGTCCAAAAGCATATTTACCTACATCTGTAAATTTTATTGATTATGTCCTTAATTCTATAGGTTTGCAATGATAACAGGGAAGTGTTCTTCCAATGCTGCACTCTAAATGCTACACTGGACAGGAAGTAAATTTTTGCCTGAACTTTCAAATGTCTTCAAACTGTTTCACGACTTATCAACGTTGTCATCTTTCCTCATCCTTTTATAATTCTTGCATTTGTTCTCAGTTTCCACCTTGCATTAGATTAGTACTGTTAGGTAAAGAAGCTAAGCATAACATTTCTACCTTTCCAGTAAAACCTGACATGTCTTCAGTCAAGCTGTGTTTCCTGACTCCTGCTGCGGTGGAGTCACATGGCTCCAGTAATGATCTTTATCAGGTTCCCAAAGGAAAAAGGGAGGTAATCCTCCCCTACCTAGATCCACTTTGACCAGACTTTCTGTACTAGTATTGCAGGACGCACAAGAGAATGGTAGCTACTGGAATTTGGAAAAGAAAATGAGCTGCTGGAGGAACTGAGGGTCAGTGAGCATCTCTGGAGAATAATGGACAGTCAACATTTCAGGCCAAGATCCTTCTTCTGGACTCTGGAGCAAAAATGTTAGCCACTAGAGGAAAGTAGTCTGGGCCAGGAAGCATTGTAGAGGAAAAGGGATAACTGATGTTTTGGGTCAATACATTTCATCTGAACTCTTAATGCACAACTGGCTGGATGGACACAGACTACTGGGGCAAAATGAATGAAACCTACTTATCCTAGACAACTCATCGGGTCAATGTTGAGGTCCTTGGGGAATGTTTAATACCATTTTGTTCTGAGGTATCTATCCAATTGTAGATTCCCAGGCAAGTCCTTAGTTAACAATCTATTGACTCAATGCATTTAGGAGAATAACACAGTTGTTCCATATGTTGAATGAGTGTGGAAGATAGAATCTTTTTCTCAGACATGGGGAGTGGTGGTGAGACGATGAATGAAACCTCTGCAGCTCTTTTTGAGTGGGTCCACCTCTTTCTTCAGCACTCTTTCATTTCACCCTAAAGGTTAAAGATTCTCTGACAACAGTGATTACTACAGCTATTGTCTTTGAAGATTACAACCTAGGGTTTGCCAGCTCTAGCCTCTGGGGATCTGCATATACTGTTGGTATTTGTTTGCCTCATAAAATGCCATCAAGGAACACAGGCTGAGTCCTGGGAAGAAACTAGCTGTGTACTTCTCACATATGAGAGATTGGTTACAGTGTGAAATTCTTGCCTAGCCTCTGAATTAAATGTAAAAACACAACACTGGAGAAACTGGGCAGGTCAAACACTATACTTTATGTAGCAAAGATAAAGATACATAACCAACATTTCGGGCTTGAGCCCTTCATCAAGATATGAAAGGCTCATACCTTGATGAAGGGCTCAGGCCTGAAACGTTGGTTATGTATTTTTATCTTTGTGACAGAGGTGCACCAAAGAAAAGGTACAAGGACTGCATAAAGAAATCTCTTGGTGCCTGCCACATTGACCACCGCCAGTGGGCTGATATCGCCTCAAACCATGCATCTTGGCGCCTCACAGTTCGGCGGGCAGCAACCTCCTTTGAAGAAGACCGCAGAGCCCACCTCACTGACAAAAGGCAAAGGAGGAAAAACCCAACACCCAACCCCAACCAACCAATTTTCCCCTGCAACCGCTGCAACCGTGTCTGCCTGTCCCGCGTCGGACTTGTCAGCCACAAACGAGCCTGCAGCTGACGTGGACATTTACCCTCTCCATAAATCTTCGTCCGCGAAGCCAAGCCAAAGAAGAAGATAAAGTTCAGTGAAATCCCTGGTATCCTATTCCTACAGGGATCTCGGATACCAAATATGCAAATTTTCCATTTGTCTGAGACACTCTTACAATGCCTAACTAGTACATTAAGAATAAATAATTTAAAAGACAAAATGACAATGCAATATATAATTTGAAAAAAATCAGTATTGTCGTCCTTAATTATGTAAAATTCACTTTAATCGGGTAATTCCCATAACTTAAAAATTTTAAATTTAAATTCAAGCCCCGGTCGCTGGTGCTGTCTCTGCTAACCGTGCCACCATCATAATTGATTCCCCTCCCCCAAGTTTACAGATAAAGCCTTGATAATATATTTAATACTAATAAAGATCGAGACACTAGGCAGAGATAAGGAGACTCTTTGGGAGAGTCAACCCAGTAGTGAGTGGCATCAGCCGGCTCTTCATATGGGCACCATTTTACTTAAACACAACTTTATTCAAACAGCTGCTGCGGGCGGGACATGGCTGGAGCTCTCCGCTGGCTGAATGTTTGCTACCACCTTCATCAAGGGGTTGTATATTGCTTCAGAGAACTTTTAATAACTTAAAACCTTTATTAATTTTTTTATTCATTCATATTTATCTTAATTTTATTTATTTCCTCAATTTTTGTTTGGTGGTTGATTGGGTTGCCAGTTGCTTGATATTCAGACACTGGGGATTTTACTGTACATTGTTTGACCTGCTGAGTTCCTCCAGCATTGTGGTTTTACTTCAATCACGGTGTCTGCAGACTTGCATGCTTTACTCCAAATGTAATGCTTTAGTTGTGAGAAAGCTCTGAGAAATTTGAAAGCACTAGTAGGATAGATTGAAAAAGAGAGAAATTTGAAAAAAAAATTACTACCTTCACTTTATCATTTTAAATATCACTTTAAAATAAAGTGAAACAAGGTGTTGAATTCAATTTCTAATTGAAGACTGGAAAACATGGTGATGTTAGTGACCATACTGGAGTGAGATTTCATTACACTGAGTCCACCCTCCACTTCTTTGTGTGGATTGTCTATGGTATACCGCAATTATGGAAAAGAAGCAGTATCTGAGAAACTCCTACAGATTGACTGTTACCATTCATTCCGGAACTCCAATGGACAATTTTTCCCTTTCATCCATATTAGGTTCTTTCATCAGTGCTGGTTTCTACCCCTGAAAATTTAGTTATTTTTTCAATATTTTTATCTCCATTATTGTAAACTCAAAGCAATGAAACTTAGCCATTAGCTTGATGTCATATCCAGTCTATTGTCTTGAACTTCATTTTATACTTTCAAACTGCAAACAGTAACAAATGAACACACTGGCATTCCTGTTTAATATAATTCTAAGTGGCTTCTTATCAAAGACCATAAGAGTGGCAGAGAGAATCATAGAGATCTCCCTTAACCACCCTCCCCACATCCCCCTCCACCCCCCCCCCCCCATCAACACATTGAGATCATTGTCTGAAGAGGGCTCGTAAAATCATCAAGGACCCTACCATCCTGCACACAGCAACTTTCGGCTACTTCTGTAGGGAGTGAGATAGAGAAATATCAGCGGGAAACAGCTTCTTCCTATGGACTGTGAGAATGCTGAATGATGAATTTCTCATACAATCCTTTTGAGACTATTGTTTATTTAACAATGTTTGTCTATTTATTAATTAATCCATCAATCTATTATTTATTTATATGTACTGCATATAAATCATTTTTAATTATGTGTACTATGTCTGTATATGTATTTGCATGTTTTTACACTGAGGACTGAAGAACGATTTTTGTCTAGTCGTACTTGTGCAATAGAACCATAGAATGCTACAGCACAGGAAACAGGCCATTTGGCCCTTTTAGTCTGTGCCAACCATTATTTTGCTAGTCCCATTGACCTGCTCCCATTCCATAACCCTCCAAAACTCTCCCATCCATGTATCCAATTTATTCTTAAAACTTAAGATTCACCACATCAGATGGCAGCTTATTCCACACTCCCAGCATTCTCTGAGTGAAGAACTTTCCCCTAATGTTCCCCTAAACATTTCCCCTTCTCAGCTTAAAACTACGACTTCTCATATTTATCTCCCCCAGTCTAAGTGTAAAAAGCCTACTCATATCCACTCTGTCTATACATTTCATAATCTTGTAAATTTCTATTAAATCTCCCCTCATTCTTTGCTCCAAGGAATAAAGTCCTAACCTGTTTAATCTTTCCTTGAAGACCCAGCAACACCCTAGTAAATCTCCCCTGAATTCTTTCAATTTTATTGATATCCTTCCTGCAGTTAGGCAAACAGAACTGCACACAGTACTCTAAATTTTGCCTCACCAGTGTCTTAAACAACTTCAACATAACATCCTAACTCCTATACACAGTACTTTGATTTATAAAGTCTAAGGTGCCAAAGGCTTTCTTTACAACCCTGTCCATCTGCAACTCCACCTTCAGGGAATAATGTATTTGTATTCCCAGATCTCTCTGCTCCTCCACACTCCTTAATGCCCTACCATTTACTCTGTATGTCCTACCAAAATGCATCACCTCACGTCTGCATTAACCAACATCTGCCACTTTTTTGACCCATTCTCCCAGTTGGTCCAGATCCTTCTGAAAGCTTTCAAAATCTTCTTCCTCACTCTCCACAAAACCTCTTATCTTTGTGTCATCAGCAAACTTGCTGATCCATTTACCACATTATCATCCAGATCATTGATATATACAACAAACAACAATGGTCCCAACACAGATCCCTGAAGCACCATTAGTTACTGAGAAGCAATCATTCATTCTGTTTTTTCCCAAACACCCAATTTCGAATCCAGTTTACAACCTCTCATTGGATATCTAGCGTCTTAACCTTCTGAACTAATCTCCCATGTGGGACCTTGTCAAAGGCTTTTCTAAAGTCCATGTGGACAACAACCATAGCCTTTCCTTCATCTGCTGCCTTGGTAACCGCCTCAAAAAACTCTACAAGGTTTGTTGAACATGACCTACCATGCCAAAAGCATGATAGTGAATAATAAAAATAAAGTCAATTTCATGATTTCCTGAAAGAAACGAGTGAGTGTATTCTTTATTTGTTTGTAAGCTGTGGCAAATCGATGCCATTACATGATGGATCCACACTGACCAAGGTGTTTTTTGAACTAGGCCTATTTGTCTGTATTTGACCCATATTCTTCTAAACCTTTCCCCTCTATGTACCTGTCAAAAATATTTTAAATTTTGTACTCAATTGTAGCATTTACTCTGGTGGTGCATTCCTATTGATTGGACAATGTTGCCCTCAGGTCCCCTCTAAATCTTTCCTTTCTCATCTTAAACCTATGCCTCCAGTTTAGACTTCCTTATGCAGGAAAAAGATTGACTCTCCACCTAATCTATGCCCGTCTTTATATTATAAAGCTTGACAGGTCATCCCTCAGTCTCCTTTTGCTCTAGTAAACAGTCCTATCATCTAGTCTTGCCTCATAACTCAAGCCCTTCAGTCCCTGCAACATCTCTTTGAAAATGTGCTGCAGTTTCTCTAGCTTAATCACATTTTTCCTATAGTATGGTGATGAGAACTGTGCAAAATATTCCATCAACTTGTTCAACTGTGGGGAAGTCATGTGATGGAGTAGTGACCAGTAAGAAAATACCAGCCCTCTCTAGAAAAGTTAAAAAAACGTAAAGAAAAAGCAAAGTCACAAACACAGAAACCATAACAAATTAAAAATAAAAGTGTGGAGAAAATGGCAGCAAAGAAAGAAAAACCAAAAACAACAGGAAGAAAAGAAGAAGGAAAGACACCGGAAGAGAAAGGTGAAGGCCTGACCTGTATGAGGAGGCCCGCCGTGGAGAGAGAAGCCCGCTCCTTGAGGTCAATGGAAACCTGAACTCAGGATTACAAAGATGGCTCACGGAACCAAACAAAAGTGCGCAACCGCGCATGCACGAATCCTCGTGCATGAACGATGCACAAGACAAAAACAGCAAGACTCTCAACAGGAAAACATAGAGAATAATGGGAACAAGAAGGAAGTGAATAAAAAAAGGAAATCAGAGAAACAACAGATAACCAACCCAGAGGAAGAAGACCAACACCAAGACACTTTTAATAGAAATAATAAAAACAAAAATACCCAACAAAATAAACAACCCAACAAGAAAATCAGAAGAGACAGAGGTAAAAGATGCAGATCCTGGAGTGGACTCAGAAGAAGAGGAGGGAGAACATCAAACTCTACACAGAGAAATGGAAGATGAAGGGAAGGGACAGTACATGGATAAAAAATTTTTTAAAGAATATATGGAAACATTAAAAGAATGGCTGACACAAGAATTCAGTGAAATAAAAAGAAGAATAAAAGGTACAGAAGAAAAAGTGAATAGATTAGAGATGATCATGACAGAAATAGGAAAAAGAGTAGACAAGGTGGAAGAATGAGAAACAGCCGTAGAAATGGAGGTAGATGACTTAAAAAAGAAATTAGAAGAATCTGATAAAAAAATTAAAGAAACACAGGAGCTGTTAGCTAAGAAGATAGATATAATGGAAAATTATAATAGAAGAAACAATATAAAGATAGTGGGCCTTAAGGAAATTGAAGAAGGCAAAAATATGAAAGAATTTATAATAGAATGGATCCCCAGGGTCCTAGGAATGCCAGAATTACAGGAAGGAATGGAAATAGAAAGGGCACACAGAACATTAGCCCCTAAACCACAACCACAAGAAAAACCAAGATCCATTCTAGTAAAATTCCTAAGATATACAACAAGAGAAAATATATTGGAGAAGGAAATGGGAAAAAAATAAGAGAAGACAAAAAAAAAACACTGAAATACAAGGGTCAAAAAATTTTTTTCAACCCAGACATAAGTTTTGAACTCCTGAAGAAGAGGAAGGAGTTAACACATTAAAATCGACCCTATGGAAAAAAGGTTATAAATTTAAGTTAAAATATCCAGGAGTGCTTAAAATAGTTATCCCGGGGCAGCAAAGCAAACTTTTCTCGGATCCGGAAAAAGCACGAAAATTTGCAGAACACCTACAAAACAGACAGAGAGATGAAGAGATGTAACAAGAACAAAAATGACAACAAATTATATATAAAGAAGAAGAATAAAGTATAACTAAGAACTAAGAAGGGAAAGAAAGGGAAGAAAGGAAGTAAGGAGGGAATTGAGAGAGTGAGCTTTGTTATATATGAAAAATTTTTTTCTGGAGGGCTGAGTGGGGAAGAATAACAGTCACTGCGAAATCAGTTGATGCTTGCGAGCGGGTTCGCAAATCCAAATGGAGAGGGGAGATGTGGTTGGCCGACAAGGGCCAAAGGACAACTCAGAGAGGGGAGGGACTATTGGGGTTAAAGGAATTTTAGATATGAGAATAGTGGAAATATTTTATGTTTTAGAAATGTTGTCTTACAATGTTCAAAAAAATAAAACAGAAATGGGTAAGAAGGGTGATGAGGAAACGGAAAAGAAAGATAAACAAAGTATGAAATGGCCATGTTGAACTATATGACTTTAAATATTAATGGAATACATAACCAAATCAAAAGGAAGAAGCTGTTAAATTTACTGAAGAAAGAAAAAATTGATATAGCATTCGTGCAAGAAACACATCTAACTGAAGTGGAACACAAGAAATTAAAGAGAGATTGGATAGGACATGTAACAGCAGCATTATATAATTCAAAAGCCAAAGGAGTAGCTATATTAATCAATAAAAATGTACCAATCAAAATAGAAGAGGAAATAATAGATCCAGCAGGGAGTTATGTAATGATAAAATGTCAGATATATTCAAAATTTTGGAATTTACTCAATGTATACACACCTAATGAAGAAGATCAAATATTTATGCAAGATATCTTTTTGAAAATTGCAGATACGCAAGGGAATATACTAATAGGAGGGGATTTTAACCTTAATTTGGACTCAAAGATAGATAAAACTTGAAAAAAGACTAACAGAAAGAACAAAGTAACCAAATTTATGATTAAATCGATGCAGGAAATGCAACTTTTGGATACATGGAGGAAACAACACCCAAAGGAAAAGGAATATTCATATTATTCAGGTAGACATAAAACATACCCAAGGATAGACCTATTCCTGTTATCAGCCCACATTCAAAGAAGAGTTAAGTAAATGGAATATAAAGCTAGATTGTTATCAGAATACTCACCCCTGTTATTGGCAATAGAGCTGGAGGATATCCCACCAAGAATGTATCTTTCTTTGGCTTGGCTTCGCGGACGAAGATTTATGGAGGGGGTAAAAAGTCCACGTCAGCTGCAGGCTCGTTTGTGGCTGACCAGTCCGATGCGGGACAGGCAGACACGATTGCAGCGGTTGCAAGGGAAAATTGGTTGGTTGGGGTTGGGTGTTGGGTTTTTCCTCCTTTGCCTTTTGTCAGTGAGGTGGGCTCTGCGGTCTTCTTCAAAGGAGGCTGCTGCCCGCCAAACTGTGAGGCGCCAAGATGCACGGTTTGAGGCGTTATCAGCCCACTGGCGGTGGTCAATGTGGCAGGCACCAAGAGATTTCTTTAGGCAGTCCTTGTACCTTTTCTTTGGTGCACCTCTGTCACGGTGGCCAGTGGAGAGCTCGCAATATAATACGATCTTGGGAAGGCGATGGTCCTCCATTCTGGAGACGTGACCCATCCAGCGCAGCTGGATCTTCAGCAGCGTGGACTCGATGCTGTCGACCTCTGCCATCTCGAGTACCTCGACGTTAGGGGTGTGAGCGCTCCAATGGATGTTGAGGATGGAGCGGAGACAACGCTGGTGGAAGCGTTCTAGGAGCCGTAGGTGGTGCCGGTAGAGGACCCATGATTCGGAGCCGAACAGGAGTGTGGGTATGACAACGGCTCTGTATACGCTTATCTTTGTGAGGTTTTTCAGTTGGTTGTTTTTCCAGACTCTTTTGTGTAGTCTTCCAAAGGCGCTATTTGCCTTGGCGAGTCTGTTGTCTATCTCATTGTCGATCCTTGCATCTGATGAAATGGTGCAGCCGAGATAGGTAAACTGGTTGACCGTTTTGAGTTTTGTGTGCCCGATGGAGATGTGGGGGGGCTGGTAGTCATGGTGGGGAGCTGGCTGATGGAGGACCTCAGTTTTCTTCAGGCTGACTTCCAGGCCAAACATTTTGGCAGTTTCCGCAAAGCAGGACGTCAAGCGCTGAAGAGCTGGCTCTGAATGGGCAACTAAAGCGGCATCATCTGCAAAGAGTAGTTCACGGACAAGTTTCTCTTGTGTCTTGGTGTGAGCTTGCAGGCGCCTCAGATTGAAGAGACTGCCATCCGTGCGGTACCGGATGTAAACAGCGTCTTCATTGTTGGGGTCTTTCATGGCTTGGTTCAGCATCATGCTGAAGAAGATTGAAAAGAGGGTTGGTGCGAGATTAAACTCCATGCTACTTAAAAGACAGGATTTTAGAGAATTCATTGAGTGACAAATTAAAATGTACTTTGAAATAACTACGGAATCAGTGAAAAATAAATTTATACTATGGGACGCAACGAAAGCATTCATCAGAGGACAGATCATAAGTTATGTAACTAAGATGAAGAAGGACTACAATCGAGAAATAGAACAGTTGGAAAGGGAAGTAACAAATACAGAAAAAGAATTAGCAATAAAGGAAGATACAACTAAAAGAAGAGAATTGACAGACAAGAAAATAAAATATGAAACACTAGAAACATATAAGGTGGAGAAGAACATAATGAAGACAAAACAGAAGTATTATGAGCTAGGAGAAAAAACGCACAAAATATTAGTGTGGCAGCTTAAGACAGAACAAACTAAAAGAACAGTATTGGCATCAAGGAAAAAGGACAAACAAATTACACATAACCCAACGGAGATCAACGAAAACTTCAGGGAATTCTACGAACAACTATATCAAACTGAAAACGAAGGGAAAGAAGACAAAATAGATGAATTTCTAACTAAAATTGATCTACCGAAATTGCAAACAGAGGAGAAAAATAAATTAATAAAACCATTTGAAATAGAAGAAATACAGGAGATATTAAAAAAAAACTACCGAACAATAAAAGGACTCCCAATAGAATTCTATAAAACATTTAAAGACTTATTAATTCCTCCTCTCCTGGAAGTAATGAACCAGATTGAAAAAACACAAAACATACCAGATTCATGCAAAACAGCAATAATTACAGTAATACCAAAGATGGGGAAAGATCCACTAACACCAGCATTGTATAGACCAATATCTCTACTTAACACAGATTATAAGATAATAGCTAAACCATTAGCAAACAGATTGGTCGACTGTGTACCAAAAATAGTAAAACTAGACCAAACTGAATTTATTAAAAAAAGACGAACAATGGACAATATCTGTAAATTCATTAACTTAATCCATGCAAAACTCCAACAGTAGCAGTTGCTTTAGATGCAGAGAAAGCCTTTGACAGAGTAGAATGGAATTATTTATTCAAAGTACTACAAAAATTCAACCTACCAGAGAAATATATTAATTGGATTAAAGCATTATATAAGGGACCATTGGCAAAAGTGACAGTAAATGGATATATATCAAACCAATTTAAATTAAGCTGATCAACAAGCCAGGGATGTCCACTATCTCTGTCAATGTTCGCATTAGCTATAGAACCACAAGCAGAACTGATAAGAACAGAAAAATAAAATAAGAGGGATAAAAATAAAAGAGAAGGAATACAAAATCAGTCTATTTGCAGATGACGTCAGAATATACTTCTCTTCTTCGGCTTGGCTTCACGGATGAAGATTAATGGAGGGGTAATGTCCACGTCAGCTGCAGGCTTGTTTGTGGCTGACAAGTCCGATGCGGGACAGGCAGAATATCAATAAAAGAATTACATAAGAAATTGAAGGAATATGGAGAAATATCGGGGTACAAGATTAATGCAAATAAAAGTGAAGCAATGCCAATGAATAATGTGGATTTCACAAAGTTTAAGAAAGAATCACCATTTAGATGGCAAACACAAAGCAATTTGATACCTAGGTATACAACTAAATAATAATCTCGGCCATCGATATAAACTAAATTATCACCCATTAATGAAAAAATTACAAGACAACTTAGAGCACTGGAAAGATTTACCACTAACACTGATAGGAAGGATAAACTATATTCAAATGAACATCTTCCCAAGGATACAATACCTATTTAAATCATTACCAATTCACCTAACAGAGAAATTCTTCAAGGAACTAAAGAAAATAAGAAGGAAATTCTTATGGAAAGGGGGGGAACTGAGGATAGTGCTAGATAACTTAACAGAATGGTACAAACAAGGGGGCTTACAGCTACCAAACTTTAAGAATTATTATAGAGCAGCACAATTAAGATACCTATCAGATTTTTATCAAAAAAGGGAAAAATCAGATTGGACCAGATTAGAGCTAGATAAAATAGGGGAGAAGATACATGAACATATATTATATAAATGGGATGAAAAATTGATGCAACGTAGGAATTCACCAGTATTGCACCATCTGCTCAACATTTGGAAGAAAATTCACGTAGAAAGGAATAAAATAAATTATCAACTACCAAAATTAATATTGACACAAAATCATCTAATCCCTTTCACAAT
This sequence comes from Narcine bancroftii, assembly GCF_036971445.1. Classification (NCBI taxonomy): domain Eukaryota; kingdom Metazoa; phylum Chordata; class Chondrichthyes; order Torpediniformes; family Narcinidae; genus Narcine; species Narcine bancroftii. The sequence goes on from NC_091469.1 coordinate 391,990,815, forward strand.
AAATAACCTTTCTTTCAGAGAATGGGAGAGAAAAGGGATCAAAAGAATAGAAATTTGTTTTTCGGGAAATAAATTATTATCTTTTGAACAAATGAAGGACTATAATATAACTCATGATACAATGTTTGCATGCCACCAACTGAAAACCTACTTGAAGGACAAATTGGGAAACAGTCTGAGGTTACCAGAAGGAAGCAATTTTGAATATGTGATTACAGACACAATGATAATTAAAAAATTTATAACATACATGTACATCAAACTGCAAGAAAAGGAGAACGAGGAAACAAACTGTAAACCTAAACAAAAATGGGGACAAAATCTATACATAAAGATAAAGAATGAAACATGGGAAAAGCTATGCTTCGGAACTATGAGAAATACAATAAACACGAGGTTACGCATGATACAATATAATTAGTTACACAGGTTATACATCACACCCCAAAAGTTAAATAAATGGGACCCAACAGTATCAGACAGATGTTTTCGCTGTAAAAAGGAAACGGGAACAAAAATGCGTGCAATTTGGGCATGTGAGAAAGTGAAAAAATTTTGGGAAGATCTAAACCAGATATTAAATAAAATCACAAAAAGCAATATACCAAAAAACCCAGGGATCTTCCTTCTAAGTAATATAAGAAATAAAGAATCTGGACTCGATTTGGATGGAGCACAAAAAAGATTTATTATGATAGCCTTAGCTGTAGCAAAAAAATGTGTTATGTCAACCTGGAAATTAGAAGACAACTTGAGAATACAACAATGGTACATAGAAATAAATAAATGTATTCCATTAGAAAAAATAACATATAATTTAAGAAATAACATCACAATATTCGAACAAATATGGGAACCATACATGAAACACAATAGAGAAATCCTACCACGGATGTCCACCACCTAAAATGACAGAAGGAGAAGACAACGAAATGAACTGACTCAGTATATAAAAGTAAAAGATAAAAATTTCTTGTTTATTTTTATTAAGTGACGACATTGTTTAATGGGTTTAATGTATCTTATAGATTGAACTTTGAATAAATGGGAAGGGGGGGGTGAGGGAGGGAGGGAAGGGAGGGCGGAAAAAGGGGAGAAAATGACACTGTATATATTCAAGAGAAAAATGTCTGTATGTATTTTGGTCAGTATGGTTTATAGTGTGAAAAATAAAAAATAAAAAAAAACTTGTTCAACTGTAGTGCGTCATTCCAACTCATACTCAATGCCCCATCTAATGAAGGCAAGTGTGCCTTAACCCTTCTTTACCACTTTGACTATCTGTCTTACCACAGTCAGTGAATCATATACTCCTAGGTACTCCTGAATCTCTTTGTTTAATAACACCCCCAAGGACCCTGTCATTTACTGTGCATGTCCTATCCTGGTTTACCTTCTCAAGATGCATTACTTTACACTTATGTGAGTTGAATTATATTTACTGTTCCCTTACTCATTTTCCCAGTTGATTTAAATCCTGTTGTGACCTTTGACAACCTTCTTCACTATCCACACCACTAATTTTGATGTGACCCACAAACTTACTAATCATGTCACTTATATTCTAATCTAAGTTGTCAATAAATATGATGATCAACAGGAGACCTTTTGAGCAAAGGGCCGAGGGTTGAGAAATTAGGAAGTTTTGTTACAATTACAAGGAACATTTGTGGGGCTATATCTGGAGTACTGTGCATGGTTTTAGTCCCCTTAGGAAAAAATATAGAACATGGGAACCATCCAAAGAAGTTTCATCAGGCTAATTCCTGGGAGGAAGTAATTCTCCTTTCGGGAAAGACTAATCAGGTTGGCTCTATTATCTGGAGTTTAGAAGAAGTAGTAATTTTATTTAAATATATTAGATTCTAAGCAGACATTCCAGAGTCTTTATGTTGCCTTTGGGACCATGCTCCTCCCCTATCCACCCACCCCCCCCCCCCAACTATTTTGTTTGCGCGCCTGCCGACAACTCTCCACACCTTGATGAAGGGCTCAAACCCAAAACATTGGTTATATATCTTTATCTTTGCTATATAAAGTTCACTGATGGACCTGCTGAGTTTCTTCAGCACTGTGTTTATACTTCAGCCATAAGGTCTGCAGACTTTCATGTTTTACTTTTGCCAAAATCTCAAATGAGAAATAATTAAATTTAAGCTGAGATACATGGATGTTTCTTCTCAAAGAGAGTGATGAATCTTGGAATTCTTTACCCAACAAGTTGACGAGGCTTACTTATTGGAAGTATTTAACGTGGAGGTGGATTCATATTTGAAAGATGATTAAAGTCTTTGGGAAATTGGAATGGAGTTCAAGATTGGTCGTATTGAATACCAGAGCAGACTTAAGGAATCAGGGGCCACTACTGTACCTATTTTTCTGTGTTTTTGTTTACCAGATTGTCAGTCTTTTATTCATATTGTTTTCAGTGCTTATTTTTTCTGAAGGGTGCATAAATGATGCACCAAAAACTGATTTACTTTACAGAAACCAACTGTTGACTGGCCTGCAGGACACTTCTGTATTAGCTTTTGACTTCAAGTAGTTGCAGTTTTAATTTCATAGAGAGATTGTAGTGAGTGTAAGGGCAGCTCTTGCCATTTCAGTCAACTAGTGTCAAGCTCCCCCAGATGAACTATATTACAGGTACATATAAAGCAAAGATTTCCTCCCCCACATCTGCAATGTGCTTTGGCATCCATTCTCAGCAGATCCCTCCAGACTGCACCAATTTGTTACTTTTCGACTTCCCTTCTTGGCCCCAACTAAATGACAGGCAGTGCCAAATGCAGAGCAGATTTGTACAATTACAATTATGGCTACTCCCAGCAAATACAAAGAATAAAGAAAACAAGAATATATTTAAAAAAAAAAGTTTTCAATGTCAATTTAAGTTGTGTTTGTCATTTCAAATGTTTTCAAATTATTAAACAATGGAGTCTGATATTTATTGTTTTGACAAATTTATTTGAAAATCGGGAGTGTAAAATATAGGTTGAACAATTCCAAAAAATGAAGAGAAATGAATAAATTAATTCACATTGAATATTCACCAATGTATAATATTAGCCAAAAAGCATTTATTATTCTTGCTGAATATTTAGCTTTTTGTAATTATGTCTCAAGATGGAAAAATATATCTCAAGTAGAAGAACTGTGATGCTCTTACAATGTAACTAAATTGAAACTATTAATATGGAAGCTTGGTCAGCAAGCTCCAAACCTTGGCCCTCTGCACTTCCGTTTTTTTAATATTATTTAAATTTTCCATACATGTAGTTAACAATTAGTTAATACAATATTAAAAAAAAATACTGCATGATATTTATAAACCCTCCCCCAAGTACCTTCCTACCCACAAAAAGAAATTATTTAAAACTACAGTAATATCGTAATGTAAAACCAAAAAAGAAAATCTTCAAGGATTGCTCTGAGATGCACAATCAAACACAAAAGTCATAAACCAAGCTTCTCTATAGTCAGTTTGGAGAGGATCAATACAGGGCTCAAGGGAAAGAAAAAAGACTATTACATGTTTATACCTAAAGTTTGCATATACGGGTGCCATATTTGCACAAATATACTGTATTTATTTCTCAAATTGTATGTAATTTTCTCTAAAGGAATACAACTCTGAATTTCTGCATTCCATTTTTCCATATCCAAATGCAAGTCTGATTTTCAGGTAATTGCAGTATATTTTCTTGCCACTGTCAGTGCAATTTTAACAAATTCCACTTAATATATTTTAATTTAGATCTTGTTCCTTGTATATTCCTCAATAGGAATAAATCTGGATTTTATGGAAATACAACATTTGTAATGTAAATCCACCCAAAGCTGTCTTACTTTGGGACATGACCAGTACAAGAAAGTTCCCACCTCTACATCGCATGTAAAATATTGAGCCAATAAATCTGATTTTATTCTATTCAATTTTTGTCATGTAAGGTATAACTGATGTAAAAAATTATTCTGAATTAGTCTATACATTAATAGAATCAGGGATAACTCTGAATATCTTCATTCATTAATTATAATGTTCAAATCCATTGATAAACTCCATGTTTAGAGGATCCTCTTTGTATTAAAAGATACATTGTAGAAATGAATGTTTTAATATTGCCATTTCTAATGAGATTTTCCACTTCACTACAAATAGGTAATGACATAGCTGAACCTAATTTTTCTCTTTAGTATCCTCTCAACTGGAAATACGGATAGTCCTCGACTTCTGACCTATGTGAGTTATGTCCACCCAAAAATATTTTTATTTACATTAACTATATCTTACTCCACAGAAATTAAATGGATTAAATTCTAATTTTTCAGATAACAGACTCGATAGGCCTAATGGCCTGCTTCTGGTCTTTAACTTGTGAACTTGTGTAAATGTTTTAGATGTAATAAAGAAATAGATACCTTTTTTACATTCTATGTGGAATGTTCAAAGTTATAACCCTTTTGGATAGAATTTGATTTATTTTTGGATAGAGTTACAAAAATTACAAGATCCAATTTTTTAAAATTTGGAAATATTTTTGACACATAATTGAAATTGAAATTAAATAAATATCAAAAAGAATTTAGTAGTAGCTAGAAAATGTGTGGCATTAACTTGAAGTCAGATGTGTATTTGGGAGTGACTAGATGGAATACTGAAATAGGTAGTTGTATACCACTTGAAAAGATATAATTTATGTAATAAATTTGAAAATTTTCAAAAGATTTGGAAATTATAATTTCAAACTGTAGAAATTAGGTTGTAATCGCCAAAACTGAATCTTTCAACTCCTAAAATTAAGATGCGTTAGATTTTATTTGATAGTTTTAGTAAATTTTTACTTAAATAATATCCAAATGTTCTCTTTTTCTTCCTTCTTTTCTATTAGACTGTTGGAAGAGAATGGGGTAAAAAATTAAAAATTGCTATGTATCAATTTTTAATGTTTTTGAACAAGAAAACTTATGTATAAGTTTTAATATATATGTGAAATTAAATAACATTTTCAAAAAATTCTTTATTACAACTTCAAGTACATTTTTTGTATTAAAAGTACTGTATACAATGGTCCCCACTCCCAACAGCCACCTGAAGACCCCGTTCACATCAGCAGCTCAAAGTCTGCATTCCCGACTTATGATCAAACCCGAGTTACAACCACTCCTTCAGTCCCCATTACGGTCATAAGTCTGGACTACCTGTAACAGAAAAGTGTTACCAGTTATCCCATATTTATTCCTTAATTGACATTGTTCATAACAATCTTCAATATTCTTGATCCATTTACGGGAACAAATACTTTTAAAAAAATGGTTATCCTTTGAAAAAGGTTTAAGATCATTTTGAAATAATAATGTCTTAGGTGACACACCTTCCTTAATTCCAATTTCATCATTTATCTTATTCCAAACATTAATTAAGTGTTTCAACAATGGTATTTCTTTTTCCACCAACGATTAATTTTGAATGCCACTTGTACATGAACTCTTCTGCTACTCTTCTATTTTTTCCAATTCTATTTTAACCCATGCCAATTTTTTCTCTCTCCTTCAAAATAAAAAGAGATCTCAATTGAGCTGCTTGATTATAATCAATTGGGAGCTGAAATCCTCCCAATTCATGCTTTCATGTTAATTTTTCTATAGAAACTCTTGACATCTTACCTTTCCAGAGGAATTTCCTTGCATGTTTATTTAAATCCTTTAAAAAAATTTCAGATAATAATATTGGCAAAGTTTGAAAAAGATATTTTATTCTTAGAAAAATATTCTTCTTAATGCAATTAACCCTACCTACTAATGTTATAGGTAAATTCATCCACTTATTTAAATCCTTCAGCCTTTTTAAGTAATGATAGGTAATTTAATTTGTATAAATTAAAAAAAATATTGTCTATATAAATTCCTAAATATTTAATTCAACTTTTTGGCCATTTGAATTAAGTATCTTTTTGACATTGACTATAGTCTCCTGTAAGGGGCATAATTTCACTTTTATCCCAATTTAGTTTATATGCTGAAATTTTCCATATTCCAATTTAATATATAATTTTTGCAAAGAATTTTCAGGTTCTGTCAAGTAAATTAATACATCATCTGCAAATAAACTGATTTTATGCTCTTCATGACCAACCCTAAATCCTTTTATTTCCAAATCATTTCTAATTGCTTCTGCCAGTGGTTCTATAGTTAATATGAATAAAGCTGGGGATAAAGGACATCCTTGTCTACTAGA